>NC_065973.1:1459166-2878333 GCF_021464435.1 Cataglyphis hispanica
GAATAATAAATTTATAAATAATGGAATTTCTTTATAAGTTTTTTTAAAACAGTGTTTGTGAAACGCGAAGAAATTTTCATTCGCTTAATATCTCTTACGAATTTTTGTATCTGTCCGGTCTTACATCTGTATGGTTTCGTGTTTCATTCTCACGTTCTGATTCATGAACGTTAATTTTTATGCGCCACTCAAAGTCCAAGTTAGAATGTCCGTTTGCTCAAATGACCCATATTGTTTTCACGTGAGGTTAATATCACGGGCGCCGCATCGAATTTAATGTTCTCTCAAGTCGCGCGCACCGTTAACAAGTGACCCGATTCAAGTGAATTGACACGAATTAGGGCGACAAAGTAATAAACCCTATTGCAGCATTATTCTGCCATTAGACTTGTTTTATAATTTTACATATAGTTTTATAATCAAATAGTTATTTATTATTTCGTTATTTAAAGATATGAATTAGATTTTTCGATTGTATTTTACTGTAACATTATCTTTATAATACAATTTTTTTGTATTAAAGCAAATTCTATTTGTTATATTAAACAATTTTTTTTTACAAATACGTTGCATATTAAATTTATTACTATTAAAAATATTTGAGAGAATATATTGAATAAATTGGATTTTATTTGTTCATGCAAAAAAATTTAATATTAGATTGTGATATGCATCAATTAATTCATATATTCATTAATTATATCAATATCATTTTAATTATATTTAGAGAGGAAAGCAAATATTATTTTTATATGTAACGAATTTATTAGATAGTCTCTTAATTTTTTTTTTATAATTATCAGAATATTATTCGCGCGTTTCCGCATATTAAATACAATTGCAATTAGCAAAAAAACAGAAGTCTTTCAATTTTCAATATCCAATCAATATTATTCATTCCGTTATATATATATATATATATATATATATATATATATATATATATGCGAGTTTATGGACTGATAATCAGTATCGGTCATCGAGGCGTCCAATAATCGATGCCTGGAGATGTCAAACCAGTATTGATAGTCTCATCCAAGCCTGTCTATATGATCGGACATTTTGACATTCGCGTAAGTCAGCTAGTGGGAAAGTTCGGTCCGCTATCACTGCCGAGGCTATCTCCGAGGTCGTAGGTCAGAGCCGAGCCGATGACACACACGCACACATATGTGGGGAATAGCGGGAGAAAACGGTGGAAATAGATAATATGGCCTGTGGAAGTAACAGAAGGAATCTGTGCTGGCTGCCATCTCTCTTCCTGATACCGTCGATAACGTTCTAGTGTTTCAACAGAAATAATTTGAGATCGGCTCTCACATCGACGAATATTTCAATATCGAATGCGGAACTTTTTATACTGACAAAATCACTTGATTCTTTTTTTCTCTCTATCGGGAATCATCTTGTAATTGATATGTATTGTACGTATATGTATTTCTTGCTATATATGTATATCATTGAGATAAAATATAGACAAAATTTAATTAAAGTTGCAAATTAATAATTACAATCATTTTATAATGTATTCAAATTTAAATTCAAGTTTTTTAATTAATTTTACTTATCACTTTTTTAAAGTTACATTATTTTTCAATTTTTTATGAATGTTTGAGAATTTAAAAAAATCATGTTACCAATTATGAAATAATATAGCATTAAGGCTATAAATTATATTATTTCAAAACGGGACAAAGATGTGATTTATATAATTAGAATGCGTTTATTTATAGATTTTCCAGCTTTATTAAAGAATATCGAATATTCTCGAATATTATCGAAAACAGCTGATTTATGTCACAGCATGTATTATCTGCGAGAAAAAATGCAGCATAATTTGTGATTTCTATTATATAATTTCTATTATATAATTTGTAAAGGAAAATATTTCCATTATCTGTCATTCGTTGAAACGAATATTCATGGTGCACCTCGATGATGCATAAGCGCTGTTGAAGCCTCGTTCGTATCTCGGGATGAATGCGTCGAATTCGTATGCTAATGGCGGGACTTCAGTGTTAGCCGCTAATCTTGGCGCAATCGTCGTAACATAGTAGCAGCTGCGAATCAACGATGACGGCGAGAGAGATGGTGCGACGTAGTGGTTTCGGTAACGTGCATGCCGCACGCGCTAACGCGATCGCGCAATCGGTCGCAATCATTTTGATGACTACGAATCGTCGACGATAAACGACGAAATGAAGATGATTGTTGTGTAGGCAGGTCCTCTAAGTAGAACGTCTTCGTTCGTGGATACGTCGCGATATACATCTGTGTCAATCGCGATTTGTCACTGACCTGGGTCCGCATAATAATGATAATGCACTAAGAGTCTACCGAGGAAGTGCTCTATTGGAATGTCGGAACTATCTTTCTTGAATCGCATGATGTACAAGTTTTTACAAATTTCTTTTTGTATAAATCCAGTACTTCAATTTTTATCTTGATTAATTTTTTATTAATGCTAACGACATAAATTATGAGAAATTATTAATTTTCTATTAATAAGTCTTTAAAAAACAAAAACTTGTTACGATCTTTTTTTTAGGGTAGATAACCATTATAAGAAGTTACGCGTACACATGGTTTGTTTTGCTGATAAATTATCTAAAAGTCTATTTTGAAATACGTATCCATGACAAACTTTTGTTATATATGAAGTAGTCGGAGGAAATAATTTATTTTAAAAGATTCTTTTTTATATATCTAAATTTATATATCTAAATTTATGTATGAGAAAAATATTTTGCAAAAAATAGTACAGTAAATCATTGATTATTATTTGATTAAATTACATTATTTTTGAATGATTTGTAAGACTGACTAAACTTTTATAAAATTTGTAAACTTGTACATAATTTCTTTTATATCGCACGAAACAAAATTCTCATCAATTAGTTCGCTGCTGTCTGCTTTTGCGTTTGCATGCGGAAGTCTCTGCGTGCTTGAATTACACTTGTCTAGTTTTACATGGCATGCTCGCTTTCCTCGACATTTCCAACAAATTGCACGCCTACAAAGATGTCTGTCTGCCTACTAAACATGCGCGCTAATGCTCGAGAGAAAGGCGAGCGAAAACTGAAATTACATTCGTAAAAAAACCAGTACAGTAGTTCTTTTACGAAACATTGAATTTAGCTAGTAGGATAATTACAAGGTTATGACAAGATATGTGATAATGAAATTGGCAGGAAGAAAACTTGGAGAAACGGAAGAAGCGATAATAAAATTAATTGATAACTTTGTGTCGAGTCTAATTGAACTTTGCTGGCGATGACGAAGCCGACAACATAGTCGATCCAGAAGAATCGCGAGCGGAATTTCGCAATTCCTCCCACTAATTCTTCACTAAATAATGTGGGAAAAAGCTAATTGTACACAGCGGTTGCGTCGCAGACTAGCTGTCGTATTACACTCTATCTTGATGCGATCATTTGATTAAGTATAGCAAGAGAAGTTTCTTTTATTGTATTTTTCGTACGAATTTGGACTATGAAGGTAAAGAGAATATTACAAAGTTATAAAATTTATTTTTAATGTGTTATTTTTACAAGAAGAATCAAATAATGTTAGTTTTATAAAACACATGAATATTTTTATAACGAAGTGTATGGCTCTCGTAAAGACGCAGGTGCAGGAAATGCATTAGTATGATTTTTCCTCTCGTGCAACTTAATTCATGTGAAAAGTTATCAAGATTAATGGCAGGTATTTACATATTCGTAATCTCACGTGGCTAAATGCGTCTCTTACGATCAATATAGCCAAGTGAATGTGCATTTGTTTGCAAAATAGTACAGTGATTATAATTTTTGCGTATTTTTTTATTTTTTTTATTTTTATTAGTGACATTAATAAAATGTATATATATATATATATATGTGTGTGTGTGTGTTTTGTACTTTTAAATATAATATGTGTTTTTGTATTCTTAAATATATATAGATTATTATAACATTCTTTTTTTAGATAACAATAAATAAATTGAGACAGCCATACAAAGTCATTTAAAATAAATATATGCACGTCAAGAACATATAATTTAAATATATATTAGATTCTAAAGTTAAAACTGTCCTTTTTCTGTCATATTTATGGCTCTCAACCTTTATTTCTACACTGAAAAAGGAAAAAATCATCGTGATCATCTTTTTCTTGGGCTCTATCTTTTGATATACGAAAAATGCATGTAATGCTATGCAGGGCGCTTATTGCGCGTGTGATTAATATAAAAAGATTACGATTATGGTACACGTATTGCTGCAATACCTGCAAAATCGAATCTCCCATTCTAGGCTCTTAATCCGCCTAGTCTCTCACAATTATCCGTCATTATACTTTACGCTCGTCCGGCTGACTAGCCGGCCGTGTTTCTGTGTGTGATTCGACTCGACGCGCGTCCCTAAGCGAGGCGCACGTACGCACGTCATCAATAATGCGACGATGATTTTGCGGACGCTTGAATTATTGACGGAACACGATGAATGGAACGGATCACGGTGGATCATGGCTCTAATGCCGTGCTTTGACAACGGCGACTGCGAAAGTCATACCCAATCCGAAAATGAATTTTGATATTGAATTTTAAAATCCTCCTATCTCATATAATCTTGCTTGAAATGGAATATTATAAAATGTAAAATAAAATGGAATATATGGAATACTATCACTAAATTGCTTTGCCAACATGTAATCCTGTCGTGATGAATTAAAAAAGACATACAGTTAATTCTTCATACATTTTAATAGCTGATATAATCCTATATTTTGATATTTGCTCATACAAATACAAACACAAATATATTTTTAAATATATCTCACGAAGACAGTAGATATTCTTTCAGCTATATGTATGTAGATTGATCATCGTTTATTAAAGATACTCCATGCTGTTAGCCAAGGTTGAATAGTCTCAATAGGAAAACTATTTTCCACTCGAGAAAATGTTGATAACATTAGTTCACTCTACGTGGAGGCGTAATGCATAAACGCTTCCATGCATGAGCTCATGCACCTTGATTCGCAATAAATTGCTTCGGGGAGATGAATCCTTCGCTTTAATTTGCGCGAGATTAGCGCATAATTAATGTTCATTCATGTCGCCGCCTTCGCAGTAGTACGATGATTCGCGGAAAAGTTAGATCACACGTGTCCTGCGGAACTTTTCTAATTCCTGTTACCGGTTTCTACGGTTGTGTAATCGTTTCGCTGTCTGTGTTTGCGCGATGAGTCAAGAGTGCGTATCAAGACTTAAATATCTTTCTCGTTAACAAGGAAACGGCCGGAATTGTCTCTCTGCCTTTTTGATGACCTTCGGATACGTCGTAGAATAGCTCAAAATAAGAGACATCCTAATGGATGTTTAAGCAAGCAGACAAATTCTAGAAGCTATTCCGTCATATTTGCCCATTTGAGTGAATATTTCGCAAAAATATAAATATATATGGTCATGAAATGCTTTTAACTATTTTTATAATTTCAACCACATTTTACTATGTAATGTACAAAGCTAGAAAAGCCGCCGCAATCATAAGAAATTTGGAATATAGTTTAAATAAAAAAATACATCCTTTTTATTTTTTTTTGTTTTAACACATTCAAAACTTTTTCAAATTGCGGTGAAGCTCTCTTGTGTTCCAACGCGCAGCTTTCGCCTGCCGCCGATCTTTAAGCGCACGAATACTACCGGAATCTTATCGCGTCTTCGCTCGTCTGGATGTGCGTTGCATCGTCTTCCGGTTCGCGCGCCGTTCTCGCTCGTTCATTCATACGAATTAACGGGCCCTCGTAAATTGTACGCGATGAGCGGCGCGGCGCGGCGCGGCGGCGCGTTCGTCGCAATTAGGCGCGATTGTGCCGCCTAGAGAGTCACTCTGGTTCGTCATCGCAAGAGCGCAATGAATTCGTGTCATGCGAGAAGATGTTGACCGGATTAGACCGCTAGTCGAATTGAGAGAATGATCAAACGCGCGCGCGGGACTCATTGTCTACCGCGCGACAAATTGATATTAACCGAGGAATTACGCCGGCTGTCACTGCCTAGTCGCTCGTCTCGCCGTCTCGGGACTTTTTCTAGACCGGATCGTAAATTAAAGTTCGTCACGTGGAGAAACTGCGTCAAGTTTTCTAATCTATGAGATGGCCACAAAAAAAATTCTAACTTTTTCTAGCCTCGTAAAGAGAGATAGGATAGGTAGATACTGTAGAGTGCGTAATATCATTTTTACTTCTCTTCTTAATGAATTTGGAGATGTCCGTAGAAAACTTTTTTCTTTTTGTAATTAGAGAGAAATAGAATTTTTAATATTCTTTTTATTAATAAATTTAATGAATTTAGATATATCTTTTTTTAATGTAAATTTGATATAATCATGAAATGTTAAAAAAAAAACATTAAAATAAACAAAATATATAAACAGGCGACTAAATTTCAGTTTTTATTTTATTCTTGCTTTAATTTAAAATGAAATGAACGCGATATGCTTAATTTTGTATTATAATAAATATTAAAAAATTGCAATAAATAATGATTTTTCATAAAATTTTTACTAACCAACTTTATTTTATGTTTCAGGAGCGAAACTTCTCGGAGAACCATGGCAGAAAGAAAAAAAATTAATACAAGAATAGAATAAAATGATTTACGTGTGACAAAGATTGTATTAATTATCACATTAACGTATTAAGTGATAAAAATATCTAGTTGTAAATAATAGTTGCAAAAATATTATTCACACATACACACACATAATACACAGATTTGCAACGAGTTATCAAGAATATTTGCGTTTTTCTCGAACGATGTTTTCCACTGACGATCAGTTTACACAAGCGTAAATACAAAAATAGCAGACTATCTAATAATAACTTCACTGCGCACCCACATATTTGCAAATATAAATAGCAGACTTTGTGTTAATAAGTTAATGAAATTTTTAATTTAATTTATATATTTGTTTATAAATAGGCATTATTATTATGATTTTAGTAACTTTCTGTTTCTTAAAAAATTTGTATCTGTAAGAGGCAGAATATCGATCTTAGATTATGATATCGTGCAACGTTAATTATTAAATTAAAAATTATGTTTATATCTTATAATTAAGATATGATAATAATTATGAAAAAAGACTTTTTCTTTTTATTTGTTTAAAAGACAAATTGTCGATTATGTACATTTTATGTACATCTTTCGATATATTTATATGCAATTAGTTCGTACGCTGATGATTAGTAGATTAAAATTAATTTATAACAGCATTAATTAAATTTGTATTTTTTTTTTACATTTCTCGCTATCCCGTATTAACGAATGAAGAACAAGATTTTTTTTCACATCAATAATATCAATAAAAATTTATAATAAATATAAAAATATATAATAAATATAATATCAACTTTATATTTTTTAAATTCGTAATATAAAAAAAATATTTTGCTATCTAAATATTTATTTTAATATGAACAAGCATTTGATCGAAAAATTGCATCTGAAACATTGAAGAAATTATAATATTTAAGAAAAAAATCGCTATCGGTACTCACGAATATGGAGTTGTAGATTTTATCGTAGAAAACGATGGGAGTTTTGAGGATTGCCTCCGCGGATATCAGCATCCGGTTCGGATCGCTCTCGAGGACCAAGGAACCCGGTGCCGCGTATTGATATAGATCGTTTTTGGACAGGGCAGCGGTGTAGGGCGCGATTAGGGCCAGCGCGAGGCCCAGCAGGACGCTCCAGCGTACTGCGCCGCGAGCCATTCTCTCGGACTGCCTTAACGCTACTGCTGTTCGACTTGGCCACGACGTCTCTTCTCTTGCCGCCCCCTAATCGTCTTTGCCCGCCGCTGCTCCTCGACCGGCCCGATCGTTCCGAATATATAAAACGTCACACTCACTTCCCGCGCTCGCTGATAATTTCGTGACATCGCTTTGATTCCGCCGCTAATAAACTAAACGTGCAATTGAATGCATCTCGAATGTAATTCTTTAACTTTTCTCTTTTTCTATCTGTAAATTATTGTATTGTATAATGATTATTTCACGTGGTGATGTCCTTTCGTTTGCAAATCTATCGGTGATTGGAGTAAATTGATGAATTTGACGAATTTCTTAATATTTTTTTATATGACGTCAAATATTATATTGGATTTATTTTTCATGTTAATTAAAAAAAAAAATTTGAGAAATTTAATTATACTGACGAGAGATGTTTATGTAATCTCATAGAGGCGAATACGGAAATCGCAGTCGTGTGACCACATACATTGTAATTTATTATTTAAAGTAAAAATTGCAAATTTTTTTGAGAGCAGCGTTTTATTTACGGATCTAATTCTTTAATAATCATTAGTACATCTTAAAATAATTCTTACATATACACAGAAATATTCATTATATTATTACGTTGTTATCCTCGTCCATCCTTTTGCCATGTTCATGCGTGTGAAAACGCACGATAAAAACATTATCATCATTTAAATTAACAATAGCGGTGCATTTATGCCATGTATTTTTTCCGCATGCGAAATTATAGTTAATGCAATTGCAACTTTGAACGATTTATTCAAATGTCGAGATTTACGTTATTACGTGATACATATTGTAATCAGTACGTGTGGATTTTAAGGATTTAATTGCGACCATAATCGTATTTTATCAGTGACTGAGATAATTGAGCTGCAAGGTTATGCATCCCGCGGCTAAATTGGCTGACATTGCTGACGCAATGATTTTCGAGCCATTACTTTGTATTCCGACTGCATCGCGTTCTGCATTTAAAATCGATAGATTTCATTTTTTAGATTTTTATTTTTTATTTTTTCATTTACAAAATATCTATATCTCTTACGTTATATTTTACATTATCATAATTTTGAGTTTTTAATGCATTTAACTCTAATTTAATGTTATATAAACATAATCGTGAGAAATAGTCATTTATTTATCGTACTCTTATCATTATAGAAAAAAACACGACGTTATTGCAACAACTAGTCAGCTTGTTATGCATCGGCTATTAAGGTAAATTGACATTTCAAAATTGCACCGATTTTTGTTGATAAGAAGCTCCACATTTTTTTCGTCTTCTATTATTACTCTCAGTCATCTGTCACGCAATTTCTCCGAGACGATGCGCGATTCATCTGGAACATTGTGGCCGTTTTCTACGCGAAATCGCGTGCAGTTCTGCGTTGTGAAACAAAGTATAAACGTCGACAGATAAACGGAGGTGGACCTACATTCGCATACGCTGCCTAGAATTGCGTCGTGGCCTAGAACATCCCAATAAATTGTCTCAGGAATTCGTCAGGGTCGCTCTTCTTCTTGCGCTCGTTTAGTGCATGACGGTATGTGAGACACTTATTTTGGAAGTGGCATAAGTCACTTTGAAAAATAATGAATTTGAGATTCATTCTATATTGCGTTATATCATCAGAAGGAATCTTTTCTTGCGTTTTTTTTTTTTTTTTCAATTGAAATAAAGGATAATTAAGAAAAGAAAAATAATTAATGGTTTACAAATATGACAACTGAAATTTAATAAGGATATCTGGAATAAAGACAATGATTCCGGGATGCACGTTGTAAATTGATCTTTATTACAAGAAATTACATGACTAATTTGTACATATAAAATATAAATATCATACAAGTACTATGGTACAGAAACGCATGTTTTCCGGCGGAAAGTGGAAGTACATCGCTAGTTACAATTAATAATTACTATCACTATAATTCGTTATTATTACTGTTGTATTCACGGCAGACGGACTGATACGCTCTTGGCAATGTTTTTAACTCAGATTGAATTCGGACACGCGCGACGATAAATAAACAAATACATTACATGCACGAATTTTAACGACTTTTAGACGCGACAAACTAATAAAAACATTTCCCGCGATTTTCGAAAAAACGGAAATGAATCCTTGATATTTTCATGGGAAGATTAGCAAATGGAACGTACGTATAATAATTATCGTAGCTGATCGCGACAATTTGAATAATCGATCAACACGAAAAATCGTATTTTTGCGATAAATAATCAACAAGATCGAATATCCGTTATTAAGAGACGGAACCGACAGATAAAGCAATGACGACGATTTCAACGGTAAACTCATCTTTCGTCGTTGATGAGCGAGATAAGGAGAAACTAACGTGTAGGATGTCTTTAATTAGCGCAGGGCAACACGAAGGAGTCACTTGGCAATCTGTGAAAAGGACGTTTGTGCCTTCGCATTTACATCTCGTATTTAACGCTAAATGCGGATATCGAATTTTTTTGGTCTGCAATCTTCGCTGTGCGATCTTAAAATTATATTAGAGATATTACACTGTGAAAAGTAAATATTTGAGATGCTCGCATTTAATGCTAAATGCAAAGTGTAAATACGTATTTATGTATATTTGTGATGATCAGTCGCGTGTACGTCTTTCATTCACGTCGGTACTCACGTACAATATTGTTTTGCATTGTGTGTATCTGTATGCGTGTGTGCTTATATATTCATATACATATACGTGTGTATCATGCATAAACCTCAAGGTATAACAGTTTAGAGAAAAACGAGTCGTATGTTTTTTTTTTCATCGGTATCGGTTCCTCACAACTCGCATCAGAAAACTAGAATATCTCTGTTTCTGCCCTTTCTCTCTCCTCCTCTATACTTTACTCCCGTGCCGATTTATTTTTATGCCATCTATTTTTATTCTTCCCGACTTTATTCCCGCCTATGCTTATATCCTCTCCGCATCCTCTCTTCGCATAACATTCTCACATCGGAAATGAGAGAGTTGGGCTTCTCATTTTTTCCCTCTCTCTCTTTTTTTCTCTTTCTCCTTTTTTTTTTATAAGTTTCAATAGCACTCGCGCGAACATTTTTTACGATTAGCAAAAAGTTTATGATTTCTTTTTATCCTCATCTCTCTTCCTTTTCATCCGTGCACGCGTTCGTTTCTTTCTTTCATTCACTCTATCCTCTTTTCCGCTTTTCTTTCTATCATTCTCTCTTTCGCGTCTTTCTAAGTGAGTTACAGAACCCTACAAAGTGCGGTAACTGCTGATAACGATTAAAGCTACGATAATACCATGAATTAACGTGCGTGTATTAAATACATTACGTACGGCGCATTTCGTTAATCGATCGATCGTTAATGGTATAAAAGATTTCTTTTTGCGCTATTTTGGCAGTGCGTTGTTCTTTCACCCACGGCAAATTTCTCTTTCGTTTTGGCTTCCCCTCAAAATTGAAGCTCGATATTTTAATGAAAAAAATTTGCATTTTTATACTTCTAACATCTAACTTCTATTGTTATGAAACCATTTCCATCGACAATCTAAATTTATTAGCATCGCCGAATTTCTTTTCTCTCCCTGAATCATGGCGATATCATAGAGAAAGGAAAATTTAGTCAGTCGCTGCTCTCCAGATTGTAGACGATCTCAATTGTTGATAATGTATAATCGAGATTATTTGTATTATTACAGCTAATATTTACGATATCGTTTACGATCAATTTTTTTCGATTTTCATTCAACCGTCTTGTAATTCGCGGTTAATTGATTCGATCACGAATATGGACGCGTGTCGTATTTTTTCTAGATTGAGATAAATATCTTTAATCTATCGCGACAGTTTTACTTGCTTGTTTTGTTTGTCGCTATTCTCGATGAATACGCAGTTTGGCCGGTTGGCCGGCAGTCTTTTTAGGTCGGAAATCTATCTCTTATAAATTATTAATGGCATCAGTCAAACAATATGGCAGCAATAGTATTTTAAATGATTCTGATTAATAATAGAATGTGAAAACAAAGTATCAACTCTCATGTATATAAAATCATTAATGCCAATATAAACGCGGCACGAATACTATCCTTGAAACTAACTTACTCGTGTCGCTATAATAACACGCGAAGAATTATTTAACATCTTCATCCTGCATCCTGAGAAACATCGTTGAAACTGAAACAATCGCGAAATCTCTAACACGAATACATTTTTCGTTAAAATTCTATAATGTAACTTCAATAAGACACGTGCGTGTGCGTGTACGTGTGCGATATTTCAGTGTGAGACTTTTTCTTTTATTTCTCGTTTAATCTTGCTAGTACCGTTTTAGGCTTAACAATAGCGACGACATACATGACGATGACCACAATATATTATTAACAACTACTGGACGGAGTCGAGCGACATCGACGTCATTCTCTGCTAATTTATTCCATTTTATTCGGCGACCTCGCTCGTCTCGTTTCAACGATTAAATTCGTAGGTGGATGGGCGGGATTGCTGATCAACACGCGGTCGTGCGTGCTGATCTAAGTCTACGTTAGGTGATTTTAATCTCGGCCGCTGTCGGCTGCTGAGGACAAGAGTCGAAGCAGGTGACCAGAAGAACGTGGCTCTTACAAGCCTCCACTCTTTTCTGTAGAATGCACGTCTCGACCGTTAGAGCTTCCAAAAATGACGGATTTCGCCAGTCCATACTGTCCTCCACGTACACTATTTTTAAAATCAGATATGATCGTAATGATATGTAGATATCGCTGATCAAAGTTTATTATATGTATATATGTTGTAAAATTATACATGTATGTAAAAATATTATTAAAATCGTGAATATGATAATATTCATTATTAAATCAAATTTACTTGAATATGCACACATATATACATGTGAATGATTAAACTGTTAAAATATCTATGTTACAATAAATTTATATCAAATGTCCACATAATTGTTTAAGATTTTTATTTATTTACTTATAAATAGAATTATATATTAAAAAATCGTGGATACATTTTCCTTAATAACAACAAGTAATGCAATGGGAGAAAGAAATTAAAATATCCGTACGTAATATTCGAATCTGCTGCTGATCTGCATATCGCGGGAAAGCCGATACTTACGATTATAGTCCCAGCGAGTGTCGGGCACCATTAGGCGTCTTTTGGCATCGCGCAGCTCCAGCCTAAGAAGGCGCTGGCGCAGGCGCAGGCTGTGTATCCTGGACATCGTTCCACGTGGATTCGAGCGCACCCGCGCGCGTCTGTCCAGGATGTCTACGTCCTCGCCTGTATACGCGAGAATCGCCGACGCCGCGGGCGGCCCCGGTTGAGCCCGGCAGTGGGCCCGCGACCGCCGAAGCTCGTACCCTGCCGCCCGCTGTCCCACCGCTGAAACACCCGCACAACGTCGAAGTTAGAACCCCCAGCGCGCCACCTGAGGAGAATCACCGTACGGTGGGATCGTTTTAGAGGGCTTGCGTATCTTTTTCCAGGAATATGAAGGCGCTTTCGACAATATTTTCGTGCTTTGCATACTAGACTTGGCTAGAGTCAAATGTTAGGTAGTCTTAGAAAGAGTTGAGTGATAAATCATGATACGGTAAGTAAGGAATGAAATGGGGCGAAATTTCCATGCGAAACGAACTAAAAAATCGACTAACTGCAACTATTACATAAAAAAAAAAGAATATATTTCTCTGAAATTATTTATATTTTAATTTCACATAAGCATTTTCTTAAATGTATATCGATCCCAATTTTGATTATTTTTTTTTTTTTTAAAGATGATTACCTTGATGTTCCTGTAACGCTCCGGTTTGTCGGGACGAGTCGCTAGCGATGCTGCTCGTCTCGCTGTCTCTGACGACACTATCGTAACCGGAGCTCTCGGCACGATATCTGGACAATGTGGCCGGTGATAGTTTAGCCGCTCGTGGCGTTGTATCCGCACCGGAATCGGAGCTCTCCTTGTTAAGACCGAACGAGGAGCCGAGACTAAGGATCTTGCGTTGCATTCGTCCGGAGGATGGCGCCGGAGAAGGCATCGACAATTGCAAGGAAGTGCCACCTGAAATATAAAAATATATAAATGTTATTTTTATTATTTTTAATATCAGAACAGCGCGCTGATTTATATTACCGACAAATTTATTAATTTTTAAGTAAAAATTTATTCTAATGTATAATTCAATATTTTTATTATTTAAATCAAGAAGACTGTATGATTGAACTTTTTATCAATTTTTAATTAACGTAAATTTTTATAAAAATATTGAAAATATTAAAAAATATCTGAAAGCGTTTTTTTTTTTTTAGATTAGTGTCTATTCGTACCTTGAATTTTTAGATCCTCTTCGATGTCGGATTTTCCTGTTACCGTTCTCTCAGACCTCTCGGCAGCCGTGAATAGCTTCTTCGCCTCTATATATTCTTCCTCGGGATCTGAGCCGGATGCTCCGTTTCCGGGTATCCTTTCGATCTCCTCCTTTAGGTTGGGATTCGAAGCGCCATCCGGATGCCTCAGACTGGAGATATTGCAGTCGCCCAACTTGCCGCAGTACCTTCTAGGACTGGCGAGATGGGCGACGCTACTGGGGTACCAATAAGAAGCCGTTGCTGGTCTGGACATACTCTGGCGACAATTATCGCAGATCTTCTCCTGATCGGGTTTGCCGGCTATGTACGCAGGTTCACTATAGATGCTGCCGTGATTGCTCGCGTTGTCGTTGAATAAGACATCCGAAAGGGACAAGGATTGACAGCGAGACGGCGGACGGAAGACGGTCGCTGCTGGAATTTGTCCTGCGTTAATGTTATACTGGATGTAGACCGCAGATTGCTGGCTGTAGTGTCTTGATTAAAATTTATTACTCTACTTTTGAAAACGATATTTTATTTTTAATTGAGCGACAGATCTCGCAGCTTTAATTTGTTTATTTCGATGAATTCTATTGTATCGTATTTTTTCAATTATTAGAAACTAGAAAAAAAAAACATAAAAGAGATTTATAAAATAAAAGACTGTTATTTACGCAAATTTAAAAGTGAATCAAAATCTTACGACTTTGAAATTGCTTTCAATTGCGACGATCATGATCGAAAATTGTGAGGAATTAGCTTGTGTACATGAGTAATCCTAGACAAAGAAGAAGTAGAGACAAAGAACGTCCGTCTCTTGATAGAATTCAATGTAGCGGTAAAAGAAAGAAATGTCTTTTCTTTTTGTCATCTACAGAATTGATCGAATCTTCAATCGCGAAAACTTACATGGAGCATCTCGTACGTTGACGATGGAAGAGTTTTCTCTCTGGTAAGTCACGGAGTTGGAAACGTTGGCGAGAGCGAGTTTGCTTTGGTAGAGCTCATGCAGGCGGGCTAGCTGATCGAACTTGTGCCTGGTCTCTTGCTCGAGAAAGTCCTCGTGGTCGAAGTATGGCCTAGGTAGAACACCGGCGCCAACCGGCGGCGGATAATGCGGTCTGTATCTCTCCGTGTCTGACATCACTGACATGGAGTCTGGAAATTATTTTTCTGTCTCGTATCTTTCGTTTGTCCAAGTTTATATCTTATCGTGTAAGAAGTCGTCGGATAAGAACGGATGGGAGAAAATAGCCGAACTATAAGACAGCTGTCCGCTTTGGTTTGAAGAAGGGGACACAATGACATATAATTATATCGAAGTCTCTGTCTTCGAGAAAAGTGAATTATTGTTTTCTATCGCATGGCCATATTTTTAAGATAAAAAATCGATTTCGAAACAATGAGGTGAATAGTTTTCATATAAACTTATTGAAGTTTTTGTGACAAAAATAATCGCGACAAAATAGAAATCGAATATGATTAAAAGAAAAATGTTTACAGAAATTATGCTATCTTTATTTAAAGAGCGAGATAAAGGGAGCACAAGAAAATATCTAATAAATTATAGTGAAATAAATCAATCTTTGTAAATTGAAAAAAGGTATTATAAATATTTATTCTACATTATAATTAATATTGAAATATAATGAGTGTTTAGAAAATTGAGTAGTCTGCATAAAGAAAAACTCACCTGTGAAAGTTGACACTATAGTGAGATTTTCTTGGCTAAGAATTCTTAGAGGATGTTCTTCTTGATCGCTTTCAGGAAGAGGATTTTCACCCATACATAGCGCGATGTCCTCTTCAGTCACTTGTAAACACGAATCCTGCATAGGTACGGGTTCCAAATCTTCCACCTCGACAATCTCTAAAATCTCATCCTCCGAAGACAACGAATGCCTGGAAGGTAGAACGATATCCTTGTGCGACAGATTCAGACTTTCCATGGAGACTTCTCGGCTTACTCCGTTACTGAGTGGTTCGATCAACGGTAACGGCGGAGGTACGACGATTTCTTCATCGTCGTCTTCGTCATCCGGCAAATCGAGCTTCCCCTTTTCGACACTGTCATCCATCACCGGGCTCGCCGTCAAATCCAACCCTGAGTCCGTATTGGATTTAACGTTAAGCAGATTCAGCTTGGCGCTCAATTTTTCGGTTATATCCTCGATCTCGTTCGCTTTCAAGCTATCGCTCTCCGCCGTGGACAATGATGTATCGTCGTCTTCCATCCCGCCGCAGGTTTTGAACTGCGTCAATTCTTTAAACTGACCGGACGACTGACCGGAGGACATCTTGGAAGAGTCGAGCCGTGGCCCGGCGTGCTTCGCCCGCTGTATCTGCGACGACTGATTTTCCACCCATTTTCTAATCATGCTCTTCTTGTGGCTGTCCATGAAACCGTAACCGGAAGATGCATGCTGATGAGCGTGCAGTTGCAGCGCCGGCGCGCTGGTCAGCTGCATCGGCCCGTCGATCCACGTCTCTCGTTTGTGATGCGAATCTTTCAGCATATGTCTGGCCTCCGCGACCTTCGACTTGGAGATTCTCGGACCGTCTATCCACTGTTCGTCGGAGCCGCCGCTCGGCGCCGCTACCGGGATCTTGCTACCTGGTGAATCGTTGTTCTTGGAAACTGAGGACGCGCTCTTGGAGGAATTCTTTCTGGCCGGACTCGCTTTCGGCGTCGCGCTGTGCGCCGGCGAGGTCTGCTTCGACGCGGTCTGCGTCAGCGTTTTTACCGTCTTGGATTTATGCGCCGGACTGCGTTCCTCTGGAATCTTGCTCGGTCTCTCGGCGGCGGAACCGCGGAGCACCCTGCCCATCGCGCAACGATTGTCACCCGAATTCAAGCTGGGTATGTAGACTGGCGGGTGTTCGCCGTCGGTGGCATCGTCGGCGCTCGGACCGACGTAAATCACCGTGTCGGCGGATAGATCACTCGAGCTGGGATCGCACTCGCTGTTCTGCCGGGCCGCCTCCTCGCCGGAACTGCCGCCGCTTCCGGTACCTTGCGTGCCGCCGCCGACAAACTTGATCTTCCGACGTCGCATCCGATGGATTCTCGACGCCAGTTGAACGGTAGTGAGTGTCTCCGTATAGTGCTGGGCATTGGGAGATACATGAGCTATCATAGCCGCGTGACAGGTCAAAGAGCCGAGGCACTCCTTGAGCAGTTGTGTCAATTTGTGTTCCTTGTACGGCAGATGCTTCTGACCGTTAAAGATCGCGAGGAGAATGTTGCCCAGACCGGAGAGAGGAATTCCGCCTGAGGACTTGCCGCGGTCTGAATTTCCTAGATCCATCAGATGTAGACGACTTCTGCCACCGGCAACTGCGCAGTCGAGAAATATGTGTGACGCTAAATTTTATATTTTATAACATGGAGCGAGAGAATAACGAGATATCATGTGTATATTTATACCGAAACTCTGAAATAAGGATGATGAAAAATCGGACGGTAAGCGGAATGGGGTGATTCAAGAGAATTCGAGACTAAGATTTATTTACCTCCGCCCTTGCCGGCGACGCTGTATTGGTACACGTGCAATGTATAGAGCATATGCGCGTCGCCGTCCTCCCGTTGACGACCGGCGACCGCTGCATCGAGGTAGAAAGCCGCACGTTCCGCCGTAGGCGCACGGAGCTCGCTGTGCTGCTGCAATTGAAGGGTACCAAATAGTGGATCGTCCCTGAGGTATACGGCCGGCGATTGTTCCGAGTCTGCGAATAAAAGAATAGCCAGTGTTTATCTTGGATTTTCGCGAAGAAGGTAATGCAGATTTTATATGAAATATAAATATAAATTCTTATATAACAATATTCGCATCTGTCGAAGGCATACATTTATTTTTTCACGTCGTTGCACATCAGAAATTCTTCGACACATTAATGTGATAAAAGTCTTATCATATTACTAGCATTTTTTCTTACTTTATAGTATAAATATGTCTTTTGTAATATAACATGTCATTGCGCATACAGGGTGGACCCAAACGTTCCGATCAAACTTTGAGAGATTTAATAGAAAATTTAATTCTGAACAAAAAGTTTTCATTAAACATGGGTCGAGAAATGCTTCCTTAATTTTGATTATAAAAAGAATGATAAAAGTCAAGCTCTTTGTTTCTCCGAAAGAGATACATCATCCATCGCGCGCAAAATTTTATCTCGAGTTCACGTAAATTCCATAACATTCTCTTTATTCGGTTCTATTATTTCGCGGAAAAATAATATTCGCGAAGAACAGGACGAATGAGGCTCGAGATGCAGGTGCGCGCTACTCGGAGTCGTAAATCGGTCGAAGCGGGGCTCGAGATATCCATGGGACGCCTCGTTCTAAATTACGACGTCGATAAAATGTCGGAAGATATGTCGCAGGAGATACCTACGTTTCGCTATCGCGCTTTATCACGCGTCCGTATACATACTATACGCGGCCGGGGACAGGCGGTCGTGGGCTTAGATGCGAATAATCAACGTAATGCGAAATACAGCAGTAAATAGTGATCAACGTAAAAGGGCAATTACGAGATCGGCAGGGAAATACGGGCGCGTGGATCAGACGATCGAATCAGACGGGCTAATCTTCGTATTGTTGCTGTTTAGCCGTGCAAATAAAAGTCTGATCGTAAAAGAATGAACATAGAAAGGCAGTTAAAAGGATAGTTACTCGGATAAAAGAAATTTCGAAGAAAGCACTGCAAGCTATCAATTATTGCGAATTGGACACGCGGGCGATAAACTTCGCGATCGCGTGTGCTGTTGCGAAATGCGTCGAATAAAAAAAAAAAAAAATTGCAAGCTAGACGATGGCTCGCGGATTATATCTGACGTAATAGGACATAAAATTGAATTTTATTCTGCTTATATATAAAAAATGGAAAAACTGCTATCTCTCTGTCAAAATATATAATGTGTAACCAAAAATTTTTGCAATATTGATTATATTATATCCAAGATAAATGCATAATAAATAGATATAATCGATATTTATACGTAAAAAGATTTTTTTTTAAATATATCGCAAATCGGAAAATATATAAAATAAAGGAAAGGAAGATAATATTGCGAATAGCTCGCATGTTTTGCATGCATTCAAGTTGTTTTTTTCGCTCAGAGATACGATTTGAAATCGTACATTGTGTGATGGAAGGAGGAATGGTTGGTAAATTGAAAAAGCCGACTAAGGATTTCTTCGCGTCGTTGCATCGGAATCCAGTAACGATCTGCGAGAATGTTCATAAAAAATTGCGATAGCGAATTCATGCGGATTTTTTCGATCGAGAAACGTTGGAACTATAATTGCGAGAATTGCAAATAATAGTGCTACTTACATTCTTGCCGGGATTATCTTTTGTAATATCACATGAAAATTTCAAGTAGTTGGACAAATTAAAATATCGATTTTAAATCCGAGCTACATAAAAATTTGTGAATTCAGATAAGTACATCTTATAACTGAGAAAAGTTTATCTAAAAGGTGACTAAAAAATTAACGTAAATATCGCTAAACGTTAACGCGTTGCATTTGACAATGTGCTCTTTTCGCATTAATGTGAGGTCTGTGCGCAACGGACGTACGGAATTTAATTCAAGTAATGCTTTTCAAGTACCTAGCTTTCTATCCAACACTGTGTATTGTACAATCTGTCTGTCTGAAGTCACCTCTCGTCGTCGCTCTTACTGTCCACACGTATATTTTTTTATGCGTCCCCTTTATGCACTCGGGACTCTACGACTGATACAGTTGGACGTCATTCGCGTTTATACGGTGTTTAGATAACCCCATCCACGTTTGTAAATTGCCAATTAGCCTTTTATCGCCGCGAGGTCGTCTCGGCGCGCTCCTACCTCCCTCCGGCACGAACGTCGTAAAGGGCGCCAAAGGAAGAACGTTAAAGGATAAGGACGGGGTGCGACGACATGTGCCGCAGTTTATTTCCGCTCGGCCGTCTGCAACTTTTCACATCTGTTTCTGCCGGAAACCTTTTACCGTTCCTTTATGCCGCGCCGGCAAAATGGCCGCGAACCTCGCACCGGAGAATGAGCTTCGCGTGAACTTTCATCGAGTCATTGAACGATTGATTTCGACTATATCCGATATCATAGACGAGAGGCACTATAATCTGAGCCAGTTGAGCGTGCGACGAGGGAACGAGAAGAGCGCGCGAAAGCAGGAAGCGGGAGTATCCTTACCAAAGCTCCCTTGATTTCCGTAATTTGCGAAGTCTCAGAAATCGACTAAACCGTAGTAGATGTTCGATAATGAAATTCGACGAAGCGTACCGAGCACACAAACAGGAGAGAGAGAGAGAGAGACAGAGAAGCGACATCGGAATATTCGCATAGATCGGCGATAATGCACGCGCCCGTAGAAATTTAAATAATTCAAACTCAGATCCTGTGTACCAAAAATTGTTAATAATGGAAGCGCGAAAGTGAGCGCGATAGTGCTTTCGCAGATTTTGTAAGAATCCGAATTAAGGAAGGTATTTAATATTTATGAGACGCGTGAAGTGGCCCGAATAAGTTTCATCGGCTTGTGCTGGCATTAAGCTGTGATTAAATAAGGAGGAAAGTTGATAATTGTTAAAGTGGCAAGAAAGTATACTGCTTTATTGCATTTAATGTTAGAAATAAATTCTCTATAATGTCAATATATTTTTTATTCTTACATTATGAAACGCTGAAATTTCTTTTTAACTTTTATTTGACAAATAACAAACATTTCTTTAGACTTTAGAAAAAAATAAGAAAAAAAAGAGCAGGCACGCATTAATAAAAAAGATTAATTTCTTTGAAAAGATAGAAAAAGAATGAAAGTATATTATTAATTATTATATATAATAAATAATAATTATATATATAAATAGTAATGCCATTTGTATCGTTCCGTATATTCAAATATATGAAAGAGGGATTTGTAGAAAAAAACTGCGTTTTATTATATAATTCCGATTTTATTATAAATTTTCCGATTTCTTGAATCGACATAAACGAGTCCGAAACGAAGCTTAAACTTCACAACTGAAACAGGAAACTCTGAAATTCACGACAGACTCCGAGGTAATAATAAGGACAGCCCGGTCGAGTCGACGTTATACGGATATATACGCGTAGACGCGCATATATATATATACACTGCTCGCGTATAATAATTCACACAGATAGGGAGCGTGGATGTACGGTGCAGAGGCGGCGTAGCAATATCCATAAAAGGGACCGGAGGATGTAATATTACAGGCATCTGTGCCCTGCGGTGTAAAAGTACCGCGAGGAAGGAGACGACGAGTTTGCGATGTCGACGACTACCGACGCGAAGCTCGCGACGGGGTAAAGGTAAAGGAAAAGCGAAATGCGGCATGAAAAAAAAGCGATCTGCGAGTAAAGCCATCCTCTCTTGGCAAGGTGATGCGTAATGGACGCGATTTCGACTTATGGCAATTGTGAGCGAGTGTTCGCGTCGCGGGTGTTCGAAAAAAAAAGAAAAAATGCCTCCACACCCTCTCTCCTCCTCTCTATCTCTCCACCTCCCGAATAAATCGTTTTTCGACGCGTTTCGAATACAGTTTCCGAGCCCGGTCCCTTCGATCGTAACAGTCCTCATCGTCGCTGGGGCAGAAGGGCAGTAAAGGAAATCTGTTTCGCCTTTCCGGACGGCCGGCTGCGCCCCGGTACGCGACTTGTTTCCCGAGCTCCGCAATATTTCTACGAGAAGTTTCTCGCCCCGAACACGCGTATCGTTATGAATCAGAGCCCTTCCGGACGGTCTTATCCGCTTGCATCGTTATTAAAGCCGGTCGACACTACGCCGGGATTTCTTGATGCGAAGTTGGGAGGTTATTAGATTATATTGATCCTTTCCTTATTTTGTGTAATATTTGAGAGTTAAAAATGGAAAGTTAAATAGCTAAAATGCGTGTGGCACGCGGGAACATATTACAAGATTTTTAATGTTACATGAAATAAGCTTCGAGTTGAATAATTTGCCGCATTTAGTTATTTTTATAAAAAAAAAAAAAAAAGAAAAACGTTAATGATAATATCATCGAGTCACGACAAATTTGACATCACTTTTTAGAGTATAATTGATTGAAGGGATTTTATATAGAAGTTGAGGACAGAATTATGCATGTACCTCCTTCTCTGGGACAAAGTAATTTTGTCCTTTATAGTTTAATAACGTCTTACGGGTTCGTGACGGTTTAATATCCTGAAACACTTTCATTTCATGGACTCTAGAGAGAGAAAGAGAGAAAGCGACATCACGGTCATTGACGCGAGTTCCCTGAGGTCTTTTCTCGGCATATATAATAGAATCTATATTATATGACATGATCCATGAGAGAAAGTGATCTTTACAATAGTTGTGAAAATCGTTGGTTGCGATCGATCATGTTACTCGTCAATAGTTTACGGCGAACGAAACATCTGTTATAGAAAAATACAAAGTATAAAGTGCGGATAGATAGATAACTGATGAGAAACATCTATATAACATCGTCTGATAATATTCGAAAGATGATACATCCTGAAAACTATATTCTACGTTAAAATATCATACATCACTCTCTTAGTATCCTTATTTCTCCGTTCACTTCTCAATATATAAGAGTGTATTATAGAGACACCCCGCGGTCGACTTTTCCGGAAATGTTGAGATTGATGTATCGACTGCAGCGGAATTTTTCCCTGTATTTGCATGGAATATAGCGCCGCTCGATTCACAGGACACCCAATGTATACATGTACAATATCACAGGAGGGGGAAGGGGAGGGGGGATGGAATTCTTTAACGCCGAAGAAAAGGAGACGAAGGGAGAGCAGAAAAAAATTAATGAACTCTTCAATCGCATATTAAAGTATAGATGCAGTCGGCGTTTTTGTTGGAAGCGGCGAAGGAAATCTATATAGATTGAGGTATCTACATTTACCGAAATAAGTGTCACTAGAATCTCTAGTTATTCGTCCAGACGTGGTGGACGAATAACGCGGATATGAGAGCGACGTGGAAAGGTTAACGAAAGTTCAAGCGCCAACATCTCCTCTCAAGTGAAGGAGACAGAATTAATGGACGAATTATCGCCCATTGCCGTCAGACGACGTGCAAGAAACTCTAAAGAAATATTCTTTTTCAGAGCGATACGATTGATCTTTTCGAACGAAAACGTACTTCCTGTAAATCATTTTTCGCTACGATGTGCTTGGGGGGTTTGTTTTTTTTTTATTCGCCATCTTTTATTTTTTTGCCAGTGAAAAATGTCATCGAGAAAATTATAATTTTAATTTTTAATATATTACAAATTTTTCTCTTCTTTTGAAAAATCAATATCTGATACATTTATCTAAATTTTGTCACGTTCATATAATTAGATATTTTATTAAGAATTTATTTTCTGCTTTAGTGTTTCTTTTTGTAAACAGTTTAATTTCTTTAGAGTTTATATTCATTGAATTATTTTAGTATGTTTAACAGTTGCCAAATTCAACGTGAATCTCCTTCTTCGTTAGGAGATAATTTGCCGCAAGACATTTTCTTAACTTTTATGGGGATCGACTGCCAGATCTACTTCGCAGCGAGCAATTAAAGAAAACCGTCGTCTTATGTACCGGGTAGCTTCTGAGCGAATGGTGCCGGGCAATGGACCGTGGCCGACTTCCCCATGGGGTAGGAAAACTTATGGCCGTTTCGGAAACGACACGCTTTCCTCGCTCTACCACTCGGCACTCGTCTTTTGTGCTTGACAGCGCACGGCAAACCGTCGGCTACGATCACGATGATCTTAAGTCAGACAGTCGTAGAGTTGTAATTCTGTGGCATGATTAAAAAAAAAAAAACTAATTTTAAATAATTAACAAAGTTTAATTAAAAAAAAGTAAATTATATAAAGAAATTATAAATAAATTTATATTTAATTAGAAATTATGAACATGCGATATAAATATGATATATATTATTTTATTATTCCATTACTTGTGAAATTATATAAAAAGAAAAAACTGTATGAAGATGAATTGCAATTATATTAATTTATAATATATATTTGGTAATAATTGAAACCGTTGTTTATAGCCTTAAAAATTGTTTGATCAAAATCCAGGACTCAATGTGGTGACTGATAGTTTACCGAGCTACTATACTTTGAGCTATCGAGTCGATGGTGTGGTATCGCGGTTATTGATGTCGCGACTATTTCGATCGACGGTTCGGTTAGCAATCAAATTGAGTATTAACAAACGGTTCGAGTAATCGGACATGCACAGAACGATAGTCGGCTTAGAGATAGTGGTGAATCGTTTCGAACTATGGTTGATATTTTTCAGGCTAAATAGTATTGCCAGAAATTCGAAATTCTTCGCGATATGATTCAGATCTGCGATAAAAAAAAATTTAATTTAATATTGATCAAAATTCAATATTGATAAAAAGTTGAAAAAATTTAATTTCCATTTGTGTCGTGTAAATATGAGAAAATATACAAAATAATTAAACTTTACATTTATAAAAACAATGATATATAACAGTATAATTAAAAAAGAGAAACAACTTTTTTTTAATATTTGAAATATTAATAATAATCTTTATATATGATAGTATTAAATTAAAATTTTATTAAATTGATATCATTAATATTACAGCTAATATTTGTGTTTATTAATATTTGTTTCCAAATTCTCTATAAAAAGAGCATTATCAATTTCTAGAAAATAAATTATTTTATTTCTTTGTCCGATTGATCTCGTGTTGAGTTAAATAATGATTTCTCACATTTCATCTGAGACATAGTAAAGAGATAATTTGTTGCATTCTGTATGCAATCAAAGAAGCACGAAATGCAAAATGTGTAACATCTTCTCTTATCTTGCGTCGCATTTTCTATTTTATCTTCTTTTCCTTCTTTCAATTCGTAAGTTTTTTTTACACTTTTTTTTTCATTCGTTTCACTTGTATGTCATACACATTAAAAGCTGCCGACGTGGCGTTTCGACGTTTTGTTTCTTCACTATTATTCTCTACTTTCGTTCTTATCTCCGTGAGACCGATACGTGAGAGAAATATAAAACAGTAACGGGTGGTGAGAATTATCGCAAGCTTTCTCTCGCTGCGAGTGAATGGAAACCGGCGGAAAATATCCTCGATTCTCTTCTTTTGCTTGCCACTCTGTTCGTTGATATGCATGACGGCCGATTAAAATGAGTACGATTGGATGAAATTCTCCGTTCACCACACGGGGATCTGTATAAGGTGATTCAAAGTCTATCTCTTTCAATTTTCGAATAAACGATGAAATGTTGGTGGTATTTTTATTGAAAAATTCATTGAAATCTTGGTAAAAAGAATAAAGCATTTTTAATAATTTATATTATTATATATCAAATTTGATGTTTTTACACAAATTAAAAGGCATACTATTAATAAAATACAAAAGAGATACGTATTGCAAATATTATGCTAATAAAAACTAATTATATTTAACTATGTACAATATAATTTATTTTTATTGCTGATTTTTATTTTAAACAGGTTACAAGAACTGTGTTATATTTTGACAAACACTGTTACCACCAATGATGAAGCATTGATATTTCGGTGCAATCGTATATTTTAATATAATGATAAATTATTTAAAAGGTCTCTGAATCACCCTGTCTACCACTTTCCTACTCGGAAATTCCGGTTTATTTCGATCAACAGCTTATATATGAATATAAAAGCGAAACGTGATATTCGGAATTATTCGCCGTTGTATGAGGGAAAATTGTTTTTATGTAAGCGTCACGCGGATTAATATCGAGTTATAATGTCTTTACGCGAATGTATATTGCCGGTTTTTTCTAGTGCTTATGTAGCATTATGCATTGTCGAGCGATACATATTTATTGATATGTGCATTATCTCTTCTACAATGTTATTGTAAATTTGCTTCTATTGCATATAACTGCTGAATATCATGAAATAATCACATTATAAAATAATCAGAGATGTCGATGGAACTATAGTAATTTATAAATGTTCTTTAAAAGGATTCTCTGCAATAATAATCAAGTGCGATAACTTTTATCTGTGATGATGATTTTTTTTTTAATGGCAGCGCAAAATTTAATATAAATTCATATTAAATATAATAAATTAGTAAATACGCTTTCAATATCAATTCAAACAATTCATCGTTCACAAATTAATAATTTATATGTGCGCTAATGGAAAAAAGAGCTCTGACATTTTTAATATTTATGGTGAGCATGCATATTTAAATTATAATGAAAGCTTTATTTAGACAATATGTATGTAACAGCCAATATGTAAATTGACAGAGAGAACCAAGTTACTCACTTATGAATGCATACATTTATTAACAGCCGGTGCGAAGAAGTAGCTATTCTAGTTTTAAGTTCGGTTAAGCATTAAATATTCCACCGCAAGTTGCCTCAATTATTGTATTAGGGCGTTAATTAAATATTCCATTGCATACAGTTAGAAATAACAAAGATAAACCTTCGTTCGGAGACACCCTCCCCCTTTTGTCAGAGGTGTACCCGCGTAAGATCCAGACGTCGAAAACTTTAAATAATTACCGGGCGGGATTATCAAGTTTGCTGGGGAAAACGCGAACTCTTGGAGGGTGCTGCTATACTCGACTTAAATCTTGAGCGCAAAACGCGCTGGTTGCAGCATCCGGCAGTGGCGTAACTAATGTCTTTGCAGGCTGAAAAGAGGTAGAAGAAGCTACAAGAGAAAGAAAAGGTCAGACGGACAGGATAAAGATAGAGATGAAATAAAAATAAAAATATGCGTAGAAGAAAAGAGTAAAAGATTAAACCTGGTTATCTGCATGTATTTTTCATTCTATTTTTTATGTACATTATCATATTATTATTTAAAATGATTACGAAGCTCGAGAAATTGAAGAGCAAATTAATTTCTTATCAGAGATGCATAATTAGAGATCCTGTACTTTTTTGCTAGTAGATCTTTCAAAAATTCGTTACGCCATTGAGCTTTGAGGTTGAAATAAGATGCGAAGGAAGAAAGAGAGAAGGAAAGCAAAAGATGGGCGAAGGGGGAAAGCTAGATTTACGAAGTCAAGATAGTTCTCTATAGACACGAGTTAATTATTTAATAAGCTGGAAAATTAATTCCATCGCATTTTAATTAGTCCGTAGCTCCTAGGAGAAAGCGGAAAGCTGCTTGGCGCGGTCGTTAAGCCAACATTCAAATGACTCGTTCAATGTGAGTTTTACGCGAAATGCCGTGCATTGCACATACTCAAGGAAAATTCGGTTATACTAATAAACGTCTTAATTTCCGTGAATGCAAAATTCCCAGGAGTGTCTCGTGACGTGGCAGAAAATTAGATTTTAGCGTACATGTTCGAAACTATGTGACGAATTTACAGTTTCAAAATCTGTAAAAATTTAAGTCATAGACACATAGAGAATATATTAATATTTATAAAGAGAGTGAAAGAGAATTTTTATCCGATTACAAACATTTATTTGAATCATATGTTCAGTTCATTAAATTAGATCATAACTCGTGTGACGTCCGACATCAGAGAAATATTACGCAAATTTATATATCTCATTTCTGGAGGAAGAAGGAGAATATACTAGAGCAGACACTCCCATTCATTTTCAGGACAATGTTCTTGACGATCATTCCCGCAAGTGCACTAAAGCAATCCACCCTCCAAAGAAACGAGTCTTTATTAGTCCAGCGAGTCCTTGATGATTCCTCGAGATGACATAAAAAGAAACAGATAACAAAAGTAATAGAGAGGAAGTTGTTAAAAGGGAAGGGGGATAGCGGTCAACATGAAATAGATGGAGGAAATAATCCTGTTTCTCAATTTTACGGACCAAGTCCTCCACTTGGCCGTGAAGACGAAATCAAATTGCAGCCAATACCGAGTCTCATTTCTACTTCGCAAATATTACCGCGGAATTCTCCGCGCATCATTATCGATCGAAAGAAGACAATTTCGACATTCCGTATATATGCTTTCGAGCATCAATCGCACGACCGGTTGTCGTCGTTTCGAAGACGTCGGAGATCAAGTCGGAAGGAGTGTGCGTATCAGGCAAATGGAACGTGCGAGCTATTGCAATTTCTGTGGAGAATTCCATACGCGACGTGGCTCCGGTCCGGCCGTGCTTTGTCTTTAAACTCGATCATAGTCATAAAATGATCGTATTTTCGTGGGGATGTTCTTTGCCATTCTCCTTACGATCCTCTAGAGAACGAGATAAAGGAATATTTGTTGTCTATCATCATCTCAGACCTTGTATTTCAAAAAATATCGTAAAATAAAAAATAAAATTTATGCAATCTTATACGATATTCGTAATATTTTTTAATGTATTAATTTACATGAAAATTTTCAATGTTTATGTGTACATGCAATCGGAATTTTCCTTCAACATTTCAACACCCACTACAAATGTATTAATCTATAATTGTATTCGTCGCGGCGCGTATTAATCCTGATTACGTGAGAATCATCGTGAGCTTAGATGCGATTAGGAACCATGATCTGAAAATCTGTGGAGTTATCGCGCTATATTATACAACGGATATAATACAGCGTCGATAGCGACTACACACAATTCGCCTAGCATTAATTAATCTAAACAATTATATCTGGCCGCATTGTTCGAAACATCGAATTAATTGCGGGAAATGCCGAACCCTCCTTCCATGAGAAAGCGAAAACGCTCGAGATAGTTCCGCGCTTCTGAATGTTAAGGCAGATTAGATTCTGTCTGTGAAAGAGACTCTTGTATCTCCCATCTTCTCTCTTAAAAAAAAAAGGATAGACTTAAACAAATTAAGGCAAATTTCTTCGATTAGAAGTCAAAGTGCGACTTAATCAGATAAAAAATCCATTAACAATATTAATATACGAGGCGCGTATGTTTATTGAGTAATGTTATTTTTCGTTGGTTTTTAGTGCTTTTATAATTTCATATATGTCTAGTTTCCTGTTAAATTAAGAATTGGTCGATAAAAATTTAATTCATTTATTTCCTGGTAATTTTGTATAAGTCGTGATAGGAATTTCTTATTCTCTTTCGAGAATTAAAAGCAAGTATTCGTATAATTGAGTTCTAGCAAATATATATATATATATACATATATATATATATATATATATATGCCATTTGTAGTAGATTGGAGCTAAAAGTGGATAACATTAATTAGGAAGGAATGGAGGAAGAAATGTGAACAAAAAGTTTGTTCTCTTTCACGCGAGGATACTTCGCGACTAATTGGAAGATTACTTACCGTTCGCGTGCGCTGCAAGCAGGTCTCTCAGTTGTTGCTGACCGGTGGTCAATTCTACGCAGCTGACCCTAACGCTAAATCTAGCGCCGGTTCTCTGTCGTTGTTCAGAAATTCCGCGGAAGAGCCACGCAATGGCGCAAGGAATTGCGCCCAGCGTATGACCAGCTTCCGGAGTTCCCAACATAGTGTGAGACTTGCCTGAACAAGAGCAGAGAAAATTACTTGTATTTAAACATTGCGAGAAAATGCTTGCTGATTACGGGCAATGTAAACACGGGATTACATCATAGAGAGCATAAATGTTCAGCGTTTAAGCTTGCAATGTAAATGCAAATGGCGTAGATGAAAATTATTCACTACTATATTTGAATTAATTATAACTAGTTTACACACAGTTTACACTGTCCATTTATACTGTTTATTCTATGAAACTCGTGTACGATTTAAATATTTTTCAAATTTATATATATAATATTTTTGAATATTTTCTTCTATATTTATATTCAATATGATTTTTAATTAAAAACTATCGAGATAAAATATTTAAAGATAACAATTGGACACTCGCTTTTTTTGTCGAGAGAAACGCGCGATGACGGGTTAAAGTTAATATTTTGAATGATTCTTGCCAGACTGACGGATTTATTGCCGCGGGGATCGTATTAACGCCCGTAACCGGTGCCGCTTGTGCAACCGGTAGATGGACAAGCTTCATTGTTGATTGGCATAATCGCGATTTTCCCCCTCGCGTGTCGCGACGAATCAATTCACATGGACGAGTTGGAAAATCCCGTTTATGTACATGGCTGATGTGCGAGCCGGATGGGTGCAATAATTGCGATGCCAGATTTGCGGTCGGGTCCGAGCGAGCCGCTTAATTTGTTTACTATTTAGTGAACGACAATGTAACGGCTAGAATGACAATCGAGGATTACGCGGAAATAGACGAACGATAAAACTATCGATCGATTGTTTTCCTTCTCGGTTAAACGGCGCAAAATAAATATGAAAATTAATTGATTATCAACAATAACGAAATATAATTTGCGGAAAAATCGTCCGGTTATATATATTTAATGGTGGTTTTAGCACGAATTGCGATAACGATGCATATTTTGCGAAACTTTCGGCGAAATTGAAAACCGAGCTCAAACGCTCTTCTATTGACAGAGAAATAAAAGAACTCTTATTAAAATCATAAAATAGTCCGAGACGACTTATGGGAAAGGGGATTGCGATATAGAAGGACGAGAGGTTGAAGCGAAAGGCGTAAGATCCAGGCGAAGGGAGGCCTTGGTCGGCAACGGTGAAATAATGGAAAAGCAGCAGCCGCCGTTGAATCTTAAACGTTATTTAATTGTCTTAATGTAGGACGGTGAATTATGTTGTTATTTAATTAGAAGCACGGCGAAAGAGAGGGTCGAGCCATCTTATCGGTAAGGGACCGCATCTCGAGAACTTTTCTCAATAGCTGATTCCGCTTCGGAGAATTCGCGCTTCGTCGGAAAGATTCGAACAGTCGAACCGCAAAAATTCCGCAAGAATTCGCGCTATGCCGCCGCGAGATTCGCGGGGCCACTGACGATGAGGCAGAAAAACGGAACGATAGCGGCTGCATTCTCAGACGACCGGTACGATGCTTTCCCGTAGGGATACTTTTGAAACGAATGAGAGTGATAATTAAAATTCCACGCGAGAAGCTTGTTATATGAGAAAAATATCAAGGTCAGATTTATTATGATAAAACGTGTTTATTGTAATTTTCGCATTGTTTTTCATAGTATATTTTTTTCTGGAAATGAGAAAGTGATTTTCTCGAAAACGAAATCTGTATGAAAATATTTTCTACATTTTAAACTTGCATTTGCATGAGGAATTATCTCCATTTCGCTTCATGTTATGATCCCCGATATTCTCCGCATAATTAATTATATATTAATTATATATTAGTTATATATTAAAAAAAAAAAAATAAATTTGATATATACATATATTGTTGTACATATTGTTCTACATATTGTATGTATGTTGCTTCTCATACCGCTATTACAAATTTATATATACAAAATTAGCAAAAACTGAATAAACCCTTCCGCGGTTATGTAGACCAGAACCGAGAGAGAAGCGCGTGGTTCCTTTGACTGAATCGCTTACTAAGGTTATCATTGTCAAGCGGCGTTTTTGAAAAAGGGACGAGAGGGAAGTCTCGGTGCATCAAGCACGCGTGCTTCTTCCCCTCGTTGTTGCATAATCCACTTTCACGGTCCTTCCGCGATCTCAAAGGGTTCGACGAGGTGTCCGTCGCGCGGGGGTAATTAGGAACGCGCTACAAAGTACAAACGGGCCCATTGTCGTCGCTATATCTATATGCGCCACAGCTCTCTACTCGCCCTCTGTCCTTTCGCAAGAAACAAGTCCCGTTGCTTTGAGAGCGCAAATCTCTCTGCCTCCTTCCCTTCCTCTTTCCCTTCCTCTCTTTCTCTCATTTTTCACCCTTCTTTCTCTCGCTTATCCTCTGTAGTCCTTCTTCCTTCGTAGTTTCTCCGCATGCAATTTTTCAGACCACGAATGACAGACGCGCATATGGAGATGCAGTTAGCTGCACCGACATATGCGAATTAAAAAACAGCATAATCTGAACACTATTTTAAATATCGCCGGCCTTGTTGAATTGCCTCTATCTCTCGTGCGTATTTTTTTCCTTTCTTTTCTCGCAGATTTATGCAAATCTGGCCTTTCCCTTAGTTTGCATCCTGCTTTTCTTATCCCTTCACTATTCTATATAACTGCGGTCGGTCCCTCTTTCTCGTCTTCTTTTTCGTCTCGGAGGATGATGGCGTAAGGAGTTAAGAGAAAATCGGAATGTAGGAGGGATGAAAAAAAAAAAGAGAGAACGAGGAGCTGAAGCAGCGAGAAGAGAGAAATGCTCGCGTAGAGATGATCAAAAGCAGTTTGCTCGCGGACTTGCCTGGAGTATTTTAGGAAGAGAGACGGAAGACACTACGTGAATTCGTTTGGCTTCTTTTTGTGCGGTTCTTTGTCTACGGTCGTTGGGCTCTCTTATCTCTCCGACGCGCTTCCTTTTATTTTTGACTTTATCGATTCCTTTTTCGTGCGCCGTAAGAAATCCCGCTCGATTGCGCGAACTTCGATATTGAAGGCCGACGATTTCTCAAGGCGCCATGAATTATGAAACCATATCAGTATCGAACCGTATCAGGAACGATAGAAGCTGGCGATAAAAGTCAGCGCGTTTAAAAGAAAAAAAAAACTATAAGTTTACTTTATTCTGAAATCAATTTCATAATTGTGGTTTCTCCACGGACATAGACGTTTTATTTACGTGACTTTAGAGGTAATTATAAAGAACACGATTTCATATTTTATATAACCATACCTAATAATATAGCAATTTATATGTGAGAGAGAGGAACAATTCAACTTTTGTAAAAATGCAATCTCTTTCCGTGTTTAATTACTATATTATCTTATTTATCTGAATATTTATAAGCTTTTACGTGCTTGTCTATCAAATATAAAAAAATCCTTCAGCGGGAGATAAGTACAGAAACTTATGTATAGAAACTCGGTGCGGAAATATTATTCCACGAAATATAATTTCATAAAGTTTAATTGGTTCTGATACCGACTGTGAGAGAGTAGACAGTCTATCGCGTTTTATCAAAACTTTATTCCAGTTATGTCAATATCAAAAATATTTTAATGAACATTCTTTATGTGCGATCACGATCTAATAAAAAGAAAAAGATTCACCGATGGATTATTTTTTTGGGGTTTCTCTTAGATTGTGATGTATTAAAATTGGAAAGATGGGTGAGAGTGTGTCCCAGTGGCATACATTATCGCCATTCCTTCCGGTCTCACCTCACTGTTTCTCATTGTCGCTCCTCTTGTCCCTACTTTCTTCCCTTTTCTCACTCTTTTCCGTACCGACATTACCACCCAAAGAACATCCTCCCTTCTGTGTACTTTCCACGCATAATCGTGCATTTGCATGCAAACTCGATATCACTACTTAAAATGTAAAACAACTCTCCGCTTCTATCGACGCGTTTCTCGCAGCAGCAGAACGAGAAGAAACGAACAGAAGGAAGAGAACGCCTAAATAAATAAAGAATAAGGAATAAAGAAAAAAAATTCTCGCGACATTTCTCTCCAGAGAGAATATACATATGTATATATCATCGATATTCTAGAATAATTTATTTCTCGACTCAAAGAGAATATGCGAACCAATATGAACCACCTTATACAAATAATAAAAGTCCATCTATAAAAAAATCTATCGGTAAAGAAAAAAATATTATATAGTATCATGATAAAAGAGTTTCTTAACTTACCTAAGCCAGCGTGTCCAAAACAAAATAGACAACCATCCGTTCCATTGATGACCGCGTGAATTACGTCCGTAAGAGCGCTGGAACAGATCTCAGTCTGAAAAGAAACACATATATTAATACATATTTTACGATCGCAATTATTAAATATTGATTACAATATTTTTTTAATTTTCTTTGCGCGATAGACATGCTAAATTTGTTCCGATAATTATTAAATCTCGTTTTTTTTTACCTCGATACAGCTTTAGGGCAGCTGTATGGACGCTTATGGACGCGATTTTAATTGCGTCTGCCTCACAATAATACCGCGACGAGAGAGAATGGAAAGGGGCGAAACGTCAAGCCTCCGCAGGACAGCGAGAGGAAGAGCTCGTTCGGGCTCTCGTAAAGTGCTTAAGAAAGCGGGCCGGGTTTAATAAACGCGTGTAACATCTCCGGAGTGAAAAGTGAGGAGAAATAGGAGTGAAGGGAGTAAAGAGGGAAAAGGGTCGCGGGATTATATATATATATGGCGGCCCTTTGTTTGCTCCTAATGTATTCATAGACTGGAAAAGACTTTTCCTTTATGAAGGCCGCGAAACAACGCTCGAGTCCAGCTCGAGCAAAATCATTCTTTAAAAAAGACACGGTCCTTGAATCATGACGATCGTTCGCTGATTTGATATCGAAATTTCGCGTATGAATAAGGCAAGATGACAGCGCGAAGATCGAAGGATCGTTTATTCAAGGTGCATTGCGCATTTCTTGCAAAACTTGCCGAAAATCTTCAATGCTAAGTCTGATGTATAATAGAATGCATAATCTAAGTCGACTGTCCTTTTTCACTCCGCTCAACGAGCGAAAACTAAAAGGACGAAAGAGATGGAAAAATGTATGTTATGAGAGAAAAGGGGATTTCTCGCAGTTTGCGGAGAAAATCGAGAGGAAGATGAGGACGTGTCGATGCCTCGACCAAACAAGATTGAAATCTTCGTGGACGAGAATCGGATGAGCCCGAGATGGAAAAAGGGATGCGAGAATCTCGTGAAAAAAAAAGCGCGAGGGCAAGGGGTAGTGTATCGGGGGTCGCAGAAAAGGGGACGGAGAGTCGTACCGGAAAGACGATCGAAATGGAGAATCGAAGTAAGAAGAGATAGATGCCTAAAGAGAAAGAGAAAGAGGAGCCGATCACTCTTTCCACTTTCTCTCTCTCTTTTTTTTTCTTTCCCGCGGCGGCAAAAAGATAGGGAAATAAGGAGTCTAGTCCCTTTCCCAATATGGTAATACCAATCTGTCGCTGCTCGTTTCAAAGGGGCGGCACAGCGTGTAGCCGCAAACGAGTCTGCCGATACCGCCGCAGATTTACATTGACTTCTTGATTCGCGCACAGAGAAACATTTCTTTCGCCGCATCCTGATAAAAGAATTTATTATCTGAAAGGGAATTGCTCGTTAATTTATACACGAGTGATTGTACGCCAATTAAATGAAACTCCGCTAATCACATTTATCTATGAGACGTCATATTTATTTTGACTTTTGCAAAACATTGACATAATAAAAAAAGAACTAATTTTTATTATATAAAATTAATTATTTTAATTAATCGCGATATATATATATATAATCCTTTTTATTTTCTAGATTTATTAATTCTTTTTGTCTCAAGTGTTGATTTAATGTATAAAGTATTCAATTGATAAATAAAAGATATCCAAACATGAGAAGAAACGTTTTCGCTTAAACGATGAATTGATGCGAAACCAATACCGGAATTGACGACAATATGTCCGATACGACAACAACAACGACATTCATAATTATAACGGGATCATCCCGAGGGATGTAACGTAAAGCAAATACATTTTGTAGATATACCTGCACCCTTCGTCGCACAGAAATCTCGCCCTTGAACTCCCCGAACTGTCGGCATGACGGTTAATGAAATACGTGACCGGAGCCACCATCATAATCTCAAACACTTGATTCCGCGCCCGTGCGACCGGAGAAATTGCGGAAAGGGTTCTTCCACGCTTCTGATGCGCGGCGAGCGAGAGCCCATCGATGTCGAGCCTTTGAAAATTTTCACCGGCGAGACCACCCTTTCTGTGATGTCCGCCCCCCCGGGCCAGACACCCGCACGTAATGCTGTTTAACTCTCTCGCTCGGATTTCCGCCGGTTAAAAATGAGTAACAATAGCAATTCACTTCCGCTTTGATGTTCTTTTGATAATCGAAATTCGCAGAATTAATATGCGGAGAGTAACCGTAAATAGAACTGGATGAAAATTATTTAATTTCTTGGCTGGACCTTTGTGTAGGTTGTCGTGGAATATATATTTTTTTTCAATTTATTTCTTTTCTGTGCGTTATTTATGAAGAGTAAAATGAAAGTTGAGATAACGTCATTCGATAAAAAAAATTTATCTCGTCGATAGTACTATTTATAATAGATTATGTTTTAATTTATAGGTAATTAATAGCTCCCGCGAAAAATAATTTTTCCTCCGTTGCTCATCAAGAGCTTTTTATAATTCCGGCAGTCCTTGCCAATTGAGAGGAATCGGTGGACGCGGACGTGACGTCTCAATCGCGCTCATCTCGAGATGTTTATTTCGAGCGGGGTGATGTAAATTAAAAGACACGCACCGCGGTGTGACTTACAAGCGGCATCGTATCGCCACGCTCGCAGTCGTTTAAATTCGGTTTGCGCGGCGCGTTTCGGTAACGCAATATTGGTGCACCGGACCGGAATACCAATCGTACGGAGGGTTGAATGTGCCCTCGCAAAAGCACCTTCCGCTTGCGAAGAAGAGTCCACGACGGCGTGGGTCGCTCTCCCCGCTTTCGATTTCGCCATCTACGCCTCTCGTTTTCCCTTACCGTCATTCCGATGCCTCTTCATCCTTCTCCAGACGCGAAATGTAAAACTCATGTCGAAAGTTCGGAAAGAAGCTACGAGAAACGTTTCACCCTCGTGACGTTGGAGTGGGACCGAACGAGGAGGGGTTCTCTTAATGGCTGGAAATAATCGAATGATCTCCCCTTCGTTCGCGTCGCCGACGAATCTCTTAATTCGCAAGTTTTCCAGATGTCTCGACGGCAATGTCTCGGAGCGAATCAAGGTGACATCGCCTTGGACATTCGTCGACTTACAAGCATCGACACTTTCACGGTTCCGTCTTCCAATGTCTTTGCGAAACAAACACTTTTATCAATGATAAAAGGATATACAATACCAAGATCTTTCACTTGAAATTATTTCTCGACGTTTATACAGTAGTTAATTCTACAGAAATCATTTTTAGCAAAAGTTAAAATTACTTTTCTCTAAAAGACATCTACATTTTTTTAAGTAATTTTAATAATTTTAATTTTTTAAATATTTTTAGTTAATGTATTCTCTCTTTTTACATCGAGATAAAATAGAAGTTACAACAGAACAATTCAATTTGAGAAAAAAATAAAGAGAAAGAGAAAAAATAAATCAGGTTGACAAGAAACGTTGCCTCCTTCATCCGAATATTTTTTCAAGACAATTGCCATTTATACATTCGTAAAAGCGTAAACTAAAGCCTATTGCAAGCAAATTTACATAAGAGCATAGCTTATAAAGCGTCTCCGACCAATGAGGCTCCCGGTATAAGCTTCGCAGTACAATACAGCGGCTTACGTCGGGCGTTTCATTGGTCGACGCGTTTATGCACTATGATGATGTTCTTATGCAAATTTCCATGCGATGCTGCTGATGTATCAATATTAATATAACTATAGAAACAAGGCGCGGCGAAAGACAACGAAACCTCGTTAAGACATACAATGCCGAGAAAGCACAATAACATCTTAGGATCAATATTTACTTACGCAGGTAAAATGCGTGAATTATATTAAACTTGAATTTTTTTTATGTTGCTTACAAGCCTCCGCGTTCTTTCCCCTCTCGCATATGTGATTTTATTTAATTACTACTTTAATATTCAGTGCGAAATGTTTTTTTACTACTCGTTCGATGAAAATTAAATATATACGCTATTAAGCAAGGGCGCTTTTTTCGAGTAGCAGGTAATTATATCATCGCTTGTTTGTGCGAACCGTTCAATTCACGTAATAACAAACGCGAGTCACGTAATCTTCTCCTTCGGTGCGATCATGAACGTTAAAATGGGAAAAACGTGCTGAACAGAAATTTTGCTATCAATGGGGGAAAAAAAAGACGCGATCAGCATTTTTATCACGGCACTGCTAGATCATCCATTGTCAGCGTCATCGGATTTTTAACAATCGCACCAATCACGTATGTCGATTTTTGACAATCACGGTGGGTTCTTTCTCGCGTGCGCAGGCTATAATCTTTTTGTAATACTTCATCAAGGATAGCAGTTTAATGAAATTAATCAAAAAATTTCTCTTTAAAATTATAGAAATAAATTTAGAGACAAATCTATGTAAAATAAAAAGAAGAAATTATTACAACACTCGTGAGTTTCGTTAGCAAGGATATGCGAAACAATAGCACATTTTTTTTATAAGCAAGACGTAGTCGGATCTGCATGCAGACGCAGGTAGCGTCAAACATCTATCGCAACGACGCTATTCGATGAAAACCGTATCAAAAACAAACAGCCCTGAAGGGATGCTTTTCGCCCTCGTATACGTGCGACGAGACACGAGCGGTTAGTAATCGTAGGCGAGGTACGGTAGAAAGGGAGACGCGCAGAATGTGCGAAACACACTCTCACGCACAGGAAATACTCTCGTCGGAATTTACGAGCCGGTAATTCCAAAAATTGCATCGCGATACACGTGCTTTTCGCTCGACATACCGTGATTCATTTTAACTCATTCGTTTATAAATTATTTCCGCCGGCAACCGAGATATAAACACTAAGTTAACTTTGCGATAACTCTACGTATTTGTTAGTCGAATAATGGTTTAATGATCAATGATACAGTGATTATTAACTGCGAACAAATAATTACGATATGAAATCAAATGAACTTTAGTTTGTAATGAAACCAAACTGCATTTGATTTGGTAAAATGAGACAACACGTAATAAAATTATTCAATTTTGCAGTGCTGCGGTAAGAGATTAAAATTTATGCTGAGTGAGTCGCACGTGCATGAAAATTTCCTCGATGTTGATGAATTTCCACAGAAGTTTGCGAAACGATGATCGATAAATTCGAAGAAGACCCGGTTGTGGCAAATAAGCGAAATCCGGTCCGCAGAACGAATAGTGATCGCATTTACATCGTGGAGTTTTCGACTCGTCGTCGACGCGTGGCGCGATAACTCCAGGGATAACAACTCGGAAAACTTTTCATCCACCTCCGACAGATCCGCAGAATGGTGGGCTGCAGTGTTGGAGAGAAACGGACCAGGAGGAGGGAGGGGAGGTGAACAGAGGGTGAGAAAGGGTGACAGAACCCTGGCTCGCGCACGAGCGCCCTTCCGCCGCGCGATGTCGTGAAATATATCGCGATTTACACGGGAGATTGGCGTCATTGGTGGCCTGGGGAGCGAACGAGTGCTGCACCCTCCTCCCCTTTTCCCTTCTCCTGGCGTTATCCCCCGATTTACCGAATTTCGCCCCCTGCCCTCATCGTCGCCCTCTAACCCCTGCGCGGGCGGGTGTGGCTTGCCGGATCAAAAAAGCATTCGCGAAATCCCAGTGCCTGCCTGAATGATGCAAAATCGAAAATGTGAGACTATGAAACTTCGCATCTCTCTCTATCCGTCAAATCTAAATTTTTTTCTTTTTTTTTTTTTTTGATCTATCCTATCTTGATTCGATTGCGCGAAAAATCGGTCCACTTATTGCATTGCTCCGAAAATTGTTATCTGACAATTTATTAAGTCTATTATTTTTGTTGTAATGTACTACTTACTGTATCTTCTTTATATATTTTAATCGTATTTGTGATTTTTAATTATCAAAATCAAAGAGATCGAAGTAAACCGATTAAAATATCAGATTGAAAAAATGCATCTCGTGCGAAAGATATATTGTGTTTCGTTGTTGCATCTCAAATCTCAATTTCACACATCGTTATAATTATATTCGGTCCACGTCATAACCAAGTTTATTCCGCAAGGACAAAAGTAAATCATAGTCTGTCATAGAGCAAATATCTGTAGATGAGATAGTGAGGTGCAACGAACTGCAATGACTACTCGCTCATCTTTGCTGCCATTCAACTGACACCTGTCAAACTTCATCAGCTTTGCTTAACACCCGGTCGCGCTGCAGCGTAAATTAATCCCGCTGTAATATGGAAATACATCATTCAAGAGGATACGACGGATATCTGGCCGGACAGAATGGGCCAAGAGGCAAGGAGCGCAGACGCAACTGAGGGTAGGATACCTTGGCCACGGGGCCGTATGATTGGTTTATAGATTACCATGCATTTGCTCGAGAACGACAGTGACGGCCTCAGGCCGATCATGTTTATTCGTCGATATCTCCGTGAGAAATGCATTTTAGCAACAACCGATCAATTTAATTATTATTATAAAGATCACATTAATAAAAATAATTTTAACAATGAGAAAGAAATTTTAATTGATGTATTTACGCAGGACGTTTTCAGTTGCGAGTAGAATGAGTGTTTTTGTAATTTATTTACAAAGCAGAAAATAAATTCGCGTTAGATTAATTTATTTCTCCGATTCTAAGAAGTTGCAAAAATTTAAGAGAGAGAGAGAAAGATTCGACACGCAATCGTCAATTTTCGCGGGGCAATCGAGATTCCCACGGGAGTCAGGAAGCAAGATATCGCGGGCTCATAGGTCGGCTCGTTCAATCAGCATACCCCGACAAATGAGCAATAGATCGGTGACGTGCACACACATCGACTGTGTGTGCTGCGTACACACACGGACTCGCATATGCACATACGCGTGCGTAATCCACAGCGTGACTATTAGTCGTAAGTCAATAATAAAGCCCTTGTCCTGCCGCGGCCTATAATGGCCGCGGTGAATTATTCTGGTCGGGATGCATTGTCCTGGTCTGGGTCTCCGGCCGGCTTGGAATTGTCAGTAAAGCACGCACACGGCTGCATATGTGCGCGCCGAATGCGTGGCTGTTTGCGCGTATGACGCGCATAATTGAGATGGATGTCGATTGATTCGCGACCGGGTTTCGTTTGCGCGGGGGGCCTGCTTATTGGCAGCTCATTGTTAACACTCGAGTGGTAGGCTCAATTTCTCCATTTTAATATATATGTCCTTGCTTATCTTAGTAAAAGTCTGTCCTTTCTTAAGTATCCTATTGCATACACAAATTCAAGTTGCTAATGTTTAAATTTTTTCTTGATATTTTAAAAAAATGCTTAGAATATAATAAAGCCTTTAACATTTGTTAATCGTATATTCTTTTAATAATCATTTAATTTTACATTATTAATAAATAGGTATTTACTTCAATTAAATTAAATATTAAGAAGTTTGATTGAAGTAGCAAGTACAGTGTATCATATTGAAATTTATAAAAATGAAAATAAATTTGAACACTACAAATCTTAAATGTTAGCTGAAATTGCTTTATTAGATTACCGAAAAAAGCGTGTCCAAACATGTACATTTAAAAAAAATTTGTTTTGCAAACTTGCTTTGAAAAATATAATATCCCTTACGCCGTGGAAACGCGAAGGCTGTTTTTCGAGTTTCCTGTTTCGCCGTATATTTTCGATAAATTGTACGTTACACTATACCCGCTAGCCGCGTGATCGAATACGCGAAAAGAAAGTTTCGCACAAATTGCGCACTCGAGAACGGTCCTCAAAAGGATTGAGTCGCTTCTTCCTTCTGTATCTTCCTATTATTTCTTGCTCGAAGAGATAAACTTGATTATCTGATATACGTTTGTCGACATCAGTTTCTCACTCGCGTATTTCCTATACTTTCCTTCCGTTGAAAGTAGTAGACCCGTAACGACTTTTTTAAATCAATTTAAATCAATCTGACTTTATCAAAGTTTTACTGCACTTTATCAAATAATCCACCAATAAAATTTACGCCATCATTACGGACTCTGTTTGACTGGTTGAAATGTTAACAATAGAAATTGCGCTTGTCGCTTCTTTGCTCTTTGCAAACAGAAGTGCAACTGCAATTTCGATTATCGCGATTGTATTTTCTTTAGCCGGCAGATATCCTTGTTAACTTGGAGCTCAAATATATATATGTACATCACATGTCTACAGGGTGTATTTATGCAGATACCGGTCGATGTAAATATAGCGTATCAAGCGGATTATGTCACCGCTAAAATTATCGTCATCAATGAGTGGACACTGTCAATAAATATTTATCTGCTATCAGAATTATTTCATTTGTCAGTAGAAAAATAGCGTCTAAAATCCCTTTTATATTTTTAAACTTTTTTTTTTATTATGTTACAAGAAGCTAAAATTATAATTCTCTGTCGTATTGAAATAATTGGGCAAGAAAATTAATATACATTGCAGATTTCATTTCGATTCTCTTTTATTGTAATAGTTATCGTTGCGGTTACGTCCACTTGGCGTCAATAAGAAAAATTCATTGTTACGATCGCAATCGTCCATTGGTAAAGTCTGATATGGATAACGGGATTTACGAAGGGCGGAGATCGGCGCCATCGATTCTCGCGATTCTACAAAAACGTCAAAGAGATTGCTTGGTTTGATGATGAACGATTGTAGGTTGCCCGTTAGAATGGCGGCCGGCCCCAGTAGTCTTTCAAATATTCAAGCGAGAGTGTGTTTGACGGCCAATCGGAAAGGACGAAAAGTCGTGCTGGACGCCGGGACTCGCTCTTTCGAATTCGGCTCTTTCATCCCATGGAGCTCACCCCCAGAAGCCCAGCTGGTCCACAGTCGGTTCGATGGATCGCGAAGGGAGAGAAAAGAAAAAAGAGTCAGGGCAGAGGGGAGGAGAAATGGCCTATTGTGTCCTTCAATGACAATCGCCGTGGCCGACGAACATTTGATCGAATCAATCGATTGGTTTCTATGGTCCTTCTAAACATTGCCGGCGAAAGAGAAAGAGAGAGGGAGAAAGGAATAGACGAAAAAGAGAAGAAGGAAAAGTGTATTAGGTGGGATAGTCTCTCTGGATTAAGGTATATGGCTAGAGGAATGAAGAGATAGAGAGAACTAGATATATATATATATATATGCGCTGTCAGAGCGAAGAGGGATTCTGGAATATCCAGTAGCTCCGGGCTCATTTGAATCAGACGCTCAATAATGTCCCTCAGGAACATCGAAATATCTCAATATGTAACATCATGCTGCGGCGTGGCTTACGATCTCTAGTGATATTTGCTCCACCGGTGTCATCCATCAAGGTTGCATAATACAATTCATCGGGATCGTTGACATTCAGAGAAAGCCTCGATAATAATTTTCAGCACCACTGATAACGATTAGCGAGTTAATCCAGGGATGATCAGTTAAAAATTTATTTATGCAGTGAAATTGTTTTAGTATTGTGTTATTAATTTATTCATATAAAAATATATATTTACTCTCACGTGTATATAAACATATTTTAAATCACATCAACTCTTACTTAGAAAAGTATTTTATGAAATTACAAAAATCTTGTTGATGAAAAAAGAGGAATGTATTTTATATAAGATTGTCGAATTTTGCGAGATAAAAAAGAATGTAGAAAAATATTCCGCCTACATGGTAACGCGATAAACTGTCCCGAGGATGCTGTCGGCAGGGCTTGCTTTGCTTGGTAGCAAAGCTTGGGAAAGTCACAGGTAAAGAGCAACATTCGCCCGGAGGGATGGATTTTCCTGTTGGAGGTGGAGTTTAGAGGTCGGGAAATTAGTTTAGTTATGCGCCCGGCAGGGACGCCTCTTACGTTTCCACTACGGACGTAAGATCTCGTCGGAGCACGTACTAGGTACTCTCCTCTTCTTTCTCTCTCAGTTCTTTTTCTCCATTTTGATCCTCTATGTTTCTTTTATTCTTCGTAAACTTTTTCGAGTCTTTTCTTTGGCCCAAGCTCTTCTTTTCATGAATCTCGAAGAATGGAACCGGCTAGTGGCCCTTCAGGAATCAATCGATGAGAAGGGGTGGAAAGATTTTCCGGGGTGAGAACATCGAATGAGCAAAGAAGAGCGCCTTCAAGTACGAAGTAGCAACCACCCTTCATTGAGGGCTGTTTCTACTCCAGAAACAGCTGGCCGAAGACGTCATTGGCTCGAGATCTCTGTCTCTTCCTCTTTCTCTCTCTCTCTCTCTTTTATGCACGCGTTTTTCCCAACTATCGAGCGACCTTAAATACGCTCGTTATAAGTGCCGTTTTGTTCGCTACGCCGCGCTCGAGTGCCATTTGAAATTTAAAACATTAAGTCAATCTGAATAGCAGAAATTAAGTCCCGTTTGCTGTCGACTTAATCCAAATGCAATATTTAAGATATCTTTCGCGAGAGATAAATTTCCATGCGTTCTGGATGAAGCACATGGAATGAAAAACTTGAAAATTATACTAGCTAACATTGCAACTTGATAAATATTTTATAAAGTAATGTTGCATCTAAGTCATATTTTTGCAAATCTTTTTTATTCGTCTTGCAATTTTCAGAAGATCTTCTGTTAAAACAAATTATTTTTGATATATCTAATATTATTTTGAATCTTTGATATTATATTTATTAAATAATCATATTTAATATATATAAATACACACATATACATATATTTCTCTGTATTTATAATTATATACCTGGGAGTCTTCCTCGGTAAAGATAGCGTCGAACGCGAACATCTTCGGCGCCGCTACAGTAGGCCGTCGATCTTCTGCCGATGAAGATTGCCCGGATGCTGGATCCACTAAGGTAACTTGTTTCTTCCGCTTATCCGCATTGAAGAAGCTGCCTCCATCTCCAGACGATACCCTCAGCATAACTTTTACCTAGATAATATATAAAGATTTCAAAATTAAATTTCTTTTCTATCAAAATCAGCATGTATGATAAAATTCTCAATCGAATTAAATGTTGAATCCAAAATACAATAAGTCAACGAAATTGTTCAAAATTCAACAATGCGTTATATAAAAATTGCATTTTCTAAAATTAAATATATATAATAAAGAAAAAAAAGATTTTTTCTTTTCTTTCTGTTTTTTTTTTTTTTTTTTTTCATTTTCTTCGTCAATATTTTAAAATGTGTTTTAGTAAAATTAATAATCGCATTGTTCACTTAGTGACGGTAATCGTAGATAAAACTTTTCAATCGTGATTGCATTAATGTAGGGCATTAATGTAGATGACAATAAATGCATTAATTATTGGGAAATTGAATTAGTTTTGGAATTTGTCAATTGAAATGACAGGAGATTACATTTGGTGACGAAAGATAAAGCTTTCTCATCATTTAAGTACCCAGTAAATTCGCTTCAATAGGTTAATACTGTATAATGAATTAGCTCTCGAATAATGCTCTCATCAAAATTATCTGATAGACAGTTTCTGCCAAGTAAACGTCAAGTCTAAAATTACTGTGATCCACGGTTATTGAACGAGTCGAAGAACTGGCAGAATACGTATCGGGTAAAATTACTAGACAAGAAAATTGTATTTAATAAAACAATCATCGTTATATATCAATCTGCATACACACATAATAATGCCTTTATCAATTATATTATTTTATGTAAATATTATGATTAACATAACATGGCATAATTAGTATAGAAATATAATAACGAGATAATAACTCATTATCCAGGTCATGTAAGAGTTGTGTAATGCATTATTACATTTCAAATTTAATTGAACCATTTATACTGAGGATTTTTTCAGTTATAATTATTTTAATACACAAATATATAATTTTTTTAATGAAAAGAGTTAATTTCTTTCAGTTCTACAAAATTGAAAAGATAATTTATAATCGTAAAAAATGAACAAAGGGCAAAGGGTCATTTGGCAGCTTTAAAATGTTGAACGCGTGACATTTAATTACGATATTCGAGCCACGATGGATGCCGGGTAACATGATAGCGGAGAAATGCATGTATCCAAATACGCGAGAAGATATTTGCTAGCCTCTCGTGAAATCGAATATCGCTCGCAAACATCGAACGGACAGTTGAGCATTCAAGGGGGCAAACAATTTGCTTTATTAAAAATCATACATCGGATGGATCTGCGACCTTACTTATCTGTGGCTTTCAACATTTTGCAATTTTTTGTTAATTCAGCATTTTGCAAATTATCACAACAGCGGTTCACGTTTTCTCGCTCGCATTCATGATTTATTCTCTTGAATTATTTTATTCTAAATTTTGTTGCTTAATTTTATATTATTCTCAGTATTCTGATTAATTATTTTACAATGCAGATAAGACTGATTATGTTATGTGTAATACGATATTACATTATCTCCGCGAAAAATTAATTTTCAAGAAATAACATTTTGCATGAATGCAGTTGAGCATAACATCGATTGGAAACGTGGAGAGAGAAAACTGTGTATAGAATAATATTAAGTTCTTTCAGAAAAAAAATTCTTCAATTATTCTTATCTACGATTTGCGCCATATTTTATGTTCGCGCGTGATTTAAACGAACTCGAACCGACCGACGATAAGACGCGCCGCACGCGTTCTTCCGCGCGAAGTCACGGCGATGCATTATTAAAGCCACATCCGGCCCCGGTGCACCCAGATCGATGTCGTCGGTACAATTCACGGTTTGTTCGCGCAACATCGCGCGCCGGTCCGTTCGTCTGTCTGTCTGTCTGTTCAGGAAATTGGGTTTGGAGATTTCGTTCAGATTGCGGTGCACGTCCTATCTTTTGCATGCGGGAACGCTCCTGCCGCTGCGACGACACACAGGTACAAAAAAAAAAAAAAAAACAGACGCGTCTTTTTTGTTTCTGTCCACCCGACCACCCCCAACACTCTCCCCGTCAGTCTTCTCCCCTCCCCCGGCGTCCTCTTGTCGTTTCTTGCCCCGCCGTGTAATAGTTTCGCGAGAAGACCGGTACTGATCGAGCGACCGGAAATAAAACGGCTCCCTCGACATCGCTGGAGAAACTCCCGTATACATCGATCGCACGAATGTACTTCACCCTTTCACGAAGGGTGCTCTGCTCTCGAAGGTGAGTCCGATGCCCTCTCCTGTCCCTTCCGTTTCCCGAAGCTCGGCTATCTGCGAGGTAACCCTACGTGCTTGCCTGCAGCCACGCGGTATTTCGTTACGAAGCTGATTTCAAGGGTGGATATCAGTTCCGCTGGAACGGACCAGGACGAAGGAGGATCGGGTCCTCGAGGCTATCGAAGGACACTTCGCGCCACCAAAGCCGCTTCGGTTCTCAACGACGTTACGGCCATTACGCACAGCAATTTGCGGCATGAAATTCTGAGTTTACAAGAAACTTGCATTAAATTTCAAACGTGTAGCTCTAAAAATAAATAGATGTAAAACATCTGCGAAAAATTTCTGTGAGATAAAATCAATCTTTTATTGAAAATTTGATTATTCACAGAAATAAGATAACAGAATAATTTTCTATAAATAAATAAGAAATCTTAATTCGTGCTTTGATATTTTAAAATAAATCTAATTTTTTCCTGCAATTTACATCATGTCTAAAAATATCAACGGTTTATAGACTTCTACGTACTGTAATAAAGTGCCCAAAAACTACGTTGGAGAACAGAGGCCGCCTATAAGCCTGTTTCGTAATCATCAAAGTTCGGACAAGTACGTACAGTCCTCGAAACGGAAAAGGGGGATAGGGAGGTTTACCGCCACTCTACTCGAATTTATACATCCTCTCCATGGACTATGAATCCAGGTTTACGCGCCGGTACGTTGGAATTAATTAGTTCGTGGTCCAGCCTGAAACATGTAACTGATTCGGATGGAAACTCGGCGATAAACTGTGATCAACGCGCTAGTGATCATAGAGATCTCTTCAAGATTTATTAAGGACTTAATCCGACGACTAATTTACTAAAGTTACTCGTCACACAAATGCACGAATTAGATTTTGGTTTTATTTTAGAATTTCTATGAATATATACATATATATTCCAAAGTTTTTCATTTATGCGCACGTATTTATACTTAAAATTAATTATACTTTTTACTATAAAATTAAATTTTAGAATTAAAATTAGTTTGTATTATATTAATTTCTAAATTTCTTAAATAGTTCTATGTATACTGGAGAGGAACTTAAACGTTTCGGCTAGTCTTTCAGGTTTTATAGGAAATTTATTTAGCAGGAGCGTCTCATTTATAACAAATAATATTATGAATCATTAAATAATATTTTTCATATATAACGGACCAAATAGGTATCGGAAATGACAATTTTAACGGAAGTAAGACATTAATTTTTTAACACTCGAAGCCCGAGACTTTTGTATGTGTCGTACACACGTTAAATTACAACATATGAGTGTTTTATGGCAGCACTCGTCCACGGAAGTATTATCCGCCAATTTACGATCATGGCGCGACGTGTTCGGCGTTTATAAATGAGCGATATGTCGCGCAAAGTTTCATATAAATTCTCGTCGAGCTCTCGATCGGGGGTCATCGTCTGCACGATAGAATCAAGCGATGATCGATCGACAATGTAACGCGATAAACGCAGTGTAACACGAAGCAAGACGTCGTTGCAAATTATTTTGTGAACTGTGAGAGTGACGTTTAAAAATGCGAGAAAATATGGAAATTAAACGCGCTTACAAAGTGAAAAGTTGACAATGAAATTCAGTGAAGGACGGGAGGCAAAAAAAGGAAAAAGGTGAATTTATGAATAATACGAAGCGTTACAGCAAAATATGTGTATAATAATATATGTTGTCGAATATATTTCAAATATGGAAAATGAGAATTAAATAACGTTAATCAAATTATATTTGAAATGAATATCATATCTCTTTCTCTCGGAGATTTTAAGCTCAATTGACATTTATACACAAAATACGAAGATTATTTGCATTTGTTACTAATTTGTTAGCTAATATTATTATATATAAATTTTGCAAAAGAGAATATGACACCTACATAGTGGAATCTCCAAATGCCAAGAGTTTATGATTTGATCATAAAGCGAAATTACTATCTAGCCCAGTACGAATTCATACAAGTACACACTCGAATATCAACGTTGTTGCACTGCTTTACGCCCATCAAAAGTTTCGTAATGATCCATAATAACAATTACTGAGGACACCGGAGAACCGCCGAAACAATGCCAGCATGGGTTTAGTGCAAAAGTTGAGCAACCTATAAGGATTTGATAGCAACCTAAAGCACATCCTGCGCGCATTATGCAGAGTATATATTTATTCAAGATTAAATATTTCGATAAAAGAAACATGCATTAAGAGATTGATAATATTGTAAATTTTATAAATAACTCATATATTTCATAATAATGAAAAAAAAAAATATATATATATATATATTATATAATAAAATAGGAATAAATTTTAAAATATCTATTTTTCTATTATCATTAAAAGAGAAAGAGAGAGAAAAGCATAGATATTTAAATAATTTTAAATTAGAATAAAAAAAAATTGTATAATATAATTTACGACAATTACTTTTATTTAATATAATTTAGTCTTCATTATATTTTTTCTTATATGTTAAATTTATTAAATTTTTTACATGTTAAATTTTAGCTTTAATTTACTGCTTTGAAATGAAATTAAACGAAGACTCAATTATACTTCTTTCTCTGTGATTATAAAATCATTAGCCATTGTGGAACAAAATCTCAATTGACAGATCGCAAAGCGCTTTTACGTGAATATATGCCACGAGAGATGATGGAAACTAATTGTTGCAACTGGAATATATCTCGACTCCTGTTTCCGACAAGGCGCACTGTGGTACTCCACAGCATTTTGTGGTATTCGGTTAAGAGACGAGAAGTGAAGACCCGAGGGAGTATAACTTCGACAATGAATATCATCAAAGCCTTTGCGACCTATGATTGCGCGCTCTTTAACCGAAGATTATACACCGAACGCGGTTTATTTACGTAATTGTCATCCGGAGGGAGTGATTTCCAGTATGAAACCCTTCGTCAAAACTATAGTAATCGTCTCAACGATTGTCCTGGGGCGATTTTGATATTCGGCTTCCAACGTACAGCAATCGATCTCACATATAAATTGGTCGTATCTCTTATAGATAAGAAAAGAAATATTCCACGCAAACATTGAATTAATTTATTAATTCAAATCTAGTATAGTACGGAGAAAGAGAGAGAGAGAGAGAGAGAGAGAGAGAAAATTTATTATTTATATTTAAATATATCATTAGTTTATATTGATTTTCTTTTCATGCTAAGAATATTATTCTATATTATTCATATTCATTCAGTATTAAATTAATATAGTAAAATAATAAATATAAATTAAAATAAAAATAACATTACATTCTCCGAGATGTAAACAAAAGATGTAAACAATGTTTTCATAAAGATGTAAACAATGTTTTCAGTAATCTTTCTTTTCAAGTATATTTATATTGCTATAAAATCGTACAAAATAAGATACATAAATATATATACATACATACAATCAGACATATATTTATACTCGATATATCGTTATAAAACCATCTAAACGTCCAGCCTCGGGGCAAGCTGAGGGGCTAAAGTTTCTGACTAGGCCGTTAAGGAATTTACACCGTGAAGACCTCCAGGCGATTCGAACGAAATTTACGCCACGAAATGGGTCAGGGGCATTTCATCCCTCGCGCAAGGGGTGTACTACCGACAAATCTGATTTTCGCGAGACGTGGCGAATGCAATCCCATCAGCGTCGAATTTTCCCCGACGATGAAGCATCTATAGGGTGATACGAACACAATTCTGTGAGTCGACGATTAGAAGTTAATTCGGAAAAAAAATAGTATATTTATTATGTTTTTCATTTCTTGAAGATATATAAAGAACACATGATAGAATTTATTTATTAATATTATAATGAAACATTAATCATCAATTTTTAAATACATTTAATATAATTTTTCTTTCGATATTATTTTATATCATATATTAAAAGGCGCTTATATATCTTTCTAATTTTTTTCTTTAATTTATTAGAATAATTGTTCCTCAGAATTTACTACAAGCAAAATTATCAAGTTTGTTCTTTACTTCTCTATCAGTCACATTAATATAATAAAATTTATTTTCTGAATTAATCTATGCACATTTGTACAATGTAAAAGTCTCAAGTATTTCCTGGTTTATAATCCGAGAACTCTATTTCTTCTATTATTTTTTCTGCTCTCGCAAACATGTGCCTCGTCTTATCTCAGTCGGACGGAATTTCTCGATTCAGTATGCAAGCACTAGGACGTGGCGCAAGAAGTACCTGTACACAGGGTAACGCAATACTTCCGTGGTCGTCTCGCTAACAAAGGTACGGGTGAATAGGATAAAATGCACGGTAAGGGAAGGTGGGAAGGGAAAGGAAGGTTGGTTAGGCGGACTGGCTCGTTGGTTGGCTTGTGTAAAAGGGATCCTGCGTCAGTTAGGGTTGTCAGTCAAGTAGCGATAGCGGATAGAAGCGTGCCGCACGCTACTTTAGTCCGGGCTGAGCGAGCGTCGCGCTCGCGGTATAATACGTTGGTACAACGGTGTGACGTTGTAATGGCTGTATAATAGCGGCCGTACATGTTATACGCTTAATATCGCGGCGTCAAGCGACGTGGAAAGCAACAACTTGAAATGCGGTCTGACTCGCGGCTCGTCTGGTTGATGACAATTGCGTTATCTCGCTCGTTCTTGCCGTCTTTCGCTCGACTTTTATCCGATTGTTTGGCCTTCTTCCTTAATATCGTCCGATTATTGATTCTGTCATTCGCGATGCGCCGTCGAGAGATAACGCACTTTGCAAAATTATCGATAATCGATGGAGTTATCAAAATTTGCCTTTATGTTAGAAATTTTTAATTCGTGATCGTATTTGATATTTTTATAAATAATTTCGCGATTGCTGGCGGTAATTTTCTCAAAGTATATAAATTTCTTTTGAAAATTGCGAAGATAGCGTTCCTCCGTGCTGCAAAGTATCGCGGTTAAACTCCAAGATGTTAAGTATCTAGATTATAGCAGTCAGGCCGTAAGGAACACAGCTTGACATACCATAAAGTATGACAGTCATAAATTTCTTCGCGTTACCAACTTCTACCAGTGTCCCTTCTTTTCTCTTTTTTTTTTTTATTTTCTTTTTCTTCTTTCTTCTCAGATAAATCAGGAATATTTGATACATTTCTCATTTATATGAAAACGGATGCATGCAAATTCGCAAGTAACTATTCGCGGTAACTTTTATCATCATATGTTTTTGTATACACATTAACGATGTAAATGTATATATTATAAATTTTGCATATGGGATAAATTGTGTGATTAATGAAATGATGAAAGAGTGATAAGATGCATAATAAAAAGCACACATCAAAATTTATTTAAAAAATGATTCATAAATTAATGATGTTGTTAATTTTCTGATGCAGAGTTTGTTGACCTAATCGTTTAATAAATCCATTAAAAAGTCTGTCACATTTATTACAGTTTTTCTGCTTATTATGGCGATAGAATTGCACGCGTCTTCTACATTTTTACAAAGTGCAGTATCATCCTAGGTATGTATTAAAATAGAATGTATTAAATTAGAGCGGACTATCGATAAGGGCCTGTTGCACGTAATGCACAATTTGTTGCGCATTACTGCGAAAGAGGAACGACTGTATTATTTACCGTATTATCAACCATTGATCTTTTCGCGTCCCGTATTGTTCATTTATTATTTTTCCTCCCTTCGGCAATTTCGGCTCTCGTTACCCATCGGAGAGCGGACCCCTCCTCTTACAGGAGAAAAATCGCTCTTATGTCAGACAGGAAGTGGCAGACGAGAGAAGGGCTACAAAAAAGAAAGAAATTGGTTTCCAAAGGTAAACTAATTTCAAGCCACTTCGTTTCGACGAGAAGTCAGCCTTCGTCAGTCTTGTCTCTGTCTCTTTTCTATATCGGATATTCTCGTTTCTTCGTCCATCATCCGTTTTCTCGTGCGTCTAGCCCCGCACCTTTGGTCTTGACCCAATTACCGTGAAAAAGTCGGCAACGATCGCGTTTGCATTGCCGTGCGCAGTAAAAAGAAAGACATGCTGAGCTCGGGTTCTTCGCAATCTTAAATGCTAATGAGGCATGATGCCAGTGATCCTTTAAAGGATTCCTCCGTCCTTTGAGCGCGAAGGCGGCTAGTGAGGGTCCATTAGACACTACTCACTCGTATTTTTGCGAAATTTTAGATAGTAATTTTTTGCAATGATTAAAATGGGATAACGTACCAAGATGCGTCAATGCGAGACATGATATTTAGCAATTACTTTTTTTTTTATATATATAGTGGAGATATATTTTTTTCTAATTATTATAATATTTCATAAAAAACGAAATAAGTTTTTCTTGTGCTCAAATGAAAAAAAATTATAATTTAAAAATTAAATTCTTGATAGGTTTTCGCGAGCAAGGCGAGAGGAAAATGATATATTTTATTATATATAATAATTAACAAATATGTAATAATTAACAAATTAAAGTATATTGGATTTTTAGACTTATATTTGTAAAATCTGTTATCTTTTATGAAAAATATTAGGTGACAAACTATAATACGTTGAAGAATTAATAATACATCAAATCTTCCAATTACAAATCTATTTCTGGCGATTATTGCTGTTTTTAATAGCGTGCCGTGAATACGCTATTTCGTCGTCGCCGTCGTACTGTACGTCGGGCAATTCCTCCGTACGTAATCCCTGGTAATTTCGACGAGGAGCATAGCAGTCGGGGAGACGTCTCGACGTTTGGATATACCGTCGAGCCGCAGAAACCGAACGTACATGTAGCGGGAAATGTAAATTGCTCGCTTCTGCCTAAAGCCGCGATGTAATAAATCTCAGCGGCGAAGACACGACGATTGCCATCTATCGAGTAGGGATAAAATATAGAAATCACGTACGAGGGTTAAGAAACGTTGGAATTCGAGTTGATTGCTTCTGACGAATATATCTGAAAATTCCATCGCACTTGTAAGATAAAAAACGAGTCTTTTTTTTCTTATTTTGTTTTTTTATCAAATGCTTAAATTATTCAACTTACACTTACTATCATTTAATATGTATTAATTAACAATATTAAACGCACAAAATTCATCGATGCAAGCGAAAAATATTAAGCTCACAATCAGTATGCATTTGAATGCAAAACTACAGTCCACGTGTTCTTTATCAGGCAGATTGTTACTGTTATCGACATTAAGTGTAGTGACTGTAACATAAATAGGTCACGACATCCAACAATGTGTGTGATTATATCTCGCTCGCATAATTATAATAAAATGTACATTCCTATTTTTCTGCCGAGTGGGCGAGTTTCTCTCCTCTCCACCGGCACGGCGGATTAATGTACAATTCGCGTGATGACAAGTCGTTTACACGCGCGCGTAATTATCCTGCCTGACGATATCGTGTATTTTCTGCGGCGATATCTCGCGAAATACCCGAAAAAAAGTGAATTATCACGGAAGCAGCAGCTAGCCAGACAAGCTCCGATTTTCGTCAATAACAACGAGAGCGATAGGTTTGTCTCCCGATCAAAGCGCAATTATCCGGACGTAGTGATTTGCTGGAAAATTACTAAGCCACGGCTCGCGGGCATCGCGCAACAGAAAGTAAATGAGAAAGACGAAAAATAAATTCAGAATCAATGACACCGGCGTGACGATCGGTCGTAAAGTGCAGCGCGCAATTATTGTCGTCGCGAGTTAAATCGCACGTGTTTCTGCGGCACGCGTTCTCGTACACACCGCCTGACAGCCGATGTAATAAAGGCCTGAGATAAAGCCTGAACTTCCCCCGTTCTCGTAATTCTCGGTTTCCATATCCGAGGAACGACCTGCGTGACGAGCAGTCGTAACGAAGGGAACGTTGACGTCGCGGTTTGTCGGATGTTTTTCGGTTCCGTCGACGTGGGCGCGGTTAGTTATGCTCCATATCGAAAAGACATTTTTTTACTATGTCCATTTCTAATGACTGAACGAGTTCGTTTCCTACTTTCCTACTTGCCAGAATTATTTTTTTGACGATAGATTTATTGTTTTTTTTTCTCGCATTTAAAAAATACAAGATATTTATGATGCATACACTATGCAACTATAATTAAAAGTTTGTTAAGAATTAATTTTTCAGAAATTATAATTAAAAAAAAAATAAGATTTTTATTTTAAATTAATCGATAAAGAGAAGATATAAAAATTTGAAATTTTCATCCAATTGGTTCATCTAATTAAAAAATGACAATTTGTATTCTGATCTAAATACAATGGGATTCAGATTTCGGGATCATTTATATCCTTTTATCGAATATTATCTCTCGTCGAGTATACGACCCGCACGATACTGTAAGGCTCAATATCATTACGTATAATTTCATTGTTTCGCGAATGCCGGCTGCTTCGCTAAATCGAGTTGCAAGGTAGATAGAACAGGAATTACCTGACTTAAATACTCATAAACCTTCTCGTGTTTCCTATAGTTGTAGAAGGAGTAAATATAGATTGTAAACGATAAAGTTAATGCTTTACTATTGCAATCGCATTTCTGGCCTTCATAACATTGCCATTTTTCTCAGTCTCTCCTTTTGTTATACGCGCATGAGGAAATTGATAATATAATATTTCGATTCCTTTTTGCTTCTTCATTCTTTTCAAACAATTCGTATTATTTAATATACATAATTTGTTCAGTACTGTTTACGTTTCATTGCGTAGTTCATTCCGTAACATTAAAATTTCTATTAATTGTATACTTTATATATATATAAATAATTAGAGATATTAATTTAACTTTTATTAAAAGTATTTGGCAAAAATATATATGGACGTGATGTAAAAGAATTTTGGAATTTTCTCTACTTAATTTCTTTTTTCTCGAGAGAGAAAAAGAAAAAGACGTTGGAAAGCTCGAGGCTGTAAGCGTGAAAGGAGTTAAATTTTGAAACTACCTCAAGCTTATGACTAAGAAGAGTGAAGATTCTCCTTTTCAACTTTATTTTCGCAAATCTCTTCCGCCTTTTTGTAATGAAAATTAAAGTTTGAGAAGAAAAACTCCATTTGGCGGATGTGATGGAATGACGAAAAGACAGATAAAAGTGCGAAATCATTTTCCACGTGGAGCTCACGCTCTAACTCCGCGAGGATCGATGCAGCGAGAAAAAAAATTTAACCCTCCCCTGTACTACGTTGCGCTTAGCATATTCATGCCCGTACTATCCGGAGTTTTCCGGTGTCTGACCACCATCATGCGCCTCTACATATTCATAAATGAATCACGATGCATGGAGGCTGCTTCCGGTCCACACAAATCGAACTCCGTTGCTGTTGTAAGGAGGGGCGAACATAAATGGCAATGCTTGACCGTTGCATCGAAACTTTACATTTAAACTCTATCCTAATCGTAATCTCATTACGTTATTATTTAATTTTATAAGAATTTTCAAAAATATTTAAATAATATTTAATACGCGGACATTTTTCGGCGATTAATTATAAACTACCGTGAATGTGAAAATTAATTAAAGCGCACAGATTGTGAAATAAGCCAAATACGATGAAATATCCTTTGTTTTCATAGTCTCTATCTCTCTTTACTTCTCTTCTGAAATTTTATTATAGACGAAACGTGATATATGTACCGTGGCGCGGGATGAAAGGCAAAAAAGGAGGGCGATAGCGAGAGAGATGAGACGACGCGACGCGACGGGTCCAGCCGAGAGACCGTAAGTGATACGTGCTCGCGTATGGTCAGACGGCCGCCGACGCTGCGGCGCGGCTCCCTATCGCGCATGTAATATGCACGTATCAATACGAACCTTGTCAAATATATCATTCCGCTCGATATACCGGAATGCGCTTTCGCGCGCGGTCGCCTCCCACTGCGAACTTTATTCAATTTCCCTTTTTCCGCCTATATGTCGGCGTCGTGCCCGGCATAAACAAGCGCGCTGATGCAAAAAGGCATCCTTTCCTCGCACGATATCGAGTCGCTATGACCCGGAAGAAACGGCGCGGCAACGGCGGGCAGACAGGGCAGGTTCGGGCCTCACCCCGTCCGTTCTCGGATTATACCCGCACCTGGAGCTTTCAACAGGTACGTTCGATGTTCGCTCGTGCGCGCCATGTTCGATATAGCCCGATGTAGCGAGTTAACAATTACTCGACGGATTGAACGAGAAGCGAGAAACGTGGGAAGGCGAATTATTTCGCGGATCGATACAGCGGATAGGTACATCGTGCTCGTTGAGAAAATGCGTGGCTTTAAATTCGTAAAAATTTATAGAAAATTTTTAATTGTAAATTTATTGTTTAAGAGTATATATTCGGAAAAGCGGAGAGATTATTCACACATATACGAAATTAAAGAGAAAAAGTATTTTTAATTTAATCAATTTAAAAATTATTATTTAGAAAATTTATATAGATAATATTAAAAAAAAATTACTTTTTCACTTTCTTACGTTCCTCATTAGATAATCGTAAGCAATAAATGAGATGTGTGTATTGAAATATGTGTAAGTCCAGATCTGTAAAGAAAAGAAAGAGAGTAATAACAATTGCATTTCATCGTCGATCGATCATGATCGCGTTACACAAAGTTCTCGCGCATCGTATTTCTCGTTTCTGCTACTTCCTCGCGCGTTTCATGCGAATTTAATCGTCTGGAAAAGAGGGCGAACCGTAAAATGGCTTTATCACGGTGCGGTACGTCGAATTCATAATTCACCAACCTAGCCTCGCATTTACGCCGCGTTCGCCGCAAGATTGCCACGAGAGTTGCCACAATAACGGACTTTGTTCGAAATCGTTTTTCCACCCTGGGATTGCATCTCGTTTACCGACGAGCGCGACTCCGCCATGTCCCTTCTTCTGTCCTCTTAATTCGCCCCTCGGGACAATAATCGATAAAGTACATTTAAATGCCATTGTATTGAGATACGTTGAGTAGGTGACTTACACGGTGGTCGAGTATACTGGTTTAATGTCAAGCATAAACTCGACGAGCTTTAGCCCACATTATATGAAGTCGTGCTCGTAAATCGTGCTGCTGCCACTTTCAGCAGGCACATATATCTATCTGGTTCGTCGTCCTTCTTTCTCTGCCCTAACATCGTTGCGAAATAACCGCCCGCTCACATCGCGATTTTACGATCGTCTCGAGATTGATTCTCGAGCATATGGCGGACAATAAAAAGTGAAAAATGCCTCGTATTTTCCGGATCATGAATCACCCTCAAATTGACAGTCGCATAATTGTCTCGTTTTGACAAGAAAGCCGGACTTGAAGGAAAAATTCTTGAACCGGCGACTGTATTAGTTCGTCTCACGCGAGAAACTACTTTAGGTTTTATCGAATTCGAAGTTAATATGCGAGAATACATCCAATCTATCATGTGATGAAAACTTTCTAATAATGCTTTTTAGTTTGCGATAAACTTTTTAATAACGCTACCAATCACTGCGGCAGCGTTTTCTTTCATTTGAATAAAATTTTAGCGCGAGTTAATCGAAATTTCAGCCGACTCAGCAGCGAGAAGAAATAACTCGTTTCGTATCATATTTTATTAAGCGAATTTACGCTTCGCGAAAACTGTTCCGTTGCACAGCCCTAGTAGAATGTAAGCTCACCAATGTTTTTACGATGTTGCCCGAGGCGCGCCTATATTTCGATCGGCGCCGCATTATAATTTTATAAAAAAGCGATCGGCTGCAATTTCTACCAAAGGTAACATATAAGTACAGTGCGGTGCGGCTTGTTCGGATTCAAAATTCATCTGTTTGGATTATACAGAGCCTAGTGTAGTGCACGCACACATTCAAAAATTGATTCGATACTCTCTGGTAGAGCGAGCAAAAATGTTTCGAGTTTTCCGGAAATTTAGAAGCGATAACTCGTCATATTTTACTGAGTTTGAAACGCGACTACCTATTTGACTTCGTCACGACACGGATTTCACGTCATGCAATTTCACACCTTGTTGTGGCGGCGTATTCAATATTCTTCTCCATTATGCCGGTAATGACTTAATTACGATTCGATTACGCGATGCCTCCTCATTCACTCGATTTGTCGCGAGCGGATGCTGCACAACGGATCGGGAATTAATCTGCGCTGTAATGGCGACGATTACTTGAACGATCGCTTGAATTACTCGCGAGACAAGTGAAGAGGATTCGAGCGGAGCGAAGAAGTACTCCGTGAATTTATCACATCATGCTTTATTGCGATTAAAAGCGAAAAAGAATTTTTTGAGGTTTGCGTAAACGTTTAAGATGTAAATAAACAAGAATAATTTCAAATATTGTCGAATACCATTGAAATAATAATTGCTTATAAGAAAATACTAAAATATATTCTTATTATCTCTTTCATCTCTTTTTATTTTTTAACCGTAACAGATTTTATAAGAATCTCAGGAAAAATATTTTCTACAATTTAAATATTGTTACTAATTTCAAAAGTATTATGTTTTTTTATTTGTCAAATTAGTCACAGCTCAGCCGAGTTTTTTTATCGTTGCAATGTTTAAAGCACAATATAATGTAGTTGTTAGAAGTCTCTTCTGCCGACATAACTCGATTACGCGCGCAGTTAAACGAACGGTATAATTACTTGCAGAAAAAGATATAGAAAAGCAGATTTTCTGTCGGGGACTTGAGATATTTTTTACGTTTAATTAATAGCTCCGTGCGGTTCGACTGATTTGTAACGAAATAATGCGAGTTACACGCGGTACAAAGCGATAGCATGAGCGATGAATCGTCGAACAAGAAACGGATTAAGGTTGATTCTGCGTAACGAGGTCTGAAGCGAACATGGAATGTACAAGCTTTATATCATAATCGTTGCTCTTTGATGTTTCCCTCTTTTCGAACAGTTGCCACTTGTAAGCTCTCGCATGATCAGTTTCGGAATTGAAAGTTTCATTAGTGATTACAATATAATTGAATTAAACTTGAATTTCAATATATAACTGTTATATAAAGTATTTGAATTTCATAAAATGTACTAAATCTTTATAATGTACGTGTTTTTTTTTTAAATCTGTAAAACAAAAATCATTGCTGCATAAAAATATTATCAAGTCCTGAATATTAATTATTTATATTGTATTAGTAAAGGTAATCTTTACAAATGCATGTAGACAAAATATGCAAAAATATTTATTCTGTTTGAAAATCATTTAATTATATATAATTATATATATATATATAAAAATTAATTTATATATATATAAATTAATTTTTTTCAAATATAAGCTTTTTTTATAACACTTTTTTCATTTTTATCCTTAAGATTCACTCTGCTTTTCAACACTGAAACGTGGTAAAAAAGTTATCGCTTAGACGCGGCAGCATATAATATATAACGCAACACGAGTCGATCGTAAATTGTGATAGACAGATCGTTGCTCCAGAGAGTTGCGCGTGCGAAGGAGTTCTTAAAATTAATTCATACCACCCACACGGTGATGGTACTCACATCCCTTGTTGCTTCTTCAACCATTTCCGACCTTCGGCGTATGTCGGCTCGAATTTTCGCGGAGGCTGAACACACATCCTTACATCCGCGCCGCGAAAGGGCCGGTAAGGATGAATGTTTTCGGGAGGAACAGACCTTCGGGGCCTCGCGCATGCAACACGAGCACGTACGCACGAGCTGCGACGATTAATATTAATCCACGGGGAAGGAGGCAGGCACATTAATATCAATGCGAAGTATGCTAGCGCGAAGGTGGAACTGGGCGTAGAAAATCCCACGGAGCGGAGTTGCTTGCGGGAAACAGCAAGTTCCGCGCATAGACTTGATGAAGTCGGAAATGGTAATTTAGGAGTCTCGTTGTTGCCAACAATGCTGCCAACAATTTCGCGCTTCCGAGTTTCCCGTAAGAGCCGCGATATGCGAGAAATCACGCATTCGTTCGCGCATTCTCTCTCTCTCTCTCTCTCTCATGACGAGTTAATTTGTCAAATATTAATTTTTGAAGTAATTAATATCTACAATTGACATCGTAATTAATGTGATAAGTTAAAATAATTATTTGCGATTTATTTATATTATAATTGCCATTATGAAATATTTCGTCAAATTATTAATATCATTTGTATTAAATCATATTGAATGTTTGAGGTCGAAAAATAATGCCATTGAAATTATAACTCTTGTTAAGCGACATATTTGAATAGGCAAATCGGAAATACCCTGCAGTTTACTGAACGTCCATAGAACGTATCCAGAGTCCGTAATCCGGTTTTCTTCAACGTCTGTTATCAGTTCCGTAGACCTTGTCAGCGCAGGTTCTTGCTTTCACGAGGGGAGCCTTAGCTGGCTGCGAGACTGTTTTGTTTTCATTAGCTCGGGCTGTTTACTCGCGCGACAATCTCAAGACGGAGCCCGATACATCTTCGAGTACAAGAAGTGCATCCGCCCAAGTTTCAAAGCGAAAGCAGTCACAGAAAATCCGGAAGTTTCATTAAGAAAAAAAAAAAAAAATGATCGGATAGCAAAAGCACGTCGTAACCCTCTTAGAGGAGCTCAAACAGACGTGATTCCGGCTCAATCTCAGTTATCACTCGATCTCGCTCGGAGAGGAGCAACTTGAAAAACTACGGATTTATTCATGAGACCTATCGAATTCAATCTTTGTCGATTATGGCGATTTAATCGCTCTGTTTTCTTCGAATTGAAATATCGAATATGAAAATTAATGTTGAAAACGATATCAGATATCATATCTAAACTTGTCAAAATTACAACCAATATTAAACATTGTCAAAAAATAAGAATATTCTATGAAAATAAAAGTATACTATAATATATCTCGTGATTCTGTACAATATTTCGTCATCTTTCACGTTTGGCCGTTGAGGATACAAATTTTGAAAACGGTAAATGGAAGAGGTAAATTACAAGCTAACCGTCATTAGTCGTAATAGAGTGCCGTTTTCAACCCTTTCCCTTAACCAAAGTGTGCGAAAATACGCCGCGATATTAATAATACTTAGGCGTCACGTTATTAAATCAGTCGGGTCGGCTGCCTGGAGGAAATAAGTCACTCTCTGAATCGAAATGCATCTCGAGATGTCGCTTTAGAAATAGCAACTCGACCGCTCGCAGCGCGCTATAATAAATAATTCACAGCGCATCTTTCAGGACGTCTGACTTATGACGGATTCCTCTATTCCACCGAATGCTTCTGACGCGGACTCTGAGTCAAGGCTGTATGTATTTTGATGTACAGCGTCTCTGTATAATTCCACTGTACAGAATGTCATTGTTAAAGTGCAAATATTACGGCGATTCGACCAAGAGAATCTACAAAAATTTTTTGAAAAATTATTCACATTAAATAAATTTTTTTATATTTATAAAGTAATATATTATTTATTCATTTTAATATTTTATTTTTTAAATATGTATATCACATAATTATTTTTTCCCGTAACTTTGTACCTTTTTTTTTGTTTTATATAATAAAATACAATAATTATATATCCTGAGATAAAGTGAAAAGACGACTAGAATCGCGCTTACTTCATCTTTTCGACAACACGCAAATCTTTTTGTTACAAAACAGTTCAATATGCCTCAAGATTGAAATAAAATATACATCTAATACTCTTATTACGAACAAAACAAATCGCTGGCGGGAACATAAAATCCACTAGAGCGTGTTTCGAGATGCCTAAGTTTGTTTAGAATGATACAACTGACACGAACTGTCAAAGCAGGTAAGAGGAGAACTTCTCCTATCCCTCACTCCATCGCGTTCGTCGCTGCACTTCGCTACTAGAAAAGTAAAAAGGAACGTTTCGCTCGGGGTAGTCTGAATCTTTAAAGAAGACGCAGTTAGTAACCAGAGAAGTACAAATGGCTAGCGCCTTCGCCCATCGATTATTCACACGGGGTCACGTTAAATATGTACGCTTCCATGGGGATCGAGCAGCCGACCGGGGATGCCGGGGGATGGTTACCACGACGCCGGAGCGTCGTAAGAGGAAGTGAGTTTCACAGTCGGCTGTCTCTCGCAATACGCCTTGACGCCTCTTCTCCGATCCTCTTTCCACACGCTAAAAACGAAGGGGCGATTTTCCCCGTTTATGCGTTTAGGGAACCGACGAATTAAAGAACACGACCTTGACTCCGCTGACCTACATTAGGGTTGATGCACATGACGGGGTGCATATTTTCCGCGTGATCGCGCGATTAGGCGTGAATTACCAGGGCGAGTCTTTGCATCCCGGCCATGAAAAAAACGGATGATCGATCGAAGTTATGAAGTTCGCATCTTTTCAATGTACAGCAAATATCTTGATAATCAAATTAATTTGTATTTTTTATTTAATATTAATTATATGTTCGTTCAAGTAATGGAATTACAACTCTGCGAGATTTATTCTTGAAAAACTTTAATCGAGCGATAATCTCATTTTACGTTGCAACAGTATTTCGATTGTTTAGAAAATATTGCAATTAGCATTTAACAACACCTTAATTGATAACAAATTGGATATAGATTACTCACATTTCTACTCAGTTCAGAATCAACATCGTGTCTACGACATTTCGTATTCGATTAAAAGATGAATTACAGCAATTCCTTATCGCGTTAAAGCACGCGTTCATTGCCAAGTTACGACGATCGTTATCGGCGTTAATTCCGCCGAATAAACGTGCCTGAGGACATGTATGTACGAGCCGCTGCGCGTAATCCCTGCCTCAACGAGCCGAGCGAGTCGTTAAATCCGTCTTAGGCATCTGCGACAATCGGCCGTGCGTTTACCTCCTCGGCGACACGCCTCGCACGGATAGCCCTAACGCGCGTTAAGCGAAGCCAGGAAGATTTGTAGACCGAGCGAAGGGTGCGCACTCGTATCTATAGCTTCGCGAGTAGAAAGCGTTGGTACTAAAATCGCAAACGCGTCTTAAGGGTGGATTTCAGTTCGGAGGAGTGGCACCGCTTTGTCAACGTTTATTACCAAAGTCCATGTCGAAAGCTCAAGAATTGTAAAACTCATTTCCTACAATATATCTTTAGAGTAGTGAAAAAATTATCCTTGCCAATTTCCCTTGGAAATTATTGGGAAAAGAATAAAAGGATATTTATCAGCCTTGACTGTACAATTTTTTACAATTAACTTATTAAATAGCATTATTAAGTTTGAAATACGGACCGACATAATCTCTATTTTGAAAACATCTTAATTTAGAATTTATTTTGCGGAGATACGGAATGTCTCCAGCTAATTAAAGTTCAAGAACGCGAGTTTAAGCATCTCCTTCGGCTGTACTTCATCATGAAGACTCCGGAGATCTTGGGCTTAAGTCACTATACGATTTGCGCGTAAATCCAACCGCCTCCCTATCTCTTCCTCTCTCGTTGCGCGTAAACGCGGAAGACTTGAACGTTTATATCAGCTTCCAGTAGCGGAGCAGGATAGGCGGGAAGAGGGCGCAGGGAGGGATGAGAGATAGAAGAGTCGAGATTTGCAGCTTCTCCAACTGGGAATTATACACGAGGGTAGATCCCTTTGGGCAGATAGCCGCGACAAATTTCAAGAAAAATATGTCTCTCCTTCTCCCTTCGCTGTCACGTCCACCCTAGACAACGTCCTTCTTCCTTCAATCCCGGCGCTACCGAAGCTCGACTTCGCGGCCGCGTCATATACCGGGATGAACACTGATGAGAAAAATATCTAAACGTAGATCAACCACGGGTAACTGTCTCGTTAAACTGCCAAAGTGTTCCGGACGTGAGCCGTACGAAGCATCGAAAGGGGCCGAAATCTCCCTTTGCAATGAGATGAAGATGAGGAAGAAGAAATGAAAGGCGTCGCCGGGACGTCGGATGGAATGGTAAGACAAATTTGCAAATTGTACTGAAATATTTGTGTTACGTTCACTTTATCCGGTTTTCAATTTTAAGATAATGGGCTGATTAAATAATATTGTCAGAAATATGTCTTTCAGCGATGTGCGAAATATAAATTATTCATTGTAGGTTTCATGTTCAATTAAATAGTATGGATATATAATAGTAGAATTAATTAAAAATACAAGCTATATATTATAGTTACGAAATGAGCGAGAATTTATATAAGCAAAAATATAAGAAATAATAGAATATTCTTTATTATAATCTTCTTTAAGATTTCGCGTTTGCAATTTTATTAATTCCGATATATTAACTCATTTATTTATTTCTTTTTTTTCTTTCACCTTATAACTTTAATAATATATAAGTAAAAGAAAATTTATCAAAATTAATACTAACTTATGTTTTTTGTCGTAAGCGGCTCTAAGAAAAATAAACAAAGAAGCAACCAGGGATCAACATTGTAATGATATGCACGAATTCAACAGGTACAAGTGTAATTTGTGTAGGAGTAAGTTAATAGCATCTCGTTAAAAGTATCTTCTGCAATCATAACTCTTAATAAGCGAGACAAGCAACGCTCTTAATGACGCTTGGCCGAGTCGTAATTCGTCGGAGTGCACTTTCGTGTTTCGCACGGATAATCAGTCCGGTGTGTACATATGAGCGTCTCGGGATACAATCGACTCATTTCGAGGACACGTCGTGACCTATCCACCCCCATTCACCGAGGCCTATATTCGCGGAAGACGAGGAGAGTGAGAGAATGAAATAATCTCCGCGTTTCATCGTCTCGGCAGAGTGATTTCATCGACGAAATGCTAGCAGGTGGGATTTATCATTGATCGTTAAAGTAAGTTCTTCCGCCCCGCACTGCTGCATGTTGCAACAGCTGGACGACAGCTTGTCAGATCATGACGACGACGACGGTAAAATTGCCATGAAAAAAAGAAACTTATGACGCGGCCGGAAACATTAGGCGCAAAACACGTAATTACGTTCGGAAAAAAAGAAAACTTGCACGTGATATTTTCCGCACGAGTAGGAATATCGAAAGAAATATAGAATATGAAACTGAAAAATAATCATTACAAGTATTTTTTACACACATATCTTTGTGTGAACCATTCAATAGTATTTCCGAAAAAATCATTGTCATAGAATATATATATTTGCATCGCACGAAAGTATATGTACTAAGATAAATTTATTCTATATATTTTCTACTATTATTATATTATTATTATTATATTCTATTATTATTAAAAGACAAGGTAATTACATTAACTTATATATTTATGACTTGGTTTAACAAATTCGGGAAAAATTGTAGAAACGTACTGAGAGACGTCGTACTATTAAAAGTGCACAAATTCCAGCATCCATCTCTGCGTGGTAACAAATCGCGAATTGAAATGGGAAAAATTTAGTACGTCCTGCATTATTTCTCTTACTTTTTTCGTTAATCTCGACGCAGCCTCCGGCGCCGCCGGCTTCTTTCGGCCGGATGAAGTACGGCCGCGAGTGCGCGCTATTTCGCCATTTGTTTTTCTAAATTGCGTCCTGAATAATTCATTACGCCAGCAAGTATGAATTTATATTAAAAGTCTTTCCCTTGCAAGTAATTTTAATCGTGCTCTTCGTTCGCGACGCATATCTACGCGCTTAAACGGAATAAGAACCGCGAGAAACTCGCTACATCATGTCCTCATCTTATCTTATCGTTCTGCAAAAGCAGGATATATAATATAATTAAATTATGACCTTATATCGGATACCCATAAGGTATGTCAAATTATATTACTTAATATTATTCGGAGCAACGACCGCTTAAAATATCAATATGTCTTCTAACATTGTTAATTCGATGCGTTAAAAATAATATAAATATGAAACTTTCAAATCATAATAAAACAAATTAAAAAATATAAAAATTTTTATATTATTTTTTTCAATTTATAAGCTTATCATTTCAGACTCATTATATTTCAGTTGCAAAATTTTATTGTGCGCTCCAGTAAATTTTATTATGAATTTTTATATTTATACTTACAAAATGATTTAAAAATCGCAAAAATATATTTCTGTAAAGAGCATTGCAATTTTTGTTAAATCGCTCCTTATAACGGCATTTTGTCGGACGTGACCGGTCGATGCGACATCGCCGCCGGCGTCCTTTCGCCCTTTCGTACCGTGAATACTGGTACTCCTTATTACATCAGGCAGAAGCACTGTACATCATCCGTCGACACTTATTGACCCCGAAAGGTTGCCGAATTGAAAATTAGATGCGCGTCCGCACCTTCGCTCCATTTATTACTCGACCTTCCTTTCCATCGGCTGCGCGTACACGCGTGCGCGACGTTACGCACGTTAGGGTCCACCTCATTCTCGTTCGTTTCGCCAAAAAGGGGGATGAAAAATTGCTGGAAATTTTGGCAACGGGCGCTCGCTCTACCTACCCCTTCTTCGTCCTCCAGACTACACTTAATAAAGGGGGCTTGATCCTCGAGTGGCCTCCAAAAAAATTTTCAGCCCCCACGCACATACACACGCAGACAAATACGCATGAATACGCGTACTCTCGCGACGACTCTCTCGTAACCCGCTACGCGGACAAATTGCGTTACGCGGCGCGGGGATGCCGTCCCGTATCTTTGTCTCCTGCTGGCGCACGGACACGTGTAAAACATTGGATTACTCGACGATGACGCTCGCCATATTTCATTCGTTATCGATTTCGGCGCATCTTAATTTACACCTCGCAACATCTGTCAACCATCCTATAATACAGCCTGTATCTCGATTCGTCAACTTGTTAGGAATCAAATGTTTCTCGGTCGTAAGGAAATATATTCTACTGATTGAAATTAACAAAAAAATTCATAATGACAGGATTTTTAATTAATATGAAAGGATTTCTCTATAATAATGTTTTTTGAGTCTCGCATTAAATTATAAAAGAATATATTATGAATATAATGTTATTATAATATATTAACACATTATTATATTAATATTATTATCGAATATCTCGTATATACGTTATTAATGATGCAATTTTATTAATTAATGTATCAAAAATATCAATAAGCGGGAGTGATGGCCTCTCAATTCTCTGCACGCTTCAACTCGTTCACATTATACAACTAAATTCAATACAACTAAAAATTAAATTCATATCGTTTATTAATTTTATTTATATGCGTGCAGCAAGTGAAATCTGTAAAATGCTCGTTTCAGAAAAATATGGACTTATATGCGGATTAAATTTTTAGGGTGTCATAAATTGTTTATGCTCGCGGATTAAGCAAGAACACATTTTTAATGTTCGAAAGAAATATATAATTTTAGCCGAACTGATTATGATAATATTGAGATCAGCGCAAAAACGATCACGGAGAGTTTAAAAAATTGACAAACTTTTCGCGTAAGTCGTCTTATATCCTCGCCTTCTTTTTACAGCCAGATTTCGAATTCAATCTTCTCTCATCTTGCCTTAACATTAAATCTCTGAAATATTCTTTCTCTTTAAACGCTATTTTTAATGCATCTCTGAAATTAAAACGAATTATTGCAAAGTTATAAATTTTCGTGTTAAAAAATTATAAATATTGATGATGACATAATATTTTTAGAAAAATAAAGATGATATACTTGTATATATTACGTATTTCAAGAAATATTAACGTAAAATAAAATATCATATGATCTATCTCGTCAGTCATAAGTCCTGGTTCCTTTGAGAGCAATTGCAATTGCTATCACGATATACAGGGCCAGACGGTCCCTAACAGCATTCGAGAATCCATCGAGACTCTTCAAGGGCCACGGTCACGTACATTTTAGAGCCGTGGCGGACGCGCCGAAAGGCAGGATGTCGCAATAGTATAAGATGGCGGCATTTATCAAAAATGCATGAGACCCTTCGTTTACGAGACTACGACGTCGACGACGACGACGACGATGAGGTGAGCTAAAGCATCTCCACGTGTCGCCGACGTTCTGGACCGTCGCTAAAGCACGTAGCAAGAAGAAAATGCGAATCGAAGAAAGTGTACGGAGGAGGGTAATCGGGAGGAGGGGAGGGGGTGCACTCGAATTTTCGTGATGTCTGGTTCGACAATACGCCGGCTGGTCTAAACGGCTGTTCATTCAATGGCTCCGGCGAGCGAGACCTGATAAACCGACTTGTCCTGCCTTCGGCTATCTCGCTTGTAAACTCTGCCCCTGTCCACTCAAGCTGATTCCCTCTCCATATCCTTCCCTTCGTGCTAGGCAATTCTATCGGAGTCGAACGTTTTAGAATGCTTTTTCTTGGATTCAAAAACTGATCCATGCGCGATGAATGAGCTCGTGGCCTTCCTATTTCCTTTATTGCATTTTTTATGGAAATTATACATTTAAAGCTGTGCTGAGCGATATATAAGAAAGTGAAGTTAATATAATATAAGATATAAAAGGTCACATCTTATATTATTTAATACATTATTCTCAATTTAATAATTGTTTAAACTTATTTCAAGAAAAAATCTCAAATTTAGAAAGAAAGAGAAAAAATTCGGTTTATATTCAAATTCTACATTATAAAAAATGAGAGAGAAAGTAATTAATTGTAATAGACATTCATAAATTATAATATAAATTTATTACATTATTATATATTAAAATAAATTTCTCTATTTTTCAAATTATCTTAATATTTGCCTATGAGAGAAAGAAGACGAAAAAAAAGAGAGATCTTAGCTCTACCTTTAATTTTTTGATCTTAATATTACTTTTCAATCACTTTTCTCTCGTTTACTTTACTAGTACTCGGCGTCGTTCAACTACGAAACTCAAAGTTTTCGAGAGGAACTTCCTGCATCTCGTGGATATCAACAGCTTCAACAGCTCTGTCCCTCTCTCTTTCCAGTAGCATACGAGCTTTCAATTCACGGACTTCCGCTGTCCAGGCGCGGCAGCGCGGACTGTCAGACGCAGACTTCGTCCAGGTTTTCATGAAAAATCTTTTCCATAGAAAATCCTCATCCCATTTCAAGAACCATCCAAAGTCCCGGAAATTTTCATCCGTAGAAGTGATCGTTTCTCCTCGCTTCTTCGCTGCTTTTAAATTCCAGGAAAGCGAACCCGCAATACTTTCACTGATTTCAAACGATCTATAGCTCACTTGCGATTCCGGCCTTTTATGAAGTCGCCGCTCCTTCGATATTTCATTGCTTTCGTTATTCTTACCTGTTATTCTTCTTCCCATTCGGTACCACGATATTTTTAGTAATAACAAGTTCCTATTGTTATGTTTATTCGATATACACAGAAGATTCCATTCTATAATCTGTATGCTGACAATTAAAGTTCAAGAAAATTCTGAAAAGAATCAAAAGTTCAATTTTTGACGGTTTAATTGGGAAGAAGTAATATCTAAATCGATTAAAAAGTTTATTGTTAAAATTAAGTTTCAAAGATCCTTCATATATCTGCGGATTATATTTAAATGTCAAATCAGCTATCTCTTTTTCAGTTTTGTTTATTGAAAAATTCTTCGGCGCAGATTCACCTAAAGCTATAAAGAATTTATATGAGATCCTTATGTGAAATCGCAAAGTTTCGCGGAAAGCCGAGGCGTGCAAACTGCTTCATTTCCATGCTCTACGATGTGAATAGAGCATGGAAATGCCTTTTGACGATCAGATTGATAGCATTCACGTAGAGTTGCGAAACCAACTCTCGTCTCCGTCCTTCTTCTTTTCCTATCGTCGCTTCAGACGAACAGCACTCACATTGATTTGTTCGCGGCTCCTAGTTTATAGTCTCGCCTTATTCCGGGACATCAGCCACTCTCGCCTATCAGATCCGATAAAAACCATCTCTGTTCTTGTGTCCCCGCACCTCTTTTTCGAAATACCGTTAATTCAAATCGTTCAATCGCTCTGAAAGGGCTGGGTCGCGCGGTACGGGCTCGACCTTCTCTTAACTTAATGTCGAAAAAGAAATAAAGAATCGGGATCACACTCCCTCTTCGTAGCTTATTGCCTCGGCACAAAGGAAAAGAAAGATAGATCCTTTTTTCTCCAAGGATACTATCTCGTAATCATTATCACAAAAGTGTTTTATCGAAATAAGGCCGAAATAAAATTGAAATAATTTCCTTTACTTTTTAGACTTAATTCAGTAATTTTATATCAATGCTTAATATTTTCTAGCGTATCGACTTGTCATTATATTCGAAATAATCTCATTGAAATTTAATGTCAGTATAAACTGTAAGCAAGTGCAACAGACCACTAAATATGTAAGTTTTCAGGTGGCTTATTGTTAGTATCGTGGTTGATGCAGATTGATTGCGCGAGCATCGGTGGTCAGGGCTGAGATCAGCTGTATTAATAATCTTTATTAATCTCCTGATATCTCAAACTCGGACATAATTAAGAGCTAATTTAATGTTCAATTTTTTTATATAATTCCATTTTATTTTATTTTCAATGTTACGCATTAATCGGTTATTTTTTTAATTTACTTCACAAGCACAATATAAATTCTGAATTAAAGTAACAAATCAACAATAAATTAATTATTTATTCGATTTTGATTTCTCGTGGTGCGAATGTCAGGTTAACGGAGGTCGTCTTTCCTTTTTTCATGCTTTTCTTTTTATAACGCGCTTTCTATAGGATTCCTCATTATCTCATGTTTCTATTTCGATTGCGCCATATCGTATCAAAATCGTCCGTTCCATTTACAATCGCTCGCTCCTTCTCATTCGAGTAGGATAGACTGCGCGATGAGACAGGGGTTGACGGCAGACAGGGCGAGTGCATAAAGCGGTTCATATTTACGCGTATGGCGGGGTCGCGTGCCTCGTGGCATAACGCCAACGGGTATAGCCCGTACATTCAGAGTCCCTGCCTAGCGTCCCGATCAGTATAGTATATACCGACGATTCTTGTTGCGTCGGGGCCGAGTGCTCGCGCGTACTGTATATCATTGATAAACGTTCATATCGCGAGTTTCCCCTTACCACTATCTTCCGGTCTCGGCCTTATACCTCCTCTCTATACAATCCAGACGCCGTAACGTATCCTCTAAACGCGCATTGTTTCTTACCCGACCTGTGTGCCGAGCTGATATTATCTCCCGACTACGAAACGGGCTACTCCCGGAGATTAAGTTTGCATCCAGTGGTAACGTCGACTCCATAGAAAGCATAAGCAATACATAGAAAAGATATGTACGTGTACTGTAGTGCTTAGAACCGTTTGCGATTTTAGCTTGAGAGGTTGATAATGGTTATCAAAATTAATTAGCCATTTCTAGAAATTTCATATTTATTTTTACAAATTTGAAAAAAATATATAAGATTTAATTTTTAAAATTTGTGTAATTTAAATGAAGTTGTTAAGAATATTTATTATATTCTAGACGATCTATAAATCCTAGGAATAAAAATGTGGCGTGTAAAAGACACTGCGCTAAATACGAGAAAAAAGAATGGAATCATACATTTTTAATGAGGAACGTTTACATCTTCTAATATTCTCGAGATAGTACGCCCGATGGAACTTTAATGGTGTATTAATAGTCACTACGCGTGTGTCTGCATGCCAAGTTCAGGAGGGAACAGAAACGAGAGGAGTGATAGCGGAAAAGAGAAAGGAAGAAAGAGAGCGAACGAAAAAAGTGTGCCAGCGGAGGTCGCCGTGACGGTCCGCACGTGTCGTGAAGTAGCGAATGCATTTACTCCTCGGTCGACTTTAAGTTTTTCTCCTATCCGTATTTTACTCGTGTCATTGCTTGTCAGCGTTTTTTCGCTTACATTTATATTTATATTTGTTTCGCTTTTATTGATTAGATCGATTTCATGTATATTGATATATATATATATATATATATATATATATATATATATATATATATATATTCAAAATATTAACATTATTTTTTACTAAAAAGAGACAGAATTCCTAAGATATTTTCATATCTCTTCTTTATACGGTGTTACATTAATTATAACAATAAATATAAAATTTAATATAAAAATTTAATATAAAAATCGATACAAAAAAAATATCAACATATTTCAATACTAAAATCTCATGGCATATAAATAAAAAATAAATAAAAATTAAAATTTTCTACTCAAGCGGAGTGCTTTCTCGCGTGATGGAAAATGTCAAAGATCGGGGAACGGTTAATTATTTTTTTCACTTTATAGTTTCTAGGCAACATAGTGAACGGCTAGCCGAACACTTTAGGGAACTCTCTCGTTTTATCGAAACAGCCGCAACTGTTAGCAGCGGTTGAAAGGGTGGACCGGACAGCAGCAGCCGGTAGCCCTCGGGGGTACTCGCGGGATCCGCTACGGCCCTGTCGGGAAATGAAGAGAGGGTAGGTACGGCAGGTACCGCATGATTCCCATGTTTCCTGGTTCCCAGGACTAATGTTCCCTCGGGCGGGATACCCAGTATATCTATCCGCCGCCCCTCATACGACTGTTCTTCCTCCGTCGCAGATTCTCTCTCAGCTGCCATCCCCCTCTCCCTGCTACCGGGTGTCATAATAAAGCCTCGATCTTCGAGATAACGGTGCAGGTCGTCGTAAAGCGCCTTACATTCGCAGTAAAAGAAACGTTAATCACGATGCCAGTTGGGGAAAGGGCCGGCACTGTTGGATCGGCTTTACGGCATGCAACTTTTATATCATGTAATCTAGCTGTCGGCAATAAAGCATGAATTAACCGCGGACACGTGATTTTGATGTAAAGTAATAAGGTACGTATAAGATAGTGATCGCAAATTATCGATCGATTATAAATTTTGCGCGTAAATTGTATGCTATATTATTAATATTGTAATTTCTCTAATATATGATTCTCTTCGATTGATTGATTTACATTACATCTTACGCGGAAGCAATGCGACATTAAAATATAAAATAATTAACTTATTAAGTTAGCATATTCAAGTAAATGGAAATCATAATATATAAGTCTCGTAGACAATATATTATATAATACGTATATATATTGCCACGTATAATCAAACGTCACAAAAAGCAAATATTATTTTTTGTAACTGACGAATATTTATTTTGTAAAATGTACCAGAGTCACACGTACAACCACGGTAAATTAGCGTGTCCCGTGTCTTATCGCGATACCTTGGCGAATCGGTTAGCATTAAACGGTGTAAATGAGTATCTCCGCAGGTTCGCCGTTCTTCCACTTGAATCATCATCAGATAAGAACAAGCTCCGCAAACGTTCTTTAATCATGGACATTTCCATTCAGACACGATGGCCGCGCAATATTACTGTGCCAAAACATGCGTCGCTAAGGTAGGAAAAGCGTAAAAGTCACGTAATTTTCTCAGGAAGCCGCGGCATCCCCGGTCCATTCGGCAGTGTTAAGATCCTCGTAAATTTCCCCGTAAAAGTGTCTGGCTACGGTCCAACCGATGGCCTTGTAAGATGGGCAAGAGATGCTGTCCAACGGAAAAGACGCGAGCGCAAGTATTCCGGGTGGATGGATATCAAAAAAAGCTGGACCAATATTTTCGGCGATTAAGGAGGCATGGAGCGATCGCGGACAGGAGGAAAATTGAATTTCGCCATTTCTTCCCCCCCCCTCCCCCCTCTCTGTCTTTCTTTCTCCTTCGACGTTTTGTGTTACTTGCTCTTTCGCCTGTTCCTTCACAAAATCATTTCTACTACCGCCGGTGTTGTTGGCGCTTCTCCAGAAAATATAACCCACTGCCGGCTGGCATGTTACTACCCTGCACGCTGCCATTATTCTGCAGCCATTCACGGAAACGACCGGCCAAAGTGCTAACCGATAAATATCGAAACACTTGGCTTCTGTTTTGATAGCGACTGCATTCAATGCGCCGCCACCCAGCCTGTGCCTCTTTTTCCTTCTCTCTCTCTCTCTCTCTCTCTCTCTCTTTCTCTCTCTCTGATATTTTTCTTAACTCATGATTTGCTCGGTTTCGACCTTTTCGATCTCGACAGAAAAGCTTCGTCGAATGTGCAGAAGACGAGAAGGTTAAAAGCCGGATCGAACTTTGTACAAATAGCCCAAGTAGTAGCTGTAACTCTTCTGCTCTTACGAAACACATCATCGAAGATGTATCGCGATACCCTTAACGAGAGATTAAGGCTTTTTATGCTGAAATTTCCTTCTGCAATTGTGTATTTATCAATTTTATTTTCACATTATTTTCGAGATTCATATGGTTTAGATAGATGCATAAAATTGCACAGTAAATGATCAAAGTCTAACTAAACCAGAAAAATATATTACTGTTAAAATATTGTAATCATTATTAATTATATCATTATATACTTTATTGTAGAAAGAAAAATTTAATTCCTTTAGTCCAAATATGTCACCTTGTGACTTATTTAAAATTTTATCTAATTTTGAAAAATAAAGAGAGATTCATACATATATATTATGTTTGATTTCTTGGATCTTTTTCACTTCTAAGGAGATAAACATATTTTCATATCATACTTATTAATGTGTTGTGATTTTTCCATAAAAAGAAAAAAAAACAAATATCTTTATCACCGTTCTATTATTTTCTGATTAATTTAGATACCGCTTTGCCGACAGTAGAATCGAGCTCCATTAATATTAAGTCCTCATCCTCAGACGCGCGAACTCGATATTCGTCCCAAGAACGGATGCAAAGCATTCGAAAACGCGAAATAATTATATGGCTCGCTGGATGGTTTCTTTCGCGTCGCGATATCGAGTTTATCTTTATACGCCTGGCTGAATAGAAGCCGGAGACGAACTCGGAAGGTCGGGACGGTAACGGATATCCTATTATCCATTAACATGCACTACGCGACGACATCCTTTCCCCAATCACCGGGCAGCTTTTCCCTCATCCTTTTCATTTCAGGACGATTTATCGATTTCGTCAAGCTCTTCTCGCGCGATATTTAATTCCGCGGATTTCAAACGATACGAAAGATCATCGCGCGCTTGACGCAAGTAAATATTATTAAACGATCCTATAGTCACTCACCAGTGCCGTCTGACACATGCATCGTTCTGAATTAATTAGCATTCGTGAACAAATTGCATCTCGCGCTAAATCGCGAAGAACGACATCAGCTATTCAGATAATATCCTGAACAAGAAGTTTAATTCTTTCTGTGTTTAGCTATACATTTGGTTAACTCAAACTGAACTGTTTGCGTTCTGTAATAATAGTTTCCCGCAATGAAATCCGCGTTTCAATTGTTCACAATTTTGCGGCGGCCGAAACTCGAATTAGAGGCGCACTGATAGATTGTTCATTAAAACATTGCAAATCGCTTAATTCTATACTGATATATTTATTCTACAGCTGTTACGGCTATTCGACCGCTGTATGTTATTGTTTACGAAACCTTTTACCTTATATTCTGTTTTTCTTATATATTTGAGAATATCTCTCGAAAAATAATATTCACAGCATTGACATATCTAATCTTATCTTCATCATTTTGATAGACTTAAAATAAAGGATGCAAGATAACAACGTTTCAAGTCAAGCGAAATTGGATGCTCGATACAAATTATTTGTAATGTGTGTGTATGTTTATGTATACACACGCACACAATACGTAACGTTTCCACAGTCAGTTTCAAAGGTAAGGGTTTTCCTTTTGTGACGCGTATAAAGCCGCTCTAACGAGACCTCGATTTATCGAACATGCGGTTGGTTGTCTCTCCCTGCGTACACTGTCATTATGGGCTATTTTGCGGTTTTTCCGTTTGAAGTGTTAATCAACCGACTGCGACAGTGCTTCTGTAAGCAAAATTTAAATGGCCCGAAATGTAAACAATGTCATGACGTAAAAGGATTTCCTCTTTCCATCGTTTTTTACGAATTCTCTCTTGAATTACTGAAAATATATAATCTTTTTTAACAAAATAATTGTGATACATTTTATTTGGTCTGTTTCTTGTTTCTTCATACGCGCATTTAAAGTTAATCAATCTTTATTATACCGATCTTTCCAAGCGTTTACTTTAGTTTTACAAACATGTGAGGTATAAGACCACACGTATACATTCTAATTTAGATCGAGTAAAAATAATGATCATCTCGCATGAAATTATGCATGCATTATGAAGCGATTTTCGTCGGTCAATTCGGTGTATGATATAATTCCGTTCCCGCAGCGCCGATTTCCGGAAAATTTCATATTACAGAGTCGCGTCACACAATTTGTGAATCCAATTTCGTTTAATGTTCATTACAACGAAAATAACAGACAGTTATGACCGTGGACGTCGAATATAGTATCTGTGTTTTATCAAGATATGTTATAAAAATTTTTATATACTCGAATAATGCTCATCGATGTTATCTGATAACATAATGACATCGATTTCTCATTATATAATAAAATATCCCCTAAACTCTATCTGCGAGATATATAGATGATATTTTGTCGCATCGCCGCATTCTGTTTCCAATAATGTGTGGTAAAGTTCGATCACGCATCGCGAAAGTAACGCGTAAATGAAATGAACCGTTGATCAAAGCAGACTTACTTTGATCCATTGACGCGTTCTCGCGCGAGATACGCAACGCGTAAAAGACGGAAAACAAGATAGAGCACTGGTGAGGCGAGAGAACGAAGCGGGTCGGTTGATGCGATCCCACCCGGCGTGCGTAATGCGACTCCGTAATTACGTTATTCGCGGCTGATCGGCCCGCCAGTACGTCCGCGTTAACGTAATTATCAAGGAATCGATCACTTATTCCGCTGCGCTCCGGTATTCCGAGCTTCTCCCTCTCTCGATCCAGCCCTCTCTATAATTCCCTGTCGCGTTCTATCTCTCCTCTTAGGATCCTCCCGACGAAAAAGTTTTCCGCGATTGGACGCCGGATGCAATTAAATTGCAACGACGGGCACGCGACGGAAAATAAGCCGAAATGAGAAAGGGGTTAACCTTTTCGTCTGTGATTCGAGAAGTCGCGCAAAGCTGTTACGTCGGATCGGTAATTAGATATGACACATCAAAAGCACGGTGCTTTTTCTTTTTTTTTTTTTTCTTTGATTGTTCATTTTCATATCCCTTTTATGCCACGTTTGATGCCTCTAACATTAAGTTTTTTATACCGTTTGAAAAAAAAATAGAGCCGACAAAATGCTTTCCACTTTTCTTTTAATATAAAACACGATAATTCTTAAAGTTTATTTGAGCCTTTGTAAGACGAGAAATCACATGCTCTAAAATTAATTAATCGAGATAGTCACGGATTAAAATACGTGATTGTCTCCTTGTTCTATTATGTTATCATAATATAGTACGATTAAATTTACCGAAGCAGATGGTTTTATCAGATAACACACTGACAGTAGATTGGAAACGTTGAGAAGACGTCTAAATTAAACTCGTCAGCTCTTACGCCTCGAGCTGCAGCGAGATCAGAAATCCCTCGGATGCCGAATTGCACTATCTCAGGTGCACTATCTCATGAGATATCTATCAAGCCTTCATTTTCCGGGCGCCGTTTGAAAAATCGAAATTCTGCAAAGACTCCCCTTGGGATCGCCTTGCTTTCTTCTTCTCGTCGAGACCTTATCAGGATAGGTTCTGGCAGAAGCCAAACCTCGATTTTTGCGACGGATAGGGGTAGTATCCCGCCGAATGGGGTTCCGACATTTGCGTGTTGGCGGAACCATCTCATTTGCATAATGCTGTTGGTACTGCTTGGCTGCCGATGCGACGAGCGTTAGGGAGGGTGCGGAGCAAAATTGCACTTTGCGAGAAAGTGAAACGGCAAGGATAGAACCTGAGAAATAAAAGTGCTCGAGGTCGCCTAGATATCTAGCGTCAGATGTGAATTTTTAGAATTATTTCACATTTTTTCTCCACAATTATTTTTCAAAAAATGCAATGTGTATGAAACAATTATCAAGATATTAGTTTATTGCGCGATATAAAATAAAAAGTAATTAGTATAATGAGGTATGAAAAATAATTTAAACAAAAAGTTATCAGGAAAAGTGTATAATTTTTTACAACGATATAAAGTTTGAAAAATTTTGCTTTATATTGTATAATAAAAGTCAATTATCGATGGTATTATATATTCAATTGATCGCCAGCAGCTATGCTTGCGAGAGTTTTGCCAGAAACAATGGCAACGCCGGTAAAAAATCGTTTATCGTCGGGTTGATATTGCATTAAAAAGGGAGTACAATCCACGTAATCGTGGGGAGAGGATTTTGAATGACGGGCACGTTCCTGCAATATGCATAACCGAGACTCGGAACATGGGAAACCTCTTTGTGAAGCGCGCGATCGGCTCACTAAATCATTCATTGCTTTGGACCGTCTCGGATGACTAATTAACGCCGGCGCAGATTGCTTTATCGAGCCTTTCTCCGTTTATCTAATCAATGTAACTCTTCGTGAATTCTTCGAAGATAGTTTTATACTGTGAACTAAAAAAAAATTAAATAATATACTCTACTAAAGTTGATTATTAAAAATTTTTTTATCAGAAGAATTTAATAAAATCTATAATACTAACAATACAATTAAGTCAATATTTAATTATGCGGTTTTTATAATAATAAATATTGTTAAGTAAACTTTCTCTTCTTATTATAATATATAATATTTATTATAATATTCGGGTGTAGATACTAAGAAGTAATTTATGTTCTCTTCAATGAAATATCGAGAACGAAACTGAGCGAACTGAATGTAATTTGTGAGAACCGTTATATATGATTGTAGTTAGGTGATTATATGTCCAATCTTAATTTATTAACAGCGCATCTTGATATACTACCCTCTTTGAGTATAATACCTTATCGATGTCGGCATCGGCGAAGCATCCATTAATATCCGCAAAATAATCCTTTCTCCATTAAGGCGTTGTCGTTCCATTGTGGTACGAGGCTGGTCATTTACCGGCGCAAGGTGCAGCATTTACTGACATTTTCTAAGTGAACGAGTGCATCAAGGACGCCCACAAAGAGAATATTCATAAAGTAGAACAACGAACGCTCTCGTCCTATCCTTCGCGACAGAAGAGTAGAGAGAGAGAGAGAGAGAGAGAGAGAGAGAAAGAGAGTGGAAGGATGAAGTTTGGACGGTGTGGTAGTTGAGCCGCTTAGCGATAGACGATACCCGTCTCGCCGGTCCATTTTCATGAGCAACTCACATCGGGGACCTTCTTGCAATCGGCAGTGTGTTTGCGTATTTCATACATCGGGTATACGCTAATAAATTATGTCATCGCGCTGACGAGACGAGTAATGGATCCAGCAATAAATTAATATTAGGCATTATTAATCATGCTTAAATTTTTTCACGTCGCGACTTTTGATTATTCGTTTTTCAGACAATATAAAAATAAAAAATGCAACATTACTATTAATATTGCATTATTTGTACTCATTGTCAATATATAATAATGTAATATTTTAATGATTTATAGTAATGCAACATCATATAAATTTGACATTAATATTGAAGAATAAAATTAAAATACTTTTTCGTATTTTGTGCATTCATATAACGCAATCTTCATTGATGATTTTTATATCGAATGCTATTAATATTGCTCCAGTGACAAATTTTAAATAAAGTCTATATTAAATCAAATTATAAATTCCAATCTCAATAAATTAAGATATTTAATTTTATTTTTTTAATTCGAAAAATTTAAATAAAAAGTACAATGTGTAGATATATATATATATACTCGTCACTCATGGAATTATTCCATCCTTTTTCAGAATTCTCTCTCATTCGCCATTTGGCAATAGTCTTGTTTGAAAAGTTCGCGAAGAGATGCGCGGACGAATGTGAATCAAATTTTATCGCAAATTCGTCCCGATAGCGCCGTAGGCCTTAGTCTGTTTTACATTTAAAACGCATTACCGCATCAGCCGCTTCGAGCTTCGCCCGGTGATAAAACGAAATTAATGATTCTGCCTGCCGATATGAGATATATCGACAAGACGGCGGGGACGGTATCAGGGAGAGAAAACGCGCGTCGCGCGCCCAAGTTGACGCGAGTGGAAAGAAAAGGTGCATCTCGAGATAAAGCGAAAAATCCTAACGCGGGCTGTCGATCATTCCCGCAGACTTCGAGAAATCACCCTCCGCTACGGAACAATGCGATTCAATGTATAAACCCAGTCACGGCAAAAGTCTTGGAAATCGATTCGGATACGATGTCCCATGCGGATAAATATATTCTGTTTGCGATTTTTCGCTAAGATTAATCAAAGTGTGTATCATGCATTAAATAACCCAAACTTGCCACACTTTATTTATTTAAAGATTCTTTGATAAGTTTTTGATTAATCGAAATGTTTAGTCAATAATAATTTTGAGTTATATAAAGAATTTTTTTATATGAATAATAGACAAGTAATAAATGTAAAATTCGGTATATTATATGTTTTCGATATTATAGAATATAATTAAAAAATGCTTTTCGGTCATCTTGAGGTGCTGGCTAATGTAATAATTTCATTTGAAAATTAATTAATAATGCGAATAATGCGCGTATAATAACGAATCTAGCTTTGCATATGCCTGCAGATTTCAAATATTCTATTATTTTCATCGCCTATTTTGTAGCGCTATTATAACTCATTAAATATGATTAATTAACGAAGTCATTAAGTATCATTATCGCATCATTAAACCGTACAGAGAATAATATAATTACATTCATTCAATTGCAAATACACGTGTTCCATTTTATGAATTACTATTATGCGAGCTAATTGGACGATCGATTAATCGATAGTATCAACTTTCATTACAAAATAGAAATTTGATTGAGAGATTCGTATTTATTATAATTATTTATAAATGTTAATGTTAAATAATTCGATAAAGAAGAGAAATCCGTTATTAATTTTTTTTTATTTTTCTAATTTAAATCAGAAATTTTTACAAACCAACTAAGAAAAATTTTTTAAGAATAAGAATTTAACTCCAGTAAAAACATTTATATACAGTTACTGTAATTTTTTTATATATTACCCTTTCGATATATTACCCTTAAATCGTTCCTCCTTACATTTCCTGAATTCTTTCTTGGGATACTAAAAGCTTATCTCATTTCTTTTAAACGTTTCAATCCCAATTTCGACTCGTAGAAATTAGATTAGCCGTTTGAGGACAATCGATAGCAATTCCGCGAATGCGTGAATTTCATTCGATCGTATTCAAAGCTCCTGCAACCAGGAGAGAAACACATTGAATGGGCACGACTATCAGAGGGTGAAGGAGCAAACAGAAAAAAAAGTTGGGAACATAGGAAACAGCTATTTCCCTGCATTAGCCGGGCCGCTTTTTGCTCCTGTGGGGGTGGGTTATAGCCGGCGGGAATACCTCACGAGGGTCAGAAAATATGAGGAGACTCGTCCCGGTAATAGACGAGCACTATTAATTAGGTAGATTAAACTTTAAGTGCCCATCGTTAGCCGGGACTGGGCAGGAGGTGGTTCGTTATCCTCCGGAAGGCAAAGGACGAAAAGAATGAAAAAAAAAAAAGGAAAAATAAAAAAATAAAAGAACTATGGGATACGCGAGTGGATAGGAGACTTGTTCTCTCCGATGTGACATTTACACGCGGTTGAGAGAAAGAACAGCGGAAAGTATAGGTTTTCCTTCCTTTTTTCTCCTACTTTTTTGGATGAGTGCTAATCTCGGCAAGGGAATTCGTTATGAGTGTAATGGACTGGCGCGAAATGGATTAACGCGATATATCACCGTCTCTCGTTTTACGTCGAGGACATCGGGATGCTCGGCGGCGGACAAGCTTAATCGATTCAAGGATTCGAGGTGTTTGCAAGAACGATTTTTTGATAACCTCTCGGTAATAAATAACGATTGCGGCGCGCGAAGAGGCGATTCGAGAAGCGGCAGACGGGGGCGAGACCGCAGAATCCGTTTAATACCGGTCCGCTCGGTACTGCACCTTTTTTCTTCGCTGCCGCTTCTTCTTTAGTCGGCTCGACAGTCTGCTCCTGCCATGTCGCTTTTTCCGTCTGTGGTTCCTATGGGACTTCTGGTACCCGTCCGGCCATCCGACATTAATGGACTCCCTCAAGACCGCCTCGTCTCGGATGAACGGACGGACAGCCAGAGAAAGTAACTGTTTTAACAGAAATTGTATTTGATATCTGCTTGGGCTTTTATCCGTGCTTTATTGGCGCCGTGGATGTTAATTTCGTTTGTCAGACGTCATAAATTGATTTTCCGCCTCGAGAAACACGGGTTCCTTTTGATCGCGAATTTGACGCGTAGGTATCGTTGGTGTACAATTTTCCGATTTATATAATTGTCTGGCTCAAAATAAAATATAAATAAAAAATGAAAAATATATCTATTATTAAAAAACGTACTGATATATGCATTTATACGAGACAATTTTTTGTAAATGCAGTTCTCTTTATCCTGACAAAAAATTATTAATAATATGAATATTTTTAAATATTACGATACGATACGATCGTAAATCTAATTATTAAATAAATTAATAAATCTTATTATTGCTTCCGTAAATTTTATGAGGTAAAACAATCAAAACGAGCGAAAACGGGAAAAGCGTTTTACGCAATCTTTTGTAAAGATTCTCGACGACATCTCTCTTCCATTTTGAAATTAAATCTTCCGATTTTATCCGGCCAGAGCTTGGATTTCCTAGAAGATCGTGCCGTAAAAATGCGAGATAGATGTATCGCATCCACCTTTGCCACCAAGTCAATAATCGATAGTACTCGTATTCACAGGGCTATGAACCCCGACAGGACCACATTCCGTTCCCTCCCTCCCCCCCCCTCTCCCCCTCGCCTCTCTTCCAATCCCGTTCGTCGGCCGTGGCGTGATATCGTGGCCCGCGTTTGGAACTTTAATAAAATATCTGAAATACCAATATATTGTTTCACGCTCACATATGTGCATATCATTGTATTAGGATCGGACCGATTAAACGCGCGGATGCATTTGATATACGGCAATTTTGCATTTGGCCCGGGCAAATTACATAATTCGTTTGAAACTTCTGCGTCACAGAGCAATTCGTTGAGCTGGTTATCAATGTTAAAAATGTTACAGTAAAATGCGCTATGCTGAAATACCCTTCCGTTAAATGCCATTGAGTAAAGCATGCTTCGTAAAATACTTCGCTTTTATTATTATATGTATACTGTATAGCTATAAGTTATTCATACACGTCTATATATGAAAATAAATAGTGAAGATATATGAAAGATAAAAATATGTATAAAAATAAATGAGAATATTCTACTCAATTTTGCAATTGGATGCAATTACGATAATGTCAACTCAAGATATAAGGCACATTTATTCGAGCATAGTCTGCATTTTTTGCACAAATTTTGCAATTAAATATTTATATATATTTATTCGAAATAGTATTCTCTTTAAAATAGAAACAAAAAAAAACATGTTTTTTTTTTTTATTATAAAATATATCTTTTATTTTCCAATCACATATAAAACGTCATTATTCTTATTTCAAAGTAATATAAACAATTAATTTGCTTCATAATTGCATTGTTGCGTATCGTTCACTTGTTGAAACGGATAAGATAACACCTCGAGAGTTTTAGTGCACACAATCGACTAAGAGAACTATCAACGAATTCCCGACTATTGCATTGCCAACGAGATCCGTGGAAAAGTGCCACTAGACGGCGAACTTCTGACAGAGAGAACAAATGAACGTCGTCAAACTTGAATTTTCAAGTTCAAGTCTCTGCTCTGCCGACCTCTCTTTTCCACTTTTCCTGTCTTTCCCGTTTCCGCTCACGTACGCGGCTTCGATATGAACTTTCTTCCCACTTTCTTCCCGCTTCCTTCCGCCCGCTTTTATATCCACGAACGATGGAGACAAGAACGTCGGCGGTAGCGCGAGGAAGAACAAGACGAACAAGACGAAGTTCTTGTCCGAAAAAGTTGAGAGCTCGCGCTGTAACGAGGAGACGGGGATTAAACAATACCGGCTCCCTTCACTGAGAAAAGTTGAGTGCGATTCGCGCCACGCCTTCTTCGTGCTTCAGCATGCAAGGTCAGGAGGACCGGAAATAATCGTCCTGGAATTTCAAGCCTCTCCAACAGAGCACATTGTTCGATTTATTGAAATGTTCTACTACTATCATATCATTATATGTCTCATCTTTTTTTAAAGAAAAAATATTGGGACACCAATCCTGCTTAAGCTATAAGCCCAAGCTCTCTTCGTGAATGTATGCGAAAAGTTAGATGAAAATCTATTCATCTCGCGAACGCGATATTTTTTAACATCAAGATGCGCTTAACTTTTAATTAACAGTGTTTCATAAAAATAACAAACTACAATTGGCAATATCATATGATATACGTCATAAATCATTCAAAAGACACTCAACAGACATAGTATGAAAAACCATGATTAATTACATCTTTAGATACGTATATTTGTTTGTATTATTTATCTACCTACCTCGTGATTGTCGACCAGTTTCCGGCACGCAGTTGCGCTAAATGCGCGAAATGGAAGGTAATAAAAGGGGTGACTTTTAGTGAAAACTTGCCTCGAGAGCTGGAAGCTGCGCAGGTTCGAGTATCAGCCTCAATAGACAGCGGCGACTTATTATCGTGCACCACGAGTACGACGGAGCTTAGACCGCGCCGAGTATGAGCTTTAAGGTGGCTTTAAGGATTCCCGGGGCCGACAATTACTCCATTGTTCTCTCCGCGATCATTAAAATAACAAATGTTAATAATAATTAATCGAACGCACAAGACGCACTTATATAACGTCGAAGATTCTCGTCGGTCGCAGCTTCTGTTCGAATCCGCTTTGCGGAAATCTCGGATTTGCGGAATGACGTACGTCGCCAACTGCCCGAATCGTTAAAAAAGTTTAAATGAGTCCATACCGAGTGGACAAAGTTGAAGAATAAAACCGAGATAACACGAGAAAGTGCTCACAGCGTGTTCTTATCGTCGGCGAAAAACGCGATGCTACATTTTTTAAATATTTGTCCGTATATTTTAATAAATTCATATATCTCTTTTATTCTCGAAGAAGATAACTACAAAGATTTATAAAAATTTTATACATATATTTTTATATTAACACGTTATCATTGACATTTTTAATATATATTTTTAAACATTTTAATAAATTAAAAAATACTATCACAAAGTTTAGTTAATTTCATATTTAATTTATATTCAGCGCCCGCCATAAATGCAAATAAAAGATCTTACGTTATTCACAGAGAGAATAAATGCGTACAGTTGTGAGTGGATCTGTTGGGCCAATCTGCCCGTGAATTTTTCACGGGAAGTCCATTCGAAGCTTTCGCGGAGATTTCTTTTCACGTGCGTGTCGACGAGCGGTTAGCGAGAAAAACGCTTCGCGAAACTCAAGCAGCATCGTGACGGCAACAGACATAGCCACCGCGGCGCGGATAGTCGCGGCGAGCCGCAAAAAGTGCAGTTTGACACGAAGTCGACCCTTCTCAGACCGGTGAACAATCCAGTGGAAAACAATGGCCGCTTCTATTCTAACTTCCGCCGTATCGCTTCCGTCTTCCCGCCGGGTGGCTGTCTAGCCGCGAACGTATTTCGTCGCTCGACGCTGTTTCTTCCAACGTGTCGGACCGTGTGTCGGGCTTCTTGTTTGTCCAGTTAATGGATAACACGCGAATTAACAAAGGACCGTGCCGGATGTTTTCGGTGCTCGCGAGGCGAGTAAATTGCATGACGACGAGTGACGCCTAAGTAATGTTCGTGTTGCGGAATAAGGTTGAGACAGTGATTAGAATTAATGTACGTTGTGGAGAAATTTTTATTTGGCATAAAATGTGTGAGAAACTATGACAGGATATTACTTTCTGATAAGTAATTCTTTCATTCTTTCTCTCTTTCCAATATATAAAAAATGCTGTTAAAATTTTTATTTCATCTCTATTTTAAATCTCAATATATAGGTAACATCGTGTTTAAAATCTATCTAAGACATGTTACACAGGCATTGCAAAGCAATACAAAGTTTTGCATTGAAAATAATGCAGATGTATTAGAGTATGTTTGGAATTCCTCGACGTCCCCTAGGACAGATGAGACGTGACAGTTCGTTCTATTGAAAATGGCAGCTAGCTTAGAGATCTGTACGAACTTTCTTTGCCGAGAAACGCCGAAACACTTTCACGGAAAACAATGGTTGGTTGCACCAGCTCTCTTTTCTGATCTCCTCTCGTTCCTTCCTTCTATCCTCTTTTACGCTTGTCTGTACAAACAGAATTTTATCTTCGATCTCAATCTTCGCATATTTCATCACGTAATACAGTCTACTGCAATTTGTTTCCCATTTTCTTTGCAAGTCACTTTGAGGATTTTCTTTCAAGGCAATAGAAGCAAGACGGAAAATATCCTTGTACCAACGAGGTGATTAGACGAGTACCGAAAAACCAACGATATACGACGACGAAGGTACACTGTCCATGTATTATAAAAAGTCTATGCAGACAATTTATCGGTAACGTAACTCCGAGTAATCGTCCGATGCACGGAAATTCCAGAACAGGAAACGTAGAGTGGTATATTTTTTATTCAAGATAAGTCGGCAAGAAAATGGTGGGGAAGAAAAGAGATAAGGAAAAAGATCAAATAAAAAGAGAATATCCTCAAATTGGGGAAGCACTTACGCGATCCTCCGGTCGACTTTTATTTTTAATGGCATCGATGGATGGAAAAAGTTGGACGCCCGAGTAAATAAGTGGCGACGGTGGAAGGAAACTCAGCCCTCTAAGCCGGCCGTCCCTTTTAAATTCTCAAGGTACTGCCGCGACGAGGGTGAACGTTGGCACCTCAAGCGATATATATAAGAAACGTAAATCCACCGATTCTCTCTTCGTCGTCTCTGTCCTTCTCTCTCCTCCTCTCAGCTTCGCTGCTTAGATGTATACGTACGCGCTTTTACCCACCTTTAAAAAGCGGTGAGGAGGAAGAGGGGATGAAGCGAGGCGAAAGGGAGACGCTTCTCCTCTATTTGAGCACTCCTCTCTTTCACTTTCTCTTTCTCTTTGGAAGAGCTATGCTTATCTGACTTGCTAATGTACCGGCGATATCTCTCAGGATTGCGGCGTAGCGGAGGGGAAGCTTTGATTATTCGGTCCATGGACTCGCTGTTCTCCTTATTGTTCCTCTCGTCGGGAATGAGTAGCGAGAGTATCAATTCTTTACATCGATTCGAACGTATCAAGATACATTCGTAACATATGGCGCAATTAATCGGCAATTTATGTACTACACAGTCTAATTTTTAATGCACCCACATTGCGGACTTTGACACTTGTAATGTCGCGTGCGGAGAATGATATATTTAGTCAACGATTCTGCTCGATATTATTTGCACATTGATTATATAAATAAGAAAATATCAAATTATCTGAAACTTGGTTTTACTTAGAAAATCTTAATATTAATTCTGATTACAAATTTTCGAATCAGTTTTGGCAGATTTTTCTTTAATTAAAATATATTATTAAAAATAAAGAATTTCTCGTGTGGATGATCAACAAAGAAATCGCGAAAAATATCAAAAATATTATCGTTGATTTATTTTCAAACAAATATTTTCTGATAATATCAAAATTTTGCGATTTTCATTTTTATCACGAGGAAAATTCCTGAAAAAATTAAAAGCGAGATATTTTGTGGTCCCGACATAAGATGCTTGCCTCTTTGTCTGTAAAGCGTTGTATGCTGATCCACCCCTGTGTGTCGGATATTGGGATGTCGAGAATGGGCGTATTCGATGTATTATTAATCCCTAGATAACAATGAACAGCGATGCAGGGCCGAATGGAATTCGCAAATTGAGACCATGAAAAGCATTCGTAATCTTGGCTAGTGGTTTTCATCATTATTATTCCATGCATGTATAGGCTGACATTCCCTTGACATTACGAGGGAAAAATTTTTAACAATTTTTCCATCAACATGTGCATATCTATATGATGACTTAAAACACATATCGTATATATTCGAATGTTTTTAATGCTTTAAAAATTATAAAAATGATTAAATAAAAATACATTTTCACAAATATATTAGAGACACAAAGAAACATGAAATTCCATTTAAACATTTAATTTGCTAATTCCAAAGAGAACTGTTTCTTTTAAATTTTAGAAAATGTTTCGGCCGTTTAATCGTACCGTCGGCTACCAGTCACTGCCACGTTCCCTTCTTTAAGAATGAGTGATGTCTCGAGGGTGCACTATTCGAGATAACCTTCTGTCCCGAAGGGTGAAAAAGTTAAGTATATAATTACTAGGAGATGACGAAGCTGGCCGGAGCTAAGAATGTGCTGACTGTAATTTAAATTAACCGTAGATATTTTCTGCTATTATTGACTCTTATAAAGTGCGACTATTTCATTTTTTCTTTAAATATATTAAAATAAACAATGATTTAATAGAAAAATATATATTTTTTTAACAAAATAATATTTTTTATAAAATAAAATAAAAAGGTTATTTTAATTGTATTGGCAAAGTTTTGCGAGAAAAATAATAAAGTAATTTCTTAAACCGTTTTTATTGACGCTCAAGATCAGTTAATTAAAAGAACCAGCCAAGAGAGCGCAGCAACGACCGAAACTCTTATTAACTCGTATTAAAATGTAAATAGGTAGGGATGTCAAATTGACAAATGAAAAAAGGTCTGGAAAAAAAGTTTTTGACCCACTATTCAATTCCATCAACCCTCTCCGCCAACCTCGTAAGCCGTTTCCTCTCGAGAATAACCATGTCCATCAGACGTCTCGTTATCACGGTCCAGAGCAAATGTGCTGCCAGAGTTTTTTTTCCGGAAACCCTATGCTTAATTAAAATCAGCGAAATTATAATATGTCTGAAATGTTTGAAACGCATTTGAAATAAATTTTTTAGGAAAGACGTGTAGTTAAACTAGTTTTTGTTTAATAATAATTATGCTAGTACATTACATACGAATATACATAACATACAGTTGTTGTAATTTTATAATTACGCAAAGTCTAAATTTATCTCGGGATAATCATTTGCACTATACAAGGAGGATTTTTAATTGTATTGCGATTGATTAAAATCAAACTGCTTCCTAATTTTTAATTCTTCTTTTTCCATTTATATAAATCTTTGTGAAATACAAGCTTTAAATTTCCTTTTAAATTATTACAATTCTTAATTGAAAGCGTGATCACATATCGCACGTTTAATCCCACTGCATAGTGATAAATGCAAGCAGCAATTAAAAAAAAAAGAAAAAATATATCTCTAATAAGAGAGTCAAAGTGACATAAATGAATATCCCGGAGCTCCAATGCCATCAAAGGTTCCTTCGGTGTGTAATTTTTAACTCTCTTTTCTTTTCCTCTCTCTGTACACACGAAATGTCTATACACGCGCGTCCACGATCGTCGCGCATCCGCACGAAGTAGTAGTTTGACAGCTTTCGCCGACATATTATGAAATCTGTATCTGTAAATGTTATTTTGCACGATTTAAATGTGATTTTGAATCATGTGACGCCGCAGATTGCCAGATGAAAAGAAGGGGAATTTGAGAGAATAGGAAAGCGATATGAAATGGAAAGTACCAGTTCCCGTGTATTTTCTTTTTTTTTCCTCTCTATTTCTTCCTCTTTTTTCGGCAGTCCTCTGATATTCATGCATAGATGAAATGTATCGAGAAGCGAAACCGTTCGAGGCTGCTATAAAATGCATTAGAAGAAGAGAGGCCGAACGGAAATGTTCGCGACGCAACGTGGAAGCGCGCTGACGAGAGAATTGAAATACGCAGCGCTCGTTCATGGATTGATTGTAAATTAAAAATCAAATTCGTGCAGAAAAAGAGATTTGTGTTGTCCATTGATTGAATTTTATATTTTTGCAAGAACTATATATCTCTCCTATTTGTTATAGACTCCGCGTTGGATACTGGATATTTGAGAGCATATTATTTCTCTATAATAATATTTAAAAAATTTATTTTATCGGAAAAATACAGAGACGAGTCCGTGACTGCGATACAATAAATTTCTAGTATAATATTATAATTTAAAAATTAGATCTTATTATAGTGCAAAAGTTTTTTGAATTTTGAAGCAAAAAATTATTCGTAGTCAAAGTCAGAGTTTTCTGGTCGCATTTAAAGACAACTCCCAGCATCTTTTAACATATGTCTAAGCATTCAGCGCGCTTAACGGCGACAAAACGTATGACATCGTTGTCGAAGGGCGGAAATAGCTATAAAGGATCGAAGAAGAGTGTTGCGCCCGCGAAGTGGCATGCTCGAGGTCGGGACGATCTTCTGGTAGGGATGAAAGTAGTACACCCTCAGGTGCTGTTCCGGGGTGGTGGGCAACCCTTTCGAAGTAATAATCGGGAATGATACCCCAGAGAGGCGTCTGGCCTGGCGCGCGGCCTTCGTGTATTAGAACGAATGGTAATAATGGAACGGTGCATACTAACGATGTTTATAACCAAGGGTGCGCGCCACTATAGCTCGTTATCTGCGCCTCGCTCACTTCTTTCGTGGAATTTTTCTAGGTGCGGCTGCGCCTGCATATTACTATACTTACATTTGCGCGATGCATTTGTATCATTGATCGAATCAATGCCGAGTCAAATTGGCCTTAAGATTTATCACTGCTTTTTAAATTTTATTAAAAGCAAATATTAATTTAATATGATTTTTAATTTACAAAATATCAAATAAATTGAATTTTTATTTGATCAAGTATCGTTGCTTCTAATCTAAAAATTTATTTTCAAACGGCAAGACGTATATTAAGGATTCAAATTTAATGACATTTAATTATTGAAGACTTGAGGATATATATCTAAAATTTTAATTTTAATTTATTAAATTTTGTCACATGGTTTATGAAAAACACACTATGTTTGAATTTAGTCTACATTTATAGATAATCATTTTATTGTATATATTAAAGAAATTTAAAGTTATTTTTAAATATCTTTTTAGTAAATGAATTCATTAAATAAGTTACTATACTGTATTATACTCGTATCTCATATTTCTCATTTACTACTTATACGTATAGAACATAATACGCGGCCCAAACACTTTAATCCTTAAGAAAACGGAGCTTACTTTAATGCCGACAAACGATGCAATACATAAAGGAACAATTTTGATATGTAACTTTATCTTCAGAAATAAATCGAATTAACATTCATGCATATAATACTGCAGTTTCCATGCAATCGCATATAGAATTTAATTATTTAATCTAACAATGTAATTAATATTCGACGAATTTAAATAATAGATACATTTCTCGCTGTCAATTAAGTGATAAAGCGGATATGGTGGCGTATATCAATTTCTCAGCAGTCTGACTCGTCCCATATATGCCACACGACGGGCGACCGATTTAGAACTGGCGCGAAATTGTATCTCTCGAATCCGTCTGGTCACTGAACCTTATCTATAATTTGGACGCCACTACGCCGCGAGTTCTCCTGATATAACTCGGCGAATTATCGAATCGCGCCGTCGAATTAAAGCAAACGAATCGGACGCCGCGAGCGACGGAGCGAGGGAAGGAGAGGAGATCGATTTCGAGAGATTTGACCCCCGTAGGCGACGGAAGGGATGAGAGTGCAGAGAAGCTGGGAGAGGGGAGAGGGGTACCAAAGGGAGATGCAGGGTGCAGCAGGGATAGATCCGCCGCGGTTCGCGGGGCGTAAGGATGGACGGAATTTAGATTGCTTATTAAATGGCGAATAAATAATGGCAGTTGTACCAACTCCCGAGTAAAGTACAACCGGCCACTTCCACTAGAGATTTCTACGAGTTCATCTCAAGTCGATCAAATTACCTCTCGCGCTCAGAAAGAGGACCGTTTGCGTTAGTCAGATTTTTTAAGACACGTTATTTTTGCACGACATTTGTATATATATATATATATATATATATATATATAAAATATGATGATTATATAAAATATTTTCTTGATCGTAAAGAAATATATTTTACTGTAATTTTGAGGTCAAAGATGAAAGATAGTCTACTTTTATACAACTTTTAACTCTGAAAAATTGTTCGACACAACTATTCACATGATCTATAATTAAAGTTTCTTTATTCGCGCGATATTTAGATCCTTTTGATATATTTGAAATGACTTCTCAATAACTGCATCTGACTTTCGCTCTTACATTAGTATTTTTTATTATAAAAAAATCTAAAAAATATAGTTGATACTTTTTATCTAATATTTGTATTTTTCATCCCATTCTTTTATATTGCAAAGCGAGATGACGTAATTAATATTTGAATTTTTCTGTAATTAATATATGAATATTCACATTTTTGTTTGCCAAATGAAAGAGTTTTGACATATGTGATAAAATGTTTTGGGATTTTCAAGTATTATTTTAGTCCCGAGTTTCGAGATGTGTAGAATCGCAGCTCTTATTAGAGTTTCGTTTCGTTTAGACAGTTGCCAAGCGTTGTTAAATTGCTCTTTTAATTTGCCACGCTCGGATGAATTTACGTTTCGCCTCTTCTACGGACACTCGCCATTTTACTGCGTACAAAGGATTGTAGGACTTTGTTGTTTTACAGTTGTACCAGCATCACTAACATTTCTCAATCTCGTAAAACTCCAATTGCTAGTAAACGCCTATTGCTCATAGTTTAAATACACTGAATTATATGTATCAACCACGAAAAATAATAACTAAATAATAACTAAAATTATAAAAATTATATCCATTAATTTAACTGTATTATGTGTCATGAATTTAATGTACAAGCTAAAATAATATATTTTCTATTGTTATTGTATTTAAATATACTGTTATAGACAGAGCAAATTAAATAATTTGACAATTTGACAATTGCTTCAGCTTGTGAAATTTATGTTTACTATAAACGCGCGCTACGCGCGCGCCATTTATTTTACGTGTATGTGTATAATTACTTACATATTAATTCTAATTTCCTACTTTTTCAAAATAAATTAAATAAAAATTACACAATTACCACTTAATATTTAAATTATCAAATGTGTCACTCAGTTATGACAAGCTTTTATTGATATAAAGTAATATTCAGTAAAATATTTTTTTAAATTCTTGTATAATTTAATATAATTCTTGTATTATTTCGTTCGTATATACGTCACAATATGAAAAATATTTCAGCAGCAAATTAACAATAACATGATATTCGGCGACGTAAACATTCGCTATTGTTTACGTTTTACGGCTTTGTTATTATTCATACGCTGACACTTGAATAGTATTGTAATAGTGGGAGAAACATTCCTTTGAATTCCTTTCTCACTTATCATTCGCACAGCGATATAGTTAGTTCGAGACGCTCCGTCAAATTCTTTTTCTAAACGCGATCGGGATCGGAAGATAATTTGATATAATTAATTCTCTCTCTCTCCATCTCCTTCTCTTCCTCCTTCTCTCCCCCCTTTCTCTTTCTCACTAAGTAACAATTATTTCTTTAAAAATATTAAAAATTAAATATATTTTATCCAATGCTTTATCGTTCGACAGTTTATTACTTAAATATGATTCGGATCGCGCAATATAATAATGGTTGAATCGCAGGTTCGAGTAATTAACGATAAACTCCGTGATATATTAATTGTTAATTTAATAATTGAGTTATAATTTAAAATACATGTATAATTTAATATTCCGTTCGTATATACGTCATAATACGCAAAATAATTTCGGTTGCGAATTATCAATAGCATGGCATGCGGCCTTGGCGATGTAAACATTGACGCGTTGTTGTTAACATATTACTTAGGGCTTGTCAGTCGCACGGTGACCCTCGAACAGTAAAGTTGTAGAGCGCGAGACACGTTAAATTCCTTTTTTAAACGCGATCGCGATAAATGTCAGGATAAATATCGGGAAATAATTCGATATGATAAATAATTAATTATCTTTTATCTTAAATAATATCGCAACGATAAATCTCGAGGTGCATATTTTACGCGTGATATATATAATTAAGAATTATATATGTAATCAAGAATTGAAAAAACAGGAATCAAAATTGTAAATTATTAGTTTGTCGCGATCTTCCTCTCCCTTTAAAAGCAATAATTATTTCTTTAAAAATACTTAAAGTCCAATATATTTCCTCCAATGCTTTATCGTTTCTTTCGGACGATTTAAATATAACTTAAATTGAGAACGCGTAATAAAATAATCAAATCGCATGTCCGAGTAAATAACATAATGACAAGCTCCATGAAATATTAATCGTCACTTATTAAATAAGTGATTTATAATTTAAAATATTTGTACAATTTAATATTCTACTTGTATATAATACGCAAAATAATTTCGGTTGCAAATTATCAATAACATGGTATGTGGCTTCGGTGGCGTAAACATTAGCGCGTTATTGCTTACGTTTTACGTGTTACAGCTTTGTTATCATTCACGCGGTGACTTGAATAGTATTATAGTAGTGGGAGACGCTACGTCACCAATTCCTTTCTTACAATATTTATTGTAGTTGTTATTCACGCAACGACACTCAAACAGAAAAGTAAGATTAACGTGATTTTGTTAAATTACTTTTTCAAACTTTTTCGCGATCGTGTCAATTATCGGAGAATAATTTGATAACGTATTTTTAATAATAAAATGTTCAATGTTGATGACGTATAGTACACTAATGTTTACAAGTTATGGCTTTGTAATCATTCGCACAGTGACATTCGAGCAGTTGAGATCTGATATAGTGGTGAGAAACGCTTCGTATAGTATCGAATTTTTCCTCTAAATGCGATTGTGACTAATGTTGAAGCATAATTCGCTCTGATTATTAGAAAATTAACAATTAATAATTAAAAACTTTTGATAAATACAAAATTATATCGTGATAATAAATCAAAGAGTCGTGCATGCGATTATTCCGCGATTGGGAGTGCCAGTGCAAAATATACCGCAATCGTCGCAAGTTTGACTAACCGTAATTAACAGTGTTTTCGCGAGTGAATGTGAATGTCATAAGAAAACGACAAGAGGTGAATAAGAGAAGAAATTCGATCGTGCCGAAATTCGAAAGTGCGGGAGTGTCGTTCAAAGTATCGCGCGTGTGACTCAATCTGCATCGGCGGAGCAACCCAAGGGTGAGTATTATTATTTTTATATAAATTATTAGAAATTCTGTACATGCATTAATTCGATTCGATCATTATTTGAATAGTTTAAAACTCAAACTATAAAAGTTTTTATTAAAAAAAATAGTTTTCTTTTTTAGAATTTATAAAATTATTCCATATTTATATATTTTTTTATTATTATACGCATCGAATATGAAAATCGATGAGTACAATAATAATTTTTTGAAATATTAATTATTTAAAGAGTTGCTATAATTTAGATTTTATATTTGTGCGTTGCAGACAACGTAGCCTCAAGACCAAATCTCCGCTGTTGCGCATCAGTGCCGGTGAGTGATAAATTTTATTTTATTTTGAGGTGACGTATCTGTAGATTTTGTAGATGTAGATTGCAAATGTAGATTGTAGATAGATTCGTTGCCTCAAAATGGATGGGCTAGAATATATAGATTGAATGAAATAACTTTCAATAGACTTTTTAAATACGCATTAAAACGTATTAGAAATATAATTTAAAATATAAATTAAAATTTAAAAGAAATATAAAATATTTTTTCAATTTTATTTAAATAATTATTTTTATGTTGCGCCAATTTTGTCACAATTTTTCATAGCCCATCCATCTCTAATTAATCTAATGGCAATTTATCAAAAATTACATAAAATAAAATTTTGTATATATAATATTATTATATGATATACATAAATCCTTAATCACAACAATACATAAATACGCTACGCGTATCCTATATTATATTATATATGTAAATATTATTATATTATTATTACAAATATTAAATCTTATATTATTATATATTATTAATTATTATTATTAATTATTATTATTATAAATATTATCGCCAAATTATTCATACGGCACAAAAATGTGTTTGATTTATTTTATTTTATGTAATCTTTGATAAATTGCCATTAGATTGAGTAAAATAAAGTTATATTAAAATGATGCATGACAAACATGCCATTAACGAGCATAAAATTATGCTCATGTACCGGCGACTGTAATTAGCCGGCAGTGGAAGGAATTTTTCTCCTTTATTGATCTCCGATAGAGATCGAAGCTGCATCTCTGGCTAGATGTAGTCAGAATAAATATGGCCAGGATCAACGAAAGGTAGGTTCAACTGGCCCAACGGAGCACTTTATTAGGGCATTTCATTAGGGCACTTGAGTAGGACACGCGAGTAAGACACGCGAGCAGGATACGCGAATAGGGCACGCGGTTAGGATATGCACCTATTATAAAATACATATAACTATTATAAAATTAGTTATATGTAATATAATAGTATGTAGAACTAATATGTATTACAGTTTTGTCCAAATCAATTAAATCAAAATTATACACATATACTTAATATTGGAATTCAAATACGCAGCCACAACAATATTTTACTTGTTTTTTTTTTTTTTATAGTCATCTAATTTTGCTTTATAATTGCTGGGAAAACAATCGTCATAGCAAATATTGTAATTCACAGGCATGATCGAGAAGTTTTAAATCGCAAAGACAGATGCCATTAGAATATTTGAAAATTCATAAACGTATTCGTTGAATGAATTTAGCTGATCTTATTTGTTACGTTTGACCTGATTGCAAAATTTCGATCTGATATCTGGTATATACGGGATGCATATTAGTCACATTGGATTTTACGAGTGAAATTTTCATATTTCTCGAGAGACGGACCAGACTGTAATACATTGACTTTTAATCCGAACGCGCGGAGGAAATGGAGCGGACTAACAACGGTGCTTAGCTCGCGGGAGAAACATTCATTGGATCTTTTCCGCGACATAAAATACAAGTTCGATTTGTACGTGTCACGTCGAATAGGACGACATGATATATAATTTCGCTCATGCGTTACTGACATATATACATATATTCCCTCTCTATGGAATAAAATATGCAAATTTTATGAAATATCATCATAATAAGTCGTCGCTCAGAGTGCATTCTTTTATAAATAAATATATTTTTACGTTATTCTGTTGAGATTGTTACCTATTATATTTTTCAGAAATTAAGCAATCAGATAATCTTGAACTTAATGTAAATTAATATAAATATAAATAATATTATATAAATTAATATTATACATATTAAATGTATACTATGTAAATCTTTCTCTAAAACAACAAAAAATGATAGTTAGATAATGATTCTTATAGTAAGGTAAAAGGGAGTTAACTTTACGTCATATGTATACTTCGAGAAGGGAATTCACGTAAAAGTTATAAATGTTGAAAAAGAAAAAGGACGGGTAAGAGGAATGGTTCCCCGGAAGCCGCACTTCGGACTTTCGCGTTTGACGCGCCGCGCGTTTCATTTCGTTTCTCGACGCGCGTTGCATACCGCTGTTAAGCCCGCGACCAGCTCGTCGAAAAATACAACAGCGCGTTCTTTCTCGGGAAGAACTTTCGCAACGGTTAAACGCTCCACGGAATCTCCTCTCGGAGGTAGGATGCGAGCAACGGCGTCCGTTCTCTTTTTCTTTCCCTTTTCCTCTCTCTCTCTCTCTCTCTCTCTCTCTCTCTCTCTTTCGCTCTCTCAGAGCGCTTTTGTGCCAAATAACTCAGACATAAAATACGTATCGCGAGTCGCGCGGGTTTTCGACGTAAGCGTGCCATTGTTTTCGCCCCTTCCCTCAGAAAAGGCTGCGAGAGATGGAGAAGAGGGACGCGGCCGAATAAAAGCACGGAGCGTCACTCGAGAGATGTCGACTGAGTCCAGACTCGTTGATCAAAGCCGATTCTTATTCTTAGTGGAATCGCTTCTCCGAAATCAAATACGCGTTTACGCGCATCTTCGCTTTTATTGCGACGAGGACAGACGTATAATGACGAATAACGAAAATTGTGGGATAATTTAACTTTCTTACTGAATGAGGATATTGTTCTGTTTCAAAAAATTGTCACGTGTTGACAACTTTCTGGTCAATTTTGCATAAAAGCGGGAGCTATTTGAAAGTACTCGTGACAGAAGCAGGGATATTAATTTCCACCCTTGCACATTTTACGCTGCAGCTCTTAAATCAGGAACAGTAGGAGAGTTTCCCCCCTGCCCCCTTCAAATACAATGCCTTCTCAATGTATTTCCTACCGCTTCTCCGACACAGCTTATTAATTTATGACCGACGCAACGGCAATATTTTACACGTGTTACTTCGCTTTACACGTGTTTTTACTTCATACGTATTTATTTTCCGCCTATGGAGTCAACGCGGGGCGCGCCATTACAACGACGAGCGAGAATCAGGCACGCTTGAAACGCGTGGTGGATCGGACAAAAAAAAAAAAACTGCCCACCAGAGATTTCATCTTTCATTAGCCCTCAACCGTAGTTTCGTAGCGCATAAACGGACTTTGTCGTGCCACACTCGCATTTTGCCGCGGCGCCGACACACGCGCGCACGATCACTAAGTGCAATCTGTAACTATGTACGTAGCTAGTGATGGCACTGATACCCTCGCGCGAGGTATCAAATGCTCGCAGCGCGTGTGCCGGATGAATAGGTGTTATCGTAATTACAGTAGCGGGGTAAATGCGATATTTTCCGCTGAAATTAATATCGCTTTCTAATGATTCTATAATATCGGGTTGCTATTAAATGAATATTGGCAAGCGAGAGCAGTTGTTTACGTTAACATATCGGCGAAAAAATCATTATTATTTGAATATTTTTCACTGCAGCGAGAAAGAAATATAATGCTTTCAAATTTGTGAGGATTTCACTAAATATACCGATAAAAAAAAAAAGTTTTAGCATGAATAGTATCCGTTTTATGTTGTCCGCGATTACTATTTGTCGATGTATGCGGCAACTAGGTTCCAAACTCTATCAAATAAATTTGCGCTCGATGCTGGACATATTCGACGTTTGTATTCGCAATGGTATATTCGCGACGCATCGATGCATTCGGGCAGCATCGGAAGAAAACAGATCGACGTACCTGTCACCGCGTTAGTGACGAACGATGACGCATTGAATTATGACGCGCGACCGCATCGTCGCGTTCGGGGAAATTAATGGAAAATCCGAAAGTTCTCGATGCTTAACTTTTCACGTCCGGTAATTCTATTTTTGTACTGGCTTTTTCGCCGCGCTGCATATATCGCCGTAACGAGAATTTACGTTCGCGAGCGATGACCGACGTGACCGGCGACGAAAAAAGCATCAACAGCGAATATTTCGAGTTGCATGCATACATAATATATATGTATCGGTAAAAATATATTTCTTAACAAAACGAGAGAGATCATCAATGTCGATCTCAATCATCGATGTCAGATCAATCCTAGATTAAACTTTTTGTTAAAATCCAATTACTTTGAACTGCTTAAAAAAACACATTCATTTATATTTTTTATACTCAACTAAATCATATTAAATTAGAAAACTTTTAATCTTCGATTCTCTACAGATAATTTTATAATTCTAAATTTACCGAAAGAGAGAAAGAGAGTAAAAATCTACGTGAGAGAGAAAAATGCGCGATTACTAAAATAATTTACGGCATCTCATCGCGCTTGTTCATAGAATAAATTGCCGAGTGTCAAAATGCATTCTATTAAACTAATTTCACGTAAAAAAGTTAGACGGGTAATGGGGTTCTACAAAATGGCACGCTTTCGAGATTGACAAGTAGTTTCTGAATTACACGGCGCTGTTCGCGCATCACGAATAATAATGTGCGGCGATAATTTAGATGCGTGATGTACATATCCGCAATGGCGGCGCGATGCGTTTTAAGCTTGTTAGGTCGTATTCCTAGCGCGTTATTCAGACGCGCATCACGCATCACCATAATTCAGTTGCAACGAGTTTCCAAGAGCATGCAGAAACTTCTGAGAAACTTTTGCAATCTTCCAGGGGTGCGTTCGCGACCGGCTACATTCAGATTTAATCTGAATCCAGTTCGACGTTTTTAAATCGCGCTCTCGTTCGTTCGTTCGCTAGCTCGGTACGTCAATGCGATTTCCTCGCGTAGATTCGTTCGCATAATCCAACTTTAACGAACGCACGCGTATACGCAACGTAAGCACGCACGATCGACCGCGAATTGCATACTGCGGTCGAAATGCCGTCCGACACGCGCTGCAATTGCGCGCCGCGGCATCTCCGCTGCATTAATTTCATAAACACGCGCGTGAAAACAATTAGCGGCAAGCGGGGATTATTTTAGATAAGCGGAGAATGGAAATTCCAGTGTGAATTGCATCGAATGATCGAGACAGTCGATCATCGCTGTAACCAGATGTTTATTTAAATAGGAAGCATTGTCCACAATCTATTGTAGCTCAGTTTAATTTATAATAACTATGATCACGGAGAATTTGTCATGTCCGACATAAAAAATGTCACTATATTACATATCAATCCAAATTTTTTTCCACAATTCTATTCAATTAGCAAAATAAATTAGTCTTTTTTATAATTATTTAATATTATATATATATATATATATATATATATATTTATTATAAATTAGTCCAATTAATTTTTTCGCATTAATTTTGATTGAATTAAATGGCTGTTACTTACTTCCGTCAACTCGTGACGCTGAATCGGACGTTGTTTTATTTAATTGCTCGCGTGCATCTAATTTCACGGCTGCAGGGAATGAAGCCGCGTCTCTCCGGACGGCGACGAGCTCACGAAGGAGTGTATAATACGTTTACCTGCGAGCGCGACGTGTGTGTACTAACGATACGACCCCGGATACGAGCGCGATGAAGCATCCGCCTAACGACCGCGACTCCGCTTCCTTGGTGTACTCGCACGCCGTTCAATTATCCGCTCTGTCTCTGCACCTCTAATGGCAATATCGCACCGGAGATAGCGCAATTCGTGCTAACGCGAATACCAAGGTGGAAAGTGTTACGTGTCCTCATATGAAATTCGTCGCGCTCCTGAGAACGCTGTGAAATCTCACTCGTATTTCTTGCACATATTTCGTTAATTCGTTGATCTCTGGGAGAGAAATTTTAGACGTTATAATTTTTTAACGTCTTATATATGAGGTCTAAAAGACACCTTAATGTTTCTTTCGCGATTTATGTTATCTGGATTATGTGTGTCACTTAGTTTTTTAATTATCAGATTCACAGATAAATTAAAGAAAAATTTAATGACAAAGTAAAGTTTATTAGTATTTTTGTGTAATTAATTTTGATATAATATGTCATATATTCGTATCAAAATTACAGAAAAACGTTTCTTATTCTATTTTCACGATAATGGTATATTGTACTTAAGATATAAATTTATCTATGAACTAAATAAAATTTTCAACTATGTATTTAAATTTTATTCAACAATTTTGAAAGACCAAAACACTCATAAACTAATTTGCATAAAAAATTTACAAAAAACATCATTTCTTATCAGCGCTTAAAAGTATTTATCACTGCCTCTATTAAATCTTTCAACCTCCATTATTCTGACATTTTTATCATAGAATGAATGACATAACTATCAATTAGAAAAACTAGGAAAAATTAGGATATATATAACAATGCTAACTTGCCATATTAGGTAAATTTGGTTTCATGTGGTGGAAATGCCAGGTTAACGAAGGTGGATTAATTATGCAGCGAGATGTAAACCGACACAATGTTTGTCTATCCATTAGCCAATTAACTCCGAAAATATCCACGAAAACCAAAGGCTATGTCACTCCGAATGATGGTAGTTAAGAGCGCGAGCGGTGCAAGAGAGTAACTTGGTAGCTGATAAATCTTTTGCAATTTAAATGAAAAAGCCATTACGCAAATAAACGCTTATAAATACTCGAATCGCACATGCGCGATATAGAGGTCGATGACACCTTCTCACGAAGGATCGCGAGAGAGTTTCTTGAACTCCAGTGCAACGTATTTCGGTCTCGATCACAAAACAATCAACTTACGTTAATTTGTTTTATTTGGCGATATTATTAACCGATAACTCTTTCATCAGCGTCCAATGCTTCATTGCTTATTCTGTTTTAATAATCAAACTTTATTCTAGCCTTTTATTAATCTTATTTGAAATATGTGATTTGTGAAATATAAATTTAATTATGCAGTAATGGACAAATGATAAGAATATTTTGAAAGAAAAAAATAAAATAAATAATTATCTCGCTTTTGGATATGTGGCTTGTCATATCTTTTATTTTAAGACCGGTAGATGTATCCTTTATTTTAAGATTCTTTTATCAAATAATAAAGCTAAAATTTCAATGTTCTTATTTTAATTCTATTCGCATTTTTTAATCAAATTATTTACGATTCTCTATTTGAGAATATATTACAAAACTTTTATACGACAATGTAAAAATATTCTTCTTATTTATATACGTTTCTAATTTTATGTATATACCGATATAAGCATTTCAAAAACAAATATAACTTTCCAGCGTTCGGTTATAAAAACATTGTTTCTTATAATTGCTAAATCAAAATTTGCAGTTACGTTTTCGGAATCGCGATGCGTTACAATATTGTAAGGGACAGTTTACAGTCAGAATGCTGACGGAAGAGAAACTCACGATCACACAAAGAATATCCTTAGCAAAGTGACATAGACGAGGCTGGATTGGGGGAACCGTTGCCGGGCATTAATCCCGTTCATCTGGGTTTATCGTGCGCACGAGGTAAATTGGCAACGGCCGCCGCTAAATACCAGGAATACATTTTCCATCGGCAATAGCGATCATTCGTTCCACCCTAATCTGCTTCTACAAAGGCTAGTCTGCTTGAATTCAGTAGCGAAATGGATGCGCGTGTATATATATATATATATATATATATATATATATATATATATATATATCGAGAAATGTCTGGCAATCAATTAATTTAACATGTAATATATCGTTCTGTCGCGAATTTCGCACAATATTGATCTGTCTATGATAAATCTGATACGATCGAAAGAGATTTCATACAACATATTTTAAGATAATATCAAACAGAGAACATTAATTACGAACTTTATATATAAATTATAAAGAATTAAAGATGAAGGGTTAATTTTTTTAGAAACTTGAATATATATTAAAATCTTATTCTTAATTTTAAGATTTTTTTCAATAACATTTTTAATTGAGATTTATCAATTAAAATAATTATTATAAAAATTAAAGAAATATGAAAAAAATTCCAAATATATATATACATCTTTATTAACTTTTATCTACCCGTCACATGCTCGCTTATCAAAGTCAATTTCTCCGCCTTGGATCCGTTACTGTTGTTAATTCAACTTGCGGCATGATAGTCACGTAAATTTGAATCTCATATTGGTAATTAACGCGCCGCCTTTATCATCGTCCGCGTCCGTCCAGGAACTTCTCTCCCCGAAAATTATACCGGCGCATCGTCGTCGCCGCTGTCCGATCATCCCATCGTCGTCGTTGTGTGCGTGCATGTTACGCGCACGATTGCACACGGACGATATGGCACGGCTGTATGCGTGCGGCACCAACCGAATGAGGGTCGGAAGGTACACAGTTATTGCATTAACTCATCATTGTCATTTTTATCACGTGCCCACTTGAATCAACAGAAAGCTCCCGCCATCCAGTACCGGTTCGTGCCCTTTTGGCCGGGCCCTCAACGCGTTTTCCTCTCTCTGTTCCTCGCCCTCTCCTCATCTCGCATCCTCCACCCGCTCGTCATTCATCTACGGAACTAAATCCTCCTCTCGCGAGCCCCCAAAAAACCGTCCTCTTGTTTTCGCGCAACTCTTGAGCCCGCGCTCAATCCGGGAAAGGGTTGGTGCACGCCACTGCTGGTTCGAAACGTGTCCCCTTCGTCCCCTATGGCGGATTAGCCACTAACGACTCGTGTTACTCGTTCGCGACGCAATTTTCCCTCCGTTTCGTCGTCTCCCTCCCTCCCGCTCGCTCGTCGCCATTCCCTCGTGCGCATTCGTCTCTCTGTTTTTTCGCACGTTTGTTCCGGCTTGTTTCGATTTCTACTGGTAGACTATTAATTTTCCAACTAATCAAACTTTATGCATCGGATAAATTAGCAGGCTTTTACGGATACATGCAAAGAACTTTTCAGACTAACTTCCAAGTGTTTTGATTTCATCATTCTTTTTAAGAGCGAACTAATAATGAGATCGATAAAGGAAAAATCATTTTTCTCTAAAACATTACTTTTTCTCACTTGAAAATATTTAATTTCTTGCAAACGTATATCCAGCGATAGAATAGCGCAAACCGCATGGAAACAAGAGATTGTAAGTTCGTAAACTATCGCGGTTGGAGTCGAGCGAGATCGAATTCATCCTCCAATAAATTCGCAGCACGTAATATGGGATCAAAAGCCAAAGAGAGAAGGAAATGAAGTTGCGGTCCGCGCTCCAGCGAGTCGCAGCGATAGATTCCAAAGGCAATATTGCAACAGGAACTTACCTATAAACGCGTTTTCATCATTCCATCGATACGATAGCTCTCACATTTCGCGAAATCACATCTCCTCATCGTCGTTATAAACAGATCTGTAAAATTTGATTTCGCCAACTTGGTCGCGCGTGTCTGCCGGGAACGTATATGCGTTCCGAGATTGATTTTGTATATTTCATACGTGTCCTCGGAGACTCGACCATCTTTCCGCAGAACATCGGCTAGCATTTGCACACTGTAATAAAGTTCTTGCCAAGGCTTGCCGAGGCAATATGTGACTCTGCACTACCATAAAGAGACAAATTCAAAGAGAATGCGAAAGCAGATACCAGTCGCGCATGAATCCTTCAAGGATTTCGAGCTAGCTCGTGTGAACATTCGACGACATTGTTTATTCAGAATTTCAGTCGCGTCGACGACTCTTTGCAAGATCCAACGTGCTCCACGCGCGAAAATAAATGTCAATAACGTTAGCCTCGAGCAAAACTTATCATATTTGCAAGATCGAGCACTGAATAAAATTTCTACATTGAAAAGAAAATTATTCGAATATATCAGGAGAAAAAAAAATATAAAAAACGATTTATATTTCGTTCGTTCAAGTTTCTAAATTGCCTTACATTTAATTAAAAAAAATATTTGAATAAAAATTATAATAAAAAAAAAGCTTTTATATGTGTATTAACTGTATAATTTGAACAAAACTTTTAAAGATATTATAATAATTATCATATATAAAATCTAACTATGCAAGGTAAATATAAAATATTGAAAAGACATTTTAACATTTGCCTCTTGAGATTTTTTTTTTTTAGATTTCTTCAATTTTTATAATTATAAATTCAAATTAGCTATCTCGTAGTTATCTGGATTGATACTTTCGAATTACAAGCAATGTCGTGTTAAGGTATCAACACAATGATGTTTCCGATAGACCTGCCCATTGAACACCTGGCGGGCGCGCCGCAGGCCGACGGCCTGGATTAATTACGGTCGTTTGTCCGTCGATTTGCGCCGAAATCAAATCGCAGTGATCGTGCAGGCGCGCGCGCGCACCTACGGACCGCTGGCGGCAACGGTAGCCGTGAAACATAACGAATGGGCATCGCACGAGGTATAGCAACCTGGGGAACCTGCCACGTCGATGGGGGGACCCGTTGTGCGAGATCGTCAGCCGCCATTATTAAGCATTGTGTCTGCGGTTCCAGGCGATTTGTACCCCTGACGACCGCGCGTCGGGGACATTTATTAAAGCGGCACTGCCACCCTGCCGCCACCGCGTTCTCAAGAGGAATCGAAAGAAAGAGTGTCATGAATTCTCTTGGGGATCGCGGTTATCAAAAGATCGCCATGAGGATCGTCACGATGCTTGTGACAACTTACGCTTTTAGCTATTTCTTTTGCTTGCAAATAGTATTTTTGAGGGAGATTTTAAGTTCATTAAAAATTACCGTTTATTCTATTAATCATAATGGACTTTATGATAATGTAATCTTCAAGTATGTCTACTTAGGTTCAAATAAATACACGTGCTCTTTAAAATAATTGAGCATTATCAGTTTTTAAGAATATGAGGAAATGTTCAAAAAAATCATTCAGCGTTAAATTTTCTGTAAAAAAAAATAGATTAAAATAAATAAATTATATTAGATAAATAAATATTAGAATAAATATATATTATTATATATTTATTATAAAAAAAAAATATCGATAAAAACTTTTCTGTCAAAAGAGAAATTTATTTAGAAATTATCTAATTAATTTTTGTATTAAGGATGATAATGTGTGTGCGATGCAAAATATCAGCATCATGATATGTAAAACCAGCAAAGAGATTTCTTCTCCTTACATTGGCACCCAAACGGATTGTCTGCGCAGTGTGAAACGGGGCGGAAACACTGTACGCGGAGTAAGCGTGTTCGCCGAAATTAAACAACGTTTCCTCGATGGGGTCCGACACGGCGCAGGCCCCCAGAGAACGGGACGCACGCTCCCGTTCCACAGTCCGTTTACACCGAGATATTCAACCGAGCAAACAGGAAGTGGGCAGACCGATTCATCGCTCGTGCCGAAAGTAACTCTGTCGGATTGCACGTGAAGCACATATGTTATAAAAGAGAAAAAAAAAGATTGAGGAAGAAGCGAAAATCTAATAGGCAAAATTGCATTTCAATTCCGAAGCAGCACCGATTATTGTCATCGGTTTACAATTCATTAAAAATAATTTCTTATTATTTACACGCAATTTTTAATGAAAATAAAATTTTCTCGTGAGGATGGAGATATTTATTTTTTGTTTTACAAAAATAATACATTTCGGGAAATCTGAAAATGTCTTTAAATCGTCAAAATTATGATTTAAATAATTCTGTAAGAGAAATTATTTTAATATTCACATATCCTCCTCTCTCTCTCTTTACGAAATAATTATTGCAGTTTGTCGAAATATGCATTTACCTGCCGGACGCAAACTCAGGGAATTATGCATTTATCGCGAAGCAAAAGCACCCACAAATACTAATTTATCGACGTCGCTCAGCTAACTTACGCTAAACAGACACTAATGGATTCGCTATTTAGGCAAAGTGGCCCCGGCGACGTAACTTACACGCATTTAGCCCAAGTTAATCTTGGGACAGCGCGATGGTACCTGGTGGTATATTTAATAGTACCGATGCTCGTTAAGTCGCTTAGAATGTGTAATTATGACGGTGACCCCGGAAATGAGCATCGTGGGCGCAATCGATCCCAAGACACAAAGACCGAAGAACTAATGCGCTTGGACTGGAATTTCGCTCTCTGGATGCGCAAATACGTTCCGCATTCACTACATAAGCTTCTGAATGTGCATTTATAGCGATCGCTAGAATTCTAGGCTATATGAGGCAACGCGCAGTAGCGTATGATGCACGATGCTCGCGAATTTTCTTCAATAATTTAATTATGATTTCTTATTAATTTTGATATCTTCCAATAAAAATTAATGGGATTATCAACGCGTCATACGCTGTGTCGATTTATTAGAAAAGAAAAAATAATGATGCATGCACTCTTTCTCGAATTAATGTAATCATGCGTATTTTAACGTGGATCGGGGTAATAATAATATCTAAACAACGATCTTGTTTATAAACGGTTTAATCAAATGTAATTACGAATAATTTGCATCAGGATATTAATATACAATAGTGCAAACTCGCGTGTGCGCGTATGACATTCGAAATGCCAAATCGAAATAATTATGTACACATATACATATTTTACAAATATATTTCTGACATTCTCTAATATTTGTTCTATGATATTTATTCTTTAAAAAAGTCGCACACCGTTTGCATAAAGTAGAATTTTTTAGGAAGATATATAAATATTTTTATAGGAATAGACATATATATATATATATACTCTTTATCGATATTTCACTTTTATAATTTATCATGCATGGAATCAGAATTGACTCTGATACGGGTTTATGTGATAATTATTAATTGGTTTATTTAGCGCGATGACGATCCATGAGAGAACGGCATGGTTTCTCGGTCGCTGAATTAAACAGGAATTCATTTTGAAATATTCGTCCCAGTGGATTTTATGCGCGTCAAATGCGTGCCGGAAAGAAGACGCAGAAAGGGCTTTAATTAAACAAATACTATAATATTACATTATAGTATTACAAGGAATACGAATTATAAGCAATACAACATTGATAAGTCTTTCGATATAATCAAAAACTTGCACTTGATGGTCGATTAATTAAATAAAATCATTAGACGGATTATAAGTTACACGTAACAGGATACAGCTGGGTAAGAGAACATTAATCCCGAATTCCTCTTGTGGTGGAAGCATTTGAAAAAAAAAAGAAAACACTAATCGATAATACTGGCAGCTAACAGCAAAACGGTTTTTCTCGTATCTTCTCTTTACTGGTAGTTTCCTTCTGCCACTAATTTGATTTTCTCTCTTCTATTCAATTAAAGCCCTTTTGTTAATTAAACGCCACTCGGATCGTCTTCGAAACGTTTATAGATCATGTGTCATGGTCGCATTTAGTACATTTCAAATAGCAATCAGATTACGAAAATAAAAACGCAAATTGATATTCTTTAGAGATTAAAAATATAGATAATAAACATATATGTTTATAAAACTAAAAAAGAAACTTTGCTGCTCCCATAATATAATTTCAAATATTTGAATAAAACATAATAATCATATCTGTCAAGATATTAAAATACTTAATACAGAAAATAAGATAAAAAATACAAAATAAAAAAATTATGTTAATAATGTTTTTTTTTTTCAAATTTAAATAAGAATTTAATAAGATCTTGCGATTTAATTCGATCTAATCTAACACATGTGCGAATCCATAAATTGCAATCATACACACGTAGTCGTGAGATGCGTTTAATCGTTTGACAATAACGCCGCGGTTTGCGCAGTATATCATCGTAGCCGCTATTTCTTAATTACTGCATAGAAAATCGAAGCTGAAATCCGGATAATTATGCGAGTCAAGTCCGTCGAGCGTGGTCCGTATTTGGATGTTCCTCCAGAATAGTTCGCGAGGGACTCGAGGAGTCCCTAAAACCGCAGTGACCTCCAATTATCCTGCGGATACCACGTGGCCGACGTGGTCCGATGGTCTCCATGGACTGTCCGCAAATACCCCCGCCCCTTCCTGGCGCCTGTATAATGCCTCCTAGATTAATTCATTATTAAAATAACCCTGTCGGTAGAACCTTGTTATCGTCGTGTATTAGAGTAGCACGTGCGGAAAATGAAATTAGCAAGGACACGATCGCATCAAGCAATAAAAGATGTACGAAAAACGACGCGAAGAAATTTTTACATCATAATAATTTAAGTACTAAGTCTTGATCGCGAAATTAATTTTTTTGGTATAATCAACATTTTAAATACAAATTCAAGCAGAAATATATTATTTTTGCAAAAATTTTGTATATAATTTCCTATTCTATGAATTTTATACTAACAGCAATGAAAGAGAGAATATTTTTGTGGTGTAAGTGTGTGTGTTAATTTTAGCTAATCATATTTTAAAAGTTATGTAGTTAATATTAGAATAACAGTCTATTAAAATATTTTTAAAAGATAATATTTATATTCGAGAATTCTTCTCGAATATTTTAGAATTTTTTTTTTCTTTTTAATAAAGATTCGAATATGAAAAGATTAATTTCCATTCATATCTTTTATCTTCGGAAAAGTACTATCACATAATTTTATAAATACAAGGGCTACTATAATGAATAATGAACTCCAAACTCGATCTCCTATTTAATGCTACTCGCGATTGGCTAGGATTCAGGGCGCAAAGTCCGGTCTGTCCGGGTGTCTGGGTAAAATCAGAGGTCCTCATTAGGTATTCTAGGGTCAGGAAGGGTGTCTAGGGCGACCGGCTTCCCTTTCGTCTTGCTCGTAACAACGCGGTCGTAGCCGAAAGGGAGTCTAAGACCGGACATTTCAATAAAGCTCGGCAAACGCATAGAACGTTCAACCGCTGACTGCGACGAGGCTCTGGTCAGCAGCTTCCTTAGAACGAAATTGCGCATGTTTTCTTGCGCCGCTCTCTCTGGGGCATCGAAATAACAGCGGTCGATCCTCGCGATTTTTCCTAATATATCAATATTAAGCGCACTGCAGGCGCTTATGCAAAATTGATCTCTGTTGATTTTTATCGACAGCCAACATCAGCGAACGATTCATATACTCCGATTATTATGCAAAGTATCAAAAAACATGCAACAATTTCTCTCGCATGCTATTATTAATGGTTTATTTATATGAGATACATTTTTGATAAATTACGGACAATTATATATAATTAAAAAAAAAAAAAAAATGTATGAAACCTTATGAATGATAATTTCCTAAATATAAAAGATATCTTATAGTTTTTATGTATATATTTTATCTTTATTAAAAAATTGATACAATATAATCATCTTATTTTCAATAAAGTATATATATCGGAGAGGAAAAACATACACAAGTACTTATGGAAAATGTAAAACTCGTTTAACGTGAAATATCAAAAATATTTATTTTTAGATATTATATTAACTACGGTTCAATTTTCTCTTGAATTAAGGGAATAATCTTTCGGAAAAGTTTCTACGATTTTATGTGTATTGCGTACAGAATAACATTCTTTCTCATAAATTTGCCACCCTCTTCGGACATGTCCGATTGACTCGCGATACAAGCAATCTTTTTCCGGTCGCATCTCCTCTTTCATAAAATTCGATCTCGACTCTGGACGGCTGGTCTGATAGTAGAAGTAATCTGAACGCGGAAACGAATTGTGGGATTTGATTGCAGTGAGCCTATCAGCTATACTGCGTGATCAAATAATTTCCGTATCGATAATATAGTATAAACATGAGCAAACACAAAATTCTGAACATATGAAATTATTATTCGGGTTATATATTATTATTCGAATTATTTGTCCAGTAATTAAACATTTGATTAAAATTTCTAGATGGTAACTATTGCCTTGACATTTCAAAATTATCTTTTTATGTTTTTTGCTACCGTAAAAATTAACTGCAATATAAAAAACTTATATTAAATACGGAACAGATAAACTTTTAAATAGGAAAAATATAATACAACATTGGATATATAAAGTTGATGGTTTTGAAAAAAAAAATCTAAAAGAGAACATGGAAAGAGACAAAGAGATGAAAATTAAATATATCTTCAAATTTGAAACAATATTTAATTCCGACCATCTCCGTTCCATTAATTTCAAGTCAAGAAAGATTTATGGAAGTTTATTATGTGTGTAGTATATTGTAATGTCCTATCTCAATTTAAACAAGTCTATTCGCGTACCTTGCCGCCGTGTATGATGCTCGCGTTGAGTTATCTGAGCCGCTATTGGGATAATATTGCAGCTTTGTCCCGTCTCTGGTTGAAATGACACGCCGCGATAGTCCGAGCTCCAAATTGGAAGCCGGACAGAGCAGGCCGAAAGTACCGCCAGAAACAGAAACGGAGATAGAAGGGGGAACGGGGATTGTGGGCGCTCTAAAGTCCCTCTGACGTTCCGGCAAAACGCGCTGAAACGCGAGCGAGCTTAGGGACGAGCGAGCGGCCACTCGTAACTGCAGACGACTCGTCTTGTAAACGAGAACGAAGCCGAGGTAAAGCATCGCGCTCAGCCTCCATTTTGCGCAGAGACGGCTTTAACTTGGATCTCTCTCTCTCTCTCTCTCTCTCTCTCTCTCTCTCTCTCTCCCTCCCTCTCTGCCGGCGAGGACACTAAATATCCGACAGACCCCTCGCAAAGCAACCCCCACGTGTACGCGCTTCCATCGCTTGTCGTGAAAGCGATAATTACCAGCAGTAAGTCGGGATCTATTTATGAAACCGCGACACGAACATAGATAATTCGGAGATACTGCGAGTTTGATGCGTCATGTCTGGAAGAAAAATTTAAACATTATTAATATAATTTTAATTTCAATATTTGATGAAAACGGAATCGTAGGAAGTTATTAAAAAAATTAAGCTAAATTGAATACGTGACAAAATGATAATAATCAAAATAAAATGCGTTATAAATTGTGTTATATTCATCACAAACTTTTTCCGTTTAATTTGCATAAACTATAAGAAGTTTGCGAAAATTTCTCACTTTCCTCGTGCAAGAAATTATGGAATAGTACGCGAATAATCGTAGAATAAACCGAAATCCGAAGAGTCGACATCAGATTGCGGAGAAGCCCGTTAATTAATACGAGTCAAACGCGCTTAGCGCGGATGCTTTGAGTGGGCAAACTTTATTTCCCACCGAAGGATATTCCCTTTCAGAAGACGCCGCGCGAAGCAAACGAGAGGAGTGGAAAAGTGAACGACTTCTCTTCCGACGAAGTTCTTCGCATAACAATATGGCTGGTTTACCGTAGGAACGACGCTTTACCTCCGTATCTTTCCGCCGTCGCTGCCTTTACTTTAATTAGTCTGCCCGTCGGTAAACAATAAGCCGTTATTTCTGACAAATTAATTCGAAAAACAATTCCGAGTCTGTCGGATCGCCGTCTGCGCTATCGGTGCAGCCGCCAGCTTTTATTCCATTGGGGACGCGCCTCTCAAAACGTAACGAGCATCCCTTTCATGTAATACTACACTGTACCCTATGCTTCGCCGGAATTTCTAAGACCCGATCGCGTTAAGCTCCCTTAGGATCCTCTCCGAACCGCTGCTCTCCGACCGCAAGAAAATCAGACGTTCGTCGTTATCGAAGAGCAAAAACGTCGCACGATAATCAACAATTCCGTCGTAAATTAATGAATGAAATAATTTTTGTCTAATTTATATTTTGGAAAAAAAAAAAACAGTTGTCCATAATTAAGTGTAAAGAACGATTTCTAAGGAATTCAAAATTTGCAAACTTTATAATATTTATTTAACAAGAAAAAAATTTAAGATATTTTTAAAAAATGCTGATAAAATATGTATATTTATGAAACGCTAATACCGGCATTGCATTTAAAATTACTTTTTATTTACATGTCAAAAAATATTAAAAAATAAAATTTGATATCTCTGATTTAATTATATTTTTTAATTTGGAAGAAAATTAATTGAAGTAAAACTTCTTTTAATTTTTAAGTATATATCTAATTCTCTGGTTATATTCTAATTGAACTTTTTGTGAGGTAAGAGCCGATTTCAAGTTTGCAAAGATACTTGTAAAGTTTAACGCGGACCTCACACGTCCCGTGTAACTCGATCATAATTAAGTACCGCGGGGAAATTCGCTCTTCATCATGTCGCGTGCCTCTTTTCCGCGCGCTTACGGAATGCATTTGCCGCGCTAGGAGATACGGACGGTTACGCTCAGACCGGCCAAATCGTTTTGTTGTCGCCGTGCGATCCTCACTGTTATCCCTCGCGCAAATATTTAAGCGTACACCGCGTTTGTACACACTCTGGAGATTACACGGGCATAGCTCGGTTCGTTTCGTCCGACTTCATCTTCATACTGATCAAATCCCATTCCACTTTATCACGCATGCTTGTTACGTAACCATCGTACATGGTATAATTAAATACCGTCTTTCGCCGTATGCAGTAAAATCGATACTTGAACAAAGTAATAATAATATATCAGGAGTGTTTTAAAAAGCAATCCATTCTTTTATACCTTATTACATTATTCTTATATATGTAATATTTTTTTTCGATATTTGTCAAAAAAAGTTTGTAAAATTTTAAAAAGCAAAATCTTTGTAAATGATGAGATTTATATTTTTTATCAGTCCTTTACAAATATTTATTCTTTTATTTTTCAAGTACTTTATGTAACTTTCTTGTGAAATCTATAATATTCTATTTAAGTGTGAATGTTAATTCCTAAGGATATATTGTGCGTAGCTAAAGTGTCTAGGGATGCTGGATGTTGTATGTGCCAGTATATTGTTATATCGGCGCAAAGTTCGGCGAACGCGAATTGAAAGTCGAGATATATCTCTCGGATAGACCGATAGACTCCGTCCAATCTCTATCTTCGCTATCACGATTCGCGCGTTTCGTGCGAACTTGGGACCGTTTCAGAGAGCTTCCGTTGCGGATATTCAGTTTGATAGTTTAAACCGGATATTCGACGCCCGTCCTCTGGTATAGCGAATGGAAACGGCGAAAGGGTTGTAGCCTAGTGGCGTAGGAAGGGTAGAGGGTGGCTACGGACGGCTTATAGTGGCGCGAGACGCTCATCTGCATTTCAAATTGCACGCCCGTACAAAGATTTGTTACGCGCCCCCCTTTTTTTTTTCTAGAGCGTAGATCCAAACATGTGCAGCACCGTCTGAGAACGTACGATTGAGCAATAACTAATGGATACACGAGATATGTCACATTTAAAATTCACTCAAATCACACGATAATAATTATCGTACAATGTTGCCCCATAATTATTACGCGAGACTTAATACTGCACTTACTCATAAATCAGTTTTAGTGGATATTATTTAAAAAATAATAAACCAGAATTAAAAAATGATATGTAAGAAAGTTATGTAAACGATTGCTCTAACATCATCAATTTTTATTTGTATAAACAATTAAAGATTTATTATATAAGAACGCATGATATTTTCACGTGTATTTTCATCCTGGCGGAAGCGCGCGCGTTGCATATATTCTTGTGTATATCAAAGACATCATCCGTGCATGCCGTGATTGTTTTCGCTCGCATACATGTACGCGCCAGGGGATAGCGTGCACATAAGACGAAAATTCCGCTGGATAGCTATGGGGGCCCACGTTCTTCTCCTTCTCCCCCTGTGGTGGAATTGAACGACCACGGATTTACGGTAAGCGCGGCGTAAACGAAACGAGCGGAAGTCGACCGTGCTTCCGGATCAGACGACTAGGCGAAGGTTTGCACGCTGCGGGCTCTCTTGTCCCGATTAAACTACGCGGAAATCCTATCGAGGAGCAGACACTGTTATACGAGAGCGCGTTCACGTGACGTGCGTTACGTTCATGTATTTGATTAATCTGAATAAAAAGTTTTTTTTTTTTTTACATAATCGTGGAAAATAAATTTTTAGATTATCCGGTTCATCGCGCGGTTCTGGCTAATTAATTTTAAATCTAGCATCTGTTCGCCTCTCTTTTCTTAAATAACACATTTTTTAAATATTCTAAATAACTTTATAAATAATTTTATAAATAACGTCTCATCATTTTTTCAAAGAATTTATCTTTTTTACGACTTAAACAATTTTAAATAATAATTAACTTAAACAATTTTAAAAATTCTATTGTTTTATTTTATACCGAAAATTTTCTCTGCGATAATTTTATATAAAAAACCCAAGTATGATACAAGGTTAAATGTCCAGATGAAAAACGTTCGTATGGATTCCATCGTCGCGTCGCCGTAGATAGAATCGATCGTATGGAGAAATTCATGGTCGGGTATTTTCTAGAATAGCGACCGAAACTTCGTCGTCTGCGCCCCCGAGGCTGCGATATCGATAAGGGCTTACCTTCCCGACTCCGGTGAGCTCCTTTACACCTATCCTCCTGAGAAGGGCGGGCGGTGCCGGAGGTGGTGACTTGAGAAGGAGCGCGGCGTATCCATTGGGAAAAATGGGCAGCTCGTCAGATCCGATGTTCTCGTCGCCGGAACGTCGTCTCCGATGCGGGCTCGACGACAGATTGAGTTTCTGCGCTGCTCTGCAATTTAAAAATTCTTTTTGCACTAAATATTACACTCAAAATTATACTTTCAAAGAAAATTGAATTATGTAATTATTGGCTTCATTAGTCTCTTATTTTTTTTTTTTTTAACGTTAAATACACATCGGCGCAAATAAAATATTATTATTCTCATGTATTATTTCCACTTCAAGTACTATCATTAAATTACACATTACATCTATGACGTGGGATATATCGAACGGCCGTAATAGGTGAAAAACTCGAATCCCTCGAGTAGCCGAATCTCGTCTCGACTTTCTTAGGCGCTGTTTATCTCGACGGATGCGTAGTGGCCGTACCTGCGATAGGGTCGCCGCACTCCGGAAGGTATGTGTCTCGGAGGCGACTGGGTGACATACTCCGCGGGGCGAGCCTTTGGTAATCAGCGAAGGTAATGTGCCGGAACCTCCAACCGCGCGGGGAGAGTGGCGGGTAGGTGAGGGTGCATCGAGGTAGCAGGCGCGTTTAAAGGGGCGCGCCGGGAACGAGAACGCTATATGCTCGACCCGTCGGCGTCAGTTTTGGCGGTGGACAAGGAAGTTACGCAGGGTGGTCGCCCTAACTTCTCTTCGCCCCTCGTGGGTCTCGTTAACCCACGCTCTGTGAAATTGGAAATACCAGCGACCTCTCGCGCACTCTCGTTCGCCCTCGAGGTCGCCTTCTCCTCACTTTCCCTACCACCCCCTCTCTCCTCCCCCTCCCACCCCTCCTGCAACAGTGTTTCCGCGCTCCGAGCGCGATTCTACCGGATTTCGAGTGTCATAAAAAGTGGAAAGTGCGAGGGATGCGATGGGATGTCGGTTATCGCCGCGAGGTGCAGACGCTTTGTACCAATCGAGCGCGTCGCATTCCTTCGTCTGTCCATCAAATGAATCGCGTCGTTCGCTGCTCTTTCGCTCACGCGTGAGCAGGTGCGAGCGAACGGCGCGTGAAACGACTTACGAGGATTGCCGATGTGTGTCGGCCGACAATTTCTTTAATAGATTTCAGAGCGGCATCGAAGAGAAAAGGAGAGAAAGAAGGAGCAGATGAGTTTATCACTCGCGAAAAGCTGGTCCCTCGAAGCACAAGGTGAAATAATAGGGTAATTTTGGAATAGACGATCATAGTTTTCGGAATAGATGGCTACAGTAAAAAAGAACGTACTATAATACTCGCTAAATGAAAGGTTCTCAAATTTTTTGTTGAGTAATATTTTTTTACGGCAAAAATCTTAGATATATATGTATGAGATATGTGTATGACGTCAGCATTATTACATTATATATATATATGTATATAAAACTTTTATGTGTTTGTGTAACGTAATAATACTCTCTTTTTTTATAACAAATGAAAAGAGTTGTAAAATAATTTTAACTAGTCTTAAGATTAAATTGCAAAACGCCACAAATAATTAAAAAATTAATCCTTCAGAATTCTAAGAATTCACTAGAGCTTAAAATAAATTTTTGCGGATGAAAAAAAAAAAGTACGCAATGACCAAAAAAAGGCGATTTCAAAGTTTATTATTAAAACCAGTTAAAAATTATCAATCCTGTCTCAGCCGATTGGGATACGCTTGTAGCTCGTGCAAATCGTGTAAAACCTTTAAGGCAATTAGAGTACCTACTCGACAAATATCGCGCAAAAGCTTTCGAATGTTTTTTGTTCGGGTGCAGCGACGCCGAATTCGTGTAACGCGCGCTGCACAACATCCATCGACAAACGGAATGTTTTGCCGGCTTGTTTAAAAGGATTGTTTTCGCGCACTATCAACGCTGTTGCCCACAATAAACGACAGCGACAGAGGGAAAAAAAAAACGACGGCGGGAGATCCATGAAATCGCGCGCGGCTCGTTGTGCCGTTTTAACGAGCGGGCCGACTGTCTGTTTGTCGCGTTGTTCGCATTCTTCAGAACTTTGTGCATTTTTTTTTTTCCATCAGAATGAAGCGCAGCCTCGCGAAACTCTCCGACTTTTTATGCTTGCTTTAATTATTTACAGTCCTATTTTCTAAGGGACCGAGAGAAGAGACAAGGAAAAGAGTTTATGGAGCGGAACTTTGGCGAACAAATTATGTCTGAACTTTCGGTCATTTTCCGAGAGCACATCGCGTTTTTTTCGACGATAAGAGCAATACAAATTTCTTCCTTCCTTCTTTTTTTTACGGTTGCGTAACGATGTTCGCCATGTAGTACCAAATAGATAATCGCATCGTCTTCCGTTGTTTCGTCGCAGACGCGTTTCTCGTTTGCTTTAATTCTCGTGGAATAACTGCTGGCAAGAATAATATCAAATGTAGCCGCGCTCTTTAGAACGTAATGTAGAATACATAATAAAACATGACTGATCCCGGCGAGATATTTCTGTAATTAATGCAGACGCAGTTAAGCAGAACCTGCCGCATTAGCAGCCTCAGGAGCTTCCAACAAATTGTTCTCTACATTACAAGCAATAATAAAAATTCACCGCAAACAGAAACTAGTATAAAATATAATTAAAATATAATTAAAAGTAAAAATAATTAAAAGTTTAACTTAAAAAATTAAATATTTAAGTAATTAAATAAACTGAAGATGAATTTAATAAAATTTTTTTTAATTCACACAAATCAAAGAAAGCAGGAGTTTCTTTTAAAATATTATTTTATATCATTACACAGATACAAGATAAAAATACTACAGTGTTTTATCAAGTTGATGGCAGAATAAAATTACAAAGCAAACGGACCATTCTGAAAGTAATGTATCTTTTACTTCGCAATATATGCCTTAGGAGAATCCAAAATAGAATGTGAACGAATGCGGTAGACGCAGGTGCGTGTCACAAAAGCACAATCTATTTCATCAATCAGGAGGAACAGATGCGTACTGGGTTTCCTCATACATGTATTCAAAACCTCCAATGAAATATCGCCAAAAAATTCCCATATCCACCGTTGTCATTGACATTTAATATCTTAAGAGCGAGGCATATAAAATGCCAGTGCATAGAATATTAAACTGCGCACCGTAAAAAAATATACGACCGTGCAACAAATCCTGTCGTTCGTACTGCATATTTCTTCTTGTGCATTGTACATAAAAAAATGCATATTAAAGATTTATGAAGAAAAAGATAATACATGTGAATGAAAAGAGTAATATATGTCAATTTTATCTTTATTACTTTTTATATTCTTACTTATATTTTATTATTTCTCGTCTAATTATATTCGCGTTTATATCTGTTTCCGCTCTACAACATTCATTCATTCGTTCAATTTGTATTTGGAACACGCGTTTTATAAAATGACTAATTTCAACCATATTGTATGTGAATGTGTTGATTTTCCCCATGGAGATTTCGGCGTATTAAACATTTGTCATCCGGCTCTCGGTGCCCCCGGTGCGATTTGTCGCGACGCGTCGGGCAATCGTAAATTTTTTGCAGCGCGCGTTTTTACAATAATAAAAATATCGCGGGTAAAGCCGACGAGGGAGATCGCGAGACCGGCGCGTAATTCGCGCGGAAATTACACGCTTAATTCGCGATGTTATTTACGAGCGAACGGACACATGCCGACCACCCTCTGGGGGAAACGGAGGTATGTAACGCCGGCGCTCTTCTTGGCAATCCGCCACATATCTCGGCTTAATCAAGGAAATTATGGCGCGAAGCGCTCTAAACGTCCGGCCTCGTTAGTAAGGTCGCATATCTCCCGGGCCGCGACATCGTTCGATATTGGCGCCGCGTGTGAATTAAAAACTTTTGACGAAGAGACACGTGACGAGATTTTTACGAGTTTTCGCGGCCGGCTAAACGAGCAGGATAGCCGCGAGGGAGTTTTATGGGTGGCGAATTAATTAAATACCTCGCAAGAGTGCCACACGCGACGATCGACCTTTTTACCTGGCAAGGCCACGAATAAATCTCCGGGTCAAATACAACGGTGACGATAACGGTGACGAGACGACCATCTGAACAAACATACGTATCGTCATGATGGTACCGCTGTTCATGGAAAATGCTTATAAAGGCCATTCATTTTGCAGATATCCGGGAGAGCAATTATTTTTTATTAGAATTAAGAGAGAATTAAATAGCATTTCTTTTTATGTATTTTTTAATAATCTTTCTCTTATGCCTGCATGAGCCCTACATGGGCGCTTTACAAATCATTTTATTTCTATCATAATTTTAATATTGTTGATAAATACGCTTTTATTCATTTACTAATTAATATCATAAATTATAGTTCAGCATAAAGTTATCTGCAATTTCATTAGATCGATAATCGCTAATCGAACTTGTCAATGATATTTTGAGTTATCGTATGCGAAAAGGAACGAAAGGGTTTTGATAGCCGCGGATGACGTTGAAAGTTATAAGATTTACCGAGCCACGACAAATTATTTGTCGAGACTGGCGGTAAATGAAATTTCTTCCGGACGGATTAAATTTGCATCCTCATTAAATGCTTTTCCTGCCTACGGAAAGTTACAAAGCTCCCGTCGTTCTGTAAACACCTTAATGGACGCCCGACAAAAAATCTCGAACATTTTTATGACCGCGGAACGGAACGCTCACGCAAAGAAAGTTTTTTTTTTTTTTTTTCCCACATTGTATGCTCGCGAAGAGCATCTAGGAGCGTGCCTATCGTTATCACGCGCGCTGCACTCTACGATATTTCATAGGGCGGGGGGATAATTGTAGTTTAAATTCGGCTCTCTCCCTGTTCGTTGCAACCGATATCAGTAATCGCATTATTACGTGAATCCGGCTCTCGACCTATTACTAGTGAAGTATTATCGCTCGAAAAGTTAAGCCTCTTACGCTGCCTCTACGATCTATAAATTTTACATTGCTCTCGCTTCGCAAACGCACTCGGCTTTTGGGCGAGCCTTCCTACGGCAATCCACAGGATGGCAAAATAATACACTGGAGTGCTATGCTATTTAGAATTCTGAACTAAGACTAGATAAATATTCATGTGTGAGATGAAGTGATTTTTTTTGTAGCAGATTTAAAATACCGTGTAATAATAAAGTTATAGAGAAATTTTGTAATTTCTTAAAGACGAAAAAGAAGAACACGAGAGAGAGAAATTGTGAGGAAAATTCTTATTTCAAATTTATAAAAAATTTTATTTTATTCACGTGTTATTATCTATCAAAATCCGATTAATTTTTCTTTAAAAGATTATCATTCGTTTGAACGGTTTTTCCTCTTTTGCACGCTTTTAAAGTCTGCTTTTCGCGATTGTGTTTTATGTAATTCCTGATACGAATGTTTGAGAATAATTCTTTCCCGGTGCGCACACTTAGAATGTGACTCATTACGCGATCGAGTTTCGTAGATGAAGGATGAGAATGAGCCACGAGCTACGTAACCATTCCATAAATTGCGTAATAGCGTCTTCTCATCTCTTTTTACTCTCGTATCCGAAGTACGCGACGCTGGTGGTTCGACAAACTCGCCAATCCCGTTTGCACTACCACGGTTTGCGTCCTCTTTCTCTCCTGCCGTTCCGTCCCGTTCCACCAGGACTCCGTCACGTACCTTTTTCCGTTCGGTTGCCCGGAAACGGAAAGAAAACACCGGCGCGGGATCTCATCGGGGATGGATGGAGAGCACATTCGAGAGGACGTCGCCGTTCTCCGGGGCTCTCTTCCGGATAAACCGCGTCCTGACGCGTTCGCTTCGACGTCGAAACGACAAGTTTCACTCCTGCGTTCCTACCTCCCCTCCCCCCCCCGATTGAATTGCCATAATCGATCCGTGAAAAATCCCGACCGCGTATTCAACGGTCTCTCGCATTACCTTCGTTCTCTCCGTGTTTTTCTTAGTCCGGACCCGCCTCCGCCTCTCCGTCTCGGCTCAGCTGGATAATCAAGAATGCATTTGCTTTAATCCTTCCCGACCCTCTTCCGCTTGTCGCCATGTATTCCTCGCGCAACCCATCTATTTTTCGGGCACTGAATCGATAATCTCGTTCCTCATTTTTCAACGAATAAAAAGGATTGTTTGTGGTAATCATGATTGCAGTGCAAGAATGTGATATTGAGTATAAAATAATGAAGTAAAATCACAAAAAATCTTTATCATATTTATCAATATTTTTCATAACCGTACATTTTTTATTTTGATATAATTGGCTTTTCTCATAGATAGGCACTTATTGATTTTCAAAAAATTAATTTCGTCAAACAATTTTTTCGTAATTTTCCTTTCATAATTTCTGTCAGCAAGCAATCATGATTATGGTCTTATCGCTGTATTTATTACAGTTAATGCTTTTTCTGAAAGAGAGTGTGTGCACACGTAAACGAGAAACTTATATAAAACTTATGTAAAAAAATCGGTAATAACTCGATGTACTTTGTAAATAAACAAACTTGACGAGTCAATTTTTTTACCGGTCACGTGCAGCAATAAATCCGCTGTAGGCATGTAGAAAAGTATCGCGCCTACAAGAAAGAATAGTTTAACTTATATTGGTTTATGTGTACGGCTCTTGCGTCGTAAATCATATGAAACACTGTCGGAAATGGAACAGCGGAGAGTTGCGATCGAAAATAAATCCGGATGTCTCGACTGGTCGGTGTGGTAAACTCTGATTGAATTGCTCTCGCGTATAACAAACTGACTGTCATCGACGCGAAAAATTATACCGTTAGAGAAAACATTGTAAAAAAAGAAGGATAATATAACAGGAAAAAAGAAAAATTTGAAAATCGTTAATACCAAGCAAAAATGTTACTTGCGTATGAAAAATGTTACTAACTACAAGAAACATAAATCCTGTTATGTCAGATTCTGACAGAAAATTCTGACAAAATAAAATATACAAGTACAGTTTTTCATATTTGAAATGTGCAAACGTTGTTTGCTTCAAAATGCATTAACTCCACAAGGAATTTCATTCGAAAGAACAGTCTAGTTGTTCCAAGGGCTCTTCGCATCGTTTCTGAAATTCGCTAAGATTCCGAAACGCCTTGTGAACCCTCCTTTCAAGCCCTTCACCCTCGTCTGCCTCGTCGCTGTCGAGTCTTGTAAGGTGCGGTGCCGATCGCGGCGGAAAAATGGAGAAGGGAAAAGGAGGAAAAGCGTTCACACATTGCGCTCGACGGTAGTCTCCGTAAGAGAGCTGTCGATATAATTTCTTTTCTACATGGACGGTTGCAGGAGAAACATTTCGCCTCGAGGCATCCAGAATACATTCCTGTGATCCATAAAAGGATGCGGCTTCCGCCGCTTTGCAGAAGAGTGGTGAAATTCCTGACGTTTGACGAAACGCCCGATGTCACGGAGAAGACGAGTGTTACGCGAGTAGCGAAATAAATTCGTCTGCAATCGCGCATGAAAAATATTTATCTTGTGTGCAACGAGCATTATATGTCTCTATATTCTTGCATTTGCATGCACTCTAGGTACGAAATATTACTCTGCGTTGCCTGTCGCTGTAAACGATAGAAGCAATTCAGAAAAGATATATGCATACAAAAATCATATCAATATTCATTTGTCACTTTATAAAAGAAAGAATTTGTTGTTCCAAAAAATCTTTATTTTTAATAAGAGATTATTCCGAGATTGATTTTCTACAAGCAAAATAGTATAAATAATTTTCTGTTTTTTTTGCAAAAAGAATATTATTATTGCATGTTTAATATTTTTCAGATACGCAGATACAGATTTTTCTTATTTATTAATAAGAGAAATAAATTTCCTTTATATTTGTATAAAATTTTTTCGTTGCGATTTAAATATATATCGCTTTCAATGTTTGCTTTAATAATTTATCTTTTACTGTCACGTATCTAAATGGTACATGAAATATTCACAGCGAATCGAAAGAAAAGACACAATGGTAGAAAGAAAAAAAATGGCTTAAATATGATGATATACGATTATTTCCTTTTGCGCCGAATCGCGGCGGCCCACTTGATGCGATCGATTCATTTCACGGTACATTACACACGTAATTTTCGAATATTGCCCTAATTTATCGTCGTATTAACGAGAGAAGCCAGCAGTACACTCGCTTCCGCCGACGATTTAACTATCATTTTAACGGTGAATAATTATATTCACTGGATATGGCAACTTTATCTCTCGTTTATATCTTCCACAAATACATAGTCAATAATATATAATTCTTCAATATGTACCTTAGTATTAATTTCGCAAAAATATTTTTACTGCAAATAAATAATTATTTCATGTTTCTAACTCTTAACAAAAAGATTGCATTTGTCACCGCAGCGGTTTACATTGCATATATAAAACTAGTCCCTTTAAAATTATGATTATAAAATATATTATCAATAAAAAAACTATACAAGACCTGTTTTATTGACGTTTTATTTTTGGTCTTGAGAGCCTTGTTGACGGATGTTGCATACACTTTGCGAAGAATGCACTTTGGAATCGATATGCCTTTTCCTAAATTGCGGAGCTTTCTCAGGTAAAATGAGGTGCGGTGTGTATGTGTGTGTGTGTGTGTGTGTGACAAAGTATATATTAAAACAAAGAAGCAAGAGAGAAACGTGTGGGTGCATTCCCTCGCGTGTCTGTATCTATTGCGTTACGTCAAACCCGACGCATTCATCATACAGTCGACGGCACTCAGACGTTCCCGGACGCGCGACACTCTTCTGCGTGTGACGTGTGCACGTGATATGACACGGCAATGTACACGCGTGTGTGTACAACGACGAGGATAGTCGAACGTACAGGCACGTGCACTCTTGCTCCAGGATATCCCGGATATAGTCCCCAGGGATGACCGTGTGACATCAGCCGCGACACTGACGTGACCTCCAGGGTGACGCGTCAGCTTGACACTTTCGGAAATATGCGCGGCAAGATATCTTTCTTCTTGGCGATTTCGCTCGGGATGTCAGGCGACATTTGTTCCCCTTTTTCAGGTCGTAGAAAAAAAATATCGTAATTTCGTTTCATATAAATGATGTGCCTCCAAGGATCCGATTTGACTTCACAACCTTCACGCTTCTCGATTTAATGAATGCCATTAAAAAAAAGTTGCGATATAATGTGTCTTTCGTTTGTTTATAATTTATCTTAAATTTTTCTAGATTTTTTTTCTCGCAATCTACGTTTTTACACATTTCATATATTTTTTGCATTTATGCAATATTAATTTATAATGAATTTTGTAATACTAATTTAAAATAAATTTTTTTATATAAATATTTGAAAAAATAAACGTAAAAGTTTATACAGATATGGAAGATATAAATAATTAGACGTTTTATAGTTTCTCACTTTTGGTTCTGTTAACGTTTAGAGACACATGTGTGCGCATTAATCAACATGCGCTTCTACAACGATAACAGATCACGCGGGCTTTTTCATCGCAATTAACACCCACATGTGACAAGGCCGGTCGGTGCGCGACAGACATGCTTTCGTCGCGATTAACGCGGGAGACACAAGAGCGTTCGTGTTTTACTATTTTCGACGAGTATTCCTTCTCATTCCTTTGAAAAATGAATTACGGACTCGCGGAGGCAAGACGTCGCTCAATAATTTTAATTTGTGGTCTGCGACAGATCTCCGTCGCAAAAATTTATGACGCGCGACAAAGGAGATAAAGAGTCGGCCGGTATGTTACGGTACCTTCGAAGATATTCTAATTGTAGAGTATTTATTACGCACACGCGGTACGATTCGCGACGAATCTTTGATCTTCAAGACACTAAAACTCCTAAGGAATCTTCCACGGATCTTTGAGGTGATTTTTCGGTCGAATGAAATTTTGATTAAGCGTCAAGTAACGAAAATTTTGTGAGTTTAAAAGTGACCTATATGAGTCATTTTTATATGTATCGTCTTATTATCATTTTTATAAAATTATCCACGCTAATGCAATTTAATTAATAGTATGTTGAAATTAAATATCCTCATATTTTACATGCCTTGACAATGATGCGTGCATAATGATTACGTCAGTTTTATTATCGGGCTTTAAAAAAAATTTTGCATATAATGCTCGTAAGTGCATTTGATAGTTTATCGGAAACAAAACGTGAACATTATCGCCGTAGTCATAATTCATTAATTAATATTCATCTCGACGCTTCGTAAAGCGACTCGTCACTTTTTCTGCCCGACATGCAGCAACGATAGTGACAAATAATGTTTTTACTCCACAAATGAGAGACACATCGTCCTCTTTCGGAGCATGACTTGCCGTTACGATGAGAGAGAGAGCTACGAAACGCTCCGATTAAAAATAAACTACCGAGCGACTCGTATACGTGTTTCGACTGCCTTCACAAAAGAGGAGAAACACATTCGGTCTTCTTTTTCCTGTGCTCTCTTTAATCTCACCGTTCTGCCACACATAAAATAAATAATCACGACTTTAAACGTTAAAACAGGAAGTACTTTGACGAATGCCATAATAACTGATCATTTTCTTTTTTGTTCCGCATCCAAGTAAATTTTTTTTTTCACTTACATATAGCGAATATTAATAAAGTAAAGCAATATTATACGTTTTCATTCATGTATATCGCTCTTTTAATAATTTTATTATTATTTTTTTGCATATGAATATTATATCGATCTATATTTGTCCGTCTTCTATGTGTGTGTTTTTGAACTGTATGATTACAATATTCCACTTTAATTGTTGTTTGCTAAATTTGAAACTTTAAAACAACGTAAAGATAACATTTCAATAATGTTTAAGAGTTTTCTACTTTATTTTTTCAATAATAAAATTGAGACAATTACAAATATTACGACCAGATATTTTTTGTCTCATGCGAAATTCCGTTTCTGACTTCTATACAATAGTTCACGGATGAAACAATTTGTGCGATTCAACTCACGGATTAATTAACGGGATATAAATGACGGGAAAAAAAAGAGAAAAAGAGAAAGAAAGGCAGCAGAGGCAAAAAGCTCTTTATTTTGTCGGTCGTTTTATTGCTCGTTTTCTTGGTAGAATTATAGAGCAACAAGCGAAATACGATCTTTTGTTACTCGTCGTACGTCCAGCGAACGAGAGTAGAGGATGATGAAGGCAAACATATAAAGCTCGTTGAAACTTGGTGAACACTTGGCCGCAAGACAAGACTTCCTTCTCCATCGGCTGCATATTGGTCCAGGGATGAGGAATTGTCGGTGAATGAGGCGGCGGAAATAGGAGCTTCGTGAGAAAATGGACTCTCCTTCAGGCAAACTTGTATCGAGCGTCATGGAAACGCTGCACTTTATATAGACGAAAGTTAAGTTTACTATAATAATTGAGCTCTCCAGAAGAACAGTGTAGCTCCTATTACACGGCTTTCCGCATGTATGAAAATTTTAGTTCTTGAAAGTATAAGCAAGATTTGAACTCAATCTTACTTAATTTTCCCACTTTTCACTCGAATTTCTTCCTTATTTTTCTGAGAAAAATATATATGTCAGATTCGAGGAATATATTGCTAAAGACTCTGACAGAATATGTATAAAACACAGTATATATATATATATGATAAAAAATGCTTAATAGATTCGAAAAGGACGAATTTAAATGTGGGATATGCGATTTATTGCGTCCGATATAATCATAAGACCACGTTTGCTGAGCTGCAGAGCTAAGCTAGAAATCTGAGATTTAAATCTCGTCTGAAAGCTGCTCCCGCTACTGGCATATTCCGATTGGACGGCGAGAGTGCCTTTGTATTCTCCATTGTATTAAAACTTAATTCTACCTTTGCTTTGAACGTTCGAGCGCGATTCTACGCAAATGTGTGCAAATTGTGGCGCGCGTACAAACATAAGATACCAGTGTAAGACTCTTGAAAACTTGGCTTAATATTGCTCGAGAGTGACGAGGGATTAGAGATAGCTCTGAAAGAGGGGAGTCGGGAAGGAAGTAAGAGAAGGGAAGCGGGGGGGGGAGGGAGGGGGGAGGGAAAGGAAGTCGGAAACTTGCATCGAGTTGGAGTTGTGTACTTATAGCGGATTGCTTACCGCGTCGGAAATGTTGCACGCAGACTGACGCGAGACTGTTCTTACACCGTAATTCGCTCCCCCTCCCCTTCTCCCACGCCACGATTTGGTTATTGCTTTGCGCTATATAGGTATACACGTAACTGCAACCGAGCATTCCGATAGTCTAAGAGATCTTCCGAATAGTCTCGGAGTCGCAACCCGGAAAGCCTTACGAAGATTTCGCCCGCCTGGAACAGTCGAATTTGTTTGGGACGTGGAATTTCGTCTTCATAACGCTTAAACGCCATTAAAATGTCCCACTTCTTGTTGCTAAATAATTATTTTATAAGTATTATAATTGTTCTCAATTCTAAAAGAATATACAATTGAAGAGAAACTTACGTTCTACTCTCTCACACATTGATTAAAAGTCAACGTGTCAACGTGTTTCTTCTTGAGATGTCACTTCGCATTTTAATCCGCGTGCATTAACGTCTGCCACAGTCGTTGACGTCGACCGCAATATGTCCCAGTGACGAATATCGAAACGAAAGGAAATTGCGTGTCGAGAATGCGATCTCGCGATTTTGCATCAGATGATTTTTCGTAGTCAGGTACAGTGTATAGATCTATGGTAGCGATACAACCGCGATCGATTGCAGCAGCGCGGTCATAAACTGCAAACTTTGTGTCAACGTAACCCAGAAGTCTGTCCGGCGAGGAGGCACCTGTCAAGCGCTACCAGTATATATTAACGCCGGCGCGGAAGATGGCGGCGGATGTCTCGGGGGGAGGGGGAGGGTAGTCGAGAGGGTGGCTTTTTTGAAGTCGCATAGTTTCCTGCACCGGCACGCAGACGTTGCGTGTCCAGAAGACCGCGACGTTGCTGATCGAGGTCGACGGTGGTTACACGACGCGTCCGTGTGGGTTGTTTTCTCGTGCGCGTGCGTGTTCGCGTAACTATGCCCAGTTATCGTCACGTGCGGTATTATGGGAATAGTTTGCAAATTAAGATCGCGTATGCGGAAGTACGTATAGCGAGAGCGCGATATTCGCGTCGCTTGATACTTCCGATAGGCTCGAATATCAGGTGACGTTAAGACCTCGTAGTTAATTTAATATTAGAAAAGTTTGCGATTCCGCCGAAATAATTGAAAATTATATAAACTTGATCATATTAAGATTTGAAAAGATTAGAAATATGAAGAAAAATAATACGTTTATTTTTTTGCTCTTTATATTCATCGTTTTTCCAATGTAATTGACTCGATTCCCAGAGTTGATTTTTATCTCGAAAAGAGAAGAAAGTAAAGTAAGGTTCGCTATCAGTCATCTATCTGTAGTGTTATGTTTCTAAAGACTAGAGATAGATCGCTTCAAACAACTAGAAAGAAAAGACTTTTGGAATTACGATACTTCGTCGTATGTACTATGCTATCAAGAGCTCCGAAATGAGATTAAGAAATTTCCGCATTATTCCTTTATCCATAAAATCTACTTCGTTATTTTGCTTTCAAATGCCTTCATCATTATAGGCACACATGTAATATAGAGATATTAAAGAAACAATTACAATTAATTATAACAATTACAAATATTAACGTTCAACTGAAATTTATCCAATAAAGTTTTGACAAAATATCTGCAAACTAATAGACATATTTTCTAAAAGTTATTTATTTTTTATTCTTATAAAAATTCATTAAAATCCATATTTACGTCCCTCATTCCGATCCATGAGATCTACGCGTTAAAAACTGTATAGCCAAGATTTTCGAAAAAATTTCTTCCTTTGATATCATTCATTAAAGGATAAACTTCCTTTCCTTATTTGTGCTGTCTGTCCGAGAGCGAGCACCTGTCGGGTCCTATCTAGTTGTAACTACTCAGAAGTCGACGTGGCTGAGCGCACAACATCTATACTACTGCTGCTGTTCGCGGCGGCGTCGTACATCGTCATTGTCATTGCGGCGATCGAGTAGAATAGATCCCGGTGCGGTCCGCCCGGTCGACTAGTCTAGGATCTTGGAGGAGATGGAGCGAGTCTTTGGACGTATAATTGCATGAAGAACGTCGGTTGAAAATAGCAAGCCCAAGGAAAGGGATATACATCGCCAAAGAAGGCGTATTATCAGCAATGTCCGTCTTGCACGACATAGCCGGAGAAATCGTCGCGAAAGGAAAAGAAGAACGTTTTCAAAGACGACGTATTCTCCGCGAATAGACGAGCGGATTTGAGATTGCGTGCAACGCGCGGATAACGTGGGAATAGAATATTGTCTTCTTTTTTCTTTTCATCTCGCTCTCTCTCTCTCTCTCTCTCTCTCTCTCTCTCCTTCTATCCTCTTCTCGAAAAGAAGAAAATTGATCTCAGTAAGCTGCATTTGACGAGAGTACAACGTTCATCGAGATCGAATTCGACGCGAACGGTTTCGCGCATTTGGATAGCGTACATCTCGCAAAGTGCATTTGAGAAGGACGGAGAGACGAAATACGTACGCTCGCGAACGTACATCATTCGGAAACGCTGTTTTACGCGACAGTTGAATGCCGCGTCGAGCGGATTGTATTGCTTCGCCATCCGCTATCTATGTTGAAAAAAGCGCATATTCTGCGATTATGGGGCATCCTGTATAATACGTTTTCGCCGAACACGTTTTAACTCGTGCTTATGAAATTTTTAACGTTCGTTAAAAATTATAATTTTTGCGTTCGTTCATTTGCTCGCTCGATCGAAAATGGCATGACGCCGGTTGGGATCATCGCGAGATATATCCCATTATATTCCGCGCACGTAAGTCTTCCGACGTGTTTTATGGATAAAACATATTTCCCTCATCAATAATGGCTCCAACTATAAAGCGGGATGGCAGGCGTGTACCCTTTTCCCCGCGATCGAATGGGGAAAAAATGACAGTATCGTGTCTTAACGTTTTATCGAATTTTCCGATCACGGATTAAGCTAATGGAAACTGCAGATGGCAAGAGAGAAAGAAAAAATTGGAGAAAAGAACAGTTCTGAAAGATTGCTTGTGTGAAAAAAAAAGAAAAAGGAGACGGAAGCACGCTGAACATTGTGCGTTCGATCACTCCTGTATCTTCAATTTATTTTTTACCGCGTGATATTATAAATGCACACAGATGGAACGCGTCATAATTCTCGATGTTACGTTTGTGATATGTACAAGCTTCGTTTGGCGAACAAAGTGCGCGATTATCTGCCGGAGGGTGAAACGCGATGATGTCATAAATCCTACGCGATAATCAGTAGTGCATCTTGTTCGTACATATTGGTCTCATGCAACGCTTAAATAGCGGCATAAATTTTGCCTCAAATTTCTTCATTTTATCTGGTAATAGCACATTTGATAAAACAAGATTTCAACTAATTTGATAAAATTAATCAGCAACAGCTAGTCTAATAAAAAACTATTGAATGTATAATGAGTATAATAAATGTATGTATAATATATTCGTTTGGAGGTTTTATAGAAATTTTAATTGTGAACAAAAAATTTTTGTTCTCGTGATATATCGTACGTCAATTATTGAAAACTTTGTGAAACGCGCGATGAATCCTTGAGCGACAAATATAATTTTAAAACGCGTTACTTTTTATTAAAATATTGATTTTCGCGCGATGAAAAACACGATGCCTGGAAGTTTACGGAAAGGAAAATTGCCACGCAGCGCGTAGGCAAATTGCGTCGCGCATACAACCATCGCTCGATAATACTTTCAGTTCGTCGTAACTCGCTCGCGCCTTTGGGGAATATTTTTTCGCCTACGTCGCTTTCCATACCTACTTCGCCTACGTCGAACCGTCGATAAACCGGAATTTTACGGCGAGATGCGTAAAAAGCGCCGCGACACCTCGCAGCCCCCCCTCCCAAAGTTGCATCGCACAGCCCTGTCTGACATTTTTAAGAAATTCCACCCCCGCTTCCATCACCACCCATCCGTCGCCCACCGTTTTTTCGCCGTCGCTTCGGGCTGACATTATGCTAACCAGTCCTCCAACCTTCGATATTTCGAGTCGGTCGTCGCTCTCGTTGATCTACGAGTTCTATTCGCCCTCTTTTTCACTCTCTCGCTTTCTTTTACTACGCCACTTTTAACGCCTACGAGACTAGAAGCTGCATCTCCCGGGACGAAACACCCCCGACCTGTCAAAATGTTACAAACCCGCCACGCTCCCGAGAGAGCACGGGGGAGGGTGCGAGCGGGAGAGCTACCAAAACGGAACGAGATTTCGTCCTTTCCGGCGTGAATTATCGTCTTCGAAACCGATACCGGCCGATAACCTTTTCTTATCCGGATTACAATCCACCCGCGTGCCGCATGAATGGGATTTTGGATGAATCGAGTTAGAAAGTTCTATTTCCGAGGGAGAACAGCGGCTCTCGGGCTGCTAAAAGCCTACTACTTTACGACGATCAGGAAAGTTTATAAACAAGTTGAAGTAGAAGCGATTCAATATAAATGAAGTTTTAATGTGTGTATTAAATTCTACTCACACATATTTCAATTTTATTTATCTATCCGTATTATAAAATTTCTCAAATAAGAAATATATAATTATATATAAGTAATTTTAATCATTATTATAATTATTGGTTTAAAATATTTGACAATGCCTATGCGCCGTTATTTTTTAATCCATACTTTCGTCATAAATATAATTTTTGACAATCAATTTGTGTGTACTTTTCTTTGAAACGGGCGCTGCAGTTTCGATAACGTCCATATGTACATTGTCAATTTTACGAGCGAGCGTATTTTGGCATTAGGCAAGAGTTACTTTGTATTATCCGTTGCTCAGACGTGTTCCTGTCATACACTGTGGCATATTTCAGCGTTATTTCGACGACGGGAACTCGATACGCGCCGCCGCGCCATCGAGATAGCGAAATCGGAGCGATCGTCGCCCGACGTCCGACGTCGGTTTATCGAAAATTTATTCGTTCCCAACCGACACAACGTGACTGCCTCCCGCTTTGAAGAGGACCGACAGCCGCGCTGGCGAGCGTTATGAAAGTTACTCGATATTGCGTCAATAATGGTTCGACAAATAGCATAACTGAAAACGGTCAAGAAAGGCTTGCCGGGGAAGGAATAGCAGACAAATGCTTTTTCATCGAATACTGGGGCACTCGTAAAATTGCACACGCGAATGGGCACTGCCACGTAATCCCGCAATTTTTGGTCGCAATACGTCATACGCCTTCCAATCGCAATCGCACAGCATCGTATCGTAAACGAGCCGCGTCAAAAAGAGCACGACGAAATACAGTCACATGGTTTTAATCTCGTATATTCCATATCGAAGACATTTTTTTTTCACGTTACATACAGATTCGTACATCTGGTCGATTTATATCTGACATGTCGTATTATTGGAAATCGGCGTGGAGATCAGTTAGATTTAAGTTGTCAGAACTAACGTATTCCCTAATACGCGTTGTGGCTATTTGTGGAAATCGTGAAAATATAAAAAACGAATAAATTCCGCTGGATTTGCAGGCGAGTTAACAAATTTATGTGACACGTATTTTTAACTCTTTTATTCCACCCAGCGATGAGAAATGGCCGCCATCGTCTGGTCCGGATACTAAAAGAATTATGTCAGAATAAAAATTCTGGTTCCCGAGAGAAAATTTGGATATCCTATTGGCGAACTTTCACAATTGTATTTTTCGTTAGGAAGATAAAGAAATATCACGCGAGATCCATTATTTGTATTATATTATAAATATTCTTTTTAATTGATTTATTGCGATTCGATCGATGTGCTACGTGGAATTCGACGATACGCGTGCGACTTCGTTAGGATTCCGCGAGACATTTGCTAAATGCCGACGTAGATAATGGCATCTTTCAGAAAGATCCCGCGATATCTTGCCTATGGTGATGCTATGGAAGGGCGAATGGATTGTCATAAATTCGCGTTCGCCCCCGCAGAAGGGCGAGCGTGCAAATATCTGCGCCGGGAAACTTTCGCAAACTTTCCCACACTCATACGGAACTTGCATCCGAGCATTACGTGTATTTACATACTCGTTTCGGCTCGTGAGGCATTTGTCTGCCGGCTGCGAAGCTTTCTTACATCGTTAATCTCTTTGCTCTTTGCCCTGATATCCGCGCAAACTTGTAATCATAAAAAGCAATTCGCCATCAAATTTATCGAACAATTGAGAACAGTATTTAGAATTTAAAAAAAAGATTACATATGTATTATCTTCAATCCCTAGTTATTAAAAAAAAAAAGATTAATTAATTGACAATTTAATAGGAAATGTTTTTCATTTTCGTATTTCACGAATTTTGATTTTATCATTTTTAAACTTCAAAACTATTTCGTTAATTGATATTCATAGTAATCCAATAATCATTAAAAAAAAATTATTTTTGAATTTAACAAACACTCATAACTGAGAATAATATTAAATCAGAAATTAACACATATATGTATTAGTTATAATCATTAATAAAAAGAAAATTATATTTGGCAACTCAATAGTAAATCCTTCCATTTCGTGTTTATCAATTCATTTATTTCATCATTTGGAATTTCAATAATCTCTCGTTAATAATTTATAACGATTCAATTCTTATTTATTATTTTGCTTTTATCAAGTATCGATAATTCAAATAAATTCGTAGCTGTAATTGATGCAAACTGCTACTTTTCTAACAATGTAATTAAATTTTGGAAAAGATTCTTATACCGCGCAGGAACTTGGAACACTGTGAAAAGAAATTGATAACTCTGTCGATTCCATCGGCAATCAAACTTTCCAGTAACAAATCAGATTTTCCTCGATTCCTCGCACGATCGGATCACACGTTTTTTTTTTTCCGAGTCTGTGCTCCTTGTCGACGCCCTTCCCTGAATATTTATAGCCGTTCATCGAGAGAAAGGGGCGTTCTCGTTTACACCGAGTACGCCGACGATGGAGATGGTCCTGTCGTCGGTTTCGTAGTTAAATGACGGAAGCTATCCCAGATGTTTTATACAGAACTACTTTATCGATTTGCCCCCGTAATATATCCGACAAATCGACATTACTTTTATGCAAGTTTCCCCTTCGCGTTGGCTACATCTCGACCTACTCGCGTGTCTGTATAATTCAAGCTATAGTCGCTGAGACAGACGTCAACGATGCGAAACGTTTCAGTTCTATTCTTACAATTATTATTCGTACGACATCGCTCTTTTCATTTCCTGCTTCGCTGTCGTTTAATATTCTCGCAATTATGTTCCTTCGCATTCTTATGTTGATGATGGTTTCGTGCGTCGCATAACGAAAGTTTGCATTCTTCACGATTCAGTAAAGTATCGCTGTAATCGTAATCGATATCTAGTAAATCACATTCGTGCAGCGTTTATACCTCGACCTTAATACGGGACGACGTTAATGCACGAAAATTCAAATCATTCCACTTCACAAATCCGTGTTACTTTGAATATTGATTCAATCAAAAAATAAATACTGAGAAGTAAAACTCAAGTTCTTCACTATCAGAGATTTGTGATAAAATTGATATGCTTAGCCAAATAAAAATTTTCGTACTTTTATATTTTACGCTATCTTAAAAAACTCGTCGCTTTTATTTCTTGAAAATGTACAATTCACGTGATCTGAGAATGCATTATCTCTCAGATCATTTAAATTATCATAGAACATGTATAAAAAATACTTTAAATGAAAAGAAGGAAAGAAAACACACGATCGGCGTATCGGCGATCAATAAATCAGGGCGTGTATCCCTTCTGGAATGCCTACGAGGGTGGTGGCACCGTCGTCGTCATCGCGCGCGTCTTGATGGCGCAAATAAAATACGACCCAATTTCACGGTGCAAACCGCGAAACAATGGTATTGATTTTATTTCCATATCAACCGAGCTACGCATGATAACGACGGAGGGATCGCCTGGATCGGTGGATTCCGAAGGAAAGGCCGAGCGGGGAAAAAGCAGATGAAGCAGTAACTCAAAGGAGGAGACGGGGGCGCGTTGTAGGCCGGAAGGTCCTGGTGCGTGCAAAGGGGATGCGAACGCGAGACCTAAGGGTACATATCGAGCGACGAATGTCGGACGTTCAGCGTGCACGTCACGTAAAGATGGAGTCGCTCGCCGAGGTGAGACGAGAGAAACGGAACAGAGACGTCGACGACGACTATACCGGTGGGATGAGAAAAAACGACGGGGGATGGAGGGAAGAGAGTGGATGTAGGTGGATAGAGAAAGCACCGGGAGTCGCAGCAAGGGCTTATCCGACAGTCCTACGCACGCTAGCATAATTAAGAAAGTTCCGTCCGGGAGTTTTTCCTGGTGTCTTCCTGTATTGTTATTCTTAGGTCGTAGCGTCGCTAATTAAACCGGCCGAATAGCGTAATAGTGAATTGCTAGCGACAAATTTACGACTGTCATTGCGTCGCAACGCAGTGACCAAACCAGGCGTGGATTATGAGATTATGCGAGTTGGTTGGAGCAAGAAGAATAAACATTCTGAAATATAATTTTTTTTTTTTTTTTGAAAATAAAAATTCTGGTTGAGATATAAAAAATTTTAAATAGTCATAATTTTGACTGTCTTGAAAAATTAAAAAAAAAAAAAAAAAATTTGAATATTTCATACTCTATATATACTCGTATAACGCTTTATCTTTAATTATTTGAATTTTATATTATGAGAAATAATATGATAATAAAATAAACTGCAATAATTAATTCCCCAATTCCATCGCACAATTTCTTGGGTAGCACAGTAGCACGTATAATAATACAAACTACTTTTTCCTGTGCTCTATACAAAGCAATGTATTCGGATATCCGATGCGAAATGAAACACATTTGCGATTCGAACACATATATATCATTTTCCGGAATAAATTCGGAAATCAGAAAGCGAATAATCATGGGGAAGCCGGACTCGACAAACGACTGAAGATGTAACGTTTGATTACCCGATAGCAACACAGCATGTAGCGAAGAATACCAAAGAAAAGGACCGTCGCGATTTTTCCATCGACGGCGACCTCCGGCCTTCCGCGTCCTCGTCTCTACTTATTACGATCCCGCGTCGTTCTTCTCGAAGGCGCTCCCCTTACATCCCTTCGCCACCCAATATTCCGGATATTGTACGAACCGCGGCGGTCGATCATCTTTCTTCTCTCTCACTCTTTTCTCGTCCGGTTATTACGAAACTCGCTTTCAACGAAGAAGGCGAAGAACGGTGAGGAGAGGGAAGGAACGAGAGGGGGAGACGATGGAAAACGTCGGACGTGTGCCCGCGAGGCATTGTCATTTTCATCGGCTCGCAGTTTTCCCGCAGCTTTTTTACCTCCTCTTCCTTGCTGCTACCTCCTTCCATTCGTGCGAAAAGCAGTGCTAGCGGCGCAATGAAAATACGTTGCTCTTTATTCGAAACATACGTTCGTCTTAATATGTTTCGGTCGTTCGATACGTCGGGAGACAGAATTGCGCGAGATGATCGTAGATCTGACCAAATCGTCAAACCATTTATTTAAAATTAACATATGAAATGGTATAGTTATATCGTAACGTAATAACAATATCGCGCACACTATTATTCTGTCAAATTGAAACGTCACGAGCAAGTTTATTAATGTTAGTAATTTCATATGTTGATACTAATTAATATCCGGTTTGTTGTGAAATTTAATTATATTTCGAGCTCGTTAGTTATACATATCTTGAAAAACTCGACGATAAATATGTTTACGAAAAAAAGATTAATTTCTCAAATATGTAGCATTAATTGTTTTATTTAGTATTAATTGTTCTGATCTAATTAAATAATGATAATGACATTATTAATTAAATAATGATATTTCGCATTAACTCTTAAAGTTCATTAAAAAAAAATAATAATTCTGTAATAATCTTAAAATAAAATAAAAAATATTGCATACAATTGCTCGATATAAATTTTAAAAAAGTTAATATTTTCTATCGATTTTATCGTATAAAAAATAGATTATTGATAGAATAAGCTGAACAAAATGCTCAAGGTTGAAATTCTTCCGTAAGAAGAAGCATAATGTCATGCGAAAAATGAGAATGAAATTGTTTCAAGAGGTAGGATGAATCTCATCGCTGATGCCAATTCATCTGCACGCCTGTCGCGTAGGTTTGGAGCGTGCACCCTACAAGAAACAGTGGCTTTGTACCCTCTATTTGTTTATCCCTGTCTCCCTACCTAGTCGCACAAGCTTTTTCTTGTGGATGCGTTTCGTGTTTGTTCTGTCGTTGATGCGCGTTAGTTCTTCACCTCTGGGACCCCGAAAGGCATTTCGTCAGCTTTAAGAAGTTAGAAATTTGCTTTATTCTGAGCCGACTAAAGGAAAATTAATGTTTATTTAATTTATTTTATGAAACATTTTTAAATACATAATTTTCTCAATGCACAAAGTAAAAGTTGCAAAATATGTTTTAAATTTGTATAAATATAAAAGTATATGTTAAATCAAGTATCAAGAATAGATTTCGTTACAATTATGTATTTTTTCAAATTCTAATTTCGAAATTAAAATTTTCTCTACATATATCAAGCAAATTTCTTGCTGAACGATTTTCTGGGAATTAATCATATAGTTTCAACATTGTCATATTGACATGGAAATAGAACGATGGCTTATCCGCGTATTCAATTTTGCACATTAATTCAATCTCACAGATATTCACGCATCTCGTGTTATTCAGCGATATGAACCAACGGCAAAATCTGGGAAACGATTTAACTTGGTTGTGTGACGAAATAAGCATCGAATTTCCAATCGAGGATGCGCATAAAGAGGGAACGCGGATTGACAAAGTTAGCAAAATTTCGTAAAGACGAGATGTTAATTTTCTCGCGAGATTTTTTAGTCATGGGCTATATCAGGTAATATGTATTTCATCGAAAATCTTTTGACAGCGGTTTACAACTAACGAACGATTCTTCGCTATAGAAAGGAAAGTGTCTCGTCAGCGTCAGACTGAAAAGACGAGGAAAAGCTTGGCGGGGAGGAGCTGCGCTGCTGAGAAAATTACGCTGCGGGATTCCGCATGCGGCGGAAGGAGACGGACTGCTGTAATTTGTTTTCGGTCTTCTTTTTGGCTGTTCCTTCTCTTTTTTTCTCTCTCTTTCTCTCTCTCTCTTGCGTGTACTTTCAACAACGGGGAATGAGTCCCTCGGACTCGGATGAATCTTCAAGGAGACTATTGATTAATATTTCCCCTGACTGGAATTATGTTTAATTTTCGGATATACGTATCGTACGTAATTAAAACCGCAACCTTCTTGCGAAAAAGAAGGAGAAACGGAGAGACTGCACGTGTTGTTGCCACGAAAAGGCTTTATTACCCGAAATCTTTCTGAAAGGCGTGTTTTATTACAATATTACACGATAATGCATCGTCTTGAAACTTATCTATACATCTTCATTCACATACAACTTAATAATTGTCAATGTTCCAGTTTTGAAATTTTCTATCTTTTTTTATTTAGATGTTTTTATTTTTATACGCGACAAAAAATCTTAAAAGTCTCAAAAGTCTATTTGTAACTAGATTTATTTACTTTACAATTTCATTAATGATTGACACGATTACATTTGATTAAAAAACTTAGATAACCGATCATAATTTTTTCCGCAAACGATTATGTCTCGCATAAAGCACAAGGCATATATCCGGCTTACGGCCTTGTGCCATATAAATCAACCCGCGTGTTACTCCACCAAACGCGAACGCTGTGCGACGATATTCATGGGATTATAGGTGGCCTCAAGTCACGCTAAAGACCGAATAAAATGTCTTCGGAAGTCATATACTTTAATGAATTACTTTTCGCTTCCGGCACGGCGCGGTAGACTCGGTAACTCCGTGAAGTACGGCGGCTCCTTCGCGGTACCTGGCAGTCCTCCTTCGAAGTCCATCTCCTTGGAAATTAGTTTGGACATTGTAAGAAGAACTACGGAGGAGAGTAGTTAACCGGAGGTGAAGCAACGCGAACTAAACTCACACATAATGACGGCAGATTGAAAAAGTTTTGCCCGGTCGGCTGTCGAGTATTTTCTTTCTCGCCAGCGGCGAGTCGCGGTTTATCCGGCTTAAACGGAAGTGGGATACGCACGATTATAGTCTCTATTATTGAAAGAAATGAGCTCGGCGAAAGCACGAGCGCGTGCGCGGTGTGCGCGAACTGCGAAGCACATGCGAAATCCGGCAGATTACGAGAAGAAATTATCAACGACGATTCGTAGTGCGTGCGTGTTTTTACGCAATACACACGACTGACCGCGAAATAATTCTCAACGAATATATAGATATAATCAGCCGCAAAATCATCCTCTCAGCTTCAATTTATACATATGGCAGATCTGAATATTAATACGGCTTTCTCCTAGTGAAAACTTTATGAGATATTATCGTTATTTATCGCGAGTTTTTATCTCCAATATCTTTAGCGAATTTTTAAAAAAATTTCTTCGTATTTAACGCGCGGCTGGTGATACGAAATTCATTTCTACGCAAATGAAAGTAAAGTATTAGGCTCGTATTTCGCATGGAATATACTACGGTCCGCATGTTAATTCTTTCTCGTACAATAAATGTAGAATTGTACAGAAATACATTAACAGATTCGGCCATTAAATTCACCGAGAATTGTACTTTAATAGTATTATAGTGATTTAATTCGCTTTTTTTAATGAAAATAGAATGAATTTTAATTAATATAATAGAATCCACGCGATTAGTCTAACCAAATTATATTTTGAAAAATTGGCATCATTTATTCAAAATCTAATTATATATTTAAAAATAAATCTTTCTGATTAAAATTAATCTTCCTGGTTAAATCTTTCGACATTTTACAAGATTTTATATATCTAGTATCATTCTCATAATCACATATATTTTTACAAATAAATATTATGTTCTTACACGGGGTGTAAGACTGAGAAGAAAAGGTGAGAAGTTAATTACAAGTTCTCTTCTTGCTTGCCATTTTTCACGTGCAAGGATTTATCCGGTGACGACGAATCGACGGCAAATAACAGAGAGAGAGACCGTGAAGCGAAAGAGAAAAGAAAGGTGCGAAAGGGTGGAAAGGGATGAGAAGGTAAAGCCCTTCGGCGAGATATACCGATGACCGAGGTAGCAAGAAGAAAGAGAGATGAAGAGCGTGAAAGAGCTTTTCTTGCTCGAACTCGGTTTCCCTCTTGGAAATCACCTTTAGAAGCCAATCGAGCCATTTCAGGCTAAACCTGCTGGACCACCGATTACGGATTTATTTATCGGTCCTATTGTCCTGTCTCCCCCTCTTCCAGCTTCCAACGTGCCCTTCGTCGATCTCGCGTGGGAGAACCTTTCTTTTCTTACCGCGACATATTACTCTTCACCTTTAGCCGATCTTACGACGTCTTTCTATCCGCGTCGGTCTGCCAGTCTAGGGCAATTTGTCAATTCCTGGCATCTCTCGCTGTTATCTTAAATCAATGTTGCCTTTCCGCCGGGAAACTCGCTCGCGGTTTGTATCGCGATGTGAGTTTCCGTTCGTCGATGATTTCGCAAAATCATTTTCTGCGAATTATTTCGCATATTTCTCGGATTTGACGTGTAAAAGGTGTAAATTAAAATATTCTCGGAATTATCTGCAGCATTAAAAAAAAAAAGAAAAATCGAATCATTTAATTGTAGCGGCACTCGATAATGGAATTAACATCAATGGCATTTGGAACAAACGTACATTACTCTGCTGCTTCGATATTCGCCGTATCGGCAATAAAATAATCAGCCAATGAATGTATGAATATGTTGTATAGATATTTTATTAATTCGCTTGCGCGAATCAAGTAGTCGTGTCTCCGTTTAATACGATTATACCGATACGCAAGCTTCATAAATGTTAGAGAACGACTTCGTATATCGAGGATCCATGTCGAGATGTATCGGAATAGCTCCGCATTTCCGACATGACTGTGTATGCAACAATGTTCGACAAGGTCGAGTGCATTCACCTTATTGGATTCAATAGCGCACGCGGATGTGCACGGGAATCCTGCTTGTTGGCCGACTACTGCAAGTAGTTATCATAGTTATCAGCTCGTTCAACATGCAACGAACTTTTGTTCCAGGCCGTTTCATGCGATACAATCCGGTGATGCTAGACTAAAAAATATTACTCTTTTATTTCAACATTTCCGTCTTTATGTTACATACAACATTGTGTCAGAATAATATTTTTTCTCAAAATAATTCGACGTGATTTATATTCATGAACAGCTTTCACAGAAATTCTTTTGCACAGTATCTTTTTTTTATTTTCTATCTATAATTCTTTTCTAGCAAAACTATTTAATAAACATAGAAATAGATATTTTTACCAATAATTTTCATATTTATATTAATTTAATATTTATTTTAATATTCTCTTTTTCAAGCGATTTATTATTCGTTTATATTTCATTCACGCTGCAGTATAAAGTCTTTGGAAAATGTGTGTGTGTGTGTGTGTAATTCGATAACAGCTCTCTTGTCATCTGGAAAATATTTTTGTCTGCAAGCTTTATAATTATTCGATATATAAATATATTCAATTGAATATGCCGCGTTTGAAGATTCCGCGGGTGATTTTATAAAAATCACGTTTCTCGCGTAGAAAACAATGGAAAATATAATTGAAAAGATTTTCTATATCCAGCATGTAACATGCATCGAACTTAACATTCAAAATAGAGTGGCGGCGATGCATATATGATTCGAGAAATATAGATAAGTCTATCGAAACGGCCAATGGCTTTTCAGTAAAGTTTTACCTTTGCTTTGAAAAGCCAATATTTCGTAAAAATGCGTTCGTGGCGGATTTCTTTGCTTTCGCGACTCGACAACTATTATGCGCAAAGCTGATGGTAGGACGAAAAAACGTTTGGCATAAGCGATGATTTCATGTCCATTTTCATCTTTCGCCGATCTGCTTTTATCCTCTTAAATATCCACTTGGATCGAGATTATATCGAATATCAAAGGAATCCATGCAAGATCTTAAGAAGATCCGATCGCGATATATCTTATTGTATCGTACTTTATGGAGAGTATATATGTTGCGAGAGACGCGACAGCATCGTCAAGAATTTTAAAATTATATGCAAAATTTATACGTTTACGTGCGCAATAGTATTTTATGAAAGCCATTATTTCATGGCAATCTATTTTCACATATACCGCGTACTACATGTTAGATCGGCGAATTTACGAGAATGAGCGGCATTCGCATGATTTTACGAGGCGTCTTATGATGATAGGAAGCAGTAGCTGATCTCGCCATACACCAAAACGCAATACAAAAAATTTTAAATTTATTTTTATTGCTTAGCGTGTTCGGTTTTTCGACATTTTTACGGCGAATTGTGACAAAAGCGTATTCTGCGACTCGGTGGCGCAAAATTAGCAATACATCTCTCTCTCTCTCTCTCTCTCTCTCTACACGTAATAATAAGGCTGATTTTTAATTACTCATTATACAGTTGCATATTTTAAGCTCCACTTGTGCCTTTTGCGCCTCGCGTATATTGGACGAGCTCGCACATAACATTCGACAGCAGAATGACGAGCACAATTTTAAGCGGTCCTCGCATGATGGTCAGTCACGTTCCTAGACGCCCCCGACGCACATGGACCGCGTCGTAATGTCGCGGTACGTGCCGCGATTACCATGGCGAGTAGATAGAAAATTTCACCCCGGGATTTAATTCCGACGTATCGGTAAAAACGGATTTCTCGATTCGCTCTCGAACTAATCCGCGCGCGTCTGTAAGTGTGCGATTCTTCCCCTCTCTCTCTCTCGCTCTCCATTTCCCGTGATTGAATTACAATGATTGAATCGCCGTAACGTATCGGAAGACGCATGCGAAGTACATACACGGAATGTAAAGATAATGAGAAACTAATTGAGATTTAATTATCCATTAGCAATTAATCGCGCGTCTTGTTAATGAGGCTATTGCCACGCGCAATTAAACGGAAAGCGAAGAATTCTGTTGATTAGAGACTCCGAAGGCTTGATTGGATGTTAACAGGCACAACGTTAATCTCTTCTTCGAAATTTTTCTCGAGAAGATAATCGAGACCTCAAAGAGAGAGATGTGCCATTTATTATTATAATCGGAGTAAATAATATTCGTAGAAACAAATTGATATAATAAATAAAAATATATTGTCTTTAATTTTTTTTTCATTAATGTATTTCCCTCGCAATATAAACATATCAAACTTAATTCTAATTATTTGTAAAATATATATTAAAAGTAATACCTGGGAGATTCCTTGCCTTCCTGGCCAGTCGCCATGTCGTTTCAGTAATTCCAGGAATCTTCCACTTCGATCGGAATCCTCACGGGATCGCGTAAATTCCGGGATTTCACAATTTTCTCATGACACTTTCATAGCTTGCCGGCGGCGAGGCTCGATCAGTGATGCAAACGGTCTCGCGATATTCAATCATAATAGTCACAATGTAAACTCGAATGCAACAGGAAGCGCAATTTCCCAAGATAATCCGATATACGTACAAACGATCATCTATCGAGCGATATACTCGATTATATACTCGTTTCGCCTGGCATCTTGCAAGTAATCATCAGACGGGGAAGAAATATCGATAGGAATGTATGCGATAAAGTTCTATTCAAAGATGTATTTCAACAAGTTTGTATATATGTTTGATGTCGACTTATAATTCGAATTATAATTGGTATAAATGACTGGTATAACAGATAACTTATCTAATTTTAGTAAATGACCCAACTGTCAACAGCTGCTAACGATGGCAAACGCGGTAATAAACTGGTTGTAATATGAATCGAATGGGTGCGAGAACGATTCGACATCGGTCGAAAAATTGCCGTGGAAATGTGACACGTGCTCCGCCGCAGCTCGGCCGCACGAATCGGCGATTTATCGCGATTTATTCCGGCACGAGAGCCGCGTGAGCGCACGTTTCGCGTATTGAATATATACGGATGGCGCACGAAAACCGGAAGAGTAACGACGTCGACGCCGGGCCGAAAACGTTTTCCAAGCGATGTCGTGAGTTACACTGCGGCTGGTCTTTCCTCGCGCGCGCACAAATTAATTTTTTTTTTTTTTAATTATACATTGCGTAGAATAGAGAGAGAGAGAAAGAGAGAGAGAGAGAGAGAGAAAGCTTTTCCTCTTTGATGTCTCTTCGCTTGATTATTTCGCGTGAGTTTTCCAAAAATTATTAGGTTCAATACCCCGCAGAAAGAGTAACTGTATTCGTTTCTCTTCACTCAGCGTATATTTCTTCTTGCCGATCGTTTCCGCGAGTCGCTATTTCTAGATCATCTCGACGACACTTCTTTGTACTACCACTTCGTCTCTCCTCAACGAAGTCCAACGTGCAATGATGAACTTTACACATTTATCCATTGCTGATAATATCGTGTCTCATTACACTTTGATGAAAAAAAAAAAAAACTCAAATTAGATTTTGATGAAAACTTCAACAAATACTTCGTTTAGTTCGAAATACATGGATAGTTTATTCAATATTGCTCCTTCATCAAGTTCCTTCACCCCGGATAATTCATTTATCAACATTATCTGAGATTTATGTCATTTTTACAATTACTTTGCAATTTTTTAAGAATCCGAGATTTTAACGTGTTGTATGATTCGAAGAAAAAGAATTATTTAAATTTGTTTTTAAACAGTTTGCGATAATTTTCTAAAAAAAAAAAGGAAAAAGATTATATGGACTATCTAAGACGAGAGCGTGCGACTACGCGCACTGCATATGCACGCGCGGCTCGATGAGGAGTAACGTGCGAGTATGACGGCGCACGCCGCGCTACTGACGACGCCTGGCGTCGCGGCGCCACGCCGTGAGAGAATACTCGACGGTGCGTGCTGGCGCAGGCGCCATCGACACCGGTTCGTTGACGCGTTTTTCCTTTTTCTTCCTCTCCCCTTTCTTCCCTTTTCCCCCTCTCTTTATCTTTTTTTTTTCTCTTTTTTTTTCATTTTGTTGCGCGTGCGGGTTCACCCTCCCCTTCCTCCTCGCCCGCCCGAATCGAAAGTAAGGTAAAATGATTCAGTACCGGCATTTCTCGCGCGACGGGAAAGCGCGGAATTCGGCAAAAGCGAGGAAAAACCGGCATCTCCCAGTGTTTATTGCGACGTTTTCATAAAATCTCGCAGTGAGAGGGATTTATTAAGCGCGCGTGGAGAAAATAATAATATGTCAAAAATGTTAGAAAAGACGAGCCAAAGAGATTCTTGTTTCTTCCGCGGAAAATATATCTTGAATTACACAACATAATAATATAAATCCTATAAATTTAATTCTTATTCTTTCAGCAAACAAGATCGACGGACAAAAATATTTGTACGTCTAAAAATATCACAAAAATAATTTGTCAAAAATTCGTTATTACTTTATTGCAATATATTATTAAATTATTATTTTGAATATTTTATTCTCTTTATATTATTTTATGTATAAATGGGTAGAAGTAGTATTTTAGCGTACATGATTTAAATACTAAAAAAAAAAAAATCCTCATAATTCATGCCTCTCAAACCGAATTACCACGTTTGCGTATTGTTGAGTGGCGTATAACGTTGTTTGAGACTCTCCGGGAAGATTTATTTGAATATTATCGTAAAATGATTCGTTCTTGCATATGTTTTGTTATATTTAAATATGTTTGAACGATACAATGCGACGGATATAGGCACATAAATTTCATTTAACTTTCCTATGCTAATAATCCTGCCCGTGAGCGGAACGCGTTCTCCTGCTCGCTCCGTGGCGTGAAGCGGAAAAAAAAATGCGTACGAGGTGCTATTTGCATTTGTAACGATGCGTTCTGGAGGGAGAGCCCGGGATAGCGACGGGTGTGTTGAGGGAAGCCAAAACCAGAGACAGCTGGTTGCGCCTCTCGGGTCTCCGGAGTGGAGACATCCGGTTCTGACGAGCTCGAAACTCGTCAAAATACACAAATCGCTGGCACATCCCGCACGCGGGCGTTTTCCCGCGGGAAGACGTGAGACAACGAGACAAATGGCGGGAATGGAAACGTTTCTCTCGATCAACATCAGCTCTCTCTCTCTTCGCTGGAAAGACAACACGGATAATTAAAATCTCATGGTTTTCACCTCGTAGAAAATATTGCGTTTCCTGGGCACATTCGCGAGCATCAAAAAAGTGAAATAATTTTATTTTATATATTGCCCTTGTAACATTAAATATTTTGTTGAAATAGCAATTTCATTTCATTTTATGAAATTTTCGTAAAGTGAATTTTATACTTTTAATATAATATCAAGTCAATCATACAATCAAGTGAAAAATAAATATCATTCTTAACAAGAATAAAAATTTTCGTTTCATCAATTTTCTCATTAAAAATCCGTGATGTTCGACGCATAAAATTTTAGTGTATACATCACTGTTCGAAATCTCTTACCGGCGTATCGATAATATTCCATCAACGCGTAATCCACATCGGACAAAACAAACCGCATGTCCGAACCGCCGTAGCCGTGTAACGCGCGCGCCGTGCGTATCGGTTATTAAATATATTTCCATTTCCGCGGCACCAGATATTGTTCCATTATTCGAGAAAAACAACGCGGCCGCTGGTTTCCTCGCTCCAACAAAATAAACGTATCCCGTGAACGAGAGGAAAGAGTGATGCTTTTTTTCCCTATATCGCACACATTAATGACCACTCCCGCCGTGGCTCGCACTGTAATAAAGCAGCGGGCGCGAAATCGTAGAAATCAATGCGTCTTGTTCGGCACTGACCCATTTCCGGTTTCGCCGCGGTCCATCGCAGTCGTAAAATGGTCGAGCTATTCTAGCTGTACGCGGTTGCAGCACGGAAACGCAATTCACGGGACATCCCAGACCGAGATGTTGCATACGTATGTCCGTATCCAGTATTCGGCACGCATAACGAAACACACGATGTCGTGTACAACAGCGTCAGCACTTCTCGCATTAGCGATCCATGAAAACGCGCGCATCATCGTTGCCGGTTGACCGACGAAGCGAGCCCTCCTCTTGAAAATTTCTCATACACGAATCGCAAGCAATCGTGCTCGAAATCAGGCGATGCATTGTTACGCGACAAACACTTTCCGCGTTTTGTGAATAATCACGGGATAATTTGTGAAATTATTATAAAATAAAACGTCAAATTTAAGGAAGACAACATAATTTTTTTCGTCTAAAATTTTGTCATATATATTCCTCGTATTTAAAATGTATATATTAAATAATTATATTTTTATATCTAAAGCACATAAGAAAATTTTAGAAAAAATAAATAAAAGCAATATAATATCTCTCTACCGTCATTGCTCTGTTGATTTTCAATGATTAAAATTGTGTGCCTGCTTGTGCGCGAGAGAAATTTATTATATCCCAATATTCATTAAAATAACATTCCGTTTTGCAAAAAGAATATTTGTGTAAGGGAACTCGGATGCTGAAAAGCAAAGTGCACTTTGCCTGGTGCATTTCGGGGATAACATCACTGCCCGGGTATCCGCCTTTGACGGCCCTGCGGCGTCGAATGACAGGACGAGCGGGTCAATGGAAACGAGCAATTCGATCCTGCCGCTGTCGACGTGTACTTCGAATGACCCTTGTCCAGGAATAATTGTACATGCCTAGATTGCCTGGACGAGGAACGCGACATTAGCGAATCGAGAAAAAGTGAATACGTTGATTCAAAAATCAATACTGTGCGTGCTTTCTCACTTTAATCCTGAATTTAAATCTTGAATGTATGTTAAATCTCCTCAAAATTATAATTACCCTCTCGTAATCATAGCTACGTTGTAAATTATGTTACTCTGCAAAACGACAGATGAAATAAATTTCTGCTTTCACAACATCGGTATGAATTAATATCGCATGACGTTACTTCGTTTCTGTAGAGCTTCAGGTGTGTGTGTGTGTGTATCGTAACTTTATTATAATAATATTTATTACTTCTATCCTCGCTGTAGTTTCTCGCTAACTTTTTTCCTTTAAATAATCCATACGCAACATGTGTTTTTGTTACACACAGTACTATGACTCGTACAAATGCGCGAGATCGCATTTCCGTTACTTAAAAATAATATGGCAAAAACCGTCGGACGTCCCCGCGAAAGCGACGATTAATGTTGAAACAGTGTCGATTGATATTGACTGCGATGCAATAACCGATGGCAATGCAGGCGACGCCGATGCTGCGCCTTGCACTGTTATAGGGAGAACGAATGCGCGGCGTAATAGTAGTAGTGGTCTGGTGCATATGGAAATCAGACCTTTCATCGATCGCATCGATGAGCATCGAACGGCATCGATCGACACACGAGACGACGTTAGCGCGCCAGACCAGATGAACGCGACCTGGGGAATAATGTATACTATCGGAATATCGACACACTCTCTGACAGATCGGTACACACTGCCCCACTTTATGCGGCGCCGCGCCGGCGAAAAATTAACTATTCATTCGTGCGAACAACAACAATAGCCGCCGAATGAAATATCGAAAGACGGATGCCAATTTGCGGAAGCCAGACGTTCAATTTTTTTTCTCTCTACAAGAATATACTATTCGAAATTTGTGGCAATATGTGAGGCTGAAGAAGGAGAAATAGTCGGAAAAGATAGATAGATTCCTATAAATAAATGCTTGAGTAAGCCACGGCAAAAAAATATCCGGTTGTTGTATATCTTCATCAATATACTAGTAATTTATCCAAGATATTATTGAATTTGTAACTCATGTTCAGAAATAATTCTTGATGGCAAGACATTAATGTGATATGTCACTTAATTAAAGATCTGTCAACTATTTCGCGATCGAAAGAGTGCCGTCAAAATGCGCCACAAGTCTGATACAATCGAGACACATTCCCCTAATAGGAAAACTTTTCATCGCGGAACATTATGCGGTGTTAATGCGATTTAACGAGTGTCGATCAAAGAGGCAAATAATGTGAGAACGACTTACATTCAGAAATGCAGCAGCGCGTTAACGTCTTCCGGTCAATTAAGCTTCATTGTGTCGCGAAGGAAGCGGAAGTGATATTAGCTCGACATACAATTCTTTAGCTGACCTTGTGTGAGTTTAAACGTCGAGGTTGTTACCCGAACTACCCTCACTCAGGCGGCTTCTTTGAACCAGCAGCATTAATTTGACGTATAATTATCTTAGCTATTTGCCACAATTCGAATAAATCCAAAGCAACAATAGAGATATAAAATCGATATAAATTCTGTTTTTTTAGAAAGAACATAGACTGAATAAATCTTGAATAAATTTAGCCTTATAAATTTAGCCTTTTTATTTGTCCATTAGACTGTGTATGTGATAATTTTATAATTAAATATATATACATATATATATAATTGTTCACAAAATTATATTTTAAAATGTTTCTAATATTTTTAGAATTCTCTCAATTCTATGTTGATAGCCGATTTTATAGCTCATAGATGTGGCAATTTCATCACATGGAGTCTGACTGCAAGCGCCGTATTTCTCTTACGCTATTAACGATAAACTCCTCGCATTCTGTTTTATTGGCGATGAACTTTTTTTGTCTCATCCAGGCACGAGCCTGTCGTTGGTTAAATCCGGAGGGCTGCGTGATGTCGTGCGTAAGTGCAAAAGGTTCGTTGAACATAATCGCCTATCAGAGGGGAGTTTAACGCGATTTCACAATCCCTGATCGCAGTGGCGTAAAAACGGATATAGTCCTGTATATTATCGAAGCACGGCGCTACAATGGAGACCTATTGCCTATGGGTGCATAATTTCGGCCGGACCCCGTTTTATGCATGAAACGTAAAAGGCCCTCTACTCTAATGATTGTACCTCGTAAATGTCATTTTTTCAAAAATAGAGCAATCAAAACTACAATATCTTCCGTCATTTCAATTTTAGCAATTTGTCAATGTGTCATTTTTTATACAAATTTGAAAAAGTATTAACAATTAATCTTTTCTGATAATTGTGAAAAATGTTATGGAGTTAAAACCCTGTGTGAACAACAAAAGACAAAGACAAAACAATGTATTATAGTTAGTATAGTATAATGTTAAAAAAGTCGAACCTTGGGGCTCTTAAAAATCAACCATTTTGTTTCAAGATACCGGTAGCACTGGTTACTTCTCTTCGTTACCTTTAACCTTCCTACAGTTATACTGAACTTTTTACGGAGATGTATTTCTGCAGCACGGCTTTGTGTGTTCAACAACATATAAAGAAACTTAAAACCTGGTAGATTATTATATCCTCGAGTTTCTATCCCTTTCTCCTGTTTTATCTCGCATTCAAGCAAAAGCGATTTAAGCAACGTAACAACCAAGGCAACATATAAAATCTACATAACTCGTAATGATTTCTGGCAATATTCTAGACGAAACATAATATCATATTTATATCTTTTAGAATAAAAATAATTTATAAATGTAAAATAATTTTTTTTTATGATTGATAATAAAAAAAGTTTTTTTAAATAATACACAAAAATTATTTCTTTTTTATTTACAAAAATGTTTTCCGATTCTGAAATATTCCAAATTAGAATATTTTACTACTAAAGATGAATTCTTTAAAATACCTTTTGGGATTATTGTTTTTAATTATCAGTCAGCTTTTTCAGATTATTTACGATATGCTCAGAATATAAATTGAAAGGCTTTGTAATGTACCTAAGAATTACGTTAATTTAATACTTTGTTTTAAGTGACCGGACAATGTCATGATAAACACACATTAAAAAAAAATTATCGACTACCGACTTCGTTGTTTGCGTTATATTCAGATACAATCGCCGCGCCGTCGACCGCCGACGCAAAAGAAACTACATCGCGTATCACGGGCATGCATTTTGTACTATCAAAGCACGCACGGCGGACATAATCGCGGCTCGTAACCGCCAATGTATGAGTATCGACGCAGGGTGCATTTCGATTTACGCCGGGCGTGTAATTTTCTTTTATCGCGCCACGAATCGGCTATGCCGAATGACCGGTCCGCCTCTTATTCATCGCGAGAGCGGCAGTAAAACGGCTCTATCTTGGATCTTGCATCGATCCCGATCGATCGATTAGAATTCCGTGAGCAATCACGAAACAATGTAGACGTATAATCGAAGAATTCGCGAGCTGCTTCACGTGCGCGCGTTCTCTCCGCGCGATCGTAATCCAGATGCGAGATGAGAATGATAAGAGAAGTGGTCCTGGGCAGATGTAACTCTGCTTTTTACGAGTCCAAGTTTGCTGTCCGATTATTTCTGGCGCGAATAGTTTATTGTCGGTACGCGAGGCCTTGCGAAAACATCCTGCGTTCGCGGAAAACCAACAGAACGTTTTCAACCGACTTTGCACGATTTCATCGCGATCGCCTGGAACGCGCGGGAGAAGAGGCTGGAAGAGTTTGCGCGAGGATAATTATCATCGAGCGGCCGAGCGTATTCAAATCTTGATCGCCGCCGACACCACCGTCGTCTCTCAATTTTCCTCCACTCAACCGCAACGTTTCCTTTGTCCTCCCGATGTTCCATCGCCTCCCCCGCGTATATGTTCCCCCGCCTCCAATGTCTCGGGATTTCCCGAGAATGTGTAAGGTATTCGATCTCTCTAAGAGAGAACGGCACTCTCAAGCTTTAAATCAAATTTGTCGCAGACTAGAATTATCTAGATTGTATAAAACAATTTATATTAATCTCATATTTATAGTTGTATCTATGAAATGCTAAGAACAAAGTAACAAAAGATCAAATGAGTGAATCCTACTGAAAGGATTATAGTATTTAATGGTCAATTTCTTTTTCATATATTACGGAATAAAATTAGATAGTTTCTCTTTTGCATTTGAATAAAATTGACGATACAAATGACAGATGAAAAAGTTAAATTAAAATAATTCATATATAATATATATATATATATACACACACACACTTGAATATGTACCGAAGATGCCGCGCCGCAATTTCCGTAAGGAATATAAGAGGATCGTTTCAGAGAAATCAAAATCAAATTAATCTTACGGCTGAGAAACGGCAGAGCGGGATAACGAAGCTTAAGTCATTTCGCATCGAGACGCTGATCATCCGAGCCGTCGAACAAGTGATGCACCGCAATCATTATTCCTTGACAGGTAAAATACGCGCGAGGTCGCGACGTGCACGATCTAGTATGGCGCATCGATTTGTTGAAGCTCTCTTCACTCACCCCCAAAGGCCTTTAGTTAAAACCTGATTTACGACACGAATTCCACGATATGCGGCTCGTATTGATAGTTGAATACGGTATCTATGGCAAACCGAGAGTGCACTTTCGGGGATTAAAAGCCGTAATTCGCAGTGCTCGATTTTCCGAAGAACAATGCATACACAAATGTTCACTATCAAAGAGAAAATGATAGTGAAACGAGGAAAAATTAAACAAAAACTTGCAGGAATTATAAAAATTCTAATTTGACTTGAATCGGCGGAAAGTATTCAATGCGTCCAATAATATTAGTTTTTAGATAAAATTAAATAATAAAAAAGATCAATTTTGGCATAATAAAATAATATATAAAATAGATTCTACATCGTGCTTTCTTTTATAGGAAAATAATTCTGGTGAAATTAAAAGCGAAGCCTTTCTTAAAACATTTAGATATCATAATATATTTTTTATAAAATGCATGAGCATTGTTTTCATATATTCAGAAGATTTGCAATTAAATTTTTAAATTACTGAACGATCTAAAGCACAAATTGCATTTAACTTTTAATATTTTCATGTCTTTGTACAAATTTAAGACAATGCGACGTTATACCTAAATAAAAACGCGATCGATTCTTTTTGGTTGTGCCTCGAAACTTTGTAGAGAAAAAAGCTTTCCGCGAACCTGGCTAATCCCACGGGATAAAGCTCTCCCCATTGCATTAACATAGTCCTGGGGATGATCCTGCCTCGTTTGCACGATACTCTGAGAAACGATCTGATAAGAACCGACCGATCTCCGCGCCGAGGGCGCTGGTGAGCTCGACAGCAAAGAGAGAAGGGTAATTGTATTTGCATAGATTCGAGATCGGCTTTGCTCCGTGGATTAACGCGTCGTTTGACTGCAGTTAGTGATTAGGCATAGTTACAGTGTGGCTGATTTAGTAGACGCGAGAAATTCCGGAGAAAGCATTACGACAGGGCGTATAGAAAAGAAATTACACTGCGGGCGATTATGTTTAACATTAGAGAAAAATGGAAGATCCATTTCTATTGGTTGATTTTTAAATTTCTTCTCGGTTTTGCAACCATTATTTTTTTTTAATGAGTATTTATATAATATATACGATCTTTTGTGTGAGGAAAAAATTGCAATTAAGTGTGTATTCAGTGTGTATTCTATATATATATTGTGATAGAGCCTTTTCTTAATAACATATTTTACGCATATAAATCAGTTATTTTATAAATAACAATAAATATATATTTAGTACCTTTATTAATTTTATAAAAAAAGACCTTATATACATATATTTGAATTAGAGATTTAATTCTTGATTTTATATAGCGATTAAAAGTTTGGATTATCACTAGTACTATGAGAATGTCCTTCGTCACAATTGACCTCTTCTTCGAGTATAGTAATTATTCTTTCAAGTACAATTCAGGGATACCTTTTTCGTGGTTCCCGCGGTTTTTATCTCACCACTTTACGCGTCGCGTTACACGCAAAATACTCGGGGACGCAAACGCCGCCACTCAGGGATAATCTTTCAAGGTAGGGAAAGCCGTCGTGGTCAGACGAGAAACGAATCCGCCATTACTGGTATAAGTTTTCTCAAGAGCGCATCGTGTTTTTACCTCCCAGTAGTCGCCGTGCCTACATTCGTTCGCGGAGGATTTGGATACATTCGGTTATACTTCGGCGTGAGGATCTGCCTCTCTTCCACATTCTTCCCATCCCCGATTTTTATTCTCTCCTCAAAGGACGTGTAGTTCGGCAAGTGTTTTGGCCGGGAACTCGAGTAGGTGGTGCTCTCGTGAGTGGGGATTCGCCAAGTTTCTAAAATGATGCGGGGAAAAGCGGCGTGGGCGAGAGAGGCTGGGAGGAAGGTACGCAAGAAAGATTTCACGACCCTTAATCTGGGTTAGATCTTCGAGCCCCGTGGGCTGTCATTTCCTACTAGCACACCCTATTGTCTTTAGGCTTATCTCTAGAATCGTCGAGAACGTGGTGCAGCTGGAAGGAAGTATCGAAGTTTTACGACCCTATTTCCGCGGATCGTCGCGACTCGCTAAAAGTCGATAAAACGCCGGATACCAAGAGTCGTATTCGAGGGTATCGTTTGCAAAAAAAAAAGAAAAAAATAGCGCAGCACGGATCAGTATATAAATATATAGCTAAATTTAAACCGGCGCGATTAATGTGTTTCCGGAAAATGTCAGTAAATAAATTTATACAGAAAAGAAAATTTAAAAATATAAAATGCATAAAAAAGTACAGTTGAGAAACCTCTCATCTTTGCAATTATTTATATTATCATTTCCTATGTAATTTTATCAATAAAGATTATAATAATAATAAAAATTATATATGATAAATATCTGATCCACATCATTTGCAAAATTGAACAGTTGAAGATCTTTTAAACACAAAGAAATCGAACAAAAATCATCTTCGTTAACATGGGCTCTTTTGTCTCTCAGACAAAGAGTCTTCAAGAAAAAGATTTTTCCACGACGATCGAATCTTTCTGGAGAATAATAAATGTTAAGGTGAGATGTCAGAAAGTTGATTTCATCGAGTTTTCGCTCGATTCTCTTTATCAGAATTTTGAAGGAAGGAACCTTGCTCCACGCTTTGCCCTTCGTTACAAAACGCTCGTGAACGTGTTTCAAGTGTCCGACTATCCCCTGCCTTCGACAAGGTCAGGTCGAGAAAACGGTCTCTTGTCGTCGTCCCGGAATGCTCGAAAGACCGTCGTTTGATAGACCATCTTAATGAAGTACTCTCAGGAGGCCGACGTGAGAAATGACCTTTTTCAATGAGGATAGTTCCTCACGATGCTCGGACGAAGAAAGTAGTCGCTGTTACTTATTGCGAGATAAACTGGAAGGATCTCGAGGTAAAAAAAAAAAAGAAGAATTAAATATTTCTCTCGTATCATGCAAAAAAAGAAAAAAATAAATAAATAAATAAATTAGTTGTACATTACACAGATTGATGTCTAAAATAATATACCCTGCTTAATATCCATCTCATTATTCATTACAACGTAATTTATAAATTCTTGTATGTGTGCGTATATATAATATAATATAAACAATATAATTTCCGCGAACCGAATATCTATCTGTAAATAAGACGCTACCATCTTCCCGTGGCATCTATCCGCTAAAAGTCATCGAACTTTCGACGATTATGGAACTTTCCTTCTTATTCGCAGGATTTATTTTAAGCCGTTCGTTGAACTGTTTAATTCGTTAATTCCGATTTAACTTTTATCGTGAACTTTAGCGAAAGAGCGCGCGTAGGAAGAGAAATTAGATTTCCCTATGGGAGAGAAATCCTATTTTTAAGATCGCGCAGCTTGCCTTCTCTCCTTCTCTCTCTGCCACACCGTTTATCATCGACTGTTCAAACGTCGAAATTAGCACGAGTATAATTTATCGGGCGACTGTGCGCGCGATCGTCGCGCGAGTGAAATGCGACACGAATGAATTTATCAAGAGAAGCCAAGAAATTCGAGGACGTCAATTTCGTCGAACTGTTGCGCCGCTCTTTCCCAACTGCACTCCACTGTTCTCGGTGTTAAGCAGCTGCCGAGATTTATCGTCGCGCCGGTTCAGTCGATAATTAAACCACCGTAAGCCGGAATAGGGGAATGACGGCGTAAACGGTCCCTCGATATCACCCTTACGACAAAGTCAAGACTTCCGTGCCACTGTGCGCCAAGAAGCAATGCTTTTCGCGATCGAGAATTTACACCATAAGTCATTATATCTGCGGGCCTAACGGACAGAATTATCAAAAGTCCAACGCACTTGTTTACCAATGCATTTTTTCGTAGTCATAGTTGTAGAAAAATGTTCAACAGCCGATATAAAATGAGAAATTTATAGTTTCTGTTGGAGCTCGTAAAAGTGTGTCGTACTTCGACAAAGAAAAAGAAGAGAAAGAGACACTGTGACGACGACATCGAGAATGTTGGAAACATCGAGCAAGAGAAACGCGAGATTATAAAGTAAAAGTTGGCCAGAAAACGACGGATCGGTCTCTCGTCGCGTCCTTCCTCTCACAGAGATATATTGCAAATAAGATTACGCGGAGATCGCGAAACGACCCGCACGACCCCAACGATAGTCAGCCCTTTCGAAAAATACGCGTGCGAGACGAATCTTGGAAGAAAATGGCTGAAATTCCGGCGCCTTTACCCTACCATCGCGTCACTCTCTCTGGATGCTCTTGCGTTAACCCAGGGACCATTATGTTAGCCACTTAACTTCTCGCAGTATCGATCCTTCACAGTGTTTTATTATATTCCTCTTTGCTCGGGATATACAGCGTGGTGTGAGTGGACATGTTTATGTAAATGGCGATCTATTCTACTCGAGTAATTTATCGTGCAATGCCGCAAAAACATAGCGGAGTGCGCCATTTCTTAGATACACGCGTCAGCTAGACAAGCGAAATTACGAGTACGCCCGCGAAAATATTTTTACTCGTACAAATGGACTCACTGGATATATAATAATTCACGTCACTCTCTGTGATCCGACCAAAACACGAGCGTAATTCCTTCCAACAAGTAGGCCATCGCGTTCATCGCTTACCTGCAATCAAAACAAGAAAGATTGTTATTAAATTATGCGCACGAAACAACATATGAGATTAAAACTAATCGACGATCGAGATTCTTGTTCGTAGGATCACTGCGTTGCTGATTCATAGCGCATTGTTTGGTGAGAAGCTCCCGAATTCGCTTAATCGGGACCTTAATTACGTAGACCGAGCATTAATTACGAAGCAAATGATAAAACCTGTGTTTCGCTTCTCTTGATGCATACGCACGCGATAATCGAAGAAATACGGCCCTACCAGTAATAGCGAACGTTCGCGCACATACATATACGAAGACTCTAGGAAGATAAGACAGAGATTTCACGATTTCCGTTTAGTGGGAATTATCGCAATGATACCCGGCTCTTAAATCATTCACTAGTACAGATTAAAGATCAACTGAACCGTTCTTCTCGCACAGGCGGCTAATCGATAAGGAGATAATTTTTTATTTTTGAAACATTTATTAATATAAAGTAGTATTCGTTAATATAGATAAAAAAAAATTTAAATATCCTTTTCATACACAAAATATATTTTCACAAAAACAATATGTCAAGAGGAAGAAAAATATTTAAAAAATACATGAATCTTCACATTCTATAAAATTCTTTTTAAAAAATTCAAAAAATTTGTTAAAATTTTCAATTCAATTAATAGCTGTAAAAAAGAAATTTATCTCATGATATATCGAGCAAGCTAATTGATTACCAAGAAGAACTTAGACTTATCCGTTGACGCAATAATTACCTAATGGAAATATCCCTCGGGAGAAGGACGAAGATAAACGGTGGGGCGATTGGTGGGGTAATGGTGGCAAATTCAAATGTATCGCCTGAATTATCCGACTCCTAAACGTAGGTACAGAAAGAATAGGACGACGAGAGACGGACTTCACCCTTCGCTCGTAACTCACCCTTGTTTTTGCGCGATGCAACGAAACTTTCACTACGAAGCACGGCGCCTGAAAACGTTTTAACCCTCGGCGAAGTTCTCGTCGAGCCACTCCCGAGAAAGAAAGTAAAATAAAAAGCTACACTAACGCAACGATCGAAGGTCGCCGGGCTCGCGCGAACACTCGCGTTTCTAATCGGCGATAAGCGAAGGGAAAAGCAAAAGTCTCCTTCCCCCCAATGTAAATCTCACACGCGACGTCCTATCGCATATCTATGAGTTTGTTTATTAATTATCGCGCACCCGCCTCTGCCACTTCCGCCCTTCTCGTTTTCGTCGTAAACACCCATCGTGAAGCACACCCTAAAATTCTATCCTAATCGCGAATGCCCGGTTAGAGATCGCGATACACGCATCCGCGTGCGCCTTCGTAGATGGCACAGATATGTGAATCCCGTGGCCATTAATCGCGAATTCGTGGGTAATAAACGGAAGTTGATAAGCGATTCTGGTCGAATAAGCATGAATTAATTAATCAACAGATTGCACAAAGATGTAATGTATCTTAATATATTATACAATAATAGTGAATTAAATCGATATTTTATTTAATGTCCATGTTTAATTAATTGCATTAATTGATCATTAATATTAATATTATTAAGTACGATACAATAACAGGCATTTTTAACTATTAATATATATATAATGTTTTTGTATGATTTATCAATCAAATTGATTGAATTGATAGAATAATAACAGCGTTAACGATTTTGGAAAGGGCCCGATGACGCGATCGTTAGCGAAATCGTTTCATTAATCTTCCCCTCGGAGACACCCTCGCATCTACCACGCTAATTCCACGTGATTCAATTAGTCGCGCCTCATTTTCTCCATCGTGACTACACTTGGAGGACTACACTTTGTGAGAGCCGTGTTCTTAAATTAAGATGAATTTCGCGGCTGTTTATCTCTTATCCGGTGTCTGTATGGATGCTCGCGATATATTTACTCACAAAGATCTCGTGGGAACAACCGTACGTCAAAGCGACTTCCACCAAATCGTTACGGCGCAGCCTCTTCTAGGGAAGAGAGAGAGAGAGAGAGAGAGAGTCACCCCTATTTAACTTCCCTCAGTCAACAAGAAATGCCCACTTGAAAGTCTTTGCGATAAAATGTCGTGTCGTTGACAACGACACAGTTTTTGGTATATCTGTTATTCTCTACAAATCAGTATTTTATCCTATATATCAGAAAAATGTAGAGCTAATATATCTCTGTGTAAATTATTTTAATTTATATCGAATATTAGAATTTTAATATTAATATTTAATTTTGATACATGAATAAATTATAAATAATTTAAATATGATGGAAAAAACATATTGTGATATGTAAAATGTTCAAAGAAGCATAATGTAATTTAAAATTTTTTAAAAATCAATATTTTGTATAAATTAAAAGAGCGACGGATTTATCATCTAATTTTTCAAGTAATTTTTTTTTAATCCGCAGATAAATGCGTACACGTGTCTTTGATAAATATTAGCTTACGAATAATTGCGTTTGCAGTAGCATGTTGCAATTGTTACACGGCTGCGTGGTGTATATCCGGTTTTATAAATGCACGCACGGAATGCGAAGCTGCATGAAATACGCTTTCGAATAGGCTTTCCTCGTGGGTGACATTCGTCCGTATCTGCTTTCGCAATCAACAAAAGCGCGCATCCATTCGCATAATTAAGCGCTTATTATTAATTAGCCGCTTCCAGCAAGCTGACGCGACAACCGGAAACGAATAGGACGTCAAGGTGTCGCAGCCGTTCAAATTTGTCTACTTTCTCCCGTTTGTGCATTCATTCGGTCGCGACGCTCGTTATCCAAATTGCACGCCGAAAAATTACAGCGTGCGATTAACGCCCGTTTTAACATACGTAATGTTACAATGTAACGTTCCGATGCACGACTCGGCGCAAAATTGCCTATTAGCGAAACCAGATGAATGTACGATTATATTTCATCAATATCACGACGCGTCATTAATTTCCGTAAATACGAATTAAATTAGGAAATACAGAATTAAATATAATTAAATATCACCATTTACATGATTAAAATAAAATGTAACTTAATAATTTACATCATTTACATAAACTGTTATAAAGACGAATACAATTTTCAGCTTTGCATCTTCTTTCATTCAATTTTCGATATCATGTTAATTGATAAAACTTAAATTTCGTTAAAATAGAAGCTATTTAAAATAAGAAATAATAATTTCGCAAACTCCGTAGACTTATAATAATGAAAGTATTTATTAGTTTTATTACTTTTATTTAAGAAAAATTTAAATTGCTCGCAGATTTCTCAATAGGGTCATGGGAAATATAAATCTGCGTATAGATTTTTTTTGGAGCATTGTATTTTAGATATCTTCACACTAGAACGTGAAGATTGGCGATCCTCGTCCATTTTGGCACGCACAGTTAAGACCTCGTAATCCCACGTGTCCTTCCACGTTTCCAGCTAGCTTCTGAGTCTCTCTTATCACCCCCGCCGTTCTTTCCCCTTCGCATCACCCCGCAAATAAATCCTTGCGGTCGCATCCTGGAGGGGGATTAATACGCGGCCCAATTAAGAAGAGAGGCCCGAAAGAGCCGTTAATTTATAGATCAGGATCGTGGGGTCGAACGAAACAATTATTGCCCTTTGTTCCCATTTCCGCGCCTTGTTTTCTGCAAATTAAAATAAACGGCGTGCATCCAATCGCATCCCGCAACGATATCCGCTGCTCTATTTTTGGTGTACGAATGTCGATTACTCTAAATAGCCGACGGTCCACTATCGGAATTATCCGCAGGAACAAGAATCGCGTACGTGCCGATGGCAGGAACGTGATGATGCGTTTCTGACCGAATAAGTTTCGGATCGGCAAAAAGAATTAATTCGATCGTCGTCGCACGTTCCAGATCGTCTTCGAACGTGAACAATTGGAGGCGGTTATAAAGAAAGGGAGAACGGTTTCTAAGCCACTATCGAGAGAGAGACAAAGAGGTCTTCTACTGTCTGTAGAAGATAGTTGTCGCGAAGGATCTCGACAAACTGCCCTACTCGTGGAGGACCCTTGTCTCCCCGGGACCGTTCTACGACACGCGATAAGTCTTACTAGCAAGTTATCCGACAGGTTCGACCGAACCGATGGCCTCTAAGATATCTCGGAGCGTCTGTCGGCCGCTCTTCCATTAAACGCGTTTCCTATATCGAGTAAGAAAAAGCGTCGTCGTCGTCGCCGCCGCGCTGAAATTTCTTCTCCATTGCAAAATTCTACTGTCGGAATGGCTGAGTAGCAAGATTTATTATTCTACTGCCTTCGCGATTCTTTTCTATTCGCGGAAATTCGTTAGTAGTTTCTTCGTTTCGCTTCGTCTTCCAGCATACGTAAATTAAATTCTTAAGCAAAGTCGTTGAAACAATGACTCTTTGTGTTAGCAATTAAAATAATTAATATATATATATATATATTGATATAAATAATAATTGCTATAAAATGAGCTCTGATATTCTCTTGTAATTTCCATAGTATATACAAATTAAATTTGAGAAATTGAAATTAATTATTTAAAAAAAAAGAATAAATTACATTTTTTTTAAATTATTTCTAAATCAAATTATTTTTACAAAATATTTTTAAATTCTTCTACCTCGATCAAATCAACTTAGTTTTGCGATTATATATTATATATTATATATATATATTTCTTAAAAAAGACGTGCGCATAACATGTAGGAAAAATAGGAAATAGTTATTTTGTTTAACGTAGCTTCAATACCGGAAGTTTAGGTTTCTAATCCGAAATGCTCAACGATGACGGAGAGATTCTCACTCGCGGTGAAGTATGTGATTTCTTCCGAGCTCGGCGCGCGACACGACCAACTCGACGCGAAAAACATGAGAGACATCCGAACACGATACTCCACTTCGGGAATCTCAACGACTGCGCGCTGCCCAGGATTTCCGCCTTAGACGGCGGGGAGAATAGTGTTCTTAAGCCGCGCAAGCGAAATATATCCGCCGCCGTGCTGCTTTCAGGCCTTTTCCCTGTCGGTGAAGACTCGCGAAGATTCCCATAAGGTTTCCGCGAGAAGGAAATCCTTATCGCGCGAATCTAACCATGAGTCTGTTCGATCCGAGACGAAAGGAGATCGACATTTCAAATAATCAAAGCGTTAAAGATACATGGAAGCTAAATATAAATTCAAATTATGATCAATTTTAGAATGCACACATCTTTCTGGAATTTTAATTATAATCTTTTTAAATTAATAATTAATTTCTCTAATCTATGAATAAGAGAATCAATAATCTAATGTTATTGTTATATCTTACAGATGCATGTTTCTAGCAAATGTTTTTTGTTTTGTGTTCTGAATAATATTTCTCTTTGCAATATCTCTCCCCCCACATCTTCTCGATATAACTCTCGAAACATGGAAAATTACTTTCAGAGAAAAGTCTGTACTATTACGGAAATGCACTAACGCGTTGTAACGCAATGCGTATTTGTAGATATCGATATGGAAGATGGAAAAGCCTGAAAGCGCGAGGTATGAATAAGGCCGTAAATCTACAAATAGCGTAAGGCAACCGCATGTACACTCGAGATACTCTTGCAGATTAAGTCACGAACTCTTCGCCAGGTTTATTTATTGTGCCTTCGAGTGTGTTCCACAATATTTACAATATAATATATATATATACTTGACAAATGGAAAATATCTCTGCAAAACAAATAAGCGTATTTGGTAAACAATATTTCTTCGCGAAAACAGAGAAAACATGTTACCCTTTTAATAAAGAACAATAGCGAATATGCATTCATCATATTTACATGTTACAAGTAAAAAAAAAAAAAGAATAGCTTCCTGATTGGATACACTGGAAATAAAAGGGTTAAACAGCCCCTATGGGTTTTCGCAGCGATTGCAGCAGGAAGGGCCGCGATTGGCCATGTCAGAGCGATGTCCACGCGTGACGTATGGGGAAATTAGAAGTTTCGCGGCTGTTCTCCGCGAACTAGCCGGCTGGACAAATGGATAGAATTCAATGCCGACGAGCGTTTCCGTGGCCCTCTTATTGCTCCCCCGGGATGTTTCCCGAGGGATGCCCGCCGAAATTAGTCCATATTATTTTGGTGAGTGAGAGGCGCGAGGGTGGAAGCGGTTAGACGACCGGTTTGTTACCCGAAAGACGACGGGGCGTCGATGGAGAAAGACGTATCGGCACTTCGGGAATCTTAGGGTGGCCGTCACATGATCTGATTTCGCGGGGTACGGTTCTTGAATGAAGGAATCCTATGGGAGCTTCCTCTTATGGAAAATATTACAGAAACGTAATTTATACTTCGATAGAAATTGCGTAATTGTCGCAAAAATTTAATTTATATATATATATATATGATAGACTATAAATAATTAAATTATTTTCTGTCATTTATATTTCACGCCTCTTTTTATATATAATATATTATATATAATATAACATATTTAATATTCGAAGAAATTTATACGTTGATAAATCAAACTTATTTAATTTCATTCACATCGCACAAATTATCCCGTATAATTCATTATTGTTTTTAATCTGTGTCGGTTGCACGTATCGATCCGGTGATAAGACAAAGCGTCACTCGCTCGTTAAGGGAGTCGAGACGTTGGAAGGTGGCAGCCGCATGTCGGGACCGCTTTAAACATGATGAGGGCACGTCATATCGACCGCAGGACCCAATCTCCGTCCCGCATTAGTTCCATCTATGTGTCTCAAATGCACACACACATATATATACATACTCATTGCAGATATATGTGCACGTCGATTTAATCATTACGTAAGTGCATCACGAAATGCTGGTTGCTATCTCTTTGTGAACGAGGGGATAATCGCTCCAATTAAGCCGCTTTCCCACGGATTCCGCGTGCGTGCGTGCACGCGTCCCATCCGGGTAGATTCCGTGCCCATATACGATCGATATCAATAATATTCTACCAAGCGATATCGATATCGAATAATTCCGCGGGATCTTTCATCGGCCGGGCCGTTTAATAAGGCCGTGTCGAGTTTTACCATTAATCTTCATTTGTCAGATCTCGCAGCAATGATCGAAATTGAAGCGCGTTATTTTCGGGTTATATTTCGGCTGATGAGCAGACCGGGACAAAATAAAGATTGCATTCAATCGACGCGCGATAATGTTCGAAAAAAAAAATCTGTGAAAGCAAATCGACGCGTCCATCGAGCCCGCTCGTATCCGATATATCGGATTCGCATCGTTTTTTTTTTTTTCATCCTTCCTTTTTCATATAACAGGTATAAAAAAAAATATTACATTCCGCTCGCCGACAGTATTGGTTATTAAACGCTTTCGAATGAATACTGCATGAGCGTATCGTGCTTGAGAATATATCGTTCGTATATTATCCACTCGCTCGCGCGCGTATGGGATACATGCCCACACTCGAGCACGATTCCGCGTTAAATAATTTTTTGCTTTTCACAAAGTGAAAAATGTGATATCCGCAAAAAGTAATCCACTTGTCCGAGAGATAATCGGATGAACCGTTTAGACCGGGCATATACACTCGATCGCAAAAGTCTGCCAAGTCTAAGGAAAATGTGTGAAAAAGTGTCGGGACTAACTATACTGCTATCGATTTATTTGGATTTTGGCGGAGAAATACGCTCGACGATGTGAAGCTGGAGAAGGAGAGCAAAGAAAGAGTCGAGCGAGAGAAAGGCGACGTGCTAAGAACGTCGTCTAAATATACGGAGCTGACGAATGATCCCGCGGGGCGAATCTGCAATTCGTTTTTCTCGCGTTTATTCTCGCGTGCAACGTCCACCGTTTAGCGCGCGACAACGATCGACCAGATCGTTGCTTCACCTTTCTCGCCCATCCTTTCACGAAAGCGTTCTTTCGTCGCGATTAACAAGATTAGCCAAGCGCGACTACGTGCTTCTGGAAAATGTAAATGAGCGACCACAGAGCGAATGCAAAGTGAATGCGTATTGAATTTCTTTAAATTTGTAGAAGAGAAAGAAATGGTAATTCTACAAATTTCGTAAGGTTTTTTTTTCTAACAATAATACGAATCACCAATAGTTTTGTGTCTAAAAAATCTTCGCAATCATTCGAGTAGATGAGAAAATATTATCCTTATTTTATTTATCGTTGTTTAATTTCGTTAAATATGGCGAATTAAATTTAGCTAAAATTATCTTTAAATTGATAAAGTCTTCATACGTGAATTGTAACTGAATCACTTTGTAAAGATAAACGCGTGGATTCATGAGCTTATATATATATATATATATATATATATATATATATATATATATATATATAAGTGTACGTGATATCACATTTATCTCTCTTCAAGAATATTAAATATCTCTCGCAGTACGTTCATTATTGTTGTAATTGCGAAAGTTAGCATTATTAAACAGGTTCGCAACGGAGCAACAAGAAGGTTGTATCTCCTCTTCTTCAGATACTTGGCTTCATGTCTAGAGAAGTTTATAAGATTTGTGCTCGTATTCTATTCTAACACACACACACACACACGCACGCATACATAAACGGATGTCTAGACTTTCCGTTTACCGCGGAAAAGTTCAAAATTACCTTTCTTCGAGTATTACAGCGTTCATTCATCATTCACAACCTGTCGTCTAGACTGTGACTGTTTCAACTAATTTGGTCCGCGCATTTTTTTTTTTCCGCGAAGTCAGCACCGAGAAAAGCCCACAGCTCAGTGTTCTGAAATATTTCCAATTTGTTTTCCTAAAGCAATCAATAATTCAAACAAACCAACTTTTTTGTCGCATGTTTCATTTCGTCACGTCGCTACACAAATAAATCGGTAGATTAAAAAGTTATAATTGAATACTTTAGCATCGTGTGTTTAAAATTGATCACTTTAGTGCTAGAAATAATAATAGAAAATGATAGAATTATATATTAGAATCCCCTGATAATAATATAACAAGAAATTCAAAACTTCAACATATCGAATTATCTTTAATTTTCATATTTTGACGTTCCTATATATTATAAGATATTAATATTTTAATTTATTAATAATTTATAAGTAAACTAGGATTACCGCTCACTCCAAGTTTGTAGTGACATAATAAAGGTATGAGATGGTGGCGAGCGAATGTTTAACTAAAGGTTAAACTATACTCGGGAGAGCATTATTTGCTAAGCTAATGACCAGTTTCCCACGTTCTTCGGCAATCAAGCGAACAAAGGACTTCCGGTCACGTCGACAGACTGTCGAGGACTCCAACACCGTATCTAGTTCGGACTCCTTCACGCCACAACTTCGCTAACAGTAGTGGCAACGCTATGCAAACAGCTGTACTCCCTTTCCTTTTAAGTGTGTGGCGTTTCGAATTAACGGAGCGTGCGCGATATAATGGATATATTTAGTAAAATACAAAATATTTCTTAAAAAGAAAACTTGAAATTTTTGCCATATAGTTTTCTTCTCTATGTTCCTAATTACTATATTTTGATGAATTTTTTCCTTCATATGTTTTATATGCCTTTCTAATAAAGATGTGTTCGGAGATATTTTAATTTAGTTTATATAATAATTTAGTTTAAATAATAATTCTTATCTTACGAAACGTAAGCTTTTAATACAACTATATATAATTTCCATATTATTTATATGTAATCATGCGCATTTAAAGGATCATTTAAGACTGTCAAAAAATGCGGTAATAAATCTTCTCCTATGAAATTTCGTTTCCCAACTAATGATGCAACAAGAGCAAGATATTAATGATCTCGTATTCGAGACAAACATACGGTGGATTTCACCCACAAGCACGAGTACGCGCGTATATCGACCCGAATGAAAGAGCTCTTTCAAAGACAAATAACGAGGTAGCGAAAATAACGATATGCGCGGTACGGAGCGTGCAATTTCCTAATGTGGCCATTTCGCCGACGGCTGAAAACATCTTTGATTATTCGCGTAATAAACGAAGCGCGTGAGCTCAAGTGCTAATGGGCACGCAATAATTATCCGAACGCGAGCAAAAACAGGGACTAAGAAGGACCGTCACTTCGGCATACGAATGTAAATTTTACTCTTTCGCGCGATTTTCCGTGCTCTTTTCGTTTCTGCAACAACCAAAGTGTGTTGATGGCGCGCAGCTGATTAAAGATTTTAATCCTGACATCCGTAATTACGATCATTTTTCTTCCATGCGGATTTTCATCCGCAAAGGCGATTACCGAGTCTGTTGATCATTAAAGTCAAACTCCTCGATGGAAAGTCAAAACCGTATTGCTACATATATATTCAGCTGCGCTTGGGGGATCGAACCTCCTCGAGTACTGCAAAACGGGTGTCTCGTATTTCTTATTTTATGGAAGATAGCGTGGTATTCCGCGGAAAATGTGCAGTAAGTATCCTCTCTGTCTCCGAGGACCCGAGGAGAGGCCGAAAATATATATATCGCTTAAGAGAGGAAGAAGAAGAGAATATACATATTATGAAATCGAATAAGGATACATGGACATTGTCGGTCCACGAGCACTGCGATCGTAATGCTACAAAAGAATCGATGGAATATATTCTGAAACAAATAGCAACAAATAGGAACCTCCAATGCGTTTTCTTTTCCGCGAATATATTAATATTAATTATTATTATTATTACATACTGATCTCTTGATTTTATTTTGAATATTGAGCCTGAATATTAATAATGCTTCTAATTGATGCATCGACTAATTTAATTAACTTGACACGAGAACTTTAATAAATAAAATTATTTTTGATAAAATATATAACTAAAACACTTTAAAGTTGCCATAAAATTAAAATAACAAAGATTTGCTTTTCCTTGCACGAGGAAATTGCGAAATGTTGCGACGCCCGTACTTTACGATGTACTTCTTTTTTCTAATTTAGATAAATAAGTGCAAAGACAAGCGGGAAAATCCTACAAACATCTAGTACGGCGTCAGTCGCGTTTACATAATTTCCGTTCGAGTTAAGAAAAGTTTCAACGATCCATTTTCCAAAGGCGCGCACACTTTAACGACGTTTCGATAAGGACGCGCTGATAGAATAATTTCGTAACGAGCGCTTCAAGACTCGAGGTATAAAAGTGCGCTTCCACGTCTTGAAATGCTACAATTCTCCCAAACGCGTAACCCAAAATGAGCCGACTTTTTCTTCTCGCGCTGTTAATATGCGCCGCTTCGGCCGCGTATCATCCATGTATCATAAAGGATAAGGTATGGCGAATCATCCTGCCAAATAGACGGGTAGTGAAAAGTATAGTATTACACCGTGATTATGTGCTAATCTTACTTGGTCGTTCCATCGTAGGAAAAATCGGATATTCGGGTGATCGATATAGACGATTTCAGCACAGACGATTCCAGTTCCGTGAGTAATTGATCACATTATTTAACATAATTTCGCATATCATTATAATTTTTTAAAATTTTCTTTTCCCTTACCCCGATATTGCATTTTAAACCTAATTATTGATTTCTGTGAACATGTGTGTTCTACAATAATATTAATAATATTAATACGTGTTTTCAAAAAGGAGGAATCGGATATTCTGACTTTACATCTTCCGGAGAAAGGAAAAAGAGAAAAGGGTAGTGAAAAAGGAAAAGATTTCTGCAAAACAGATGAAGATTGCGATTCAAATTCAATCTGTTTAGCAAATATAATCTGCGGTACGTAATACAGACTTGCTTAGGTTAAAAATTATTGCCAAATACCTTATTCGAGTATAAATGTCATAAACTAAAAACTAATTTCTTTTCTTTGGGACGCAGTAAAGGGAACACGACGAAATTTAGATTCTCTGGAAAGAAGCGCTAATCAATTGAAATCTGGACGGTGCAAGGATCAACAATGTCCTCACGTCTCCGAACATGACGATAGTTATGCCGATAAAATTTTTATAGAGTAACCTCGCTCTCGGGAACAATAAACGCATTTGCATCAATCGAATGATTGATTTCCCATCATCGCCCATATCCAGCGGATATCTGTTTGCTTATCTGTATTTCGTGTGCCAATGAAATTTCCCACACTGCACATCCATCCATTGTCGACGCATGAATATAACATAAACCCCGAAAATATCGAGCATTTAATGGCAGCCCGACCGCGGACGCGAGCGTGTGTAGTAAAGCGGTTAAGTTACATTTTACACGCGGATTCGAAACGTCAACGCGGAGAGATACGGTCGACGTGTAAAAGCCCGATTTTCCTCTCGCTCTAAAAAACAAACAGCATCGTCGGAGAAACATATGGCGCCGTACGATCGAGACTCATTAACGGCGAGAGTAGCGGAGGAATACGGGTGAGAGAGACCGTAAGAAAAGAGGAAGGTTTAGCCCTCTCGCCGTAAATTTTAGTGGGAAACAACCGCTTTCGCCTGCAAGCACGGCTTGCAACCCCGCCCGTAACCGCAACCCCGGTCGAAACACTGCGACACCGTTGAAAAACCTTACTAAACATTAGATTTACACTCGAAATCAATTAGCTCCTAATTGAAACGGATGAGTCGGCGCGACACGCTCAAGTATTGTTTTATTGAGAAACCTTCGGATATTGGTGGCGACAGTAAAAATAAATAATACCGATATCGCTTGTCAATACGAAAGAGGTAGAAAGAATGTCTATTGTAGTATATAAACAACAGTGGATAGTAGGTGACGGGTCAATAAAATGGTATCAAAAAAATGTTATAATAAATTATAAAGTAACGAAATAATAATGTAAAAAATAAATATTGCATATGTAAAAATTATATTTTTGTAAAATATATCAATTATTTCTTGACAGATCGACTTGATGTGCAGAAATAAAAATCATGTCCAATAATGTACAAGGAATCAGGTGCTCATCGGTCAAGGAGGAATTGTCGGTCTTAAGCAAGCAGCCAAGTTGTGTGTCTCGTAAAACCTCGCAAAACTCGGCGGCGGCGCGGAAAGATTTACGATTCCAGCAAGAGGAGCGTAACATTCGTAATATCCTTTCTTCGCGAGAAGGCGAACGGTGATTTTTCATGCGGGCCATTCTTCTCTCGTCACGAGGTTCGTTTAATTTTATTTTAATACGAAAAAAATGAAAATCTTCGAAATATCGTGTAACGTGCAGCAGCATTCAAACTCGAGAAGATTCGCACACCGAGGGAGAGACGGTCGTAAATATTTGTGTAATTCGTTGATGCGACGTCTAACGGCGGTCAAATTTCGGGCACGTCAAAATATTTAAAGTCAAGAGCGCAATTAACGAGATCTGCTCTCTTCTCTAATAGGCGCCGAAGGCGCGATTTTCTGCCCACGAAAAAATCTCGGATAATTATCCGCCATTTTGCACGGAATATCATTAAAACGTGTTTTTTGTATTATTTCATGTGATTACACTGAATAAAAAAGATTTAAACTGATCTAAACGATGATTTAAAATTTTTTCGATCGTATTTTATAATTCATGCGTGCATATAAAAAAATCATAATTGTATCAGCTTTGATTAATTTAAAATTAAATTTGATTAAAATGTAGTTTTTTTCTCAATCACTTTGTACGATCACAAAGTGAAGAGAAAGAGAGAGAAAGCAAATGATAAAAATAGCGTCTTCTAATCTCGGATTATTTAACTCATAGTATCGTTTCATCAATCTACTATCTTATATTGTAATTTACATTATTTAAATAATCTATGCATATTTTCTACACACACACACATATAGTTACATATATATATATATATATATATATATATATATATATATATATATATATATATTTTATAGATAGCACGTAGTCGAAAGCGCGAGATCTAAAAAGCACAAAGTTTATTTTGAGCAGCGACGATAACGAGTCATTTCGTGAAGAGTCGACAAAAAATAAGCGTCACGAAAGAAAAATTCCGCCACGCGGGACCGAGCTACGGGTCGCGTTTTTCTGCGCTCAATTTAAACACCGTCTACGTGACAGGCGCGAAACCACCGTAGGCATTTGCGCGTGTGCCACGCGTAGATTCGCGACGAGCCGTGGCGGACTCGTCGTTTTTCGACTGTACCCTTTTCCCTACGGATTTTATTTTATTTATCGTATGACTGTGTGATTTCAACGTACTGTGTGATTCCAACGACGAAGGAATAAATCGGCCATGTCTCGCGTCGTGGAAAAGAGCGAAAATAAAATCTCGGTTGACGCGGAGAATTTGAAATGAAAATACTGTTAAAATAAAGCTCGCCTTATATTCAAGAGAGAATAAAATTTCCCTGTTAACTCTTGCATCAATTCAAGAAATTAAAATTAAACTATCGTATATTATATGTATAATACTTTTGTGATTCTCCTTCTTATCTTAAGCGTTAAAAAAGTAGATTAATGAATTTATTAAATGCAGCTATTTTTGCAAACGGAAAAAAAACACAATATATCGCACGATATTGCACCACGATGGTTGGGGATTCATCTTTCTCATGTATATTCGCGTAGGGCATTACACGATGGATGCCCACAGCGATGCATTTACATGGAACATATAATATGTCTGATCAGGACTGTAACTATCTCCATATATTATGTTCCGCGTGTCCGGAGACACAGGTTCCGACCAAGTATAGCCATGCCAAACAATGTTCCAAGACGCGGGCCTAAATAGTTCCTCGTCTCAGTTATTTCGGCAATTAATCGTTTGCAAGCTCACGATTGAAGCAAATTTAATCCTCTCCTCGCTTGTTCATTTCACTCTCGTTTTCAATCTTACCTAGCTGATCAAACGAAATTGCGTCAAAAATAACTTTAAATTATATTTAAAAAAAAAAGTATTGCAATTATCCAAGATATCGATTGCCTAAAACTACCATTCTGACTTGGTCGAATTAATATTTCTTTGAGAAATAATTGATCAAATTTAGTTTAATCAAAATTCTCGCTACATACATCGAGCAGTAATGAATAAAAAAATAATCTTAACAAAACTAAATCAATTTTATGCGAATTTTAAGTTTTATGACATTTTGTAAACATCTTATCACAGCCTTCTCTAGACATCAATTACTTGAAAAAAAAATCAGACTATTTTTTTCCAAATCTCTCATTCTGATGCAACATCGAATCAATCATCAATTTCGCTCCAACTTATATTATGTCGCGCGCTTTTCTAGCATATTGGGAAATCCTCCCTGAGAACGAAAACATTAATATATGCAAGGATGGCAGCAACTTTTAGCTATCGTTTCTCTTATCCTCTGTGATGGCAAGTATCGCAAGGTTTTCTTGCACTGTACCAAAACGGGAGGTGCCTTCATCCGGCGAAAGTGTCTGGAAAAATTCCTTCTCCCTCTCCCTCTCTCTGTCGACAATTCAGACATGCACAGTCGACAGTCGAAAGGGATCGCGACCCTTTTAAGATCCGCCTGCATTCCTACATTCTGCCATTTCTGTTTCTCGCGGGTTGATTCGAGATTGCCGCATTATTTCACCTAGCAATGTGACGAACGGGCTGTCGATCAGTGTTAAAGATAAATAAAGATCTCGAGCAGTGTGGAAAGAACTTTTTAATTATTGCTTTAATTTTTATTAATATCTTAAATATTACACATATTTAAATTTGTATTCGCAATTTTTCGATACAAAAAAATGTTATATGTCTTATTATAAACTTTTCCCATTAACAGATATATTAAACAAGCAAGTCAAAACATATGATACAATAAAAATAATACCGTTGCAATCAGATACGCAATATTATATGAATATTATTTCACGATAGGCTACATTATGTATATCTTATACTGCATCGATAAAATTGTCAATGTTTGTGTTAATTGCAGTAAGGGTTGGGAAATTCATATTTCAAAGAAAAGAACGAGAAAATATGCGAGTCATATGCCGTCGGAATTAACGTTCTTCTTGGTTTCAGAGTGCGCTCGCATTTCGTTCGACATTTCATGACCGAAAAGCCTCTCGCATAAAGAACATTTTTACGTCGTCGGAACGTCGCGCAACTCGATGCGAAACGTTTATGTACGCGTATTAAAAAATTCTTCTCTCGAGATTCTCGGGAATCCAATCTTTTTCCTCCTCGACAGTACGGCGGGCTCGTTACCGGGACGCGCACAGTTACGAGACAAGGAGGGGGTGTCATGGAAATAGAGTGTAAGCCCTGAGAGGAGCTTCGCTAAGCTGAGAGACAGGCACACGCGTATGTATATACAAAGCGAGCGAACGACCGAGTGAATTTCAGAGTCAGAAAAAGAGCGAGTGAGAGAATGAATTTTATAGTGCAGTGCAGAAAAATACAGTAGCATAGAGTATATACATCGTGCATTATGCTACTGTAGAATTAAATCCTCTCAAAATACTATACATAAGATGATTTGTGGTCAGTAAACGTATGTGGCCAAACACCACCCGAAGACATGTTATTGTTATATAAAAAAAAAATATATTTAAGTAAATAACTTAAATATATTTAAGTAAAAAAAAATATATTAAAATACTTTAGACATTGAACAATTAAAGTAAAATATCATTATATTAATCTATTCTGTGGTTTAAACAATATACAGATATTACTCTCTGATTAATGTTAATAGAAAAATAAATATTGATAAAACCAATTGTGTTTGTTTTCACGTCAAAAAAACAATGAGTTTCATCAATAACAGTGAGAAAAATAAAGAAATGGGGTTTTTCTTGCACAGATTTTAAGAAAGATTTAGCGCGTGCGGGAAAATGGAGTAATAAGCACACACACACACAAAGCACGATGTTTTCCCAGCATCGCTCATTCGCGTAACTACCGGCTGATACGCGATACGCTTACTCGACTCGATTCCCCAAAACGTCGCCCTAACTCACTCGCAACCGCCCACAATTCGTCGTTCTGGACTTGTTAAACGCCCCAGCGATGCTACAAAGTCGCCCCGGGTGTGTTAAAACGATCCACTTCGTAGAACGGCGCGAGTGTATATCAACCGCTTCTGTGACGCTTTCGCAAAACGATCCGCTTACTGGTTACACGATCGAGAATCTCATGCCGTGCTGTGGTAACATAATTTACTAAAGCACCCAGTAACTTAGTATCGTTTAGAAAGTTGCGCTCGCAAAACTTTCACCATCATATTTTTTTCTTCTGATATCTAGAAAGGAAATATATGGGGAAACTTATTTTTGAAATTCTTGATTAAGGAAATAAATATCTGTATTTTTTCACGAATTTGAAAGTTGATAAAATTTATCTTCTTGTTAGATTCATTGAAAAACGTGACTATTAATTTTTCCATTGGAAATTGCTTGTGTTCTCTTATTTCTTTATAAAGAGAAATCCACATACAAAGTATCGAATGATATGCAGCTTGATACTTTGATCGAACGGCAAAATAAAAAATCCGCAAAATTCGAGAAGGAAAAATGTGCGAAGGAAAAAGGCCGAAGGAGAGCACAAGGGGAGGGAAACGAACGATCCTGTTAGCCGTTGCGCGGAAGTCATAAAGAGCCGGCAAATCTTTTCATTATCGCGCCGCGTAAGTGATACGTATATCATACTAAAGGGGCTATTTCGCGGGCATTATATCCGAGAGAAACGAGCCCGATCCCGGGATTCGCGCGCGCGAGCCGCCGCGCGACGAACGCGTTTTCCGCGTCGCGCCATGTCGCCGCGTAAAGTGCGTGCGAGGATTAAGCCGGGCCATTTCTCCGATTCATCTACACCTCGCTTCGTCTTTTACGCAACCCCCGTACTATTGCGCGCGCGTCCCTCGCCGCCCTTTATCATTCCCTTCCATCCCCTCATGGCGACTCACCACCGTTCTCACTCGCCGCTCCTATCGAGGGAGAGCTCTCTTTACGAGCGCTAACGCGACTTCCGTATACGGTGCAGTCTGCGTTTCCTCTCCTAGAGAGAGAGAGACCACGTGCGCGCATCGCGTAATCCCGCATAGCGAAAATTTTATCGTCGCTCCTACGGACGGTGGCTATTAAAATAATAGGAAGCTTTATGACGACGGGAAATTAATTCGCGCGATACACGCACGAACAGCGATCTCTCGCTCTGTAATTCCGTGGCGTGCCGCGGAAATGTTACAATTTTCCGAGTTTGCCGCGACGGCTCTGTTCATTTATGGTACTTAATTAAATATATCGGGCTCTTAAAGTCTCGGTACGCCCATCTCTCGCACGATCATAAATTATTTTTAAATATTACGCATCCCCTTTTTAAAATATGAAATTTTATTAAACGATAATTTTTATTCTCATGCGCTGTTATACCGAAAACTTGCATTCAACATACATTGTTAAACTGTGAGACTTTCGATCGATATATTAACTTTTCATATTCTCTTATTATATAAAAATACGTAAAACATATTTTAATTCCTCTTTAATAATTAAATTCAATTACGTTCCATTAAAGGAATATAAAAAATGTATTTTCAGCTTTGTCACATATTGCTACATTTTGTAAAAAATGTGTAATATAAAATATGTAAAAGAATAATATATTAGTAAAGAATTTTAATGAATAAAATAATTTAATTCTGCAGAATAATAATACGTTCATAAATTTCGATTCATATCACATATTTCATCAAAATGAAAACAAGAAATTGAATATCATAAATTTTTCACATATGTAAATATCAATCGGGTTCTAAAAGATGTTTTATGCGTCTGTCAACGTTGTGGTAATAAACATATATTATCTTTCACATGCTGGCAATGTAACGCACGATGGCAAATTCCTCATTTAATGCAACGCGCAGGAGAGTTTAATTACATTTTAAAAACATCGTAATATATACAATATTGTTTCAAGGCTACAATCGCGATCTATAAACTGAAGAGATATCACTCATAGATAATGCTACCTGACATTGCGCTCAAACATATAAAAAAAAATATATATATATATGTAATGTATATATACAGAAAGAATTATCGATTAAACAATATAGTTCGTTCGGTCAATCTTCATGGTCATTAAATGTTGGTCGGTGGCCATTTGAAATCAGTAAAACAGTAACGATTCGAATTAACGTCGGCGCGAGCCTAAGTCACTTCCTTTTGTAGGCCTGAGTCTCCACTTTTACGGCTCAAAATTACTGCCGTGCAACCCTCATATGTTTATGATCGTCAAGCGTCGCGACGTCGCGCTGCGTTAAAACTGGTCTGCCCTAACTCTGCGCAAACTCATCGCGATGAGTGAATCGATCACGCGGACGCGACGTTTCGTATCATTAATCTTTACAGATTGTCCCAGAAGCCCCGATCGCGTATTACCGTAAGCAGATTACGGATAATCCGTGGCGAATATTTTACATTTACGGGAGCGAATAAGCGAGACGCGAACGCGCGTAATTCACTATTTATTCGTTGGCGCGCTTTTATTGAAAGTGACAGGTCCGCGATTCCTCTCAAATATCTCCCAAAATATCGACGGGACGCAATGTAAAATTTGATAATTAAAACGTCGATGTCACACGGTGCGCTCATAATTACTATATTTTATATAACGCCGAATAAATGGAATGAACCGGCGGAATCAATTTCATTGCAGTTGCAATAACGGCGAGTTCGATTTATTTGCGCGCGCGTACAGGAACTCTGGGGTTTATTTCCTACTATTTTATTACGATTTTCGTCTGATTCAATATCATCAATCTTATAAAATTATAATTTTCAATCACATTTAATTCGCCGCTACATCTATTGATTTTTCAACATAAACTAACCGCACATTTATATATAAAATTAAATTAAAATTAACCGTAATTTTATAATTTTATTTTTCATTTATAAAAATGTTAAAAAATTAAAATACAATTTAAACAACAATTAAAATAATTTTCAAAACAATGCATAAAAGATGTAAAATAGTCGTGAACAAATTGCAACAACTGTTTTTACTAAAAAATCGCCATCGTAACTGTTGATGATCGCGTTACTGTTAAATGTGCTTATTTAGTGACGCGTCAAAAATGCTGCGAAGCAACGGCGGTCATCAGCGATGAATCACGACAGTAAAAGTCCCTGGAATTCACGCTATTAGATTAAGAGACGGACATATGCGTGTTTTGCGTCCAACGCAAAATTAAGGTTCGTCCGAGGCATGTTTTCGAGGGAAAAGCCTGATGCCGACATTCTCGAGCGAACTGCGTTTAACGGCTGTGAAATTGTGTTTCTCGTAGAATATTAGTAATCTTTCACGCTGGCAGAGTTGGCGATAAAATTATAATAAAACAAACTTAATAATTATCATGGTTTAGTACAGAGCGAACACAGGGACTTTTTATTGTGACTGCTTAAATTCTTGATCTTATTTTGACGGCACACAAACTCTAATAGATTCTCTGAAATGTCAAGAATTTTTGATAAAATAAACGCGACATCATTGTCACAATTATAAATTAATCGCAGAAATTAAATCGTAGAACATAAATTAAAGCTTTTATCAAAATATAATAAGAAGCTTAGATTAATTTCATGCATATATTTAAAGTGGCTGTCAATTTAATAATAATTTGTTCAAAAGATATTAGATTTATTGCATTATTGCGAAAGGGAACTCCCTAACAAAATTAATTTGATGCTTCAATTAAACAATCAATATACCAAATGACAGAAGTAATTTCAATAACAAAAATAAATCTTTACTCGATTATAGTTTTTATAACTGATATGTGACTTTGTTTTAATAATAATTTTGATTTATCGTACAAAAAAATATATGTGCACAGAATATTTTTGAAATTTATATCACATAACATAGAGTACTATTCTTTTTTCTTTTTCAAACAAAAATACACATAAAACGACAATCGTAAAAGGCCAGAATCTCCTGCGACAAATGTGCCGAAATATACATAATGGTGGATTCCACGTGCTGCGCGGAAATCGACGACGTCGATCACGTACGATCCCTACGAGCTTTTAATACGACATAGTCGGCAAAGTTGGACGGAGATCTCGTGACGGAATACCGTCTTATTCCCGACGACAGTGTCGACCCTCAAGGCTTACCGACGCTATAGGACGCATGTCTGATCCCGGGTAAGTTCGTGAGTTGATTTTTCCTCTCGCCATTACTACATCACTACCATCATCATCGCCTACTCGCGCACCCGAACCTGATCGCGATTTGCCCTTCCTCATGAACTCGCAAGATTTCCCGTGTGTTTTCAGCACGCACACGAAAGCTTATAAGGAGGGAGAGGGTGGGCGGACTTTAATCTACACGACGGTACGTGAGGTGTTTGCGGTCGAGCCATTGGCAACCCTCCTCATCGCTTTCGCAATCTCATGCAAAACGACCTCGGGCCTCTTCTCGAGTCCAAAATACTTTCTAATCTTCAATCCTCGGTAATTCGGTATTCGAGACAACAATTTTCACTCTTTTACGCGAGCTTTTGTCATCTTGTTTCAAATTAACTACATTACATGTCTTTGCTTCGCTGCAAATTTACGTTGCGAAAATCGTTTGGAAGTTATTATTTCAATACACAATTTTACAATGATATTCTCTAAACATCGTAAACACTTATAATATATGTATTGTATACATGATTTATCCTTTATATAATTTATTATGTAAACTAAATATATTTTAATAATTTTTTTTCTATAATTCTATTCCTATATTTTCTATAATGTTTAATTTCCTTTGCTCAATTAATACTTAAAAATGAACAATAATAAAAAAATTCATCTTCTTGATTTAGTTCGATGAATGATCAATTCGATAAAACTTTATCTGTTAAATTACACCAATGAACTTATAACTGATGTTGCGTGTCTAACGAATCTTCTTGACGATCCGTTTCATTTTACGTCTCAATTTCATATCTTCTTTCTTTATGCCGGCGGTGATTAAACGTCAAATTTCCCGAGCGAATAGAGTAATTGGAGTGATCTCATCCTCGCGTACAGCCATAAATTTGTTATTCACCGGAGCAGCTCACGCGCATCTTAACGTCAGCCAGTAATTAACTGAGCGAAGATCGGAGTGTTTATATTTCATCTCTCGTGGAAAATTTACGCTCATTTCGTTGGAAGCTAGAAGTAACAAAGTGGAAGCAGATATCAGTGGCATACGTTATGCCAACGTTGCGCGCGCGGTATATTTATACGGTCTATAAATCATGGCGATAACGCGCGCGCGTTAACAAACGCACGGGTCGAGCTGAACGGAATACCCAATGACACGGAAGTTGCCGAACTACGACCGAACTCTGTCACGTGTTGTTTTATACAGCGACTTCCACGCTAAGTAAAAGGTGTCGCGCGAGGGGAACGCGAACCCAAAAGGATCAAATGTAATCCCGCGACTCGTCAGATCATGGCAGTTTCTAAGTCGTGACCACTGCTATCTATCCGATTCAGAAACCGGAGGTATTCCCCTCGAGGAGACAGTTCGTGGGGACAGTTAAAAAATTATGGGATTAGAGTTCGGATCTGACTTTAGCGTTAACGAGGCATCGTAAAATACGTTTATAACGTACGAAAGTAATGCTAGGCTGTGAATATTCTGTAAGCTATACATTAATTTCTGATTTGTTATTGAATTAAAAAGAAAATAAAAAATATGGTTTGATACGTCAAGGAATATTTTTCGATTTCGTCACAATTTTTAACTTTTTTATATAATTTATTAATATTATTTAGATATTTTCTTTGCAAATTCCAGTGAAATTGCTGCTATATATAATATGATTGTTTTAAATAAAAAAAGTATAAAGAAAGAAACTAAAATAAATAATCCAATTTAAAAAAAGCCAAAAGCGATTTAAAATTAATGTATCATATTATTCTGTGCAGCAAATCCGATCTTCTATAGTTACAATTACAATGACGCGAAAATGGAGCGCGTAAAATCGACCACGTAACGTATATTGATATCACATTCGGAAATAAGTTTCTCGCATTTCGTCGACGCGATATTTCCACGTGCTCCAATAGCTCGGCGGGGTCGGCTAACTGCAGCGAGAGTGCACGCGAAAAGAAAAATCAACGTGAGTGATTGCACAAGTCGAGTGTGCGAAGAGGATCACCGTGAATCGGACGTTGTAAAAGCGCCGGACCGTTGCCCTGAATCGATTGTGTTCGGGATGTCCGTGCGCTGGCGAATTTTGCCGAGATATACAAGGTGTCCAATTCCGGCCGCGGCGACTGTGATTGATTTCTCGGCGATTTCAAGCCGATCTCTGTTTAGCGAGGATTTAGAGGGAGAAAGAGAAAAATGTTTCTCAATGTGTTAGAAACTTTTCGAATATTTCAATGTGAATAATTAATGCAACTGAGAGAACTAATATACTATAAAGGTGATTGTTTAAAAAGTGATCATTTTGTACATTTTTATTGAAAAAAGATATTTAATATTATTAAATATTTTGCAAATTGAATTTTAATTTAAGTTAGAAGTAAATATCTCATTTACTAATTAATTTTAAAAAAAAATTTTTATCAATAGAAATTTTATTCAAGATTCATTTAATCGAGAAAATAGAAAACTCGCGACAAATCTTATTAAATTTGCGCAAAATTATACGAGTTCTAATTGGAACACAGTGTACATATCACGATATATTCGCATTCCTGATTTTTCCAAGATCCTTCGATCGGACACGATTCGCATGCACGTGGGATATTCACGCGATTCACCGGCCGGCATGAAATCGAGGACATAGCTTATACCCAAAAGAGGGCCATAAATCCCGGGGCATCGGTTCCTTCCGCAGCACGCCATGAATCAGGATTTTTAGATCGGCCATGTTCGACCCGTGACCGGCGTATGTCCATTCTTGGACAGCGAGGGTGTCGTCCACAATAATACATATTCGTGAAACGTTGGTGTTTCCGAGCCAGATCGAATCTTTTAAAACAGCATATGACAGCACGTATTAATCGTCACCGCTTTGTTGAATTTTTTCCTCGAGAGATTTCTCTCGCAACAAGTTATTTTTTCAATATTGTATCGAGAAAACGCACCCAGGGGAACACCGCGATGAAAGTTACGATAATCTACTGTTAACAGACTGTCAAGCAGCCGGAAATTTATTAATAGACTTCCCGACATAAAGCGTGAAAATGAGACTCGACGACAAGTTGTCAGGTGATAATGAATGTCTATTAACTAAAAGAATTCCCTTCGGAAATTCGTTGCGAGCGTCGCATTTATCAATTATGATACGTTGTTGGAATTATGGAAAATTCTTCAAACACTCAGTAATTTTTCCTGTTATAAAATCAAGCGATGTAAGTTTACGATAATAAAAGTAAATTATAAAAATAATTAGTATTGAACAAAATATTTGAGGAGAGCGATTGGGAGGAAAAGAAAGGTTCATTGACTTTCTGCGGAGTCTCATTAACTTTCTGTCGAGAGTCAAGTGGTTCGTAGATTTTTTCCTCGACAAAGATGAGGATTTCAAAATTTTCAAATTGCTGAATATAAAAATTCCTATACGCGCACGGATAGTCGGATATTCGTGAGATCGCAGGATCATTCCAACCCCAGGAAACGGGGCGCACGGGGCCGGTAATCGCTCGTCGTTAGAGGGTACGCACAATGCGTGCCAGGATGCGATTCCACGATACCACCCCCATTGTCTATCGAAACCACCCTCCGCTCTCCTACGAGCCTCCTCCATGACGACTGACTGCGGTTTAACCTCAACGATTTAGCACGCTTAAACGAGCCCGTTGTCGACCCCTCGATGTCGTCTCACTCTCGCTCTCTTTCAGTATCGCCGCAAGCTGTTTCTAATATACAGGATGTATCAAACCGCGAAAACGGAAATGTGCCAAAAAATCTCAAGTTGATATTTCTCAGGAAAAAAAATTGATGAAAGATCCATGCAAAATTACTCGATATAAAAATTCATTGAATCACAATTATAATAATAAAATTTTATTAATGAATTTAATGTTGACTTCAGTGGTAAAATTTCATTTTTTAAGCATTCCGAGAATGTTACTTTTTAAAATTAAAAAATGTATGGAAACATAAGAAATCAGACTTTTGTATCTGTAAAAATTGTATATTAAAAAGAAAATTGATTTGAGATTTGTTAAAATAAATAAAAAAAAAGTGTATGACTTTTGACACAACATATAAGATTGAAATGAAAATTAAAGATGATAGATTGAAAAAAGAAGACCCATTAAAATTTTTATTTTAATCTAAAATTTTCAAATATATGAATGTTACATTGCTCATTTCTTCCTTATACAAATATTGAAAGCTAATATTCTTTCGTCCATAATATTGTTAGAATCGATACTATCAAATGCATAAATGCTCAAATTTCGAGGAAAGACGTCGACTTCATAGACATCCGCGTACGAACGAATAATTAGAGGATAATAGCGACAAATCGACAGACATTCACCGCGTTGGAGCTCGAAACGATACGCGAATGTAAATTAGACACGGTTTCAAGGTATCTCACTTGAATGTCGTACTTTCGTTCTGAGGATAACGGCGGGCTATCAGACACAGTGATGAGATAATTCCAAAGTGAAATTACCTCTCTGAGAAAGTCCGTGAAGTTTTAAGCCATTGCAAAATGATTGTGTCAAATATTCATATGCTGTGATTAGAGATATATGAATAAAATTAAAAAGTAAATTAATAATTAATAAGCAATTATAAATTATAAGAAATATAGGTAAAAATCTTATAACGCGCCACTCTTAATTTTCTACTAAATTTTCTCATTAAAGAATCAATTTTCCATATATCTTTAAAAATATATTTAATATATTCCTAGTATGGTTATTTTTTTTATAAAAAAATGGAGAAATTAAAATAGAATCTCCCGTTATATGTATGCGTCGCATGCAAAATCGCTGAATGTAAATCTGTTCGTGACCCGATGTCGTTCGTGTTACAAAAGCACGGAGGAGAGCCTTTGAACCAAATAAAATATCCAAGGAAAAAAACAGAAATATGTGGCACGCTCGACAGCTGCATGTTTTCCACGTGCAAATTCCGTGAAAAATATCAGCAACAAAAACATCTAACGACAAGAAACATTCGCGAATAGCACTTGATTTCTATAATAAAATATTTATATATTAAATTATATTTCTATAATTAATGTATATATATCTAAATTAAAATAATTAAGAATGTAATTGGAGATATTTGATAAAAATCTTTTCTACAATAATTGGCAAAATATAATATACTATATCTGTTTCGGAAATTCAAGCGCTTCCACCATCACCATCTTTTTCTTCTTTACAAGAGGCGACGTCGTCTAACCGATTACGTATTCATTTCATTCTGTCCGTTTCATATTCTCGCCGGCGAATGACGCTTTCTCGCGCGCGTTTAATATTTCAGCTGACTGCCGACGAGATTTGCACGGCGGAACATTGACTTTAATTACGAATGTTTTAATTAGGAATTTAGTTAGCCGCGGCGCCGCAACAAAATCTGGGTTAGTGATTAACGGTTAGTGATTGAGTCGCTTTATTCTGCTATAAAAATGTAACAGAAATAATTCGCAGTTTTCCATCTTCGCATCTTTAATATTAATTGGAATTATTTAAGTTTTTCTTTTTGAAGATTACAAAATTAATTATGAGTGTGTCAAGATTTATATAATCGAGGATAAATCAAAAATATTAAATCAAAAATGTAAAAAAAAGATGGATCGTGCAATTCCGATTTTGAGAAAAGCACTAAAATTTTTATATCTGGTTTGTACTTTCTCTATTTGTAATATAATTCAATATTCAAACATTGTTATTATATAAATTATTCTCCATTTTTTTTTCACACAATTCCCCTATCATAACATTAAATAAAGTATTGCTTAAATTGCACCTCACAATATTTCTGACACAAATATATCAGAATTGGATCTTATGCGAGCATAAGCAAGATTGTATATAATATACGACAATTCTATGAATCTGAAAAAGCCATTTTGTCCAATCATTGTGAAAACTTGCCACAAATACGAATATGCCGGCCTTCTTTCGGGTATATCTCATGATTTATGGCAGTCTTCAGCTTTCGATAATATCCTCTAAATAAAAGAAAGAAATGAGAGAAACGTGGAGCATCTTTATACAAGTGATAAAATTTGCTTGGTTCCCTTTCCAAAACGTTCGATTTGAAAAAAGACCGATTTCTTCTCTATCTTCATCCGATAAATTTTCCTTATGCAAGCCAACGAAAATATCGGAATGCGCGACAATATTAACCTCCTCCGCCGTTTTACATGCTTCGTATTGTTTCGAGGGCGAAGATCCTGAAACCGCGCGTCTTTCTTGCATATCGTATGCATTGAGCAAATAGGATCCACGCGAGCGAGATCCTTCCGTAAGAAAGGACACCGAAGAGAATAGCAATATGCTGGCAGGATCTCGCGACGTGCATGGACATGCCCCGAATATAAATGTGACTATCAGAAGTGTTCCCGCGATCGAGCGTACGGACAGTAAATGATCGCAGGGATGGTTAGGGTTGCGGTTGACATCTCCAAGGGTATTTCCTGAAGAGAAAGTTTCTCGACGCAACGAAGTGGTTCGTTTCGACGCCGAGTATTGCAAAAGTTTAAAACACTTCTCAACATCCGTCGAGAGGGCGAGTAGTAACGGATGGCTGTAGTCCGGCGCGCAAATCAAAACTGCATTTTCGGTCGAATGACCGTAATATATCGGCATTGAAAAAATAAATCTCCTTCTCTAATTCTATTTTTTAAATTTAGAATTATTTTCTCAAGTTTTTAAAACAGGATTGAACCACAATTTTGTATGTGTGTGTGTATATATATATATGTGAATTAAATTTTTCCATCGTTTCTGTGTGAACTAAATTCGAAATAAAATTAAATTCGAGTAAAAGATAAAATATTAAATATTTCTCATTGCATTCGCGCTCGGTATCTATACAATTAAGTATCTATGCAATTAATATAAGTCCGTGAAAGAAATCGTACTGCGATAAATATCCAGAGAAAGTACTCTTATCAGAAACTAGTTTGATGGAAAGTCATGTCATTTTAAGCATCTTTAAGAAAATATCGATACTTTGATATGATTCGAGACTTTGCGAAAACGTCGATTGGAACGATACATGCTTTGGCGAATTTTCATGTCTCCTTCTCTCGACTTTCGAATGACTCGCGTTGTATGCTTTCGAGAGTTACTCGGAGAGTTTGGCGAAAACGGCTCGAGGCAAAACGTATGCCTTGTGCAGCCATGCAGTTATGCAGTTTACATGAGTGGCGAAACAAGCTGCTCTTGGTCGAGATTGTAACTACGCTTAACGATCACAGTCTGACATTTTCAGTTAAGCCGTACAGAATATCTCGTGTCGTTTAAATTAATAGCAGGAAGTGGACTGGATTTCGGCTTTTGCGTGCACATTAGAGCACTGTTTTAACTACCGCTGCCATTTATTCTCGTTTGAACAACTCACTTCTCTCATGTTCGTTGATTTTCGACTATACCAAGAAGATCTGTTATAATTTTATTATGGATACAACTTAAAAGTGATCATAAAAAAATAAATAGATGTCTACTATATTTAAGTAAAATATATAAATATTTTAATTCAGAGAGGATTATTAAGAATATTTAATTAAGAGACAAATTCGTAATGCTAATAATGTTCAGCTTTCGCATACATCTCATAATATAAAATATAAAATTATGATCTATAAAATCAAAAGATGATGTCGATTTTACGATCCAATTAACATCAAGTGTCAATTGATATTATAATCGTAAATCAATAAGCCGCCATAAAGTGATGCATTTCTATCTTGTCACTCTTGTCTCTCCTTGGCATAATTAGCCTAATTAGACACGTTGACTGATACATTCGCGTGTTATGGACCGAATTCAACGTAGCACAAAGCGACATCTCGTCCTCGTCTCTGTCGCCGACATTTCCGAGACCATCGCCATTGCGAAATTCAATCTGGCTAGAAGATCGGGTCGGGAAATAATTAGCACGGCGTCCCTTTAAGGTTTCTGATCCTGCCGGCAGTGGAGGAAGGGAATCGCCAACATAATCCCCCAAATATGAATATAATTTCCCCTCGCGGAGGGTGAGTACGGTCGGCCGTAGAAGGCCCGCATAGCCCGGAAAGCCGCCAGGATAGCGAGAGCCTGCGTCCTGGCCGGATCAATCGCTAGCATAATTGTGTTGTTTTCGCTGACAAGCTGCCATCGATAATGAATATCGCAAAATATTCCCATTCGTTTTTCTATATCGCTGTAATAGTTGGAGAATATTTCGTCTGATTAAATATGCAATGATCATAGCTCGAACTTATGTATATTTTTAATATTTAACGTGATTTCTCAGAGATTGTCTCATTATAATTATGAGATTACGATACGAAGCGGATTAACGCGAGCTAAGCAACGACGGCTGTCTTTCTTTTCAAAAGTGTCGGTGAATTTCACGAATCGCATTGATCGCCCATGTTCGCGCGAACCTAAGATCGAAGGAATAGTATTGGCGACCATTCGCTTAATGGGCTCGAATAGTTTGGATATTTTTGGCGGTAACCGCCGGTACGCGATGCCTCCACTATTCGTCTCCATCGAGAATGAATAGAGGCGCGAGCGTGGAAATCTCCTGGGTTCTCTCCTCCACCGCATTTTCGATGCATCCCCCGAGAATGCTATTTTCTCGGAAATCAAAAGGAAGAATCGGAATAAACCCCCACGATCGCGCGCACATTGTGTGCCCGACCTGTCTCGCTCTATTCCCCCGTGTATATTTGTGTCGAGACTCGCATGCATTATCATCAGTTGAGGATACCTCTGTACTCTCGATTGCTCTCCGGAATGAAGAAACATCATTAATGCTTGGTTTTTCGCAAAAGTTACATCTTCTTCTACTTTTAGAAAATTTTAAGAAATTTTAAATTTATTTCCTTATTACGTATAAATTTATGAAATTTGACAATAAAATCAGCATAATAATAAAAAGAATAAACAACTATTATTATCATCGTAAAAATAATAATAATAAGAAGAAAAATATATAAAAAAATAAAAAAATATGAATCAAGATAAAAGAGGAAGACAGTTTAATAAAATATTAGACAACAGACTGATATGATAAAATATGTCGACCATCAACCGTAATCGGTTGATAAACAAATTTAAGTACTTCTTCATTAATGGCAAATTTGATAGACATCTCGCAAACTCGTAGGTTAAAAATACATCTATTTTGATAATATAAACTCTAAATATTTAAAAATGTCGCGTGTCAAATTAAAGAAGTTTCCAATAATTGGATGTCAATTAAATCGCATTAATTTTAGAATACGGATATAAGGATGGAAATACGATCGATATGTATATTCAATTCTGTATATTCATTCTAAGCGCCATTACATTTAAATATAACACACGATGGAAAGCACGCTGCATTTATCATAATGCGTCTATCTTTTAAACGGCCTATTGCTGTTATAAAAACGCAGTAGAGAGTGATCCACTTCTTGCTTTAATTGCTAGATAGCGTTGATTCTTTATTTGGCATCTAGATAAATATTTCTTACGGACTAGTATTAATGTCTTTTCAGCACTATGTATCAGCCAAATCATTCGTCTCTAACGCGTTGCAAATATTCTCCTTTCATCGTCTTAATTACTCCGCTACATCCGCTTTCTATTTCGCCCATATTTTAAATTCTACCAATCTGTAATTAATTTCTATCATTTAAGCTTTTGCAATATCTGTTACACGTACGTATAATAATTTCGTATATTATTCTCTCAAATCATTATTTTATTTCAAATCAATTATCAAAAATATTATTGCCATCGATAATTATAACGATAGCTAACATTATATTCGCAATTTTTAGCTTCGCAAATCCTAATAAATGCTACAAAGTATCTATTATTAAGATAAGATGAAAGTACAATCTCTCTTTTCCCTTTTTTTCCATGCAAATAAATAAGAACGTCTACGATTTCTTTCATCGCTATTATTTCTCGTGCTGTCTGAAATACTTTCTCTCTCTCTCTCTCTCTCTCTCTCTCTCTCGCTTTCTGCCTCCCTCCCTCCCTCCCTCTCTCTCTCAGTACATCTGGCATTTCACATCGATGCACTATTTCGAGTTCGACCGAAATCTCGGAGAATGATACGCAGACGGAATGCCGAGAACTCACGCAGCGAACTCTCATCTAGGCGATTAGTCTCATCCGAACGATATTTGTCGCACGAACCGCGGGATGTGGAACCCTAATTCTCACCCGGTAATTTCGTTTTCACGTTTTTTCCGTCTTCGCTTCGTCTTCGTCGATTCTCACGTTTCTCCCTGCGCGTTACGATAAGAGGCGCAGAGAGAAAATAAAACGGAGAGCGCATCGCAAATCGCGAAAACCACGAAATTGCCTCTTCGGCGGCAAGTCAGAGACAGATCAGGCTGATGCTCAAAAAGCCATTATCCGCGCATTATCTTCTTTAATTCGTTTTCGCGGCAGATTATATCCCGGGGATTAGCGAGTCCGCCGATATCCGTAAGTTTTTTTTTTCCTTTTTTTTTCTTCTCTCTCTCTCTCTCTCTCTCTCTCTCTTTCTCTCTTTTCGCAAAGCCGCCGGGCGGTCTTGATCTTTCGATCACTCGTTTCTCCCCTCAGCTCACATCAGAGAAAATTTCTCCACCGCGCGAGAAAGCGACTAGCAATTACGAAAACGTCGGCGACCGACAGATCGATGAACATTATCTTTCTCGGCAATCGGACTTATGCTTTAATGATGCGTCGTCCAAATTTAACGAGGAATCACGACAAGAGCAAACTTATTATCATGAACTTTAGTCTGAATCCCGAGAAAAGTGGATCAAACATCTTTAAGTAAAAATATCTTAAAATAAAGCCGTATAAAGCATCAGATTTGGACGTGATATTTTTGTTTGATTAAATGCACTATTAATAAAAATCTAATTATATGAAAAAAAATTCCAAAATATATAATTTAAACTGTTAAATTAATATCGTAATTATATTATATAATCTGATTATAGAGAATAAATATTTTTTTAGTATGTAAGTATGCAAAGTAGGTTCTTTAATATAAAATTAATTTAGATTAATTAAATTAGTTAATTTAGATTAATTAATTTAAATAAATGCTTGCAGAACAGATTAATATGTAAAATATTTCAATTTGATAAATTCCAAAGAAATAAATTCAAAATAAAAATTTTTGATAAATTTTTTGAAATTAACGAGAAAACACAGAATGCTATCGCCATCTTCGAAGCATTGTCGAGAATTCTCTGAAAGTCTCGTGCACATGCTGCAGATAATACAGAAATCTGCGTAGTGCTATCGATCCATGTACCGGGTGGCAAAATATCGTCACATGTAAAGAATGAGCAGTCAATTCTATTAGATGTTTCGCGCTCCAGAATTATATTAATATATATATTTTTTAATTTTTATTTTTTATACATACTATGAAACTATTTTGAATCATTTCATACGTGATATATATTTCTATATACTATATACAATACATGATATTATATAAATAAAATAATAATTAATATATACCTGTATCATTATATTTCATATATATATGAAAAATAATGATAGACTAATTCATAAGCGCATGGTTATCTACAATTCCTATTGAAAAGAATATTCTCTTAATATTGATAAGAAACAATGAATTCTTGAAAAATGGAAAGAAATTGAAAAAAAATTCTATTTCTTGCATTTTACGAATTGACGTGTGACGAAAAAAAGTATGATTTCAATTTAAACCTTCGACCGGAAAATAGTTGAGCAAAGTCAATTTTCACACGAAACAAATTGTAGAACGAAATAAAAGCGGATTGATCACGCGGAAGATCTGTCGATTCGAATTCGCGGTGGTCCTTGCCGAATCATCGCCAGAGAGGGATAGATCGGGGGGAGCATTGTTATTCCGGCGGAAAAAAAATCAGCGGTTAAATACAGCGCCCTATCATCCCCGACGGAAAAGTGCATTTCAATTATCGGTTCGCGCGTCGGTCCACGATGTTCGCGCACGTGCATGGTGGCAATTTCAGCTTAACCGCGAATACGCCAGTAAATTCGGTCGGGTCACTCACCTGAAAAGCCGACCGCGCGCGCGCGCGCGCGCGCGATACCGTAATTAAATTCCGAACGACTCTACCGCGTTCCGTCAAAAACCTTCTGCTTCGGTCAGAGCGAGGATGCAAAAAAAAAACGCTCGCTCAACAACGATCCTTCCCACCCTCGTATCGCCGATCGCGTCGAAAACGCGCCCAACACCCGGGAATAAATACGCGCGAGTGCATTTTTCAAAGCTTCGCGAATAGATATTTATTTCTCGTACCCCATCGAGAGAGAAGATTCGTTTGTATCAAAGCCATGTGTCGGCGGCCAAGTGGCTGATGCACAGAATACGCAAAAAAATATATATTTCTTATATATCAGGAATGCCAGAAACTCAATCTGAGAGAGTATTTCAAGAGTTAAACCATAAAATTAAAAGCTAATAAATCTTTTATTAAAAATGTATTTAAAAGTAATTTTAAGTAAATTTAAATATGTAATATCTTTACTTGAAACATAAAAAAATATTGATTAACTTTTTAATCTAATCCGGACAATTAATCAAATTTTTGTTAAAATAAAAAATCGCGTACGTAATCTTGTGCATGTTGCAATGTTATATAATTCATTGTTTATAATATTAATTTTTCTAACATTTGCTAATTAGCAGCATACAAACTTTATTTCGTATCACATGTTACGAAGCAGCACGATAAATGATTTTTGTTCACGCTCGTGTGGGATTTTAAAGGCAAATGCCGATAACGCAATGCAGTAAACTGATTGACGTCGGCGAAATTTAGTGGCGCTTAATTATCGGCGAAAAATCGTGCCGACATGCACACACGGGGCAAGGACAAATGACGACGAGTACGGTGGTTTCAACCACCGATGTGATGGGGGAGTGCCCTCCGATTTAATTTTAATCTCCAGCGCTTTTAGCGCACGGGGTGATTTTTCAAAGTCCTAAAAAGTTCCTACTCCGAATTGAGCATGTCGCCGCCTCATAACTCTTCGGCGATGTATTAATGTCGTGTTAGCAAGCGATATAACAATGGCGAGAGAGAGAGAGAGAGAGAGAGAGAGAGGGAAAGGGATGGGAGAAGCACGCGGCAGTACAAGTGCACGTGAGAACACACGACATGTTTAAGAATAGCAAGACGCGTAAAAAAAGCACAAGAGAGTGCACTGATAGCTGCGACAAGTATTATGAAAGAATGCAATGTGTGACAACCACTCGCGATTAATAAAGTATACAAAGAATATTCGAGAGCTCGTTATCATGTGTATATTTTTTAACAGTTACCGTTTATCGAAAATAATTTGATAGTTGTAAATGATTTAGGAAGACTAACAAAATTAGCAGAAATTAATGCAAGTTATAATAATAACATAGGGAGAAGAAATATAATTGTGTAATATAAGAAAATAAGAAAAATATACTAATGTCATTTATCAACGTTCCAAAATATTAATAATATCGATAGCAATTGCGTTAAAATCCTCGAGTTGCTCCAACTTTAAATTAGTCTTTTTATCAAGATTTTAAAAGTCTATATATAACCACGTATCACAAAGTGTTCTTACACGATGTAAAACGAAGACTCTGAGAGACCACCTGGAGGGTGGTCCAGCAGTACGTATAGTAGCGACAGCGACGGTATAAGGCATCGTATTCGTTCCGTTTGACCTAGTGGCGGCACCCGTCTTCCATAAGGGACTGGGCTCGAAAGGAGACGCCGTGCTCGAAGAAGGAAAGAGAGCCGGCCGGACCGTTATGCGAATGGTTATACACGGCTGTCCAAGTGCGCCTGCCCACCCGCTAGCCTGCACGCACGCATGTTCTCTCGGCCGCACGCACGTACGCACCCCCCCCGGTGATCCATAACATTGTCAACCCGACGCACACACGCATCGACGCTCGAAGCCAATCTTCATCTGAGATAAAGCCGCGGCGCTAACGCTGCCGGAGGACGACGCGATGCGAATGCACGTATGTACAGAAAAACGCGATGTGTGTCGCGTGATTAAGGAATTCAGATGAATGAACAGATACAGTGCCCCTGGATCGATTCCAAACGATTAATTTGTCATTGTTCGCGGATGATGCGTGAGGAAAATCAAGATTACCTCAACGCGAAATGAGGAAAGAAGCAAGATCAACGAGAAGAAAAAACTGACACATTTGTCTTATATTTTTCTCACGCGAATCTAGATCGGAAAAAATTATTAAAAATTGTAGCTAGTTTTATGACATATTTCTCGTGTCGCTTTGGTTCTATTGATTTACGTTTACATATAGAACATTTCAGACTATACATTCCGCAAGATATCGGAATGCAAATAAGATCCTCCGCACTACTCCTGATCCTCTTTAGATGGGATTAATTATCTAACATATAATTAGACACGCGCGCGTGGAATTACGCGTTCTCTATTGCATACGAAGAGCGCGCGGCTTCCGCTGCATCGCTTTACTCACGTGTACAGATTTATGTATGCATACTTACGTAAACGAGCCTAAACTAGATTTCGAAACTAATCATCATATAAGAGAAAAATAAATAAAAGAGTAAATACCTCTTTTATTTTGTTTTAAAAATATATTCTTGTGAGAAAAAAAAAAGATATGAAGTTTTGAAAGTGATTGCAAAAATAATAAATAGATATTATAATTTTATAATTTCTTAATTATTATATATATATTTGCAAACATCTTTCTCAATATACATTAATTTGATTAAATTACGAATTAAAAAATTGTTGCGAAAAATAGATTCTATAAAGCCTAAAACTACGTTTTTTTTTTAAATATGTCACATAATTAACACAAATGTGTTAATTATACAAAATCCAGTAAATACGTAGAGTAAGCTCGAGTAAGACCGGTTTATGAGAAAGGAAATAAGTCACGCACGTACTCCAAATCTTAAAATAAGGGGCCACGATTGGGATAACGTAACCGTCATTCACCAGAATGAATCGTGGCATCACTTTTTTTTTTTCGGTAACTCGCCGAGCCTTTCGTGACGTGCAGCAATATAATTACAATATTACACGATGAAGCGATAACGTCATGCCACGACAGCGTGAGTTCGTTCAAGAAATATCGGTGTCTCCTTGTCCCGCCTCTCTCCTTTCTTTTCCTTTCTCCGCGATTGCTGCTTTTGTTCATAACAAATAAATAAATTATATTTATACATAATTTTTCGAGTCACTAGTTTTATCGAAAATATGAAATTTATTTGCGCACAATCACAAATATTATTCCACGCGCATTTAAATAAAATTTCAGATTTAAAATTCGTTATATTTTCGAATCAAATGCAGTTCTTCTAATTTGTTCAAATATGCCAATATATTCCGATTATTATATTTATTGGTATATTAAATATCGATACAACATGGTCTATTATTAAATTGTATAGATCGTGCTTAATGAAATTCTAAAGGGATTTTATTTCATCGTAATATTCTGCTGTTTATTAGTATGTGAAATATTTACGTAAAACTGTGATGAAAAGTCGTTTATGATTTCCGTAAATCTTTTTGCAATTTTATCGGCGCCCGAAGTAATGGAATATAACTGAAGATGTCATTAAATTTATTCACTTATTTCGCTCTAAGTATAAACAGGCGTATGGGGAGTATGGCACACCTATATTCCGCCTGCCTTGTCCCAAGAATTGAGTTGAAACTTTATTACTTCATATTTACCGGTACAGCTAGCTTCTACTAGCAGAATCATCAACTTCCTCGAGCATATCGCATATGCGCATATCTAACTTCCGATATGGCGAAACGGAATAAAGCCAGGTGCACGGCAGCTCGTTCTGCTTTTGTCGCGATATGAAAGAAACGTATCATTTCCATAACGAATGCGAAGATAAAGAGAAATGATTTAAGTATAGCATGTCACTTTAACACGTCGACTTGAATTATTTTTTATCCGCGAAGAAACCGATTTTCTTACGTAACGCTTGCCTCATAAATGAAACAAAAATTGCACAAATTTGTACGACATTATAGTGAAAGTAACGATGAGAAATTATGATGTAACTAAACAAAAATTGCTATAAGATCGACTTAAACTTTTCAACAATATTTAAGTTATTTTAACAAATAAAAGAAAGAAAATTTCACAGTATCTAGATATACGGTATACAATAAAATGTCAATAAGATATGATATAATATATTATTCTATGACTTTTCTAACTAGAGCCGAAAATTCTGACGCAAATAAACGGAGGGTTGACAAGAGCGAGAATGGCAAAAACTCAGTTCGAGGGGACGAGCTCTGTCTGTCAGAGAGCGCTTACATATATTGTATTCCACGTCACAGAAAATGGATTTATCCCCGCCTATGTGACTTTGGATACGTGCGGCTGTCCAATGGAACTCACAGAAAATACTATTTATTCTATCTCACCAGTATATTTGAGTGAATTTCGCCCCCAAATTTATTCTGAGACATTATACCTTTATTCTTTCGTCCACGCATATAAGACCATACGCGTTCTTTCTCAGCTGATTCTTGTTTCTTTATCCATCGTTAATCAGCTTTCGATGTCACTTTTATCCGGGACGTGATATTTGCATGTTATAACGATAAAAACGACATGTTTTATTAGAAATCTTATTGGAATTGTGAAAAATTTAGCAAGCTCTTTAAATGTGAAAAAAGGAACATTTTTAAATGCCCCCGTTTTTTTTTTTTTTCATAGGTGAAATAATTGAAACAAATTTTTTCAATTTGCAAAGCTCTGAAAATCATATAATGATTCTAGTGGCACATATATAGAAAATGGAAATTATAATTAAAAAGTTAACAAGTAAAGCATACACGTAAACGTTGTGACTCAATTACTATTATAATTGTAAAAAAAAAAAAAGAATGAAAATTTCACGGAGGATATTATAGGGGCGAAACTAAATTCCATTAATTTAAAGTCCATTAACCTAAATGTGGACTGATGTTAGATCTACTTACGCCCGATTCCATTAAACTAAATTGTTCTAAAACATTAATCTCTCTAATATATTTTTCACTATCTTTCATATTATTAAAATCTCTTCCAAAACACCAAGGCATTTTATATAATATACGTATGTATATATGCATTATATGTAAAAAAAAAAAAGAAAAAAAATATGATTTTGATTTTCTAAGGATATTAAGAAGATATAAAGAGCAGAGACAGAGTCAGTGCACGCAGGCCATTGGATTGCGAGCGATGCGTCTTTCCTCGATGCGCGGACAACGCGCGCTCAACGTGAAGTGGATGCGGGTACTTGAATGAGACGAAGAGAAGAGGCACTCTCGCGTGACTATCGAAATAACGAGCAGAGTAATAGTGGTAGCGGCACATAATAGCAGCGATAATAGTGGTAACGGCGGTGGCACGTACGCTGCCTCGTGCTACTGATATACACGAGATTTCTAATTGGCAGATTGTCGACTTTAATAGCGCTCGAGGGAAGACACGTGAGCGCATAAGAATACTCGATTTCTAATCCTGATCGGGGAGAGGACATTTACATCATTCTCTGCATCTTCATCTTCGTCTAAAGCACGTGCTCCTCGACGCGACGGTTAAGAAAATGCATCTTCATTGCTATAATTGTTCTATTAATGAAGGAGATTCTCGTCAAATCGTTTAAGATATCATATTTCATAAGGTATACATATTTCTTACATTAAGATAAATAAAAATGTGTTGCTATAAGAATATAATAATAAATATAATAATATATTAATATAAGAATAATGGCGAATAGAAATTATTTCTCGCTAAAAATAATCCTTTAAATGCATTTATATTTATGAATTTAATTCAATGCAAATCATCTATTAATTAACTACAAAAAAACTGTGCGTATTTTACTAGAACAGTTTAAAAAAAAAACTCAGATATCAGAAAGAACTTTACTTGGCAAAAGCCAGAAAAATAAGTGAAACTTTTCTCTCACAAAACATTTTAACAGAACAAAAATAAACTTTGCAACTCCTGGATATGTCCGCGAGCGAAGGGAGTGTACTTACATGAGGAAGTTGATATTCGGCATTTTTTCTAAAAAGATTAAACTTAATCACACGTCAGTCCAAACTGGCCGTTCCATTCGCGCGCGACTTTCAAGAATATCAGCGAAAGGAAGAGATACGATCCTCTCTCTCTCTCTCTCTCTCTCTCTCTCTCTCTCTCTCTCTCTCTCTCTCTCTCTCTCTCTCTGAGTGGAAGCCCCCTCAAAGGGCGACTTATCCTTCCGGGTACGAGATCTGAGTCGATACACGTGCGGCAGTCGCATTCTGCATTCGGAAACGACCGGCTTTCGTGGCTGTCCGCGTATATAATACTCGTCGTATCAAGAACATTATCTCGACATCTCGATGCACGAGACGCATCGAAACGGGAACGAAACGCACGCACGTACGTGCGTTAATAGAGTGTATGAATATCATTGCCTCAAAATAAATATACGAAAATGTGACATTTATTTTTCTAAAATTTATTCAATAATATTCCATGTTACGATTGTGTCTCTTTTTTATCTCTTTATCTATAAGCATACGGTAATAATAAATTTTTCATCTTTAAGCTACTTTATTAATTCAGAAACTTTAAAAAATCATATCATCGGAGCAGTCGATTATATTATTTATTTGTTAATTTATCACATAAAGATCAGATTCCATTAAATTCATAATATGTCTATATCACGACAAAAGTTTCTTTAATATGTTGAAAATGAGTGTGAACGCGATATTGGATGCCAAGTTTCTAAGAAAGTGGTCTGAAAAGGGCCGCGCGATCAATCATCCATGCACGACGTATTGTGTCGTGCGATTTTTTTATTTAGTATTTGTTTTTTCATATCCATTTTGTTTACGAGATACCCCCGGCGTAATGCAGTGACGGGCACGATGGCGCAGCCGTGAGGAAGATGTATCGCCGTATCGCGAGGCACGAAAAGCGAATGTTTACGACACGGCGAGCCGATCGCCCGAATCTTAGAGATGGGGGATCACGAACGAGATCGGAATGACAAATTATTTCCCCGCAGGAAACCCGGATTGTCGTAGTCATGCGAGCCCGGATTAGACCACGTAATCGACAAGCGATCCATCAGGATATAGCAATCCGACATCAAACGCGATCTTAATATCGCCCAGCAGGCCCTTCGATATTATTCTTATCTTATAGTTTCTGATATTCCTTCGCGCACACATCCGATATAAATCGTCCAATCATTTCTGTCAGAACGTTGAATTGGCTAGCTTGTGTAAACGACATTACGAATTTAAGTTTATATGATTTTTGTGATACAAAGATAAATTTATAAGAGCCAAAGAAATAAAATTAATTTAATTTAATGTATGAGCTATCTCATTTTATAATCACATTCTTGATATAGATATTCAGATTGACGATTTTGAACTATCGCGAGGACATAAATTCGCACATCTAAAATGTACCATTCAAATGTTCGCTACCAAATAAAAACAATTCCGAGAGCGAAGTGAGTTGGGAAGGAGTTTCGAATGTGACGAGAATCGCTGAAGGAGACAGTTTGTCTTTTGCTACGAGCACGCGTTTCTTAATATTTCTATCTCATATTATCGTTAAAGTCACGAAAAATGCGGAGAAAAAAATCACGTACTTTCTCAGTATGTGAGCAAAAATATTCATACAAACAAAAACATGTATGTTTTGTTTTGCAGTAGAATTAAGTTGGAATTGAAATATTTTAAAAACAGCTAATCTCAAGCTGTAATTAAAACTAGTGTATGCAAATAAATATAAAAATTGTATAATAAAATATTAATTGCAAATATTAATATTTTAATATTTTGAAATATTAATATTATCTTAATATATCTTGATATTATAATCTAAACAAATCTTTTCTTGACATTGACTTACTGAATTTTATTCCTCGAATAAAGAATAAAAAAAATTAGAGAAGTGCAAAAATTAAAAAAAAAAATGATCAAAATTTTAATGAAATGTAATGTACTTTATCATTCTTTTCTGCATATTATGTAACATATTATTATCAGATGATAAGTTGACGCTGTAGAAAGTCTGACCGGGCGACACATTCTGTTCTCCTTTGCCATCTCCTTCATAAAAGTGCGAACTAGGCGTTGATCGAGTAGCCAGGATGATGAATGGACTATTGAGTTTGCACAAAGAGACGCTGTTGCAGGAGGTCGATCCTGCAAGATCGACTTTTTTTACGTCGGTCCATTTGACAAATTCTATTTATGCGATAGCTTCTTACATTCGAGCTTATAGTGCGATACGTCAATACGCGCGATCGATTACGAAACGATATTCATTGATAAAAGCAAATTCCCACAAAGAAAAAATATTGTTACCAATTTACTGCATGTTATTATCGACTTGTATTGTTATATGCAACGCGGAGATATTAATATTACGCGATAAAAAGATGCAGCTCTCTTGTTTCATTAATAAACTACATTTTATAATATAACACTTCAACTTCATGGAGAAAATATTCTGTCGACGATAAAGATTAAGAAGCTCCTCTCTCTTATTATTATTAAACGACAACAAGCTGCTCTGCTTGAAAAAAGACGGTAATATTAAGCGTGCTCTTATAATCTTGAAAAGAAGTAGCAAAAAATGGTTGCTTCGTAAGAGCATGACAATAAGTAAAAAGCTTCTTAGTATATACTTGGTGCTCCTCTTTTTTTAAGAAGAATTCCTTTTTAAACACGTGCCGGATATTTAATGAAGAGGCAAAACAAAATTTTCCCGCACAACCAAAAATCTATCTCGAATACCGTTGCGCGTGAGATACGTTAAAAAAAAAGAAATAAACAAACAAAAAAAACGTAGAGTACGGATCCACCTGACAACAAGATGCGGGAGGAATTTAAATATATCAAAAACGCATGACGCGTCATAATCGCATTCATAACGTCGAGCGGAGTTGCACTAATTAAAAACGCCAACATCCACCTTAAACGCATCGTGGGGTCGGTGTAATTAAATTCAACGGTATTAATTATCTCGCGACCGACACACACAGTAGGGAGCTTAGAAGAGAGCATTCGAATCTCGCAGAGTCCTGAAGACAAAGAACAAAGGGCGAGTCTGTCGAGGGCAATATTCTAAGAGTACAGAGCTGTGTACGGTGCTGAGAGCGCAAAGCTAGCGTTAATTAACAATTAAAGTTATTACGTCCGTTCGGTTCCGGACGGATGACTTTTCTACTTATGTTTACTACTCGTATCCGCGCGCACGTGAACAAGGTGTCTAGCATACACACACGCGCGTATATGTGCAAGAAAAGCTTGCCTAGCACGTTCGAAGGCGGCACGCGCATACATTTGCATTTTACGACGCACCTAATTGAGCTGTTCGTTATTTTGTCGCAACGATTGCCAGCGCGTGTACGGCGCATTTTGTCGTTACCCGTTAGACGATTCAGTGTTCGAGATCGAAGCGAAAACAACGAGGACAACTGTGTTCTAAAGCGATAAAAAAAAAGCTTTGTTACCGAGTACGTTATCGTTACGGAAATACGTACGCATTTATTTTTAGGGCCGAGGGTAATTCGCAATCGGTGATCGGTGGAGCGTGAGGAAAAATATACACGATTCATGCTGAATTAACGATGATTAATTATTCCGCTAATTATTCTCGGTAAAGAAAATGATTGTTTACGTAGTTAACTGGTAATTTGTACCATATTTGTCGGAGATCGTTAAAATTAACATTTATATTTACATCGTCATTTAGAGAGACAATTATCGATAAATATTGATATCAATAAGAATTTCACATTTGATATATTGAGTTTTATTTATTAGAGATTATATTTGAATGAGGAAAAATATGAAAATTATATAATTACATATTTATTAAATTTTTTATTGACTTAAAACTTTATTTTAGCAAAATAAGTAATCCTTGCAATATTAGATCTTATTATACTTTGATTGTAAAAATATTTATATATTATTTAACGTACCAGAAAATATATGATACTATGGGGCATAACTCTGTCCATAATATATATATAAAATTTATAAAAATTGAAATACGTAGGCTGTGATCAACATGCACTGATATAGTCTGCTCCGTTCCCGTCTCATGTAAAGCCTAGGATCTATAATTAAATCTCCAAAATAATAATAATAACTTAAGAACCAAGAAAAAACTGTCAGAAAATCATTATATTGTACATAATAAAAAAACAGCGCGACAAATAACGAAACAGATATACCACTATAAAATCGCGAGAAAATAATTCTAAGAAATAGAAAAATTGTGATTCGTCGAGTGATTTCTACTTGTCGGCATCTATAATTGAATCTAAAGTCTACTCAGCCAAAGCATGATACAAGTGACATTAAGAATTTCGAGGAACGAATAATTGTTTTATAATGCATTACATCAGTCTGTATAAAAAAATATTGGGTAATTCCAACAATTTTCTAGTTGTTATATTTTTTTATTTCATATATATATTTAATATATGCATTATAAAAAGAAAGAGAAATAAAAACTTTCTAAATAATCTAATATATATATATATATATATTGTATAAATTTATATATTTCGTATGAATTTTATTTATAATTTATACTTTATTTCTTTGTAAAAAGCAAATATCTATATGTATATTTGAAAAGTGAGAATTTCGCAAATTTGCGCCATTTAACAATTGATTGTATTACGCGATTGAATCTCCCTGAAAATTTTTTGAAATTGGATATCTCATCGCGATCGTACTAAAGGCAAAACTCGAATTTTTTTTTGTCGAATTACAGAATATCCAGCATAAATGCGTATGTAAAAGGACGCGAATGTATAAAATATAAACGCTCGATCCGGCGAATCGTCGAAACCGACTGCATGTTCGCGGCCACAAAGCATTTCTCGTCTCTCGTGTTATTAATGGCATTGCCCGGTATTTTATGAGACTTCTTTTGCAAGCTGTTCACAAACAGATACAAACGTTTCATTCCCAACATGCGGTAGATGCCGACCAATTAAATATTGAGGCTATGCCAGCGGGAAGTGTTTGCTTTTACTCCGCCGGATTGACCGATGCATCAAAAAATTAGTTAACATCGCGAAAAAGATTAAGTTTTATTTGAATTTTGGTCAATTATATTGCCTTGAAATATCTTTTTGTACAAAATCGAGCTGAACCCGAGCGTAGTTACTCTATTCATAAAGGCTTTCTGTAAAATATATAGTAAGAGATGAGAAAAAGTGGCGCAAGAAGCGATTTGCAAACTACTTGGATAAAGTAAATAAATAACAGTACAAGTTGCAACACATACACAACTCGTCGAAGTGCTGGCAGATACATTTGTCTAGAAATATGAGTCATCGTGACTGTGGTTCGGCACTGCGCACTTTTTGCAAATTAAAAGTTCTACTCGCGCAACGACTCTCGCGTACATGAAAGGCAATATATATTTTTTATTCCAGAGTCCGCTGGTGCGTTTCGTTGACGACCACCCGCCGGCGTTTCATGCTCGTTTGTATTTGTTTATCGATTGGATTGTTGCTCGCATGACAAAATGCCGGCGAGAGAAAAGAATATGAAATGGTCATTCGCGGGCTCTCACCACGACGGCAGTTTTAATAGCGGAATTAAATTAAACGACAAAAATGCTGAATCAAAAAATCATAAAGCATAAAAGAGATCGAATTTATTCATTCCTAGATTTTATATTTTTCAAAGAGATCTCATTACAAAAGAAAATTTCATTCAAATGTAGGAGGGTGGGCTTTGTCATAAATTATAATCAAAGTAAATTTTAAAAAATGTAGCAAAATTTAGGATTAGGAATTATTTTTTTGCACTTGTGTTTTATAATCTCAAATAAATTCAGTTAGTTTCATTACTGTTATTCTAGTAATGTCAAAATTTAAAAAAAATCGTTACGTGAAAATTATCTATATAACTAGCCGGAGCTAAAGATTATGATGATTATATGACAGTTTTTATTCTATCATGTGTTAGGCAAATTTATCACATGATTTTTGAATGATTTTTGAATGATTTAACAAATGACAAAAAATCGAGCGTAAGATATGTACACTCGCAAAGCTATTCGTACGAAAAATTGCGGCGTCTCCTGATCATCTTTGATCGATTTCCGGAGTGTACGACACGACCGATATATTATATTATTTGTGTAATGCGATACCACACTTGATATAAGGATGACGCGAAAAGGACGAATATAAAACGCGGATATTTCTTCACATATTCGACGATATAAAATCACGTGAGGCCTAATTGAGTCGATAAAAAGATCTGGTCGCACGTGATCTCTTCTGTTTTTACGACCAAAATCTGAGAGAGAATTCCTCCCTATATAGATATATATATATATATATATATATATATATATATATATATATATATATATATATATATCTCGTTTGCCCACCGCCTTTCGACCACTGGCCACGGTGATATATGAAGCGGCCATGGACCCCCCGTAGTCGGGGTTACGAACCTCCAAATTGATTTGAATCGTTCCTCGACCATAATGCTGGATAACTAATGACGCTCACGCGCTCCCGATATTCGGACAGGTATGAGATTTCACCAGCGCGGGTACGAAAATCTCCTGATACAATAGCACGCAAAGCCATTTGAATTGCGTCAGGTCGCTTGATCGATCGTACGCACATATCACTTTGTATACAACGTGAAAGGAATTTCAATGGAGGAAAAACGTTATCAATAAAAAATTAAATCTCTCGAAAAATTCTATAAATCATTATAAAAGTTGCCCTTTTCAGTCTCTTGATTGTTTTTTTTTTTTTTTATAAATCGACAAAACTTTTGATATGCAACAGTGATTATCTACAACGAAACGATGAAAACGTTGTAATAAATCGAAATACGCTGCTCTTTTCAAAGTAATAGAGCATATAAACGCGCAACTGATGCGCTGCTTTTTCACGTCCGTCGTCCGAAGTGCGACTTCAATATCCGCAACACGATGCTTTAATCGGCTAATCATGGTCGTCCGCGCGCAGATACACGTTAATTGGAACATACTGCAAAAAAAAGCCTTGATATACGGTCGGGGCGGTCAAAGTGGCCGAGCACGTCCATCGGCATCGGCGATATCAAATTGAAAAGTAATATCGGGACCGAAGTGTGACATAATTGCCTGTACTTTGGTTCGCATATACGCGCACGTCCGGTAGGGTAATTACAAACTGCGGCTTCCCACACGAACGCGCTTGGTACATGGACCGGTCTTCACGACAAGCTATCGGCTTTTAATAATCAGCCATGAAACTCGTTAAGATGCCGCTGGTTAATCGACATAATGCAGGCATTTCACTTCTAATTGGCGAAATCGAGGTCTCAATCGAAGCACCGAAAAAGAGTCGACGACATCTTCGTGGACTCATGCACGTAACTGTTTAAACATTTGCAAAAGATGCCCACTTGGCATTAATGCCTTTATTTTACCATGAAAAGAGAAAGATAATAAAAATGTCCTTTTAAATGACGAGAACTTGTAAAATAGCTTTCATTAATTGTGATAATAAAGTGATAATTGATTCTAACGACGCGGAGAAGTTAATGATTCAAGTATGTTAAATTTTGATTAGAAATTATGTCAATGCTTACATTTCTTTTTTAAAATTTCTTATTTACGTTGACAAATTTTTTGATCGTATCATATAAATTAAATTAATACTCAACTTGAAACATAATAAAAAAAAAAAAATTCAGAACTATTAATTTAATATCTAAGGAAGTAATCAATAAGCAAAGTTGATTATAAATAAAAAAAATTAATACTTCTTGAATTTCAAGCATCTCTCCTATCATGGATCTGATACCTTTTTATTCCGATATTAAATTAAACCTCTCCAGAGCTCTTCTTAACTTTTTAATCTCGATCAATTACTCACAACTGATTACTATATGCAAAATAAATCATTGCAGTTAAAAATAATTAATTCACCTTCGGCGAAGTAAGTAGCAATGTGAAAAATATGAGCTCATCTTTTCAAAATAAATTGTTTTAACTCGCAGATTCTATCTGATGCGAAATGTATGTCTGCCGAGATTTGTTAAAAAGTCATATAATTCCGGAAATTTTTGAAATCGATTTAAAAGCGTCGAAATTTTTCAATAAATAAATTTCCGTTTATGAATCACATAAATTGGCGCATTAATTCTCGACGCCCTTTTTGACAGCAAATAATGAATAATAGACTTGTATCATTTAATGCTTAGTAATTGGCGCTATTATTAAGTTAATGTACGATAAGACGTATTAAAAGGAGTGATATAAATGAGGACCCGACCGGATGATACGTGATGCACACACGATGAAGTCGACAAGATACGCGTGACAAGTTGGTGAATCGTTTATCGATATACAAATGAAAGACGAAGCAGAAGAAAAAGAGAGAGAATAGAGAAAAGGTAGAGTAGGATATATATATACATGATATATATATATGTATGACATTTCAACTTCTCTCCATACTTTTCATTCATAATAAAAGAGAAAAAAGAGAAAGATAGAAAACTCAAAAAGACGTAAGGATATTCTCCTCCCCCTTTTTTCTCTCTTTATATATTTCTTCTTTCTTTCTCGCAAATTAAAATTAAAGTCCTCTTAAAACACTGCATGTGGAAAAGATGGAAAAAAATAATACATACACATAAACATACATGATAAACGCAGGTAGCGTTAGTAAAGATATAAAGGAAGAGAGAAAATATATTTAAAGCTGTTAAATACTAAATGTGAAAGAAAGAAAGAATATTTTTTATACTTAAAGATCCATAAGATTCTTCTATATAAATAATTTAAAATAATCGATTAGTGTATAAAAAAGATACAACACATTCTTAAAAAAATTTAATTGGCTTTATGCTAAAATTAAATCAGTCAGAAAATTAGTTCACTTATCACAGTGTAACTATCGATTACTTTTTAGATCTGATAAGCCATAAATGTGTAAGAATATATGTGTGAGAAATCATTAGCGTAACATACCATTCGCCTTTTCAATTACGAAGCGAGGATCTTCAAAGAGAGAACATGTAAGAAAAAGGAGAAGCGAAATAACAAATCTCTGACGATGGGAATAATCGAAAGGTATCGTAGCGGGGATATAGGAAAGAAATTATTATATGGCAAACGAGGCCACGTCCACAGGTGCCATAACAACTAGTATTATCCCATTAGAATAAATGTAAAACAGAGATGGCGTTTCACTTATTCTCTTTCAAACTTGCTGTCTCTCTGTCCCTCTCTTTTTCTTCTCTCGTTTCTCTCTACTGCTACAGCTTTACGTCTGGCTTGGCACAGGGGGTAGAAAATAGGAGTTGGCCGAAGCACGGTAGGGCGCATTTACATGATATGAATATAATGGAGAGGGCTGGATCGTGTCGGTGAACTCGGGCTATACGAGAGAACGCTACCTGTTGAACGAAGAGTTCCCGGGTATCACCGGGTGACCCACAGGATGTATCCAGGATACGTCGGCAGGCTCGTTGTCGGTTAGTAAGGGGTCATCCCGCAGATTCCGGTTGCTTATCGAATGACGGGCAAATAGTCGAGAGAAATAATTTAAAAACATGCGGGATTATACCAATCAGGTAAAAATTCTTCTGTGATTTATATATAAGTTAGAAGCATGTGGAGAAATTGAAATATTTTACATTTAAATTCAGAAATTATTTCTATATAACTAAAACAATTATTTTTAGAATTAAAACAGTTAACAAACAGTAAATTTTGTCGATGAGTTTGCATCCTATCGCGAATAATTTTTCGCAGCACATAGTTTCTTATCTTCGCACCAATAATTATTGCCGCTCACATCAGACACGATGTACCTCTTGTACGTATAAAGACTAATGAGATAAAGACTTTCCTCGGCTTTCAAATTAAATAGAATACGTTTCCACGAATAATGTGTGTGCAGGCGTTTATTTATGTTTCGTTCCTCGCATCCCATCTGCCTAATTAAGGGTTATCCGAGTATGTCTAATAGAATCCCAACGCGTACTATCGCGTTGCCCACGCCAAGCTTCGACAACGAAGACAAAATCCTGTATGTAATAAATATGTATAGGATAAAAGCGCACGCGCGCGCGTTCGATGAAAAATCTGAGGATGCTTTCTTCCTTTTCTGTAATTCTATATAATGGCGATCATATTCCGTCCTTTCAATGTTTTTCATACGAGAATCCCGGTTGGTCATCCAGTTATGCGTTTATATTCTTACGATAATTTTTCGACTCGAGAGTCGCACTAAAGAGAAACGAAATACGTTTACAAACAGCGATAGAAAAGGCAACACACAAGCCCAGTCGTCTTCAACGATCATCGCACGGAAGTTCGTATCATTCTTTACGATTTTGCGATTTTGTGACGGGATTTTCACCTTCTCGTCTGATATTATTTCCCGTTTTTCGATTAAAAATGATCCCGCGATCCTCGAGATTGCAATTTTCAGAAATGACGGCAGGCCGGGTTGCTTCTCAGGAGACGCGAGACAAGATGCTTCGTAAAAATCACTCTCGCGACCCCGAAGCCAGAGGTCGGAAGTGAGGGACAGCGACAGACGTGAAGCGAAGAGAGGGAAATGAGCGTAGCACAAGAGAGAAAGAAAGAACGAGAGAACGAATGAGGGAAAGAGAGAGAGTATCGCGGAGGCAATATAAAGGGGCAATAAAATCACGACGTTCAACAATACGGGCGGACTTGGCCCACCGCCTTCACCTTATCCTCTCTGCGCTCTTCACTTCCCTTCCCTTCGCCCATCTCCTCGGCATCGGGGATGTGCAACCTAGGTCAATTTTATTTGCCGTGTGTTCGGGCTGCGTATAGAGACTAGCAACTCCAATGTGAAAGTTTTGAAATCTCAACTTTACGAGAGGCGCAACGGCGGAGTCCATCGGGAAATCGAGAGACCTCCAACGGAGTTCGATTGCGAGAAAATTTGGAAAAAAAAAGCGCAGCCACTCCCGGTAACTTCGCATCGTGTTTGTGAAACAGATTTACATCCGGCGCATCACGAAAACGATTAAAACAAAGCGGTTGACTATTCCTGGAGGTATCGATTAAGAAACGCAAAATAAATCAACGAGTTCGGCGAAAAGTTTGCCAACGTTTGGCAGTAAACATTTTCCTAAACATTTTCAAACTTGTTTTCACGTTGATATCGATGTATGTGAAAAGAAATTTAAAAATTTTAATGGAGGATTTAAAAACAATACGCGTAGAGACATTTCTCCAATATTTTCGATTATGAGAAACGCGACATAACATATTGAAAAATTGTTAATTTTAAACATTTGCAACTCGATCAATGTTTACTTTAATAGTTATTTTTCTCAACACATTAATATTTATAAAAAAGTATCTCGTGAAGAAAAATATGCATTATAAACTGTAACGTTGTTTTATGAATGCTAAGTAAGTTTATATTTTTTAAAATTCAGTTAAATTTTAATATATTCAGAAATACAAATTAATATTGGCACGAACAGAAAACAATGATAGAATATAAATGATATTAGACTTTAATAATAGGAATACAATAAAGACAACTAATTTTGAAATTTAATTAAAAAATAATAATGGAATATAATAAATTATTAATGGAACATCGTGCACAATGCACTCGTGGAACAGGATTAATTTCAATTCTTGTCGCACGACAACTTCCTACGAGACGGTAATTGTCTTTTCTAAGCAATTGTTAAGGAGTAAAAGGAAATAGGTATTGAGAAGAGACAGTTCCTGGAGAACAGGCGTCACTATACTGACAAGAGTGCATTGAAATCATTGGAACACAAGGCACGATCGCTCAGGCGTCCGCTGCACCCTATTATACGTTAATGACGGGTTACTAACAGACTTGTGCATAGTGCACATGCAACTGTACATCACAATTTTCCACACACACACACACACACGCATATGCATATATGTATATATATATATATATATATATATATATATATATATATATATATAATATTCACGATCGTTTGTTTAGAAAACTGTTGCGAAAATAAAAAAATTTATCGGAAAATTGATAAGTCAATTGGAAAAAAAGGAAAAAAACAAGCGCACGAAATTCTATTTCAACAATATTGTTCCGACATACATTCATTTAATAACAATAGCCAACCATATTCGGCTTTTGTATAAAAGAAAAAAATATGTACAACAAATAAAAAATGTTTCAGTAGACATATGGAAAATTGTGATCAGCTGTATTCAAAAGGATAAAAAATGCGATAGATGCAACATTCATTTGTAAATTAATTGGGGGAATGCGAATGGTTCAATAGAGATAAAAGGGCAAACGTATATATCATACATTCGATATATATCGTGTTGAACGTTCTCAAGTCCTCGTTGGATATCCCGATGAACCAGTCATTGCTTTGCCCAAAACATTTCATTAAAACTCGCGTAAGCCTAAAGCCACCGCTCCGAAAGCTCTGGCTTATTATATGCATGCATATAGCCGGATTTCCAAATAATAATACTCCCATTCGCTTTGAATAATTCGCAAAGGCGTCTGGCACTAACTAGAAAGACTTCTCCCGAGCGTTCTCTCCTACCATCCCGTTCAGAAAACTTTTGATTATCGATGATACATCGTTATTAAACGTACCTCGTAATTAGCCACCGCTAATAACTCATATAAATTCACGCATTTTACACGCACATACGGAGAAGCTAATGAGAACGAGAGGAAGAGAGAAAGAGAATGGAGAGGAGACAAGATGGAGACAGGAATACGAGCAGGCAGCCCCAAGAATGCCATTGTGCTTTACAATATCCACGAGCTATGAGCAAGGTTATTAAAGGGCTGAGGTCGCGCTTAAGGTTAAGGGGAAAAGACGGTTGCGGCTGCGCAACCTTCAGATAGATAAAGACAAAGAGAGAGAACAAGAGCTTTCTCTCCTCGCGCATAAAACCGCATGCGATTTACGCTCGCTCGTGCAAGCGCTCTCGCACGTAAGCTGCGTGTATTTTCATACAAGAACATTGAAAATATGCGAGCCAAGATCAAAGCTTAAGACCGCGACCTAACCAGGAAGGATGGTCGCGTATACATGTTCCGTGATAATGGCTAACGTGATGCAAAATACGCCTTATAAGACCAACGGGGGGTCGAGAAAATTGGGCTTTCACACTTTCCATTTAGTCGCGGGACGAAGAAAGGACCCGGGAGGATTTAAAGCTGAGTGTTATTCTACAGCGTTCGCATAATCGTGTGATTACCTCCGTTAAAGCACGGAAAACCGGTGCGCGAAATGAGTAAGAAACATGAGAGATAATAGGATTATATTGTTTGATGTGGAGAAAAATATATGAGCTTTTCACGAGAAAAGTGTTTTGTTAGATTTCTCCAGTTACTTAACAGTGCGCAATTGCAATTTTTATCGATTCAAATTAAATTTAAAGATAGTTGACTAAAATAATTTAGAGTTTGCAGATATCGAATAACATGAAGCAAGCAAGCGCTATCGATTCCCGTAATAAATAATGCTTTTGCAATGGTTGCTACGATTGCATTCACGCTCCAAGAAGCAGGCCTGCTTGATAACGATGAAAAATGTCTGGCATTCGACTTTTTACATTTAGTCGCGTAGATATGCGCTAACGGAATACGAGAATACTGCACACGCGGTTACGATCTTGTAAATTGGTTGCTTCGCGCGCGACATAAAAGAGTATAAATTTCTCCGAATAAATAAAAATCGTGTAATAGCCGCAATAAACTTTCACACAGTATTAAATAAACCGTTTAAATAAAATTTCCTTTTATCATTCTTATTTATTAATCATTATTCGTTGATATATTCTGTGTTGATGAAAGCGAAAAAAATCCAAAGTATTAAAAACAAATTAGAATTAATCAAACAACGTTCAATTAAGTTAAGTCAGATAATTTTAAAATATGCAATATTAAAAATGAATGGATTATAAAATGGATACAATATTATTCGTTTTATTCCTGTGCTTTAAAAGCATAATCGTCAAGAAATTTAAAGAAAAAGAACAATGCGATAAGTTAAAATTTAGTTGAATTACATTAAATACAATTTATAGTTGAAAAGTCAAGAAAACTGAAATGCTGGAAATTAAAAAATTATTTATGCGAATAATACGAATCATTTAATTCCCGAGCTTTTGTGAGACTGTCGAAACGTCAAGAATCGTAAAAACTGAGAAAAATAAATACATGTACAAATGTAATTTATAATTCTTCGTATGATTTTTCTTTAAATCTCCCTTTTTTTTTCATAAAATAAAAAATCGATCGATAGCCCGAAAAAGTTAAAAAGCATCGCGGGGTAACTGAAAAGCTCGCATCAGCATATTGCGACGCGCTATCATATTTGCTAAATTGAGTGAGCACTGACCTTGCGAAGAACGCTGCGGCTGCGCTGGCCTGCGCCGGCGTCCCGGGCACTCCGCTCACGTTGTACGAGTACTTGGTCTCCTGGTACACCTGATACGCGCTCGACGGTTTCGAATGCGATGATCTATGGTAGTAGTGATCCCCGCTGTGGTGACTCTTCTCCGACTGTGGCTGACCGATCTTACCCGAAGCGTAACCTTGCGCGGACGAGGACAGCATCTTGCCGTGACACTTGTCACCCTTTTCGCACGAGGAGGGCGGGTGGAGAAGATGCGATTTCTCATGCGCGGATACCAGCGCGGACGCCGGCTGCTTGTCAACGGCACCGTAAACCTTAAAGTCGGCGTAACCCTTCAACTCGCCGTAATAACGCAGGTTCTCGACCTTGTAACCATGCCCGACATCGTGGCTTTTGACTTTGCTGACCTCGTGCTTGTTGTAGCCGGCCTCCTGCGAGGCCGGCTTCATCCTTTCCGCGTTGCACTTGCCGACCGCCACAGATTCGCTGCCGCTGCCGCTGTGTAAAGCCACTTTGCCCGATAGCTTCTCGATCTTCAGCATGGATTTCTCGCTCGAACGACCTTGAATCGCGTCACCGCTACTGCTCCGATTCGACTCCGACCCGGTACCCTTGTACTTGTCACACGTTGCTACCTCGCCGCACGAACCGTCGCAGCCACCGTCCGCGAAAACATTACCAACAATGACACCGCTTGCGATGTTGCTATCGTTGAGCCCACGGGTTTGCTGATGATGATGATGATGATGATGGTGATGATGATTTTTCAGCGATTCGATGTAACAGCGCGTGGATAACGTTGCGTCGCAATCATCGCCGGTCTCCTGTAGCAAATTCTCCTTGCTATTGTTATTGTTGTTATTGCTACTGTTATTGCGCACGTCGCACGCTTTGTGGAAGATCCGTTGACGCGCGATCGGGGCACGTGTTGCTTCTCGCGCGGTCGGCGTGATACTGGCCAGATTAGAGGGCGTCTCGGCGCCATGAGTGCCGGTGTTCCCTCTTCCCCCACTGGAATTACCGCCACTGCCACCGCCGCTGATGCTGCCCCCCCCGCTGCCACTACCACCTTGTCGTCTGCCCCTCTCCTCCTGTCGAATGATAATGCGACGGTACTATAGTCGGCGTGTAGTACTACGATTCATGCACATTCTACCGTTAATGCGCCGGATATATATCAAGCCGCCGCCACGTGAGCTGCCGAGAAAACGGAGCAATAATGATAGAGCGTGATCAAGAGAGTCTCTTCTTAAACAGTTATATATATATATATAAAATGGCGAACAGTAAATTTCGGAATAAATCATATATTTATACGCACACGCTTTTTTTTTACATTTAATTTCAAAAATTAATTTTTTAAATAATTCTAAATTAAAAATATCGCGTAAAATTCTGCGATATAATTATCGGGTAAACTCTATATTATTCTAATAATTATAACGTTGATCTATAACGTCTGGGAATAACCCGCGAGCATCAACTTTCAAAGATACGACATAAACGAGACTTTCTTACATGTTACGGCTTACCTGGATCTTCTTAAAGTCGTCCTGTCGTCTGGATACCTCGATGTACTTAGGCGGATCGGCATGATATTTAGGCGGCGGTTCCATTACTCTCGGCGAAGTCTCTTGATAGCGCGGCGGCCTGTCAAACTGTCGATACTTGGGCGGATCGATGTATGGATTATTTCGATGGCCGCAGTAATTCGGTAGCTGGCACTCCGTGAGATCCGACTGCGACCGGTTCAGCTGACAGTGTGCCGAAACGTTCGCCAATGTTTTCTGCTGCTCCTGGTGACTCTGCCTGCCGTGCTTCGCGGCTTGCGACTTCTCCTGACCACCAGCGTAAGACTTGTCGTGAGACTTGGTCCCTTTGTCGACACGCTCCTTGCATATCTCGGACTTCTCCCTCTTCTCTTGACAGGATGGCGGTCCGTCGATCTCGTAGAATGTCAGCTCCTTCTTCAGCTTTTGATGCGACTTGTCATGTTGCCGAGGATTCTCCGTTTTCACAGGCGGATTTATTTGATAGAATGTGAGCTCGCGTGAATCCTGAGACTTGGAGCGTGTCTCCTGGTACAGATGATGTTGCCGTTCCGGCTGAGAGTGGCTGCGTGAGTATCGCTGATCGAGCCCATCCTGATACTTAGATCGCGCGTACCTTTCATTGGCACTGAGTTTGTGCCCGTACTCGAGATATTCATCGCTGTACTTGAAAAGTCGCGGCTTGTACTTCTCCTCGAACTGTGAGTAATTATATGTGTTAAAGCCGACTTGATTAAAGTTTCTGCTGAGATTCGTGGAGTCGTAGTCGGTCGATGTCACCGCTTCCATATTTATCTGCAACAAAAAGGAAAAAAAAGGTTATCAAAATAAAAACTTTGAGGTTGTTATTTTATGTCTTTTCTCTTTCAGTTTTTATTATATTATAGCATAATTTCAACATTATCTTTTTAAAATATGTGCGGTTAACGATTGCGACATTATTTCTCGGCGAGATGCCGAGACGACGGATAAGCCACGGGACAAGCATTCCCAAAGAATTTACGTGAATCGCTCGACGAGCGGCTTCGAGAAAGACGAAGAAGGGCAAGAAGCTGAACTCGAGGCAACAACGGCGGCCATAAATCGGGGAGGCCCGTCTTCTTAAACGCCGGAGTATTTAGCGCGAAACAAAAAGCCGCCGTGAGATAAATAAAATCTGACACCGGGAGGGCGTGCCGCCGCTATCCACCACATCGTGTCCTGAATAAAGCCTCGCTCGCTCCAACGAAGAGCGACAAGGAAAGACAAAAATGATGCGCAGCAAGAACCCCGTCGGAATAAACTGAGAGGGTTGAAGAAGGCTCGCAGCTCGTGTCAAAAATCAAGCCGAGAAAACCGGTTCGCGCCTCAAGACTTGAAAGCTGATCAGTGCACATGTATACAGTCTGTCCCAGGAATATTTATGTATAAATTTTTTTAATTTTGGAAAATTAATAATTTTTTTGAAAAATTAATTTTGGATACATACATTGTATATGTTTCTTTTTTTTAAATTTAAGATATTCCAAAATTTGAGCACTATAACTTTACATTTTTTTTTTTTAATGAAATTAAAATATAATTTTTCTAAGAAACTTTAATTTATCTTTTTTAACATTAAACATTTTTGCAAATTTCTCCCTTGAATTAAAAATCTATAAAAGTAAAATTTATTTTAAATATGCAAAAAAGATTAAGATATTATTACTAATCTTTATGCCTTGTTTTAAAATTCTAAATTTTTATTTATTTACATCATTTAAATATTGTTACTCTGACATAAGAGAAAATTGATCAAATTGATATGAGTTCGTAAACGAGTCGTGGAGTGCCTATCCCAGGACACCCTATACATATATATATGCGGGACCACTTTCAAAACCGATGTATCCAAGATCACATACGATCTCGCTTTCTTTCCGTGCGAACCCCTATTCAGAACGCTGCGAGGCACGATGAACAACCGAGATGCTCGGACACGATTAGCCACGGCGACTTCGCGAAAGTCGGCTCGCAAAGTTAAAGTAACGTCACCTAACGTCTCGTGCTCGTCGTGATAACGAGAGAAATGTTCGATCTGAGGCCCAGATGGTCGCGCGAGTTAACAGGAGAGAACGAGTCGAGAAAATTATCGATCGCGACTTTCGTAAGTACGATGATCACGTTTAGCGATCGATCGTCTAATCCGGTTTCACGGATCACCCGGTACGTACTCGGCACTTCGTAACACGCTCTGCGAATCGGGAATGCCCCTGCGGGAATGCTGCAGTTATATATTACAGCTGGTAATGAAGACTCTCTCTCCACGGCAAGAGCAACGAGCTACCGACGAGGCCTTGTTTATCGCCTCACCTCAAATATACAATTAACATGTTGAGAAAACGCCCGGAATATCACGTTGCCACTATCTCTCTTTCTCCTTCTCTCTCTCTCTCTCTCTCTCTCTCTCTCTCTCTCTTTCCGTATTCTCCTTTTCCTTTCTTTCTTCAACCCCTTTCTCGAAAAGAAAATCTACGTGACAAGAGCGAGACTGACTCGCGGAGACCTTTCACTTTTATTATCGTAGTGCTCGTTAGACCAACCATTCCAAGAATGTTAACTCGGAATTCATCGCTAAAGGGACTTTAATGTCCCTCTATTTTTACGGAACTTCACGCTCGTAATGCGAAAATGGCGACAGTGTCCGCCGATAAATCCTAATAAAGTATGACATAATTAATATGCCCATTCTTCAATTTGTCTAGCGCTTAGTTCAAGCTATTACCTTGCAAAATGATAAACTCGATTTTCCACGCTATTTATACTTCATTCTTGGCTGTCGGAGATATATCCAGCGCGCGAATACTGTGTATAATAATTTAAGCAATGATCTAATTATTTGGAAAAACAGATTTTGTTTAATTCATCTCCAATATATTTATCCACAGAAATAAATCCGAGGCTTTATGTTTGCACGTAACAATATGTAGATGTACATGCATCAGAGATAAATATAGCTGCTACGTAAATATCGCGCTGTTTTAAAATTTATAACAGATAAATATTCAAACAAATACAACGTGCCATCGTATCAATAACAGTGAGTTTTGGACTATCCATTTCGATAGATTATTGCATTCTGCTTATCGTATAAATCCAATGACAGATATAAAAAATATTGTACGACACCTCGAAATAAAATATCGTCGTCGCAAATATCGAATCGGTTATATGTACGATTTCTCAAAGCCATAAAAAAAATACTCGTGATAGAATGTACCGAATGAATGCACGATATGCCGTTGACCCCGATGCGAAGATGCCATTATTTTCACGATGAGATGCTGGATGACGTGTGGCATTATTAAGTATCATTAAAGAGAAACGCTGTCGGACGCGCGGGAAATCGTATGCGACTTGCCAAATAAATTTCATACCCACATATATTTGCGTGAAATCCTTGCACTGAGCGTACTTCAATTTTGCTTTCATTAATTATTATAGAATCATATTATACATAATATTAAAATTGTATATCAAAAATTCTTTCTGTCACATAAATAAACATTTTTATATTCCAATACGACGTTATTGCATTTTGGCAATCATATTATATTTTTTTATTAGTCAAAATTATTCAATTAACTAGTAATCAAAATAATATGATATTTGTCTTGTCTTATAGAACTATCAATTATTTTATATTTTGAGCTATCCCCAAATGTCGAATTAATATTTCTAATATGAATTGATTTGTTCAACATGGTTTTTGCGGACATGAGACATGCGACATTCGCGAAATTGATCAATGCACTTCTCATTCGTCTTCATCATTCATTTACGAGTGTAGCAGGTATGTTCCGATGGTAATCAAACAAGCGTAGAAAACGCTTGCACGTTGCAGCCGCAACCTATAACTCATTCCGTCGTATAATTTGGCAAGTCTAGCCTCTCCGTAGGCTGTCGAAACGAATCTCACGGATCGTCATAAATATTAATAGAATCTTTTTTTGGCAGGTTCCACACCGCGGAAGAAGATAATCATGTTGTTTACGCTGCCAATAACAAGTTCCGTCGGGCCTCACGTGTACGAGCGGGGCCCATTTCGAAATGGGGCCCCATAATTACGGTTGCTGCTGAGATTATCCCGGTGCAACCGGTGGTGCCCTGTTACCAAGTGTCCGAAATAACCTCGTTTCTCATTAGATCGACGCGTGAAAATTACAGCAATCGAAAGTTAATCGAGCCAACGTGTATATATTACGCGGAATCATGTTAATGAAAAAATTACATCAAGTGTCTGAAGTGTTATAACGATAACAATTTATGTTGATGATTGAATATGTATTTCTAATAAAATGTTACAAACACATCATTTTAATGTAAACGATATTTCTCTTGATAAAAATTAATTTTTGATTAAATTTTAATTCAAATTTTAAAAACGAAATAGATATTAGAATGTAATTTTAATATTATATAATAAACTCAATTTTAATATAATTTATTTTACAAAAGATGTGCGTATAAATATATATATATATATATATATATATATATATATATATATATATTTTATTAATAATTCTATAAAATATAAAATGTGATATTAATTCTTCCACATAAACTTCCCTTCCTCTTTACTTAATAAATAAATACAAGTAATATATATATATATATATATATATATATATATATATATATATATAATATAACTGTAATATATTTTGCATTTAATTCAACTATATCTATTCTGAATTATGTCAAGATTGTGATAATATCTTCGTTCGCATGAAAGATGATTCAATTGAATATATTCACCAGGTAAATCGACTTTTCAGAAAGTCAGTGATTCAAATTTTCATTTGCTCGCGGCCTTGCCGGGTACAAAACTACAATTGTATAAAGGAACCCAAGCCACGAGTGACAACCTCTCTCTTTTCCTCTCTATCTCTACAAATTTTGAAATTATTAATTTAACCGTTCCCCTTTAACGCTACTGCGCCCGCGGCTAATATTTCCCTCAGAGACGAAGATGAGAGTGCACAGGATAGAAGCTATTAAATAAAGGAGACAAAAGCATAAAAGGAAAAAGCGGGGAGAGCGTGGAACAGAAAGAAACAGAGAAAGAGAAAAAGACTAAAAGCAGAGTACCCTTGGTTACCGTGTAAATGAGGCGATGAACAAAGTTTCGCGTGCAAACATCAAATAAAGGTAAGTAACGCGGTTAGTTTCGGCCATGTGGCTGCTCATGAAAATGCTGAATGACAAGCAAAAATGTCATAAGGGACGAAAGTGATTTGTTCACGAAATCCATATGGCTGAAATGTGGGCGAGAAGGATTTTAAATCTGTAACGTAATCTCATATGCAGAATTTATTATAATTTACAATCTGAAATATTAAACTGTTTTTATTTCTCTCCTCTCTTTGATATTCTCTTTGAAAATGTAATATTTTCTGACAGCTTAATTTTAACGAGAACAAACTGATCACTGTTACTATACTTGACAGTATATTGTTTTTTTACGATTTTAATTAAGCTCCCGAAATATGAAGGTACACTGTTAACGCTTCGCGTATTCAACAATAGCGTCAGCATGTAGATGACGTATATATTCAAACTGAGTGAGAGCTGACCATAACGCCAAGAGTGACGAGTATTATTCATAACTAACCGCAGCTGAAAAGTACACGACGATACTCGGTGTTATAACTGGATTTTCCATTTCCCCAGAGGCAATATCAGGGTCGGTGCATCCGATTTTCACGGCGGACTGATCTGTCTCAATGCTATCTGCCCCTCCATTGCGACCAATCAAATTAGAGACGCTCGGTTGAACGGTCGAATGAAAATCTTCCATCGTTTTATCATTCGTACTTTGTTTCGGTAGCATGTAGTGTTATGGCAAGGAACAATTGTGATTTAATGCACTATTAGATTAGCGTGAATGCACATGCCGCATACAACATGTATATCTATTATACTTTACTTATTCATCATCAATGTATTATCATATCTATGAATGTCATTGTAAACATTTTTATTCGTTAAAATAATTGTATAAAAAAAATTTTTATTAATTATTAAGAAATATTCTGATTATATATTAATAATTTGTTTAACTTTATAAAATGTGCTTTCCCTCTCATTTTTTTTTTAATTGGACAAATAAAGAAATAATATAAAACATATAAACTTGTAAAGAATAAAATACTATATAATATATACAAAAAATATAAGAAAAAAAATTATTATTAATCACATCGTCTAATAAATAAATTTAAAATTTTCCTTCTTTATCTATAGACAATAATTAAATTTTACGGGAAATACGACATTGCGTTTTTACGTTCAAATCGTTACCTTCGTTTGACGACTATCACGGGAACGAATAAATTTCCCGATTGACGGACTGGCGCGTCAGAAAAACGGACAGCGACCAGAGAAAAAGTCCAGACAAAAGGATGATTCGCGGATAACGGATGAGGTTGGAGAATCGCGCTGGAAGATATAGAGGCCGAGCAATCTCTTACGGTTGAGTTTGCACCACCCGGGGAAACCTCCCTCGATCACTTCGAATAATCATCGCGAGACACACGAGGCTCTCGCGCATCATCGCCTCCGCGAAAATGAGAAAGTCTAGAGTAAAAATCTGCAAAAAGTGGGTAAGGGATAGAGGGGTACACGTACATACGGAGATACAGCACGCATACACGTACGAATAAAGTCTCGGAACAAAGCAAGAACGACGAGTTGTGGAATAACGATCCGGTATTTCTAATACCGCGGACAGGTGAGAAGAAGATTGATGTCGAAGGGCGTCATTATATACACGCTTGCGTAAGATAGAGCGAAACTGCATCGCATCCGCCGACAAAATAATACGCGTCGCGTAAAATCGCACACCCTCGTCGCGACAGTGCGCCGCAGTTCAATAATGAAATTCGTCGCATCGCGTTAAACATTTCACTGGATATATGCGAGCGTGGCTCGCTTAATGCTTCTAGTTAAATAACGAATCAAATGGGATATTAAAGAATTATGCATTTGCCTCCCCTCGAATGTTGTACAGAACAATATCGCATTCCTCATTTATCTATCACGAATAAATAAATTAATTAAATCAATTAACATTTGTACATAATATTACGTAATATCATATTAATGTAATATTATATTAATGGAATAATAATAAATTGCTGAATCCATTTTTATCGACTATGAACAAAACACACAATAATGGTGTATATATGGTATGTCATTCCTCTGTATCTACGTTAACGATACAATCGGATAGCGTGATTTTCACCACATTGCGAAGCTACGGTGCATTCGTCTCCCTCTTCGTACCTAATCCTGTTTTTCCACAGGGACGGAAAATCACGCAATTAACTGATTAGCAAGGTGATTGTGCGTATTATGCCTCCGTTAGAACGCGAAGCTCACGTCAACGATCGTCCAGTCGACTATTTTTCTTTCATTAAATGAAGATGTAAGATTCATGAAATCATTCCACATGATAACGTAACGTTTACTCGATTTTTTGCTTTTCTTTTCCGTGGTATATATATCGGAAAATTTTTGTTAAAACTCTAAATAATTAATGACAGCTATTTACGTTAGCTTTATGTTTTATTTAAGTTTTTCAATTTTTATTATTAGATCTATTATTCTATCTTTTTAAAAGAGAGAAAGAATGCAAAATAAAAATTATGCTAACATAAATTTTGCTTAAAACAATTTGAATAATAAGAATCTTTTTAATGTTTGAAAACTTTTATAATTCACTTTCAATCATATTAAAAATAAAAAGTTAATAATGCTATGACAAAGAAATAAATGACAATTTTTTTCAACATTTTTTCAAGATCTGTAAAAGTTGCACGATTTTGGGAACACCCTGTAAATATTATCTCGATGACCTAATGTATGCAGGGAAACAAAATCGTACATACACAAGGAGCTATAAAATATTCTTTCACATAAAATAGCGTTATATGCATGTACTTGGATTGTTGCAAGCATTTATATGTATTTAACAAATGGCAGATATCGATAGATGGTGAAATTAGCATTTTGCAAGGCTGCGCGCAAAACGGTGAGAAGACAGAACGCGAAACACGTGCGGCTGGCAGCAACATTGAGCAATCGAATTGTAGCTTTGTTGAGCAAAATCAACTACTACATAACTTCCAAACAGTATTTACTTTCCGCGGAGGGGTAAGAGCCGGCAAACTCTAACGTTCATTTGTCGAGAGTCATTTGAGTTGTTTGACTTGTTCTGTCTCTGTGCAGAGTAATTCTCCACCGAAGAGTTTACTACATCCTGTCATCGGGAGATGGGGTTAATCCGTCAAAGCTCACTTAGTGCGTTTCTCATCGATAGACATGTGTCTATACATTATATTGTGATATATTTCCTACAATTTTTGTTATCATAATTATTTCAGTTTTATCTTTTTCAATCAATTCTCTACTTATTATTAATGACAGAATATTTATCTCTTATTTAATTTAAACAGATAATTGAATATTAATATCAGAGTTACATCTGTATCTTAAGCGCTAAATTGAGCAACAATTTGCAACAATTTGCTTTTTAGATTGACTTATTAAAAAAATAATGCTCGAGCACGAGGATAAAAATACGTCTCACGTCTGATGTCGATGAGAATTTTCGAAAATATTTGCGGACGAGCGTATTGAACTTCGAATTTGGGGTGAAGGGGCATGGCAGTGCTATATGTCGTAGGCGAAAACGCTGCGAGCCTTTTAAAGCCCTCTGTTATCCCTGGCGGGTTCCCGAAGGACACTCTTATCTGCCGGTCGCTGTTTGCTTTGCGGATCTTAACAGGGTAACGTTCGCCGTTAGAAACGGTCCAGGAGAAGTTCCACATGGAGCGGCCGGGCGACGAGAGCGCGCGCGGAAGGAAGGACGAATAGTGAAATAACAGGAGCGAAATGCGCGAGGGAGAAAACGGGGAAGAAGAGGGCAGAAGAGGGCCCAGCGTGCCCGGCCTCCAAGAGGAGAAACGGCCATTCGGATAAGACGACAATCCGCTGCGCAAATGCCACTGGGATTTAGATCGGACGTCTCTAATGGCAGCGGGATTTCAATGGCAAATGGCACCTGCCAGATCCTCGCCGCTTGTTTGGCCAAAGGATTTGCAAAGTCTGACGGGACAGGCGCGCGCGCCAGGCGAAAAGTATCCAGAAAAAATTAAAGACCCGCTAAAGAATTTCGTTAATCTCGATCTATTCCGCTCGACTTCTGATCGGTCCATCCTCGGGAAATAGAATTCTTGCATGATTGAAACTTAAATATGAAAAGAGCTTACGTCTTGCTTACGTCTAATAATTTCAAGATATAACTGATGTGAATGTTATTGTACTCACAAAAACTTGTATGATATCGTTTATAAAAATAAAATTCTTTATACGATACATTATTTCAACAATATGTCTTACTTTCATAGACAAACTTTTTCTTCAAATATTATCGAATGTTAATAATTTAAGATTTTGCACATACTCGCGTGATTTCTTCTTCTATTTAAATTAAAAAAATTAATTACTCTTAATTATATAAAACAAAGTTATTTACAATCAATAATATAAAAAATGATGAAACATGTCATATAATATACATTATTATACAGAACTCAACGAGAACGCAAGATAATAATTAGCTGAGATTAGATTACATTGTTTCTAGATCTAATGATGATGATAGTTCTCACGACCTTTCGATTCAACCCCGTCGAACTGATCACTGAAACAGGAGCGACAAAAAATCGTCCCTCTAACCGGTGCAATCTCGATAAGGCGGAGACGTCGTCGTCCGAGCCCGAGCAAGGACCATGGCGAGCAAACAATCTAACAAGCAAAAAAAGTCCCTTTTATAGCACGAGCGCCTCCCTTCCGCTGCTTGTTAAGAGCGCCCTGTTTCTCGACTGCTTTCTTCCCTCGGAGGAAGGAAAGAGAGCTGTAAAAGGGAAAGAGATCGAAAAGAGAACGGCGAGGAACGATGGATGGGAAGGAGGGGGAAGGGGGAGGGGGAATCGCGTCCTTCGTTAAGGGACGTCAGTGTGGCACCTGGTGCACGATTACGCCGGCAACGCGTGCACATGGGGTTCGCATAGTTCCGGGGGTTGAAGGGCCGTTGGATGCCTGACGACATCATGACGGATGGGAACGTCAGTGTCTGTTCTCCTCCTACGTCGGAGCTCGAAACGAAAACGCCGCGTATCGAGCGCGTTTTGTTCCGTTCGTTGTCCACTTTCGAGCTTTACGCGGCCTCGCGATGCCAAAGTTCATCATCGATCATCTCGACGATCGCGTCTTGTGTATGTTACGGAAAGGAAGATGCTGTAAGGGTTGATCGGGGTCGCGGGAAGGATAATCTTACTAAGAACACAGTATCGATTGAAATGCGGTGTCGGGCATTAATAGTGATATAATGAAATCTTTGAGCGTGAGTATAATTGTAGTTGTCAAATGGAATATTTTAAAAATAAAATATCTCAGATTATTTAGTTTTTTAGATTATAAAAATAAGACGTGTGAAAGCTTTTACAATAAAATATATAATGTGAAAATTTGAATTTTATGAGAGATGTATGAGAGATATATATTGATATATATTGATAAATCTTGTTATAGAAATTTAATAAATCAGATGCATATAAAAATGTATGAAATTTATTTAACTAATATAAGATTTTTAATCCTATTCATGGAAATCTAATATTTAAGTATCCGATTAATTGTTCAACATGCGAAACTTATTAAAAACTTTCGATTTATAACTTTTGCCAGATTTTATCTAAATATTAAAGAGCGCAGAATTATTATGAAAGTTCTTCGCGAGATATAAAGCATCGCGGCGAAAAACCAAAGAGGAAAGGCCACTCGCCTGCGACAAAAGCTCTCCGCTGAATCGTTACGCCCTTACGAGCTCTTTGATTTATATGTGGGGAACGTCGTTTCTAAAAGACGACAAAGAAATTACTCGGCATTCGTAGGCTCGCTCTATTCGCCGGCGAAGGGTCGCGAAAGCAACGGGCGTCGTAAAAAGCAAACTTCTCCGTCACGGCCCAATTTCACGGCATCTTAAAGTCGCGAATAACTGTTCGCGCCTTCGAGAAATCTGACAAATATCAACTCACGGATAAAAAATACCGGAGCACATACATCAAGCATGTGAAACATATAGTCAGCTGTTTTGATTTTTAATAGCATAAAAAATATTCCATATCTAAGCTTCGAAAAATTATTCTTTAAATAACGGTAACAATTCTTATTAATCAATTAAAATTATGTTCCAATAGGATTTCGATCGATGAATTTAATCAAAGGCAGACATGAAAATAGTCTTCTTTGCAATTAATAAAAGTTAAAAAAATATATAAACTAAAAATATACAAAATCATAATAAAGTATAATTAATTGAAAATTCAGACCATAAAAGAATCAATAATATATAATGGCCAAAAAAATATTACAAAAATGTGCTGTAATCACAAGTAAATGTGTCAAGATGAAAAAAATGCTACTGTCTTTTCGCGCTAACAAGAGGAAAGAAAATTTGATGGGTTTTAATCCTAAATGGTATTCGAATACCGAACGCCATCCCTCGATAATCCATTATAGTTCTTGCATCCTCCCTATACCCAACACACATCTCGTTCGTGACTCGTACATTTTCTGGAATTTATCAGACCGGATTGGATCGTAAATGGGTTTTATACGGCACTCTGGCTCGAGGGTGGACTGCAAAAACGCATTCGGGAATAGAAAACATACCGCGTGATAAAGTATCCTCATCAATGAGAAATACAATTGTCTGTTATATAACGTATCTAAAATCCTAAATCTTTATACACATGCGTACAAATATATATTTTTATATTAAATAACTGATCAAATAGATAAACTTATAATTAATTACGTTACTACATATTTAATCATTCAATATGATCGGAGATTATAAAAACCATTACCATCATCATTAGAGAAATTATACGAGAATGTCTACTTGCAATGGCTTTTGGGATCGTTACTGGGCAGCGAAAATGTGAAACTATGGATTCAAGTGGAGATGGCGACGAGTCCCTTCAAAGTCAAGGAGTGAAAAAGGACTCGAGACGGCTAGCACCGTCTCTATACTATATTTACGCACTTGCGGTAGTCATGCCAAATTCCACGTTCCACCACGATGGGGCACGAGAGTGACGACGCGGGAACGTTAAGGGCGAAGGGAAAGAGGGCGGGACCCCTTTAATCTTCGCGGATCAAAACGTCGCGGCGGCACGAGAGACGTTCCCTCGCCTAGGCAGTACGTGATTGCTTCGTGTATTCGAGTGGAAGCCTAACGGCATTTCAAAGGGATGGGCACCGCAAGGAAAATTGCATTGTAATTAAAACCGCCACCGCCGCCGCATCATCGTTGCATCGCGCTATTGCACGCCGTGACCGAAAATGCAAGTGCGCCAAATGCATTCACACCGCAAACATGCATCATCACGACACCGTCGTCGGCTCTTCAGTGAATGATATAATTACAGGAATCAGACTACAGTATTAAATATTACAAAGAATTCGCAAATGTCTAACAGTTATTAATAGTAAATATCGATACAATTTTAGATTTTTAGAAAACCAGCAAATAATAAAATTCATAATTCATAAAATGTTTAGGTGATCTTAATTTGAAGAATAAATAATACGAGAGATAATGCGAGAGAATATAATGTCACAAGAAACTTATTAATTTAATTACCACGACAGCTTACAAATATTTATAAAGAAAAAGAGCAAGATACATGATAATACGCTGTTTGTTAATTTTGCTATTATCATTCCATATGTATGATGTAATCGCTACTGCAATATATCATTGACATATAAATAATTCATCAGAGGTTGCAATATTCATTCGGTTTGTTTGTAATTCACGTTCCATTTCTTTTTGACATTATTAAGGAAAGAAATCTATGAACTATAAAAAAAGGCACTACAAAGTAAGCGGAAAAAGTTCGCAACAAGAAAGACGCAAACTTGCCTAATGTAGAAAAAAGTAATCACCGTGAGAGATAGCTGCTCGCAATATTCCAATAAGTACGTTAAGGCGAAGATAATGGTTACGACGAGCAATAAATTAACCGTAACGAACCATAAATTAAATGTAATCGCCTTCAGACTTTAATTACCTTTTAATAAGCCACGTTAATTCGATTGTCGTCAAGCTTCGTTCCAACTTCTTGCCGCGACAAAGATATAAATTTGCTCGATTACGGGAATTCAAATAGTAACGGATTATATCTTAAACCTCATTAAAAATTCGGTAACATTTACGGACGTCGTAAAATAAAGGGATTTTTTTTTTACTTTCTTTTTAATTTTCATTTTATTTTATATAAATAATATTATATGATTAATTTGTATTTTCAGTCTCTTTAATCAATTTATGTTACTCGATAAATTTACTCATCATATATATATATGTATTTAAATAAAATTATCAGTGCAATCGTTCATCGATTCTCCCCGAGCCAACATTAACGGAGAGGTGAGGCTTGATTTCTTTCAAAAAAAGAGATAAGACAGGACAGTATCGTTCCGATGAAGTGAGTTTCGCCTCGATAACGCAATTTCGTGAACGAATACGAAGAGGAAAACTGACCCTCGCAAATCCGGAAAAGGTCATCGCCGCCCTTCGGTTTTGGCGAACGCGCTCGACCCTCCATGCTATAAACGGATTGTTAGCATTGATTAAAGTGCACTGTGGATTTATGCGAAACGGTTCTTCGTTCATCGTATCTATCCAGATCCCAATTCATAGCTCTCTATACGATAAGAGTGATTTCTCTGAACGCGTTAAGTGTCGGAATGGTTTATGTCCTGCATATCCCAGGACCGGAGAAAATTGTTTCCGATCGGACTCTGGTACGTCGGGATTAGACGTCGCATTGTATCGAAACTGCTTATAAATCTTAATTAAAGTACGCCTTGCGCACGGTGGGACTTGATCGATGTGCATGCTGCACAAGATACGGCAGACGCAATCGATCTGCGACCAACAAATGTTGGAAGACGATAATACTTAATAAGGGATGGAGAATGCATTATAAAGAATGCATTTGCTATCTGACCGTTTAAAAATAAGAAAAAAATATATTTAAAAAATAACAGAGTGCACTGATGATAGCAATAACTTTACAAATATTGTTGCAATATTGGAAAATTTTTCCGATTGTTAGATTTATTAGTCGTTCTGCAAGCAAACATACCGAGTAGCTTTATGCACTTCCTGTATACGCGAAGCATACTGATTTCCCTCGTGAAGATATCTTGTTAGAGTTTTTACGGGGAAATTTTATAGCTCCTATAAAGCATGATTTTTTTGTCTCATGTCGGCGTTGCAGCCTCAAAATACCGACTAAGCAAAAATCGGAGAAAATAATTCGCATCTCATACTGCACGCAACGTTTCGAAACTTGAGCCTTCTCGTAATAGTGGACTTCTTTATTTTCGGTTACCTAAGGAGTGCTCGGGACAGGAGGTAGACGTCTTTTCACTTTTCCAAGATGTCTATTTTTTATCCCCGAGCGGCGCTCAAGGGAGACAGACTTGCATAAAAGGAAAGCCTTTCTGCGTATATTATGCTCGCCTAATGCACGCGAGTGGCGTATAATGGACGTCAGATGCCATACTGTATATGTGTGAACAACCTTCCTAACGAAGCAGCTCACCTTTTCCTTCTTCGTGCCACGACACGCGACTTGCATAAATGTTTTAAGCTTAAAAGCTGCATAGAGAGGATCATCATATTATAATAATATGATGTCATATAATTAAAAAAAAACGCGAATAAGAATTTTAATATGCAACGAAACATCAATGCTCCATAAAATATTATTTATATTATTAGTGTAATCGCGGTGGAAATGATAATAATATCGAAATAAAAATGTTGGTAATACTTTCATCACGCTAGCATATAGATCAAAGATCCTCATCGATGCTGACAATGTTGCTGATAAAAACCTTTTTATCGAGACCTCGTTTGCGACACTATTATTCGCGACTCACGATAATTAGACAAAGTAATTAATTTCTCGATGCACAAAGAAAAATGATGCGACAGAGCTTCCCTCAACGACCTCCCCCACACGATCAGGCCGACACGATAAAGCAAACCGAGAGACTGTGCCGGTCAAAGGGGAAAAATAATTTCCCTTTGTTTATTATCGCCTGTTTGACGGGGAAGGCGGACGGGGGAAATATCTCCTCCGAACGCGCCCCGCTGAGCTTCTCTCGAGCGGAAGTAACGGTGGTGAGTGCGCGGGAGTTTTTATGTGTTCGCGACAATTAATTACGAGACGCGGGTGAAGTCGCGGCCACGCGATTCGCGGATCCATCAGAAAACAAGCCGCCGGCCGATGCAGCGCGCCGGCCGATGAACGGCTTTCTCGTTAACGCGTGTAATTAACGAACTGCTATCGCTAATTACCACGGCAAACTGGGTTCACGGACGAATTTCTGGGGATCCGCTCTAATTACCCGCGCTAATCTGATTAACTAAATGCGTCCCTCCCTCCCTCCCCTCTCCTCCTTCCACGACTTTTTCTCGGCCCACACGAATAAACGAGCGCTCCTTCTTCCACGACGTCGCGGCAGCAACCGTTCGCGTGCATGTCGCAGCGGTGTATCACGTAAAAATGTCGTTAATGCGATCGATCCGGGTGGTCCCTTTCTCGCGATTCCAAAGCATTTCGGACAAATTGCACCCTGACACGCGCTCCTCCGTTCCTGCCGGCTGACCGCGGCGCGTGGCCGCCCGTGGCTTCTCGTGACCGTACGTGATCGAGTCGTGAGCGATGCGTGCGAGGGATCAAACACGGCTATAAGAACTGCGGTTACCCTCCAAAATACGGTGAAATAAAACGATTCCACATGCGTTCCCTATAAGATTCTTTTTACGTTAATTATTAGTTGAACAACTTTTGAATTGAATCCTTCAGAAATGTGCCACAAAAGCTTTTTCTCCGTTTCATTATTCTACCCCGATATTCTCGTTTACAGATTCCGTAAAATCTATAGCAATCGATTCGCGCAAGCTCGATGTTTTACGAACGAGCAAACGAAATGACGAGCGCTGGATGCACGAGTCGAAGAATGACTCCGTTCTCATTTCTAACGAGTCGCTGGAGATTTGATCTTCCTGGCGGAAGCGAGCTCCAATACCGCTTAATGGCCTGGGAGACAAACGCAATGACGATCTCCACAAGGCCTTTTCCTTCTCTCGTGCCAGCATAGTGACACAGGGAACCACCAACCCGCCCGTGCATTCACCCTCGTCGAAACTGTGATTTGATTCCGGGGACTCATCTTCTCGATTGGGGGCGCACTAACTTTTCAATCAGCCGTCAACTCCGCGGTTGCGACAGGATGAAGCGATAGAGCGGGTACCTCCCCAATGACGTGCATCGGAATCTCTCTCTCTCCAAATTCACATCGTGGTGTCCGATGGTGTTATTACAATTAAAAAATGTTTGATGTGATGTTTCGAAAAGTATATTCTTTTTATATCAAATTCATATTTTCCTATTGCAACTTTCAAGCCGCTAATGTTATAAATGAAAATAATCAATCAATTATATCTTTTTGAGATTTATTAAAGTATAAAATGTAAAAGCAAAAAAAAAATGTTTTTTTTTAAGTTGTATATCGATATTGAATAAAAAAGCATATTGATTAAAAAACCGATATTGATTTTAAAAAATGTAGATTCTCTTATGTAATCAATTTTGTAAAAAAATAAATGTTTTGTAAAAAAAATAAATGTTACGTAAAACAAAACAAATTAAATAAAAAACAGTTTTATTTTCTTGTTATTATTGCTAAAAAATTATATTCGAGAAAAATGTTTAAAATTCAACATAATGTTCCGATAGCCTAATTGCTACTAAAATGTTCGCCGATAAAAACTTCCTGATAAAAATGAATTAATAGGATGACTGTTTTCATCGCGAAATGAGCATGTACGAAAGATGTTCTCACGAGACATAAGCAATAATACACTATGAATCGCAAGCGTGTGCATATAGTTATATACGATGGCGTGGGAACGCCACGAGTATGCATTCTTAAATGCCGTACGCTCTGAAATTTATACACATCCATGACCCGATGCTATTAAAGTAGAAATAACGCAAGGAGATTGCCAAAGGATCTTTGGAACGCTTCAATATCACTGAATTATTACTCAAGTATATATATATATATCATCTCCACATTTCCACATTAATTATCAAGGTGTAACCGTGTAATTATGCCAAACTATAGTAATAAAAATATAATGTAATAAATATACCAGATAATTATTGCATATATAAGTTTCTTTAATCATACATTTTTTATCGCGTACATTTTTTAAGTATTAAATTAAAAGTAAATTTTAAAAATTTATCTCTGTTAAAGTCCGAAAACTCCCGAAAATGTATCTCGATATGAACAAAGTTTCACAATTCCATTTTCGCTTGCTGTTGTCACTATATTAAAATTGAGCAATGGTATCGCGGCGTGTAAATACGACCGAAATCTCGAAGGAAAGAATGTCAAGCTTTTACAGGAAAAACCGCAACGGCTTGGAAAAAGTGGCGTTGAAATCGTCGCAAATGAGACAGACTGGGAATTCCGGCGGAATTCCTGAACATGGAAATCCGATGAGCACACGTCGATCCGACCACAATATATCGTGTCCGAGGGCCCTCGCGCCCATGGCCGTTTCGAGAGTGGCGAGGAAGTTTTGTCGATACCCGTGCACATTCTCCGGACCTATAACGAATTCCGATACGCCACGCGGAGTTTAATATCGAAACTGCGAATATTAACTCATTTAAAATCATTTATCGCGCATATTACTCGCTAATAACGCGCCCGACACTTTGGCAGGCGCGCGTGGAACCGAGAATTCCGCATATAATGGACCGTAAAATATAACAGAATAATCGTTGAATATCATTGCACTTCGCGAGGAAACGAGAAGAATTGTACTGTACGTTTAAAACCGCAAATTCGCATATCATTTACAAATTTTCTCTATTCAATACGATATTGATTCAATATAAATATTGATTATAGATCTATTGTGCAATAGATAATTATGAAAATATGTTTCTCATATTTATGAGATTGATTTTCGTTGTTATATTTAAATGATTATAAAATTTAATTTATTGATAATATGAGCTTTTTAATATTATTAAGTTTTGAATAATTACGTAAGAAATTAATATTTCCTATTATGATTTTCTCGATAAAAAATTATTAAATAGTAGAACGATATGTAGAGAGAAAAGAATTATTTTCTTTTATCTGGTTATACTTTTGTAAGGATGAAAACTTTCATGGCGAATCAAGAAATGGACGTAATGGCTTACGGAAAAATAAGAAGATTGGTTCAGCCATGGTTAAGGGGAAGGAAAATGGCAAGCGCGCCGACAACGAAAGTACGACGACAACGATTATTTCACTTTCCCAGCAAATGGCACATAAACATAGCCGCAGGGGATGCGGAGGGAGAATTGACGTCGGATACGGCAGGCAACCCGGGTTAACCAACTGAATAGAAGTATGATTTATAAGAAGGAGGAGTTTACCTCACGGTAAAATGAGAGTTCTTGCAGTTCGTGAGGCTGCGGTAGGAGCATCAACCTTGGAAGAAATGTGCTGGCGCGTCTGTTGCAGTTCTACCGTTTAATAAAATAAGTAAAAATAATTTCGATATGTCCTTCTCAACATTATATAATATTTTGTATTTTTCGTAGTATTTTTAGTAGTATCATTAAATAACAATTTTCTTTTCCTCGAGAGATCCCTTTTTTATAAATATATCTATTTATTTCGAACAAATACGAAGAGGACATATTTTTTTTTAATATTTGTGATATTTTTCCTATATCTTTTTATCTATTATTATCTCTTTCTTTTTCTTTAAAATAATTTTTCATCATGTAATAACTGTATGATTATTCTATTTTTTTTACTGTCAAATTATGTCAAAATTTTTACTAATTTTCTTCCTCATTTTTGAGATTTAAATACTATGTGCTATATATCTTATAGATTTATATCTTGTCGATATCGAAAGCACTTGCGAAGATTCGGCTTTATTCTTTTTATTGAAGGAACCACTACACGACGCGACGCGAGGGATCGCAAAACGTGGTTTGTCGCAGAAGTAACAGTTTCCTAATACACTTAACGATCTCCACGCTCCTCCGTATCGTTCGCTGTTTCACGGTCATTTCTCTCCGACCCTGAAATTAGTGGGGCGGAAAGATACGCGAATCTCGGATATATTCCCGGCAAGTGGCGGCGGGCAACCGCCCAAAACACTCCCGCCTCCGTTCCGGAAGTAAGAGGAGTTTCAGAGGTGGAAGGCGAGGACGAGGGAGAATTTACGGCCGCTTTGTTTCTCGTCAGAGAAGGTCGGTCGGAAAAGAAGCCGATGCGCGGCCGGATGAGATTGCAACTCGATACGCTCGCTTTCGACCCGAGAGACTTCATTAATACGGGCAAGTTCGCACGTTGATAGAAGCCGGGCAGACGAGCGATCTCGCTGGCGAGGCCGCCCGTTCCTTGGCGATAACTGGGGAAACTCTCTATACCGTCCACTATACTACCAGGAGCAGGAGATTTGTTATGGGGATATCGTTATCGTGTGGCAACTGGGCGCGTGTAATTACAGAGTTGTAGCGCATCGCGTGTGTGCTCGCGTATGTACAGCGACGAGCCTTTTAGAGCAACATACGCTTGCGCTTTTCAAGCAAGTCATATCCAACGATAGCCTTCCTTGTAAATACGCGACTATATTTATAATAACTTGCAGTGCGCATTGATATTGGCTTCGAGTATTGCTGCAAGAATGTAGACAAATGTTGATTTATCTTGCAATCCTTTTCTAACAATAAGATATATTTAAATAACACATTGCGGGATGTTAAATATTATTATTGCATATAATTGATAAAATTTTTACAACTGAAGAATAAAAGTTTGTTTTAATATTAGAGACTTTATAGAAATCTCTGCAATAATCTGCTATCGGTCGTCTCTTATACAACGGAATCATCTTTCATCAACGACAAGACTACCCGGCGACAACTGCTACCGAATCCGATTAATCAGTTCGAAAGATCTTTCTGCGAACCGCGTTACGGAGCAATTAAAGGGCAGGATTAATTGCGGCCGCATGCCGGGAAAAATAAGTCCATAAATTAAACGGCGCTCCACGCCGTGCTTCCCTCACTCTCCCCCTCCCTTACTCTCGATCCCACCCCCGCAGAAATCCCCTGCTCAATCTTTTCTCTTGCCACGGATAACTTATTGCCCCGACAACGCACTATGCATTTCCGAAGCGATTAAGCTGCCACGCTTTTTTTCCGCATCTCCTTCTTCATCTCTTTCTCTCCCTCTTGTCTCCCTCCACCTTCCTCGACGTTTCATTACGATTGCGCGACGGAAAATTGCGGAAAAGTTCCCGTGGGAGTTTTGCAAAACTGATGGCTGGAATAGCGATCCATTCTTGCCCTGTATCGCGTAATTTGTTTCGCGATTATAACGCCAACCGTATGATTTTAATAAAAATAATCGCTAATAAAAATATCTGAAGAGAGAGAGAGAGTCAGATATCACTGTCATGAAAACTATAATCTTCCATTGACGCTAATATTTCATTATAATTTTTCTATTGCTACTGTAAAGTAAATTTTAAAATTGCTGTAAAGTGAACTTTAAATTAGAGTAAGTAAAATACATTTATAAAATATGTTTCCTTGACAAGTGTATCCTCAGAAAGAGCGTAGATTTCAAAGTCAGGGTCGCCACACCATTCCGAGCCATTCTTCTCCACCCTTCTCCACCATCGAAATCGCGGGGGGCGAAGGTTTTGGCCATTGGAAAACGCTGACTGGGAAGTAACTGCCTTGACGAACGTGAGGAACGCCGACGCTTTTTTTATGTGACACAAAGTAGCACTTTACCAAATGACCCGAATCTTTCTGGGGGTGCGACCGATGTCGTTGACATCGCACGAAATCGTACGCGAGTGCAAGATCGGGAATTCGTTTCCTGAAGATTGGAAGCCACCATAAAGATTGCGACGCAAGCTTCTCCGTTTTTCGAATCTCTATTCCCCATTCGCAAACCTACGACATTAATTTCATAGCCGAACAATCGCGACTTTTATGTCAGTTTATGTGGTTCGAACAACGTTCGTCGATATCTTTTACAGAAAACCATTTCAAAAATTAATATCAATAACGTGTGTAAAACGTAAGCGCGCGATTGTAAAATTTACAAAATTTACAAAATACAAAATAATAAATTTAGAACAAAAATCCCGTAAGAAACAAGGCGAAGGAAGGATATCGACAAACCTATAAATCTCATCGCGCCAGCTAAGGGTCTCAACGACGTCGTCGTTAGAAAAACGTAGGGCGAGATCGAGTCAATCTCTGGCGGCAAGTGCACCATTCGTTCTGGCGTATATACGTGAGACGCGAGCAGGTATTCGCCACGCCATATATCCGGTTTATAAATATTAAACCGAGATCACTAGAGGCTCGAAGGTTGGTATCATAAGATGCTGGGCTGCGCATTGAAGAGAGGATCATGGAGGATTTGCGGACCGTATCCCTCGTTCCACGATATTACCCCTTATACCTTCATGCGAAAACTTGCTACTCGAGCGTGCACGCGCTGTCTTCCTCCCTCCTCCCTCCTCCTCCTCCCCTCTTTCTCACCCGTCGAACAATATAAACATATAGTCTCCACAGTGATATCCGCAGCATTATGCTGGTGTTGCATGTATGACGCCCGATGAATAATAGCAACATGGCCGCGTATTTTCGCGGCGGAACGAGTGCGAAATCATTCCGATTGATTTTCCGATGCGATTCGTCGGACTGCGAAAGGGAGGACCGAAAGTCTCTCCACGGTAATTTCTACGAGGGGTCGCCGACGAGCAACGTCGGGATTATGGCAAGCGTGTCGAGAGTCAATCGGTCGTTGAAGGAATTAGAGGCCGCCTCGGGACGCGGATTATATTAATCATGTCACCACCTTGTAACCCCCCGTGCACTCCTGCCGAGTTCTCTTACAAATCGATCATCGCCGCAAACGTTGAATTCAAATTCGATTCTTTTTAGCAATCGTTTTATTTATCAGAACTGTTTCGTCATTCAAGCAGTTTATGACAGCAAAATATTAATCATAAATTTTTTTTTTTGTAATAAATGTAAAAAGTTTTCAATAATATAATGTTTAAATATATTTAAAAATATGAAAATATTTAAGTTACAATATTTGCTTTTTTTTACTACAATTCTAAATGCAAACAAAATGGATTTCTATATAATATGTATAATAATGTTTTAAAAACGTAAAAAAGATTAAAGCGTACTTTATTAATTAAACCGTACTTTATTCTAGCTTCTTCTCCTTTTTTTCTCCAAAAAAAAAAATATTAAATTTATTACTCATTAAAACGATATGAATATATACATTGTACACGGAATTATAAGAAAATGTCTTGCATCCGTGTTTCATTTACACTGCCGTCCGTCACGAAAAGGGATTGAAGAGCCGTGAGGGAGTAAGTTTACACCCTAGTTGTATGCGCACGACTTCTCGTTATTAATTACTCCAAAATCCAAAAGCTGTCAACGGGTCGCAGTTCTGCGGCGTAGAACTACGAAAACAACGTCAATGCAAATTTCAGAGGCGTACGCTCTTAGACGGTAATTGTACAAGATCAATCTAAAGTTTCATTGATTACGTGTCGCTCCTTTTCTAATTATCGCAAGCAAACCTCGTTTTTCAACATCGCGGCAAATATTGAAACTAACATAATCTCGATGATATTTGATTATCTCGGTGTAACGATGAAAAAAGAGACGTCTACTTATAATATAGAAGATATAAAAGCAGACTATAATACTTCGCGCGAAGGTTTACGATGTACGATAAATGAGGGGCTAAAAGAAGAGCACGAGGATAATGGGCGGGAAGAAATAAAGTAAGAATAAAGAAGCGGAAGAAGAGAGGGAAAAAAAGCAAAAAAAAAAAAAAGATATAAGAATTTAACCAATTTACCATAAATTCGATGATTCCGTCGACCGGATATTACCGGAAAAGCCAACGAAAAATATTGGTCGCAGAATTATCGCACGATACACGCGATAAGAAACAGAAAACTTTTGAAAATTATAATATTAGTAAAATAAGAAATGAAAATTATTTTTAAAAATAATTTACATTTTTTTACGTATTAAAAAAAAATAATTATAGATTTTTTGCTATTATTTTGATAATGACCTAAGATCTCATGCTGGTTATTCTTCAATACATGAGTAAGATATTTCTCTTATCCCGCAATGACACGCGTGTAACACTAGTAATGAAATAAGACTATTGTAATTTAATTTTTGATACAAATTTCTTTCTTATTCTCGTATCATATTTTTGTATCTATTTATTTTTGTATCTAATAAGAAAAAAAGGACAAATCTAAGCTGATCTAATAACGTTACTGATCACAGTAAAAATAAAACATTTTAGATTATTGTTTCTGCTTTTTTGTTACGAATGCGAATTCATGAATGCGCTATTTCGACCAGTTTGTATTTTTCACTAGCGGGTAACAGCCCTTGAAGCGCTCCCGCGAACAAGAAACGTCAGTGATATGCCTCCGAGGATGGGTTTATCTCGTTTCGTAAAATGTGATAATTAAAAAAGCACGACCTTTGTCTTCATTTACGCCGACGAAATGAAACGTTCACGTTAAAAATTCAATTAAATACAAACAGAGCATTGCGTTGGGGACTGGTTAAACTCAGAGCACGCGGCCTGCACAGCTTGAGCGTAAGAATGCGTATCATTGCGTCTTTTTGGCGGTACAGAAAGAGAAGGCATAGAAAATAGAAAAAAGTAGCGCTAAATTTACATGACATTAAAGTATAATTTGTAGTGCAGTTAGTCTCACACGAGAGACGTAAAAAATATTGTAAAAGCTGCTAACAATAAACTTTAGTTAATAAGTTAATAATTTTAATTAATAGTTTTAATATTAGTTATAATAGTTTTAATATTAATAGTTAATAAATTATTAACTATTAATTAAAGCTTTAAAAAACTGTTTTAAAAAACTAATTTAACAAAATTTTAATTTTAATTCTACAAATTGAATTGGAAACAAAGTTATCAAGATATAAAAAATAAAATAAAAGACAAAAATATTGTAAAAAAAATATGAAGCGTCCAGTTGAATTTTCGTTACAGAAAAATCGATTTCTAAGTTGCAGTTAAAGAAATATCTCTGGCAATATCCCAGGAGGATGCCGCATATAATCGTCCCGTTACCATCGGCTTTTTACGAATTCTCTTCTTCGGTCTATGGTTGAAAATTAAAGACGTTGTACCGGCTAGATCAGCAAGAAGAATGATAAAGAAATTTCCGATGATAAATCATTCCTCGTCGGCAAAGCGGCAAAAATGCTCGCCGGCACAAAAACTTTAAGACGCGTGTGGTTATCCGACGATAAATCAATTTTTCGTTGCCATCGTACAGCGATCGTAGCCGGATGCGCGGAACGAACGACAACAATGATGGAAAAGGGAACCAAAAGTATATAGATGGGGTTGAAAAATTAAACAAAAACAATGAGGCGCGGGCACAATGAGGAAATAAGCACCCATTGATAATGCCGCGAATCACAAGTCCAAGGCCTGGCAACAATGGGACATCAGAATGGCTATTATGCCCGGGGTAGACTCAATTATTTTAAGCCACTTTTGTGCCGCGCTAATGAAGCGAACAAAGCCGAATATTAAAGCAACCTCCTATCAGCCGTCGCGCTAATCTCCACTGTTCCCAACGTTACGCTAACGTCTTCCATAAACTTTGACCTACCAAGTGGTATCGCCGCCTTAATCTCGCGAGAAATAAATTTCAAATAATTTCAAGATCTATTGGAGTAAAAAATAAGAATATGAAATACCCCCATTATATTTATATAATACGCTTTTAATTAGTTTGAAATAAAATCATACTTTATTGTTTTGAATTTCCATCTTATTTTATAAATTTCTATCTTTCTCTTTCTCTCTACATTTTCCTCGAGAAGTGAAATCAGCTCTCCATTTCAAAATTATCGAGAAAATAATTTTGTTCGCGAAAAACCAAGCTACCGCGATATATAAAACGGCGTCTATAAATTCTTCTGGGACGCGAATAAAGCACCCGATACATTCCCACCCACTTTGCGACACCGTTGATCCGAGAATAAAACACAAGCGTAGTCGTCTCATGACTTTTACAAAAATTCCATCGATATCGCGATCGGAGCCACCGTTCGTGTGAAAAATTCTTTGACGAGTAATCCCGTGACGACAAAAGTACTGACATTCCCGATATCACTCGAGTTGCCTCGTCGCGAAATAATCCCTCGGAGACGACGAAAGATTCCGACTCGGAAGTAACCAAGAATTTTTTCCACTTCGTCGAGGTTAACCGGCGCTACTTGATATAAAAGCCGCCAGGTGTAAAGAGCGGCATAATTGTACATTACTAACACAGAAAATATAATAAACGCGCACACAATTTCGATCACTAATATCTTTTTCTTCTTATCTACAAATTTTTCATAATTAAAATTAATGTTAAAAATAATATTTCTAATTTTAATTGAACAACAAAGAGACTTTTATCAACCAAACTACCTTCTATTGTACCTTTTTAATTTTAGAAAAAATTTTTTAAACGCCAAAGATAATAAAAGCAAATTACAGCTAAAAAAGGATAACAAATCAGATTTTTCAATTTATATAGTTCGCTGATGATATAAATGAAGAGACAATATTTATCGTTAGAAAATTTATTGTAAATCTGAATCAACTCGGCAATCAAGTCATTTTATAGTATTTATTATCGTTGCTTGTCAGAGTGCGCGTGCCTTTTTAAAGACTCGCGGAAAAATCCTGTTAATTAGAGCGTCAGAGTAAAGCGTGAGGTGGAGAGATCAGCAAGAGCAGGAAAACTGGAGAGATAAATAAGAGAGTTTCTTCTGCGAAATTCCGCAGAAGACATGACATCAGTGCCAAAAGAAAGAGTGGCGTTGTCAGTTGCGCACGATCGCGCATTTTCCATCTTCCCTTGCTTCCTATGATAAGACTATATTCTTCTTAAAAACCTATATTTTCCGCAGAACGAAAGTACTTGGCTTCGGAAAATACGTGACATTCCCGTAAACTCTTTTATTTATTATTCTGATAAACAATTTTTTTAATAATAAAATAATAAAAAATTTTAACGTGGAAAATTATCTCAATTGCAATGAAATACAAACGCATGCATTTTTTTTTTTTTTTAATAAGAGGTCACTCATTCTCTTTTCCCATTCCATTATTTCTATTTATTTTGACAAAGCTGATAACGAATTAACATTACATAACACTCACGTCATTCTCGTACGAAACATGCTCACGATAAAATAAAAGGATATTTCCATCGGGCTCGAGCCCTTAATAATGAAACAGGAATGAGAAGCAAAGAAAGATGCCGTCAGGAAAATATAGAGGAAGAAACAACGAAGAAAGGTATACGCAAAAGCCAAGATTTCACCCTATCCTCGAGTCTGGATGATGGAGCGCGACCCCTCAGTTCACTGATATGATAAACACCTGGAATGACAGCGGGTATCCGCCCTTTCCCTCGGCCCTTTAAGTTAATCACATCGGGTGGGCAAACTCTCTGATTAAAACGGCCCTCCGTCCCTTCTTATTATTATTGTTATTAGAGACAGTAAATGCAGGGCACTCGAGAGAATCATCGAGCGAGATGCCAAGCAGCTATCCCGTATATATATAGATACGTCTGCGCGCGCGAATACGCAGATACTTTCCTGACCGTCAAAATTTTCGAGATTATTAAACGGTTGAGATGAGCCGAGAAATGAGACGCGTGCTCAAGTCGTTCCTTAATTATTTCTCATTATCAATCCCATACTTATACATGTCGCCATGGTGAGAATTAATGTTTGCGATCCATAACGTGAAAGAGATACAACAGTTTAGAATAAAATCGTTTGAAAAATAAGACATTGCTCAGACATTTATACTGTTGATAAGAAAATCAAGAGTATGTTGTATACAAACTAGTTTGACGTTTTAATAAAAAAAATATATATAAATTGCATCCCGCGCTATAAATTTTGACATATGTACTTAACAAAGTGATTATCAAAACGATTACGAACTGATAAACGCATATCATGCATATGCAAATTTTGACGACTTCTCTTCAATCGCTAGTAACATTCCGGTGTCGGCTGCGCACATTCACACACGCGCTCTCTTATTAAATCAGAAAATTCATTAAGGCCGAGGTTTGGATTACGCTCGAAGGCTCGGTATTTAGCGAGAAGGCGGGATCCCCGTCGCCAAGGGCAGCGACAGCAAGATCGTAAGGATTAAAAGCCGACCATAACGAGGCGACCCTCGTAACAAATTACAAATAGTGTCTTCTGTTGGCTTCTGAGACGAAGCGCCGGTAACTACGTAACGTCGAACGAATGACTTCTTTTAAGCTCGAAGCGAGCCATCGCACCGACAAGAAGATCGAGATATCGAGCTCCTAACTGGAGAACGAGATCCGGTTGCAAGCGCAGCGATCTATCCTCGAAGCGACCAATCATGCTAATAAAGCCGCCGGGCATAAGTAATACGGAACGATCGTAAATCTTCGCAATCCCGATGAATACGCGCCAATATCGATATCGGAGCCGGGAAACAAATATACAAGGAAGAAACAGTCGGAGTCTTCCGCCGTGGTACTTAATTTTAGATTTTTCTATTCTTGCTGATTAGAACGCCACGTGAAGCATACTTGGTCGTATTCAGCATCGTAAATACATATGTTTGTTTTATGAACATGTTTCGATGTCAGTCAGAAATGATCAAGTGTTTTAAAAGACATTACTTCTTCAAGTGTCTTCACATATTTTATATAACTCCAAGTATAAATTTTATTATTTATTTAATTTAAAAAATAAAGAAAAAACTTCGTCCAATAATATCCAATAATATTTTTTTTCAAGACCACGTTCCATGTATATCTTTAAAATGCAAGTTCAATGTTTGCGTTTGAGACCTGACTTGCGAGATTCCTGATTCGTTATACCGTGATAATGCGCATTGTTGCACCTCATGTTTTTCCAAAGACTCGTCGCGTGCTGCTATTGCATACAGGTGTGCACGCGGGGTCGAGTCATCAGCGCAACAAGCTGCACGCGGGGAGACACGCAACTGAGACATTACATAAGGTTGCTACTACGTGGCAAAAAGAGAGCGGGGAAGGTGCCGCGAAGGAGCCATCGACGAGCAAATCCGCGAGAGGAAAGTACGCGAGAAGGAAAGGAAAGGCGGGAAAGGGAGGATGGGGAGGAGGGGGAGGAGGGGGAGGAGGGAGAAGAGTGGAAATAATGAGTTCGCGACCGGGGCCTGCCTCGGCGCGTTACAAAACGAGTCCTACCTGCCGGCAATGATTGCCGCCTTGCACGAGCTAATAGCACCCGCGAACGTAACGAAGGGTTATGCGGATCACGGGTTTGTTATTGGCTCGCTTAATGACCTATCCGCTCGTTCTACCTGTCCGAGGTGTAGTCCTATGACCGCCGCGTCGAGCCGCCGACAACATAACTGATCACCGTGTATGGAGTGTCAGCATAATTCTCTCCCCCCTCCCCCACCGAATTTACACACGCGGAAGAGATATACAAAGCTAAAAAAAAAGCATCTATAATGACGCCGTTCACTGTCCTTTCACTGTCAATATTATGGAAAAACAACTTTGCGCGATGTTGTATAATACATTTTTATATACGATTAAATAAACGTTAATTTCCAATGTAATAAACATTAATTGGTTTCCAATACAATAAGCATTTATGCTGATCAATAGCAAATAAATAAACATGTTTTTGATAAGATCTTTTTGTAAATAAATTGTATAGATTTCTTATATAGAAGAGTGGATATATATATATATATATATATATATATATATATATATATATATATATTTTATATTTTATATATAAATATATAAAGTATTTTATATATAAATTGGACTATACACTGCAAAATGTATAAAAATTTCATGAAAAAGCAAGTAGAAAATACGAAGTAACGCGAATGAAAAAATTTTAATAATATGCAATCTTTTCATCATACGCTCACTGTATGCTTTTCAAGAGATATATCATTGAAAAGCGAGATACTAAAAGAGAAAGATCCTTAATAATAATTAGATCACGGTATTTACAGTTACTTAAACATTCATTCGAAGTTTACGTTTCGCGAATCTGGGTCGCGTGCTCCGTCCTGATTCCAAGCCAGCTTTGGAATCAAAACCACACGGAATGATTTGAGTGGCTTGGTTGCAACTCTGATGAGACTCTCGATTGGGAATTGCACTCGTGTGATTTATTTCTGCAATATTTGAAACGTCAGCAACAGCGACCCAACTACTTGTCCATCGTAATGGAGCATAAGATTCATCCAATATTTATGCATCGGAAATCGTAAGAAACTCTAGATTGTTAATTGAGATATTTTCTCTTTTGTGAAAAAAAAAAAAAAAAATACTCGAAACCTAACATGCCCATCATTGCTAAGGCATGTTGAACGTACGTTCACTAACAAAACGATCTCGTCTTATTCCACAGAAAGAGCTAAATAAAATCCGAGTTTTAAATATATTTTAATATATTAATATAATAATAATTTAATATAGTCGTTTTCCGTTTATAATTAATATCCAATAAATCCGACTTTGTACATTTGTTTATTTAAAATTTTGAATGCAATCACAAAATGCGTGAAATACCGAATATTATTCGCGATGCAAAAATCTAAAAGCCGCTTGATATCGAATCTCTCGTTTCAATCTGCCGTAAAAACTTGTTGCCGACTTACCGCAGCCGTATTCCAGAGATCTAAACGACGAGTTGCACGATATCGTAAAGACCGTCCGCCGTGAAAATCCCGGCACGTGTCGTTTATACTCCAAAGAGATCTTTCGCGCTATATATCGTGCCAGGCACAGTCCGGACTCCCTAACCAGAAATCGCAGAAATAGTCCGGGCGAGTTAGAAACTCGCCGCGTTTCGACTTTCGTAGCGGCGAGGATGTAGTGTGCGCGCATTCCCGCCCAATAAATTAATCACGAAACTTTCCCAATGTTGAAGTCCGCCACAAACTAATTTGCTGGCCGGCTCGGAAAGTACGGAACCCCCCCCCCCTCCCCTCCTCTAGGGGGGCAGCCAAAGTATAATGGGTACGGATCGACGCACGTGCGCCCGACGCATAATCATTGCATTTATATTCACTCACCATCGATATTAGACGAGGATTGATCCACGCCTGCTGCATGTTATCGTCGAGGTACCGCTTCGCTATCCGGGCGATGTTTTCGTGCGGTTCTTTCTTCGACACGGCCGATACGGTGGGCGGGACGACGACGTTGGCATTGTTCCTGAAACAGAAACGAAATGAACGTTAGCATCGATCGAGCCTGATTTGTAAACATCTCGTCGAAAGTGAAGGCCATTATTATTGTGCTGCGCGATAATGAAAATATTTACGGTAACGAAAGATGCTTCCTAATCGATACTTGAGTAAGGAAAATCTGAAGTTGGAATAAAAAAAGAATACACAATCTTGATTAAATATATAATGCATCTTTAAAAAATTATGTTGCGAGTCAAATCAATAAGCATTCAACATTTAAAAAGCACACATAAAGATTTTTAAATATTGCTTCGTTCAGTCCGAATTTTATATTTTTGTATTAATTTTATTATAATATAATATAAAAATATATATGCTTTTTAATTTGTAATTGTATTAACATAATGTGTCAACTATCTAGCATAATGCCGCTTTAGAAAATAGGTGGTGTGACAATCACATAATCGTTGATGTCGTGTAGTTTGCCAGAACATTTCGATGAACGATGTCGGGACATTTGTACGCGCATGAAATTCTCGGCATGCGTCGAATAACTCCAAAGTCAAATCACGTGTGTCTCTTCTCGAGAACATTCGAGGACATTCGTGTATAACTGAAACGACCGTCGCGATTTAACTTAAAGTACGTCGGAACGTGCTTGAATTTTTCGCATTGTTGTAACGCGTACACGCTTTAAATATTTTAAAATCTGAACGTTTAGACAACGTTAAACAACCATCTCGTTTTATTTCTCCCTGATGAAAAAATTATTCTCCTTTTCTTGACAGCTGAATGCAAATTCAGCGCTTGGAACAACACTGAAATCTGAGTAAATGGCCAGCATTCTCGGACTGTATGGCGTTAAGTGCTATTATTTACTTGGATGAGTTATTAACGCGAACGACATTTGACGGAGAATAGCAATCTAAACGGACGAGGCGGGTATGTAGGGGGGGTCTTGGAGGCCACGAAATTAATGGTGCCGCATGGCGATGTATCAAACCGAATCTATTGTGCAAGCGCCATACTATTGCCACTGTCATCTACTATTGCCGGTCATCACCGGCCGCCAGATTGCACGTTGCAGAAACGACGCAGAAACAGTTTTGGAAGGAGATACGCGATACGTATCTCCGATCGCAAAGGATCATTATATGCAGCCGCAACTGTCTTCATAATTGGATTAACGCAACGATATCCGCTTTGTTGGGAAAAAAATTACGTGTTTAAAAACTATTAATTTTTTCGGATTAATAAAAAAATTGAAAGCAAAATCACAAGAGAATTTCCTTTCATTAAATTCTTAAGATTGCAAAGCGCTATTATTCACCGCGCATGCATTCTAATGACGCGAGACGCACATCGGCGTAGTCAGACAGTGACTGAATTCCCCATCGTACCTTCGCAATTATCCCATTAATCCCAAGATGGGTTACACCGCGCGCAGACGTATTTTTTAACTTTCTTGCGACGTCTTTGAAGCTTACGGCACAACCTATACGCGGCATTGTTTTGCATAGAATTAATTATCCGCCTATCCCGCGGCATTGTACCGAAATTTACGTCTGCCGTTTGTTTCTGCCAGAGCTGCTCCGAGAAGAGACTCGATAGAATATTCGCACTTGAGATTATGTATGCTGAAGTTCCGATCCTCTCTTCTCTCTCTCTCTCTCTCATGAGATAAATTAAATCGTAATAAATCAACTTACTTTTTTTATTATTTCATTATCTCAATTACAATATTAATTATCCATCATTCATATTCAAAATATTAATTAAAAAAGAAATCACATATTTATCTTTTTTAATTCTTTATAATAAAATGTTATTATATTTATGTAATATAAATTATTCCTATTTTTTCTTGAGATTTACATGGATCTACGTTTTTCGTCAGACCCTGCTCTCAGCACATCTTGCCAAGCACAACTTCATACAATGCATACCTATGAATAATCGCATACTTGCGAGTGTGTATCGTATATGTAGAAACGTTACGAAACACGCATTCGTATTCAATGGAAGCCTCCTTAGCGTTTAAGCGCGTGCGATTGCGAAGCAAGCGGGAACTGAGACGCTGATACGCTGTGGATATCCCATAAGTGAATTATGAGAGTTTATCGCGACACCGTCGCCCCGTGCTGTCCCGTGGCGCAGCTGCTGGTTTAGGCCTCCCTAGCGGGTTAAATTATTGCCGGGATCCCCCGAAACCGTCTAAATTATTGGACCCGGCTTCGAATCAGCACCTCCAGCACCTTAAATACGCAAGCGTCTCCTCAAGTCGACGGCACGTTTCATCCGAATATATGTATGTATATTTGAACCGAGCAATTTACAATTACCGAGCAATAAGTACAATTACCAAAATGCATTCTCTTTATATGGAAAAAAATTGAAATAATACGAGTAAAAATACGAGTTCCGTATTTTTTTTTTTATTTAAATATTTTTTTTCAATAAGCTAACAAAACTAAATTTGCAAATGGAAAATGAACTATCTAAAGTTTCAATTTATTTATAAGCGTAGACAAAAAAGCAAAATTGAATATTATTTTAAACAACAAAAACAATTAAAATTTCTGCATTATTTTCGATAATTCTTTATTAATTTAAAACATTAATTTTTTTTAGGAAATAAAGATAAAGAATTTTACACAATATTTATGCAGATGATCTTTGCATGGAACAATTTATTATTAAAATCATCAAAAGTATCTTGTCTCACACATTTTTAAACAATTATATCGTTAAACTTTTTTCCATTCATACACGATGAAACGTATCAATTTATAATCAATAATTTTGTAAATTGCTCAAACTAATTCGTATGTTAAACTGTGAGAGACTAAATTTTAAAGAGACGATATCTTATATAACGATCATCGATCGATCATTTGTCTCGTTTAATTCTCCCACATCAATTCAAAGCCAATATATATCCAAGACGTTCAGCGAAGGCGAAACATGGTACTTTCCTATTCTCCTCGTATAAGGCGCAGCGAAATAAGTGTGGGAGTTAATAACGCAAAAGATGAAAAAAAAAAAAAGTAGCCATCTGCGAGGCGAGCGCAAAGCGCGAATAAGGAGGGGGAAACGGGATAAAGAAGGCGATGGGGACGACGCAAGATCGGAGGAGATTCACGGACTATGGAAGATAATCTTCAGGACTACACGTTATATACTCCTTTTGCTCGTCTCCGCGAGTTTTACAGAATCCCCCTCGGCGGGACCCGAGAAGAAGCGACTGAGGAGAAGCAACACGGACGATATCCGACGCCGAGCCGAGATGAGGCAAACCGCGCCACTACGCTCGCTCTAAATCTCCGTAAATGCGTCGTCCGGCTGTTTCCCCCTGTTTTTCACAGGTGTATCCCGTTATACAAACCTCTCGAGACGGTTCTCACGAAAATCCGCGCCGGCCGTCCGCTGAATGAAAATTCACGGTGAGAAACTTACTCGCCGCCGCAAGCAATGGGGCGCGGGCGAAACGAAAATGTACGGCGCGTTGTGCTTTGCCGAAAACAACGCTTATCACACATCGTCGAGACGATTTGGAGAAAATCACAAATATTTTCAACAAAAGAGATGTAAGATGTAAACATAAATATTCCATAACAATCTCTAAAAGCGATTTTCTCATCTTAATTTCATAAAAATATCTGTGTAAATGAGACATAAACAATCAATATAAACATATTATCGTTTTGCCCTCAATAACCATTACTATAATTCTATAATATATGCAAAATGTGAGCAATGAGAGCACAGCTAAAATTTCATTCCAACATATAACTTACTAGAACTCACGGCAAAAGTAAAAAACAATAAAAAAAAATCTTCGTCGCAAACTTTCTGAATGCTCGGACAATAAATTCGAACTTTAACAAACATCTCGCTCACTATCTGTCTTCACACTATCATCAAGTAAACAGATTGTTACGCGGCAAATAGATATCGTCTCGCGTATTATAACTCTTAGATAGTTTTAAACCCGTTAAAAAATCTTCGAATATTTTCATTAAAACAATACAATTGTAACTCCTGCGGATCACTGCACGAGTCACGAACTGCCCCGTTTATGCCTCGTTTGATTTGACAATTATACAATTATATAATTAAAAATTTATTGTCTCAATTGTCATGATACATTTGTAGACACGTATAACGACGTTCTTTTTGGCCACGATCTTAAAATAAGATACAGTTATTGGCGAGGGTGCAGGATGCGCATACATATATACAATCTCACATATATCAGGATAACTTTCTTGCCATTTTCACGAGCAATAAAGCGCCGATTGCGTGACACGTAAATCTGGCTATGTTTAATGGGAGTAAAATCGATCGACGAAGCTTCTCGATCTCTCGCGGACCATCTGCTTAACCAGTCATTTTCTGCAAAGCGCCTAAGATTATCGATCGTAACGTATGATCGGTAAACGACGCATGAACGATCCTCGGAAGACTCGAGAAACCGATTTCGCGGCTCTGAAATTTGTTATCTGCGATCAACTTTTTTTTTATTATAAAAATCAACGCTGTATGCAGTCTGCAACTTTTCCATCACCTATCTTATATTTGTAGAATATCAAAAATTTTGTATCCATATTGAGCATAATAAAATTTTTTAAATAATTCAAATATATATATTTTTTTCTTTATCTAGCTTTTTGACATATCTTAGATTTATTATCAACATTTAAATATCGCAATACAATTCCAAAAAAACGCGCAATTTTTTACAAATCTATTGATATTGCATCGACTAAAAAACATTAGGTATATTTTTGACATCACGTACAATCAATCGATATTTGTCGCAGCTGTAAACAATTCTGTTTCTGCCAAGGCACGCGAATCCGCAACACGTCGTATTATGATGCCTGATGTACGCCAGTCGCATCTATGGACAAAGATGCACTTTCGATCGCAGTATCTAAAGGATACACAGCGGATATTGCGAGAATCTAGAAAGGCGATTTGCTGTCTTTATGTGCTATGTTTGATGAACGATTCATAGCGTATGAATTACGGATTAAGGATAACGGCACTTTTTTACACCGATCATTGTTTATGATGTAATTGACTGAAATAAATTTTTAACAATCTTTTTGAAGCATATAAATTTATATACGTAATTTTTATTTATAGAATAATTCGCTTTTATTTATAAAAGACTATATGTTTACGTATAATCTTATCAGAAATGTTTTAGTCTCGCAAAGGACATATTCTATTTTTAAAAATAATATTTTTTCCATAAACAAAATATAATTATTTGATATTCTACAATGGAATTACGATCGATTAATATTCTCTTTAATAATATTGTTCAAACTGAAGTTTTCCACATTTTATTTCTTTATGCATTCTTTCTTCTTTATACTCTGAAAAGAAGGATAATGCCGCAATGCAATTTTTATCAATCTGCGGAATAATTTGTTAACTTCATATTTAAAATCGAAGTTTGCTCCACGACGCGAGAATCTATTTTAGGATGCGGAAAAGTGTTGCAATATTCATCGAGGATTTATCGATGTGCGATACAATACTTCGTAATCCCGAAAGAATAGTTTTGAATAAATAAGCGATTCGGAAACAAGTAAATAAACGAGAAAAAAAGTAAAAATAAATAAATAACGAGATGGCAAGGGGTTCATTCGCATTCTGACGACTTCTTTGATATTAATTAGCAACGATTAACATTTGCACGAAGGAATCCGTCGAGATATACCGACAGGAAGATATAACGATGTGTTTTCCATGAAAATAACGATGTTCCACGTCTACTTCGACAAGACGATACCGTTCAGTACCTTCGCATCTAAGTGCGATAACACTCCAGGTGATAAACCAACAGTATAATCTTTAGATGCCTAAGAAGTTATTGGACTTTAGATGCATTCTGTTTTAAAAGTCATTTTAATATATCTAGTCCTCTCTTTATATCTATTTAAAATAATCATCTTTTTAAACAAAATTTATAAGTGAAAAATATTTGTATATTATTTTTTATATGCAATTAAAAAAAAATTCATTAATGAAATTCAAGGATTTTCGCTCCAAAATTTTCTAATAAATTAATATTCATAAAAGATTGCACGTCGACATCAAGTCTAACAAGGAAATTTATATGTTTCGGTAAATTATTCCCAACTTTTTTATATACTGTGTTTATATAGATTATGTTCTATTCAATGCAAATACGTGTATGATTCGGTACGATCTCAATAAGAGACACTGTTATTCACGCGCCAATATTTGATGTCTAAAAATTTTCCAGCAAGAGCGATTTTATCGAAACAAGATTATTTATGGCGCGTACTTTCTAAATGTCGAACAATCATCGGCATTGAGTACAGGTAAGTAAGATTCCGGAACAAAATCGTTAAACGATCCCATCCTAGCGATCACGGGTGCGTGCTCGTCGGTACCTTTGAGAGATAACACCGGTCGTAAATCCGTTAAGTCCCGCGATATCGATCTGCCATTGGACGAACCACGCTCCCATAACACGATACAATCAAGTCCGGTCTTCGGACGCGTGGGTATCTTTCTTTGTCCTATTCTACTCCGGCATCGATTGCCTCTTATCGATAGTGCATTCATCGCACGACCGATGCAACTCAAAACGATGACGATCTGAATACATGCTATATTAACTATTATTTTATTTCTATTAAATTGGTTTTAAAGTGTTTATTAATAATAAGACTAAGATAGATAAATAATCTATAATCTTCAATTTCAGGATTATTTTTGAAATAATTATGTAAAACGCTAAATTGTAAAAAAATTAGAAAAAATTTTTAGAAGACAGTTACGAAAAGTTCAGAAGCAGCTACATACAATATAGCGCTAAATGTGCGTTGAGAATACAAACCGTGGAAAGCGCGGAAAACTCGGTGCTTGCCTTGTTATATATAGCCCGTTTGGGAAATACAGGAAAAACTCAGGTCGCACACGAAATTTGCCGTGCTCGTCGAATCAACAGCATCGGTCGATTACGTTGCTGCAGATGGTTACGCGAGAACGAAGTAAAGGGTGTCAAGTAAAGAGCACGGCGCACACACTAAGCAAAGGATGAGCCGAAGCACGTCGAAAGATAAATAGACTATCAGATAGTATCGACTCGGCAGCAGCCCTCGGGGCTTTCGCTCCTTCCTTTTCCTCTTCTTCCCTCTTGATCCTCGTCGTCTGGCTGCTGCCTTCTTCTTCTTCTTCTGCTTCTTATTTTTCCTTTTCCGCTACGAGTCGCGTATGCCTGCGCCCAACGAGAGTACCTGTAATATCCCAGTGCTATATTCCGTCGCTTACGAGTAGGCATTCGAGACAGTCTAGCCGCCGGTAGCGAGACACGTATCAACGATAACGATAATCGGCAGGAATGCACCGTGCTCTTTGCCCGCGTCATTTCTCTTTTATCCTTGTTGGTAGCCACCTTTCGCGCTTGCTTCATCGTGCATATAGCTTCGCAACCACTTGCATCCCTGGGGCACAGTAGCCTTTTCATGCGATATCATGACCGAGTCGTCCTCGAAAGAGGTGCGTTAAGAGAGAAATCTTATGCGAGAAGTCTCTTCTGTTTTTCCACCTCATGCGTTTGATGCCTCCGATGTGTTCTGGCTTATCGGAGGATGATAAACATTTAGAGGTAGTAAGATATCCACGAGGTGAATCGTGAAAAGCCATAACGCCAGCAAAAATTCCTAATGAACCGTTTTTTTATCTGCGACTTTACTTTGTACGAGAAGCACAAAATTTTATGTAAAGATAAGAGAAGCAAGTAAAATGACTTTTATGACGAGCGTAAATAATGTTCTATAAAAATCCTGCGGAACACATCATGCGATCCGACGACTGCTTCATGACAAAAGTATGATTAATTTCGTAATGTAACTAACGTGCAGTGATTAGATTCCGTGCGAGAAGAAAAGCTGACGATGATCGCGGCTTTCGTTCTTGCGGTTAGAAAGAAAATAATGGATACGGTACATAACTGCTGCGCTCTGCGGCGCGTTAATTCCGAAACCCTTTTCACGAACGAGACGAAACACGAACATGGGGAGAAAAGAAAGACGCGGTGCCCCGAAACGTTCACCTTCTTCTATTCCACGCATCGTTAGGACTTACGTAGCCGTGGCCGCGGGACCTCGCGAGATTTAGCAGCCATCGTCGTTGATTTGTGACCCATTGTTCTCCGCTAACCGGCGGAGCAGGGTTCTGAATAGGGGGAGCAAGTCCAACTAAAAACTGGACTATCAAAAGTAATGGCCATCGATTTGCTGCCACCGAAACTACGGAACGCGACCGGTGACTGCGATTCGTAATCGCGCGTTTTTGCTTCTGTATCCTATTCTATATATATATATATATGTATATATATGTATTATACCTTCGATGCCATAAATTTGGATCGAGCGAAAGAAGCTTTCATTAAATCTGAAAAAACTATAAATAGATTCTTCGATATTTTTTTTATTACAATGTATTATAAGAAATTATGAAAATAACATTATTTTGAAATATAAAACTCATAAAAGTACACGAGACAATATTTAAATATATATACAATTATAAAAAATACTATTACATAATTATATATTTTGTCTATTTGAAGAAACACTTTTCCTTTAACTTAAAAAAAAAAAAACCTGCGAACAATTACAAGCCGTCTTCTACATATTCCCTTAAAACTTTTATAATTGTAAAAAAATTGTTGTTTAAAATTAAAATAATAGTGAAAGTGATTCTTGCAAAGCTTACAATTTATTATTCCATGCATTTCTCGCGATCTGGCAATTTAATCGAACGCGCGTTACAACTTTCATTGTGCATTCATAAAAAACGGAATGCCGCGTCTTCGATACTGAATGCCCGTTTAATCTACCCATCCGTTCGACAGATTTTGAATGGGAAGTCGAAGAGCCTCGCTCGTTCTCGTCGAACGATCTGAGAAACGGAACAGACGTAATAGACTGGTGAAGTCGATTCCTGCGAAGTCAGAGCGACACAATAGAAAAAGACGGTCGTGGAACGAACGGGCTCGTCCCCCCCCTCCCAAGACCTGCTTTATTTATTCCATTATCCCGAGGACAGGTAACAATCTCCCGCTGTCTGGCAGCACGCTTCTCGTCAGTGTACATCGACGCTTTGCAATCAATGTTGACATAGTCGAGAAGATATCAAAACAATAAAAAAAAGTCGCGTTTTCTTAATGGATTGTAAAATTTTTTTCAAAAAAGTTTCATGAATTTATAACTATTTATGTCTTAAGAGTTTAAAATTATTAATAAGTAGTTGTAGAAAATGTAAAAAGTAATTTGTAAACAAAATAAAATTTGATTTGGCACTTTGTTCATTAATTAAACAGATTATCTTGTTTTTTCGATCAGAGAATATCTGTTTAAAAAAAATCTTTAATTAATTAATTAATTTTCAAATTTAATTAGTTTTAGAATCTAAAAGAATTATTTTATATGTGTACGTCCACAGGATACGGTTTCTGATTATTTTCCATCCTTGGCTTGCGATACGCTCATCATTATAGACGGTCGATCGGCTTTTCCTCCGCTTCCTAGATAGGTCGTCAATCTTTGACATTATATCCCAACGAGCTCACAACGCCGCGATGAAGCTGGCATTAATTAAAGCGCGCTCGTTAATTGACGGACAAATCCGAGCGGGCCACGGATAAATACAGACACCTCGATCGAGACGTGAATGGCATTGTCAGCGGCTCGAAGAACTGCTTCCCGGGGAGAGATAATCAATTCCCTTGGCTGCACCGCCGGCTTTAGCTATACTGTAGGATCGATGTAGAAAGGATAATTAAGCGAGAACGTCAGAGATACAATACTCGTTTCGTTGACATTAATTGGCTTGATCATGTCACATTATCATAATGACATTAATGGAGCTCTTCATAGATTTCTATTTTTAAGCACGGATTAAATAACGCGAGATATTACTTATTAATTAAAATATAGTTGAGAAAAGATTTTTATGTATATGTACTGCTGAACATCTGAAAACTTTCATCAGTATAAATATAGATGTTAAAATTTATTTTTAGATAATTTAAAGTTTAACTGCAAATATATTAAGATAGATGTGAAAAAAATTTTATTAAAAATTATCTTTCGAAAAATAGAATATAGCTATATAAAACTCGGGATATTTTTTGCAAGTTAGATAGTATTTTTTATAACACTCTATTCGGGATCAGATTTCACATAGTGAGAAGGTGCATCGCAATATATCACATTCTGCCGTGTATATGCAAGCAAGCAGCTCGCTTATCCAGCGTTGCATTCCTGCGACGCGATTCTGCATTCCAGCAGATAGGTATCGGGATTTTCATCCGTATACATCCTGTAAAAGTGGGCTTCCATCCCTCGCCGACGCGATTCCGGAGATTTTATCCCCCTAGCAGCCAACCAGAAGAGGAGCGAGCCACCCCTCGGCATGATATTATGATAATACACTTATATTCATATGCAATAGGGTCCTCGACTTAGGAAGGCACGGAGGGCAACACGAAGGCGTCCTCCTCCTCGGGGTCTACAAGCCGTAATGTAATTCGATCGACACTTTAGCCCCGAGATGATGGAACGTCGGATAGAAATTGACGAGCGGTGGGATGACGTGGCTAAAGAAGGGAAGACGTTATAGTACCCAGGATGGCAGGTAAGCCTCGGCTCCCGTACTATTCGAGTGCCGAGGTTCCCCGGCACTAATTGCCCGTTAATTTGGTTAATTGTGGAGGCACGACAAGTATCGGCTTGTACCGACGATGGATCTCGCCGTGTTAATGAAGGGCGGCCCTAGGGATGAGCAGGAATTAGGAAACGCCGTTTTTTTAATGAAGAACCCCCGTAGAAAAAAGCAATTACGAACGGGCCGCTATCAATTGCAGCGCGCCATAAGAATTGCGATAGTGATTATCTTTATTAAATTTTATATAATATGCTATCAAAAATACTTTAAGAAAAAATAACGATTAATAACGCGCTCGATCATAGTTATAAAATATATTCGAAGACGCACTCTTACGGTTCATAGTTGATATAAAATAATAAAGATAAAATTGAAAATATTTTTTAACAACTGAAAAGAGAAATTTAATTCTACTAATTTGTCACATTATGAGTATATCAGATAATAGACAAATCTTAACACACACATTTGCTCCGAATTTTAGTCCACGATCGTTCATAATGTGTGTAATGATATGAAATTCTTGGTGTGCATGGGCTGCCTTCCAGCTTAATTCTGCACCTCTACGCCGAGAATTTCAGAATATTACCATGTATTAAATTTCAATACGAAAATTCGATATTACAGCATGGTACAGGCGCGCAATGCAGCGCTGGAATTTGTACTTTTTGTTACAGAACTATTCATATAGGCATATCTCACAGTTATAGACATCTCTATATATAATTCTGTAATTTTATCATATAATGCATCTATGTACGAATATATATATATATATATATATATATATATATATATATATATATAATGTTTATAAAACATAATATTTTATCTAAAAGATGCTGTATTATGAAAAAACTTTAAGGAGTTTGTCATTTCACATATTTTTTTTTTTTTTAGATAAGTAAAATTCGAAAATAAAAGAAATGACAAATTTAAGAATCAACTCATAAAATTAGTGGTAATAATATATTACAATGTTCACAACTTTTCCCGATGCCGATATTAAACAGCCTCAGCAGATTGCATAATGCCATAATATACGAAATCCGTAATGCTGGAAAACATTTTTGCGGCGCTTATTACACGCGCATTCGACATGGCTTGAATTCTCGAACGAAAGTATAAATATCCATATATATATATATATAATTTACAACTTGCAAGGTAGTTATGTAAGTATTTAGTTGCCACCCCGTCGCGTGTATCCATATATAATTTCTCAATACTCCGCGGATCCCATAAGTGCGTTGTCTTGTCGCCCAATGGCATCTTAGGCATGACATTTCATTACCGCATTTCGAACGAATTTACCCTCTTTCGTTGTTGTTTCGCCATAAAACGGTGAGCAGTTATATAAAGCAATCGTGTCATAAAATACAAGATAAGCCAAGGTAAGAGTCGCAAACTTCTTGCAACAAATATTTTTGTATCTCGACATAAATCAGTAATGTTTTTTAATTATATACAGAAATATAATAAGCTTTCGCAAAATATTATAGTCATTAAAATATCAAAAGACAGTGTAAAAAAATAGTTTAAAACATTTACGTTATAAAATTAATCTCTAAAACATTTGGAAAAGATCTCGCAAGCCAATATATTCCAAGAAAAATCTTAATATGTTTAATAGACAAAAAGACGCAGAGAGTGTAAAAATTGTAATTGATATATACAGTTTCGATCCTGCGAACCGAGACACAGCATATAAAGACCACAGTCATCCATATTCATTGACTGCTTACAGGATGGAATCATCTACAAAAGAAGAGTCGTTCGTTTTTCCCTTCTGTCGCAAGCGAATTAATTCAGTGGCACGGTTCCATCGATTAACATCTAATGCTTATTTAAGCGTGACATTTTTGACAGTCGATAGTTTCGCTCTTTCTCTTTCTCTCTCTCTCTCTTTCTGTTTCATTGTATTTAGAAACAAGATTTATAGATTTATTCAATTTATTGATATTATTAGATTTATTCAATTATATTTCTAAGAAAGTTATATACATTTTCTGTTTGTTGTCTCTTGATTAAAGTATTTTTCTCTCTTGTGTAAATTTAATTAAAAAATTAATTATGTATATAATCCTTCTAAACAATAAGAATTATTTAAGGAATTGTCATTATTAATCAAGTCAATAAGAAATAAAATAAATTAAATAATCCTTCAAATATTATAGATTTACTATTTTCAATTGCATTGTTTCACTCTTTCTGAGCTTAAAATAAAGAGTTCATTATTTGTGGATGAAAATGAAAAAAAGCGAAGAGAAAATCTGGAAAATGTACTTGAAATGAGCAAATCTCATATTACAGTTCACTCCAATGTAATTTCTGTCTGACATCATCTTTGCATTTCACCGTCAACCTTCGCTTTTCTCCAACTCTGATCCTTCCACTTGTTGGAATTTCAGTATTGTTGGCGGAAAGTTATGGAATCCATCCGCTCTCGCAAATCCATTCAGACGTAATTAATGCCAATGTATCCATTTTGCGCCTGACGGCAAGATGCACGACGGGATGTGCGAGTATGCTTTATGAGGGAGTTTATGAAAATGTTCGGCAGAGGAGGAGAGAGAGAGAGAGAGAGAAAAGGAAGAAGCGAAGATCCCGAGGGGTGCTCTCATGTCTTCGTATCCTATCCCCGTTGCACAGGTGACGTTCCCTCGCGAGCGTGCGTGCGTATGTGTGCGTGTGTAGAATGTGTGTGTTTACGTCACCACCAGATATTACCGCATAATTTTGGGATATTTCACTGGCACACGCAAAGCAAGCCTCGGACGTGCGCGAATAGCTTCACAGACGATCGTTATTCGCTCGCGAGAGAGAACAAAAGGAAGCGAACGGGAGGCACAGTCCTCGGAGGGTTTCTACTTTGCATGGTTCGACGATATAACGCGTGTGAAGGGTACACCCGAGAGCCGAGAGCGCGCGGATCGTCATGAATAATTGAGATTCTTGTACAGGGTGTCGTTTCGTGTCAAGCTTCAGATTCGCTCCTTGACGAAATCTATCTCCTCATCATATCGATTTTTTTATTGCAAAAGTTTTATCAATATCATCGTGTACAGCCGTATATGTGGTGTGTAAAAACGATACTAGATTACAACTGCGTTCTTTTAGAATGATACCGTATCTATTTTTCGCGTAATCAGAGATACAAGATTTCACCGAAGATCATGAAATATTCATGAAATATTTACGAAATATTCAATATTCATGAAATATTCGCTGATTTTTGGTGAAAACATTCATACTTTGCTCCTTCGTCTTATATCCTGCTGATTATGGCAGAAAAATTTCACTGAAAAATCAGTAACAACTATATACATATATTTGTAAGATGTAATGAAATTTTATTGATTTGCAGTGCTATACTTATAATTGTTTCTGACACTATCAGTGATTATTCATTGCTTTTCAGTGATAATACATTGCTTTCATTAAAGAAACTTACTTTTTAATATTAACTTGCCTAAATTTTACAATTCTACCTTTATTTAACTAAACTTTTTATATATGTTTAACTATGAATTCAATATTACACGCAATAAACTATAAATTATTTTCAAATGCTGATAAATATTTTCTCGATACCCACATATCGCTTTCTGAAAAAAAATTGTTATCGCCCACGTATTCCTGATGGCGGGACCAACACGACAGAACGTGTGTCTCACTACGAACACAGAGACAAAGTGTGGCGTCCATCTCAAATAGTAAGATATACGAATACGAACATACACAGAACAACAGCGTGCACGCGCATCAGCTGTATAATGACAAATCGCGCATCAGCAAAGCGCGAGCCGCTTATCCATCAACATCATGCCGGGATACGCGCGCCCTGCGGCCCGTGTCGGGCATTCCACACGGTGGACCGCATTACATTCTCGCCATCGATGTAGTACGGGCATCCCCGAGGACCCCGGCAACCCGATGATCCCGACACCGACCAAATCGTCGTCATAAGTGGCGATTGGGAGTGTCGAAAGAGATTTATCGGTGATCTATGAACGCGCCGCGATTCTGCTTCACCGCGACAGAATGGAGCTACTTTATTCATCGTTCTTTTTCGCCTACTCATTGATACGTCTTATCGCGCGTGTATCTCCCAGCTGGATCCTGAATCAATTTTACGATACTTTTGAAAGTGGACTCGAGTATATCGGTAATATCAAAAGATGACGGAGATATATTAGATCTTTATGTATACACTTACTCTGAAAAATATAGTAGCAGTGATTACTTATAAATTAAGTCAATAATGATTAATGAAGAACATATGTTGGAAAGTAATTACATATCTCGCCGGTAACGGTAATATGTTATATATGAGAGTAATAACTATGTCTTTTGTAATTAATAATCCTCGGAATACAGTTTCAATAATGAATTGGCCGATCGTTTCTTGCAATGTATTTGACGAACGAGGAAAGCGGTTAATCATAAATGTTGCAACAAGAAACTACTGATAAAATTAACAGAAATTCTCTCGATTGTATTATAAATTTAAACGTGCGTGTTGAGAAGAAGGCCAATTGCTTCTCTCGGAGATTTTCATAGATAAAAATGTATGAAACAATATGCTATCGCGTCGATGTCGTTTCGAAATGACACATTGTCTGCCGTAGTTGTCGATGACGATAAAATAACGAATAAACGTGCGCTTGTCACGCGCAAAACACGTATTTATAGCCTGAATAAAATTGTTGTATCGAAGTAGGAGCGAAATTCGAAACGCGACAAGATACATTTCTGTTATTAAATATATGTTTCTATAAAAACCTTAAAACTTTTAATTATTTATGAAATGACAATAAAATACCTTGTTTTTTTTTATTAAAAAAAAATAACGATTTAACAAAGATCAGATGATCAAGGCTTTAGTAGATAAAAAATAACTCGTAATAATAATATACAGATAATGCGAGATAATATGACGGTATGCAAGAGTATTTAATGCGCAGTTTCGTGCTGTACGAAAATGGCAAGAAAGCTATCAGAGAAGCACCACTATTGTGCGCATCACGCGTGGGTATGGCTCTCTTGCAATGACTCGGCGTGAGTGTACACTTGGCAGATCGATACATTATTGTATCGTCGCGTTCTGAATTTATCCGACTCACGCGCGCGTTGTCTCGTTAAATATATGGAAGCGCATTCCGTGAGCCGATATTGACGCGCACCGACGCGTAATTTACATAGCTCCGCTATTTGCGCCGTGCCGTTAGGGGATTAATTAATTGCACCGTCGTTAAAACGCGTATGTTAACGTCTGAGATAACATCGCCGGTAACAAATTCGGCTCATTCAATGCGCGTATCGGAATTGATAACTAAACTGCGCGATGTAGTTTCTTCTCAAGACGACACAATTGTAGTGCTGCAAAAGCTGCTAAAGAGATTACAAATAAATTCAGTAATATTTTAAATACTTTAGTTTTAGTATTTTAATATTTTAAATATTTCAGATAATAAAAAGATAAATCGTATAAAATTGTATAAATTTAAAGAAGTCACGTATAGTAGCGTGCTATATGTGTGTATGGAAATTTTTTTTATACTTCTTTAATAAAATTAAATATCTTCGATTAAATTATATAATCTTGCGTTGTCTTAATCAAGTTATATAAAAGTATAATTCTTGACATAAATATTGCCGGCCTAATTTTCGTGCGCAACGGGATATCGTTTAATATCTTAATTATGAATATATTCAGAGATATATATGAATGCATCGTACCGCTCATAATTATGTAATAAGTCAGATAAACATGTAACGTTCCGAGTCTGAGGAAAATGTTACAATAGATTCAATCGAGATTTGCTCCGTTATTACACGTTGTAATTTACACAAATGCAATCTGATGCAAATTTTATGGACGACATACTATATTAAATCTCGTGCGTGTTTATAATAGTAGCTAGTTTATATTTATGTGCGCGACGAATGATAAAATGTTCGGGCTCATGCTAGAAGTGCGATATATTGATCGTAAATATCGCGAATATGACCAAAAAATTAAAATTAAAACAAAATTAAAACACTAAACACTGTCCGTTACAGATTTTTCCTATAACAATCTATCCTGTCACCGAGTGTTAAAGTCTCGCGCGTTTCAATGGTCGTTATCCTACAAACGATAAAATAAAAAGCAATATTGTTAACAGTACAATTAGATATTTACACGCAATATTTAACAGTTTTGTAACAGTATATTAAAGAAAGATTTATCTTTTTATTTTAAATAATTTTTTTATACCAAAATGAAGGATTAATTGAAAAAATATTTGTATATAAAGTAACAAAAAATTATAAAGAAATGGCATTTAATCGGTTTCTCAATCAAAGATCTTAAAAAAAGATCTTTATTATCCTTCAAAGGGATTTATATTGGTTAAAAAATCTTAAATTCAATTTTTAAAAATAGTAATTAGGAGAAAGTATGAGTAAATTCTGTCAAAATCATCTCGATTAGCATTTTCGTATTGCATTGGAGAGACAATACTCAATGGTCTTGAGATGCAGTGTCCATTTAAACAAGATATCCCTCAGATAGAGTATCCCTTAAACAAGATAATCTTGTGATCCATGTCCTACGCCCACTTGCATCTACCCAACGCCGCAGGTAAACGCGGGTAAACGCGGTATCGATTATTCATAGTGGATCATTGGCACCAGGCGCACCTAGCCTGCACACTTATGCACGCATGTACATATCCTGTATCGTATATATGAATCTTGGACCCACAGGTGGTCAACTGACGGTGTCTAAGCAGCCCACAAGCAATGCGAGTGAAATAAATCATTCAATAAAAAATGATTGAAAACTATTATTTTTCATATACAAATACCTAATCATTTTTTATTTTCATTTTATTTGTTTCACTAGTAGTAAAGTTTATCAAACATTTATTAAAAACTTATAATCTCTTTCTTACAATTAAAGAAATTAATTTCACACATAATTATTTTCACACATAATTTCGTATATAAAAATTGAAAAATTTATAATTAAAATAGAAAATAAAAGAAAAAAAATTTCACTATATGTATTAAAAATGTGATAAATAGTACAATATTAATAATTAAATAATAAAATAAAAAATTTGTTTGATGATATAAAGATATATTAGACGATGATTGACCACTACTGCGGTGTCCATGTCAATATAGTTCTAGAAACTGGGCACAAAATCAGCTACACGAAACACCCACGCTCGTCGTTTTCCGAGAGAGTTACCGGAGATATGACAGACAGAAATGATAATTTAGCGTCGTTATTATAAACGTCTGAGAGACAACGATGGAGCGGGTGCTGTAACGACTTGTAAACGCGTACGTGAAATCGCGCAAACATTGAATTGAAAGATCTCATTAACGGAGTTTCAGGCCGCTATCTTGATGGTTACGAATAGTATGCACTTGTAGCTTTATCCATTTATTTTAATTCTGTATTTAATTCTGTTAATAAAAAATATATGCAACTTTAGAGAAACTTTGGTACAGTAATTTTTTTATAAAAAATTTGAAATTTTTAAATTTTATAAATGTCAATGAGGCATTACAACATTTGTTTAGAATATTGTTAAGAAAATTAATTTTCTTCCTTTATAAGAATACATTTTCATAAAAACAGAAATTTAAAGAAAATCATTAAAACGTTTCTCATCATTCTTCATGTACGTGTATGTTTCTTTTACTGTTAGACTTTATAGCTAGAATTTTTTTTTAATATTCTTTTTTCTTAAGGTCATCATGCTAATTAATGAAAGGCAACTTGTGAGACGCAATTCCTAATCGAGCAATATCTCATTCATCAGGCGTATTTAGCATTTAACTCTTACAATAGCGACATTATCATTTGTCCGTGACGACTTTCGCCACATGTGTACGTATACACGTCCCGCCTATCTCTTGCTAACGTTAATTAAGTATTTGCAATTCTGTACGCAATTAAAGTGCTCGATGTAATAAAAATTTAGGAATATTTTAATTTTCTCATAATAGTTTTCAAAATATATAATTTTCTCTTGCTGTGTACAAAATTCAACAGTGTGATGATGTTTCCTCAACGTTATTGACGCAGAAGAAAAATTATCAAACGAGTTAAATAAGAAAAAAAGGAGACAGTAATTGTAGCTTTGCCGAATCGTTATCACATGGTGGAAAGAATCGTTATCACATGGTAGAAGAAACAGGCATGGAAGATCGGAAGGCTCAAGACTTTAATACTTAAAAGATGATTACGCGAAGGCGGCCTCATCTGCGTAATTAACATCATTAAAGCACCGGATATTAAATAAATTACAAATAATTATGTTCAACTATCCCACTAATGATCGTTGTAAACTGCGATATACGCTGTTAAAATATTGATTACAAGTCTGCGACTCCAACTTCTCTAGTTGCTTTCGTGCAAAAAATCTAACATATTTCTATTTTAATTTTACATTTTTTTAACTACTCTTTTCATTATTTTTCTTTTTTATTTTTAATATAAAATATATATTCATAAAACTATACCGGAAATGTTCTTCAACAAATAATCAAATAACCATCAAAGTATTTTATAAAAAAGTATATAGCAACATAAAAGCGAAAATGCAATGCGCATATTAATGATCATAATTATCAATCTTTTATCATTACGGCTATTGCCTCGTAACGGTGCGAGATGGACCGGTTTTCTAATCGGGAAAGAAGATTAGGGCAAGACGCCGCGGTCTGAGATCCCCGGGCGGAGGCTGCCAATCGCGGCCCCGATCGGTCGCATTATAATTCAAATGGTTCCATTAAGTGCGTTCACGCGCTATTAGAGCTGCGCGGATTCTCTCGCCTTTCCTCACGATGCCTTTTCTCACGATTGGACTTCGTGGATGACGACGGCAAAAGTGCACCATATCGATCTCCTCGGTCTTAACGCTCATTCCATTAGGTTAACGACCTATGTTTGATAAAGTATTCACGATGCGAATAAATACAAATGTGATTTTCGAGAAAATGAGATCAAATAAACATCTTCGCGAAAAACGAACGAATTCGGACGTTAAATATCCTTAATCTGCATATTATTCCACTGCTATTATTTTCTCATTCACATTAAATTAAATAGCACGCATATTTCAATAATAATGGATTAGATAGTTTTTTTTTTTTACTGCAATTAAAAAAATCAAGAAACTAATAACTGAATATGAGAATTAAATTTAATTGCCTGACAGTAAACTTCTAAATCGTAAAAAGTTAAACCGCGTCTAATCAAGTTTATGCTCAAGTTATAGAGTTTGAAACGATTCCGCAATAGATATCAGAAACACGTTATTTTCAAAATCTAATTAATTACAGAGTAATCCCTCGGACGTTTCCAAGTTTACAAGTTTGAATTAACTGTGAATCTCGGTAGAGAGGAAAGTTTCGACCGCGCTGTCAGGGGTGAAAAACACCCCTGAGATGACGGACTCCTCGGAAAGTGGCGCCTGTCAACGGAGACGCCGAGCACTATCGGCGTCCCGACGTCGCAGCATCCACGTAACCATGTTTCTGTGGCTTGCCGCTAGATTGAGATACCAACCGCTTTCTATCGTGACACCGGGTATATCACGAGCTGATAAAGCAGATCTTGTACTGCTGTCTATCAAGCTTAAACTCAATACCAAAAATTTATCACTAATGGAATGATAGATTATTAATACATTTTGTATTAAAAAAAAAATGCTTTAATATAAAAAATGCTTTTTAATCCGATAAATATCAGCTGACTGCTCCGAATCGGATAATATTGATATTTATCTTCAGACGAAAAAAAAGAAACAGAACATGCCAAAAGAATTATGTTCGCTCAATTCATTAATGCTTAATAATATGCTAAGATGATTTATTCCAGATAAGAACAATATGTGGCCAGAAAATAATTTTTTATTTTGGCGACCATTAATTTTGATTCTTCTTAATATATATTTGCATATCAAAAATGATAAAAGAGAAGAAAAAAAAAATAAAAAAAGAAAGATTTGCTCTCACATTATTACTCCTCATCTATATTAAAAATTAAACTGTTAAGAATTAAGATATTTTTGCGACATGCAATTTTTTGAACATGCAGTTTGCCACACCTGCTAATAAAAATATTTCGCAGCTTTGTTAAAAATTTCTGCGGGCCTCTGATCTGCGTTGTGCGAGCGCCATTGTATCATTTTCGTACGCGTATTTCGCCGCGATCCAACCGCGCACGGCATTGAGTTTCTCTCGTAGCAAAATATCCATATTCCCATTCGTCGATCGATCCCGTGAAAATCTGCCTCGTTAAGCACCTCGACGTATTTGAGGCGGCGTATCCGCGCGTGCTCGCACAATCCATCAAAAGCCAACGCGGCAACCGACGAATTCATCGGTGCAGATCAATGCGGGATGAAAAAAGGCGGCGAACGGAACGTTCTGTGTGTGACGAAATATAAATCGCTATCAAGTGCCGCAAAGCCCGCGAGTTACTATCAACAGTCGTAAAGAGGTCGCAAATCAAAAGACTATAAAGAAATAAATCGCTATCAAAAGCCGTAAAAAATAAATTACTATCGTAACTAGTTGGATTTGTATATATCTCGGAAGATACTTCGTATAAATCAATGAGGTGGAAATATCAGGCGCGAATTTATATAAAAAAAAAAATATGTAAATAAATTTAATTGTATAAATCGCATATGGAACAGAAAGAGAAAGATAACTCGTCGATAAATTCACGACAAGTGAGATGTTGCTTGTATAACATCCACATAATTCTAAAAGGCGATGATTAAACAAATAATTAGCTAAGAAACTCGATCAACGCAAGGTTTTAGATAGTTTTGGTCATCACATACACACGGAGGTCGATAATGTGACAAGCTATCGCTTGATTAATCGCTTGATTAAAGGTCGCCAGCCGGGGAACCTTTAGATTATCATCACCTGTGCTCCAAGCTAATTAACTCTCGACATGCACGACAAATCAATCGAGTCTTTCAACCAGCCTTAAATTGGATCCATACGCATCACACGTGAGAGGATATTGAACGGAAGATGAGTTGACAAAGTTCACATAAATGTGTCGATTCCTTAAAAAATTTTTGTGTATCATACAAATATTTGATTGCCACAGCATTAAAATATGAAGAATAAATATTTATTATGTGTGATTTTTTAGTATATTAAAATTACATTTTTACAATGTGTGATGAAGATAAAATCGATTCATGAGATGTAATCAAATAAAATTTTATTATTTTACTTATATTAAAATACATGCTATACTTTCTCGGAATTGTAATTTATATACTTTTTTTTTAATTATATAGAAATATTTAACGTTAAAAATCTTTATTAAAAAAAATTGCAACAAATAATTTTGTTAAAATGCAAATATCTTATTAAGAATTATGTTTTGTTTTTCTCCAACACAACACTTCTTATATTGAGCATGTTTAAATTTTTTTAACTAACTCTTTTAGACAATCTCTTTTAATCAAAAGCGTATAAAAACAACGTGCAAAAAGGATAAAGTAACAACGCAACGAGATAGATTAAATTTACAAAAAGGAGCATAGGATGCGTTTTTTTCTCTTACAGAAATCGCAAAAGCTCTCTGACGCCGGCACTTTATACTACGGCTTAACTATCCTTTGATATTATCTCCAACGGTACCTCTACTTTGTCTCTACCAACGACTCTTTACGACCGTAACCTCTGGTCTTCTATACTAATACAGAATCGAGGTTTGATCTCTTTGACGAAAAATACGAGCTAATTGGCGTATATTCCACCGCGGTGGCACCAGGGTGTTCGTTAGTCACGATATTCCTAGGAGACAAATCTTGGAGAATCGTTCCTCTTTGAAACCGTAATTATTGTCTTTCGTACTATTTCCCGACATAGGCGACTCGGCCTCTTCGCGACGATAATTACAATCAGCATCGTCTCGTGTTTACTTTATTTGTTTCACGTAATTATGTATTAGTGGTGGTAAAAGATTTCCACAAGATATATCTATAGTTTACAGCGCGGAATAATAAGTTATTTATTGTTCACATCTCGCATTTACGTCCACCTATCTTATGTATGTTTATCTTTAAAGAAAAAAATAAATAAATAAAAATCCAAGTACTACGTATTTCACTCTAGTCTAACTCAAATTATTTGAAAAAAATCTCTACCTTTCTTGATTCGACGAGTTCTTAATATGCTCTAAAATATTCCTTTCATGCAGCCCTCATACAATTATCCTAGGCGGATATGATGAACGGATATGACGAAGTTTCGCATTTCCGGGCGATGCCAAATAATTCTCCCGATGCATTTCAACGATTCTTTACATATATATATGTAGTATAATGCATAGGATGTATGGACTTGTACATTTGTGTTCGCGCACGGTGGTATGGTTCGAAATGTACTGGTGTAACTACGCTAAACATCGCCTAATGAACGCATACGGGCGGCTCTCTTTGGTACAAAGGTCCTCTCTCCGTTTTATATAAAGCACAAGTGAGTTATTTACATTGTGGTCGACAGAATTTCAAGCTGCGCGAGGTTCTAATGAACCTTTACTTCCTCCACCCATCTTTCGCCGCCATCATCATCTCCCACTGCTACACATCGTCTGACTGAACGGGTTCATTCGGGTCCGTCAGTATATCCGGCCGTTAATTAATTAAAATCCGGAAGCAAAATCCGCATCGTCGCGAATATTTTAGATACCTCAAAAGCATTATGAGGAAAATACTTCAAACTTCCTGACGCATCCCCATACCATCCTTTATTCGGTCCGCGTCTACGGTCACCCCCGGGGAACGAGGATTCATTGCGAATAGCTGTAGAACCTTCGCCGCACGAATATTTACGAAGGGTGGTCACGAATACGACAAAAAAAAGGAGTATTTAATGAAATGTACGTACCAAGAAAGAAAGAGAGAGAAGATTAGAAAACGGATGCCATGAAAATCATAAAAATACCACGAACCAGAAAATCGTAGAATCTCAATGATCAGCGTTTAACCACTGCGTTCAATTTCCCTCGATGCTCGCGCTGACGCGTATATTTTTTTGCGACTGAAGCCACTCGCTTGTAATTAATAGATGCAAGTTATAAAAATAGTGCTATAGAATATATCGTAGAAAAAATTAAAACCTTAATATACACATCATCTAGAAATTATAGAGTTACATTATATTATATAATAATTACTATAAAATATTAACAAAGGGAACTGTGAATTTTATCGTTGAAAAGATATATCGCGAATATGAAATTTATTTTTCCTCTATTAAAATTATCATAATTGAATAATAATATTAATAGACGAGTGTTTATACGACCAAACTGGCAATATATTGTTTGATTATTCTATCACGACGTTTCGACCATATGGTTTTGGTCCTTATCAAGTGAACTAAAATAACAATATTATAAATAATAGTCACGTTACAAATAAAATAAACGAAATTATGTACCTGCGTTAAAAAGTTAAAAAGTAGAAAGAGAAAAATCGAAATGTCAAACTGACATTGTGTCAACCACTATGTTTGGGATACTGAGAACGACTAAACGACCTTTATTAATCTATCGTATATGTTGTTTAAATTCTCTGTGTCTTTTTGAGGGTTAATAGTGTTGTCAAATTTTTTAATAAAAAACATTTCAGCTATTTCTCTCCTTCTTACATGTTTTTCAGTTTGCAGAATATCAGGCGATCTAACCAATCGAAGTCATGATCAAATTCTAATTTGTGTTTGCTGATTACGGAAAGATTACTTGCGTGCATTTTTATATCATTAAAATGTTCCTTGACTCGGGTGCTTAAGTGTCTTTTTGTTTGGCCAATATACGAAGCCAGTTTAGTCGTATAAATACTCGTCTATTAATTTATCTACTGGCGACATTTTAAAATTAAACATAACAAAATAATATTATTCATTTTTCATATTGCTTTCATTAATACATGTGATGTATTAGATAATTTTGAAAGCTAAATCTTATTTTGTAGCCGGACTGTCTAATAAAAAATATAAATTTCTTCACATAACAACAGGATAGCCAATGTAACGCGCAACAAAATTATATATTATAATACATCCTTGAAAGACTTATGAATACTCCGGCAATGGCAACAACCACTTTTCGAGATAACCTTCAGTTCCTTAATCTTTGAATCCATTTTCATCCTTTTGACAGTCCATTATTTTCTTTTCCCCTCCTTCTCCGCTTTCACCCTCTCTCTCTCTCTCTCTCCCTCTCTCTCTCTTTTCTCTTTCTAGTAAGCTTGAGATTAAAGTCTTTTAACAATTACAAGTCGTATTCATGTCTAAGTAATTACGAATATGAATTCTGACAAGCTTTGAAGCAAAAGACTTTATTTGATAAAGTTATGGTTTGAAAACATTTCGTAGATGTCAGATAATTATCACCAAAAAAATAAAATGTTATTGTTTGTATGAGTGTGCATTTGCGTTAAGATAAATCGATTTCGCTAACAAACCATGTCATATTTATTCTTATTCTTTAATGAGACAATAATATATATATTTTAATGCATTAGTACAACCTAGAGACAAATTAAGCTGTTATATTTGTATGTTTCCCATATCAATTAAAGAAACTTATAAATTTATAATTAAATTTAAATAACTTTAGTTATTGTTAGACAAAAAAGGATAAAATAATAAATAAAAAAATATAAAAGAAAGTCAATTTCGAATCTTTTATCGCAAATGTAATTAAATATCTCTCGGTGTAAGAATGTAAAATTCTTATAGCGCGTAATTATCTTTTTATATCGTATATTCCATCTTCATTACTTAGCTCTTCAATTATCAAGCTCAACTGTTATGCGCGCAGTTTGCGGCGCCCCGATAAACCACCCTCGAAAATCCCCAGCCTGGCGAACACCAGCCCCGAAAAATACTCCGACCACGAAGGCTTAACATTTCGGGGGTGGTATTATCCGCGAGTGGTGGCGGGCAAATCCCCCGGTTCTGCACGAACCAACAACGCTTGGCTGAAGCAGATTGTTGGAGGAGATCAGCGAAGTGGGCAGCTACAACCCTGCGCTTCCTGGTTAAGTTTAATCAGCCGTAGCTATCCCAAGCCATTTTACTATCCACGGCTATACTTTGATACGAGAAATACACTTAGTGGCACCTATCCTCGCGAGGAATTGATGCAATTGGAAACTCGCTTTAAAATCCGCCGCTAAACCACGCGACAAAGTTGCGCCGTGTCGTCGGGCGAATAGACACGCATTATAGACATGCATTAATAAATGCAAATTGGTGAAGCACGATCCTGATATATCGTCATTGCATGAAGTTTAGGAACTTATAGGGATCAGATCGAATCATCGCCATAGACATTTCTGGCGATTAATTCGAACAAAAATCACAAAGAAAAAAATTTTGAAATTAATCCCTTCATGCAACGATAAACTCAATTTTAAAAAATTTTAGAAAGTACTCACCTTTGCTGATTATTATTCGCAATGGGCATAGGAGTCGGCACTCTCGGAGGTGGAACTGGTATAGCTTTCCTCCTACCTCCATTAGTTTGATGCACCGTTGGTGTCACTCTTCCGGTTGGTGCTATTCGACCGGCAGTTCGTGGTCTTTCTGTCCGCATCTCCATAATATATATCTATAAAAAAATAAAATCAAATATTTGATTATTTTCAAGAAAATATGTTTTATTAATAAATATCATTATTAAGATATTTTCAAAAATTATAAAAATAGATTAAATTTATCTAAAAATAATTTGTTATATAGTACATAATTGATATATTTATATTCTTGTTATTTTAATCAATAATTATATGTAGATACTTTGTTATTAAAAGTGAAATATATTATTTGAGAATCAAAAAATTAAAACGAATAGAAAACCGTCAGCAAAAGTTCGACGCAAAAGTATCGTTTCTCGTAACTTTAGCGATTCGAAAGATCACAGAAATGATGATAAACTTGGAAAAGAGTGAATGTTTGGAAAGGACTGACAAGAAAAACGAAAAAGCGACTACCAGCCGGTACGACTACCAACATTAAAACTTCTACTTCGTAGTATGTAGTCGGCTTCACAGTTTGCATCTCTCTTGTGCGTCGTCTGTTTCCTTTCGTTTATTCAAATTAGTTTAACGCGCCTCAAACAGATCTGGATACGATTCAATAGCGTTACCATTAATTCTAGGAATATTATAAAAGAAAAGGGATAAAAGATATTTTTTTGAAAAAAAAGTCAAATCAATATACGTATGTGATGATACAATGTTCTCCCCCCTTAAATTTATAAAAAAAGATACGAATAAAAATATATAAAAATAAATTATGTAGAAGAAAAATTCTTCCGATCTACATATATTTTTCTACGATCGCATTTATCTGCAACCAGCTACAAAATATATCTTTAAAAAAAGAAACGTTTGAGCCATGATGCTGGTGGATTCGTGGTATGCATTGAAGGAAATTCGCGAACGATGCTCTCCATCGACCATTCCCTCGCCCGACAGTCGTCGGAAGAAAGAAACGCGCCTGTTTACAATCTCACCGGTAGTGCAATATTGTTGTCGCGGATGTTTTAGTATCGCGGGCGCGGAGAACGCGACGGCGGCAAAGGAGACAAGTAGAAAGGAGGAAGAGTAAAAAACGACGGCCAGCGTGATCATTATTTCCCGACGTGTGTAGTCCACCGAGATGGGGATGCCGGTAAAACAATGCGCGCCAGCAAGTTGGTTTAAATATTCAGCCTCCGGCACGGATACGCACCGTACGGATTCGCGCTCGCGCGCGCACGGATGTAGCAGCTTGAGACGTAGTCGTATACGAAGCTAAAGATACAAGAAGGATATTTCCTGAGCAAATTTAATGGATGTAAAAGCTACAAAAGTCTCGAGATAATAATATTTAAAAAATTATTAAAAAATAAACCATATCAAGAGAAAGAAATAAAAGATGGAAGTGAATATCTCAAAATATTTTAGTATCCTTTCTTCTTTTTTATTTCTTTTTTTTTTTATTTGTTGCTACTTATCCCAAAGATTATAATCATCTATTTCAAAATTATTATTGAACAATCCAAGTAAGTAAATATTATAATAATCAATATAATTCGTTTTTACATAAAATAATTTAAGCTAAAAATAAAAAACAAACAAATTCTGTTCACAGAAAAAAAATGTATGCCATCAAAATATATATTTAGCCATAAAATTATTTTGGAAAATTTTAGTCTTGCGCTAAAACTGACTTTTTATTTTGCTACGTATATTCTCTCTCTTTCTCTAGCAATTCGCGCATCTCGCATATTTACGCTTGTACACGGGAATAAAGATTTCACGATTGCACGAATTCGCGCGCAAAAAAATTTATTTTGTCACACGAGCGGAGGTAAAATATCGCGATGCCGAGCGTCTGTCGGAGACGAACCGGGAAAATAAACTCCCCTGTGAGAGCAACACAACCATGCCACGCCGGCAGAGTCACAATGGGGAGCATCTGCTTAGCAAATTGCGAAAAATAATAACGTTTGCGCCCAAATCCGTGGCCTGGAGCACCGTAGGAGTCTGCGAAGCTGCCGTATATACCCTGTCGTAACACAATAACGCCTACTCGTGAAACTACAAACACGCAGATCAAGGAGGGTGAATGCGAAAACGGACGACGAGACAAGGGTGAGAGGTGCAAAACGAGCGCCGTACAAGTTCCCCTTCGCGACAGTGCACCCGCGAAAACAATATGTCATGCATAAACGCGGAGGATCTCGTCTACACATACGCACGCGGCTCGTCACATGTGACACGCGAGCCGAAGGCGATTCCGGGACTTCTTTGTCACCCTCACTTCCGCATCTTTGACGGCGAATGCATCGCCATCAACCATGTATATATCCTGCCTGAGAATGCTGTCGAGAACTTTGAAGTTTCAAATTAATCGCGATCGATTCATATTAAATTATCAGAATATTCTGTCAAACTTCTTTGCTTCGTAAAAAATATGCATTAATGACTTAATGTAAGTTTTTATAAACATTTTCTTTCTCTTTTTTTTTCTTAATTGTCAAAAAAATTAATAAATTTTATTATATATATTTTATGTTGAAATTTTTAAATAAAGTGTATATCACATACAATATCATATTTAATATTTTTTAACAATTATTATTTAATATATTTTATTATTATTTAAATGTTATAAATTTTCTAAAATATATTAAATTTAAAATATCTCTCTCTCTCTCTCTCTCTCTCTCTTTTATGCATACACGTGCATGTTATAAAGAAAGTATTTTTACATAAAAAAAAATGAAAATAAATCAAGATAACGTTTTCAATATTTTCAATAATAAGAATTTAATAGATCATTTATGTTGTCATAAACCAGAGAAGCGCGCAAATACCTATCTAAATTATTGATTCTCCTATCGCTGGCATTCAATGGGAACGCGCGGCCAATGTTTAATGCGACATAATACGACATAACGGCATGACTAATTCATGCCATTATCGTTGACGCTAATCGCCATCTATCTGCGAGGATAATGAATACCGCAAATTAATAACGTTCGATTGACATATAACATCCGAGCTTCATCCGTCGAGCGATGTGCACATTGTGTTCCTAACAAGAGTGCGCTTGCCAACCCCTCTAACTCTTTCATTGGTACATACACATGTTGCATGTCGATCGTTCGTTACGCGTGCATCATCTTCCAACGAGGCTCGAAAAACGTCATTAACGAGAGAAGATACTTGATACTTCCAATTTGACAGACAGAATCAAATCCAAATAATTGCTCATGTTTAATGAAAATGAAGATGCGATGCTTAATACATATATCGTAATAGATGATTAATTCATGCATTACTATTGATGCTTATCATCGTTTATTAATGTATAGTAAATTAATGAATATACTAAATTAATTACAATCTATTCATTCGTAATATTTTTAATAATGTACTTTACAGGCCCCCTTTTTTATATCTGTTCACATAATTAAAAACTTGTATTTTCAAAGAATAAGAAAACACTATTAATAAAAGAGAAAATTATCTATCGTTATATTTAAAAGAGAAATATTTCTATTTATTGCCAGAATTGTACATTAGTTTGATTATTTTGTACATTATCATCGATGCTGATCCGCTGATCATTACGAGCGAATACGACAAATTAATAACGTTCAATTGATATGTAATATTGATATGTAATATTCCTAACCAGAACACATTTCGCAGTCTCCTAATTCCTTTATATCCAGTCGTTCATTAAGCGCGCACTTTCGGGGAAAAAAATGATCGGAATGAAAGAATGTTATTAACAAGTGAGGAAAAAAAAGGAGAGAAGAAGATATATTTCGTTTTTCGCGCGAGGGGGAGAAAGACGACGCGTATTCAAAGGAGAATTTATCGGCGATATTTCTCGACCGGGCAATGTCGACATCGCGCAGCATCGGCTTCTGTCGATTCCTATTAATCATCGGCACACAACTGCGCGTACCCGTATCAACACGCGGCCGAAGATACATGTCGGGAGTTTCTCATGCCGCGACGCGATCGCCACATGTGACCACGGTCCGACATTCTCATGGCGATCGCATATCGGAGCATCACGTGCACGACACGCGTATAACTATGTGACCTGTTTTTCTAGTATATCTCTCTGATCACAGAAATATAAAACTAAAAAAAATTGTCAATTTTTCAGCTTCTAATTCACAAATCAAAAATATAAATTTCAAATAGATTTTATAGAGTTTTAACACACTTTTTACTTTATATACACAATATGTATGTAAATATTACTGAGATATATATATATATATATATATATATATATATATATGTGTGTATTTAATATAAAAAGATTATATGAAGATTTAATTTAAATGTTCGCATCCAAATTAAAAAAAAATTACTCTATTTATATTATAATTTTAAAATATTTTTTACACAAACTATTTAATTATTTAATATTTTTAATTAATATTCCATTAATTATATTAATATTCTTAGATTCTTTCTCCTTGTATATACATAAAAACTTTCTATAACGTAACTTGTATCTGCATGATTAATATTTTTCAACTGTATTCTTTGATGTCATTTTCGTTATTTTACTTATATTTATCGCGCGCAGAAAAAGTTTTCCGTGAAATCACGCACACGATTGTATACGCGTATGGTTTTCCCGTCCCTCTAATGTTTGTTTAAGCAAGTAAATGATCTATATGTATCTTGTCCCGAGACGAACGAGCAGACTTTATAAATTCGGGACAAATTAGTTTATCTTCGGGCAATGTTTACTATACTCTAAAAAGCCAACCAAACCGCACAGCCCACCCACACACATCTATATCAAAGGCTCCGCTAAAAATATAACGCGTTTCTCATCGCAACAGTCCTTCCCGCTTTTTCTTAACTCTTTGCCTCCCTCTAGTCGATTGAGGAAGTTGATTTAAAGTACGGGAAGTGTATATGAATATTCATAATGATTTTTTATAATAAAGTCGAGTGAAATAGCAAAGTGCATCAGTTGAATGTTAATTAGATGCGTATTGCATGCTGGTACGCACTTAATTTTCTGTATTCGGTTGATATTAAAAATAATAAAGAAAACTACGATTTTTTTAGTGCATTTAACCAAATTGTAATTAAAATATATATATATATATATATATATATATCTTTCTTCCTCCATTTGATTATATGAATAATATTGGATATATTTTCAATTGCATTATTGCATGCAATAGCAATATGATGTGTAATGCATGAGAAATGAAATTATGCTAATATATATCATAATATACGTAGTATGAAGTGCATATATATTACAACCATTAAACCAAATTTAATTCTATTAAATTATACCATATATATATATATTGAAAACGGGATTATATTGGCGGAATAATACTATAGAGATTAAACTAAACATGTAATCTAATCTGACAATATTTATTGGTTAATGAGAAAGTATAATTAACGCAAAACTTATCTATGCAAATTCAAAATACCGGGAGCCATTTTCCGCCCGTCATTTTCATTTCAAACGCGCATCCTCAATTACGCAAAACTATAATGCCCCATAGCAATTGCATTTTCCGTTGCATTCTCGAGAAGAAGTGAATTCAATCTCATTCACTGGTAATTCTCTCAATGCACTTGATATTAAGCGCGAAAATACTTATTTACATATAGTATACTGTTTTGCATGCGGTATACCAATTATTTATTTGAAAATTTTCAAAATAGAAAATATATTCAACAAAGCAATCTACATATGCAGAGAATTTGATATTTTATGAATTAAACAATTTTTAAGTGATATAAATTAATATCAATTCTTTTAATTTTAGATTTTTATTAAGATTTTGGGTAAGAAAATTAATGTGTATTATAATTCTAAAATATATACCAAAGTATATAAGCTAATCGCATGTCATATTTTCAGGCTAATTTTCTTTCAGATCAATATCGTTTATCGGTTTTGCACTTTCCACATTCGATTCTACCAAATGCCCAGCTCTATTCGTCAATAACAGATGTGACAAAGTATTCCGTACAGAATTGTGATCGATGTTGTTTGTTATCGAAGGGATTATCGTTGGTATTAGTTTTCGCACATGTGGTTAACAAAAAGAGCTTAAACCATTATTTATCGTCAAACACAATAAACTAGCAATGCTCGTGGCTATTGTCTTCTCATGACATATATTTCGAACATTATAAAAAATTATCGATTTTTATATAAAAAAAATGGACACATAAAATTTATGTAACATAATATACAATTATATAATATATATAAATGATTCTTTTTGTGAGAGTATAATTATATTTTTTGTTAAAAAATAAAATAAAATCGGCATCTATATATCACATTCCATCATACAAGCCATCATCACAAACCGTCATATACACGTAATAAGAGATTGAAAAAATTATGATATTGATTAAATTATGTAAACATAATAAGATATATTAAATTATAACAGCGCATCCATTCTAATTTAAAAAGCTATGCCAAGTGTCATAGTAATATCCTGCGAATTCTTGTGATCTACGAACAATGTTCGAACATGCAATGAGCGAGACATATGGCGGGCAAATATAAACGGAGGAAAAACAAATAGGAGTCCCTCTTCGGTCTCCCCCAGACAATCTTTCCGTGCCCCTTTAACAACGCGGTCGTGGAACACGCGACAATGGTGAGGTTAATGAAAGACGTGGGTGCTAGTTATGGATGTCATAACTCAGTACAGACGGGGCACCGCGTAGTAACGTCAACCAAATCGCTTGGTCTACACCTTCTCATTCGCGTCTCCCTTCCATTACATGACTTCTGACTCACAGCCCGCGGGGGGTCCCCGGGAAACCCGGGGTTGAAGAATAGCGATGAGCGAGAGCGAATTCATGCTTATCGTTCAAAAACAGAAAATATTGAGAAACAAAAATAAAAATTTCCTTATAATATTTTCAATATTACAAAAGCATTGTCTGACTGAAAAAGATATTAATCAATTATAAAATGTAAATAATGTTTGAAAGTATTTACTAAAAATTTGAAGAAATATTCTAAATAACTATTTAAAATTTGCTTTTTCATATAAAGAAAAATCTTGTAAAAATATATTTTTAATGGGAATTATATTCATACACATAGAATATTTTCAATTTTCCGTAGTTTCTTTTAAAGTGAACTTTGAATCTATAGATATTTAGCGTGGCGTTACAAATAAAGATCATTACGACAGCTACATCTCAACGAAATGTTAATTATTTACGTCAGTTAGGGAAGAGTTGCCTGCACTCGATAATAAGACGCAGCATTCAGAATTTATAAAATTAACAGTCCTTGGCGTAATAACGCATCTGATACACTCAAGCTAATGTATACCATGCTCCCTCGTTTAATTAATTAATGGAAAAGCGGGAAAACGCCGGGTTTCTTCTACAACTTCTTCTTAGTTAGTCTCTTCCCAGTCTCAGTACCTTTTCTCTAGCCGATTCTCTTGCCGGGAACGCCGTGCATTGCAATTCTGGCTAATGAAGTCTCGAGCGCTTCGAGTGTCGAACAATAAACAGTCCAAGTTAACCTCGGTGTAGGGCACGCGACGACGGCGCCGGTGCGTCCCTTTGCTTCTTTCTGTACTTCTCCGATTTATGTCCTTGGCCTCTTCAGTCGCAAGAGTCCCGTAAACACGCGAAACGACTTGCTTGTCGTACTTGCACGGCTGCCTCCGAAAAGGGGCACCGAGAAAACTGTGAAAGGGACATCTCATCTTTTCGTACATCCTCTTCGTTCTTTCATCATATCTCTCTTCTTGAGTATTTGAATAGCAGATTATGATCGCCTTCATATTTTATATTTATGTATGTTGTTATTCGATGATACGTATTTTTTTATATTTATATTATATTATGTATATGTAGAGAAAAATAATAACTTATTAATTTTTTTATTTTATCTCGAGAAACAGTCTTAAAAATGTATTTGTCAGAAAACTCACGTGTGTGCCATTTCGCGGGTCAAGCAATTGCTGGCTATAAATATTTAGTCACATAATTCGATGATTTAATTACATTGAGTGAGGATTTATTCGCCTAAACCCGGCACAGTTATCACGGTGAAATAAATCGTTGGAGTAATTAAATATTCAATTGCGAGCGCGTAACCGCCTGTTTAGTAAATCCCACACGAGCGTTCCTGCACCCGAGCGCTTCAAACACCATTTATTCGCAGTGGATAATTAGTAAAGTACTCAAACGTCGATTCGGCGATATTGCAATCTGTGGAACAAACCGCGCCGGTCGTCGCTCATGTTTCACATGCGCCGGCTCGATCATGCAGAGAAATAGCCCATGCGATTTAATTAAAAACGCAAATTTAATTAACGCTACGAAAAATATTAATTATCAGCCCCATGGCGACGAGGTAATGTACGCTTTGTAACATTACCTCTGAAAGCTACATGCGTCTCGCAGACTCGGAGTCCCAGGAATGGATTTTGCAATCAGCATTAAGAGATCGATATGATACGTCCTCGACGCCGTATATAGACGAGCAGGAATTATTGCGCGTCCGATAATTAATCAAACGGCATAAGAACAAACGGCAGAACGAGAGAAAAGTAGAATAAAATCAATACATCTTTGAATCATCTCGACGAGTTCTAAATGAGATCATCGGTTTCTTTGTGTCACAGACTATCTAATCGTATTTCCGTCGACTTTCTCCCTACCATCTTCCGCCGAGTATCCCCACTTATGGTTGCCTTTGTGTGCATCCGCCTGTTGTGTGCTTCTTTCCCATCTATTTTCTGTGTATTATATATTTGATACCATTGTATGATTCATGCCAGTTTTCTTACCATTTCTACAACTGTAGAAAAATTTAATCTGTCATAATCTCACAGTAGGATAATATTCGTTACAAAGAAATTTTTTTATGAATATTTAAAAGTGTTAAAAGAAAAATCTATTTTATAATATTAATTAGAACTGACACCGCAACTATAAAATTTTAATAAAATAAAAATCTATAGCTCTCGAAAATATCTAATCTTCAAATATTTTTAAATTTGGCATGAATTTTAATTTTATACGTTTATATTTTTAAAATAAGATATATGACCAAAATCAGAAATTATACGCAAAGATTTGCATATACACATTGACACGCATTGTAAACATTTCCATTCCGTTCGGCAACAGTTGACAAGCAATAAACCAATTAACCCATTGTAATCGTACCATCGACGTTTGTTACATCTCGATCGTAAGCGAGATCGCAGTCGAGAATTGCTTTGCAACACCGTTGGGAAATAATCAATCGTGTAGCGAGTATCGAGTCATCATCTCTCCTACAGATTGTCGATACAGTTAACCAAGTGCACCAAGTGCTCGTTCATTGCGCGTTTAATCATTGCCGCAACCATTATTTCATCGCGTTATGAGCTGTCCGAGCAAGCCCACAAATGACAATTTTGTGTCGATTCGCACGCACATAAATCGCGCTAATACATACAAACAATAATACAACATAAACGATATTTAACATTTTGCTACCAATAATAATTGCTAGAATTAATTAATGAAGTTAAGCTAATTAATGAATAATTAATTATCTTAAACCGACTGTATAAAGCACTGTATAATAGCGATTGTTACTCTAATCACAATTGTTAATGATAATATATAATTCAACTATATATATAATTTTAGTAATATTAAAATCTATTTTCTATATATGTATAAATAAATGTTTTAAAATCTCTTTGATTTTAATTTTAAGAACAAAAATATTTTTAGAATAAAAAATCTTTCTTATTGTATAATAAAACAATTACTATATTTCTTCAAAAATCCGATTCTATCAATTAAAAAAAAATTAATTTTTATAAACCTTTTTATCGTAACTCGTTAAACATATATGTCAGGTCAAGTGTGTATCTCAAAAGTCCCTCTTATTGCGCTCACAAAAATTTAAATGAGATGCACTTCAATTTAACATTTCCGATTGCAACTCTCGTGCAGTTCCATTTCGTCTTTTTTGCAAAGAAAAGCTTTTACCGTTTTTATATTTAATAGAGATAGAAATGCTTTGCGCCTCTCAGCATCTCTCATTCACTTTCTTTCTCTCTTTCTCTAAAAACAATGGTTTTATTTAAGATAAAATAATACTAATGTTACCAAGCTATCATTTTTAGAAATTCGATAACTTTATTCGTGCATTAGACACGGACCAAAAGAGGCCAATAGAGTCTGACACGATTAAGCCATCTGGCTGACATTACGAATTTCGATGACAAATTTTGGGCAGGGACTAATGAAGAGGTCCTACTATTTGGTAAACCAATAACGGAGGCGGAAGTGATATACGCTCGCACTCACACACTTCCACTTCGAACACTCATACAATACAGTTAGAGATGTCATGTATTTCATAGAAACCCTTAACACCCGCAACTAGGGAAGAAAAGAATTCCAGATCTGTATCTCAATAAAATACGAAGAATCACATACTTATTTCAAATTAACGTAAACATCTACAGCAAACAAAATAAAAAAAACAAACAAATTTCTGATCATAGAGACGAGATCCAATAAAATACAAAAGTAAAATTTATAAAAATATAATTCTTTCCAATAATTTTAAATAAAAATATAGTCTCCTTCTCCAATAATAATTTGCGTAGTAATAATAATTTGAAATAATTTTCTTTTTTCACGATAATTTCTTATTTTCTTCTATTGACGCGATAAAGATATTATATCCGCTATGAAGCGATCAGTTACGCTTAAAGTAACTACCGAGCGTAGAAATAATAGTCTCGCGGAGTGTAGAAATATTTTCCTCTCCCTTCAATTGCTGCAGACTTCATAGAAGTAATCCTGGGTAAGTGGAGAATATCTCTTATCCTCCCTGCGCTGACTGAAAAGTAATAAAACTGGATTACGCGGCGGATCCTCGCGCGGCCCTTCCTCGAGCTTCCAAATCTCGTCCCTTCCAGAAGCGGGAAAATGGATTTTATGACACGCAGGGGTGAGAATGCGGCTGACTGACTTGCTGACTGACTGACTGATATCGGGAATCGTGTCTTTACTTCTATATATACAGTGTCTCAAAATGACCGAATGTCTTTCTTGTCACACAACACATATTTTATATAATAATATTTCCGAAAATATCTCTTCTCTTATTTCTCTTATTTCTTCATTTTTTCAACATTCAATATTTAATATTCTAACAACCAAAAAAATCTTAAATTTAATATCCACTGAAGTATATAAAGTTTTTCTAGAATAAAATATGAAATAATTTTTTAAATCATCTTTTTGCACGTTCGCTAGATTTAATAATGCGTTAAAATTCTTGAACCTCGAATAATTCATTATAAATTCTTCGCCATTAAAAGAACCTCATCTTAGTTCGGCGCTAATATCCGTGGTTAAAAACGCGTCTATTAATTCCCGGGCACCCCGTATCCAACAGATAGATATCGCAATCGTATATATCTGCACGAAAGTAATAATAAACAGTTTATCTGTCCGTTGTGCGTAAGCGGATTATCGGCGATTCCCCCTTCTTGTAACTCGAGAACGAGGGGGGGTATCTTGCCGATAGGCAAGACACGGTACCTTATCTGCTATCATCAGCACTCTATCCTTTCAGATTCCCCTGCACGACCCCAATACCACCTACCTTCTTTCAGACTGGCCCTAACCCTCGTGTCAGTTGCCAGCGAATATATATGCGTCACGTAGCGACGACGACACGCACGATTTCTGAATATTCATAAGTCATACTTCGACACCCCCTTACACGCCCTCCCGAGTCACTCGACTGTAGCGAGTCAAACACACTGTGCTGCTCTCAATTTGTCCGAGAAGTCTCCTCGAGTCGCGTTAAAACTGGTGATTTACATTTATATAATTTCTCATTACAAATTAAATTTAAAAAATTCCGCAGCTTCTAAATTAGTCATAATGTCCAAGAAAATAATTCGTGAATTCGTACAATGTGAAAATCATGATATTCGATATTTAATTATAATATAATCATCACACTACCGTCTTCTTCAATTTAATTTTTAAATAAAATTCAATTTAAGTTTCTATTGATTCCAACATATGTACAATATATGCATATATATATATTAAATTAAAAAATTATATTATACAGAATTGACTTGTGAGTTATCGAGGCTGAATGAATTATTAGGTGACGAGAGGGCGTAATACAAGGTGCGAAGGAATTCGACAATGTCGCAATTACGGAGCGATGGAAAAAAAAAAAAAAAAAGGAAAACGGGCTTGTAGGGATCACTGTGCAGAAACATGGACCGCATAGTTCGTAGGATGGAAACTCGTGATTAAAATCCCAGCGGTGGCATTAGCGCGGGAAAAAGGCAAGAGAGAGGAAAAGTCGAGTATCTAATGCGGGAGCAGGAGAGGAGTGTCGCCCGCACGCGGCAGTCAGGGGACTCATGTGTTCGAACGTCGACGGCGTTTAAACCACGATCTGCATTTAAATTGGCTGCCGTGCCGATTCGCACGTATATACATAGGTGTGTATATGTATACATAAACGCACCACCCGGGTATGTTTTCCTACGCGCTACGTAACTCCGGCGGCTCATGCTGTTGTCGTTCGCCCCTTCTGCGGATCCCTTTAAGCCTTCTATTACGTTCGATTCCGCGCTCATTTCCTTGAGCTTAATTAAATAATGAATTTCAAATTTCACCTTCTTCCTTCCTCCCCCCTCCTCCCTCCATTGTGAATAGAAATAACATTTTCGTCCTCGAGAATGCTACGACAATCCTCGCGATCGTATCTATGTAAAATCGAAGCAAAGTTGATACCTGCATCGCAATGTGCACACAGAAAATATTCTTCTGAATATAATGTAAAATAAATGTATACAAAATTCGCGCGTACGAGAATATATATATATATATATATACACATATTTTTTCATTAATGAAAATATTTCGAATATTGAGCAATATTGATACTAAAATATAAATATTAATTTTGCTCGTAATATTGTCACACGAATAATTAGTACCTGATTATATTTTTTATACATGCAATATTATGTAATTTTCCAGTTCTATACAACATACACTCTACCTCTCGAAAAGGGCGTACACGTAATTTAGGTCGATAGAAAAAAAAGAGATGAATTTTAATTTTTGCTTGTAATTAAAAAGCATTTGTTAATTATCTCAAAGAAACATATTGTTATCTTATCTGTCAATATTTCCATTTAATTTTTAGATATCAAAAATATACACTTACATTTACAAATGACACAATGCCAAAATTTTCGTCTGTCGCTTTCGTTATCGTGACGTCCCGTGCGCGCTAAAGAGAGGTTCTTATACGTCGCGACGTGAGAGCGTCCTATTGAGACGCTACGCAACAGCTACGAGAGTTCCTCTCGTACTTTTCCTTTCTCTTCCACTAAATTTCTTGCCTGCAGCCGAGCACTTCTTTCCCTTGAACCTTATGCAAGAGTTAAAAGCAAGACTAAATGTAACTTTTTTCACTATGCGTGCATATTTATCGTTCAACTTTAATGTTGAGCAATTGATACTAAAATATAAATATTGATTTTGCTCGTAATATTGTCACAGATAGATATTAGTACGTGATTATATTTTTTACATGTAATATTATGTAATTTTCCATAGCTCTATTTTTTCTTAAGCACATCACCATAGATTTGCAATAGCACGTTTATTTAAAGAGAAAAAGTTGAAAATAGGATAATAAATCTTGAGTGCTTTGAAAGGGGACGTTGAAAGATGGAGTATCCGGCACATTATATTTAACTTCCGCGACGTTTTAATTGGCCGGGAGCATGAGCAGCAAGATTTTCCCGTAAGTTTTCAGCGAGAAGCCCGAAGAGTCAACAGATTCAATAAATGTTCCGCAATGCGCGATATTTGATGAAGCCTGGGTGAGGTAAGCGTCTTCGAAAATCTTCTCGGACAAGTACGACGAAGAAGCCGCACGTAACGAAGCGCAGATGCAATGGTCCAGATGACGCGGAAGACCGAAGCTCTCGAAGATAACGAGAGAAAGAGATGAGAGGTACAGGAAAGAGAGTGAGGAGGAGGTAAGGAAGAAAGATCGTAAAGCCTCAGCTGACTACTCGTAGGCGGAAAAACTTGAAACTTAACGAATATATACAGCAAAAGATAAATTTCAAGAATCTCGGCCCGGTATAACTTCCCTCCCGTCCCCTTCGACCCGCGTTTCATGCACCGAACGAGCTTTTAATATTAAATTCCGGACTCTTATGCCGCCCGCACTCAGATTCCCCCAGACGTCATTTCACCTGAGAAATACGGGCATACTGTACCGCTAGCGATAGGAAAAGAATGTTACTTATTTAGAGACTCGGTGACTTACGATTCTCATTTGAAGGTTGATTAAAAAAGTCAGTAAGAAATATAAAATACGTGATCTAAATATAAAATAAGCAATTTTCAAGAAAATTTGCTCGTATGAAAAATTTTATAAATATTAAAGCAAAAATAATAAAAAATACACTGGAATTACTAATATTTCGAAAGATAAAAGAAATTTATATTTTCTCGAGCACGGAAAATATTTTTTCATTAAAGTAAATTATTTATATTTAATATACATAATTATTATGCAACATTTAACTAATAATATTCATAATAATTTTACTATTTAATTTCGAGTGCAGTTATATTGAAAACGTATATATGTATACATGTGACATCGCGAAGAAATCACCAAGGACCAACGCTATCAAGATAGCGAAGACCAAAAATATCATGTCACGTTCCAAGGAAAACTTCACGGTGTCACGTGCGAGATGCATATCTTCCCGAAGGAATTACGACATTTGATGGAGCCATGTATAATATTCGCTTGCAGCAATTACGTGCGAGATTCGCGCAAACGTAGTAGCGAGAGGTTTACGAACGTAGGAAGCGAGAGAAGGTGGCATTAACTCATGCCTCGTTAAATCTTAGAGCTGTGCTTTGCGCCAGGGACGGTAGCGAGGGCAGTAACATTAAAGGAGCACACGGTTCACGGCGTGTGAGACGGAGAATCGATCTGGCTGCTGTGAAATCGATCGTATTCCGTAATACTAATCACTCCAATAAGCAAAACGACAATCAATGTTATGACGCATAAATTATACGAGTTATAATAGCCATTGTATTTTTCTGTGCAAATGTGATGGAATGTCGTTCGGTTATAACAGACGCGGAATGCAAACTTTCAATACGACTAAATAAGCGTGTTATTACGGCAGTTAATCGTTTCACATTCAAATAAATTTTTAAAAATTTTCTTTTTCTACAAAATTAAATATATGTAAAATTACTTTAAATTTAATTTTGTCAACTTTTTTACGTTTTTAATAAAATAAATTAGATTCTCGAACAAATTTAAATCGAAAATATTCTCAAACTAAAATGATTGTCTACCTAAAGCTTTCCAAGATGAGTTTTCATTTGAAACAATCCAATGGTAATTTGATGAACGATAACGCGACCTTGACAGTGCTATATTACGTATTATTAAGCATCATCTTCAAAGATAATTATGCGAGCTACAAAATTCGCTTTATTGTCAATAAAGCGAATAACAGCGCAATATTCTCGCGTCTTTCGCAATCCTTATGGCCCAATAAATTCCTCGATGTCGCGCGCTATCGCGCTCGATACGCCCGGTTTCTCACTATCTTGAACCGCTACCTAACTACGAGACAATTTATAGTGCTTGATACACACAATCCCCGCGAATGTGCGCATTTTTGTTTGACTGGATATATCAACTCTCGAGGTTCTCGCAGAATCGTAAAACGCCAGATAGTGCGGAGAATATTCTCGACAGTGTTGATACGCGAATTTCGAAAATATTTCTCGTTTTCATTCGATTGCGTTTATATCCCGTTAATCGATTCGCACGAAAATCGCGCGATTTCTCGCCGCTATCGAATGTATCAAATTGAATTCGGTAATACGATTGCTGTCGAAAACCTGTCCGAAGAAAGTCGTTAACGAACAATATAAAGAAGGAGAAAAGATTGCTTGACAAGGTAATGCATTTGTTTTATGCGTCGTCATGCGAGAGCGCGTGAAAGTATACATAATATGCATCTGTTGCAAAGATGCAGTTGCAAAGATATTGTGCGTCGATCATGACCGGCAGCGCCGAGAATAAGGAACGCCGTCATCGAACGGGTATGAAATATTGATGACCTGGTCGCGTAACGGCGTAAACCGTCGGGCCCGTTCATTTGTTCGGACGACTCTTCGGCGCGGGAATCCATCCCATAAATATGCACCGTTACGATCATATCCGCGGCGATAACGTCCCGCATGTATTGCTCGATACATTCAGCCACGCATGAGCACGTGATCGAATTTCAAATTTCGGAGAAATGTTTTCCGCAACAAGCGGTATAAAAGCGCGATTGATTCGGGGTGTTTTTAATCAATCTCACGATTAAGTTGACGCTTGCAATCATTAGTGCTGTAAAAAGAGATGTGTTTCCACAGACAGATGTAATTTCTGTTTAATACTTGCTCTTATATAGTTATTATAAATAAATTCGTACAGATATATAAATAATTTTTAAAATTTCATATATATGGTAATATATATATATATATATATATATATATATATATATATATATATATATGAAAATAACGGAATATAATAATTTAGGGCTGAAAGATGCAAGCGTCTTCGAATCATCTCGGCTACATGACTTTCGTCCTTTTCCCTGAATCTAATTGGCATTCGCGAGACATCCGCAATGTTGTCTGCCACGTTGATCAGCTGGTGAATAATAATAATCCTGAACCGTGTATACGCACACATGCAGCCACCGCGCCGAGCTCTGCCATACCATGGCGAGAGAATTCGACGATGGAATTACGTCCCATTGATTTCCCGTATATAACGCTCCTGAAATAAACGTCCGGCCGGCCGGACCACCCGTGAACGCTGCCGGTCCGCACGACAGCTACGCGAGCTTAATTTATTTATACGTCAACTCGGCGACACTCTGACCCATTGATACTCCGGAAATCGCTAGCTCCGATGCTCTCCTCGCATCTCTTCGCGCAGTGTCAAGAAAATTTATGCCGATGATCGCACGATATGATACGCAGATACCGCGTCACGAAAATATCACTTGAAAGAAAAAGATTATATTTCAGCGGTTTTCTACTCTCAAATCTAGATTTATCAAGAGAAAGATTTAAAATTAATAAGTAAAATGTGATATGTTTTCGATGATATAAAAATATCAATTTTTTATAGTGCAATAAATTCGGTTTGCTAACACGCTAAAACAAGATTATTAATAGTTAAAAAAAATGTTAATGTGTGTTTTTCTTTTCGTTATTATATATAAGGATAAATTGTGTAAATATAAATTACTAATAATACTTAAAGTAAGTATAATATATATTAATGTGTGTGAAATAATGATATAAAGTAATACGTACAATAAAAATATATAAGAAAAAAAAATATATAAGAAAAATATTTTATATTTTGTTTGACATGTAAATTGTTTCATAAAAGATATTATTACGTTTCTTTGTTCATTTACATATCGAACATCTTGTTTCTTATCAATAACATTAATAAATAAAGCTGTTCTCTTTGCATCAATAAAATGTATACTTTCCTATCGTCACTATTAAAATTTAAGATTGACAATTTGCTTTTTATTACATCAATTTCAAATTCCAGAATCGTCATCGTAATCCATTCCCGCTCATCAACGATTGTATAGCTATGACGGCTTCAAATACTCATACCGCTTAACGGGCTAATATGGAGGTTCTGATTATGTCGTATGAACATCCTGGTGCGTACACACGCGTGCGTGCACCTTGCAGCATGGAAGGTAGAGTAGGTAGGTACTAGGCAGGCTGACGTAATCAGCGAGCACAAATCCATTAGAGAATTGAAGCATACGTGGCGGATGAGGGTGTCAAGGGGGTGCAAGGGAATCGGGATGAAAGAGACGCAGAGAGAAAGAGAGAGAGAGAGAGAGAGAGAGAGAGAGAGAGAAGGAAGGAGCAACGAACAACAGAGGAAAGGGAACAAAGGGGGATGAGAGAGAAAGGGGGCGGTAAGGGCTTCGCTTTGGCGCCATATGGCTGTTGGGTTCCTTTATCCATAAACCTATGGAGTACATGCAAGTACCTACGTATTCGCGCGCGCACGAGGGGTTCTACCTCCCTCTCCCCCCCTCCTTCTCTCTCTCTCTCTCTCTCTCTCCCTTCCTTATGGTTCACAGAGCGGATATCTAGGCGGACATGAGATGAGGGAGGAACATGCGAGAATCCACTCTCGAACACGCGGCCGCAGAGCCCCGTGAATGCGCGGATTATCCATTGTTATTGACGCACCCGCCTAACTTTCTCTATGCAACCTGGCGTACCTGTACGCACGTCCAATTAGCCGAAGATTATCACGGTATGTCATCGCACGCGACATGCGATCTTACTCCATCAATTTGGATGTTGTTACAACGTAACGCTTTTCCTATCCGTGACAAAGATAACGATACCTTTTATCGTTGGCGCTTGACTTTGCTCAAAAGAATTTTAACGATTCTAATGTGTAGAAAAAAGTATTATTAAAGAAAATATTATTAATATTATATTAAACATTTATTATTATTACTATTATTTATTAAAAAATATATCTTATTGTCTAAAAGAATTATGAACCTACAAAATAATTAAAAATTAAAATTTATAGATTATTTTCTTTTATATATATATATATATATATATATATATATATGTGTGTGTTTTTTTTAATTATTTTTTTACTTAGTGCAAAGTTATGTTCAATGATAAAGTTTTTTATTTTATATGACAAATCGTGTCAAGATTTTATCTTAAATATTGACCGTAAAGAGTGCTTGATATGCTCGTGCGCTCAGATAATCCGCCTAATCGCCTATCGGACGAAGGACAAACAATTAGGGCCAAAGTCGTTGATCATGACGAGCTTTTGCCTGAGCCAGTCTCTAAGCGGGAAAATCCAGACCCTTTCCTGAATTTTCATGAATGGCGCTCGGGCTGGTAGACTAGGTATTTAAGCTTTTGCGACTGTAGGCAAACCGTCAACAGCTGGCCTACGCAAACATCTCGCCATGGGGAAACTTTTAGCCCCTTTATACTCGCGTAGAGAGATGGTTTCGATCATACATGTCTCATGATACAACACATGACAAAATATCCAACAGAAAGATCGCCTGAAACAAATCCTGATTACTCATCGCGATCCGAAATTATGTTTAACAATTACCTTCATCGCATTTATTGAATTAATAAAAAAAAAAAATTCATTGCAATAATATCTTGTATAAAAACTTACTCTCAAAAACTCAATATTGACGAATAATTTATATTTTGTGATAACTATTAAATTATTATTTTTTATTAATCTTGATTTATTAGTTTCCGTATACATAATTACAATTGAAAATGCGCGGAATAATAATCTCCTTATTTGAAAACATTTTCCTCCCTAAATTTATTCGAATTGGATTTATACTCGATAAAAGATAATTAAAAATTCTCCGATTACATGCACGATAAGAAAAACGAGCGTTTTACTGGAATTTAGAGCATCCGAAAGAGGAACGTGATCGTACGTTCCTTTATTATTCAACGCCAGTAACCTTCACTGCCGACTATTTCCTATTACACTTTCCCATATTTTCTCCTCCATGCTCTTCCGCCTGTCTTACCGAAGATACGAAGTCTCGAACGAAGAACAGACGCGGAGCTAACGAAAACAATAAAGAGTGATTTTTTTCCGAGTCGACGAGCAAACCTCCCGTGGTCGTCCCGTTGCGGTTTCCGCTTTTCCAGCGCTGTTTCCTGCACGATCTGACCTGATCCGGCTTTTTCACGTTCTCGTGTTACGCTTCACTCGTAGGGGAGAATCCTCAAGCGTATTTAAAGGAACTTCATAATTGGACACAATATCTATAGTCGCGAAGTATTGTAACTGTTAAACATCATACTTTATTGCGTAAAAGTTTCGCGTAACTTTTTATTATACGCTTATTTTATATATCGAAAATTTTTAAGTACAGTTACTCTTAATGATGAATTACAATAAGTTTATTATATAATATTATTTTAATGTATAATAAAATTTTAATTTTAAAAATAATAATTTTAAAAATAATGTTCTAGTATAAATTTTATTATAAATTTTTTCCACCGAACTTTTGGATTACGAAGCTTATTCACACATGAATGGCAAAATAATAAAAAATGAAAGTAAAGCTGCTATGAGCTAATGCCGCGAAAGGAAAGCAATGGCGAAGCAATCTTCGACTTTCTCCAACCGGTTGCAGAAAATGGAAGTGTTTCCGTTTTCCGAGTGAATGGAGAAAAGAGGGTTAACTGTTCGCAGTGGTCTTTTGCCCGTCATGTTATTGGATTCTATCATGATCAAGGATTCGCGATCTTTCTCTCCCTATAGACATCATTCTTTTATTCATTCCCCCATGGCACCTCCGGTGAAAGCCAATTTAATCATTAAGATACTGGCTCGCCTTGCAAAAACTGCGAAATTGAAAAATCACGATCATGATTGTACTTGTAAGTCGCCGATATAAAAATGCAATTTACTCACTAGATTATTGCGTTTAAGGCTTAAAATCGATATCTCAAAACATATTTTTCACTCGCACGAAAAAAAAAAATTAAATCATTCTGTATCAAGTTTAAAATCCAATTTTAATTTTATTTTCTTTGGATTTAGAAGAAAATTACATTTTAACAACAATAGACATTATTTGCATTTGCATCTGCTCTTTTAAATTATGCTTTGTAAAAGAATTTAATATAAATTTTCATATTTTTTTATTATATAATCTATAATAATTCTAACAAAAACGAGAAAAAAATCTCTCTTTTGTATTATCAATAGAATACATAAAAATATCATTTCTTTTTTTACTAGCTTAATACAATTCCCTTATGGAAAAACAATAACGTACGCTCGCCTCGAAACTATCAGGTTAAATTAAATAAGAGATGAAAAATATTCTGATTCTGCCTTTTAGAGGCGGACGGTAAAAAGGACGGTAAAGGGAGAAAGCAAATATCTTGATCTTCGTGGCGCGATGATGCGCGAAACCGGTTTGTGAATGAAAAGCAATAATTATCTCGTTAATTGATTTGTTACACCGGCGAAACGAGCTGGGACCCGACCGCGACTCGCGTGACTCGAAGGACTTCGCAGTTAAGATCTCTAGCGCTCTTGCATTTACCCACCCTCAATCTCTCTAAAACTCTTGAAGCCTATTATAGGGGTATTTATGCCGCAATCGGGAGCAACGTTCAAAGCATCGTGGCAAATTATTTTCAGTACTGCGACTTCAAAGTTCGTTCTCGAGGATCGATTTGCCTCTCTCTCTCTCTCTCTCTCTCTCTCTCTCTCTCTCTCTCTCTCTCTCTCTCTCTTTCTTTATACGGTTTCTTGGGTGGTCAAAGAGCGAAGTCGTAAGTAAGATTCTCTATCATATTTCGCTTAATTAGGTCGCGCTTTCTGAGAAAGGCATAAACGATCTTGCCCTCCCCTCCCCCCTCACGTATTGCCTTTCTCCGCGATCTTATTGACATTATTAGTAGATACAGAGAGAGAAAGAGAGAAAGAGAAGAGAAACGATATCGTCTAACAAATCAGTTCCGAATTTAAATCCGAATGCCATTTAATAAGCACGGTTGTTTGCCATCTGAAATCTGTTTCAATTAGTGGTACTTTGCGAACTGTGTATATTAATGTATCTTATATATATATATAAACATATACATACATGTATATATATATATATATATATATATATATATATAGAAATATATTAAATTATTTATCGAAAAAATTATACTAATATAACTGTAAAACTATTAAAATTATATTAAGTATTTTTTCCAATAACATATATCACTTATTCTTTTATATATATAAATTATCATTACTTTTAATTAAAGAATCTTCGCTTCATCTTTTATAATATAATGTTATATTCTCTCTCACACGCAACTTGATACCCATATATAAGAGCAAAATGTTTTATTTTTATAATATATAATGTACTATGCCCATATCATATCTATATGTACTTATCTCGTTACACTATATCGTATTGTATTAAACATCTTTGTCCGTCTCATAACTACATAACATATTCCTATCTAAATAATTTAATCTGTATATTTAGTCGAGTATCTGCATATCAATCGTTAGCGGTATCACATCCGGGGAGCAAATCAAAACGCATCTAGAAGCATGAATATGTACCACGAATAATCAAACGCAGAAGGATCGCTTATGAAGATGTCCTTGAGGGGCAGTCTCGCGGAATATATCTGACTAATCGACTAATAAATAGCTGTCGAATTAGGCGTAATTGGTTCTAGTTGTAAATAGAACGTGGGCATACGGATGCAAACCATTAGCATCCCGCAGGATCCATTAGCCTTCTCCTCCTTCTCATCCTGAACTCGAAACATTATGTCAATTCAAGTCGTTCTTTTATGTTGCCACGTGTAAACGCACTTGTTCACTCCATTTTTCTCTGATGATAAAATAAAATGTACGTAACGAAAAAATATGCATATAAAATGTAAATCTTTCAAAAATAAACCAAAAATTAATTTATGCGCTTTCTTAAATGTCAACAATAAAAAAAAAAAAATAAGAATAGTTTTTAAAAGCAGATATTCAATAATTTAAATACGTAGAAGAACAATAATATATAGAAAGAGTATTTCGTGTAATGATACGAAAAGAACAAGAAAAAGAAAAAAAAAAAATAATGAAAACGAGGAGTTTTCGTTATCGATTAAGAATTGCGATTCCCTTTGAGAAACGTACAATACAGCACATCGCTTTTGATCTACGAATATACGATGCCTTTGCTAAAAAGCAACGCTAAAGCACACCGTGTATGTTACAGAACGACACAAAGGTATAAACGGACAGACAGAAAACGGCATAAGCTCACCGCCATGTGAAGCATGAGACTGGTGGAAGGGAAATAGGGATAGAAGGAAAAGAGAGAGGAAATCCAACCAACGGATATCACTTGTTGCTAGAGTTGTTACCATAGTGCAGCACGAAAAATCCCGTTGTTTGTAATATGAGCTGCGTCACAAACCCTATGCCTGAGTTTGACGACACTTTCTCGAAAGTTCATCGTCTCCATTGTTAGATTTTATTATATTAAAAAAGTTTTTTTTTTTTAATAAACGAAAACAAAGATTAATTAAACTTATATAATTAAAAATGATAATTTTTCTTAAAATATTTTCAACCTCTATTTAAAATTAATATGCTTTTATTATATTAAAAAATATTTTTAACTATATATATTATTCCCGAAAATTAAATAAATATTCATTCTTTCTATGTAAGCTCATAAATATATACACAGCTCGTGATCTCTTTAGATAATAAAAGTAATCGTGATCTACTTGCGATATACATATGTGCAACAGAGCATTGTGTGTACATCGAAAAAAGTAAAATTTATTGAATCGATGGAGCATGAATCGTAAAAACTGGTCGACTTTAATTATCAAGCGGTCGCGAAAACACATACACACACGTATATATTGGACTAAACGAGTGATTTTTGCACGAACCGACCATGAATTTGACCCCACACAGCCACAGCGGATATATTTTTGCTCGCAGATCCCTCGGATCGCGCTTCTCTGTGACCGCCAGAACCGTTCAACGCAACACGCACGAGTGCACGCATGCGACATACGCTATTGCCATCCGCGAACGTATACGCAGAATGAACGTTATTTGTTCGCGGATCATTAAAAACACGTTGGTTTTATTTAGCCAAGCCATCGCGCACCGACCAGCTGTCGAAAGGGGCGGACGTTACCTTTGAAAGCAAAGCGAACGGGCGTCGCGACGCGACGTTTCGTTGTAGTGCCGCTTTGCGATCGTTACTCGCACTCTTTCGATAAGTAATTATTAAATCGGATAAAGTGAAAGAACGTGTCAGACAAGTAAAATGGATCATTTTATATAATTTTCCATCGTCTGATGGATCTGACTTTTTACTAAAATTATCTAGAAGTTTATCTGTCATTAGCATCTTTTTAACATTAAAATAAAATTTTATAATTATTAATATTTAAAAACAACTGTCATATAATAGCTTCTAATATTCTCTTAAAATTACAAAAAGAAGATATTTCATCAATTATTATTAAATAATATATAACTCGATATGAAAATTTTTAATTGTTTACTTTCCATCTCTCGGTCATTTAATCATAAAATAATATTTATCATTGCTATTAAAGTCTTTAAATAGATTGCGCGTTTGTAAACTCTGTAACGTAAACGCACCTCTTTTAGAAGATACGTATTCACAGATACAAGCACCTATTCCATCTAGATAGGATTGTGTACAACGAAATGCGTCGACAACCAGGTCACACGCAAACCGAATAACCAAGAGAGAATCAATATTTAACCGACCATTAAACGAATAATCCATCGAAAGCGCTCTGAGGGACAGAGAGAAGCGACAGAAAAAATCAAACTCACCTATGGAGTTTAAACATGCGGTCCATAAGAGAATACTGATTTCTCTTTCAAAAGTCAACTGACTAGAGACGTCAAGCTCAGGTAGAAAAAATGATTTTAACCCTCTTGTATTTAATCCGTACCTTTTTCATGATAATTTTTATCTTGCTTATTTTAAAAAGCTTTAACAAAAAAAAACTAAATATATCTTATAAAAAATAAATCTGAATGCAAAAAGAATCGACGTTAAAATAGTTATGTTCGCTCTATAAAATGGAGCTACTTATATAGTATCGGAGAAAAGCCGTCGTTCAAAGCAACTTACTTAGAACTGAATATTTATAGGCATGTTACAAGACTATTCGTGACGTCCATTAAAGCACCTACCCACCGCATTGTTTTACTTTATACTTTGACAGTAATTAAATAAAAAAATAATAATTCAATCAATAGTGTAAATGTAAAAAATACTTACGAGATATATTTATTCTACGATAAACTAATACATAATGTATGTATGTTTAAGGAAATAATTTATTTTATGTGTAAAATATGTAAAAAGAATTTAAAAAGTGTGTATTTGAAATAGAAATTTTCTTGCAAAAAAATTTCAATTATAACATTATCATTCATTATTTAATGTCAAAAAATTTCAATCGAACAATTTGTTATAATTTAAGTACAATATACGAAATCTACAATTTTTTAATTTTTTAAAATAGCAGTATACACATTGAGAAACTGGTGCCTGTTATATTTCCTCAAACATGTATCTTCTTATATTAGTGTAGTTATCAAAGGAAATACTATCGGAGGCAACTCGTACAAATAATATTTATGGACAACGAGATAAATCGTTAAATGATACATTACCGAAAGCAGAAACGCACGTTCGTCGCCCTTTGCCCTCGGATTTAAAACAACGACCGAGTTTTGTGCTTCGGAGAACCGTCATAGCGCGCACACCGGAGGCCACGCCGACTTATCCAAATAATTTACTCACGAGCGTGCAGCTCACGCACACGGAAACACGCGTAATTCCGCGCGTGCCTCGCCATGTGCCGCAGCGAAAGTTCCTATAAATAAAGCACCGTCCCTTTCGAAAATTGTAGGTGGCAAACGAGCGCCGGTCCTCCTCCGGTTTGTTTAGATTTGCTCGGCATTTCCTGCCTCCGTGAAAAGCGCCCGGTCGTACAGTTGGAACCTGCCGCCAAATCGGATTTGTGAGATGCATGCGGCATCCACGACTTGTCATCGTGAAATATACACAGCATACATTTCATCTTTCGCCTGTTGCAGACCAAGCGCATTGTGCAAATATTTTCATATTTTGAAACAAGGTGAACCAATGTCATTCTACAACTTCGAAATATGTAAAAACAAAATATCGTTGCCCTGTATTTTCGTTGCGTTCAAATTTAATATTAAATATCTTTCACTTGCAAAGTGTTAGATTTGTACGTATATATCTTTCTCTCCTCTCCTTTCTTCTTTTCTTTTCATTATTTCTTATTTAATTACACCTGACAATTCATATTTCTGATAATTTATTAATTTCTGTATGTTTGAAGAAAAGTGCAACTCAACGATAGCGCAAAAAAGAAAAAAGAAACTTTCCATAGAATGAAAATTATGCTAAGATATTTCATTCAATGAGACGACACATCGTGATTCTCGAATTGCGGTGAATAATCCATGAGAATGCTTTCAACCGAATAGCAAGGTCAAAGAGCAGGAAGGGACCAGATCCTCTGGAGGACGTAATGGCAGTCGGTTACCCTTGTCAATATACTCGCGAAGAATGCTTTCAGTTTTCAACTCTTTAGCTCTTCGGACTTTAAGTCATCCGTCAGATTTCTCGTGTCAGCACTAATGGCCATCGTCCGTCGATGGGACTACGGCCTCATTTGTCACCATCGCGTATCGATAGAAAAAAAGTCGTCACTTTGATATGATATCTCGAAAGAAAGATCAAGAAATTCAATTCTTAACATTAAATATTCTGTAATTAATTCTAAGTCAAATATAAACTCCATTATATAAAGTTAAATTTACTCTAACAAATTTTCGTAACTTTATTAAAATAAAGTTTTTTCAATCAAACAAAGCTTCAGTTTTAATCATTTAAAATACAGATGTCAAATGATTAAGATTAATGTTATTATTCTGAATTCACATAGAATTACTTAATTACTTCTTATTATATCTATTATGATTAAGTCATTTATTGTTTAGTTTCAAATGTTTTTAATTCTGCTTTTAATTCCATAATTGAAATTTGCACGGTAATGACCTTACTAATAATATACGAAAAATCTTATTTCGATTACTTTTCGGATTATCCGAAGCTAAGATTGATATCGTTTGCAAGAATTTTCCCCACGCGATGGAGAATTTTACCCTCGCTCATCTTACCCTAATTCTCTTCGCGCTATAGAACACGTCTGCGACGCGTCTAGACGACCTACACCAACTTCAGGGGCCAGAAAGTTTCTCCGTGAGTCTCAAAGCAATAATTTCTGATGGAAAGATCGCGTCTAAGGCAAGCCAAGAAACTACTGCCGCGCCTCCATCGGCTAAATCACCATACGGAAAGCCCCGAGAAATCCTCTGCATTTCGAGAAGAGGAGATCTGTTTCTTTTTATTAAGAACTAACGGAATCTTTTCTCTCTCGTTATATACATAAAAAAAAATCTTAAACTCTTTTAAGTTTTTGTTCTTTTTTCTCAAAAAAGAAAGTTACTCGAATATAAAATATGAATTTGCTAAGATTAATTATGTATCCAGATTTATAAAATATTTTAGGATTTTATCGTATTAGACATTTTTAAATATTTCGCGATATTAATAAATTTTAAAGATTATTTTAATCTTTACCGCCGTTTCAAGTCGTAAGCGAAATATGGGATTAGCTTTAGCAGTTACGTGTGGTGACGGCTCTTCTGCTTGACACACGAGTCCATCGAACAGCTAAGAGAGGATTGCAAAGCTTTTCAGTATGTTGCTTTAGCCAAGAGCATACAAATACACTTCAGCGGATCTCGACTCGCCATTGCTGTTTAAGCGAATCAAATGGAAGCGAATACGCTTTGGAGTTGTTATTTGCTTTCCGAAGAAAAGCGGAGAACTTCTTTGTGTAAGCATCGTTAAAATTTTATTGTCTCATATATCAAACATAATTATTTATGCGAAAGATAAATTGCAGATTATCATTTGAAAAATTATAATTTTTATAAATTTTTATATATTAAATATTGATAAACCTCTAAAAAAAAATTAAAGATTTTTGTTTTATGAAAGATTCTTGTTTGCTGAAAAATTTGTTTTATCAAACAAATGAGATTTCTCTTAAATATATTTATGAATTACTTGTAATAATTATTTTAATTAAAGTACGTACTCAGCCCGACCGAGACATAATACGCATATAAATATTGAATATTATATTCAATTAATTCAGCCGCGTAATTTTTTTCGTTATTAATCTCGTTATTAACCGCGTTTGCTTTTAAAGCATCGTTTACAAATTTTCTACTCTCGTGTTCGTCGAAGATGAAGCCATTCGTCTTCTCCACCTATGTCGTCTGTATCTCCAGCATTTCCTGCAACGCTGCATCGGAAATTGGAAATCGGATGCGGTGGTATTATTAGAGGGCAAATATCGGAAAATGGCTCACCTATGAATCGGAAAGGGAATGTATGTATTTCCCTACGAGAACCTATTCGAGCACACACTCAAGTTCATTCAAGTTCCCAATTTAACTCTACTTCGGTATTCCTCGCGCAATTATTTCTGAAAATATTCGCTTATGCTATTCGTCTACGTTATATTTAATATGCTTTCTATTATATAAAGTCATCGACTGTCATTAAATTTTCAATTTATTGCTATGCATCGTACTTACATATGCATATTTTGACGTATAATTACGTATTTTTTTTTTTTTACTTTTGCTGATGCATATACAAACGTACATGTACTTTTTATTCTTTACTTTGGCTGAAGAAGGGATCGGTCTTCAGATATAAATAAAATTCTACCTTCTTGTCGTTCCTAACAGTCGAAACAATCCTGTCGGAGTTCATCCTCTATCTAACAGTACGCGGGCGAGTTTATCTAGCGTCGCGGCCAAATCGGATTTGGCGGACGCGGAGGTGCAGAATGTTAAATTAGGAGAGACCTCGTTGTGTCACGGAAAAGGTAGAAAAAGGAGGCGCGAAAGGGCGACTGAACGAAGGGAAGCAGCATCGGGTTAGTCTGATTCACTGCATGCCGCGAATTTACCAGAAGCGACCGTACCAGAAAACTTTTCACTCTAGCTCGTTCGAAATTCTTGAGGCACCATGCTCACGACGACGCGCCGCCTGCTCGCGCTCGCATAAGTCTCAAACACACTTTAGGAGACTCTGGGACAGAGAAGTATATATGTTATGTATACGAGATCGCAAAGTAAACATATTCACATTTTTATCGATGCGTTATGTACATAGGGTGCCCCAAAGATACGCGTTCTCTCGCAATGTTGAATTTTCTCGTAAAAATCCATTTGGAAGAAATCTTTCTCGATCAAAAATTTAATTTCCAGTATTCAACATTTCGATTATTTTCCAATTTTTTTTCAAATAATAGAAGTTATTTTAAACAATAATCAATTTAAATTAAAAGAAATTAACTCTCCTATCAATTCACAAATAATTTTTTTAAATCTCTTATTTCGTCTGGTATTATAGTTGAATAAATTTTTTATATGCATTTTTTCAGTGCTTTAATTTTGTGGAATGTTTAATTTTCAATAAGATACATTTTAAAAATTTCTGAACCATATTTAGAAAATGATATACTTTTCGATTTAAAATCAATGCTCCGCAGAAAGTATAAAATTATACAGAATTGTACAAAAATATAGAATTTCAAAACAGCTAGTACATCGAACGAACTGCTAACGTCGAACGTCGATGTATCTCTACGAAAATATCATCGAAAGCTTCGTAAGAGCATAAATGTAAGTCAGATTCCACGGAATTTAAATCATACGACTGAATAGACGCAGACAGGTAAATTGAATGTCTAGTGAAATATTCTCAAATGAATATTTCTATGCAGTCCGTGCGTAACCGTCACGATAAGTAAAATAGTATTCATTTCGCGTAGTAACATACTACGTATTTATAAAAGTGGAATTTTTACACGCGTAAAGAAATGTAATATCATTTTTACGTAACTTTATCCGAGTAATGTGCGTACTGCTCACGGCGTAGTTTAAATTAATGTAAATGTAAATGTATTAAAAAGATTGCTCGCAAAACATTGCTTGTTTTTAAATGACTGCCAACATGTCTGAGTATGTTGATAAAATTACATTTGCATAGGCAATGTTAAATATATATTTATCTTTATGTTTTTAGCATCGCTAAATACGCCCGTGCATGATGTTATATCAAACTCTTGAGAAATAATCTCTCTATCTCTCTATTTCTCTTTTCACGAAAGATTATAATATATTACACATAAATATATATTATATATGTATATTATAAATATATTATAAATATATATTATATATTATATATTATATATACTAAAATATATAAATATATTAAATATAAAAAAGTGTAATTTTTCTAAATAAATTAGATAATTATATATACATATATACCTCTATAGCGATAAAATCCCGAAAGACTATCTTTACACGTCAATATTATTTCGCGCATTTTAGATTTTTATAAAAAACGATTTATGTCATTACATCTCGATTTTTCCTTTCCTCTGCCGGATTTGCATTCCTCGCGTGTGTTTCCCACGAATGAATGGCCGCGAGCATGCTCCCGCACAGTTAACGGTAAGGATCTAACTCATCGTGATGTTCCGTATTATCTGCATTTGCAACCGTTATCGACATCGAAGACAAAAGCGCGAGTCGAGGTGTCTTGTTTTCGCGATATCGGTACGGAAAGTGCAACGGTGATGAAAAACCGGTGATAAAAAAGGGACGGACCTCTCGAGAGTATTCTCAGATGTGAGTGTATTTGATAAGCGAACGACAGCGGAACCCCGGCAATTCTCATGTGCATGTACGTGAATACAATTTCGGATCACGGCGTATAACCAGCACCATCACCGGCTCGGAAAAGCGCCGGAAAAACTTTAATGGATCCGTTTTTAAGGATTCGCAGTCGTGCCACGCGAGAGTCGCCGACCTCTCTCATATACCGTGCAAAAATCCACTCGAGTCAATGCTGTGGTCGATGGCAAGTGAGTGTAACGCAATGGGGGGAGAGAAAGACGGTGGCACTACTGTACCGAGAGCAAAGTGGAGCAAGAGCAAAGAGCGGCAAATAAAGCACGAGACAGAGGTAATCGTGCCATTTAAACAGCGGTGCTCATCCCGTCTTTCTCCGTATGCAGATGATATGAAACACCGGAGAGAAAAAAATCTTTTTTATTCATGTCGTAATACGATTCGAGCGCGAATTATGTCCTTTCATAAAATTGAATGAATGATGATTCACTTTTACGTTTTGTGTAAAACAAAAAAATCCAGAATATCTCTCTATACATTTAATGAAAATAATGTACTTTTGTATACAATATATTGTGACACTAATCAATTTTTGCAATGTATTCTTTTTTATCAAATACCTGCATGTATTAAAAGTTAGAATATTAATTGATAGAATTAAATGATATGTAGAGTGTGATATGACAATTGATTAGATTTGAATGATATATAAATCATTAATATGCTAAATACTTTGCGGCTTGCATCAATTAATAATCGAGATAAGAACTGAATCGATTTTTGCGCAAGATATTTATGCAGTTTAAACTAACAACCATGCTGACGTATCTTGTGAAAATTCTTACAAAGACCTTCTCAAGCGAAAACATTCAACGGATATCGCAAACTGAATAGTCCCTCGGCTCTCTGATACGGACGCCGGTCTTTTCCGCGCGATAAGCTCGAGCGGCTTGACTCCGAAGAGAAGAGTGTCGAAGGCAAAGTTACCCAGCATGAGAAAACTTTGCCGGAAACTTCCGGCGACGATGCACTCCGCCGGGGATGCAAATACGTGCATACGCCGTCTTACTAGCATTAATCATGCTGTCCCGAAAGCGACTGGTCGCAATTTTCCAATGAACGTCGCTTCGACGAATTTTTCATCACCTCTCCGCGGCGCGCTTTCTCATCCCCTTCCAATCGTACATTTCCCTTCACCAATCCAGCTTAATATATTCAGACGTTCCAGATTAATAAAATTTAAATTTCTAGCAAGCAAAAGTGCAAGTATAATTATAGATGACAGAAGTAAACCTCTCTACCTTCCTATGTAAAATATTTTGTAAACATGTTTCATATAATATTTACATGTAATTTTAGAGAGAGCAGATATTACTGAACATATTTTTGCGCGCGTTCGAAAAATAAAATGCGAAAATCGGAAAGGTACAAATTATTTGTAAAACGACAACGTGCTCTTAAATAAAATTCTGTCTTTAAATCCCTAAACTCTCTACTCCTTTCATCTCCTCAATACTTTTTTTCTTCCTCCATTATTCACTTGATTTCTCTGGAATTTTTACTCACCCTGTTCTTTTTTTCCTTATCCTGGCACTTCGCGTCTTCTCGCGTTTGCCGAGCTCGGTTAACTCGTAAAGCCTCGCCCATAAGGCCCGAGAGACGCGGGCGGCGAGGCCCGGAGAGAGAGGATCGGGGTCCGGGTAATACCGTGTAATAAAGTATGCGAAATACAAGGCGTCGATCGAGCGACGTGCGTCTGAAAAATAATGGCCGGCTTTGTCCCGCGAGCCCCTACACGAGACCCCTCTCTTATTGGCCGATTAACGGCCGAGCATCGATCGGCGTAAATCCCAAAACGACAACGTCTCTTCCCCTCTTAGAATCCTTCTTTCGTCTTTTATTCTTTTTCGCTCGTATGTTCTTTCTTTTCTCCCCATCGGTACCTACTTCAAAATGAGAAAGCGCGTGCGAACCTGCGAACGAACAGGCGAACAAACGTGAGTCCCGTCCCACTGCGAACACAAGGTCTCTTTTATTGCTCGTATCTTATTGAAAATGTTCTCGGACTGTTGCACATGGTACGTACCGACAATTCCCGACAATCGCGCGGAACAATGCGATGTGACGGTCGCGCGCGAATTTTACTATGCGATGTTAAGCGTTTATGTGCTATCGGTTGCACACGATTCGCCGATCCTGCAACGTGAAATGATGATGTCTGAACAGCAACATATGAAAGTGAATGTTTTTTTCCTCCTCTCTATATGCGATAACGCAAAATATTTCTAACTTATCTATATCATTTAACACGCAGGCGAGTAATTAATTTTTTTAAATTAACAATAAAATATAAAAATGTCAAATATAATATTATATATAATATAATATTAAATATAATATTATATAAAAACGTGCAAAAAGATCCAACGCGTTACAGTTATCGATTTAAAAGAAATTGTGGACTTTTTAATTCAATTCTTTAAAATTATTTTTTAATTCTTCAAATTACTTATATACATATGTAATTCAAGTATATAATTAAATTTAAATATATAATTAAAATATTCTACATTTCATTATAGTGCTGCATTCATGGATTCATGTACAAACTGAAAGGTTTACTATGATGCGATATCGGAAAACCGATTTGCTGACAAGTTCCTTACTGTCGCATACAACTTTACTCCGTTACTTTACTACCACATTTTGCTCGCTCTACTCCAGAGGCAATACCTACTGTCGAAGATTACATGTATCCAAGATACAGTATCGAAGATCGCGTGGAAACGAGGAGCTCACGTCGACGTAGGCGCGTATAAACGATACAAGAATATTTCGTGCCTCCACTAATGGAAATTCCTCCAACTACCAGAAATGCACGAGGATAATATTAAAGGAATATACTTGCTATGCGTCTTTTTATAGTAAAACACGCATGATATTATATTATATTAAACAAAAGCTGGAAAAATTTTGTATCTTACAAGAATAAATATTTCTCATCAATGCTTCTTTAGAAGAACAATTAAAAAAAAAAAAATCACACATCTTTCGTTTGCGCAAATGATTTGAAAATATTGCATTTTTTCTAATGCAAGGATTACATTGAGATACGAAGAGATATCATAAGATTAATTTAATTATTTGTAATATAGGTTGTCTATGTGTATATATGATGTACGAGTATTTATATTACGGTAAAAGTACATGTACACACACACAAATACCAACTCGAATAGTATTGGACTTTTTAAAGAAATTATTTGATTCTTAAACATGCAATATAAATGAGTGAAAATTGATTTTCATGATCAAAGCATGCTCCACTTTTAAATTGCGTGTTCTAAATATAGGTATCGAAAAGCTCGTTAAATCTAGAGAGAGTTTCGTCTGTATCTGTATACCGGTATCGCGTTTCAGAGCTTCCTCAAAGCGGTGTTGACGTTCAAGGTAGATTGTTGCTGTTGATCAAAAGTGTAACGCAAATATTCCAATAAATCCGATCGGGGAGTTCCATCATCACTCTCCGTACCACCTCATCGGTCTCGTATTGCGCGCATATTACTTGCAATATAAATACCGATACCGTGCTATTTATTAAACAAATCAATGGTGCATGCATACAGCTGCACACATATGCGGTATACACACAGACGAGTGTTCGGAGAGTTAAAAGTCGACGAAACGTCGACATCGAGCGACGATGAGCGCGTATAGAAACAGTACTGTACGCAGTTTCAATAAATCGTCTCCTTCTCATCACTACCTCTTTTTCCCCGCTACCATAGCCTTCGCTTTCAATAAGCCAAGTCCTTCTACTATATATAAGTTGGTTTTCACTGAGAAAACGGATATATATCGTTTTATATTGGCTGGCAAGGCACCACCCAGAGAGCTTTCAACGTCCTGTGGAGAGGATTGCTGCGAGCAAGAGAGAAAGAGAGAAAAAGAGAGGAAGAGAGAGAGAGAGAATAATCTCTTCGACGAATATTTCTTCTACCTGCCGTGATGCTGGTACCGCGAATCTATTGTCTAAGCTCTGGGCGTTAAGTGTGGTTTAGTACGAGAGATTAACGAGAGAGCGTTTTCGGATGAAATCTGGCAAAAGTACTGCAAAACGAGCCATAAATTGCCTTCCAAGTATAATCGCGAAAAATTTTATCAAAAGTCTAGAAAATAAATTACCATAAATCTAAGATGATAAATCAATCGATTTATTCTTATATTAAATTCTTTTAATTACTTTATTGCAAAAATTGATAAATTTAATATTTGTCATGTTATTCTTATGAGCAGAAATTTGTTAATTGTTTTGAACATGATATTCGAGTTGTTTTAATATCAGCAATTTGATTGAAATAAAATTTAGTACACGTGGGGTATCTATTGTAGTAATGCCGCAACAGCGTAGCTATTCTTGTACCTCTTCAATTATAACGAGTTTGTCGATGCACGGCGGAAGCCAATTGACAAGACGAATTCAGAGAACCGGAAGGAAATGTCTCGTTCCAGCTACTATATTATAGCACTTCTTTAAAACCCTTATCTTTCGTTCTTTTTATATTTATTTTGTTTTCTCTATTTTTCTTTCGCAAATACAAAATATTTCACTCGCGACAACAAACGGATGAAGGACTATCGTGTGGCTTGCCGTCTGGAGTTCAATCCGAAAGGATCGATTTCAGCGGATTCGAGATCAGCATGTAGAAGGAAGACACAATAAAAGCCATGGCGGCTTAACGTATATCCGACTGTTTTCCTTCGTCTCGATGTCGACGCAAGAGATCCGCGAAAGAAGATAAAATCAAACGAGCAAAGGGGGAAGGTAAATTCTCCGCATTCGTAGTATTAGAAAGCAATAAAATTCGAATTCAGATCGCCTGAGTGGTCGTAAGCCGGATATCAACGGTTATGTACAAACTGTTCCACATAAAATAGACGTACGCTTACAAGATTGTTTACTTTATCAGATTTCGGACTGAGTTTTGTTATGTTTCTGCAGTGTCTGATTTTTATCTCAACATTGAACATCTCCCATAATTTAATGATTATAACAATTCATTTTCATTAAATAAAACACGAGAAAGAGAGAGAGAGAGAGAGAGATATTTTGAGATTTTCTTAAATACATCTACACTTTAAGCATTAAATACAAAAAATATTAGATTATATTGTAAGCATATAATAAATGAAAATGATATATTTTTGTGTATATTGCAATATAAAAAATATTTGCAAGACCTAAAATATTAGAATTACGTGCGATTTGATTTATAAAATATACTATATCAATTAAATAAGTGTGTTATTCTCAAAAACTGAATATGTAAGATTAAAGATTTTAGCATAAAATTTGTAAAGTAGAAAAAAAGTAAATGATCAACGAGATTAATATTTTCTTTTCGAGAACAACAATGAGAGAAAGTACGAGTGTAAAGTATGCAATCTGGAACAATCATTTAATTCTATTATTCTTGAATGCTTGACGAGTGCTTTATTCATTCATCGAGTTATATAGAAAGTAAAATTCACCATTGCACCACATCGCTGAATCTGTCTCTGCGTTCTCCTCCTCATTACTCTCATTCTCGCTGCGCCATCCGCCGCAGGACGAATTCGCAAATTGCGGCTCTCGGCGCAAGTTGCCGACGGAAGTGCAGCTTTATGATTGTGCACAATTAGAGATCGTCTATATCAAGCGTAGCGAGATGAAATAACTGCGAGATATTTTCGCTCAAAACACGAATATGGTGCAGGAGACGATATTTTTATGCAAATCACCTTGCAATATTATATGCATACACGAAGTCATTAATACTTCACATGAATATAACGAAACGTATGTTTGAGTATAAACATTTTTTTCATACGTGCATCCAATTTGCACTTAAAGTCATGTGTTAAAACATTAATGAACCTGTGTATAGAAAATAAACAGTTGATTTAGTTGCCTATATTAATTATACTGTCGAATTTCTATTTTGAAATTTCTGTTTTCAAATATACATATATATATATATATATATATATATATATATATATATATATATATATATATTTTGTATTAGTAATTAATACTATTAGTAATTAATATACATATAATAAATTATTAATATTACTATAATTAAAATAATCAAAATTAAATAAACTTTCAATTTCTCTCGTTTTGCGAACAATATTAATCATCCTTAGTACGTCGCACGTATCTAGAGAGCTGTTGAAGGTAGAACATTTCGAACGTACGGTATTCAAAGTTAACGCCGTCCCTAGGTGGCAATATCCAGAATAGACATAACTGTCTGAGAGAATCCGAGAGGATCTGGAGGATTCAAGAAGATGCTCGGTACTGAGCAAGTAAATATTTAATACTACAGTCGACGCGATATGCGTAATCAGGATGATGGTTTGTGCAATCTATAAGTGCATTAGTAAAATACTCAAATGATTGTTTTGGCTACATTATTAATGGAAACAGTGAATAAGAACGTGTGATTAAAGCGTATAAATATATAGGATGGGCTCAAACGTTCCGACCAAACTATGAGAGTTTATAGAAAATTTAATTAAACAAAAAATTATAAATACGAATCAAAAAATGCTTCCTTAAAAAGTTAGTGTCCAAAAATTTCTGAAATCACGGTTATTTTATATATTTTTACAAATATCAGGGAAATTATGCGTTTTTTTCAACAAAAAAAGACAAAACCTGTAAAGAATTAAATTATTTTAGTAATTATTCTTGCCAATCGGCTAATCAAACCTCGCTTTTGTTTCACGCTCGGGATCAGATTGATGCCGCCAACAAAGCTATCTTAAACACTATATCAATTACATACTTGAAATTCTGCCAAACTATAATGCGAGATAATGTTTGATAATAAAATGCTGTTTCTATATAGATATCGACAAATAAATTGTGAGAATCGGATATTTGATTACTTGTACAAAAAAAAGACTTACATTCCAGTTACTCTTGCTCTTATTCCACTATGATCGATTAAACTAAACTAATTACACATTTCATTCTTAAATCGTTTTAAATAATCCCGAAAGAGAATAAAATGCAATCAGAATAATACTACTATATCATACAAATATTAAATACTCCACTTACAAGAAAAGCGATTTAGCTTAACGAGTCGCTTAACTATTTCGTTATTTCATAGAATAATCGATTGAAACGACGCAGTTAAATATTGTACTTTAGCATTAAATCCCTATGGGGTAAACCTGGGAACTGTTGCACGGCATGGCGATATCCGTTTGCCCGAGTTACGACTGAAATGTTTTATGGTAATAACGCCATGGTCCTAATTGGATCGTGCTTTCCCTCGCCGCCAAGTAAATCCGAGATAATACTGCGTGCGATAACAAAGTAACTGTTTCATCGATACGGGAGATAGACGACGTTCTCGGAGACGCGTTACGTTACGTTTGTATCGTATTAGGCGAGAATTAACGAGCAGAACAAAATCAGTGATCAGCTCTATAATCCACTTTTGTACCAAGTTCGCACGAACGAGATTTTTTTCGTACGTATACATCTTTCTTCTACACTAAATGATTTCAGCGCGATTTTATGGCTCGCTCACGCGACAGAATCCCTTAGGAATCAAGCCACGTGGCCGTCTAACGCGTATAAATGCAATTTGTACGGGTTCGATCGCCCCTTGATACATCTGCCCCGCGTATTGTATTAAAAGCCATCGTCCTTGAACCAAAAATATATTCGTGACCTTGAGCATTGACCATCATCATTACTTGAACAATTCTTTGTTATAATTGCTAAACTAAATAATTATAATATTTATAATTATTCAGTTTAAACGTAATACTAGGCAACTTGAAAAAAAAATATAATAAATTATAATATAAATAATTATAGAGATTAAACTATAATATATTTAAAAAAAAAAAAAACAGATTTTTTGGAGTAAATTAGAAACAAAAAAAATAATTTTCAAAAGTAGTTTTTCTGACAATAAAATGAAATAAAGTAATTTGTAGAAAAATAAAATCCTTCGAGTAAGTATCTTTACGACAAGTAATCCATAAAAAATAAAAACTGAAAAGAATTATATCGTATATTAATTATACATACAAGTAGAGGATTCTCAAGTCCAGACCAAGCATAACGTATGCATTATCAAGCACCGAGAGGATATAATTAAATCAGCGATACAGTTCCAATTATCTATCCAGATAATCATTGATATCAGACATGCATCCTACGCACAAGAGCTTCTGCGTGTCAATCACTGTAATAATCCGCGCGAAGTTTCATTAACCAACTTTTCTCACTGCATCTCCGCTCCTCGTCATCGTCCTTTTCTTTCTCGAGAACTGCAAGCATAGATACAAACCATCGGCTATGCGGCTAGCTTTTAATCATTGAGATCATTAACCAGCCGGAAGAAAGAGCTCATATAGCAAGCATACGCGTTTAATTACGTCCAAGTGTACTTTACTATCTGAACTATGTTTATCTCAGGCAAGCATCGATATTTCATTCGATTCATCGAATTCACGGCAATACCGTACAAAAATTCATTCGTTCGAATGTAAAATTTATTCACCGCATGCGTTGATTTTGTTTTTCGAAACGGCAACGTTAAAATTGTGCCACGCGCACAAAGATGCGCCTCGATGTATATTAATACTAGATATTTACAAACCGCAGCTACATCGATTTTGACTCGGCCGACTGCTCACCGCGTACCTGCGTAAATAATCAGACTAACCACGCAGAACGATGTTTTATTCATCGACCGGCGAGCGCGCGGCTCGCCAGGATGCGAAATTTTTAATTCGCCGTGAAATCTGGCCGTCGACCGGAAGTAACCGTGTCGGCCGCCTCGTCGAGGGTAGATACTCGTCCGAGACCACGGATATCCCGAAATCGTTTCGTGAACAGTTTTTTTGCGGAGCGAATCTCCGTCGGTGCAATTACGCGATTACGCCAGACAGTGCCATAATTGCGTTATGTGTCTAATGCAAGATGGTCCTGTCACGTGCTCAAATCCAGATTACACCGAGAGATTACGGATAAGAACGGACCAATATGTGAACGATCGGAAGATGTAATATTATTGTCTTTTTCCCTTAAATATTATCTGTAATTCTATTTTTTTTTTTTTTTTTTTTTTTTAATTTCATTTCGATATAAAATTATATTTAAATATCCACTCACGAATTGATTTTGAATAAAATTAAAAAAAATATCAATTTTTTATAACTAAAAATATGAAGATATGTACCACGTATTTTTTTAAACTTTTATTTTTACATTTATTCGCTAAATTTTTTTTGACATTTTATCTTTAAAATCTGTGTGATTTTTCAACAATGAAATTTTTTTTAAAGGAGAACTATTAATTATATCGATATTCTGAAGATGTAATGTTATCTTTACAGAGATCATCATTCGACTTCTCAACTTTAATCACATCGGATGTTTCGAACTGCTAGAATTACATTGAATGAACAGCTTTGCATTCATCGTGCTCATGCACGATGGGATCATAAACGAAATTGAAATACGTGCGGATAGCGCGCGGATTGCAGCAGGAACGTTACAGTTACTAACTTAGGTCCGTCTTTCGCAACTGCACGTGACAAGGGTTTTCACAGCGCGATAAACATGGCTCTCTTGTGGAATACCGGGTATATTCGCTTACGTAACAAATCGAGTTCGATCGAAGAGGAGCATCCCCTTGTATAGACCGACTGCCTTTATCTCTCTTGCTCTTTCCCGTCTTTTTCCCTTCCTTTCCTTCTTGCTTCTTCTCCCCTTTTCTCTCATTCTGTCTTTCTTGGTTACACGCGCACAAAACATTTCCAGCCACGTGACCAATTTCATGACCGAATGACGACTCGTGCCTATTCTCTGCGTACTGGGCATCCGACAAAAGTAAAATGTGTTTTGTTAAGCAGCAGGAATCTGTCGTAATTAATGAACCGATGAAAGAGAAAGGGCGAATCCGGAGTTAGAGTCCGGAAAGAAATGTCGGATAGCAAAAGATGAAACACCGATGCAAACGTAAATTACAATCGCGAATTATAATAATACTAAAAGTAAGTTAATTTTCAAAGATTTGTGTTAAATACATTAAACACAACAATTACGATAACATATTTTAATGTTGGAATTTGTGTAACTGACTTTTTATTTATTTCGAGCCAATAATCGATATATTCTATATTATCTGTTAGCGGAAAAGTGCGATTAAAAGGATCGCTTTAATCAATATTGTCCCGATAATAAAAAAGCAAATAAATTAAGCACCATAAATTTTTGCATGCAAATTTATACATCGTAAAAAAAAAACAAATTCAAATCGAAATGTATAAAATTATTTCTATTTTTCGAAAAATATCCGAAAAATAGAAATAAAAATAACGATTCAATAAGTGTTAATAAACATATTTTCCGTTATGCCATTGTATTACATTTAATTAAGTTTTGTGCTAGTTCAATGAATGGTGGTGAATGATTCAAACTTTCAATGAGTGAAACGCCTGCGGCTTCAGAAAATTTTCTGTTCATTAACAATCACGTATTCACAGAAACATTTCACGAAAGGAAAGTAAAAATTTAGACTTTAATTTTAATTAAAATACGCTAAATTAATATTGAATCTACAGTTTTTTAATCACGCTTATAGAGTACGTGCAATTATAACGAAATATAAATTTGATTGACTAATTTTACCTCATTTTATTTTTAACTTTGTACATTAGCAAAAAAGAAATAATAAAATTGCACAATAGTTTTATTTTCCACCGTACTTTAAAATTGAATAAATCACTTCTATCGTTCAGACAGTCGGATATTGACTACGGGAATAACGAGCAATTGTAAAAATGAACACTAGGATAATGGAGACTGCGTTATCTTTATGACTCAGCAAAGGACCTATCGACCTGACTAATGATTCCCTCATCGCTCGCAACAGTTCGTTGCAGTTTGCCGAGCGTTGCGCGAAGCGATTCAAAGGCATAACTTCCGTTCGCCCGTCTAACCGCAACATGTCGGAGGTGAGAGATAGAAAAGCCATGTACAACGTCGGTGTCGATCAGTCGAGACTAACTTCTCGCATTATTCCTGTTAATAGACTGTGCACACGATGAACTATATTATTGTTTCTCTTCCTTCCTCTTCCTTTCTCGTACCTTGTTCCAGTATTTCATCACATCAACGTTATTCTAATACAGTCGATCAGATCAAAGAATCGATTGCTAACGATGATTCAGAAAAATCGTCAATAGTTATTAATCTGATTTAGAAATTTTATCGTTCCTCTCATTGGAAATAAAGACTTTCACGGTATTATCTTGAGAAAGTTAAATAAACTTTACGAAAATTACTCGAAAAGAGAAAACTACATTTACTGCTAATATTTTGCTATTGACCGAGCCTGTTTCTTCCGTCTACACAATTCCATTAAGCGAGCAACATTAATCCCATTGACATCCGTGCGCATTCGCGAACCGACCTATCTTTGGCAGTGAAGAATCGCTATACAGCTTTATTGCCGAGGTATCAGGTGGAGAGAGTGGCTGGCGCGCGTCTCTTAAAGAACCGGGAGGTCAACCACCTCCATTCGTCAATGCCGAAGTGTCTCGAATAAGAGAGGAAGAGAAACTGAGATCGTTTCTATCGGTTTTCCCACGAACGCGGATAATTCTCGACGTGATAGTGACTTAAAGACGTCCCCGCGGCAACGCCTGCAAAATACATGATCGACCAAGCAAGAAGCCGCTAGACCTGCGCGCATAAAGAGAAGTGTCCAAAAAGAAGAGGCGAGAGAGAAAAGAAAATTAAGAACAAAAAAAAGGAGAAAGAAAGGAAGAAAGAGAGGTGAAGGAGAAACAGAGAGAGCTGACTTCTCAAAGAAGGCCTAAGAACGAGTCAGGTCTCGACCGAGCACTAAACGACTCATAGACACCCCGACACTCGGCCCATCGTCAAGAGGCCCATAATGCACATAACACCCTCTTCAATTCCTTATTCACGCGGTGCAGCATTGTGAAAGCTCGTAATGTCCACGATCGAGCGACAAGCGAGAACGCGTTCGTGTAACGTCCGACTCCTCTGAAATTCTTCTGTCTCTCTCTCTCTCTCTCTCTCTCTCTCTCTCTCCCTGTTGCGCGCCTATAATTACGAGACGTTAATTACGCGATGAATACACGTGCGCCACAGGAGAGACGCGTCTCGAGAGAACCGTGAGCTTTCAAGAGTAATGCGACGGACACTCCGAGTGCCAGATGGTGCGAATTTGGTTCTATCTTGCTTAGGATCCGCAAATGAGAACATACCCGTGTTAATCGAAAGAAGGCAGAAAAAGTAATTTGTAAAATTCTCGCAAATTCTCGTAGTTATTTATGAGAAAAAATGATAATTTAATTACGCATATACTAGCAATTTAGAGAAATAATTTTTAATGGCAGTTCATATAAAAAAACATTTTTGCACAAAATTATTTATATACTTGTAAATTTTAAGCGTAAAATTTATAATCTCATAACTCTAGATATACAAATCTCCATACACACACACATGTGATATTCTAAACGAAGTTACCCGTATCTAATATCATACTATATGTATGTATAATTCGCAAAAGATTAATTAACGATGAAGCCACATATTTTTCTAGCAGATGTACCAGATGTTAATATAATCTCGAGTGACGCGAGATCGACGGTGTTTCAAGTAAAGAAATTTCTCCTTTTAGTCCTAGTCTTACAATTAATAGGATTTCTCTCTTTTCACGACACACTGCTTCCCTCTGAAATTCCTATCAATGATGCTCGATTGAACACCATTCGATATTCCACATTGCCTATGCCTATATCAGGTAACTATAAGCGTCGTCATTTCCCACTGAGCACGCGTGTAAATACATATAACGAATGGCATATATATAGCGGCACGCAACACGTATTCTCGATAACATAAGAATCGCGAGCATAGAAACGAGTGTTTAAGAAACAGATCGGGATATAAAAGGTGTATAAAAGGTAACAAATCGCGAGCCGTGAGTAAAATACGGCGGAATACTGGCCGGTCGGTGTAACTGCGTATTTATCGCCATAAGGCTACGGATTTTGCCACGACTGGACGATATCGATGGCGGTAGATTAATTTAATAGCGCCCGGCGGCTCGATAATTACCGTCGTTGCCGGATAAACGGAATAATACTTGTTCGTTTGCAGGATTTCAAAACTCGCCTGATAATCGCTACCAAAGCTTTGGATGATATATAGCGGAATGCCAAAAATCGTGATAGTATTCTCTCGAGAAGAGGTAAATCTCTCTTTATAACCGTCATTTATTAAATTATGAAGAGCACAAACAGCCGGACAAAATAACATCTAAAATGTCAATTTAATTTAAACCACGTTAATTTCATATTGCCAATTAGTCGCTGACTGGGCGCACAAAATATATATATATATATATATATATATATATATATATATATATATATTTTACGATCCATACAAGCAATTAAAAATGCATATTATAGATAAATTTTCCTAAGGTGCAAATAAAATGTTTTTTGTGGATAATTTTTTTGCCAATCGATATGATGAGACTTCATTATAAGAAATATCGAATACATGTAGAATGATTTAAATCGCAATTAGTGATTTCATCAACAATTAAGGAAATCATGTACTTGTTAAAAATGCGATCAAAGTCATCTATAAAACAAAAAAATGAAATGAAAAAAATGTCTTAATTGCAATCGTTACCGAATTCGATTGCGCGCCCTTGATTTCGCAATGAACGATTCTCGGCCGCGAAATTACGGAGGAAGCATGGTTTATTGGCCGGCTTGGCAATTAAATTGCAGTATATATTGAGCCAGTCTGGGAAATGCATGAAGGGTTGTTGCTGGTAAAAAGAGAGAGAGAGAGAGAGAGAGAGATAGAGAATGAGAGTATAGCGAGGTGCGAGAGGGGAAGCAGGCAAACGCGCGACGTTCGCAATTAAATTAAACCAAATTACGCGCAGGAAAATGAATAATTATCGAAGATACAAGAAATACGAACTTGCCTGAGGCTATAGTATATATTGTTAGAGATTTGGTGGCGACTTTTCATAGATCGACCGGACTAATTAATATTTAATTTTGAGATACGAATGCAATTTTTCAAATTTTATATGCGCGCAAAAGTTGTAAAGTATCTCGATAGTAATATCTTTTATATCGTGATATTCTTATGTTAGCAGAGATTTTATAAACTTAATTTAATTTTTCCATTAAATTTATTTCGTTAAATTAGATTTTTTCTGGAGATAAGTATTAATAATCGCTATTATTAATTATTGCGGAAATAACGATAGTTATGGTTCCGTATCGATACGCTTTCCTATCGATAATTTCAGAGAACAAAAATCTCGCAGATGTAATTTACGCAGTTGAAATAAGATACCGAACGCACGCGCGCGCTAAATGACGCCAATAACTCATTTATTGAGAAAAAATTGACTCGTCCCGTTTCTCACATCCGGACGTTCCATTACCGATCCATTCGTTTGTTATTCGTTGCCTGTTGCGGCATGGGTCAATGCGTTACGCGCGGCGTATTAACGCACGTGTAATACGATTCGGAGTTATTTTACCCGTCGACCGACCGAAATCCAGATTGACCATATGCAGGGTTGAGCGCATGACGGTTATAATTAGAACGTGTAAAAAAATATACACGCCGCGATGTAAGCTGATAATATGACGGATGGTGTATCGTTGACGCATCGCGTATTTTCCGATGATCTATCGATATTTGATTTTTCATTATGGAGTTGCAAGAATATACAATGTCATTCATAAATTTCTACATATTATAAAGGAATAGGTGTTATCCATTTTATTATTTTTAAAATGGCGTTAAATATTAACAGCAAATAGTAAAATATTCAGTTATTTTTTGATGTAGCTCCAATTGTATAGTATACTCAAATATTAAAACTGACTCCAGACCAGTTTTAAATTTTAAAACATTATTGTCATATATGTTCTTGCTACAAGTTTATACATAAAAGTAAATAATAAAATATTTACAAAACATATATAAACTTTTATTATTCTTCGTGGTAACTCTTCTCGTATTTATTTATTTACAATTACAAATATGAGTGGCAGTAAACAATGTACAAAATGTAATTGTGAAATTATACACGAATATTATATTATTGGAACGTAATATTACTAAAAATTATGATAATGATACGAGACATGAACAATAGTATTATTTTTAATAAAGTTGTATATAAAGCAACGGTTTTGTTATGACAATTTCAAGAAAATAATTCCTGCAAGAGAAACAGACATTATAATATCACTTCCGTTGCAATCACAAATCTATCGAACAGTGAATAATCGGACAAAGCAAATTTACATAATAAACATCGAAAAATTATCACAAAAATCATAAAGATAAAGATATATTCATTTAATTAAATAAAAATCAATAATACAGAATTAAAAGTATGTTATAATCACAGATATCATAGCAAAAAAAAAAGAAAAAAAATATGAAAGAACGTAAAAAGGAAAACTACAGAGTCGGAGAATGTTTCTCCGCAAAGATGCATTAAGAGATCAAAAAGACTAAGACAAAGTGAAGAAAGATTATAGAACAAAACGTGAAGAAACCTACTCGCGGCCATAGCTTGAAATTTTACAAGCGTCCATTAACCCCATGCAAAGCTGAATATGTTGTGCGAAATGGTAGAGATGTACCAAACGCGGGACAAATCGGACAGCTGTCAGGATGAACATGCACCGAGATCATAGCTCGACAAAAATTTCTGGCAAAGTAATCATCCGTTCAAAATCAGAGAAAACATTCAAATATACAGAGTAGTTCAAGATTATCACGAGAAATATTTTGAAAATAGAAAAAAAGGATCTTTTGATTCTGAAATCGGTACATATATATATATATGTGTATTTGAAATGTTTATGAAATTTTTTCCTTTCGTAATTTTTCTTCATGCATTAAATCTTCCTGAATGCTAATTTTATTTATCGAATCTGCGATCGATTCTGGAAGGCTTTCTTTTTAAAGAAATTTCTTATTTATTTTTTCAATATTTTATTATTCAGTATTATTTATATTTTAATAATCAAATTTTCAAATTACGATCATACAATAAATAAAGCTGCATATAGACAAATTCCGCTGAAACTCGTATCCAGTCAACCATCGACAAAGTAACCCCCACGCGAGCCAAAGTCAATAGGTAATATTGCCTGTTTAGAGCAAGCCAGCCGGCCGTGGAGAATGCTCCTTGTTCAAAATGAAACGCCACACCATCCTCCCCTCGCATTTCAGTTCCTCTTTCGTTCGATCGTCGCGTCTGTTTGTGTATTCCATAAATTTTGCGCCACTAATTATAATATATATGTAAACAATGTCGTAAAGTAATAGCGTTGATTATTATAAATTGATATCTAATAAAATTAATGCACAAGAAAAAATAATAAAAGAATTACGCGCGCGAATAATTTTTAATTATATATTTGTGTGTGTGTGTCATCGCTATGACATTTCATGATCGTAATATTTAATTACCTTCAATAAATGCTTTCAATTCTTATGCTATATTTGCACATATGTCAAGTTTCCAAATTTATAATTAATATTAATTATCAAAAATATAGAAATAATGATTAAATAATGATAAAATTTCAATACCCTGAAGAATGCTGAAAAAATTTTTATCGACAATGAGTTGTATAGCGACGCAAGTTTATATTTCGACTATTTTTATATTTTTAGGAGAAATCAATTATCTTTTTGTTTTGATAAATAAATTCAACAAATTCCATTGTAATATATGTTATAATTCTGTAGAAAAAAAAGAAAAAAAATATTATATTATAATAATAAAATATCAGACCTCGGTCATTTATCTAACTGTCTGCAATCATTGAGTTTTTATCTATTCACAATATAATCTCTTAAAAAATTTTGATATTGTAGAAAATGTGATAAATATGTATCAGATAATTTTCGTATACATTATTATTCTCATTTTATTTTTATCTCTTACCTTCTTTTTTTATTGTAAAAGAGTTTATACACATAGATTATTTCATAGCGACTGCTTGCAAGGCCTCTTTGTTAAAAAATATATACACCCCATAAAGCCGCGTAGTTCTTGCGGTGAGAAATATTACTTAAGTGCGCGAGCGGCTTAAGTAACGTACTACATCTTTTAGTGGCATATCTTGGCCGAGTTTTCCAAGCGTGGGCAACTTTCTTTAAAAGCGCCCATTGTTAACATGACCAAACATTAATCCGACCTGGGCCGGGGTTAGATGCTCAATTAGAAAATTCCTTCGCGAGGTGAAAAGTCGCGAAGAGAAGACCAACCTCTATTTCTAGTCGTCTCATCTCGGAGAAGCTTCTCGCCGTACTCAACGAATGGAACTTCTTCGAGAACAAGTGATTCGTCTCTGCTCTTTCTTACGCTTCTCTCCCAGTGTCGTCTCAACGACATTCGCGCGACTCACAGTCGTCTCGCTTTCAACACAGTCTCGGATTTTAAACGAAGACCGCGAAAATGGAAAGAGACACACGGTGGAGCACCTCGCTGAAATTAGAGTAGGTCCTCCCCTAGATCTGAAGAGCCTGGTTCAGCGCACTCATCAGCGATGCGACCTCTCCAATTTTCGCCGGCTCTTCTCTATACCGTGATTTCATCCTCCCTCCCCCCACCCTTTGCCTATCATCTCTCTATCACCTGCATTCGTTTCCCTATCTTTGCCTATCGATTACTACCGCGATTCCACACTGTTCCGAATATAAAGCCGCGATAAAATAAATAATTGTCAGTATGTTTTACGGCCGATATAGTAATTTTTAGTGCAATCTCCAATAAACTGTGTATATTTCGCAATATATAAATAGTGATATGTTATATGTTGTGCCGAATATTTCATTGATAAGGAGTCGAATGTGCATATTAAGTTATATTAGTACGACTATACATCGCTATACGCTATGTGCCGCGAGCAATGAAGCAATATACATCGGAATAAATTATAATAGTCTACCGTATCAATTATCCGTGATTATATATTGTTTCTCACATATTCCGCATTACTATTTTGCTTCAAAATAATCCGCGATATGTTATATTACGTGAAATATTACATGCACGATATGACATTAAATATACCTTGTAGCAAGTCATATTATATTCAATATATCTTGTAATTTTATGCACTTTGCAATGAACTAACTTGTGATATACTAACTGAAGATATTTTGAAATAAGTTCACGATAGCTTACCGCGAATGTTCTTGCGGTTAAACATAGTTTCGAATATATTTCGCTTTAGGCTATCTCAAAGTTATCAGATGTTCTTTATACTAACAATAAGGCATTTCATGAAAAAAAAAATGATAAATTTTATATATATATATATATATATATATATATATATATATATACTTCGCAATATAAAAATTACGAATATATTTTACCAAATAAATCATTTTTTGCTTCAAATATATTTTGCGATATCTATTACGCCAAAAAAAATGAAAAACTTTTAAAAATAATATTTTTAATGAATTTGTAAAAAATGATATATTTTATTGCCATAAAAAAAGCATTGCACGAGCGAAATATATTTCGTACTAAATTATTTCGATAACCGATATTGCTTCAAATGGGAATCGTGACAAATTTTGCCTATGGCAAAGTAATTCCTGTGATTTTTGCCCGAATATAATTTGCAAAAAATTGTTCTCTTCTAAATAAATATTACATTCAATATGCTATGTCCATCGAATGCACTACTATGCTTTAAATGATCCCGATACAACAAATACAGCCAATGCGGCAACCAACCTCAGCTCGAATATATTTCGCATACATCACGAACACGATCGGTGGAGCGGAAACGCAAGCGCAATTAATAGAACGGCTGGAAATATTCCGTTGATATGAATCCCTCGTTATACCGTGCATTAATTCTTGCCGCTCCTCTTTCAGTGAAGGGCAAAGAGGATGGGGGGAGGGAAGGGGGCAGAAAAGAGGAAACACCGAGACATGACGAGAGGACGGAGCGGCTGCTGCACTCCATGACTCGTAGCGAGTGACTGCACTCTCCAAGATGTTGACGTTTAAGCGCCTACTTGAAGAGGTGGTCTTCTTCAACGAAATCGTGTCGCATTCTCCTAACCTTACACGGAAGCTGCGCCAGACTAACGATCTTTTCGTCGAGTAGCCGAATATACAGCGCATCGTTTTTATCTCGCGAGTGCTACATTCTGCGACGATATCGTACCGCTTGATATCGTAATTAAATTCGTTACAATAGATTGAAATTATCTTTATTTAGAATTTAGTTTTAATGCGGTTTATCTTGGTTTATAATATTAAATGATTATTACATATTGCAATATCTTTTAAATAATATTTAATACTAATTTACGATAAATGTGTCATGTAAGGATCCAAATTAAATAATTTTTTAATATAATTTTAAAAAATTAAATTAAAAAATCAAATTTTAATATAATTTAAGAAAAATATAATTTTACTTTTTTTCCTCTCTTTCTCTAAACATATAAAAATATTTAGAAATATAGAAATAAACGTTTATATACGTTCAATCTTTATTCAATTTTTGCTAATTAGTAGCAACATTTTCAATAGCAAATATACAAATATAATTTATTATTAATAGAATGCAGAATATTGAAACATATATTTGCAATCTGCATGTATTATTAATATCTCTAGGAATATCTATTTTATATTTGCACAGTATCCATTTACATGACAAACACATACATTGCATAAATGTGAATATTACAGTTCTATAATTATAGCAATTATAGAAACGCTATATAATTGTACCGAGCAATATGGATGCATTGAATAATCCGATAATCATTGGAAAAAGCAGACATTATACGCATGACAATTCCAATATCGGTATAATGTAATTACGAAACGAAAAAAGTGAATAAAAACGTAATCAACCGCAATATTAAACAACACTCTGCCGAATTTTAGTTAAAAATTTATTAAAATTAATATAATTATTAAAGTATTAATATAATTATTAAAAGATATTTTATTTCAATAAAATTCCAATAATTATTACTTCGCTTTATTTCGAATAATAAGAATGTAAAAAAAGATAGCCGATATTGGTTTAATGTTAAATATATGTAATACATATAAATCTTTGTCTAAAATTGAGCGTAATGTCGCGTAAAAGATTTTTTGGACTCACCCAAATTCGCTGACTGGATGTCGTCGCAAACGTGGAGCCTTCTAGCGATGTCCACAACACGCTGCTTCATGATCGGTCAGATCATCCCCCTTCTTCCGCAACACTCTCATCCTGTGCAGATACATCGCTGGAGATCCTTCGGCAACTCTCGCCAACCGGTTAGCACTCGCGAATTTGCGATCGTCGCTTCCGCAAAATTATCGAATCGTGCGCGCGATCCCGGCCGGTCTGAACAAGGCGGGAATTCGAATATGGTCGCCCGACGCTGTAACAGAGCGGCTCACTTCACGCGCTTCGCGCCATCATTTCGGAATAATTTAACGTAGCGCCCCGAAATATGCAACGTAACTCTCGAGTTCGCGTAAAACAACAAACAACTCGCGAAAGTCTTCCAAATAAACGCGACGTACTATTTATCCACTCGAATGCTTGTACCACGAAACGCGAATAATCACACGAAAATCCCGAAGCTTCGTATTCCGAAACGAACAATCACACGAAAATTCCAAACTTTGACGCGTAATATGTTGGCTGTTCTGTAATAAAGAAAAAAAAATCAAGTTAATTGAAAGTACGATAATAATATGATTAATAATTGTTGCTGCCATCTTGATTCGTTACGCAACACTTACGTTCACTTTAATTGATCGAATTCGATAGAAGTGCATGCTCGAATAACTTGTCAGTGTCATCGCGAAAATACATAACGAGACATAATCACGAAGCGAAAGAAATCGAAAGCGTCCTCCGAAGAGATTTTCTCAAAGGAAAAATTTCAAAATTATCCATACCTTTTTTATGCGTTGCATTCCACAGACGGGTGATGCTCCGAATGATGACGGACAACTTCACTGTCGACACAGTCACTACAAATTCGCGAATATCGTCGCGGGCGCGAATCACGTGACACTCAAAAGATAGCTCCGCTCCCCCTCCCTCCCGCGGCATAACCGACCATTTACAAAATTCCAAAATTCGATCGAGAAACAAACTTTTCGAATTCGCAAATTCATATAGTCGAATCATACGCGAAAATATGGGCTATTAATATCGATATCGTGATGCGAGAGCACGAAGCCCGAGCGCGCAATGCCGCGTTGATCGCGATTTCGCGGGCTTCTTCTACTCCTCCTTCTCTCCGCGACGAGAAGAGCGCCAACACGTACAAGAGAGATGCGCGCGTCCCGGCGGCTGCGCGTGTACTACACTCACTGCTCACTGCCTTATGTGCTCCGTTCCCCTTCCCAAATATTCTCCCACTCCGACGACTGCCGTATGACGCGACGCGTACGGGACTCTCTACCCCGTCATGCTCTTGTTTTGTTTATCTCTCGTTATTGTCTGACTTACACACGCGGTCCCTCTCTATTTCCCAAGTTGTTTTTTTCCTAAATTCCTTCGACAACGAGCATACCGTGTGCGTGCGTAGTTGCGGCGAAGGTTCGATTCGCGATCGCGATAAAACGGACAAATAACTGCTTCGGAATGAAAACGAAAAAACTATCATTTGTCTTTTACCGTATTTGCTACGAAGCGATGTGTGAAAGAGAAAAATATCTCGAGTTTTTTTTCGCCTTGATGTACAATTTGCTATCGCGCTTTATTTAACGCACTAATTGACGACATAATATTTGTCGGTTATAGAAAATATCTGTGCGTTCGAAAATCTAGTCATCGGAGTACAATAACATATGCTTGACCAATAGAGAGCAAAAAAGTCCTCTCTCCTGATTGGTCGATCGAATGTTAATCTATCGGAATAGGTTTTCGAACGCAATTATACGCGTTGACGTGCCTGCAAAAAAAATGTAAAAAACCAACTTCAAACCGACGCGCAGTGACGACATGATGCAATACGTTGTATTTCCGAGCATCATCGAAGCATCGGCTAATTAATGTCGTGTATCACGATTAATCGAGAAATTAGCTCGACTTTTATTTCCGGGCCGCATGATATGCAATAATATATACAGAATTTGTTTTGGGAACTCGACGCGAATAAATGAAGTTACAAATGTCGAGCGACACAGTTGATCGCGATCGCGAATATTAATACGACGAAAATTCAGCAATCAATTTGAAACTTTAAATGCGTATAAGATTCTCTCTCGCGAAAAGTGTTAAATAATTTTGTCAAGTATTGGAGCCAACAACTATGAGTCACTCGACGAGTTGGACAACAAAACGAGTAAGTACCGGCTGGCATTATTACATATTTGTTACCTATAATTTTACATTAATAACGATTGAGGTATATGTGCTCGTAATCTCAGAAATTGTATTTTTGCTATGGATTTGCTTGCTCTCTGAAAAACAGAGCAGAAAAGTGGTGGCGATTCAATTAATGAATAAATTAGTTTATTATATATATTTCTGTAAATATATATATAAATTGCTTATTTATTATAAAAATATATAATTCTTAAAAAAAAATTTTCTTTTTTTATATTGAATTTAACTGATATATCAAATATGCCAAATATAATATTAATAATATCTTTATTGCAAATTAAACTGTTAATACGACGTAAAGATACATCTTTGTTAATAAACAATTAATTTGATCAAATGTTTATGCTATTATTTACAGTAATTTTTCAACAATTCTAAAAACATAAAAACACTATTTTTTAAATTTACTTTTATTTAATATTACTGATTATGTATTACTGCTTTTGAAAAAATTATATTCAGATCTTTTTCTGTGATATTATATTGAAAAGAATATCAATAATCATTGCGAAATTACATTGTAAATTTAAGAAACTACAATAGAATATATTTCAGATTAGATTAGCATTAGATTATCTACCGTTTATGCGATAAGGATATACAATATATGGGCACCTCTCGCGAAGGGTCTGTTACGTGACCTCCAGATTTTCCGCTCAAATATCATCGAGCCTTTCCTTTCTTGCATACCCAGACCGATAGACGTCTCGACATGCATTTTACACACATCTGCGCGGAAAAACGTGAATCTCGTCTCGTCTCACGTCAACGATGTAAGATGCGCTTTGCAAACGGTCGAATCCCATGTAAAATAAATTCCGCATCCAGGTGTGATTTTCCGCAAATATCACTCATCGTATTTCCTTGGTTTATTTTATTCGCGAATACGAGAAATTGTTTTTCAACAATAATAACTTTTCCTAACGTTACGTTACAAAAATATATATTATTATCTGTTACAAATTATTTAAAATTAATACGAAATTGATAATAATGAAGAAATGCGTTTTATTCTCCGATCTTTTTACAAAATAAATGTTATTTTTGATAAAATTAACGGTTTTTTTTTTTAATGTTAATAAAATCAGTGATGAAAATATCAAAATAGATTCCAAAAATATTTATTTTATATTTATTCTCGCGCATCTAATAACTTTGGCAGCGATAGTTTCCCAATGTAACTGCGCTACCAATGTGCCGGAAACAATAACGGAATGAAAATTATGAGATGCGATATGAAACCGAGCGGCGCGATAGTCTCATAACGAAATCCGTCCGTAATTGAAGAAGACAATGTGAACGAGACCTTAAGGAATCAATGGGGTTCGCGATACGCGTATGTTATATATGCGAGAGTACCATGAGGAGAGTAGCTGGAATATGTATCTAAGTACATATATGGAGTATCGAACGTGCCCTTGAGGGATATAGTACACGGCCGGGCGGGTAGGCTAAAGACGATGGAGAAGGAGAGAGAATCGTGGAGATGGAAAAGGAAGGAAAAGACGATCGAGATTGAATTATGGCTCGCGGCTTAAACGCCGGATTCAAATCGATCTCATATATCACATTACCAGACACCTTTATTCTCCTTTCTGCGGTCGCATCTCGCCTCCGTTCCCGGGACACCCTATTGTTTTACCTCTGTCTCTCTCTCCTTTGCTCTCTCGTTATTCACCGCGCACGCAACCAGATATGAACGTTCGCGACGCATACGGAATAATGTGCGTTAAACTCTGGACAATGCATCTTGTTACACACAACGAACGGATAATTAAGTATAGTATCTTTCAATATCAATTTCAATAATTTTTTGACTTTGTTAATTTTTTAAATTAACTCGTGTTATTTTTAACTTCAAGCTTGCGCGTGTATTTTTTTATAAAATATTTCGAAACATTTTATATTTACAAAGATCTTTAGAACTTCTTGTTAGACTACGATATTTATACGTGTATGATGAAATTGCGCAATTATGTATTATATTTTTATAATTAATAAGTTGATAGAAAAATCATTTTCTAATATTATTCTTTCTCGTCAGTCTCGACTTTAAACTTATCGCTCATTAATCAGAAAGTTTCATTTGACGACGATAAATTTGTCGGAGAGTCTTACGCGTCGAGTATGAAGTTTTAAACTCATGGGGAAAAGAAGAATACAGATATATCTCGGAAATGAATGTGTCATCATATATCGGAGCCCACAGCTTTGTACTCATCGACGAACAGAAACAAAAGTTCACCGGATGGAAATATCGTTCGATACCTGTCAAATATAAACCTACCGTAACAAATGCCTTTTCCATTGTTCACGTACAGGCAAATACAAAATCTTCTTGGTCTCTTCTCTCTCTCCCACAATACAATATATTTGTAATAAAATTTAAAATAAAAAATAATTGAATAATAATAATATAATATTAAATAATATATATAACATAATGCAAAATTTTTAAATAAAAATATAATCAAATAATAATATAACTAAAGAAAATCTTGTGATAAACACAATTTATAATTTCTCGAATCTTATATATCATTACATTGAATATTCAGAAATATTGTTTTCATTGCATGGATAAATCGTAAATTATTATCGATTAAAAAAACAATATGACTCGCTTTTATTTATTTATTTATATATATTTTATTTGCCAATAATAATCTTAATAGTAATGCACGAAAAGTCAACTTATTATCAAACCTGATCATAATTCAACGCAATCACGCGCGTACCAACGGGCCAATTTTTCCACGCCGGACGCAGAAACTACCAAGAAGAATTCGCTATTACGTTGCAGCGGCCACCTCTCTTCTCTCCCGCACGCGCGATAATTTTCTCGTGTTTACGGTCTGTGAAACATCCTATCGTTTTTCTTGCCACCAGGCACGAAAAAAGAAAAATCCGTGACGTACGGAAACGCGAAAAAGAGCGGACGAAAAATTGAAGGGAAAAGCATACGAGACCGGAAACGTCGATCGCGTGCGTATCCGTGCGATACACGCTTCTACATTCGTGTGTATAAGTGTTGATGCAGGAATCGGATCGGATTGCGTTAATCGGCCGAGCGCGTGCCCATCAAAATCGATCGACGAATCGACTAGATTTGACGTCAAACACATTCGGTTTACTTGTATAAATCTACTGCTTACATTATTCGAGATGCAAGTTTTCACACGAGCGATGAGAAATAAAATCGAGATTGATCCGTGTTCGATCTTGTGTTTTAAAAAAGAGATGAGAAAAAAGACAAAAGGTGAAAGAAAGAGAAGGAGAGGTCTCAAAAAATATTTTATTATAAAATATAAAACTATACAAAAAATATTTACGGAATATAATCGATATGGCTCAATTTTAAAATGATGCGATCATTAAAATGTATTGTGTATTCCCTATACGCGCTTCAATACATTATTTTCTCGTTGCAGCCGCGTTTATCACACACGAGATTCGCGCTATGTAAATCCATAAATATTAAATGTCCTAATCAACGCTGTGTTTTATTTCCATTGAGACGTTTTATTGCTCGGTTGTACGCTCTCTTTGTCCAGCGTATATCTAGAAATAGCATGTTACATTAACGTCGCATACCAGATTTACACATCGATCGTGTAACGTATTCCTCCTTATCTTTATGCTTTCCACACGATCTTGTAAATCGGACCGGTATTGGAAAGGAGACTTCCTATTCCATATTCCGTTTTGTACTCTGTGGCGTCTGTCCGGCAAATACCTGGCTCGCGCGCGTGAATGAGTTTCGTTATGGGAAATTCTACAGTTGTCTCCAGTTGTATCGTCGCGTGTTAACGTTAGCGATGTCAAAATGCAGCTTAGTCCGCATGAAATGCGACTGGTCGGCTAGTATGTGAGGATTGTATGCAACAAATATAACTCCCGTCTCGCGCTTAATACTGTCACAGACTAAACACACGTTATCGTAAATGCAATTTGCTCAACATTGTTCGATAATTCGCGCATTTGCATACGCAAGGTTGAACGCAAAGCTCATCAGTCTGAATGAAGTCCTACGAAATTTCTACTTAGGCACTAAATACGTTTTCAAAGCTTCCGATGGAACATCAAATCTAGCCAGGTAACTTCTAAAACATAATACATTTTAGATATGCATGATAAATAAATAAAATATAATAATATATATATATTTCATTAACTGTGAAAAAGTATTCAAAGAGATATGCCTGCCATTTATGCCATTTCAACTAGCAAATTTTGCATACATACATAATATGCATTATTAGATCATGCTGATACAATAATCATATTGTCAAGATATCGTGTTTATTCGACATTTCCGCGATCGTACAATGTGACGCACGGTAATTAATCATCGTGAGCACTGAGGCAAATCATTGCAACGATATTGTTGCTGCGAGCAATATTGCGAACAATCATTTATAATACATTGGAGAGTGATGAATAATCAGTCACAAATAATCGGTTGAGCAATCATCATATACATCAGTATATTTGTCATGTTGTAATTACTACTCGAATAATTTCACAAACATAATGCTCAGTTCGCGATGCAACACTAATAATTATCGTCATCGAGTTCAAATAATTTCTAATTTCAAAATAAATTACGTTGATAGAAATAAGTTAAAAGCACCATTTTTAGAAAAGAGAAATCACTCATCTATCGAAAAAAATATGACGAATTCATTTCTAAACACAAAAGATGCACAAAGAGAATTACTATATAAAAGTAAAATGTTTTAACTAATTCAAGTAAAATATGAAGATTAAAGTAAATTAATTTGTGTAATTAAACTTTTTAATAGAATTAATTTAAATGAAAATACAATCTCCCAAAAAATGTATATTATTTTAAAAGTAGAAAAAAAATAAAAAATTTCTAATATTCTTTTTTTATTTTCTATATTCTATTAAAAGTGTATTTTATTAAAAATTCAATTATTGCTAATTAATTGTTTTGATCTTTATTTTTTAATTAAATTATTTCATGTTTTACTCTTGAAGAGATGAATATATATAAAATGTGTATAGAATTGTACACATAAATATATATGTGTATATATTTATACATATATACATATTTTTAAAATTATAAAATAATAGAATAATAAAATAATATTTTATAAATTATAAAATAATAAAAGACAGATCTTTTTCTTAGATTAGGATTCCCAGACGTTGTGCTAGATCTTTGAAATATCTCGTAAAAAATTTCGTAACCTGATTTCTGGCTGCGAACTTTTTGCTCGATTCGCTGCAGTGGTTTAAGAAAACTCGCGCTTTGCCGATTTTCTTACCCTCGAGTGTCTTTAAATTCTTGCATCGCCAGTGTCGTAATCCGTAAAATACGCGTGGCGCAAAGACGTTCGACAATTTGCCAGAAACTAAGACTTACACTGAGACTCTCTAATGACAAAGAGAACTAGGGAACGCGCGAGCTTTTTGATCGCGAACTCGAATCACCGAGTTCACACAGATTTTGCGCATTCACACATCAATTCCTTCCATTTCGCCCCGAAAGGCTGACTTATCGGCGCGTTTTTGATTCCTCGCATTTCGTTTTTCTGCTGTGAATTTTGCGGAAATGAATTGGAGTACGTATGCACGATCGGTGTACGAATATAATCCCGATTGCCGCTGATAAACATCGTTTTGATTTAGACAATCGAATAAGCACAGTCGCATGTCGTAATCGACGATTGGAAAGAAAAAATTTGAAATTATAGAATAAAATTTATTCTAAAAAAAACTGTGTCTGAAAAATTTTCTCATTTCCTTAATTTTAATCTACACAATGCAAATAACACTTGGAATTTTTTATGGCATTTTGAAGTCATTATATTTTCATGTAGAAACTACAATTTACATAGCAAAATAAAAGTCCTTTTTAAAATTCACAGAGAAGGAATTAAATCTGATATCTATATTTTTTCTATTAAAATAAAACATTGTTTAATTACATTTAAAGATTATAATATCCGCAAGATTTTTTTTCTTCTCTTAAGCGAATAGTTGATATAATAATCTCGCGTATTAAGAATACCACAAAGATCTGGCGAACCGTGCTTTCTCGTAATACGGATCATCTCAATAAGGACGATTATGAAGGACGACCGCTTAATAGGTCGAGCTTGGATTAAAATCGTGCAAGTAAGTCCTTTGTCTCGCGCGATATAATGATGTGAAGGAGAAAATATAGCGGCAAAGAGACCGAACGAGAGCATTAGCGTTGCAGCGGCGCGACCCTTTACTACGCTTTTCGCTGTATTATTCCGCGCGAAACGGATGCGAGGAGGCATCGCTACGTTCAATGCAATTTCTCCACGAGGCGAAAACATTATTCGTTGTTTTCGCTGGCAGGATCTAAAGGGGTGGGTTGCGGTGCTCTGTACACGAGGAGAGAGCGAACAGCTCTCGACGAATGTACGCTCGGATGTCTGCGGTCGGAATTGCATCGTCGACTTTTTCAACTAGTCTACAAATTGCTGCCTCTCGAGAACGTACATACATACGTCGAGCGATTATACAAATTGTAACTTCAACCTCCGTATCTTAGGTATACGGAGATTTATACATTGACTTTTATTACGAACGAAAGCAATATCTATTTATAATCTGTTTTTTTTTTCATCTGACCTTATGAGTAAGAAATTTATAAGTCCTTAAAATATTTTTATAGACTAAAATATACTAAAATATACAATCGTGCGATGAAACGCAATCATTTAATTGCGTATCGAACGTAGTTGAGTGCTGCATCGCCCCGAAGTAATCCTATATCCTAGAAAATAATTAATCTACAACGATACGCGAATAATTACACAAATTACACATTCCACGATGAAAGAGCCTATATCTTTCGTAGACTAGTTCGCATGCGTATTTACAAGGTGTAAGCCTTGTAGATCGAAATATTACAGCCGGGTCTGCTTAGTACTAAGCTACCTAGGTAAGAGCTATATCGGGTAAAGGGGTGACAACGAAGGTTGCCTTTGTTTGACTGGAGTGCGCGCGTTTCACCAGCTCGAAGTGGCAGTAACGACGAGGTAGAAAGAGACAGAGATAGACAGAGGGTGGCGATCTCACGTGTGTATGCTGCCCGCGCACTTCTGAACGCAGCAAAGGAGAAGGAAGGGTTGAAGAGCGCGCGCGCATATATGTGTGAGTGTACATGCGTAATAAAAAGAATACCGCTACGTGATAGACAGTCGGTGTCAGCCATGTGTAGCTCTAACGTTTTATTTATCAGCGCTGATGACTTCGCCGTCCTCGTCTTCACCGAGGGTCGCGATTTTTTTTTTCGGGGTGGAAGCTTTAAAAGAAGTCCGCTCGTCGTCGCAATCAGGATCGCAACCATGTCCGCGTATTCATGCTCCTGGTATTCTCTTGTCTACCCGCTACCCATTAGCGTTTCCGAGGATATTTAGACCACGAAATGTTGAATTGCGACTTTCGTCGTGTTAACATGTCGCAGTCGAAATGTTCTCCTTTTGTCACTCACCGAGTATTGACAAAGGCGTTGTAAAGGGGATGATTAAATTACACGTCTAGTCAGAAAAATACCCCGGTGGGGAGAATTTGATGATAAGCAATCTCTCTCTAAAAAGGAAAAATCTTACATAATATGACATTTTCATTCCATTCTGTATTTATCTCGCGATTGAAATTATATAGATACAATCGAGACACTATTGTTAAAATAATAAATAACATCTGTATTTCAAAATTTGCGATCCAAAGTTTAAATAATATGATTTTTCGGGTATATTTTAAGCTTGAATATTAGCAGAAATCAAAAGACGAAATTATAATTTGATCGAGTTTTCTAAAAAGGCGGTAGAAATTCTCGTATCGACTTCTTTCCAATTCTTGACAATTCCACCTTGACGGAACTTGCATCATCGGACTGCAATAATTCGCTGACATCTCCCACTTTCGCGATATACCCAACCATCTAGCGCGGCACCCCTGAAAAATATCGTCAAGACGGCGTTGAAATATTACACTGTGTCACACCGCAAGAATTGCTGCGCCGTCGACGGTAATCTACCGCTGTCTCTGTACGCGAGCGACGATTCGTATTGCTCGCACGAAGAAAACTCTAGGGCAGGTGGCGGTGACATTAAACTCTAGGGCAGGTGGAACTTTGTCGATGAATATAGCAAACTATCCCGATATATCGTCGCTGCATATTCGATTTAATTCGCATTAATTCTGGATATGATATACGCTCATTTCCGACCGCGTGTGTCGATATATCATTGTCTTTTAACTAATTTTTGAGCTTATCGCGCGCTTTTTATCGACAATAAATCTGTTCAAAATCGCGTATCTCTTACTAAATATATATTGATTTGGAAACTATCCTTGTAGTAAAACGAGCGTGAAATTACGCGTGTTCACACACATAATTATTTCGACCAATAATTGCTTGATTAAATTCTCACCGTGTAGCAACGATACCTTATACTACTATAATCATCCGCCGCACAGTTGTGATTCTTGGCAATCTGCCAATGGACGCACGTGTGCGTGTATATAGGATATTATACTCGCGTTGTAACAAATTTATCACTCTAACTGACATGATATCCCTACAAGAGAATCTTGGCATTAAATCAAATTATCAATTAATCTACTAACACTCATTTAAATAATATGTCCGCTAAATATTCGACTACACGATTATCCAAAATTTAAGTAATTTTTAAACTCTTTTTTTCATGAAAAAAATAAAAGATATTTAAAACATAATCTATGATAAAAAGACAACACTTTAAATATTATTAGTTATAAATAAAAAACACTAAAATTATTATAGTTATAAAAGGAAAAAAGATATTAATGATAATTTAATAATAAATTATTATACGCTATATTTTATTGAGGATTATACTATTTAATATTCGATTATCATGTCAATATAAATTAGATCAAGTCAATGGAAACTTTTAAATAACGATATTCATCGTCTTATTTCAATCTTCGAAAGGGCGCATTGTACTTAATATATGCGTTATCGCAATCGGTTTGAGGGCTATCGGAAGTAAGTAGGGCATGTCTCTCTCAGCTCTCGCGCGAGATATCCAGAAGTTCGTATTGCTCCAGAGTGGGTTATCTCAAAGGCAACATCTCCATGCTAGTCACGGGAAATGACTCTCGCAATCTTTTCGCTGAATGCCGGTTGGCAGCCGGCGCGGGCCGAGTGGACCTCCAGCAGATATTAAATGAAAACATCGGGGGGCAGCCTCTCTTACGCTTCCGCGGATCCATCTAATATTTGCACAGATACATATCGCAAAGAAACTGTGTCTGCGGCTCCGCTCTTTTTTTTCCCTTCTTTTACCTTCTCGAGATACTGCACAAGAAAGCCGCGCACGTCTGCGTTACAGAGGCGGATCTTTATGAAAATTAACGAAACAAACTTTCGTCTCTTACCGAAAGACTTCGTGGTATAATTTTATTCAAAAACAATTATTAATAATTTAAAGTTATATATTATGTAGAGAATATAAGAGACGATACTGCTGGAGGTCTCTAAAGTTACTATTCATGATTCACGAAATACTATCATCGCCCCTGTTATATCGCCAATCTCATTCAGTGCTTTCAGAAGCGAGAAAAACGCGGTAATGTCGCGAGATGCGAACAGAGATCCAGAGAAATCGCATGAGACCCGAGTGAGATACGCCTTGAAATAATCTCGCCATTTCGCCGTCTTCGTGACCAAACGACCCGTTACCGACTCTCCTTCCTCGCCAGATAGAGAAAGAGAAGAGAGACGAGTAGATTTTATCGCTATCAATTTACAATACGACTGGCGCATCGCCCGCTCGCGCGCCACACCGCACTTTATGATCTTGCTTTTCCGCGAGCTGCGCCGAACAGAGATCTTATCTAGCCGCTTCCCGATTATTCCCTCACCTAGAGAGGCCCTTTACTAATTCACACGATTTTACGAAGCCTATTGTCCGCTCGGACGACGGTGAGGCTTACGTCAATGGATGCTGCATCGAGTATCCTCTTGGCCTACCAATCCTTCCATTCTCCGCTTCTCTTCTCTTCCTTGCTCCGAATCCCTTTAGACAACGATGATAGACTTCAAATCCCGAAGCAATCAGATTTAACTCCTATCTCCAAACTCCCATTAGTCCATACGGTTGAACGGCCTCCGTTGCTGTTTCCGTGCGAATCAAAATTATAAGCGGATTTAAGAAGCAGTCTTGAGAGTTCTTCTTCGATAGTTGCAAAATCTGTAACAATGCCATTAAAACGAACTTTAGCTTTGACATAAAATGTGCATTTTCCGAACTTGCAGGTTTCTATCGTGAAGTATTTCAAGTAAAATAAAATCACCGAAAAGGCCTTAAGGCTGCTATGAATATTTTAATGGGAGAACTCTGCAAGTGCCTTGAAAAATTTTTTGAGAATCAGGAATATTTATTATAAGCAATTAAAAATTTAAATTATGAAATAATAAGAAAATGATTTTAAATTTCTTATTTTTTTTTTTTATTTTAAATGTGTTTTAAATCTCAAAAGTTGCATGAATGTCAGATACATATCTAGCGTAATATATAAATTCAATTATAGAAAATAATCGAATTTCTTCAATAAATTCACTATCGTCATGTTCTGTCTTTTCGCTGCTTCAAAATTTTAGGACACACACTTATATATATATATATATGTCAAAGTTTTATACATTATTTATACATCGATATATATTATACACAAGTAAAGATAAATATGTCATGAAAGAAATGAATATACATAGACATACTTCATTTACTAGCTGTTGCATTTAATTAACGTAATAATTGGCTGACAGAAATAATGAAAATGGATAACTTGTTGATATTGCAATCTCGGTGAAATATATGTATATCCTCTGTTCGTAATAAATTAATGCAATTTATTAATGTTATTAATTAGTCAATTCAATTTGTACGTTTCACATCTCTTTGTGTAATATATGTACAGTTTTATTGGTGACGTAAGTATTTTTGGGAGACAGAGTGCTTTGATTCTTATAGATTCACATATTTTGTCGCTTGTTATTTCCCTTTTCTTTCTTTCTTGCTAGTTACAAATACTAGTGGCTATGTATAATTCATGGCGAACGTATCCATATGATGAATAAGGATAGCGTAACCGCACGAGATACATTGCTGTCGCAGATTTCGGAAAGTTTCTGGATCGATTCAGGGACGACGACCTTAAATCTCCCACGCAGTGCGCAAGCACCACGAAGAACGGCATGTTGAACTACATTTCCAACTGCTGTTGGTCGATGGTTGCATTTTATCTTTTCTGCTTCTTCTCATACAAAATGCACCGTAATCTCCATCCGTATGTTCTATTTCGTGACTATAATTTTATGTTGATTTTAATGTGTGTGTATGTGTGTAATATAAAAAACTTTCATTTCTCAGCATTCCGCGCACGTTAAAATCCAAAAATTTTAATACTAAACATGATTATAATAATATACAAAGCTTATAATAAGTATAACAAAATAGATTTTTTTTTATTATTTTATTGAGTTTGTTATCTCGAATTTTTCATGAGTTTTTTGCTCCGCAATTTCTATTATTTTTTATTTTCTCGAGACTTGATACATCTGATCTGGCGGATGATTATCCTTGTCAATGTCGAAGCTATAATTCAAAGTAAGGAACGATCTCTATTAAAGATTGTTGCGCCTTGTTGCGAGACTTTAGCTCTCATATTCCGCGCTGTTGCATTTTAGTATTTTATTCTCGTCCAATCTCGTCATCTTCTCTCTTTTCAATTGCTTTATATTGTCTGTTCTTCTCGCGCTTATCGTTTTAATCCTTTTAAATTTCTTCTTTTTTCTTTTTTTTTGCGGACGTTTCCGACATAGCGAGTGATTTCGCAGTGCAAAAAATTTACATGAGTTATTGAGACATTATATCAACAGTTAGTTAGTGATTCGTGTCATCATCGCTGCTAGAGACTTTAAAAACATGACAAATGGAAACGTGTGAATAACGTGTTTAAAAATATTCATTTATCCTATATTTACATTAGTTAATATAATTTTAAAGACAAACGATAGAGATCAGTTTCTCTGTTATTTTTAATAACTGGATTGTTTGATTAAATTATTGTAAAATAGTTTTGTTTATTTTTTATTATATTACATAAAATAGAAATAGATGTTTGAATTTCTTTAAACTGATAAGATTTAAAAAATGTTATGGAAAAGCTTATTTCTTTTACAATCGTTTTCTTTAAGAAAAATGAAATCTCTATTTTAAGCGGAAACCCCGAGACGAAAAATTCTTTACCTTAAATATTTCTCTCTTCCATCGTTATATATATTTATTTTTTTAAGGTGATACTACAGACAATGAGATATATTATTTCTTAATATTATTGCATAAATTTTTAAAACTTGCAACATTATAAGCTTTTTACTTCACATCAAAATCACTTTTATAGATTTGTAAAATAATTAATTTTTTTTACAATGAAAAGAATTTACGAAATTTTTGTCTGAACTATAAAGCTGCTTAATGTTTTTTTTAATCTTTATATATGTGGTGCCAAGATAATCATAATGTTGATACACATAAAAATTTTATTTATATTTATATAAATCATGATTCCTCTTATTTTTACATATAACTATACAAAATAGTAATTGCGCAAATCAGGAATACAAATTGTTTTCTGCAAACGACAGCTTAAATTCAGTGCGTGCATATCACTAGGGTGTAAGTTTATTGAATTCCTGGACGGCGCCCTCGCGTCCAATTTCAACCCTTTGCGTCAACGCTACTCAAGAGACGACGCGTCTTATCGCATTCATACGAGAATGCATCCTCATGTTTGCAACACGTGTTGACGGTGAGCTTGACGAAGACATTAAAACATTCTACGCCTACAAACACATTCTACAAACACACATGCACGCTCACGTGTCGGCCGGCCGAATTTATTTAATCCAATTAAGGAACCTCGTCGGCAATCTTTTGAGCGACTGCTCGGTCGATTGAAAGTTACACGTGTTTTTGTCAGCTCTCATTTAACACACACCGGGTGTGTAACCGGATACGAAACCATCTGAAGTACCCGGAGGCAATGGCAGGCAACGCCGATTTGGAAATGTAGCGTTACGTTGTGTGAGAGAGGAGACCTTATAGATGTCGAAGTCTGGCGATTCCGTGTCGATTACGGGGAATCGAGAGAACCGATACGACGGGATAGTCTCATCGTACGATGACGTACGACGATATATTTCGCTAGCCATAAACATATGCTATCATCGAATATCATTTCTCCAAGTTTTCCGATTTTATACACGGAAATATGAGTATGCAACTATATGCTCGACAAATATCAATTGTGATGATTTTTGAGTTCTATTGTATCAGATGTAAATAAAATCGTGTTATGTGATCCGGAAAAGAGAACAATATTCGAACTGGTATTTTAACATGATACTAAATTTCACTGTTTTTTTTTTTTATTTTTTTTTAATATTTGTGTAAAATTTTCACGTTGTTGCAACTTTTATGAAAGTTAAATTTTTCTGGATGATTTCTAAATTATTATTTTTTACGATTCACAAAAAAATAGTTGTAACGACTATAAAAAGTGTTATTACTTAATTGTAGTCCGATGTACATCTGGCTGAGTTTCTAATAAGATGTTTTGGTAGAATCGATATCATCTATACGCCGGCTTAGCCATTTTACTAATGAAACAACTTTCATGGTGCAATTAACAAACTTGCCGTTGAATTAATATATTAGACCAACCATTTTATGTGGGTTTCTCATTTCGGAGCAATGAGACCAAAAATTATGATATTGTCTCATACATATCTTATATGCGTGTGTATATTTCTTCTACACAGTGTCGAAAAAAAAAGTCTTTCATTATGAAATAAATGATATTCATGTCAAAATTTCAAATTTTTAGAAATTAAATGTTAACTAGATACATATTTATCCAATATAAAATTTTACCACAATATTTTTGATATAATATAATATAAAATTATAATCAAAGCAATAGAGTAACGTAGTGATTCTATAAATGAGATACTTGTTTCATCTTAAAGTTTCATATATTTCAAATTTACCATAAAGATAGTTGCTTTCTCTGGTGCACCGTATATAATGGATTTGCGGATAGAGAAAGCCAATTACTATCTGTGCCGCATTTGGCATAGTACGAATGGACTCCCATCCAGTTCGAGCTGCATCTATTTCGTATCAGGTGGAAGCCAATTGCGCAGACTGGGCGAGCCAGTCATATATTCCTGGCAACAGCGCGGCGCTAAATTATTATAATACCCATCGGACAAAGCGCACTGTCTCGCTTGAAATTCTATGCTAATGAATTAGGGGGATCGAATTCGATCGAACATGCGCTTTTACATGGATGCGTTGTCAGATATTATCTACGCAAGTTCTTAGATTATCTCATATACGCCGAATTGAAGCCAAGCTTAATCGAAACGCGTGACGAATGAAATATAATCTTTATGTAGTAAAAAAAGATAAAAATTATAAATAAAATCTTGAGATATATTATAACTTCATTAATTTTTACCGTTATTAATTTCATTACATAAAAATACGAAAGAAAATATACATATAATTGCAATATACATATAACTTGACATAATTTAAAAGTTTCATCAGAGTTGCAGCAAGTTGTTTACGAAATCGCATATGCTCCGTCCGTTTAATTAATTTTAAAAAGCCGGATAATCGTTATACTCATTAGCAACAGTAATTAAAATTTTATAACTTTGTCGAAATCGCATACGGATTAATGTTTAAAAAAATATTGGTTAGTAGGTGTACATTATGCGCAACGTTACCGTTTGCAAGTATTATATGCGTTTAATTATTTCTAGCATTATAACGTTTGCGGTTCGGTGTAATCGAAACTGAATATTTCGCGCAATATTATGGGATAATCATCGGTTCCACCCACCGAGCAGAAATATTAAAGGCAATTAAACGCTTCCCCCTTTGGTAAACGCGCGTCGCATGCGAGAATGCAAAATTCGTCTGACTCGCCGTGGATCATAGGGGACGTAGATAGAGATAGAATCAAATTGTTTATCTGTGCGTATATACAAGCGATTTAAAAATATATTATATATTAAAACTTGTGAATCTTTGCAAGTAAACAAAATAAATTGTTTATTACAATATCGGATTTTATTAAAATAAAATTTGGATCAACATATGTATTTTTACTGTTGAATATAAAGGAGAGCAGAGATCTATCTTTAATAAAATGATATTTAGACATGGAGACTTGGGAGTGTACTTGGAATTGCCTTGATTTCATTCTTAGATGAAACTTGAGATCTGGAATGAAGCAGCTATCTGAGCTCGCCGCAACTTGTCAATTATGTATAATAAGACGCATAATGAATGGGTGCGTTCATGATCCGCAATAGAAAAAAAAAAAAAAACATAAGGAAAAAGGAAAGCTCATTTTCATCGATCGTTAACGGATGCTAAATACGCTCATCTTAACACGAGACTTAGTAATGAGCTCGCGGAATAGAAGTAAATGCAGAAGAGCTCTCATTTACGTAGACTCAACATGTCTTGCTGCGACAAACCGTACAATATGACTCGTATTATACGAGCGATGCATAGATATCTCTGCGTACACGAGAAGTTATACGAAACTTTGTCTGGATACATACCTATTCGCGTTGTTGGTAACGAGCGAATCCTTAATCTTTACCCGACAATGCGACGTGTGATAAGATTAACATTCTATTCGTGGAAAGATATAATAATGAATAATATATAAAAAAATAATTAAAAAATTAATAAAAAAATATGAAAATAAAAAATAATTCTAAAATTATGAAAATTTATCATCAATAGTTAGATTTGAAAATAAATGAACGAGCAACTTTTTATTAATTATTATAGTAATTGTTTATATTTTTTATTATTTTATATTTGATTTCATAAATATTTTTATGCTATTTATTAATTAAATATTATATAGAGAAAAAATATAAGAGGAAGAAAATGAGATAAAAAATACTTAAAAAGTTTTGTTCATGTAATATTTATTATTATATTTGTTATTACTGTTTCAATTATTGAGATATTTGCGAAATTACAATTTTTCGAAATTAAAAATTATTATCTCTCCAAGGATTTAAAACATAAAGCTTTAAGCTTCTCATATAATTTTGATACAAAAGGGAATTCTAAATTATATTAATTATTTATTCATATTTCGATGTCCAAAATAATTAAGCTTTTATTTCAACGTCGTGCTTTGATCAGTCAAAGAGCGTATCGTACGAATAAAAAACAGATAATATAAAAGATGATCGGCACGACTAATGTTACGACACATGAGACAATTCGCAGATTTTCCGAAAGAAAAACGAAAAATCTAATGCACAATATATGAACATGCTAGACATCGACACTTATATCACATAACTTACGTTGCACAAACGAGTTTATGCATCGGATGCTGATGTACCTTGACGTTTCTGATACACGTGTACATATGTTTATATACATGTGTGCACATAGCTTTTCATCTTATCGCGCACTAATCATGGTAAAAGCAGTAGCTAGCGCGTTATATTCGTCATTCGACGTATCTTGCCTTACTTAATGGAAATATGAGAGGTATTACTTTCGCGTTTTCGTGACATCTCTTTCTTTATCTGTTTTTATTTTTTTTTTTTTACTACTTTTAGAAACACTACAGGGAAATATATTATTCCATCATCTCTATTAAAAATAATCATTTATGTATGCCATTTGTCAAAAATTGAAAATGTGCTAAAACGCAAACACGTTCAAATAGAATTCAAAAAAATTTGAAAAGAGATGACGCGCGATCAAATTTTCATCAAAGAAAAATTATCTCTAATTTTAATAGAGAAGAATATGCAAAAGTATATATTTTCCAATACACGTTGTATACATACATTTAAATTAAATTTATTGTTCACAAGTATGTAACAATAAATAACAATATATCTTCATATCCTTAAGATGATTTATTTGACATTTAACCCGGTTACGGTTAGCGTCAGAAAGAATTATTGCATCGATTAAGCAAAGAGAGGAGAAAAGCTGCATGGTTGTAATTACCGGTGCTAAAGATCGCGCCGAGATCGATTACACGCGTCACGCGCACATCGCACGCAATCGTAGCTTTTTAGTTTTGCATCTCGCTATTCCTGTCCACCTGCGACCACCAGTAGAGCAAATTGTGATTTATGCGAGCAACGTGTGCGACCGCCTGACGAAAGAGAATTGTGAGCGTAATGAATTATGGAGGCTCGCTCCTAATTCAGATATATGGTCATGTAATCAGCCTTTTGCTTGACATCCGCGTCACCATGTCTTCGTGTCTTACCGCGATAACATTTTTTTATAATCCAGGATTATCCTCTACCGCATTTTAATCTTGGCAGGAGCGAATCCTAACTTGTGACACGATAAGCCAAAAGTGAATTAATCATTATTCAATTATTGATACATTTTCTAATTTATATTGAAAGCTGATTGATTATTATCTTTGCTTTATGAATTGTTAAGAAATTTATTAGATTTAGGAAAAGATTATAAAAACAACAGCAATGTCACAATAATCGATTTTGCAATAACAAATAGAGTTATAAAATAGAATAATACATATAGAATATTTTTAATGAATTTTAATAATTAACAGTTGCTGAATGGCATCTTTTTAGAGTTGATTATAATATAAAATAACAATATTACGGTGCGATTTTCCATGCATAAATTTAAATACAATCGCGTTTCTCAGTTTTAGTTAAGCAGCGTGCGGTTCGTGGCAATACTGTTCGTATAAATTGCGGTAATAAATGGTAATTATGTTACAGCACACGGCAGTAATGTGGCACCGTATCGATTTGCGCCTGCCTATGATTTAATATCCGCGACCATTTTACTATGAAATTGCTATCGAATTGGATAATAGCGCCTGGTAGTTATCAAAGAGGCGAATATTATGCACATATGCACACATATTCTCTCTCTCTTTCTCTCTCCTTCTCTCTTTCATTCTATCCCTCTTCACGTTCTAACGCAAGTCTTTAGGATTACGTATTCGTTGAACCAACCCCTCGATAGACGCACTTTTGGAGTAGCCAGCCGGTCTGTCACAGTATAGCGACTATGCTTCAGACTTCAAGTGCCCGCCGAGAGGCGTGTAAGAGCGAAAGGCCTGCATACCATCCGTGATACGACAAGCTGCTACGTCCAAGATGAGATTTCAAATATTTTACAAAGCCCATGTAATCTGTTAATGAACTAACCGGATGGATGATGTGTACGCGTGAACAATGATTCTGAAATTATATGTATTTTATCGACTTGACAAAGCTTATACTAGATGATCACGTTATTTTTTTTGCATTTATATATGATTTTCATTATGCGAAATTAATATATATATATATATATATATATATATATATATATATATATATACATATATATATATATATTATAACAATTTAATTATTTAATAGATATAAATTTTGTATAGAATTAATTGTATAATTATTAATAATACAAAGAACAGAGAAAAAAAATTATTAAAATACATATTAAAAAAATACGTATTAATAACATCAAAAATTTTGGAAGTATTTAAAATGCTAAAAAATAGAGAAATGTAACTTTACTATGTTATAAAAGTATTCCTTGCGCGCGCAGCGAATACTTTCAGACAACGTGGTACAAAGTTGAAGGGAGGATCTAACGGCTCTATCATGCCGTATAATTTTTTTTTTTATTTTTTACTTACCGTCAGTCCTTTGAGACACGTGAGCACTCCCACCGCAAAGCACAGGCAATTTTAGTTTAAAAGCGAGGCTTATTGTAGATTTATGTCACATGCGCCTATATCCGCGATAGTTTATAAAATACGTGATAAGAAAACCAACTTTTGCTCGAGACATTTTTCTTTTTATGACTTCGGATTTTAATAAAAAGAAAAATAATAAAGTGATAAAAACATATTTTTACATACATAAGAAACCAATTAATGATATATTTTTAATATTAAGAAATATCTAATTATTAAACTAAAATTTTGTAAATAGAAAGTTTCGATAACTTAACCGTATCGAGTGGAGTTTAGCTTACTCGGGAGCTTCTTGCATCGCGAAAAGCTTCGGAAGACCGACCGATCGTGTAAAATAAACGACCTCATTAGCGGCATGAATTGCGCTTGTTTTCCGAGGCATGCGTCTCTGCCTCTCTCGCATTCTTGTGATTTAGTCGGTAAAACACGAGTGTGCAGGACATCTCACTTTCGTTGACACGTCGGCATAGCGTAGTACATGTCCCGCTAAATTTCAGGCAATTAAAAAACGGAAAGCAAATTAGCTGGGGCTACAGCTCATTAATTCTCGCCGCCTTATAACGATGACAGCGAGAAAACATCATGTCATATGGCTGAATGCCGGATACATTACGATATAAATTATGCCGCTTCTCGAGTTCGCAAACACAGACATGCAAACGTGACTTGCAACACGTGCATACACGCTACCGGGCGCTAATTAACTCCGTAAACAATATCACAAAATGTTCGCCTTTAACAGCAAACAATCGCATTCTCAATTATTATATAAATCGCATCAATCGCGTTTCTCAAATAAACTGTATCAAAGTATAATTCAGAATAATAGATGTGTTACAAAATAATTTATAGCTAGATAAAAGTTTTAATAAAATTTCTGACGGCTTATCCTTTGCATTACATAAAGCATAAAGTATGGGATGAATCAACTAGAACGTTTTTTATTTTTTTATTGTTGTTTATTTGTTTATAAAGAATAGATGGACAACTTATATATAGAATCCATAAACATTAATTAAACAGTAGATTAGATAGCTTCGCGATTAATGTTTACGGTAACAATGATATTAATATATTACATATTTTTTTCTCTCGTAATATATATACACAAATAAAAAATGTTTACTTTTATAGATTAATTGCTTTTGCTTTTTAAACTTATCCTTAAAAATATAATCCTGTCATATTCGTATGAAAATACAATAATTCCTCTCTTTAGAAATATCGTAATATAAATATGTATACATCACATACACAACCATCATGTACATACATTCATTATTTTGAATCATGATTATGTATAATCAGATCGTATTATATGCTTAATCATTCTTGATCCGTAAATTCTTGACTAGCCAGATGATAGAAATAAGAATCGGCATTCTGGATTAATAAATTTGGCTCATCAAATTCCAATACTTCTCCATCACCCATTACTAGAACTCTGAATAGAAAAAATATTTTTTAGACGAAAAGTAGCAAAAAATACATTAAATTAATGAAGACTTTTACATCTGCAAACATATTATTAAATAAAAAAAAAGCTTAGAACTAAAAGATAAAATACCTATCACAGTGCATAATTGTTTTTATTCTATGGGCAATTGTAATAACCGTTGCACTTTGGAAGGAAAACTTTATTGTCGCTTGAATAGATTTATCCGTCTCTTGATCTACATTCGCAGTGGCTTCGTCAATGCAGACGATCTGTAAATGATAAATAAATATCAAGTTATTAATATACGAACAATTGCTTTCTTAAACAATATTACAAATAAGAAGTACCTTCGCATTGTGTAGCACAGCCCTGACTAAGCAAAACAATTGTCTTTGACCGGCGCTGAGATTACTACCACCTTCATCCAAGACTGCGCCAAAGCCACCCAATCGATAAACTAAAGAATGTACTTTACATTTCTCAAGGGTTTTGTATATATGCATATCAGTATACTGATTCAACGGATCCACGTTCTCTCGAATAGTACCCGAGAAGAGAAACGGATTTTGAGGTATAATAGCTAAACGGGATCTAGAATGTTTTTCTTTCTTTACAACTATTAGTACACAGTGATTATTTGGTAATGTTTTGGTAATGGTTTAGTAATGTTTTGCAAGTTTATGATAAATATATTAATATATTTATTAATACCTTAATGCATTCAATTGCAACGTTTGAATGTTCACGTTATCGATTAATATACTTCCAGAGCTGATCTCTGTCAGTCTAAATAACGAAGCTAGTAATGAACTTTTTCCAGCACCTGTGCGACCAACGACGCCTATTTTTTCCGCTGGTCGCGTGATAAATGTTACTTCTTTCAACGATGGCACTAAATGATCTCTGCAGATATGATAAATTATATTTACCAAAAAAAATGCCACAATCGTATTATCTTTCCTAGAAAATTTGAAACTATTACCTGTACTTCAAAACAACATCTTTAAATTCTACAACACCCTGAGTAGGCCATGCGTAAGGTGGATTAGCACCTATCGTATTTTCAGTCGGCACATGATCTAAATACTGTTTAACTCGTTCCACCGCAATCATCTCTCTCTCAGTCTCAGTAAAGGAGTTTACAACTCCAGATAATAATCCGGTTACAGATAATGCGTATGTAATCGCTAAACCTATCAAACCAGGATCAGCTATGTTATATTGATGTTGCAATACTGCCATAATGCTAACTCCGGCTAAAAGGGCGACACCGATAAATTGCAATCTTAGCGCGAGCCATTGACTGATAGCTATAGAAGCGAATTGCGTTTTTTGGTTGGCTTCCAACAGTAGTTCGTTTTCCTGTTTAAAGCGAGGTACAGTGCGAAAGGCTCTGATACTTGTTAGCCCGCTCAAAGTTTCATTAAAATGAGCATATAAAGGAGAAAGCGTAATACTGGATAACCGTTTTACCTCTCTCGATGTTAATCTAAAAGATAATGTAGAAGATATGTGGGGAGAATTATAATTGTATAAATTTTTTCACAAATATCGATTTTTATATTTATATGTGTTTATAGAAAATAGAAAAAAATTGTATACCTATAATGATTTTGTATCCAATGGTAGATTGGTATAAGTGGTGCTAATACTAGAAAGATCCATGGTAATCCATAAGCTGTAACTATAATGGTAGCAACTAAACCAAATAGGTGTGCCAACAAGATGTTAGTAATAAACGGCAGAGAATCGTCGATGGTGTATGTATCGGATGAAAATCTATTTATAATCCTACCGAGCGGTTGAATATCGAAAAATGTTGTTTTTGCCTAAAATAATTTTCATAATAAAATCTTGATATTATGAAAAATAGGAATTATTCCATAACTCTCTAGCTCATATTTACCCGCATAATTATCTTCAAGAGCTGCTTATGGATCGTTATGGCTGCTTGCAAGCCACCATACGCGAAAATAAAAGCTCTGATTAAAGTAAAAATGGAATTAAATATAGCTAGTAGGCTGTAAACTATTAAGTAATACTTCGTATCATGCAAACTATAATTATCGTAATAGAATTGCAATAATTTTCCAGGTCGAGATATGTCGGTTGAATTGATCATTGTGGTATTAGCATGGGTCACCCAATATGTTAACCATAAATCTGTAATGTTTTTTGAGCTTTGCATTAGAACCATAGAGAGAAATATTGAGATTGCCAAGTATCGTCCAATGGCCTTGATGTAGTATATGTACACTGAGAAGCGTACTGTTCCTTTCTCAGTAATTTCTTTTTCAAGTAACGGATCTATATCATTTTTTTCCGATCGACTAAATTCATTAAATATCATCTTTATAGAAGCCATATCCAAGTCAGATTCTGTGGACTCTGATAAAAGATAATCTTCCAGATCGGGCAAAACGTCACTCGGTTTACCTTGATTAATAATTTTTCCTTTCGACATTTCGATAACTAAATCTGCATGGATCAAATATTGAATCTGATGTGTGCATAATATCCTGGTCTTATTTCGTAATAAGCCTAGAATTACATGTTGAAATACGTGTCTAGCAACTTTGACGTCCAGCGTTGCTAATATATCATCTAGTAAATAAATATCTTTATCCGCATATACAGCGCGAGCTAGAGAAATTCTCGTCTTTTGGCCGCCACTCAAAGTGTTCCCAGCTTCACCAACAGCTGTTAAATCTTTATTAGGCAATGAATTCAAATCGGACGTGAGAGCGCAAGCCTTCAAAATGTTCCTATTATAATCGTAAAATAAGATCAAATTTAAATTAGTATACTACATAAAAAATAGAAAATAATATCATCATCAATTTCAAGATGCTTGATACTTACTTGTATTTATTATGATCATAGGATTTTCCAAAGAGAATATTATCCCGGATTGTGCCACGTTGTAACCAAGAATTTTGTTTTACATATCCAAAACCTTTATGATCATCATTAACCGCTATTATCCCTTTAGTTTTTGTTATTTCTGCTAAAATGCCATCTAGGAGTAAAGACTTTCCGCTTCCAACTTTGCCCATGATACCGATTAATTGTCCCTATGCAAAAGAAAATATTTGATTTATATTCAAAGAGAACGTTATAAAATTTATTCTTACCTTTTGTACAGATAAATTAATATTATGTAAGGTAAAGACGTCGTCATCTTCGAAAGTAACGCTTTTCTTAACATCAGTACTCGAAGATGGAGTTGATAAAGTTTTTGGACTTGCATTTATAATATCATCATTATTCTTTGGACGATTTACAGTTAATGTTACATTTTGCAGCAATAAATCAACATCGGGAGTAATATCTGTATAATACAATGATGCATCCATGTCTGGTAACTAAATTAAAAATTAATATTATAGAAACTGAGTATCTACCAATAATTTATTGCGCTTGGTATTATAATTTCGAAATATACATACATCTAACATTCTTTGAATTCTCTTAAGAGATACCCATGCTTCTGTAAGACCATTTAAAACCCATGGAAACGCATTTAACGGGCCTATTAACATGTTCAATAATGCCATACTCGTAAAAACCGTTTTGGCATCTAATTTGTTTCCAAGCAATACATATGTTGCAAATGTTAATATCGCGATGATAACAGGCGTAGTTGCCCAGAAATAAACGCAAAGAGCATCTAAATATTTTCTACCTCGTAAATATTTCACTTCTTTCTCTCTTAGCTCTACATAAAGAAAAAAAATATTTAGATAAAAATGCTAAAGTACAAGAAATTTTATTTTCTTAAAATTATCTAAATGAAAATGTACTAACTGTAAATATTTCGTAAGAAGTGTTCTTCCCATACATTAACCTTGATTGTAGTTATCCCACGCAATATCTCTCCCATCAGCCTGACTCTTTGATCTTTATATTCCATCAATTTGGTGCTAAGCTTACCAATTTTATTTGCTATGATCTTATTAATTGGTATAAGTACTATTGAAAATGCAACACCAGCTAAAAAGGAAACTCCAATTTGCTTATGTAGAAGATATAGTGTCACAAATAACTGAAAATATAAACATTTTTAAGGAGCATCAAAAAAGAAAACTTAAAGATGTAAGATATAAAGAATACTATTTTAATACACATATAAAAAAAAATAAAATAAATATATTACCTGTAATGGTATACTCCAAAATGTATGAAAACTAGGACAGCTATTGACCAATCTATCGCTGTCAGTGCTCATAAAATTAACAATTTCACCAAAATTAAAATGGTGATTTAAATCAATATTAGAAGAATGCAATGTTTTCTTATAGATTAAAGTAATAATTGTAGAGCGAATTTTCAAACCCACAATAGACATCCAAAATGTAAAATGAGTATTACAAAAAGCACCTATAAATATTACTCTGTCATAATAATTCATAAAATAAGTATATTTAATATTGAAATTAATTATAATTGATTTTGTACCAATTATAGCGCTGAGTATTATAAGAGATGCATATAAATATCCATGTGAGATTGGCTCATTTTTATCTTCAATAAAGCCTATTAATCTATTTAACAATATTGGCCCCACAAACGAACTGCAATCTGCGATAAATTTTAATATTCCAACCGTATAAAATTCCCAGCCGAAACATTTATGCAGCAAGTAAAATAGTGTTACTTTTTTTGTAATTACTTTTACATTCGTCTGAAGCGGTACTTCCGAATTATTTTCAAGTCTATCGCTTGCTGTTTTCGGCTGCAACGTCAGTATTATTATTATTATTATTATTATTATTATTCATTATTATTACAAAAATTTATGAAAAATAATTATTATATATACTTAAAATATTCTAACAAATGTTATATAGTTAAATAAACTGCAGAATGTCATAGTTGCTTGCTTACCATATTATTTAAGTGCTCATCAATTTTATAACTAATTGCATTGGTACTAATTTGGTCAGGTAAATCAAATAAATCATCGGAATGATTTAACAACCTCTTAACGCCTTTTTCCATTAATGGTGTTACCCAATGGAACAAGAGTTTAGAAATAATAGTAACATCTTCCATAGCAATTCCAAGGTAGCTCGGGTCCTGTTCCTCCGGAAATTGTACATATGAGGAAGTAGGGGTACTCAATAATGCAGTGCGTTCCCCTATCTACAAAAATATTGTAATATTACTATAAGATTTTTGTTTATTGATAAATTGTTTGAATATTTTCGGAAAATCGTAACAAAAACAAAGATTGATGAAAACATAAAACAATTCTCTGATAGTAACTTACTATGACATTTCGGGATGATATTCTCATGCGCTCTGACCTACTGGGACCCGGTATCAATGTTATTGTATATAATATCAGAAGAGTAACTACACTGATACTGAAACCTAATGATAAGTTTGGCAAAACATCGTCCTTGGATGTATTATTGATGTGACTGCGTAATAGTAGCACAGAAATAACGATCAAGAGAAATATCAATGCTCGCATTAATACCGGTCCTCGTGGATTAGGATTATGTCCACGTTTCAAGCTTAAAATAAAACAAAGATGCATAACCCATGCTAAACCTTCGGTACTTGCTACAAGATAATCCACTGGATTAACAGAAGTAAATTTATCAGAAGTAAATTTCGGTGTTGTCCCATAAATATAGGTAAAAGATGTGGCAGGAGTTACAGTAGTATCTTTAACACTACTCTCTGGTAATAGAATTGATTTAGCAAATCTAATGGTATGATTTAATCCATCACGTATCCTGCTTATAATATCTGTATCATTTAAAGATGAATTTATATTTCTATGAAAAGAAATGTCCAATCTTTTTGGTACTGGTGTGCTATAATCTTGCACTTCATCATGCACCAAAGGGATAACAGTATTAGTCAAAATAATATATGCCCTTATGATAGGCAATATCACAAGACATATAGTAATAACAATTCTTATGTTTATAGCATGGTAAGTGTGCTGCTGTCGAGATGAGGATATGTTTGTTTTTCCACAATAATATGCGGAAATTACAGCTATGAGAGCTAATACTGGTATCTAAAAGTTCAAAAATAAATTTGATAGACAAATCATATCAATATATATTTAAAATAAATAATATAAAATCAATTTTATTATGTTACCTGAAGACAAAGCTGTTGAAAACATATACCCAAATCATGTGTTTCAGGATTCAAAGGATTAATATTTCTGTTAGATCCACATAATTCTGTCCAATTCCATTTCCATCTTTCTACGTCATTCAACAAATTCTCTGCCATGCTAGGAATTATAATTATAATTAATTCATGATTAAGAAACTTGTTCATTTTTGATAGGTTAAATAAATATTCTTGGAGATATAGTAATGAAAAAGATTTAAACATAAATATATAAATAGCATATATGAATTATAAGAAAAAGCTATATTATATTATGTCAATATTATGTACATATTTACAGAAATATAAAAAAAAAATTCCTTAAAAATAAATCAATCAAAGCAATAATAACTAAATAAAATAAACATATATATACATAATAGAACGTTATTTATACTATTTCATTTAATAATATTGCAGTTTTCAAATTTTTATATCACTCTTCTACTTACAAATATTCTCAAAATAATATAGTATTTTATTAAATCATGCAATTAATATAAGTCAGATATACGTTCCGCTATAATATTCGACTTAAGAGATTAAAAATTGCAAAATGATACCACCGAGCGCGATTGATCTGATTGATAATTAATTATAGGCAGATAAGGTGGTAATGAGACATTAGTAAACAATATAAATTTAGCATGTTGAGTAAACGTTTACCTGTCGGTTGAAAAATTGTCATAAATATACTGAAGCACGCAATATTAATAAGCACTATAATATTTATTACGCCTTTTCGATTGCATTATATTTTGCTGTCGTGCTCTCATATCAACGACGACGAGTACATTCACAGGTTAAGTCTTGACAATGACGCATAGTGTGATGTAAACTTTGGATGGCGATTGATTGTCCGTTGAATTTTTACAAAGCATTCTGAATATACAAACATACCTGTGTATATATATACTGATCAAAAACCACGCTCCTTATCTTATTTATCGCAAGTAATAATAACAAAAAAATCTCGCGTAATCTCGCGAGAAATAACGAAGAAAATGTGATATAGGGAATATATATATATATATATATATATGGTGTAATATACATACTTATATTTTCTCTATGTGCTTATTTTTATTCGAACTCTTTCCTGTTGTATTAAAACTACAATACGAACGATATAAATTCAACTGATAAGTCGGCGTATATAAATCTATTCGAGCTCCTGAATTTAATTTGACTTACTAATGAAAGAGACCTAAGAATCTCAAATTTGCAAAGAAAATATGACTCTGGAAATGAAAAAAAATATTTCATATAGTGAGACTGAGAATGATAATAAAAAACAGAACATAGATTTTCCTATGGGAAATGTAAAATGTGATACTCTAGAGGAGGAGATTCTAAATCATGTAGCCAACAGCAAAGCAATTTTCAAGAGCCAGCAGAAAGAAGAACCAGAGTTGACGTACGAGGAGAAGCGTTCCATAGCTGAGAAATTGTTAAAAAAGAATCATTGCTTATTCCTATCCAAATTTGGACACTATTTGAAAATGGAGCATTTGGTATACTTTAATAAAAGCGAAGATTACGAGACGATTTATCATATAAATAGATTACAGAGATATTTTAATAATTCTACAAGACGTATTGATGTTAGGAACAAAAGATATGAAGCTTTAAAGTCATTAATAGAAAAAGGGGAATATTTCAGCGAATGTGAAATGATGAAGAGGAATCCATTATTGTATGAATATTTGGTAGGGCAATATTTGACAGAAGAGCAAAAGAAAGCTAGAGATACTATTGATACACGTAGCATAAATTATGTCGATATATTAATGGAAACTGTTGAAAGGAACAAAATGCAAAAACATCTGGAATCTCAACAGGAACAGGAGGATGAAGTACAAGAAGAGAATGATTCAGATGATGATGATGATGATGATGAGAATGATAATAGCAGAACCAGCACTATATCTAAAACAAGTTTTAATAATCAAATTAAATCTCACTGGGGTGAAAATTTAAATAAAATGATTGATAAAGACAGAGATAAAAAATTATCAAGTAATAAAATACAACATAAAATATCAAGTCAAGAAATACAATTATTCAGGCAAGAGTTTGTTACAAATATGTATGAGAGTTTCCTGGATGGTAAAGATAAAGATTTTGATTATAGGTATATTTATTATACTAATGAATATAAATACAAAATGAAAAAATCTTTATAAATATATTTTTACTTATATTAATAAAAATTTATATAATTAAAGAATTTATTGATAACATATATTTAAAATAATTTATATGATTAAACAAATATTGATATCTTAATATATATTTATATATGTAATTATTTTTTTAAATACATATACAAATATAAAAGATATAAACTATATAATATTAACATATATTTCTGTTCATGAAATAATTTTTAAAATGAATTTATATATGAGATATATGTCCTTTTTCTCCACATTTACACATTTACTTACTTATTTTTTTTTAATTTTTAATAATTATATTTTTTTATAATTTTAAATAATAGTTCAAATCAAATTTTTTTAGGTATTTAAAAATAATCGTTTTATTACATATCTTTGTTATTTATTTTCAGCACTGTGGATGATAATGAAGCTTATGATAATGTAGAATTGAGGAATCAAGATGAAGAAGAAAAATACTTTGATTCTGAAGCCCCTGAAATTGTTCTTCCACGTAATGAATGTAATGATCAAAACGAATCTGAAGATGAATTGGATGTGTATATGAGAACACTGAAGGTTAAATAATATTTTACACTTTACAATTGCCTCACTATTGTTGGCATTGATTCATAGAAAGGTTATTTATCCATTAGGAACAGACACCTACAAATCCACACTCTTTGGATAATCAATAGCGCAGCATACATTAGGTTATATACAATAAATACATTTAAATATAATTCTGATTATATATGTTTATTATAGACTACAAACCCCCTTCCTTTCTCTATTTTAATTTTAATTTATAAAAAAATATCAATTTTGAGAGATAATATATTGAGATGACCTTTTACCCTATTGCAAAATATTATTCTTTTCAGTCTAAAATTAATTAAAAATATATGATTTCTTTTAATATAATTTACCAAAACATCAAAAAAATTGGTTGTTATATTATCAAATATTTTATTCTTTTTTGCCGCCGCAAAATGCTTAATTTTATTTATTACTTCAAATAAGAAAAATTAAAATTAATTAGCTTAATTTTATTTATTTTATTTGTACTTTTGCCTATTTACAATCAAGTTCAAACACATAACCGATATATATTTATGAATCAGAAATTATCTATCAAAACCAATCAGAGAGATGTCTATAGAATCATATGGAATTCTAGCCAAAGTTGAGCGCGTCTGGTGTCTTGTCAAAACGACTGTATCGGAAGTACACAACGGTTAATTGTGTACTTTTTCTTTTCAAGAAAATGGTAAAAATCATAGTATTTTGAATGTTCTGCAATGTCGCTTGCAAAAATAAATATTTTGTAGATTATATCCGTGTGGTGATCGTCGCATGAAAAATTAGCTTAGCATTGTAAAGGTTATGTTTGCAAAAAGTGAGAATTGTTTCGTGGGAAATTTTTTTTACAAAGCAATAATATGTAGAAATAGGATAATTAATTTTTAGTTTCTATGCGAACTAATCAGCGTTTACATAAATTATGAAGAGTATAAATTTTTATTTTTGAAATAAACGTTTTATTTTTTTAATTATTTCTAAGTCATATCATTATTCCTAAGTCATATTTTTTAATATTCTTATTGTTTTTAATATAGACAAATGCATTTATATAGGAAATATTATGCTTGATATATTTTATTAGTAACATTATGTATATAGGAATCAAGAATTATATTTTGCCTCTTATTGTTAGTGCCTATCTTTAATCATGAGTAGATTAGTTGCAATAGCTTTCAAATAATTTATTCTTAATGCTTAAGCATTTGTAGTGCATGCTTGAGTTGTGGCTTACCTAGTACGGTACCCTGGTAGGTATCTTTATTTTTTTCGCAGCCAATGACACCTGCCATAACAGGAATGGAAGAACAAGAGAAGTTGTTGGAAGATGCTATCGGTGTGGTTAAAGTTCAAGCTTTTCAGATGAAACATTGTTTGGACAAGGCTAAATTGATGGATGCACTAAAACATGCATCTACTATGTTAGGAGAACTCAGGACTTCTCTTCTCAGTCCAAAGAGTTACTATGAATTGTGTATCCTTATTAGTTATTTAATTCAGTGACTGAATTATAATATTTAATATGAATATTTGGTTTTGGTATATTTGTGATATAGATATTTCTTATAATAATTATTATTAGATATGGCAATCACAGATGAACTAAGGCATTTAGAACTTTATTTGTTGGATGAATTTCAAAAAGGAAGAAAGGTTACAGATCTTTATGAATTAGTGCAATACGTTGGCAACATTGTACCTAGACTGTATGTATTTGCTTTTAAATTCTGCATTATTATTTCCTGATTATATAAAGCAAGATAATCTGGTTAATATTACAGCTACTTACTCATTACTGTTGGTTTGGTTTACATCAAAACAACTCCTGGCTTGAAAAGAGATCTTTTAAGAGATCTTGTAGAAATGTGCAGAGGTGTGCAACATCCATTACGTGGTTTATTCTTAAGAAATTATTTATTACAATGCACAAGAAATATTTTGCCAGATGTCACTGAAGGCGATGATGAAGATGGGACTGTATGTATCTTATAAATCGTGAAAATTTTTCTCTCTTAAATACATTATTATTTCTAAAATTTTATTTTCAGGTTCGTGACAGCATAGATTTTGTTCTGATGAATTTCGCAGAAATGAATAAATTATGGGTGCGCATGCAACATCAAGGACATAGCAGGGATAGAGAAAGAAGAGAAAGGGAAAGGGAAGAACTTAGAATTCTAGTGGGAACGAATCTCGTACGACTTAGCCAATTGGAATCTGTAACGTTAGATAAATACAAAAAGGTATATTATAGACATTATATATGCATATATGTGTATATATATATATATATATATATATATATATATATATATAATCTTATTTTAATCTAATTTTATTAAACATCACAAATATATTTTCAGCTTGTGCTACCAGGAATATTGGAACAAGTTGTTAGTTGTAGGGATGCCATAGCACAGGAATATCTTATGGAGTGTATAATTCAAGTATAATTCAGTATATTTTTTTATGTGTCATAAATGCTGTTTCATTTTAAAAATGACAAAAATGGAAAAAATAATATATTATTTTTATATGTTTAGGTCTTTCCTGATGAATTCCACTTACAAACATTAAATGCATTCTTAAAATCTTGTGCAGAGTTGCAAAATGGTGTGAATGTTAAAAACATTATTATATCACTAATCGATAGACTTGCAGCCTTTAGTCAACGGTCCGACGGCGTAGGAGGACCGGGAAGTCCTAATCAAATATCAGGAATTCCACAAGATGTCAAACTTTTTGATGTGTTTAGTGATCAGATTGCTATTATTATACAGGTATCTATTAAATATAAACTTTATTATTAAGTATGTAAAAATGACCATTCAATGATGATTAGATACTGCACAATATTTGACAATTCTATGATTTAGAAAGTTAAAAATTCCTTATCATCTAGTTTAAGTCTGAGAATGGTTCCAAGATATGTTACACATACATTACACTTAATTACAGTATGTACTATCTATTTGAGATATTTATCTTTTTATAGACAAGACAAGATATGCCTCCTGAAGATATTGTGTCCCTTCAAGTAGCTCTCATAAACTTAGCGCATAAATGCTATCCAGATCGGGTAGATTATGTAGATAAAGTCTTGTTCACAACAGTCCAAATATTCCAAAAACAAAACGTCGATAAGTGAGTTTAAGCAGTTTATTATACATGTTGGCAGGTTTTTATATTTTGTATATTAAACATTTGTTTATTCTCAGGCTGGAGTATAACAGTGCCGTTTCGAGAGAGCTAGTTAGATTAATGAAAATTCCTGTAGATAATTATAAAAATATATTAACTGTGCTTAAACTCGAGCATTATGCACCTCTTTTGGATTATTTCGATTATGAGGGCAGAAAATCGCTAGCTATATATATAATAACAAATATTTTGGAAAACGAAACATTGATACCAATGCAAGAGCAAGTGGATGCAGTGCTCTCTATGGTATCTCCCTTGGTACAAGATCAGCCAGATCAACCAAACATAGAGGAAGATCCTGAAGATTTCGCCGAGGAGCAAGGTCTGCTTGGCAGACTAATACATCATTTTAAATCGGAAACACCGGATCAGCAATATATGATATTAAGCGCTGCAAGAAAACATTTCAGTGCTGGTGGTAATAAAAGAATTAAATACACTCTGCCGCCTATAGTCTTCCAAAGTTATCAATTGGCCTTTACATATAAAGCATTGAAAGATCAGGTTTGTAATTTCTGTACTTAAAATGAGATAAAATCATTGAATAATGATGTCAACTGACATTCTCTTGTTTTTTTTTTCAGGACGAAATGTGGCAAAAAAAGTGTCAAAAAATTTTTCAATTTTGTCACACGACTATCACGGCACTGATGAAGGCTGAATTAGCCGAACTACCTTTAAGGCTATTTCTACAAGGTGCAATAGCGATCGGCGAAATCCGCTTCGATAATTTTGAAATGGTTGCTTATGAATTTATGAGTCAAGCGTTTTCGATATATGAGGATGAAATAAGCGATTCAAAGGCGCAGCTCGCGGCGATCACTTTGATTATCGCTACGTTTGAACAAATGAGCTGTTTTGGTGAAGAAAATGCAGAGCCTGTGCGTAATCAGTGCGCTTTGTATGCTAGTAAATTATTGAGAAAGCCTGATCAATGTAGAGGAGTCGCTACTTGTTCACATATATTCTGGTCAGGAAAATCTTTAGCTACAGGCGGAAAAGAGGTATGTACGAATGCATATCGATCTAAAGTCTGATTATTTAAAAGATAAATTATAGGAGAAATATATATACTTCGCAGATGCAAGAAGGCAATAAAGTATTAGACTGTTTGAAGAAAGGTATTAGGATAGCGAGCCAATGCATGGATACATCAGTGCAAGTACAATTGTATGTGGAATTGCTGAATCATTACATTTATTTCTACGAGAAAGGAAATACTGCTGTAAGATTCGATCACAGAATAGCATATCAATTTATTTTTTATATGAATTGGCCTTTTTAATTTGATTATTTTTTTAGGTGACCGTGCAAATACTGAATCAAGTGATTGCGAAAATTAGAGAGGAGCTTCCCAATTTGGAAGCAAGTGAGGAAACTGATCAAATACAAAAACATTTGGCAAATACATTGGAGCATTTAAGAAACAGGATGGAATCGGCGGATTCTGATGGACTTTCTTATCAAGGTCTTGTTCTGTAATTGCATAATCGGCATTGTAATTTTGTAAATAAAAGACTTCTAGAATATGGACAATATTATGGATCGATAGTATCAACAAATATTAGCATTAATTAGAATCCTGAAACTCAATTTTCATTTTTGTCTTTATTGCAAACAGGATTGTAAACTATATAGTAAAAAATAATTCGAAATTAATTGCGATTGTTATAACTCATATTAATAGTTGTACAATTATTTCTTAATTGGATAAATGTTTATATTAAATTATATATTACAAGATGATTTATTAACAATGTATCAAGTATATATATATATTGGAATTAGTAGAATTATATATATATTTACTCTTTAAAAAAACAATTCATTATAATTCAAACAATCTAGTTAATCCACTTCCTATTTTATCTCCGCGGTATTTATTTCAATTTCTTGTTCACTCGACGCCATTTTCATAGCCATAGCAGTATTTAACCCACCTGATTTAACCTCTACCACGTGTCAAACGACCGCATGTAGTAGAACGATTATTTGTGTCCGCATATAAATTATTAATACATACTGGAATCGTACTTGTGTATATGTGTAATTATTAGTGTTAATTAATCATAGTTCCGTATTTAAAAGAAAAAAATGGGTAAAGGACGCAAAAATAAGCCGAAAAAGAACTTCGCTGAAAAACGTCGCGAGAAACTAAAAGTACGATTCATAATTATTAATATCAGAGCTATATAAAAAAATAAGAGATAATTATACTTATACAAGATATAAAAATTATTAATATTTAATGATAAATAATTAAACTATGAAAATAATTAAATTGTGAAATTATATACACAAACGCTTATGTATATTTTAGATATTTAATATAAAAGCATATGTGTGTATATATTTTAAACATCTTTAAATTCTTTTCTTATCTGATTTAATATTTGATAGTAATATAAATTTAACAAGTTATATATTGACATATAATTAATATTTGTAGAAAAAGGATGAATGGAATAGCACTCCCCATAGAAGTTATGCAGATATTATTAGGGAGAACAAAGATTTTGAGAATTATTATAAGACACAAGGAATAGTTCCAGAAGATAAATGGGATGCGTTTATCAGCACTATGAGGACCAATTTGCCAGTTGCTTTTCGTATTACTGGTTCAAAAGCTGAAGCTAAAGCCTTATTGGAGATAATCAAAAGTGATTTCTTTAAAGAAATTTTAAATGCAAATTTGAATGATGATAAGGAAGATCTTAACAATGAAGTAAAGACTATTTTACATAGTTTACCTTTTTATCCGGAGGAATTGGCATGGCAATTACAATTAACTAGAAAAGATATTAGACGATCTGAAGCATATTTTAAGCTGCATAACTTTCTTATCGCTGAAACTAATAATGGTAGTATCAGCAGACAAGAAGTAGTTAGCATGGTTCCTCCTTTGGTGTTGGATGTCAAACCTTCGCACAAGGTACTTTTTTAAATTTATTAAAATTATTCACAAGATAGTGGACAAAATAAAATATACTAATTTTATCTACAGGTTCTTGACATGTGTGCAGCACCGGGATCCAAGACAGCGCAACTTATAGAAATGATACATGCAGATGAAAGGAATATTCCTCCAGGTAGCTAATACTAAGTTCAGTTAAGAGAAATAAGCATTATGTATAAGTAAATAATAAGTTTTTATGAGCTATTATATACTAAATATTTAATTGCTTGTTTTATAGAAGGTTTTGTAATAGCCAACGATCTTGATAATAATCGCTGTTACATGCTGGTGCATCAAGCTAAAAGACTGAACAGCCCAAACATTCTTATTACAAATCATGATTCATCTGTTATGCCCAATTTCATAATTACTAATCCAGATGGTACAAAAGACACATTAAAGTAGGCAATTCAAACTCGGTAATGATTATTTATATATTAAGAATTTTTATATAAACTTTTCGTTTTTTGATAGATTTGATAGGATACTTGCAGATGTCCCATGTAGTGGTGATGGCACTATGCGAAAGAATCCAGATATATGGTGCAAATGGAGTCCTGCTAATGGCAATAATCTCCATGGGTAAAAAAAAGCTTAATTTTCTATAAATTTATATATTGAATAATAATGCAGAAATTAATCTTAATTCTTTTGCAGAATTCAATATAGGATAGCGAAACGTGGCTTGGAATTGCTAACAGTTGGAGGGAGAATGGTATATTCTACATGCTCGTTAAATCCAATAGAAAATGAAGCAGTGCTTCATAGGCTTCTTTGTGAAACTGGAGACTCAGTACAGTTAATTGATTGTAGAGACTTGGTACCGGGATTGTTATGTGACCCTGGTTAGTCTTAAGATTAACAATATTTGAAATACTTGTAAAAGAGATTTTTTTTTTAATCTTTTAAAATGTTCTGTATATGATAATATAATAATGTATTTATAGGTGTTACACACTGGAAACCAGCATCTAAAAATTTACAATACTATAACACTTGGGACGATGTTCCAGAGCAATGGCAGACACAAGTACGGCCGAAAATGTTTCCTCCACAAGCAAATGAGGCTTCCAAATTTCATCTTGAACGTTGGTAAATACCAAATGATTTACCAAATATAATTATAACAATTTTGTAGACTGCATTTTTTTACTTTGCTCATTCTATAGTATGAGAATATTACCACATCATCAAGATACTGGAGGTTTTTTCGTGGCTGTACTGGAGAAAGTAAAATCTCTGCCATGGGAAAGTGAAGCCTGTACATTAAATCAGAATGTATCGAATCTAAGTGATAATGAAAACAAGGATGGACTTATTCCTAAAGAAGAAACTTCACAAGACAAGCTTTCAACAAGTGGAAAAAGAATATTAGAAGAAGAAAAGAAATCACGAGATTTACAAAGAAAAAGAAGAAGGATTGTTGGTTATAGGGAAGATCCATTTGTTTTCTTCAAGGATGAGACGGAAGATGTATGGCAGTCTATAAAGTGAGTTTGAGTTTTTTTTATTTGTTGAATAATTTTTTTTTTTTATATTGTATCATCAATATATTTTCAGAGATTTTTATGGTATATCTAATGATTTGGATCCGCGATGTCTGTTAGTAAGATGTCACGAAGGAAAAAAGAAAAATATTTACTTTACATCGCCAGCAATTCGTGACATAGTGATATCTAATGAAAATAAAGTCAAAATGATTAATACTGGCGTTAAAACTTTTGTGCGATGTGACAATAAAAATATGAAATGCGCCTTTAGACTTGCTCAAGAAGGAATGCAGAGTATCATTCATTACATAAGTGATAACAGAAAGCTTAAAATTTCGAAAGAAGATTTAATAATGCTTTTACAAAGTGATGACCCACATACACCACCGGAAATTGTAAAATTGAATCCAGATACTCAAGAACGTCTCAAAGATTTCAGTAAATATTAATGCTGAGTTTGTTTACCTTTTACATGATGATACACAAATATATAAATTTGAAAAATATATTTAATTTTTAAGCAACTGGAAGTTGTATACTGTTATACAAAGAAGAGGAAACTGACAATATAAATCAGCTAAATCTTCAACTGGTAGGGTGGAGGGGAATAATGTCTCTCAGAGCATATGTGCCTACTTGCGACGCGATTCACTACTTACGACTTTTAGGAGCAGATTGCTCTAAATTTGGTATGTTTTGTTATGTAAATATAATACACTATTATACTGTAACGAGAAGATGATTATTTACCTTACAATTTTATAGAGAAAAACAAATTCAAGGAAAATCGCACAACCGCAGTCGAGGACGCCAATAACGATGATATCGGAACTGAAGATTGATAAAAGAATTGTAATGGGGAATAGTAATAGTAAAAGAAAGTCGACGACGCAGAAATACTGACTGAAACTAATGAATCGTTCATTACGTAATTATAACTTGTCAATTTTTCTAATTTCTTACATGCGTGCTTTTAGTCGTGTGCTATATTTAAATGAAATATATAAACTGTATTTTTTATTTAACATGAACACATTATTCTAATGATAATCAAGTATTGATACTAGAATAATGTGATATAAATTATATTATGAATGAATTATAAATATAAAATATGATTTTGTAGGACAAAAACTTCGACAATGGAATGATGATGTAATGATTACTTTTACTATACATTTACTATGAAATAACTTTTATGAAATTACGTGCGATAAGTAGTTTTCCGTTTTCTAATACCTATATGATGCATCTCGCCATAATTTATACTACACATTTTTCTTATAAATATGGCCGGATGCGAAGGAATCATTAATTCCGAAACGAATTGATGTCTTTATAACATCTGATATCACTATCTTTAATAATTGATGCATCCCTCAAATTTCATAGGTATCATATGATAACGATGCGAGGAAGAATGAAATCTATTAACAACTTCTAGTATTACCTTGATTTTCAATCAAGTCATATCCTCCGCAAATTCACTTGATATAAGCGTGTCATCTAAAATTTTAAATATTAGGATTTTTAACTTACAATTAAAATCTCTTAAAGGATTTCTATCAATATAAAGGACGGGTTTTGCTATAAAAATCATTTAAATATAGATACAAATATAAAAAGGCTGGACAGCTCATAACATATATGTATATATATAAACTATAAAAAGAAATAAAATAAAAAATCTTCCTAAGATTTGTCGAATTCCTCCGTTGGTTTCGAAGTTGATGCTTGATGCTAGTAATCCCTACCCGTTGGCGATGTTAATTTACCACTGAGATTTTGCGAACTAGATGGCGATTTCGAACCTAGAATTATATAAGAATTTCAAGTTCCATTAAAATTATATAAAACAATTCTGTTGCTCTATACTCTATATATAACTATTGTTTCTTTGTAAAAAATATTTATATATATATATATATACATATACTTGTAGAGAGAGAATCTTTTTGTTTGTCATAAAAAAATAATATTGCACTATAGCTTAATAGTTTATTATATAAATAATATTAGCTCTTATATTATTATAAATAATAGTTTAAACAATGGCTTTTTTACTAGGATCAAGATGTATCAAGACTTACAACTTTTTCCAATCTTGTTTCGTGTATTATTTATACACGGATGTTCTCCCATGAGATGCTCTCTCCATTTGTTTTGATTAACTAAAGCCAAACAGAGGGGACAGCGTTCATATCCCTCTATAGGTTCTGAAACAAGAATCAAGATTCGAATTTTTGTCATATTTAATTTCCAGTTTCGGCAATTATAAATTGATTTCCAGCATTGTAAATGGTATCAGAATAGTCAGGTAATATTCACATACTTGTGCATTTTTTGTCTTGTCTATGATTTTCAAATGTACTTTCATGGACTGCCTGTTTACATGTTTCACATTTTACGTAATTACTCCTCATATCGCATTCATCTGTAAAAAGAGTTGTTAAAATTTACTATATATATTAATACATATAACTCCACAATAAGTGCGAATCATAAATAACATTATCAATTTTGTTTATCATACTTTTTAAACCTTGTTTATAGAATATTTTCTATTATTAAATATTATTTGAATATATAAAATTCTCATGTACTTACTTAACAAATGTAGATTCAAATAAGAAATTTCTACAACTTGCTTACACGCTTCACATTTTGTTAACATAGGACAAGTCCTCCAATAATGTATGTTTAAACCTTCTTCAGAATAGACTTGACCTTTTGATAGGCAAAATATGCACATTCTGAGAAATGAAATAGATGTTAAAAAGTTTCATATCTATTGTAAAATAACTTACGAATTTTAATTTGCACGTACTTATCTCCCTTATGATCAATACTGTTCTCGGACGGAGACGTGATACTTGTTGAACTTCCAGTACTTACGACCGGGCTCGACCTCGAAGGTGATTTCGTTAAATTAGATACATTATTTTCTGTAGATTTAGTTCGCGTGGGCGTCGTTGTTGCTTTATGGGTGGATTCGGCTTCCTTTTTCCTCTGCAATCATTTGCACATATAAATTTGAAACCTCAACTTCATATATTCGGACTTACCTGAAGATCGATCAAATCGAATTCATGGAAGAGCTGACGATACAACAGATTTCGTCGAGTTATATCATCGTCAGGTGGCAATTGCTTTCGCACCAGTCTGGGATTGACTTTGTATACTAGCACAAGAATCCTTTCGGATACTTTTCGCACCGCCTCAGCTGGATGGTGTAGACCAGAAGAACCTAATTCGGATAACGTCCGACAAGTCAACCCGCTACAACAGTTACAATACCTTATCAGAGTAATTGCGTTTTAATAATACATGGTCTTGAGGAAAGACCTCTGCGAATCGATTAGATAAAAGTCAGCGAAAAAACGCTTCGACAGCAGAAGTCCAAGATTCCTCAAAACGACTGGTAATTCTCATGCAGGCCAGAATATTTTAAGTATATAGTTCAAAACCACCTTTGTTTCTCTGTAGAGATGCCATGGCTCAGTATCAGTTGCTCCACCATCTCTAGTCTACTCAACGCTAGCCTTTGATGCGTGCTGCTGTTGACGGGCCTAGTTAAATGCACCGGTATTATATGTAATTCTCTTACACATTTGCAGTCTGCCATACTGAGGATTGTATGTACTGCCATATTATGTATCCTGGGAGTGGTATCACCGGATTTTGTCAAAAGTTCCGGCAGTAAACGTTCGACGCTTCTGGCAATCTCAGTCGAGGATACTCTGAATAAATTATTGATAAATCATCAGTTGTGGAAATATTGGAAGTTTATTATAATACTAAGAATAATAAAATTTGCTAATAAGAAGAGTTTACCTATCCGCGGCGAACTCAGCGAAGAAGATCCTGATAAGTTGCGCAGCTAAACTATACACACTGAAGACCTTGTCCCTAAGAGCTCTGTGTAACAGTAGAATCGCTGCTCTAGCTATTTTATTCGGAGAATGCTTTGACACCTCCGGATCAAACGTCTTTAGTTCTTCTTTCAGTTGCATCAGACCTTCCTCCTTATCCGTGAACTGTTTCGAATAGAATTTCTCCACCTATATACAATCATTATTATTCCCCTGTATTTAGAGATTATGGAAAACAGCTTTGATAATGTTTTTACCATGTCCATCCCGAAGACCGCGATAGGCAAAGCAGCTTGTTTTTTCTCTCTATCATTAAGTTTCGAGGTAACTTTCGTTTCTGTACTATCTAGGTGACATTCTCTCGTGAATTCATTCGTATGTGAACTAAAAAAGATATTTAAATTAGAAAGATTGCATAGTATTTCTATATCATCACAATATTTCAATATTATATCATCTTACTGTCTGAGAGCGGGAATAGTTCTTTCTTCATAAGCCTCATAACTTGAGCGAAGAGCCGGGCCCGCTGATTTAGTTTTCCGCCTGAGAGATCCCTTGTTACAGTTGCTCTGCTTTTCATGGACACCATTCGTAGGACTATCGGTTACCTCTGGAAAATAATAAAAATACAAAGATTTAATATTATATAAAAATTTTTAAAAATCTAAAAATTTCGATTATAATATTAAAAGAAAAACAGAATCGCGCGCGCGTATGATATCTTTAAATAAATTATACCGGGACTATTAGATTTTTGATGTAAAGGCGACACTGGTGGTTGATGTGCAGGACCAGTAGGTGACAAGGCACCATTGCGATTAGGTGGTATAACTAATCTCGGAGGAGATGTGATGTCATCGGGTAACACAGCCGTTTTCGAAGTACACGTATCAGCAGATGTCTGCTCTGTATCTTCCACGGATGACAAATTGTTTTTTTCTACAGGCTGTAGCATTTTTTTTCATTATTATTACTAAACTTTTGCTGTTAAAAGATTTCGCTACTTACCCCGTGAACTTCGAGCAAGTTGTATATTTCTAACGATTGATAAACCTGCTGTCTGTATTGTTGAGCTTGAGCCTTTTTAGCTTTGGCCTTATCGTAGTCTTCTAAAGCTATAGCGTACTTCTTTTCCAATTCATATTTGCCCAGCCGTTCTCCTGCTTTCCTTAAATTTTCCATTGCCACTTTTAATTTCGAAGCGTATTCGAATCTTTCCTCTTCTACCGCCAACAATTTTTTCGCTTCCATTTGCCTTATGATTTTAGCTACTTCCCGATCGACATACATTTCAAATGCTAGATCATCATAAGGCGAGGTATAATGTGGATTATATGGGGCATCTCCCTGTCCGGTTAATTCTTGACCGTAGGGTTCGCCAAGTATATTTATAGCAATAAGACCAACCTGATTGTAAAAAATAATTTTTAGATTTTTATTGCAGAAAATTAAAAAAATATAAATTCATCTTTGTACGTTTTTTAATTTGTCTTCTAAATTAATTTTGTTTAATTTAACTTATTTTATGCAATTTTATTAAACTATATTTTTAAACTATATATTATTTTATAATTAATTATTTGCCAAAATGATTCGTACCTGACAATAGGTGTTGTGCGCGTTACTGTGCGGTTTGTGTAGTCTGAGCTTCAATGACAGTGCTTCCGTCTCAGGAAGGGCCACGCTTTTCAGTTCCCTGCTCTTGTAAAGGGTCGACGCATTGTCGGATAGTGTAATGTAACCCAGGTAACTAAAGTCCGTCGAAGCGGATGCATTTTCTTCCCTCGATGTCCAGATCTCCAACTTTTCAGCTACAATTAAAATAAATGTTAATATTAATATTAATATATATTTCTTAGAGAAATCGCGTTAATAATTTTTATCAGAGAAGATTTATATCCGATTGTAATCTCAGATTGAAAACTGACATGATTCTTTTGCAGTTCATCGGTACAGTCTCATTTCCGGCAGTACACCCAGAATAAACGAGGGAAAGAAGAAGAAACGATGTAGCCCCGAGAAATTACGGTAAGCTCGTTAACTCAATTTCCATTGTCGGTAAATTGCTTTTTAATTAGAATTTTAATGAACAATAGCGACTTTAAGAATATTAATCTTTGTTTTCTTTTAACGTTACATTTATCTTATTGCCAATTTACTTATTTTTACATTATATTTGTAACATAGTTTGCTAACATTATTAATAAAAATAGTATTTAACAATTTTATCTTAAAGTAGCTTTTAGCACTAAACTAATAAATATAAGATTTCTCTCTCTCTCTCTCTCTCTCTCTCTCTCTCTCTTTCTGACAAAAATACAATTTTTAATATTTTTTATTTCAGCTCAAGATATTTTTTTGCAGTTAGCTGCAATTTACATTACATGTTCTATTATTGTTCAAATTATTTGTTAGACATCTATTTCAATTTAATATTAATATAAAAAATCTCTTACCTTATTTTTTGTAAATTAGATTTAAAATGAATAGTTGGATGAATATTTCGAATAGCGGATAATTTTTTAAAACGCACACTTACGTATGAGATACTGGTGAGCCAGAACCTGTATCCTTGTAAGCTTCGTGGGTCCATGAAGACGTAGAATTAGTTCCTGAGGATATGTGCAATTTCTTGCACTTTGCCAACCCCTTACCGTTGGCCCGTGAACATTAAGCTCTAACGATGAGTGTCTATCTTCCTCGCCTAAACAATAGATTTTAAAATGCGATTAAATCTTATTTAATTGTTCTACTCTACAAAAAGAACAATATATATTACTTCAGAGAATTTTTTCTATTATTTTAAGTTTAATTCTAAAGTATATATATATATATATATATATATATATATATATATATATATATATATATATTATTATAAATGTATATTTTATCTCGTATATTACGCAAGGTAACAACAAAAATTAATCTAAGGAGATTAAACTACAATGAAAAAATTGCTCTAGAGTAATTTGATTATCTTGCTTAATAGAACGAAATGATTAAACTAGGAGATGATATATAATAACTACGATATAATAATAGTTTGAATATCTAAGAGTTACAAGCATTCCATCAAAATGTCAATTTAAAGCCAAATGTCGATCGAACACGCTCAATGTAGTTCTTACTATACGTTACTTAATTATTGACACTTACTTTCATGGTGCTGGATACATTCTTACTTATTTAAATATTTTTTTGACTGTTGCTTTTACTATTTTAATTATTTTTATCCACATTTTCAGAATTTACAATTTTCTATGCAAAAAGAAATCGATATATTTCACTATTATTTTTGCTCTTTTTAGAATTTTAAAATACATTTTTCGAGGGAAATTGCGCCAGATCGTCACGCAATACTGCGGTTTCGTGCGCAATTTATGATTGCATATTAAATAGAACATGTATAACGGAATTATTCTAGAATCGTGCTACTTCGCATTTATGAATATACATTAGTAACATATCTTTGTAATTAATTCTACAGTATAATACAAAAGATTGCTTCCGTCGATTAAACCGGAGACACGTGCCGAATAACATGCTTCGTCGCAAGTTCGAGAAAATCGCGGTTCGTCGCGATAGAAGAAATCAATGTATCCGAATATATGATGAGCATTGAAACGTGGCAATCTCTCTTGGGAAAATTCTCTGGTGGATCATGTCCAAATTGAAGCGCTCAGAATTATACCAACTTGAGCCACAAAAGGTGAATTTTACAACACGACAAGGAAAAAATTTGAAAAATTTCTATAATTTTATTTAAAATTATTCTCGTAAATATTAATTGTAAATTCTCTAATTATAATTTTAACTAATTTTTATAGAATCACCATGCACATTCACGAATCACATTATTTTAACTATTATATCTATAACTGCTGCACTATCTGAAAAAATAGCGAAACAGTAATTTTTTGATGGGATTATTATATCCACGTATACCCATCTATGGCAAATTAAATTTGTTGAATTTTGATCTCTTTGTAATGTTTATCCCTTTTCCGACTCGAGGTTAGTACGTGATTTATTTCGCAATTTTGGATCTGGTTGCCTTACTCGTGGCGTAGACGACGTTGAATCCGACCTTCCTGGGCATGTCGAGGTATGCTGATTGCGGCGAATGATAAAGCGAACGATGAATTAATCGACAGAAATATTATATCACGAAGGGCGCTAATGAACGAACGGAGAGAAACACGGAGGGACACGTCAAAATCGAAAAGGCACAGCCATCTGCAAGCTCGATAAAGGGGGAGCTTGCAAGTTTCGCCCCGGCGCGCAGGCCACCCCACTTATACATCCGGCCGCGGCGAAGCTTGCGACAGAACTGGCTTTCGTATCTAGAACCACCCTCTATCAATTTCTGCTGATGGGTTAAGGGGTTTTCCTTACAAAAAAGCATGCGTATATTCGTCAATATATAATATTATTGTACACGTTGCTGTGATATGACACAAATATTAAAGACGTCGCAATATTGCTATATGATAAATGGAGGCTTCTGTATAATTAGCGAATATATAATATATATCTTTCGGAAGAACAAAGTGAAAGAGAATCAGGAATTAAAAATTTAATAGGTTTTTACTTCTTTTAGATGTGAAAGTTCAAGGATTAATGTTGCGATTGAATTGCTTTCTACTCTTTCCTATTCTTTTATCTCTTGAATTTAACTTTCGCGAATAATTCTGAATTAAAAATAAAAATATTTTCGGTTTTGCGGACGCGAAAAATATGCATCACATAAAATACTTGATTAAAACTAATTTTTTTTTTAAATTTTATATTTTTTAATTACATTGCTAAGTATATATCATATTAGGTTTAACAAGAAAACTAAAAAAAAAATTTAATTCCTAGTTTTGAAAATAAGATTTAATTTAACAGATAGATTCTTTTCAATTTATTTTGAAACTTAAGAATATTATTTTGAAATAATTGTTTATTTTTAGTTTTTTTATTTAATAAAACTTTTTTATACTTCGCTTATTTAAAGAATTTTCGGGTTAGTAATTTTTCAAGAATTACATGAATAGTCTATGAATTGATTAAGTTGCGATAATGTTTGAGAATCTCTGAGAAATTATTTCAATAAAAACTTCACATTACAAGGTCTGTTTATTATATCAGTGCCCACATCCTGGGTTAATCTAGTCTACTTGCGTCTTGCATTCTACTCGAGTCGAAATATAGACTGTAATTTCGTAATGGATCAATAAATGGAGGCTGCGTGACGTCAGAGGGTGCGGCGAGGGTAGACGAGCCCACAGGAATTGTTATATACGCATGCCTCTCTTTATCGTTAGCGGCCACGTGTAGAAGCACGTGTCTTCGTGAAATAGTAATATTTTTCTGCGAAAATGTTCATGTTATAAAAACATCGCGTGACAGAAAAATATCCAACATAGTAATACTGTGTATGTACATGTCTAACATTCATAATAATCAGATAATATTTGCTAAGAGATTTAATAATCAGCAATATACAAGTTTTTTTTTTATTTCAATATAATATATATATATATATATATATATATATATATATATATGTATATGTCATTTTTTTTAATATATCCATATTTTTTAATTATATATTCATACATATTGGTCATACTTAGACATTTACATAGTACAAAGTATAAAATGTTTAGCCAGGAAGTTTGACATTTATGGAAAATTAGAATTTTTCCTATTCTTAAAGGAAAATGCTCATCTTCATGTGGTAGCAAAGAGATATAAAAGATTCTTTACAAACTGGAAAATCTCTGATCCAGCAAATTTGGATTGACCATAGACTCTGTCAACAAATGTAATTGGAACTTCTCCTATTGTATAATTGAATTGCCTAGCCTTAATTATCATTTCCATTTGGAATGCATAACCTTTAGACATACAAGATTGTATCAACTTTTCCAATACATCTTTTTTATAAAGCCTAAAATTAAAAAATCAAAGATGAATACATTAGACATTTCATAAAAGTAGAAGTCTATGAAAAATTTACTACCTGAAACTACCAGTCAAATCACTTGCTCCAGGTCTCAGCAAAATCTGTGTTAGAAAATTTGCACTTCTACTGACTAACTTTCTTTTAAAATCCCATCCATAAACACCACCACCTTGTATATATCTTGTACCACTAACTATATCTAAATTGAGATATCGTTGCAGCTCAACCATTTTTGGAATAAATTTTGGCTGGAAAGTAAAGATTTTCTTATGAAATATGCTAATTATTACTAAATCGCTCTATTCATCTATCAACATAAAACATACATGATGAGACAAATCAGAATCCATGATAACAATAAAGTTTCCTGTTGCATATTTAATTCCATGCATGTAAGCAGTCCCCAATCCCAACTTCTTCTCTCTGGGCTTTAAAACTATTTTATCCTCGCCATAAACCTGTTGCAATTGCTTAGCCATATCCAGAGTACCATCTGGTGAACCATCATCTATTACAATAATTTCGTAGGCAAGCTCGCTGTAATATTTTAGATTTTCGCTTAACAATTATTTTCAATTTTCTGTTTAAATTAATTTGTGTCTTTATCTATTTATTTTTTTCTATTAATCATATATTTCTAATTAATTTCAGGTTATGCAGTTATCTCTCTACCTCTCTTCCATATATTTCACAATAAGCCATATTATTATCGGTAAATTCTCCACTTCATTATAAGTAGGAAGTAAAATGGAATATTTGTCATTTTTGCATAATTCTTTTATGTTTTTCTTCACTTGATCCTTATTAACCATTTTGGCAGCTAATTTCAAGAGATATTGCAACAACAGAAGTGACACTTTGACAGTTGGTCAAACTGATGACTGTGAGAGTGCATTCAGAAATTTTACCCGTGGAATAAAGTATCATTCAATTGACCAATCAAAACAAAGAAATCTTTGCTTCTGATTGGTCAATTAAAGACTACTCTACACTACGGTATATGTCTGAACACACTCTGGGAGAAAGTAGGCGCGCATGTTGATCGCAGCGACATCTCATTCATTTTAAATCTTGTGATTTTCAACGGAACACTGAATTACATCTCTCCTTGCAAGGTATATCATTTTTTTTATATATATTTCTTTAGAAAACTTAATTGTCTAATACTATAGTGTTAAAGTTATAAACAAAGATATATGTTATTCAATTTGAAGCATTTAAATAGGTTTAATTAATAAATGGTGTTGAAAAATGTATACTAATAATATGAGCGCAAATAGTGAAGTTGGCACGATATAATTCTGTTTCTGGATACAAAGTACATAAAATTATTTTAACACTCTAAAATGTGTTGTTTTATAAATAAATCATAAATATATATAAAAAAGAAAAAACATTTTTTTTCTAAAGTAAAATACAGTATATTTACGCTGCCAATTTTTTTTTGTAACAGCATAACATTTAAAAAGTTTTAGACTTTATCGGTTAAAATAACAGGAAAAACAAATTAAAAACGCATGTAATTAAGTAAAAATACATTAAAATAATTGAACAAATTTTTAGAAAAATATATAATAAGGCGCGTTATACAAATTAATAAAATTATTTATATGAGAAAAAACATTTTTTAATAAAATATCTATTTTTTATATATTACACAATATTATATTTTAATATATTTATCTTTATTTTTGTGCTTTTTATATAACTTATTAATTTTGTTATTACATATTTATCTCCTTCAGTTTTAAAATATTATCTCATAAAATTATCGGCGTAATGAGTTTACAAGCATTCCGCAAATATCCGCGAAGATGCGTTTATGCATACACGTTCGCACATACACACACGCATTCGCACATATAAATATACATATTTCATATATATTTGGTCCATTGGTCGTTTCCGTTGCGAGCGACAAAGGTCGACCAACTGATAGTAGCGGTTGAATAATTTTTGACACCCAGGACAAAATGATTAGTGGATGTAAGCTTTTATATCTGCGATAAATAAGTTTTAAGAATCTAAATCTGTAATTATTATATATATGCAATAAATATATATCCATAATTGTTTAAAAAAACACGCATTAATTTTTTTACACTTTTTTATAACAGAGAAAAAAATAAAAATATAAAAGACATATATATTTCATTTCTATAAAATTATTTATGTAATTTTATAACTCACGTCCACTATATTTATATTTTGAATTTCAGGTATGGATTTTAATGATATAAACAAATTACTATTGTAGATTATTGTTTAAGATTTTTATACTTTTGTGAAACAGAAAAAACATGAAATTATATTTTAATATCGAAAATTTCATGCTATCCTTTTTTTCCATAGCGAAGGGTGAAATCTCCTGGACGGCCCTGTCGATCCATCCCCCATTCCATGGAACAGCGTGAGTGTTCACGCCGACGATCCCCACCATCACCTCCACCGCCGTCGACCTCGAGATAGCCGAGGAGCAGCCGCTGCTTCGAAGCAAACGACGCCGCACTCTACGGTCGGTCGTTGACGGATCCGGAGTGTTTATTTCTCCGCTCCGATCAGTGTGTAATCAGCGTGTGCATCTGTGCTCCTGCGAATTTATACGATAGTGTCGGTACGTAAGATTAGCGTCGTGCAAATTTTTCGCGATATTTTTCCCCGCCGATTTTCGAAGCGAATCAAAGCGCGCGGTAGAAAACGAGCGTCGGCCGATTTTACGAAATCGCTCGTAGGTGTGTGTCTGTGTGTGACTGTGTGCGTATGTGGTGGAATATATCAGCAGTGATCATGCTCTGTGTGTATGTGTGTATGCGCCGATCTGTGGACTACTTAAAATGCTTTTTGTTCGGCCTTTGCTGTTGGAAGCTGGGAATTCGGCAAGACGCGATCGCCGATGGTTAAATCTCGATGGAGCTTTCAAGATGATTGATTAAGAATATATAAATCTATCTTATTAAAGATATAATAATTTTTGTGTCAATCAATTAAGAATAATCTTTATGTTACGCGAAAAACGAATTTGCAATTAAGATCTAGGACAATGATTTTGTACGCGTTCGTTATTCTCTCAAACTTGAAAGACATAGCTGGGAGTCTGCGTGGATTATTTTTTGTCCGCTTCTCTTCTCATATGGTCGTAAGATTTCGCTTTTTTGTCACAATGTCGCAAGATTGTTAGCGATCTCTCATCGTTCTTGACTTTTTCGCGCAGAGATCAGCGATTCTATCGCAAACTATCATCTCCGCGACGAGCAAACTGCGATCATTGTAATTTCTGAATTTTCAGTATCTATTTCCATGACTGCTTTCCCGATTTTATGACTTGCTACATGTATATCAAATTACAAGATGTAACGACAATGACGTATGTAGACAATGACATATGTAGCTGGCGTCATGTTTCGATTCCGCGATTTAATCAAATTGCGCGATACATGTACGGTTGACATATCAGCTTGAACAATAATTTTGGGTTTTGTTGTGAATTCTTTATGGGACGCGTGAGAAAGTGATGCGGATTTAATAAAGGTCCACGTACGCAGCACCGTGGCTGCCTGGCTAACTCCGAGTTCCGGATGGCAGGCAGCATGGCGCACACCGTCGCGAGGGGTAGATTGAACCGCTCCGCACCCTGCGATCAATAAACTCGCCGAGAGGGAGCAGCCCCGTGACGAGCCGTTCAACTCCGCCACATTTTGTCTCCCTTCTCCCTTCTATGTCTTTTCATCCCCTCTCGCGATCGTTTTCTCTCCACCTTCCTCCCCCTGCCCGCTTGTTCGCTGTTCTTCAGCCGTAACCCTTGCTATCAGCGATTCAGCACGTGCACTTCTACTCTGTTTCGCAACGAGATTGCGCTCTTGCGTTCTGCTGCAGATTATCGCGGACCAACGAACGTCAAAGAGACTTCTGGTTTTTTAGAGCTTTTCTCGCGATTTTGACCTGTTCTTGCGGAGCGTCGATATTGCGGAAAGAGCAAAAGCTGTAGGAAATATTTTGCGGTTTTTCATGTTAAACATTATTTTATTTTAATTTCAAATTATAAAGAACAATTAGAGCAAAGGATTTAATATTGTTAATGATCGGTCTAAAATTAATTATTTTTTTATAGAATAAAAGAGTCCTTAAATAATAATTTAATTCCAAGATATTAATCCAGTCATTCATTCAAATCATATTTATGATTTCTACAAGCAAAGAACGACCGATTACATGACACTTTGGAAGTCATAAAGATTAGCTTACGTGCGTTCTTAATGCATGCTAAAACGCCACACGCGTTGAAAGCAATCGTGCCTTTAATGGTTACCAAGCAATCAACACGACACTAAACAAAATTTTTTAAATTTTATTTGCCAAATTTAAGCATTCAGATTAATAACTAAATATATTTTAGAAAACTTTTTTATAATAGCTATTGAAATATACCATCGAGACGAACCATCGGTGATTGTTTTACAGTCGATGAACGTGTTGTTCAATCAGTGTATTTTATGTGAAATTAGGTGAAAATCAAAGAGGAAGAGAAAAAGTGCGCTCAGAAGGAACGAGATAAGGATGTGGCGAGAACATCCAGGCGGGGGGTATAAGATACCCGTCAACGTCATGCTCCTGTTAGTTGCTGTCCTGGTATCGACAACGGGTGAGTCAACTTTAAACTAAAAGATCTCATTCACACTGCGTTTCTTGGCGTGACGCGGCGATAATTACCGAGAAACATTGATGGATGCCGGTCATGCGATTTACATCAAAGATTAGAAAAAGATGTTTATTCGAGAAAGACAAGCCATGACTTTTATGTATTAAATGCATAGTAAGATGCATTAATAGAACAAATTTCTAAAGCAATAATGATATAATATTAATATGATTTTTTTATGTGATGAAAATATGTGATGAAGAAAAATTATAAGAATTAGATTTAGAAATAAATTAAAAGATTATGAGAATAATTAACATTTTTGTTTAAAAAAATATAATTTTTGCTAACTAAGAGCTTCTTAAAAGTTTTGTACAAATTATACGTTGAATCTTGTGTATCGCAGCAATTTTTCCTATGTTTAAGTATTCATAATTCCTTATGCGTAAGTTATCTACTTGACATACATTTGAATATATTACTGTAATATCTTTTAAAATATATCTCAGTATATCACATTACTTGTCAGTTGATGCGGCAGATCATTCTCGATAGTACATGCGTGCTTTCAATATATATAATATTAGATATTAAATATCTCCAGATTTTTCTAATTATTATTAGAAAAATTATTAAAAGAAATGAATTTATTTTTATTAAAATACAAGAAATTTTTGTTATTTATTATGAAGGCAAACAATAAAAGAGTGAAATTTTAAACATATAATTATAAAATAAAATAAGATTATTGCAATTGTTAAATAATTAATTTACGATTTTTGTTCTTATTCTTTGTGATTTACTCTAACGGTCCACGCTGCTGCTTTTTTTAGCGTGATCTCATCCGCGTATTTTGAACCTAACAGGCGGTTAGTTGGGACCGTGAAAGGTCCTGAGTATAGGTAGGAACGAATCACGAGACGCAGCTGCCGGCGGAAAGACTAAGATGAAGGGGATGAGGAGATCGAGGGAAAGGAACAGCTGCTGTTCTCAGAATGCAGGCTCACATCATGCTTCGGAAAGAATTGCATTCGGTCGCGAATACTCGCCACCAGGTGAATCAGCCTGTTATATGAAACCTCCATATTTCAACAAGAGAATTTTACTTATTATGAAGTATAGGGGCACCAATTTTGAAAATTCACGAACTTTCTAATCGATCTTTGAAAAAAAGATAGAAACTGAAAGTGATTTAATTAATCTCATCAAACAAAGTTGAACATTAAATTGAACATTTGCTTTAGGTTTTGTTCCAATTGAATGATACTGATTATAAGTATAAGTCACAATAAAAAATTTTAATCACATTTTACTATAACATAATTTTATTGAATTTTAATAATCTTTATATTGGATACTGAAAATTGATTGCATTTACTTTGAACTAGAAAAAACCACACGCTTAAAGAAACATTCGTTATTTTGGTATCCAACAGGAAGTCTTAGAAATAGATGCAGTCATAGAAGCCATATAAGATCCGAAGAGTCCGAGAGTTTTATTAAGCATTTCTTTAGACTTTCTCTACTGAAGCGAAGGTCATATCCACCCTCGCAGTCATCAATATGTGTAGAGTATTAATATAATTTTAATAATTCTATAGTAATTTTGGAAACAATAACTTTTTTGAAATTTCGTAATTTTTAATTTAAAGTTTTATTAATTTCAGTAACTGTTTTGTTTATTTTAGAATTTTTTCAGAAATAACCAGAAAAGAAAGAATTAAAAGAATTAATTAAATTTTTTATTTTTTTAAAGACAATTAAACGTTGTAACAAGTTTTTATTATGAATAATAATTTATGACACATGACAGTTCCAGCAAAATGAAAATATATACGAATTTATATTAAATGCCTCTTCTGACTCTTTCAAGATTGAAAATTTGACATTAGACTAACAAAAGATCGAAGCACAAGTTCCATCAAAAGATCGCTTAATCGACAACTTATGATTTCGAGATATTTCTCATTATTATGTACGTCACACCATTTTACGTTCCAACACGTACAGACGCGAAACTAATATGAGCACACATGTGAGCCGCACGTGCAACGATCACGCGTGCGCGAGTATGTGTGCTGGAAATATATTCGATGCAGCGTGTCCGGACGTTTCAAAGAGCTATATCTATATATAGATTACAGAGCGGTTGTCGACCGAGAAGAATCTTGTCTTTCATCGGGGATGCATAAGAGTTCAATTTCGAAAAAAAATTTTACAATGTACTTTTGCGACCGATATCCGCTCATACAAATGTACTATCTATCATGTATAGCCACATTAGCCACAACAATACTCTGACACATGAGCCGTTATTATGCCGTGCACGTGTTGTAGAAAGCATAAATAATGTAACTCTTGGACATAAACATGCAATCATCATTGAAACGTCTTGTGTGTGTATGCGTCCAGTTAATCATTATAATATCTAAATATTAATTTAATCTTTTTGGCGCTTTCGCTGTCTAATGCTATTGTAATGTTTAAACATCGTCAGCTTAACAAGATATTCAAGACAGAGAAAGAGAAAAAAAAATATTTAGTAATAGCTTTAAAAAAAAAATAAAATGTAAGCTATAGTTATTTATATACTCTCTTTCATCAAAAATAGTAAAAATTATGTGATACTTTGTTTCATGCGCTCTATTTAATCAATCTGTTACGATTTAGTGTAATTCTACTTAAAGAAAGTTACAATCGGCATGCAAATTTAGAAGGAGCGAGGATAAGCGACAAAACTGTGAGATAATGTTTGAATGACAGAGATAGCGCAGATCTACAAAAATTCTGAACACCTGTTCTTTATACCTGTGTGTATGTATCCTGTCGTTCACTCCAACGGTGCGCGCTTCGCCCAACCGGTTCTTCGTGACTTGATTTTATACTGCACCAGGTTTATTTGCTCTCACTTTACTGCAGCCGTCGTCGTAGGTGAATCAGTAGGTGGTTATATGCGAAGAAAGTAGCACAGTAAATCCTTATACAAATTTTGGACATTTTATGTAAAGCAACAAATGACTTGTATTATTAAATATTTGCTACAACTTATAAAGATGTTAATTATTTTTACATATAAATAAATAAAGATTGCATGAGAATTTTTTCTCCGAGATAAAATATAAATTAAAAATTATTGAAATTATTGAAATTATGATTAATAATATAACTAATAATAATTATATAAATAAAAAGTATATCATTATTTTTATATTGAATTACATAAATAAAATTACATAAATAAAATTGCATAATTAAATAAATTATATATTATATATTAAAAAAATTATTTACTATGCTTTATAATATTCTTTAGAAGACAATATTCTCTTGCTTTTTATTATTATAAATATGTATGTGTTTAATATGTAATATTTATGCATTTTGCAATAAGTTTACAGTGATACATAAACTTCTATTGATGGAAACATTCCTGCTATCGATGATATTTGTAAAAGCAAAAGGCGTAACTCTCTGCGACGGAAAAGGAATCACGCATTGTCGTCTCCCTTATGCTCTCGTGACGTTGATCGCATATTATTCAATAACAGATCCGACAACCTGTTGTTTGCTGCAATTGGCAACGCGCCAATTGAATGTGGGTGTCGCATATCCTGGTTAAAACGAATGATAAGCGAAACTCGAAGACACGAGACATAAGGTCTCGTCGTGATGTTCGTGATGTTTTAAATTAATTAGCTTTTTGCGCGCACGTGCTAATATTCCCACAAGCTATTAAGCGTTTCTTATATTTTGTTTTATTTACAAAACATTTTCTTTTTGTAATTAAAACACTTCTATAGCTTTTGATCTAAAATTGATCATTACATCTAGAAAATTACTTAAAGTCATGGCATGTCATTTATCATTTAAAAAATTCAAGACAACTTTTATTTATCTTGAAAATATTATAATTACAAAAATCGTTTTAAATTTGATTGATTAAAATATTTATAATGTTTCCAAATTATATGTAATCTTCGAAATAAAGGGTTTTGTAGCAAGAATAGCTTAAAAACAAACATTCGTAAAATAAATGGAAATATTTGCATTTTATTTGCAGTTGTTTCGGCTGAAGATGTATCCATGGGACCGGTATTTGTCAAGGAACCTCCAAACCGAGTTGATTTCTCAAATGGAACTGGAGCCGTTGTCGAATGCCAGGCAAGAGGAAATCCTCAACCGGATATCATCTGGGTTCGCTCTGACGGAACTGCTGTAGGAGACGTTCCTGGGCTGAGACAGGTATTATGCCAAGCTTTGACTTATTTTCTTTATTTAAAAAACAATAGTATAATAAAAATTAAATTTTATTTACGATTAATTTTATCAAACTTTTTTAAAAATATGTGGCGTTTGTTAACTTATTAATGTTGCAATAGATATTCTTAGTAGAAAAACAGGTTTTTATTCATTTAAAGTAATTTTTTTTTTATATGGGAGGACAAATTATTTTTTTAAATAGCTGCAGTCATTCTAATATCAAACACCTTTCTGTATCATGCGAATGAAAATATTAAACATTTATGCCTTTCTATATTCATTTACACGATCATGAAAAACGCGTCAATTATTTCTGAGTTTGCTGTTACATGATTATGCAAGTTTAGACTACATATGATTATTGATTCCTCGCAGGTTTTGCCAAACGGAAATTTGGTATTTCCCCCTTTCCGCGCTGAGGATTATCGTCAGGAAGTTCATGCTCAGGTCTACAGCTGTTTAGCACGTTCCCCTGCAGGTTCGGTACACAGTCGTGATGTCAACGTGAGAGCTGGTGAGTGTCATTTTTATATTTATTCATTAAGTATTGTTTAGCCATCTACAGTTTTTTATAGAAGATGCCCCAAAAAAGTATAGCAATTTTAATTTTAGTTCTAATAAATAATCTGACAAATTTTTGGTACATATTAATTTCGGAGAAAAAAATGAATTTTTAAAATATTTAATATTAAAATAAATGTGTATGTGCAGAGATAATAAAATTTGCAATTAAAATTGTGAAAAAGATAGAAGCAATTTTTGAATTTATTAAATTAAATGCAATTTGGTACAAATGATTTATTAAAATCAAGGTCAATGATATTGTGTGTGGAAACATTTCATGTAATGAAATTAATTGTTTTTCCAGCGACTTAATTAGTCTATTCAAATTCTTTTGGAAACAAGAAATGGAATTGCTCAAAGCAAATGCTTATTAAATTTTCAAGTTTAGTTTAAATTCAAGTTTAATATTATATAATAATTTTAAATGTTAAAAAATTTTTTAAAAAATTTTTTATTAATTTTATTTCTGAAAATTATTATATGTAATATTATATACATACATGTATTTAAAGTTAAAATAATATTGTAGAAATATAAGATGGCTAAACATAGGAAAATTTAAAAGATATTATTTTCAGCAATGGCTAATCGTGGCACGTTTTATCGTACATTGTTCCACGTTTATGGAACATAATTCGACATAGTTCTTTGGAAGAACTTTAATTCGGTAAAAAACATTGGTATTAATTCGATAATTTGACTAATAAATATTCGGTCAAGAGACTACAATGTATTGCTCTTTTAAATATCTTGCAATCTCTGCCGCCGCCGTTTATGCAAATATATATTAAATTCGTTCTCCAGTCTCAATCTGCTCGCAAGTAATCAGGAAATTACTTTTTACGATCGATGTAATCACATTTCTACATGATGTCATTCCATTTCTTGCAAAGTTGAAAATACTTCTGAATCACATGTAGTGATGTCATTAGACTTGACGTCATGTTGTTTTATCGATCAGCGCAGATTCACAGCATCCTTATTTTTCATTATTTAAAAATAAAAAAATTATGTATACAAAAATAATATATAATATTATTATAATAAATATTCTTTGCAACATATTTTATTTAAATTTTATCTTTTTTGTGACAAAAGTATGTAACAATTATTTAGTAACATTATATTTCAGCAATTAATTATATTGTCATTATAAATATAATAACAAAATTTATTAATAATGTTCCTATATTAATTAGATTCAATTTTGAAACAAGTATTTATTTAAAGAAATGTTTGTTTCAAAAAATATATTTAAAATATTATTGTATAGACTTTTATTGAGGCTGGAGTGAATTCACGTATTTGACAACATACCGTGAACGCTATTTTTTGTGTACAAAATTATAGTGGTGGCGCAGTATTACGACACCGATGTCAATAAGGAATACGCGATTCGTGGGAACAGTGCCATTTTGAAATGTGTCGTTCCCTCTTTCGTCGCCGATTTCGTCAAAGTCCTATCTTGGCATACAGATCAGGGAGAGGAATTCGTACCTGGCGATGACTTTGGTATTATTAGAAGCATTCGATCAGTAAACTAAAATCGATCTCCTTATATTTTTTGCGAGCAGAAAATTTTGTTGTTGCATCTTTAAAGGTACATAGAATGATTTATGTTTCGATTACTATATAAATTTGAACAGGCATTATGATTTATTATGATTATATAATCGTCTAAAACAGAAAATTTTATACTTAATATAAATCTTGCACGTGCAAAATATTAAAGCGCATTTTTGAAAAAATATAATAAAATTATATTGGAATATTGTTAAAAAGATATCGACATTATTTCAATTGATTTATGTCTCTCACAGAGACAATTAAGAAATAATGTCGTTATCACATGCTCGTATGTTCGAGACCACAAATGCATCGTGTCGTTTGGTTGAATAACTGACACCATCCGTGCAACTCGGGCGCTTCTCGTATATTGATCTCAATTGCCATCGTGGCGAAATGCAAACCCATTTGGAGCGCGAAAGTATATGGGTCGCTCACTTTCCACTTCCACGGCCAATATACGTACGCCTGCATCGTCATTCGTCTCGTTAACGTTATTCCCTACTCGATATATCTAGCTAGCGCGTTAACCGAAACAATCCAATATTTGATCGATGTGTCCGCTATCTCTTTTGTTTTTCTATTAAACCACACGGTTATACGATATTTGTTTCTGGCGCGTTATCTGTCTATTTTTAAAGTGTCAGTTTGTTTAAACAATATTTACTTTAGTCTAGTTTCTTTTCTTTATTTGAGAAATTCATCTATGTTAGATACTTTCGCACAATGCTAATTAATTTTAATAATAAAAATAATAATAATAATAATGAATAATTTATATATATATAATAAGTATTTTATAAATTAATTTTTGCCTACATATCATATACAGTTACGCAGATTTGTTGTTATATTAATTAATCAGTCAATCTTATAAAATTATAAAATATTTAAGTATGTCAATTAAGACAATTGTAATACAAACAATTCAATTAAAAATTTTTTTGAAACATATTGACTTATCAATATGAGTATATATGGGTATACATACGCATGTATCGGGGTTGGACAATCGATCGTATACTCTCATGACGCCTGTTTGTCGGCAACTGCGACATGAGATGCGACAACGCGAACTATTCTGCTCGCAAAGCAATGGCAAAATGTATTGTCCAAAGCTGTCGTCAACGTCGTTTCATTCGGTTTAAATAAAAAAATTAATTTTTTTGCGCGCCCGCGTGTTTAAAAACACTATTTGTCAATATATATTTTCGCATTGTAAAATTGCATTTTAATCGAGCAGTTTCAAGCAGCGTTGTCATAAAGTACAATTCATTGAAAATATTTTGATAAATGTATTTCCAATCATTGGAAACTAAAATGCCACAAGAGTGGACGCCTATCGCTCAATAGCAGAAACGAGGACACGCAGATTATTTCGCCCGTTTATTACAGTGGTGCATCAGTATTATCAGTCCGAAGTCAACAATGAATACGTAATACGCGGCAACGCGGCTATTCTTAAGTGCAGTATACCGAGCTTCGTCGCGGAGTTTGTTCAAGTCGTTGGTTGGCAGGACGACCAGGGAAACTCTTTCGATCCGGATCAGGACAACGGTACAATTCGAGATTTCTAAAAATATTTGAAAAAGTCGGAATGCGCGTGGGCAGCGAATGATAAATTAGTCAACGTCGTCGATATCGTTTCCTACATAACAGATTTCTCTTTATCGCAAATCTTGCGAATATTTCATTTAAACTGAAATTTAAATGAGAAATTTAAATTTAGGAACAACCTGAAATGTATTAAACTTATTATTACTGTCTTTATATATATATTTAAATGAAAAGCTTTAACCGTATTAGTTTAATGTTTTATTTAAGAAAGCTATGTAACTGTTGTAACTTCTCTAGGTACTCTGAAATATCTACTTATTACTTAAGAACCAGTTTGCGTAATTACATAGCATAGAGCATCAAATGGTACAATGTTAGTTGTTAGGCTGCAATAGATTGCAATCTCTTTAATCGCCTAATTTCCTCCAGAGAAATTCATTTCATTTTTTTACGAAATGATTAAATCAACGCGCATAACAAGATATTGCCTTACGAGTGTACAATGACTTGCGCGTCATAATGATTCAGGAATGTGTGTTGTGGCGTCCTGAGTCGAGAAAATTGATTCTCCTCGATTAAGCACGCAACAACACGCAACACGATGCGATGTTAGGAAGCGTGCGATGTGCGATATAGTTACACAATGCGCCATTATAATATTATCTTTGCCATTATCTTTCGCAGTCGTGACTCAATATTACGAAGCGGAAGTTGTATCGGAGTACGTAATACGTGGAAATGCGGCTATTTTGAAATGCACCATACCGAGCTTTGTCGCCGAATTCGTGTCGGTCGAATCGTGGGTGGGAAGCGATGGCTCAACCTTCAAATCATCTACTGATTATGGTACATGCTCTCGTCCATTCAGAATACTTACTCTCCTATCCTTCCAGAGAAGAATTCTTTCTTAAAAGGGATAATATGCCGGAAAGATTTTATACTCTTTTTTTATTTTTTCTATTTTCATTCAGACATTATGAGAAAGTTAATTATTTATATTAATTTAATGGCATAAACGATGATATTGTTCATGATATTTTGTTTCTTTGAAAATATGTATGTATAAATATATAGTATATGTCACACATATAAAAGATTACATATACATATATATACTCTCTGCAAATTAAATTATTGGGATGCATTTTAATTAATTTATGAGGTGCAGGCGCAGGTTGCAATTTGTATGACAACAATTATGTATATGATGACGGCAATAAATGTACATAATAAGTACACAGAGTGAGGAAATTCTCTTTCCGGTCATATCACCCTCTGTATCCATGCTACTCAGACACCTCGTCCCCTTGTCCAACTTTGTCAAAGTTCAAAGTGGCACGTGGTAACGATTCGTTTCCGCTGGCCGCGCGGTCTGATAATCTGACAGCGGCTTTGAACGGCGGCGGCAGTACATACATACATGAAGGTTAATGAACCATCCGGTGGTTCTCACGCCGCGAATTATGACAGGCCAAAGAAAATAAGCCGACACCGCGCATCCATGACGCGAGCGCCGTGAATTTCGGGAAGTTTGATCGAGAAGCTGCCCTGGGGAAAGTTTTAGAGTTGCAGATCTCATCGTGATGTAATATTATAGTTTAGTAAGCACAAAATAAAAATTACGAAAGAATGAAAAGAATTCTTGGAATTGTTCAATTGTGATTGTATTATCGCGATGACGTTTTATTCCATACAAACATATTCATGAAGTACGGAAGTATAAAAGATTGCAAACAGTTTTTTCTGCAAATTTAAAAAAAAATATTGTTTGCTTTCAATTTATTAATACACTGATATCTTTAAACAGTTTGAATTTTTTCTGTTCATCGATGAGAGTGACGAATTAAAAATCTAATTATATTTTTTTGTGATCCTTTGCACAAACTTCTCTTTTCTATCTACAAATAATATGACAAACTAAGAATAATAAACATACATATATTTTGTACACTTACATAGTGCTAACTATATTTAAACGACCTCTTTGCGATATTTGTTATTGGTTTCATTAAATACTCGTTTTAATTTGCACTCTCTACATAGTCGTCACTCAGCCTTATAATCCGGAGATATTGACTGAATACGTTATAAGAGGAAACAGCGCGATCTTAAAGTGCAGCATTCCCAGTTACATCGCAGAATTCGTTACTGTCGAGGCGTGGATTCGCGAAGATGGAGAGGTTTATCTTCCGGAGGATCCTGCAGTCGTACAGGGTACTGCAGATCCATCCTCAATTATTTTAGGCATCCCATTTAAAATTTGTATATGAATTAGGTTGACGTACATTAATTTTTTACAATAAATGTCTTTTATAATTTAATTCTAATAGAAAAAGATATTGAAAGTAAAAGTGTGCCGCAGTAGTTTAATTTAATCTTTTAAAGAATTTAAAAAATTAAGAAAAAAAATAATCTTAAAATTTAGAAAATTAGATTTAGATTAATTTTTTTCAGGTTTTTAAGAAAGTGAAAAGCGTTGAATTATTTTTTTATCGCCTAATCATATGCAAATTTATTGCGAAAGACATTAGTCGCTTATTTATGTCCATGAGATATCTTTAACCAAAATAACATACTCACTTTTTCTCTTACAATCCTATTGCAATATTTATATTCTAGTCCGTCGTTCCGTCAGCTTTAACTTCTTGAGGAATATGCATTTTTATAAAAATACATATTTACAAAAAAAATTGGTAACTAACATGAGGTATCGTTTGTAAAAAAAAATACAAAACACTTTGAAATTTTTGTTTAATTTATTTCGTATAAAGTGATATGAATTAATTTTTTTATCATTATGTAAGAAACATATAATGATGAATGAATTCTTAAAGAAATGGTTCTTTCCATCGCGTCTCAAAGAGTTAACACGTTGCCCGCGCCGGCAGTCGTTTCGCAGTTCTATGTCACTGAAGCCGAGAACGAGTACGTGATCCGGGCTAATAGCGCGATCATGAAATGCAAAATACCGAGCTTTGTGTCCGAGTTTGTCTACGTGGATCAGTGGGTGGCCGACGATGGGACGATTTACATGCCCGGACAGGAGTATGGTATGATACCGGTCAATGCCGAAATAGTATGCGTTGTTGGGATTTGGAACAATTTCTGTATTCTCTTCTTTTCCCGCATTCTCATTTCCCTCCCTCAAATAAATTCGCGACACTTTCTTCTCGTTCCCCGACAACTGTCGGCTGCAACCTGCAACTCACGGTCATTTCGACTTTTACTTTTTAATATAGTCTGGTGTAATCGAACACAATGACAAAGAATTGCATTTATAAGCATGAATGTTACGAGATAAATATCAAGATCATGTCAAACACATGTCAAAGATTACACGAAATCTGAAAGCCATAACAGTTTCAGCGACGCAAAACATGATAGTATTATCGAATTTTAATTGTCTTTCGGTTCAGTTCGAGTAGCGTGCGTCAAAGCAAATAAATTACATTCTAATTCAGATATATTAAATCATGATGTATGTATGTCATATCATGATCTGTTCGAGAATTCGCGCATTGCAGTGGTCCAGCAATTCTACGAGACGAGGGTCATTGACGAGTTCGTCTTACGCGGAAATACGGCAACTTTGAAGTGCCTCGTGCCCAGCTTTGTGGCGGATTTCGTAGATGTGATTGAGTGGCAGGCTGAGGATGGCTCGACGTATAATGCGAATAGTCAACAGGAAAAGGGTACTTTACGTTATGCCGGTTGCACGAAATCAACATTAACGGAGTAATACCGTAGTTTTAATTTTTTGCGATATTTAATTTTTCATTCTACAACCCTAGAAAAAATTAATTGTTCTGAAATGCAATTTTTTATTTGCCTTTTCTAGATAAATCTTATTTCTTTTTGTGTATCCTCTTAAAACTTGTCAATATATTTACTTTTATGAACCATTCTTACAAATTGAATTACGATGTACTCATCTCAGATGGTCCATCCGTGCATATATAAGGCACATACGTTGTTGGATAGGACGCGCATTCTCGGATAGTGGAAAGAAGGATTAGTGGTGATGGAATGGAACGCGGATCTTGCCGAAAGTTTGCCCTTTCCGATTCAGCGATCGGCAAGGGTGAATAGAGGCAGAGCATGCGGCTGGCAGTGACTTCGTTCAGTATGATCCTCGGATTAAGTTAAATCGGATTAATCGGGTCGAGAAGCAAATTAACGCCCGCGCGATTCTAGATTGATCTACTTTCGGTAGAGAAGAGAGAGAGAGAGAAAATGATCGTTAAAAGGTTATTTCTGACGACGTAATCGAATTTACTTTACGGCCGCGAAGTCAGTACTGGAAGAAATTATGATATTAATTTATAAAGTATATAGCAAGCATTAATGTATTAAATTTCCTTTGTTCCAATCATGCTATCGTATATGAATAATCATAATTACGCTCTTTTTAATTCGTGGACTCGAATATTATTGCTGCATTATTGCATAATTCAAATATAGATAGATGAAATATTCTAATAAATCAGAATATTTGTGCGATAAGAATAGAAATTATGATATAATTTTCAGCAAATTCAGAGAAAATTTGGTTTATGATTGCTTTGAAAAATATTATTTTAAAAACATGAGTCATCTCTAATAATCGCTTATCTTCTGGATTGCAATATGTCATTCGCGGAATGTGAAATTGCTGTAAAATTAGACGATGAAAGCGCGGGTTTACTCGTGGGTATAATTTGCCATTAGATTAAGTCGGATTAATCGGATCGGTGTCCATCGTACGATCAAAATTTGCTACGCTTGATGAAGGCACGGTCAGAAACTAGTTGCAGCAGTCGGTTTGCCGACAGCCAGGTTCATTGAAATTTTAATCGGCGCGATCGCGATCAAAGCGCGCACCGACGACACTCACAAGCTAGAACAAACGCCAAACTCTTTTTTTTTGCGCTTCATTGCAGTGGTCGCCCAGTACTTTGAAGTTCAAGTTTACGATCAGTTTGCGATACGTGGCAACGCGGCTATTTTCAAATGTCAAGTTCCCTCGTTCGTGGCCGACCACGTGGACGTAGTGGGATGGATCGATTCCAACGGCGGCAGTTACGTCGCCGACGAACAATCATATGGTAGTCAAAAATGAAAGGATGCACATTGCATCGTATTTCTTTCTTTTTTTTTTGCAAACTGGAAGGACACAGGTTCTCCTTAGAGAAGGCGCAAATCACCAAACAAGAGAACTGGCTCGATCATCGAGTTATTCACTTTCTCTTTTTTTCTCTTATCAATGTCAGGCATTATGTTTCTTTGTTTTAAGTGTATAAAATGCTGCATAAATGTAGCGTAAATAGTTATCGTTTCCAAGTATAGCGTTATGTACCGATGTATATTTGCGCGCAACCTGTTTATTAAATATATGCAATGAATTGTAATGTTGAATATCGATCTCGTCTATTTCAAGACCGGTTGTGCGACCAGTTCTCTCTGACAAACGCAGGAACGTATTCTTCACAGCTGTCCTTCGAACTTATTTCAATTTACAGACGTGACTGTGACGTAAATAAAATTCTTAATAAGATATTCATACATGATATATTGTCGAACAGAGTTTATTGAGTTATTGAAAATAATTACGATTACATATGAGTTTGAGAGTATAATGTCTGAATCGTTTGTCGAATATCAACTTTCACTACAAATTCTGACACAGTTTAATTATATAATTATTAAAATACATAAATACATTAAATATTTATGCTTAATTAAGCAAATAACCGGTTTTGTTATACATATTAATAAGATATTTCTGAGCATTTTATTTCGTAATATATAAATTTTGTAGTGATACGAAATGTCGTGATATTAGCATTGCTCGCTGTATGAACATTCGAAGTGAATTCGTTAAAGCGTAAAATAAATTCAATATTTTGTCGGCTCTAACAAACTGTCTGAATTGGTACAATAGACATTATGCAATATATTTTCCGGTCTGATTTCTCTGAAATAATACAAAAATGTTGATTTCGAAATATATCTAACAATTTTTTTATAACTCAAATTCAGTTAAGAAAATATTGAATTTGTAGTATAAATATTGAACCGTTATGTAATAAACTAAAATTCAAATTAAATTATTTGAAATATAATATTTTCAAGAACACTGTGTTTTTAAAAACTTGCGTAAACATATATAAATCTAATATCAGAAATAAAAAAAAAATATTCAGTATTTAATACAAATATTGGGTTATTAATATTCAGCATTAATCACAATACTTTTATTTTATCGTAAAAAAACTTTTCATTTTAAATTCTGCCTACTATTAAAATTGTCAATCGGCGAACGATTGACGCGACCGGCTACATTGGAGATTTGCGTCTTATGGTAAAACCGGAAACCGGTGTCTGGTTGCAGTTGTCGGGCAGCGGTATGCAGTGAACGTGATGGACGAACACGTCCTTCGGGGGAACGCCGCAATTATCAAGTGTCACATACCGAGCTTCGTCGCCGAATTCGTCGAGGTTGACTCTTGGATAGAAGACGAGACTACTGATATATATCCTAGCGCCGATTATGGTACACGATGTATAACATTTCATGTGTTCTCGTTCTCGTTCTACTCGAATGTCGCGTGAATCTTTCTATCTCTAAGATAATGCAAAATTGGCACATTTACAAAATTGACACATTCCGCAAAAAATTCTAGAAATATAAACGCATGGAATATGTTCTGTGAATGAAATTATATTCTATTTTTGTATTTTTTCTCATTAATGTTATTCTACCATCAAAATTATATATTTTATGAGATAATATTTCTGTAGAAATATTTCTATTATTTTTTTATACATTTGTATTACGGTAAAACTGCTACGTTTTTTTTTTCGCATTTGTTTGATAAAGTCAAAATTATGGTGCTCAGAAAACTATTATTATAGCATATCGCAATGTAGTTTAAGGATTCTCTCATGAATCGTCCGATCATCATCCAGTAATGATACTCCGCTTGACGATCGCTTTTGTGTTTATGCAAAATTTATCCTCGGCTCGATCGTGACATATAACAATGCGACCTTCAATTACAAGGTCTGCAATACAATTGTCTCGCACAAATTTTAACAAATATGGAAACGCATAGGGAAAAAGAGAATGACGAAGAAAAGGAAATGAATTTTTTTGATCGACACAAACACAGTTGCCAAGTGGCAGAAATATAAATCCAGGTCGTCTAAATCGTTCCATCGGTCTCCGATTCTATCGACCAAATAATCAATCGAACTACGCTATTGTATCACGACACGCGTGCAAACTGCAAGATATATTTGTAATCGGACGCCCCTCGTTTCAAAACTGCCGTGCAATGCGGGATTCTATATAAAAATTTATACGACGTTGACTGCCGCTGCTCGCGCTGTTCCAGACCTCTTTTCCCTTTTTCCACCGATTTTTTTCCGGTCATTCGATCCGTTTATCCATCTCTTTTCACCTGTGTCCTCCTCTGTGTGTGATAGTAGCTAAATGGTTATGGATACCGCTTGTGTGTGATTGCATGTAACTAGTTCGCCTATCCAGGAAGTCTAGTTCGCCAATGAGACTCGGCCGCAAAAGCGATCAGATTCGTTAGAGGCGTTGAAACTGCAATTTCAACCACAATAGAGAATATCTAAAAGGGATTAACGAACGATATGTTATATCTCGTTTATTAAGGCGAAGATAATTTGCATAAATGGTGCTCTTGCATTCGTAGATATTTAATTAATTTAGATATTGTGAAGAGATTTAATAATTAATGTCTCAAAGTAAAATAATAAGAAGATTTTTAAAAACATTTATTAATAATATCTATATTACTCAATTTTTATAAATTTTATAGATTTTTTTATATATAGAGGATGAAAAAAGGTGTCATTTTATTTTTATTATAATAAACACAAAGAACAGATTTCCTGGATGCTTAAATGAGCAAGAGGAATGTTGCGTCATGTATTTTCACTTGCAAAGAAATAAAAGTGTGATTCTGCATAATATCTTTTTTATGCGACGCAAGATTCCCATGCTATTGTTTGGCGAACGTGCTTGGGTTTCGTAAAGAATTCGTCGAATGTTGAAGCGGGAGATAGACGAAGGGTCCGTGGCGATTCAACGTTCGACGAGAGACACTGCATGTTTATTAATCAAGACGGCATTATGCTCGAAGTATATATTTCGCAATTTTATATCTTTGTATCGTTCGAGCATCGTGCGACTGTATCGTGCATCGGGATAATCGACTTCTCCTTGATGTTAATAATACGTTTATAGCTATAATTAAACAAATAATCAATTAAATGATTGATGATGATATTATGCAATAAACTTAATAATCAGTCGATCGATTATCCTGACGAGTCACGTAAGAGTAAGACTAATGTGCAATAACTAATGTATGCTATTCTGAACGGGTTTAGATGGAAAATACTTGGTACTGCCATCCGGAGAATTGCACATCAGGGACGTCGGACCCGAAGATGGATATAAGACTTACCAATGTCGCACGAAACACAGACTCACAGGTGAAACTAGACTATCTGCTACGAAGGGACGTCTCGTCATTACTGGTGAGTCAAAACGCAAAAGTCTTTTATTCCTTTTATACGGAAATTACGATTCTGATTCAATATCGTTCTCTATAAAAACGTTTCTCGATAATTCTTCGATGTAATCGGAAATGTACTTTCTTCATTAATCAAGGTTCTGCTTCTGTTTTTCAAATGAAATCAGAATCGTATTTCTAGTTTCGGACCTGGATACTATAATTCATATTTTTAACTTGATAGAGAGATTAGTATAAATGGATTGCAGTGTTTATTTTATGTAGGAAAAAATAGTTTTAATTATAAAACATAATTACAAAATAACTATTTTTTTAATAAAATCATTCTTGCTTAACGATTTGTTTATCTGTCGATATAATAAATATAAAGACTTAACACAACATACATTATTTAACAAAAATTTATAATATATATTTAATATTAAATATTATTTTATATATATCTTATACACAATCCAAAAAAATTTAGAAATGTCAATTTTTTAATGTTTTTTAGCATAAATTATTCATCGCATTGCGAGGTATCTGGGTTCGAAATTATTATCCAGGAGACAATTGATTTTTTTTGTAACAGAAGAATTTTGCATAAAATTGATATTTTAAGCAATATCATTATTTAATCTATGTTTTTATCATTATGCAAGTATTTTTATATTGTTGGAAAATCGATTGTCTCTTCGGATCTATAATCACGTTCAATGAACGTGAAATCGTTTGGGCCAACGAGCTTGATCGACTCTCTCTCACTCGGTTTCTTAGAAAATACAAAAGATCAATTGTTAAGAAAAGTTATTCGATATTTTTGGATCAGTATTTGAAGTATTTTATTATTTTAAAGAAGTCGAAATATATGTATAGCATTTGACGCGATCAAGCTCGTGGGTGAACCTGAATGCTGGGACAGGGTACCCCTGCGGGCACGCGCCACCGCCCCGCCCAAAACTCGACTCTTGGCATGATCGGTTTCGAGAGTAATTAAAGAAAGATAAATGAAAAAAAGGAAAAGAAATATATATACATGATTTGGGTTGCGAAATTCTTTCGACGCTCCGCGGCGCCTTCCGCGATCTCCGGGCTCTGTCCTTCGCTCTCGCGTGGTAAGTTTACAAGGAACATATTTTTTCAGCCAACAATTTCATTGTATGGACGTTGCGCACGTTCAATAAACGTGGAATTAAACGCTCAGCTGCGTTCTGTGCTGTTAGGCAAAATCGATCGAATCATTTTTTGCCTTTACAGCAAATTAGCAGTAATATTTAAACCGTTAAGTGCGACAGTGGTATCAGCTGCGTCCCTCCTCATTGAAAAAAAAATGAGAAGTATTGTTTTTTATTTTGCTGTCTATTTATAAATATTAAAAACTCTAAATCAATTGTATATGAAAGTAATATATGTAAATATTTTACTTTGATTTATATCTTTATTTGTGATTTATATATTATTATATATATTTTACTCAACGGTTTATCTTATCGCGTAATTCAAAGTAAGGTTCTCTTTAATATACTTCAATATATTTTAATATACTTCAAAGGATTCTCCGCACAATGAGATATTGAGTGCGAAATCACTTCCGCTTTGCCACTTTCGCATAGCTATTGAGCACTAATCGGCAGGATGACATTGATAAGCGAATCGCTTTGTTCGTATGAGGCGAGCCGCACAATATCGCAAAGGCAAACTTGTCGAGCCATTGACGATGCGCAATGCAACAATTTAGGAGCTAACTAGAGCAAGATGCAATATAGTAATAACGATGATTAGTGGAACGAACGGGGAGGCTTGGCAAGGGCTTGACACGACTCTCTATACTAGCTTTTTGTTATGCAAAACTTATGTGGAATAAAGTTTTCTACGATGTACAACTTAAATGGATTTTCCGTGGGCTTGGAAGGCAAAATATCTCTCGTGCCCTCCTCAAAGCAAAATAACGTAGGTACGATATTCTTGATCGGAATGCAGAATAATTTGTTTTACACTGAAAATTTAAATTTGTTTATCACGAGACAGCATTAATATTGCTTAACGACAATAGAGTGAATTATGTACTTTTTGTTAACTATGCTGTAAATAATAATAAAATGACAAGATATAAAATTATATAATAGCGGATTAATCAAAATTGCAAGAGTAGGTTAGTAGTTGTTTAAGAATGATAAAATTAAATGTAATTATATTATGGATAAAAAAACAAAAATTTTTTAATAACTAAATGGTTTTGATATATTATACTTTTTGATTTTAATTAGGCTTTTTATTGTTAATCCAGATCTTATTTAAATTTAGAATGTGTCGGACATCAATCAGAGAATTACATTCGAGAAATATAACTAGGAGATTTATACATTAAATGATCTTAATATTTTATAATTATGATATATAAAATTAATATAGCAAATTTCTTTGCAAAGTATTTTTTAAAATAACGTATATGTAGCGTAGGGGTTCCCTGTTCCTTTTCACTGATTTTGGTAGATAATCAAGTATTATTGTTCTTTAAGACACGAAAATTACTTGTAATTAATTCATTATCTTCGGGAAGGATAAATTCATATTTCATATTATATCAAGCGGGAGATGCAAAAACAAAAACGACGTGGTTTTTAGAGCCGGTGGGCAGCGTACGTCCAAAGATTCCGTCGACAGATGACATACGTGGCATCCGGACGTTGGTCGGAGGCTCCCTGGTTCTGATATGCCCGGCACAGGGGTTCCCCGTTCCTCTGTACAGGTAGAGACATTATCAAAACGCGAATCCTTCGGGATGACCGTTCGTCGCGGACGCGCAAGTCCCAATTATAAACGATATGATCAGAGCCGATCGGCAGCGTGAGGCCCAAGTTTCCGACGATCGACGACTCCAGAAGTTTTCGCACGACAAAGGACGGTTCGGTTACGTTGATGTGCCCCGCTCAGGGATTCCCTGTTCCCTTGTACAAGTAAGTCGCTCAGGACGCGGAAATCATTACGTGCTTTCTTCTTCTTTTTTTTTTTTCTTCTTCCGGGATCCCCATGATGTGACAGAACCCGTGGGAAGCGTACGCCCGAAATTCCCCAGCATCAGCAATATAAACGGCCTTGTCACATTCACGAACGGAACTTTGCCGCTTCTGTGCCCTGCTCAAGGCTTCCCGGTTCCATCATATAGGTATTATATCATCAAATGTCACATTAGAGTCTCTTGCGAGTTCTCCATTTAGGAATTGCGATTATATTCCGTACTTGCGGTGAAGCTGGTAATTAGCAATGATAACACATCTTACATTGCGACCGTTTTCGTTTCACATTACATGTTTTTTTAATGATATTAATGATATAGTTTTAATTTAATGTGGCTTTTAATACGGTTTTTAAACGGTTGCATAACTGTATTTTATAATGCTTTTATTTTTTCTTGTTTTAATATATTTTTTGTTTATAAAAATTTAATGGTATATAATATTTTTGTAATATAATATAATAATTATAGAGAAAGAGACAGAAAGAAAAAACTTTGTTTTATTTTTTAAGATTAAATGTGAGGCGAAAACCATTTGTATCTATAATCTTTATGCACGGAAAAATTGTCGCAGCGCCGAAAGATAAAATCGCGCCACGTTAATATTTTTATGATCAATCACGAAATCTTAGAAAATTTGGAAGCATTTTTAAGAGCTTTAGGGGTTCCCCGTCATCAAGCATATATACAGTATCCCAAGAAGCAATAGTATATACTTGATTAAATAATGTTTAGAGCCGGTCGGCAGCGCGAAACCGAAATTTCCGACGATAGACGACATCAGAGGATTTCGCATGATCAAAGATGGATCTGCAACTTTGTTGTGTCCCGCTCAAGGGTTCCCTGTTCCGATTCACAAGTAAGTTCGAAGTTCGCGATTCGTTGCATCGTCGTTTTCTCTCATAATTGTCCTCTTCTTCCCTCGGGCTGTGACTGACAGAGCCTGTAGCAAGCGCACGTCCAAAACTTTCGAGTACCATCAACTTGATTGGACTCACGACGAGGACCAACGGAAGCTTGCCACTTTTCTGTCCTGCGCAGGGATTTCCACTTCCGTCTTATAGGTAGGATAAATTGTCTGTCTGTCTCTCTCTCTCTCTCTCTCTCTCTCTCTCTCTCTCAAATCGATTTAAAATAGAGTTATATAAATTCTTAGAATAATGCATTTTACGAAAAAAACAGAAAACATTAATAAGCATTTCTTAATAATAATTTCTGATTAAAAATATTGAATAAAAAAATATTGAATTATGACATGGAAGTGTATAACATCCGGATAAATAAGGAATCGAGCTGGTTACGCTCTTTAAACTATTTCAATGCATTCAAGGGATTCCCTGTCCCCAGGCATACATAAATGGATCATTGTGATGTTGTCAGCACATTTCTGACACGTTTCCTTTCACACTCGGTCTTTTTGTAGAACCCATAGGGAGTGTACGCCCAAAGTTTCCGACAATGGACAACTCGCGTGGATTTGTCTCACATCAAGGAGACACTTTGACTCTACCCTGCCCTGCTCAAGGGTTCCCCGTTCCGTCGCATAGGTGGGAAAAGGTTATATCGCGGTATATTTAGATTTTAGGAATAATGAATGAAATTATAATGCGGAAGAAATAGTATGCGAGCGACGAGCAATTAAAATTTTATTTTTTGAAATCGCAATTATTTTTTCAATACTACACAACAATTTAACACAAGTTTATTTTTTAGTATAAATTTTTTAAAATTATTTCATCCAAAAATATTTGTGTTTATTAATTAATAACGCATTTCAATAAACATGAAATATTAATATGACCTGTCTCAGCAATCAGTTTTATAACAATTTAAATCAAAGGGAAATAAAAATTTGTAGAAATTTCACCGATTTCAAAGACTGATTTTTCATAGTTGCGATAATGCGATTATAGATTCGCGTTGTACGCTCGTCCTTTCTTTCGCTTTCTTATAGAACCAGTCGCCAGCACAAAACCAAAATTTCCGATGACAGAGAACTCGCGTACGTACACAGTTCACTGCGATCGGTCGCTGACTCTCATGTGTCCGGCACAGGCCTTTCCCGTTCCAGCCTTCAGGTATACAAAGCGTCCATATCATAAGAAAGTAAATGCGACTATACTCCAGTTGGTGCACGACCGCAATGCGAAACGAAGAATAAGAGAGGAAATTGCGGACTGATATATGTGCACATTATTTCTTCTTCTTTTTTGATCTCTTGCAATTTTTATAATAATTAATAGATATATCCATTTATTTACGCAAAATATAATTAAAGAGTGCAGTATTTTTTAAAAAATAATTACAAAAATATTAGTCGTATATTTATTAAATATTGTTGTTATCTATTATTTAAAGTTGAAGAATAATTAAACTTAATTATTATTACGCTATAATTTGCAATAATATTCTGGTTCGGTCTAATTGATAATATAAATAGCAGAAAGTAAATCTCGTGTTTATCGATGTTTCTTCGGTATCTTGGAACTTTCGTAGAACCAATCGCAAGCGCTCGTCCGAAATTTCCGTCGCTGGCGGATTCGCAGACGTTCAAAGTATATCTCGACGGTGCAATGACATTGCTGTGTCCTGCCCAAGGGTTCCCCGTTCCATCGTACAGGTAAAGACAGCTTAGTGTGTACTACCGCAAAAATAATCTTTTATATCCAGAACCAGCGTCCAGCACGCGTCCACAATTATCCGGCTCGAGCGATCTTCAGCGATTTAGCGTTTCTTCGCATAGAAGCGTTACTCTACTTTGTCCTGCTCAAGGATTTCCGGTACCTTTCTATAGGTAGGCGTGTTCGTAGCGATTATTAATTATTTTCAGAATATTTAGGGATCTATCAAGACTCTACTTTTACATCTCAGCATGCACAACATCTTGCAACGATGTTATTTTATCGAGAAATTTTAATTATTTTATACACATATTTTTGGTATAATTTTTTTCTAAGATTTTTATTTTATTTGATTTTATAATTAGAAAATTTTAGGACACTAGTATTATTGTTATCTTTTTCTCTCTTCCTCCTATGATAGTTTAATTCGATTAGATTACTCATGGCTCGCTATCGATGCGAAATGTTTATCGGTGTTGACGAAAGGGGCAAACTCTATTCCAGCATATCAAGAATAACCTGGTGCCGCTTTGTGTATATCGGACTGTCTAGCGTTCTGTTTTTAGAACCCGCGTCGAGCACCAAGCCTCAGTTTCCATCTGTAAACGACGTTGGGCTGCGCATTATAAAAGGCACGGGCTTTACGTTGCTATGCCCGGCTCAGGCGTTTCCGGTCGCCACATATAGGTAGGTCGATGTATTGGTCGATCTTCCGTGTCGTGGAAAAAGGAGAATTGCGAGGGGAAGTATCTGAGAGTGTCTTCTTTTTCTAAGGATACTCTGTCCCAGTATCGATTTCTTACAGCAAAAACGAAGTCTGTAGCTAATCTCAGTTTTCAATCAATTGATAGTAAATTCTTTTATAGATTTGTACTATTTATTTACATTTATTTACATAATATTGTGGTTTTATCTTTTTTTTTATTTTTATATTAAAAAAAAAAAATTGTTTCTAGAAATATAATTCTACTTTCATAAATCGATATCAATTAACGAAATCAATGCCTCAACTTGACTGTAAGTTTAATTTGTAGAACCGGTTGGCTTCGCAAAGCCCAAGTTCTCGACTATCGATAAAAGCCGTACATTCGAGATCGCGGAAATCAGAGGTCTGACACTGCAATGTCCTGCTCAGGCGTATCCTGTCCCAGTCTTCAAGTACGTAAGTTTGTGGATGAAAGACACGCGGGGATGATCGATTTTCTACGGCCAAACGATTCGATATTCGCTCGTGTGTATTTTTGATATGACCTGTAGAACCGTTGTCGAGCTCAAAACCGAAATTAACGGCGCTGGACGTGAAATCGACAAATCCGAATGCGATATTGGGCTCCGTCGCGACTTTATTGTGCCCCGTTCAAGGGTTTCCCGTACCGGCATTCAGGTAAATTGCTCCTTAACTTCATATTAGTCAGATCTATCCGCCGTCTGCTTCTGGACGGTCTTTGATCGTGCCTATTGTGGGTGAAGTCATCACGGACACGTCATGGCAAGTAATTATCCTCCCTAGTGTTTTATGATGGTTGCCGAGCACTGGATAGTCAATAAAGCGCGTCTGATTGCCAATGGAGTTACCTTGTCCCGGTGCCTTTTTCAAGCATTAAAATAGAAGAAAATAAAATTGTCGGTTTGCAATAAATGTTATTTAGGGATCATTAATCGAATATCAATAATTCTTATCAAAAAAAAAAATCTATGACTATTTCTAGATTATTTTTAGATATGGCAATAATCCGATCTTGAATAAATAGGTAGAATTTTTATTAACTTTACATTGATAATTATACGTAACAATTATTGATATCTTCGAAAATCTGGTTCCTCTTTTGTAGAACCGGTTGCCAGTACGAAACCGAAATTTCCAATGACAGAAAATTCTCGTACCTACACGACGTACACAGTGCAACGTGAACATCCATTAACTTTGCCATGTCCAGCTCAAGCATTCCCCGTGCCGAGCTACAGGTATATCAAATGTATAGAGGTTATCACTGTGTATATCGGTTGATTCGCGGTTACGATGCAGAGAGTAATTAAGAGAGATGAATAAATGCGAGGGAAAGTGGACATTAAAGGGCAGCCATCGATTTTTCCTTCCAGTTTAATCGCGTCTTTGTTATTCAAATATTCAGATTCCGTTTAATTTCTGCTCAGTCTCTTCTCGGCTTTATAGTGTGCTATAGAAATTTAATAACTGTCGTTTTCTATTTCAAGCCAGGACTGGACAGTAATTTAAATGTACACATAGTTAATATAAATTTTCGAAATATAAAATATTACACATTGCTCTTTCTATTCCAAATAGAAATTTTATTCTTTGTTTAGCTCTGGTTTAAAAAATTAAAATGTTTTATGTATTTGATAATAATAATTTTTTTTTACATTTTTTAATTTTAAATAGCATTTTATACGTATATGTTGTATTTTTAAAATATTAATTAAAATTTTATGCAATTCTACCTCCGATTCTTTCTCGGGATACCCAGTCTCAACATTCGCGAAAAGCGTTATGCGATATCGACACGTTTGACATTCTAACGTTCCTTCAATATAGAGCCGGTGTCCAGCGCGAAACCAAAGTTCACAAACGCTGACATAAAAGTGGTGAGACCGACACCTAGCTCCACCGCGGTGTCGATGACTTGTCCCGCTCAAGGGTTCCCTGTCCCCATTACGCGGTCAGTAACAGTACCAGTTTCCGTGCTTAACAATGCTTGTTCTCGTTTTCGTACGCCTCTTAGAACCCACATCGAGTGCAAAACCTAAATTGCCGAGTATACGTAAAGTTGACTTCATGGAAACTAAATCGCATGATGCGGTGAATCTGATGTGCCCGGTGCAAGGTTACCCTGTTCCAATTTCGAGGTGAGACATGGATATATTTCGTCGAACTCTTCATAATTATATGAAAACAAATAAAATGTTTAATTATACGTCCGATATTGAATTTTTAATTTACGATATTTTATTTTTATTTTTGCGTCCACTGACAATTAATTATGTAATTAATTATTTTCGCGCGCGTATGATATTTTTGTTGAAATCATGGGTTTGCCACGAGCGATTGATCATTCCATCGTTCAACGTTGTTTCTCGTAGAACCGGTCGGGTTTAAATCACCGATCTTCTCTACTGATGATACGTCTAGAGCATATCCTAGACGTATGGGTACGGACGTGGTGCTTGCCTGCAACGCTCAGGGATTTCCTATTCCAACTGCCAGGTAATCTCTTGTAAGAGATTCTTACGCTTCTCGATGCAATTTCCATCGATTTCAGAACCGATAGGTGCCAGATCGCCGAGATTAATATCGGATGATTTAAGTCGTACGATCAGAAGATATGAAGGACAACCCATTAGTATTTTCTGCGCTGCTCAGGGAAGTCCTGTGCCCACTACTAGGTAATAGTTTTTGAAAAGGTTTCATGATCGATAAAAGTTTATTTCGTTACAAAAAAGAAAAAAATGTTTTTTGTATCAATGCAGGCAAAAATCGAAAGAAATAAAGTCATTTTATATATTGATTGACTGAGGTCGAGTTTCGTTTTTAAGGGGAAACTCTGTTCCCGCTATGTGTAAACAGAATAGTTTTCTACATAAATTAACATTCTTTAGAGCCTGTTGGTAGCAAAGCACCCGCTTTTGCGGGCGATGCAAAATTGTCTCTATTGGTGCGAAAGGCGAACATGGACGTTAGTTTGCCTTGTAACGCTCAGGGTCATCCTCCGCCAATATCTAGGTACGAAATTCAATATTATTAATTAATGAGAATGCAAGAGAGAGTATTGTCGAAAGCAAAAGTATCGTATTATTTTTATTTTTAAAGGAAAGCTACTAAACTTTATTTTATAAAAAAGGGGAGAAATATAATTATATTAATTTATTCAAAATATAGCTCTTTTCCGTTAAAAAATGAATTTCATATTGCATTGCGTATAATAATCTTGTTGACAAGAGGAAGCCCTGTCCCCGCTTTGAATGCATGAACGAAAATTAGTTTCGGAGTAATGGCAAGTCGATATTCTTTAGAGCCTGTCGGAAGCAAGGCGCCTGCCTTTGCCGGTGAAGCAAAGATATCTCTATTGGCACGAAAAGCGAACGCAGAAATCAGTCTTCCGTGCAATGCCCAAGGCCATCCTCCTCCTGTGTCTAGGTATGACAATTAGTAAATCGATTCGAATGACATCGGGATCTCTTTTGCAAATAATATGAAAGCTATAAAAACATTTTACAAAAACTATTCTGATATAAAAATGCAACGACAAAATAAAAAGGCCTATTGAAAGATATTTAAAATTCTTTTATTTCAAAGGATTAATTTAAGTTTTTTAAATATCTTGCATTTTTATATTTGTTATATTTAATTATTACTCTTGGAGCGGAAGAAAATCAATTGTGATTTTTCTCTCATATCTTCCATGAAATAACCGCGCGAAAAAAGTCGACAAGGGGAACCCTGTCTAAGGGTATTCAATCATATGAAACATATACATCTTTTGCGGCGCGTGACATCAATTCTTTTGTTCTCTTATTTAGAGCCGATGGGCATCAAGGCGCCCGCATTTATCGGAGATGTTAAAACGTTTTCTATCGTTCGTAACCGCGGGTCGGAAACCAGTATGCTGTGTAATGCGCAGGGGCATCCTGTTCCTGTAACCAGGTACCAGATAATTGCGTTATGATTGAGAATTTCAAACCGCTTTGTTTTTATAGTACATCTTCGTAATACTATTAGTAGTAATAGATATCAATTCCGAGTATGATAACTCGATTTTCTTTGCTTTTAAAATGCATTGAAATTTGATATAGTTATGTGACGATTATAGTTCATTCTCCCTCCGTGTAATTAGAACCAGTCACCACGAAGAAGCCAAAATTCTCGAGTGAATCAAAGCTGGCTTCATATGATCGCGTTCGAGGAAACAATTTAACCCTGTTGTGTCCCGCGCAGGGGTTCCCAGTTCCTACTTATAGGTACATACACATATTTTAAATCCGTAATAGAGTAATATATGATTTTCATATAGTATGCGAGGAAAGTGTCACTTTATTCTTTGTCATGTAATCAGAACCAGTTGCTACGAAAAAGCCAAAATTTTCGAACGATGCAAAATTTTCTGGGTACGATCGCGTTCGAGGGGACGATCTGACCCTGTTGTGTCCCGCGCAGGGGTTCCCAGTTCCAACATATAGGTACATATACAAATACAATACTAGGATCGTAGTTAGAACAAAACATAATTCTCGCAGCATGCAAAGAAAGTTTTATTTTATTTCTCGTGTAACTAGAACCAGTCGCTACAAAGAAGCCGAAATTCTCGAGCGATGCAAAGAAAGCCTGGTACGATCGTGTTCGTGGAGATGATTTGACCTTGTTTTGTCCCGCGCAGGGGTTCCCAGTTCCAACATATAGGTATATACGCGTAAATAAATTAAAATTATAGCTAGAACAATAGTTCTCGCAGCATGCGAGAATTATCTCACTTCATTTCATGTAATTAGAACCGGTTGCTACAAAGAAGCCGAAGTTCTCTAACGATGCAAAGCTAGCGTGGTATCATCGCGTTCGAGGGGATGATCTGACTCTATTTTGTCCCGCGCAGGGGTTCCCAGTTCCAACGTATAGGTATACATGCACATTACAAGTACTAAAGATATAAACGAAGTAATAGATGATTCTCATTAGCATGCTCTCGTGTCTGTTTATAAATTGTTAGAACCAGTCGGAAGCAAAGCACCCACGTTGACGGGCATTTTAAAAGGAGGTTTTATGCAGAGCAAAGCTACTTCCAATATTGTACAATTTTGTCCTGCGCAGGGTTATCCAGTACCTTCGTTTAGGTAAATTCTTCTTCTCTACATATGACTTTTAAATTTTTTTCTTAAGCTTTTAATTTTAATTTTTAATAATTTTAATTTTGATTAATAACATAATTTAAATATATGGGCCATACATTTACACATACAGTGACACATACATTTTGAATTTTTAATCTTCTATACAATTATAAATTACCTTATTAATTATTTTAAAATTAATATGTGATTTGATTCTATTGCTTTCGTATTACTCTGTTAATCGAAGAAGGGTCCCCTGTCCCTGTAAAACAAATGATGATTTTGCTATTGTTTATCGCATGTTCATTTATACATTAGAGCCCGTGGGCAGCAAAGCGCCGGCATTGACAGGCGACGTGAAAGGTGTATGGATGGAAAAAACAACAGCATCTAATGTTGTATTACCGTGTCCAGCACAGGGATATCCTGTGCCTTCTTTTAGGTAAAGCTTTCATATATTTTATACAAAAAGTTTAGCTACATATAACTAAAAAAATCGATTATGTGCAATGAGCGATTATGTGCGAATCAAGCTCAAATTATTGCTTCTTCGTTTCACATTTTACCTCTGCGCGCCAATTTTCTGCTCCGTTTCTTGCCAACGAAGGGGTCTCTTGTTCCATCAGAAAGGTTACATAAAAACACACGTAAGCGTACGCCACATACTATAACCGTTCGCGTTCAGTAAAAATATCATTGCCGAGCACTTGTTGCATAAATGATTAGAACCAGTTGGAAGCAAAGCGCCAGCGATAACCGGCATTGTGAAGGGCGTATTGATGGAGATCGGAGCTGGATCCGCTGTCGTATTGTTTTGTCCAGCGCAAGGGTATCCTGTACCTTCTTTTAGGTAATGACATAGCTCATAAAAACAATTAGATTCGATAGAAATTATTTACTGTTTATCTCATTACTTTTAATTTTTTTAGATTTGTTTCAATTTGTCGTCTATGATAATAAACTCATTAATCTTTCATTGAATTTGGATAAAAAATTAATCGGGATTAAATATTGTGTAAACAATTAATTTAAAAAAATTTAGTTTATCATGCACGTTTATAATCATTAGAGCCCATTGGAACTAAGTCTCCGACTCTCAGCGAATTAAGAGCGGGATGGTTGAAGAAAAGAGCGGGCTTCAACGCCGTGTTATCGTGCCCGGCGCAGGGATATCCTGTACCCTCTTTTAGGTAATGAATAATGTAGGAAGATACATAAAAATTAGATATGAAACATTTATATCAACATAAAATGGATACTTTACTTTTTATTCTATTATTCTTATAATTTTTACTTCAACTTATTGTTCGTGAATAGCCGCAACAAGAATTAATCTTGAATAGTTTGCGCAATCAAATATTTTACGAAATTTGAATTATTTGATTGTACGTAATCGTTAGAGCCGATCGGAACTAAAGCCCCGGCTCTCACAAACGAGATAAGAGGGGGATGGCTGAGGAAAAGAGCGAGCTTCAGTGCCGTGTTGCCGTGTCCGGCGCAGGGATATCCTGTACCTTCCTTTAGGTAAAGTTGCCGCATTTAATGAACACGTGTGCCGTTCTGCTTTTTTTTTGTTTTCGCGGTGGCTTCTGTACCGCCAGAACCGGTCGGTACCAAAGCGCCGGCATTGACGGGCGACTTGAAGGGTGGATGGAAGGCAAGAAAGTCAGGCTTCGTGGTTGTATTATTCTGCCCGGCGCAGGGCCACCCTGTGCCCAGTTTTAGGTAAACCTTTTTAATGTTTGTAAATATAGATGTGCGAATTTTTTTTAGGACGTAAAAATTTACGCAACTTTCCACTTTGAATTATTCCCTTAAAATCCCGACGATTTATAAAGTTTGTAATCATGTAAATATATTTATATATCAAGAAATTTTGTCACAAATTAAAAAAAAAAAAATTTTTAACGATAAAATATTTTTTAAAAATAAATTTTTAAATAAATACTTTTTATAATCAATTAAAAAAAAATATATATATATAATATATTCTTTTTTTTATTAATTAATTCTTAAAATTTTTTTTGATTTATTAACAATACCGAGATATGTATTAATAGTTCCAATAAATATAAATGGTTTATAAATTGCATTCCGCGTAGCATTATGTTTGAAACATTCGATTTACGTCGTTTTACATCATTAGAACCGATTGGAAGTAAAGCGCCGGCGTTGATCGGCGAAATGAAACGCGGATGGAAAGAGATGATCTCGAGATCCAACATTGTGCTGACATGCCCAGCTCAGGGTCACCCTGTGCCCAGTTTTAGGTAATGCTATTTTTACGCGATCCATTTTCGAGCGATTAATATTTATTATGCATCGCTAGAACCGGTCGGTACTAAAGCGCCCTCGATTTTGGGAGAAAAGGGCAGTTTGATGGAAAGGCACACCGATATACACATCGTAATTTTGTGCCAAGGGCAAGCTTACCCTGTACCAACATTCAGGTAAATTCAATGTGGGCGAATTATGTAATCGATTGAAGCATTTTCCTCTCAATTGCATAAGTAACGATATTTAATCGGGAATGAATTGAAATTAGAAAATAATTTTTTCTAAGATATCACGTTCTCTAAGATATCTGAAATGTTTTCTTGCGTAAAGAACCGATAGGTAGTAAGGCACCTTCCGTCACGGGTGATGCGAAACGATGGCTGCAGACTAAATCAACGATTGGATTCGCGATGCAGTGCCAAGCGCAGGGTCACCCAGTACCATCGTTCAGGTAGAGCGTTTTTTGCTCCCTTTATCGATCGCCAATTTATGCGTCATTAATAGGAATTTATGGTACTGATAAAACCATATACCGTTTAGGGAAGGTTATCAAGGCTTCTTTTACTTTTATCGAGAGTTTTATTTTCATGTGAATCGAAAACGTGGATTTCTCGCGATAGTTTGTTTTCTTTTCTTCAAGACTCGTATTTTGGCATACGATTTTTGTATTGCTAGAACCAATGGGAGCGAAAGGACCAAAATTCTCGAGCGATGATCGTGTCAACTCGTTTATACGCGCCGCAGGAAACGCTTCGAGTTTGCAATGTCCTGCGCAGGGGTTCCCCGTGCCGTCGTTCAGGTAATTAAGAGAATGAAGAATTCTCAGAGGAATTGAGAGAGAGCATCTTTTTTTTCATTTCGCTGCAGAGCCCGTGGGATCGAAGGTGCCCGCTTTTCAGAGCGACGCGAAAAGTAGCACTTACGTAAGAAACGCGAAATCATCACTCGCGCTAACTTGTGCCGCTCAAGCATCGCCACCTCCGACTCACAGGTAATGCTGTTAATGAGCTGAACATGAATTGCATAATTTAAAGTTTATCTAATAGAAATTGCAACTTAACTAAAAGCGTTACGCAATGTATTGTTTTATTCTCTTGAACTATTGTCAATAATTTATATATTTTTTATATATTTTATTTGTATAATTTATAATCTAATTTTCTATTATTTTTAAAAAAATTAATATGGAGCACTTTTTATTATATTTACATTCCTTCACGTATGTAATATTTATTTTAATTTATTTTTGATAAATAAATTAATCAAAAAATATAAAACGGCGGTGGCGCGTTCTGTCCTTGCGCAAATATCTCATTTTAAGAGAAATAATAAATTTTATTTCTACTGGTCAGAGCCAGCAGGTCGTGTGTCCCCAAAATTCCCGAAATCGGCAAAATCCGATTCTTTCGAAGTGGCGAACGGTGCCGTAATAAGTTTATTGTGCGATGCACAGGCATTCCCTGCTCCCGCATTTAGGTCAGTCCATCAATATATTTAATTATCAATTTTTATTTTCTTAATAAATTATTATACATATTCTATATACATTTTTATTTTTGTAAAAAGTATATATTGGCGGTGGCGCATTTTAAATAATACGAATGTATTATTTTAAATAATAGATTTCATTTAAATATATATTAGAACCAGCAGGTCGTGTGGCCCCAAAATTCCCGAAAATGGCAAAATCCAATTCCTTTGAAGTAGCAAAAGATGACGAAATCAGTTTATTGTGTGATGCACAGGCATTCCCTGCTCCTGCATTTAGGTCAGTCTATCGATATTCTTGATTTATTCGATACAATGTAGTTTCTATGACGTTGTCGTTCTGTAGAACCGATAAATGGTGCCAAACCTAGAGTCGCTTCCACCTCTAAATATGATGTTCTCGCGAATGTCATTGGAGCAGCTGTAACGATGCTGTGCCCTGCGCAGGGACACCCTCTTCCAACATATAGGTATTTACGATTATTAATGCTGAGGATTATGACGATGAATTTCTTTTTCGTCAATTCTATTTGACTCTTGATAATAAAAATGTGTCATTCATTATAGTGTTCTTTTCTTGGGGAAAGCTTTGCTCGTTTAGGGAATATATATGTCAACGTAAAATATCTAGAATCGTTTCATTGCATTATTGTTTGTGTATATAGAACCAGTAACTGGTGCAGCACCGAAAGTGCCACCGACAGCTAAAATAATTGTCCTCTCGATCGCGTCGCAATCTGCCATGGCGATGTTGTGTCAGGCTCAAGCAAATCCACTTCCTGTCTTCAGGTATGTGTAGATTCGAGGCAAAGATTGACCGTTGATAGAAACTTTTCTGAAATAAAAAGTAATTAATTCAGAATAAATATTAAATAAATTCTAAATAAAATTTACATTTGTTATAATTTTTCATGTATAAAAATATTTTTTTACAAAGTTCTCTTATTTTCAAGAAGCAACTATTATAAATTCTTAATCTTTGAACATTATTAATTTAATTAATCTTATTAAACATCGGGAAAGACTGAGATTTACTTTTATTTAGACAAAAAGTGCATTTCGCCAATCATGTACTCCAGATTACAAACAAATTATGTGAAGATATCGATTGATTTCTTGTTAGGTGGTGAATCTCTCACCCTTTTCGTTTTTAGAACCGGTTGGAAGTAGTCCACCTCGATTGCCGCCTAGATCCAAATTTGATGGAATGATGAAAATCGAAGGTCAAGCAGTAACATTGCTCTGCGATGCTCAAGCCAGTCCATCGCCTTTGTTTAGGTGAGCAAAGTTTAGAAACTTACTTATCGAATAATGTATTTTAATAAAATGCAATAAGAAATTTTTCAAACATAAAATTACTCGATCATGATCAATCGATAATCAATCGTTATCTTCACATTTTGCGATATCTGCGTTTTGCGTATCGTGCATCAACGGTAAGATCGAAAATGATGACGACGATGGAGAAAGTGTTGCGTTTTCCATTTTTCCACTATTTGCGCAATTGCAGAACCGCGAGGTAGCGTACGTCCAAACGTAAGAGACAAAGATGTAAATGGATTGAAGAGAAACATCCTAGTCGAAAAAATGGTCGGTCTACCATGTCCTGTTCAGGGTTTCCCAGCGCTTGCATTCAGGTATAGATATTTATTGGGTCGATTGATTAAACGTGATGCGAAATAAAATTGTTTAACTTAGAATATATAATGTATATAGTTATTAAATTTTCTATTAATATAAATAATTAATATTAAATTATAGTATACAATTACGTTAAAAAAAAAAAGATTTTAAAAGAAAGATTTTCAAGTCAATTTTTAAATGCGTATGATTTTTTTATTATTTTAATAACATATAACGTACTAGTACAAAGTCTTTTATTATGCTAGCTCGTATTTTGCATCGACCCTTTACAGAACCGACTGGCAATGTCAAGCCACGCATTGCTGGTGAGCGTTACGAGGGTGGCAAACTAATAGATGTACTAAAAACAAATACGGCGGCCTTGGATTGCGCGACTCAGGGTTTTCCTGTCCCATTAACAAGGTATATCGACAATGATTGTCGAAAACCTTTTATGCTTTTTTTTTACGATTTTACATAATCCGATTTCAGAGGGTACAAGTAAGATCGCACCGCGATCATCGGGGAAGAAATTTGAGGGATGGGAAGTTGTTTTGACTGCTAGAGATCAGGACATCGCGTTGAGCCATTCCCTTCAGGGATACCCTGTACCTATCACAAGGTAGACTTTGTACCAATGCTTCCATCCGTTTTCATTTTTCCACCATTTTCATCATCGTCGTTATCTATGAAATAAAACTACGTGGAATAAAACTACAGCAAGTCTGTAATATTGAGTATTTATATACATAAAATTTTTTTTTGATGAATGATAGAAATTAAATGGAAAATTATAAATGGTCACAACAAAAAAAAAAAAATCTAAATTTTGGGCTCAGAATTCAGAATTTTCATGAGTGAAATTAAGTAATCTATTCGGTCTATAATATCACGAGTTTACATTTATATTTTTTATCTAACGCTTATATCATATCATTTAGAGTATCAAAAAAAATAAATTCTGAAGAATTTTTTGAGACATATTATTTTCAGATATAAGCAATATGTAACAAAAATATGAGATGTAAACTTATATTAACTTGCTCTCTATTCACAATCCGATATCGTAGTGAGGTAAGTAAATTGCATGTGACGATTTTATTGAATCAAGCCAGGTCAGCACAATGGCATACCGGGTACGTATAATCAAATTTGTTAATCGTTGGGATTCTTCAACTCGCATTCTTCTTCATGCATCGTTTCCAAGATGAAATCAAGAAATACACGTAGAATAAATTTGATACATTACAAGGAGACAAAGCTGTCATTTTGGGCAATCTATTTATTTCAGAGCCGTCTGGTCGTACTGCCCCGAAGACGACTGGAGACGGTCTTAATAAGTACCGCGGGGTAGAGGGCGAGTCTCTGGCGCTGGCGTGTGCGGCACAAGGCTTTCCTGCCCCGATAACTAGGTACACATCTTTATAGATAGATTTCAGTTCTCCTTAATTTGGACGTAGTCTCACGCTCCGCGGGGCACAGATCCTGTGTATTCACTTTTGATATTTTTTATCCTTACCCTCTACCCCGTATCGGGTGGCGGTACCGTAAGATATGACAGGGGCAAAAAAAAAAAGAACAATATCTTCTGTAAAAAGATAGGGATATGTTATGAAGGAGCCAGTTTATTAAGGCAGGAAATATAAAACTATCATTAAAATTCGGTGCAAAATGTAAGAGAAAAATAGATAATAATATAGAGAACATAGATAAAAAAACAAAGAGAGAAAAAGAGAACGAGAAAGAACTGAATTATAATAAAACAGAGCTTAGTTGCGAAAATCAACGGAGAAAAAGCTGATGCTCTCGATTTTTGTGCGACGATTCGATAATCTCGATAGACTTTCAATTCTGAAAATAACTATGCGATATTTTATGCAAGTCACAAGAGCAATAGCGATTAAACGACGAAATATATATTCCTGATTCGGGGCCAATTGGACGTGTTGGTTTTCAGTGCCAACTGGATCCTACCCCCTCGGCTCAACCCTTGAGATATGTGGATGCGCGACTTCGAAAAGGATGCGGGCCCTCTGCTCCCCCGGCATCCTCGATGCTGATCAGGGTGGTCCGAGAGAGTGTCACCCGATCAATGGGCCGGTCAATGTTGCCCTACACCTGCACACCTCCAAATAAGTCCCACAATATCTGGCTGGTAAGTCCTCGCCACCTTCTCGTGCCTCCGTTCATCCGCTCGTGTTTTAATTCATAATTCCCCGCCCTCTCTCTCCCGTTCGTTCACAAGAAAAGATAAAGAGAAGCAGATCGTTCACGAGACGAGGATCGAGCCTTAACGTTTTTTCACATTGTCCAGTTGCACTTATCGCTATTAAACGTACCGCCAGTTCACCAACACCACCACCACTTATGCTTCTTACCCGACAGTCTTCCATTACTTGTGATTATATTCGACAATATCTCGTAATCCCAGTTAATAATCATTTGTTTACAATTCTGAAATCGATTAATCAATGCCAGAGAAAGAATTTTCGTGATTTTATATTGCAACGTCGTTATGTGAGATATTGTTGCCTGGAAAATTACGGAAGTGACCCTGCACTAGCACTTGCGTCCAATAGCCATGTCAAAAGACCGCTACTGAAATCTTTAGTTATGTTATTTTGTGTTCTGGATTTTATTTTAGACGTTTCTTTTTTTCCGCTCTCCCTGTCTTAGTCTAGTCAGCGTCGTTGCGAATAATCGCATATCATGAAGAATCAAGTAGAACCGTTCGTATTTGCTTTCACGCTGCAGTCGCCTTTCACCTTCTCCTTTAGGGATTTTCGCGGAAAGACACGCGAATATCCTTTTATATATTTCTTTTTTCTTGCTTTTAATCATCTCGTCGCCGCCAATCTTTGTTCTTCTGTTGCGTCCCGCCTGCATCGCTTCTCGATCGTGTAAGGTTACAGTAGAGATGTCTTGTTTTATTGTTAAATTATATGGTTTTGTTCTTGTACGAAATTATTTTGCGTGAGACATAATACCGATAGATCGATGAAAGAAACAAAAGGCCGTGCCCAGAGACGCCCAAAGCCCCGCATATAAAATAAGTCATAACAGCGTAAAATGGAGCATATAATGCACTCGCCAAAATTGTAACATTTATCATTTATTCTTATCCGATTTGAGACTTTCATTAGTGGTATATTACATGATAAAATTATACGCACGAAATAAGTATGCTTTTTAATGGAAAAAAAGTTTTTTTAATAAAATACATAAAATAAAATAGTAATCTAATAGATGTATATATAAATACATAAAGAATGTTTATATAAATTTAGATAAATTTAAATAAAAAACAATTTTTAAAATTAGCTTTTTTGTTAATATGTTTGTTCCATTTTGCGATATAAATTTGAATTTATAATGATAAGCGAAAATAATAGAAGTACGGAACGAGCGACTCTCGTTCCGGCATTAGCGCAAAAATCGGCAAGTTTTTATCCTTTTGTTTCAGATGGTACAAATTCATCGAGGGCACGTCGAGACGTCAACCAGTTCAGCTGAATGATCGCGTACGTCAGGTTAGCGGCACTCTGATCATCCGTGAAGCGCGAGTCGAAGATTCCGGTAAATATCTCTGCATCGTTAACAATTCCGTCGGCGGCGAAAGCGTGGAGACTGTTTTGACTGTTACGGCACCGTTGAACGCGGAAATCGAACCGAGCACGCAGACCATCGATTTTGGAAGACCCGCGACCTTTACCTGCACCGTTCAAGGCAACCCGATCAAGACTATCTCTTGGCTCAAGGATGGAAAGCCCCTTGGATTGGAAGATCGCGTGCTGAGGATCGAGAGCGTGAAGAAGGAGGATAAGGGAATGTATCAATGCTTTGTTAGAAATGATCAGGAAAGCGCGCAAGCAACGGCAGAATTGAAACTTGGTGGAAGATGTGAGTTAAACTTTTATATATATGTATATTATAATTCTCCGAATTTGTAATCAAATTATTTATGTACGCAAATTGACATTGTAATTAATTTAATTAAAAATTAATATCAGTTTTATTTATAAAAAGAAAGATTTTTATGAATTGATAGAGATTTTTTTTTATATAATTATTATGATTCTCATTCAAATAATACGCTTGTAATTATACATACATCAAACTGCCAATTAAGAAAATTGATCGAGTAAATATAAAAGAAAATATAATGATTGTGTGTGTGCCAATGGAATTATTTTCCTATCTCTTTGATTATCGACAGTCGAGCCTCCCCAGATTCGTCAAGCCTTTGCAGAAGAGACTCTTCAGCCCGGACCGAGCATGTTTTTGAAGTGTGTTGCCAGCGGGAATCCCACCCCCGAAATTACCTGGGAACTTGATGGAAAACGGCTGTCGAACACCGAGAGATTGCAAGTGGGACAATACGTCACTGTCAATGGTGATGTCGTGTCGCATCTGAATATTTCAAGCATTCATACCAATGATGGTGGACTGTATAAGTGTATTGCTGCATCAAAGGTTAGTGGTTCTCCTGTTTTTTTTACAATATATTTTAAATAAGAACATATAGCAAAATTTAAATTTTGTAATCTAAATATTAGCAAATATTAACAAATTAAAAAATTTTTAATTTTATTTAAAAATTTTTTTAACATATATGTGTCTTTTAAGTACGTTCTAAATAAAATATTCAATATGTATAATATTGTTATAGGTTGGAGCTGCTGAGCATTCTGCCCGTCTCAACGTATATGGTTTGCCGTTCATTCGTCATATGGACAAGAAGGCTATCGTTGCTGGAGAAACTCTGCGCGTCACCTGTCCTGTTGCTGGATATCCGATCGAAAGCATCGTTTGGGAACGAGACACCAGAGTTCTGCCGATCAATAGAAAGCAAAAGGTCTTTCCTAATGGCACTCTTATCATCGAGAATGTTGAACGAATGAGCGACCAGGCGACCTACACTTGCGTAGCACGCAACGCACAGGGTTACAGTGCACGTGGAACACTGGAAGTTCAAGTTATGGGTAAGTTTGAAACTTTATTTTTTCTTATATTTTTTTGCGTGGTCGATATTCCGTAACAAAATTGATCATTAATATTGATATTTCATAAATATGACAACTATTGACTTTTATTCGAAAGTTACAAAATTTGATCGCATCTTTAAAAAAAAAATTTATATTTAAATGAATTGAATTTTTTGACATAAAACTTATTAAATGAAAATTTGAACGTATAATAGAATATTAAAATCAAAAAAGTTTACTTTCATTTAATAATAATCTTAAATAATTTTAGAACAAGTAACACATATATTCAAAATTATTTGTTTTTATGATATACTTAATTCTTTGCCAAAGTAACGCGTCTTTTAATAATTTCGAAAAAGAAAATACATTTACAGCCATCGGCCGAACAGCTGACTAATCGACGACATAATTATGATAATTATGATAATGTTAGAATAGTAAACATTTTATTTGCAGCTATTCTACATGCAACAGATTGTCGTGTCTGTTACAGCCACTATTAAACTTTATGTCGCACTGCCCTATATTGAACATAACAAGCCGAAGGTGTCAACAATTTTTTTTTTTTGAGAGTGTTATTCGCGCGTGTATGAAACGAGTCATAAATTCTAAAGGGTGCGATTGTACATAGGACACGGGCACGGACTCGGACACGGACGCGATTTCGTTGCCGTCGTTATGATTAATAACGTACAGCAAACGTACATCGATTCATGGAGAGGACATGCATTTGTGGAAAGTTATGGGAGTTGGTATGGCGGTGCCCGATTGTGAATCGTTAGTAAGAATTCTGACGCGCTTAAATGAGATTTCTTCTTCCATCGTTCGTCGGTCTTGTGCAATAACAAGTGCCATGCATTCGTGTATGTAAATAGACATGGTTTTTTGATCAGACAAATAAATATCTTTCGCATTTATGATAAAATAAGATTTTTTGTGCAAAATTATATTTAATTTAATTCTTAATTTAATTCAAATTTTAATTATCTATCTTAATCAAAGAAGAAAATTATAAATTATAAAATATTAAAAAGCATTTTTAATGTGAAATTAATGTAACATGTCTATGATATTTACGAGCATGGCGCATGACGCGGACGCATATGCGGGTATACGGGCGACAATTACGCGATCTAATCGTATACATCCATACATCGCTCCTCCATCCTCAGTGCCGCCCATCGTTCAGGAGTTCGCGTTCACGAAGCTACCGATGAACGCCGGGGAGTTTGCGAATCTGCAGTGTATAGTGCCGACCGGCGACCTACCGTTAAACATACATTGGAGCTATCCCGGAGAAGAGATGGGCGGTTCCTCCGGCGTAATCGCGAAGAAGGTCGCGGATCGCGTTAGCATGCTCATGATCTCGGTCATCACCGCGAGACACGCGGGGGAATATGTTTGTACCGCCGAAAACGCGGCTGGAACGGCGTCCCACTCGACCATCCTCACCGTCAATGGTTCGGGACTACGATTCTGTTCCTAGAGAACACAGTCTTTTTTATTCTTCAGTTGCGTTTTGTCACATTTTTATCTCGTCCTTGCACAAACCTTGCAAACAGCATTATAGTTATTTCCTCTCGTTTGTCATGCTCGTCCCCCTCCTCTCTCTCTCTCTCTCTCTCTCTCTCTCTTTGCGTGAATGTTAATTGACTCCTTTGTCCGTTCGAATCCATCGAAAGCTTTAACGCGGCTATACGACGAAGCGATCCACGATTTCACAGAGGCTGCTGCGAATGAAGCATTTGTTTGATGACACCTCTAGTCGGGCCGCAGCTTCTACCCATTGCTTTCAATGCCGAGATTGCTAATTGGGGAGATTCCGTGTCCGTGCCCTGCTCGATCCTGAAGGGCGACATGCCCATGGATATATCGTGGGCGTTTAACGGTGTACCGATCGACACGTTGAAAGATACGGGTATCACAATCACCAAAATCAGCAAGCACTTGAGTACCCTCAGCATTGACGGCGTCTCGGCACGCCACGCCGGAGAATATGCCTGCTCCGCGTCAAATTTGGCCGGTTCTGTCAGTCGATCGACAACTTTGACCGTTAACGGTACGATTTTAATCCCCGTTGCACGGTGTTCCCGTTATTTACAATAGATTTGTACATAATTATTGTCATACACCTCAAATATCTCCATCTATCGAATAATCCATCATCCTTGCCGAAATATCTCTCGACGAAACATATTCCACCGCCATACCAACCTTATCTACTGATTCACGTTGTCTGAATCGAGATACGAAAAATGCCTCCGAGTATTCTTGAAATATCGCGAATTGACAGTTTAGTCTTTCTTGCCCCGTTTCTCCCAGTCGCTCTTTCCAGTTGCCCCGCAAATACTGCCTTTCGCTTTCGGGGATGAACCGGCCAGCTGGGGCGAGTTGGTTTCAATCACCTGTTCCGTCACGAAGGGTGATCAGCCTATCGAAATAACTTGGGCCTTTAACGGAACGTCGATCGACAGTCGCGACTCCGACGTCGTGATAGGCAGCACGAATCGAAAGAACAGCGTTTTAACTATCGAATCAGTCGCGGCCAGACACGCCGGTGATTATACTTGTACTGCGTCAAATCGCGTTGGTGCCACGACACACACGGCTCATCTGGCTGTAAACGGTATATATAATCGATTTCCATGGAAGAAATGAATGTTCGCCCTTTCTATCATGCATCGTCTTCCTCGTCTTCCTAACATATCGTTCAACCAGATTATTAATCGTAGCTGGTCACTGAACATTTACATACACGGCTATGCAAATTTTCTTTTACACCGATATTTACATAATTTTTTTAATTCTTTATTTCCTGTTATAAATATTACTAATAATTTGGTAATTTCGAAACTTTGTAATTTAATAACTCTAAATTTATATAATTAATAATATTATTATTTTCTGTTACAAATGTTACTAAAAATTTAATAATTTAACAATTCTATACTAACATAAACATTTTTTTTCTCTCTTTTTGTTATGTTAAAAAACTATAAGAAAATTTTCATATATTCATATAAAAAATACCATTATTTATCCTTTTGCCGACCATTTTCTGTTTCTCATTACACCCTTCCATCTATGCTGGGTGTCGTTTACGCAGTCGCACCACAGATCCTTCAATTTTCCTTCGGCGACGATCCTCTCAACTCTGGCGAGATGCTGTCGGTTTCTTGCACGATCGTCAAAGGCGACTTTCCCGTAAAATTGACGTGGACGTTCGACGACATGCCGATCGACTCGAGTCGGCCGGATGTTAATATTGTGATCAATAAGAGGGTCAGCTTCTTGAGCATCGACAGCGTAGCGGCGAGACATGCTGGAAGATACAAATGTACTGCGACCAATGCCGCCGGATCCGACAGTCACACCGCTGTACTCTCGGTGAACGGTACCGCGCTCTCGTATATGTAAAAAAATTATTATTGCCTTACACCTGTACACATTCTCTTGTAACTTCTTGTATATCTTCGCAGTAATATCGATTCAGTAATCACCGCTCGTGCTTACTGTCGTTGTCGAGGCGATAATCTCTCTCGTAAAGTATTCTGAAGCAGTGAGATTATCGTTGAAGACGACGACAGCCAGTGACAAAGATCCATCCCGCAGTGACAGCGAAACGATGGCTCACGTTATATATATATATATTTTTTTTTATTTAAATCTTTTCCCGTATCGCTTTATCGTTACATTGTTGTTCGATGTCCTCTATTGAAAGTACCGTGTCTCCATTTCCTTCCCCGATTTGTCCTCTAAAGATCCACAAATACTGTTTTGTGAGTCGTTCAATTTGGTTCTGAATTTCTTTCGGCTACGTTCCCTTACCGCGAAATATTCCAAAGTATCGACGTATATTTCACGAGTGTGCCGTTCGCGGTTGCAGTGGCACCGCAACTCGCGCCCTTCACATTCGGTGATGAGGCAGCCAATGCAGGAGAGATGGCGACCGTTCAATGCGCCGTGATAAAGGGCGATCTACCCATCGACATAATCTGGTCGTTTAACGGGCGTGTGATCGACACCGCGAATGGCGCATTCGACGAGCATAATTACGACAATTCCGATATAATGATAAGCAGGGGTAGCAAACGGGCCAGCCAACTGACGATTGATTCGGTAGCCGCAAGACACGCGGGCGAGTATTCGTGCACTGCGAGCAACACGGCCGGAACCGCTACCCACTCTTCAGTTCTGTCGGTGAACGGTACGCTTGTTCAGTTTGAATCAATGACGGTTGGGTGGTTGGTTGGACGCACGAAACACACCGGGCTTCTCTTATAGCGCTTCCTGGCACCATCAGGAAAGATTGCGTGTGTATGTCAATGCGCCGCAGCTTTGAAATGTAGCTGATAACAGTCACGTTATCACTAGTTGAATTAAATTAGTTGCTTTGAAAAATATTAATTATATATATACGCCAATTATATTACATATTTCTTTGTTAGAGTTTCTATATTTGAATGCTTTCAAGCAAGTTGCATCTCGAGAAAAAATTGTAAAAATTTTGGGAGATTGATATTTCTACGATCTATAATTTTCAAGCTTCTTTTTTTCATGCATTGTCTCACTTATCCCGCTTCCGGTTCGGTATCAAATAGCGTTTCTGTGACAGTACCGCCGCGCATCGCTCCTTTTGAAATGTCCGACAAGGCGGTGAATTGGGGCGATTCCGTATCGGTGGTTTGCACGGTAGTCAACGGGGACTCCCCGTTAGAAATTACGTGGGCGTTGAATGGAATGCCTATCGAGGAAAATCATCGAATATCTGTGACCACGACCAAGAGGAACAGCCTGCTGTCCATAGATTCTGCGAGTCCGAGTCACGCGGGCATTTACACTTGCGTTGCCTCTAATGCTGCTGGTGCAACCACTTATTCCGCGGAATTGACAGTTAACGGTATCTACAATAGACATTAGAAAAGAATGTCGTTTTTGCTCTGAAAAATTATTCCGTTTCTATTTTCCTCTCCTTTTCCCACCCGATTAAAATGCGAGGATGCGATCGAACATCTAAGGAAAACACGGCAATTATTTCGACATCTTATTTTATTTTTTTCTTCAATTCTCTGGCTTTGTCGTATCGAGACAATTGGACCATCAAGAAGATTGACGTAAAAGAGTAACAAAAAAAGAAAGAAAAGAAACAAATAGAAAACTCATTGCAGTCGCACCTCAAATCGCACCGTTCGAAATTGCCGAGGAACCAGCAAACTGGGGCGATTCTATTTCCGTGGTGTGCGCTATTCTCAAGGGTGATTTACCAATCGAAATCACGTGGGCGTTGAATGGCGAGCCGATCCGGCCAGATCGTTCGGACATTAATATCCTGGCGACGACGCGGAAGAATAGCATCCTCAGCATCGAGTCCGTCGCTGCGAGACACGCAGGAGAATACACGTGTTCGGCGTCGAATAAAGCTGGAGCGACCAGTCATTCAACAGTTTTAGCTGTGAACGGTACATCTCATCCGAGATATTTCCAATGCATTCGCTCTTAAACCTCTGCATCCTATCATCGCCCGTCATTATCCGTCATTATCCGCCTCCTCTGAATCATTGGTCAATCGTGATCTTCAAGGCGCTATCAGATCGCAAAGACGTGTTATCGTATTCATGCCGATGTTACATCAACGACTCGTACTAGATTAGTCGTATTATACGATCAATCATCTGTCCACTTTAGTTGCTCCGGAGATAGCACCGTTCGTGCTTAGTGAGAAACCAGCGAATTGGGGAGAAACAGTCACGGCAACGTGTACCATTCTGAAGGGAGATCAGCCGATACAGATCGAATGGGCGCTCAACGGTCAGCCGATTTCTCACGATTTTTCTGATATAACGATCGTCACCAGTAAACGCGTCAGCTTGCTCACGATCGACGCCGTTACGGCTAGTCACGCCGGAGAATACACTTGTGTAGCTAGTAACACCGCCGGTGGAACGAGCTATTCCGCTTCCTTAGCCGTCAATGGTACAATACGAAGTTCTTCAAAACTCTCATTATTATTCTCTGGTGCATGCATGAGTCAGTCTCTCATGTAGCTTGTAACGCTATTCACATACTTACTCCCAAAGATCCCATCACGTTCCTTCACGTCTAACGAAAGTGACAGGCTGAGACGTTAAAAGATGAAAATTCAAGTATAAATTACAAATTTTACAATGTATTAAAATTCTATTACATTTAGGAATAAAATATGAATTTTATATACGTGAATTCGACAAGGAACCATATTAAAAATTTTTGCTGAAATTAGAGTAAAAAAAAAATTATAATTAAAACACTTCTATAGTTGCCCCTGAAATCATGCCATTTGTGATCGGCGAGGAACCGGCGAATTGGGGTGACACCATCACGGTAACTTGCACGGTGTTGAAGGGCGATCACCCAATCCAGATCGGATGGGCACTCAACGGCGAGCCAATTTCTCGAGATCATTCTGACATATCGATAGTCAGTACCAGCAAGCGCGTCAGTTTGCTTACGATCGATGCCGTGACGGCACGCCATGCTGGAGAATATACCTGCACGGCTAGCAACGTTGCTGGTGGAACGAGTTATTCCGCATCACTTGCCGTGAACGGTATAAAGGCCTTCCCACGTCTTGTGTTTCGCATAGCTATTCTTACTTTTCCCTATCGTGCATGTGCAGAGCGGTTTATCACTCCCGCGATTTCCTTCAATGTCCTTAATCCATGCAAAAGTGTAAAAAAAAAATCTATAGAAAAATTTCGTCGATATCTTATCCTTTTATTTCAGCGATGTTAATAACAATTATCATCAAAAACGCAATTTGCGCGTTGAAAAGATAATTTTACTCAAGGATTATGATACTTTATTATATATATAATAAAGAGGTTTTTTATTTACTATTTTATATAAATTTAGATTTAACGGTTGTGAAAGTCAGCTGATATTTGTTATCATAATATTATAGTTGCGCCGCACATAGGGCCTTTCACGATTAGCGATGGACCGGCGAATTCGGGCGACATGGTTTCCGTGACGTGTTCTATTACAAAAGGCGATTCTCCCATAAAGATCACTTGGAAGTTTAATGGCCATACGATTAATCCGCACGATTCGGATATCACGATCACGAGGATTAATAAACATATGAGCGCTCTCAGCATTGAATCCGTGGCCGCGAGGCACGCGGGCGAGTATACGTGCGTAGCTACGAACAAGGCCGGGAATGTCAGCCATTCGACGACCCTCGCTGTCAACGGTACCTACTTATCTCCAGAAGCACACCTGCACGTCAGCTAAACGTCGTATAGCACTTGCTTAACCCATCACTGCGATTCATAATTCATCGTAAACCACCTCGCATAGTCTCACGATACGATACCTTTATTCCTGATCGCCGTAATCACTGCCGACGATCGATTTCGCGAGAACCGCGAGGACTGTAATTCGCAAAGGGGAGTTTCAGTTTCGAGTTTTTGTTTCTCACGCGCGATCCGCGATCGCAGTTGCTCCGCAGATCTTCCCGTTCACGTTCGGCGATGAGCCGGTGAATTCGGGCGAGGCAATCTCCGCGACCTGCTCCATCCTCAAGGGGGACTTTCCGATGGACATTGCCTGGGCTTTCAACGGTGAGCCAATATCCGCCGAGAGCGCAGATCAATTCTCTATAACGAAGGGCAAGCGTCTCAGCGTCCTGTCGATCGATGCTGTCGCGGCCAGACACGCCGGCGAGTACACTTGCACCGCGTCGAACAAAGCCGGGGCTTCCAGTCATACAGCCGCTCTAGCTGTAAACGGTAACACGCGCGCATGCATACAAACGCGATATCTCGTCTCGCGACTATTCTTTCTCCGCCGGACATAGAAGACAAAACGTCCCTCCTTTTCATCATCCTCTTCAACTTCCTCACCCACGCTCACGATCTTTTCAACATTCTTTCGTGCCTTGTCGAGTACGGGGGACGATGAGGACGCGTCTGTCTGTCGTCTAGCTTCTCATCGTGTATTCACTGTGACCGCGGAGATTTTGCAGCTCGCTATCTCATCGCATAAAGTTGACTTAAAAAGATAACGATGCTACGAATATTCTCTCACGATTGATTATATTTTTTTTTCAAACTCAAAGTTTTTTATTTTTTATTATTTATATAAAAAATAGGTGCAATTAACGTGAAGCAACAATGAAACATTAATTAACACAAATTAGAACATTTTCCAACGAATTTTCTGATAGGCATCTTTACATCGGCTTTTTTCGCGTGTCAGACGTTGGCACAAAGGGATTCGAACTTGATGAGTCTGTGAACAGATTTGATACATCTTGGAAAATATCATTTTCAGTCGCTCCGCAGATTGCGCCGTTCTCGATCAGCGACGAGCCCGCGAATTGGGGCGAGGCGGTCTCGGCGGTCTGCACGGTCGTGAAGGGCGACTTGCCGATCGAAGTATCATGGGCACTGAACGGCGAGCCCATTACCAAAGAAAATTATGCCGATGTGTCTATTTCAAGTAGCAGCAAGCGAGTCAGTCTAATAACTATCGAAGCTGCGAGTCCAAGACACGCCGGAGAATACACTTGCACGGCCTCGAATGCCGCCGGAGCAACGAGCTACTCCGCTACTCTGGCCGTAAATGGTACAGCACTGCATGAAGCAAAATGCCTCTCTGAGATCGAGAAATTGAGCTCACTAATCTGCCTGCAAACATATATATTTACACGAAATCGTTTTCCTTTCCTCGCGTTAATAACAATATCGGCCCTTTAAAACCGTCCCATCGAGTGAGGTATAATTGGCAATTGATCATGTACGAATATAATTACTGAGCAAAATACATATCTAAGATAATTGAAGAACTAATTAATTGGTTGATCGATCATCTGGAAAAATTGATTATAAAAATAAAGTACGTTTGCTCAATAAAATGTATATAATTCTATGATTCCTGCGCCGAGAGATCGCGCGAAGAGTTTTCATATCGTTTATATGTACGATAGTGATTGTTTTTTTTTTTGCGATTGTTTTTCCAGTCGCTCCACAGATCGCTCCATTTTCCATCAGCGAAGAACCAGCTAATTGGGGCGAGCAAGTTTCTGCGGTTTGTAGTATTTTGAAAGGCGATCTACCGATTGAAATACGATGGAGTTTGAATAGCGAACTTATTACGCGTCTCACTCATCCTGACATAACAATTACAAATACCGGGAAAAAGACATCTCTTCTGACTATTGAATCTGTCACCGCTCGACATGCTGGCGAATATAGCTGCGTCGCGAGCAACCTGGTCGGATCCGTCAGCCGTTCCGCCATTTTATCGGTCAATGGTACTGAAAAAAAAAATCGCATGTTATAAGACGTAGTATCGTCGTCAGCACTTTATCCCGTAAAATACTTTAAAAATTCTATCCTTCCTAATAAATATAAATTGCTAAAGCTATCGTTATAACAAAATCTATCCTTGAAGATCCATATAAAAAATATAATTTCCTTTAATTTTATTTCCTTGCTACGTCTATTTTTACATTTTACTTCGAAGAAAAAAATCGCTCGTTCGTCATTCTTCTGGATTCCGGACGCCACATATTTAAAAATGTCTATATGTCATCGGACTTCGTAAATAAAAACGCATGTCGTTTTTCTATTCTTTTCGAATCTTGCTTTATCGTGCGTTCGTATCGCAGTCTCCCCACAGATAGCACCGATCTCCTTCGGCGAGGAGCCCGTTAACGCCGGGGACTTGGTGTCGGTGCAGTGCGTTGTGACCAAAGGCGATTCTCCTCTGGAGATCACGTGGACCTTCGACGGCCGTCCTATACAATCTTATCACAGCGATGTGATCGTGTCTGATACCGGAAAGCGCGTCAAACAACTGACCATCGAATCAGTAGCTGCGCGACATGCTGGAGAATATACCTGTGTTGCTTCGAACGCGGCTGGATCAATTTCTCATTCAGTCACCTTGGACGTGAATGGTACACCTTTCGACAAATCTATGCTCGCGATTCGCATTTGCATATTTAGCCATTTTTCTCATCCAAAATTAATCCTTTCCATCCTTTAGAGAGCTATTTTTTTCACAAGTTTCTCTCCTTCTCACATTTTTTAATTTTATATTTCTATTTCACATCATTATTTTTTTTTAAGTTTCTCTGCAATCCGTTTCCTCGCTTTCCATAGCACGGCGTGTGTCTGTGTTCTCTAGCGTCTGCTATCATTACTTTAGCAACGAATGTTATTATTGGACGTGACATTTCTCGATCTTCTTGGTTATATATATGTTCTCTTTATTAATTCTGTTGTCGATTAGCATCGTGAAACATATAGCGTTTCAGAAATACAATACAAAATAAACGGCACACTCGCCATGATACAAATCGCAAAGCGGGGAGCGAGCAAGAAGAAATGAAAAAAGAAGAGGATAATACATCTTTCTATCTTCTACCCCTAAACCGCGCTGTTTCATCAACGTTGATTTAGCCTGCGGCTTCAATGATTCTTTCTCTCCTTCTCTGATCTCTTTTTCTCTCTTCCAGTCATTCCGAAATTATTGCCATTTGCTTTCGGCGAGGAGCCGCTTAACTCGGGTCAAGTAGTAACGGTACCGTGTGCAGTGGTCGAGGGCGATCCACCCTTGAAGCTTCGTTGGACCTTAAACGGTCATGCGATCTCGCCACACTCTGGGATCTCGATCGTGGATCTAGGCGGACGCGGCGCTATACTGAGCATAGGATCCGTCCAGGCGACCCACGCTGGAACATACACATGTGTCGCGGAAAATCTTGCCGGCAGGCATGAGCTCTCGGCCGATCTCATTGTGAACGGTGCATACTGATTAGCGAGGATCTACACGATATTTCGTTGAGGCTTGCAAACCCGCCTATCCGATATCTCATCCTTCCTTTTTTTTATCCTAGATCACCGCTTCTCCCGTAGACATTTGTCATTTTATCGAAATCGATTCCCGCTCAAATATCCGTCGCGCTTTTAACTTATTTTTGCAAACGCGATCAGGCACGAGAGTAGGCTGTTACAGAGATCGGGCTAATCGCGTCAGATATCGTGCAGTTTATCCGCCTCGATAAGCGGGAACATTTATTCTCGCTCGCGTGTCTTTCTCTTTTTCTCTCTCTTTCTCTCTCTCTCTCTCTCTCGGTGTATTATTGCCTATTGTCTCTAGCCTCTGTCCGTTCTCTATCTCTCGGCAGTCGCTCCACATCTGCAGCCGTTCGCGTTCGACGAGGCCAACTCCGGCGATCTGATAATCGTCCATTGCGCGGTCGTGAAGGGGGACACGCCGATTTCGCTCAAGTGGTTGTTCGAGGGCCGCCACTTAGAGGTAGGCGAAGGAGTGGGTATTACCGCGTTGGGGGATAGAGTCTCGGCCCTGACGATACCCGCTGTCAGAGGAGAGCACGCCGGAGAGTATGCTTGCGTCGCCGATAATCCAGCGGGCAGTGCACGGCACAGCGCCCATCTCAAAGTGAACGGTACAGAGAAAGCGTAAACACACACGATCACAAAAGCATCCAGTATAAGACAGAAAAAAAGTATTAAAAAATATAAAGTATACACATATATATTTTCTTTAACATAAAGCGAAACCGCGCGGCATGATGATGGTGTTTAACGGGCGTACGCGTAGTGATGAGTACTACCGTTTTGTATGCGTGTAACTATTTGAGCGGAAAGCAGTGGTACGTTTACCCTTTTATTCGGTTGTAGATTTATATTTAAATATATATATATATATATATTTATTCAATATCTTAGTAGAACGTTTTTCGATTTGTTAGATTTGTTACCCTTGCTGCCGCTTTCATACACGTCATAAAATCTCCAATCTCTCTGCCCGCCCTGACTGTTGCGATGATATTATTACGAGATATGTGTTGTCTGGAAGTCTTGCATTGCTCGACGTGCATACTCTTTCTTTCTATCTATAGAGAATTGTCTTTCTTGTAACGAGTTTAAATCGTTTAACTGGTTCGCATAGGCGTACGTAGTTTGTGCCCACGATTGTTCGAATCGAATATAAACAGTCGATATTATAAGACGAGCCGTGTTTCCCGTTATTTCCCGGCCCATAACTGTCTCTCTCTGTCACATTTTCTGTCACTCCGAATCCCTTCTCTCATCTCGATTACTCGAAACAATACCACATTAGTCAGGAGTCAATTCCATCAAAGAGTTAATCTTGATTATCCCATATAATTAGTTCATTATCATCGATTATTTGCAAAGATATCGCGTTATACAGAGAATGACGACGCCGAAAACAAAGAGGAAAGGCAACGTTAGATTCTTGAGACAAGGACGGATAGAAAATGAGTACGCAGATAACGATCGATGCGATCGTTCAATTGATCGCGAAAGATTCGAAGAGAAGGATCGTTATGAAAGCATGGATCTACCTACCGTTCCGTTGCAGTCCTGCCACGGATCAGTCCGTTCGATTTTGGAGATCAACCGATCTTTGCCGGGCAGGCCGCCCAATTGGCATGCATGGTGCCGGTCGGCGACACGCCGATCGAAATTGTCTGGACCTACGAAGGCGAATCGTTGCCGCAGTACATGGGATACAACATCGGGAAACTCGGCCCACGGACGAGTATACTACTGATCGAGCCGGTAACACCGGAGCACGATGGACATTATGCGTGTGTCGCTAGTAATCCGTCAGGCAAGACGGTCCACGAGACAACCTTACGAGTCCACGGTTAGGTCCAGAATAAAGAACGGAGCACTGAGAATGACATGATAATGATAATTGATAATGATGGTTGAGCAAAAGTTTTGGAATGAAAATGCAGCCGTGCGCGGATCTCGCGAAAGTATTATATGAGCGCAGGCTTGTGATTGGATTGCATCTTATTCAACGTTGCTGTAAAGCTGATCGTGTGTTTTTCCCTGTTGGCGAAAAGCTTTTCTGAAAATTTCAGTTGGTTCGACGCTCGCTCTACAATTCAACTTATAACGCAGCGCGTTGCTTTCGTCGCCGTTGACGACTTTCTCGCGCGTACTCTTTTCCTTTCTCTCTCACTGTCTTGCACTTTCTTTTCATACTCTTTGTCTCTCTGTCTCTTTCTTGCCTCTTGTCTCTATCTACGTTTATTTTTCTATTCTATTGTAATTCTCTTCTCTTTACTACGTATTCGTCGATTTTTTCAAGCGAGCGAAGATCAATCCGGAGCCTTTCGTGGTCCAAAAATCAATAGCTTATTCCGAGCCGTTGGCTTTCCTCGTTTATTTTGCCCGCCTCGTTATCTTGCTCTCATCGTCAGCCATTCTTCTGCGACTTTTTACGTTGGCTTCGATCATCCCTGCGGTGAAATAACGCGACTCTCAGGATCTTCCTTTCACACGCGAGTCTCGTCGCGTTTTCTACATCCTTCACGAACGCGTTCGCCATTCCCGTAGCACAAACGAATCTAATTGCTACTTTGCGATCGCAGAATTGCATAGGTCTGACACCGAGTTTTATATTATATTCGTCTCGTTACATTCGAGTGTCGATTTATACCTCACCGTACCCCCATCGCGCTAAAACGCGTCCTTGCTCTAAGATGACCGACCGACCATCCAACCAGCCGCATCTCAGAATTCTCACCCTTGAATAAATTCATATCATAGCCCTATCCACGAATGAATTTCCCCAACACGTTCTCTCTCCTTGCCCCCTCGCCACCTCACCACACGTCTTGCCTTGCTCATTTTGTAAACGCGTATGTAGCTTAGTAGAGAGACATTTAACATGCATGCAATTATACTTGAACGAACATAATATCGAGTATATTAGTCGTTAACGCGGTACAGCATGATGCACTATACTCGAGTAAAAATTTAATAGCGCTTTGTGTATGTTTGCCATTGAATTTTTTCAGAACCGTAGTCTCTCTCTCTCTCTCTCTCTCTTTCTCTCTGCCTGCATCACGTCTCTCTTTCTCTCTTTCTCTTCATGCATTAGACACCCGTATAATTCAGAATCCCGCATGCTATACGATACTCTATTCATCGCAGTAGCGGGAGCGTGTCGCGTTTTGTCCTGCACGTGACAAAACTAATTTTCATGATTCGAGTCCTTGTCGATTTTATAACAATATTAAAAATATCACGAATATATAACTTTTAATAAACAATTTTATTAACTTTTTTCGAATAAACAAAACTTTCTGATTTTACAAATTTCAAGTTTGTTTGTTGACTCTACACACTATTTAACTTTATTTCTTATTCTTACTTTTGTAGCTTATATTTTATGAAATTTAAAAAAAAGAAAACAATATAATTAAAATCAATATAATTGTAATATTTGATTGAAGTTCATATAAAAATATTATTACGATAAATAATAACTTGATTTTTCGAAAGTAGACGACTCGAGTTTTTATAAGCGACTGGCTCCTGGATACTGCAAAATTCCTTGTTACTCGATAGTGCAAAGCGACTAATCTGTTTATTCTGTAACAGTACCTCCTCGTTGGATTCTGGAGCCTACTGATAAGGCATTCGCTCAGGGTTCTGATGCGCGAGTCGAATGTAAAGCCGACGGATTCCCCAAACCTCAAGTCACATGGAAAAGAGCTGCTGGTGAGTGCGTTTGTAGCCGCAATTTAATAAATGTAAATGTAATTTTTCAAATGTATTAATTGTGTTTGTTTTATTTTACAGGGGATACACCGGGAGATTACACTGACTTGAAATTGAGCAATCCTGATATTAGTGTAGAAGATGGTACTCTGTCCATTAATAACATTCAAAAGACAAACGAAGGCTATTATCTTTGCGAAGCTGTTAACGGCATTGGATCAGGCCTGTCGGCTGTCATTCTTATTTCGGTTCAAGGTACTTTACTTTATTATTCTCACGTCTTTTATCAATATTCAATATACTGTTTAAGTTTTCTATACTATTATTTTTAATATCTTTTTTTTAGCTCCTCCCCAATTTGAAATTAAATTAAGAAATCAGACCGCTCGTCGCGGAGAACCGGCTGTATTGCAATGCGAAGCGCAGGGAGAAAAACCAATCGGCATTTTATGGAATATGAATAACAAAAGGCTAGATACAAAGAGCGATCCTCGTTACACTATTCGTGAAGAAATTTTAGCTAATGGAGTATTGTCCGACTTGAGTATTAAACGAACCGAGAGAAGCGATTCTGCCTTGTTTACTTGCGTAGCGACGAATGCCTTTGGCAGTGATGATACTAGCATTAATATGATTGTACAAGGTTGGTTTACTTGATTACGCTTAATGCGATATCAACAGATATTCGACGAAGTACTTAAATATCACTTTTATAATTTTTTATAGAGGTGCCGGAAGTTCCATATGGTCTCAAGGTGTTGGATAAATCAGGACGTTCGGTGCAATTATCATGGGCGGCACCTTATGATGGAAATAGTCCTATTAAGCGATATGTCATTGAATACAAAATCAGCAAAGGTTCCTGGGAAACTGATATCGACAGAGTGCTCGTACCTGGTTCGCAACAGAATGTAGCTGGAGTATATAATCTGAGACCCGCAACTACGTATCATCTTCGAATCGTTGCTGAAAATGAAATTGGTACGTCCGATCCGTCCGACATGGTCACTATTATTACCGCTGAAGAGGCACCTACTGGTCCTCCAACCTCGATCAAGGTCGAAGCTTTTGATCAGCATACTCTCAAGGTAACGATTAGAATGCGTTATAACCGTTTCAGAAGTAATGATAACAATCAACATTTATTGCAATAAATATGTTATTATATCAGGTAACATGGAAACCACCTCCACGCGAGGATTGGAACGGCGAAATTCTCGGCTACTACGTTGGATACAGACAGTCAGCGGATAAACCGTACATGTTTGAAACTGTCGAGTTCTCCAAGGAAGACGGAAAGGATCATCATCACTTGCAGATTGTTAATCTCAAAACTTATACACAATACGGCGTGGTTGTTCAGGCATTCAACAAGGTCGGCTCTGGACCGATGAGCGAAGAACGCAGGCAGCACACCGCGGAAGGCGTACCCGAGCAACCGCCGCACGATACCACCTGCACGACTCTTACCTCACAGACTATCAGAGTATCCTGGATGTCACCACCTCTCAGCGCGGCTAACGGTGTTATCACTGGCTACAAAGTTAGTAAAAACGCAGTTCGAGAAAAGTAGGCATTTAGCAGCGGCGTCTTTAAATATTTGTTTCAGGTTATCTATGGTCCGTCCGACACGTGGTATGATGAAAATACGAAGGATACCAAGATCACGTCTTCCAGCGAAACTATCCTGCACGGCCTCAAGAAATACACGAACTACAGTATGCAAGTTTTGGCTTTCACCTCCGGCGGAGATGGCGTCAAGTCAGCACCGATTCATTGTCAGACCGAACAAGATGGTAATTTTAAGAACTATTAAACATGTATGCAAAAGCATATTTCGAATATACAATATAATATATTATTCGCGTTTAAAAATACAATATAGCGATTTCCACATTTTTTTCGAACGATAATTATTTTCTTATTATTCATAAAAGCAGCGACAATTTTATTGCTTTTATGACAATAAAAATTAATACAAAAAAAATTTGCGATAATTATTTTTAACAAATAAAATTTTTATTTCTAATAAATTTTCTCAGCACCCGAAGCTCCAATCGCTATCAAAGCTCTGGTCATGTCCGCGGAATCCATTCTTATCTCATGGCGACCACCTAGCCAGCCTAACGGAGTTATTTCACAGTATACTGTTTATACGAAAGCTGACAATGCCGATGAAGCAACTAGCCAAAAAGTGCCGCCGAATCAACTCACTCACGAAGCATCTGGATTAGACAAACAACTTAGATATGAATTTTGGGTAACTGCTAGCACAAATATCGGCGAAGGTGAAGCTTCTAAGATTGTGACTCTGGGTCCAAGCGTTCGAGGTAATCTTTTACTTTTTAATCTACTTAAAATACTTCGTATTTTAATTAAATTAAATTGAATTAAATTAAAATTGTTATTTAATTATAATTTTTTATAGGTGATCATAAATTAAAAACTGATTCTAATCTTTATATTTAACGCGTATTTTTACAGTACCAGCCAAGATTGCATCATTCGACGACAAATTCACCGCGACATACAAGGAAGACGTAAAACTGCCATGTCTCACCGTTGGCGTGCCCGCACCGGAAGTAACATGGAAAGTACGAGGCACGACTCTTCAACCGAGCGACCGACTGAGGCAATTACCCGAAGGATCACTGTTTATTAAAGAAGTCGACCGCGCGGACGCTGGAGAATATTCTTGCTACGTAGAAAACTCCTTTGGACACGATACTGTGACTCATCAGTTGGTCGTACACGGTACATGAATATTTCGAAAATATTAATTGTTAATTTTAACTCTGTCGATTATTCTAATTAACATTATGTTCGCAGCTCCTCCGCATTCACCGCAGGTCACACTTACTGCCACTACGACAAATTCGTTGACGATGAAATTGCGTCCACATCCGACTGACAATGCACCGATTCACGGTTATACAATTCATTACAAACCCGAGTTTGGCGACTGGGAAACTGTTCAGATCAGTTCTACGGCACAAAAATATACTCTTGAAAACCTGTGGTGCGGTTCTCGATATCAGATTTACGTCACGGCTTATAATGGGTATCTTATCATTAAAATTGCACACTATAAAATACACAATAAGAAATTTTATACATGACAATGACAATTTACAGAATTGGAATTGGCGATCCTTCGGATATCTTAAACACGCGCACAAAGGGCTCCAAACCGATCATCCCCGAAGCAGCGAGATTTATCGAAGTATCCACGAATAGCATCACTTTGCACTTGAGTGCTTGGTCGGATGGTGGCTGCCCTATGTTATACTTTGTTCTTGAGCACAAAAAGAAGTAAGATAAAAATAAAATTTTTGGGAATTACATGCGATTTGGTAGAAATCGATAATTAAAAGCGAATATTTTTTCAGGCATCAACAGGAATGGAATCAGGTCTCGAACAACGTCAAACCGGGCAGTAACTTCGTGGTATTGGATCTGGATCCCGCTACTTGGTATCATTTACGCGTTACGGCTCACAATAATGCCGGTTTTGCCGTAGCTGAGTACGAATTTGCGACATTGACGGTGACTGGCGGTGAGTATGAGCTTGACGTTCGCAGCGGCGCCTCGTAGCCGGTGCCAATGGTGGCTGGATTAAGGCCGAAACATTTTTTGTTCCAGGCACCATTGCACCGGCCCGCGAGATACCGGATGTGAACGATGGTGGCAACGACGAGGACCCGATGAAAATTTTTATGGCTAATTTAAATCTGGTCGTGCCGGTGGTAGCAGCTATTCTCGTTATAATCGTTGCCGTCATCGTGATTTGCGTACTCAGAGGGAAGGGCCACGGTAGCGATAAAGGTAACGGCATCCATCTAATATTTTTTGTTCCATTTCTTTTCTCAAACAGGCACGATCGCACCTCCCGTACGTAACGGTGGTAACGACAACACCGCGGATGTAAGACGTTATTTCCCGTGGTTACCAAGTTGGCTCGACGTAAACGTGGTGGTGCCGGTCGGCGCGACGGTCGTTGTCATAATAGTAGGAATAGTTGTCATTTGCGTGGCACTCTCGAGGAGAACTCGAGGTCCGGAACAAACGCGGCTGCGAGGTATCTCTTCAGCCGACGAGAAATATTACGAGGGACAATGTATACAAATTTTTTTTTATTACTTTTACCTATTAAGTCGCATAAAGACGGTGGACATTCGTCGGGAAATAAAATTGCGCTAATAATCTTGCAAGCATAACTGAATGATAGTAATAATCTATAAGATATTATAGCAATATATACTATTTCGTAAGATTATCATAATTATCATAAATTTTCTGACGATTGATCCACGCGTCGGCCACCCTGTCTTGCAGTCTCCTCGAAATATCCCGCATTCTTAATTTTTCTCTTTCTTTTGTTTCACTCATCTTAATTTTCCTCTTCCTTTTGTTTCATCAAGCGTGGGTGATGGCATAATAAATATAATCTATATTAACTAAAAATAATATCAAAAGTATATTATATTAAGACGTATACGCATTTACTTTATTAGATTGCATTTACTCGTATTATAGATGATGTAGTTTATCAGCAAACCGGTGTTGGCGGCGCAACTCTAGATAAACGCAGATCCGATCTTCGTGACGAATTGGGATATATCGCACCACCGAATCGCAAGCTGCCACCTGTACCCGGTTCCAACTACAACACATGTGATCGTATCAAGCGAGGTACAGTTATAAGTAAGCCACAACTGCCAACACTTACCTTTTAGACCAGTTTCGACTACTACTTGTGTAGTTGTTGTCGCATCGGCACGATAGTTCCTTCTTTCATCTTTTCTCAAGAAATACACAATTTTTCGCATATATTATACATTGTTAGACTCTCGACCAATGTTATACAGCCCTCAGACCAGACAGAAGCCATACACACGATCATACAATGCCAGTTTTTTTTTTCGTTTGCCTTTTGCTTCCAAATGTTCTTATATACGTTATGTCGAGATGTATATGTCCCTCCAGCGAATATAACGTTCGTTTTTATTTGTTTGCGCTTACCACGCCGTTGGTGCCTAACGAGTGTCGAATGCACTGATTCGTATATATTAATCGTATCTTTAAAAAAGAAAAAAAAAGGAACGCCCTGCCCAGAATCTCCAGTCCTTCGAAGAGAACAGAGTTGGTCAGTTGGCAGGAATCTTGATAGGCGCCAGCGTGTCGTACGATCTTTGTAGTATGTGTTTGATAGGTGGAACTGGCTCGTTAAGAAGTCATTCGACGTGGGACCCAAGACGGCACATGTATGAGGAATTGAGTCACTACGCGCCCAACAGAAGATGCCCACCGCCACCACGTATGGGCAGCGCAGACGGTCTCTCGCATAGAGGTTGGTAAAAGAGCATTTTTGTTTAACGGGGGCGTCCGGCCGGTTTGTCCGATCGCCCTACGAGATCGATAATCGCAGGTCGGAGCCGGCGATGTAGCTGGCAGTCTTCGTAAGTTCCTCCTCAAACTTCATGAACCTCGTGTCACTTTAACGACATGTTTCTCGATGTTGCACGTTTTCGCATGCCTGCGTTCATAGCACGCCGACAAATGACACGAACCACATAAAGAAGAATTACATTTATTTACACTCATAGTCTTTCTGAGACAAAAAGTCTAGGCTAAAAATCTCTGTGCCCGTTATCGTCATATCGATTTCAGATTTCTAGAATGGATAACAAATATTTTTAGTATTTTTTAAAATTATTTATATATATTTTATTCAAAGATTAGATTTATTATTCATTATAAAGTTTAGATAAAATAAATAGACAAAATTACGACAATTAATTAATTAAAAAATAGCATTGTTTTATATATAATAAAAAATTATGTAATTAATTGATAAGACGACTGGGCGTTTTTGAAACAAATCTATTTAAATATATTTTTAATACGCATGAGGAATTATTGAAGATTTAATAATTTAACGTAGAATGAGAATCGAGGAAAGAAGAAACGTGAAAGTGAGTAAAAACATTTTTTTTGCTCGTTTAAATCTCAATAGAAGTAGCATGTAAAGTCAATAGAGAAAAAGATTGCTTACAATTATATATTTGTAATTCTATTTCCAATCAAGTTAAACTCAAGGAAATTGTCATAATGGACTTTACACGCGAGAAGCAATCTTTAAAGCAATTTTTATCGTTCGACAAATCACTTTCACAGATTTTCCGCCCATAGCGGCAGAGTCTACCCTGGTTGATTACTCATTTGCAGGTATGGAGGATGAGATCTGCCCGTACGCTACCTTCCATCTTTTGGGATTCCGCGAGGAAATGGATCCGAGCAAGGCTATGCAATTTCAGACTTTCCCCCATCCAGGAAACGGTCATTCTGGCACCATGGGACCACCTGTAGGACATCCGACTAATGCTTCTGCTCACAGCCGTTCTGGATCTCAGTCTATGGTATTTTATATCTTTTTCATATACATATTTAATTAAACAATATAAGAAAGTAAATTATGGATTGTTTTATATATTTAAAAAAATGAACAATTTTTATTTTATAAATTATTTCTATCAGCAATTATTGCTAAAATCATGGCTAATTTTTTTCACAGCCGCGTCAAAATGGTCGCTACTCACGAGTACCATCCCAAGGAGGCGGCAGCGGCACTCACAATGTTTTCTCGCCCGAATATGATGATCCAGCTAATTGCGCTCCCGAAGAAGATCAATACGGATCGCAGTACGGACAATACGGCGCACCTTACGATCATTACGGATCCCGTGGATCAGTCGGACGTCGAAGCGTAGGCTCGGCTCGCAATATTCCCATTTCTGGTTCACCGGAACCGCCTCCACCACCACCGAGAAACCACCAGGATCAGAACAACTCCAGCTTCAACGACAGCAAGGAGAGCAATGAGATCAGCGAGGCCGAGTGTGATCGTGACCAGCTTGTCAACCGCAACTACGGCGGTCAGTAGAAAGATTCGTGGGATAGATCGGAAAACGAGAAGAACGAGAGAGATCATGAAGCTGGACGCGGTCCAATGGGAAAGTCGAGAAGATTCGTCTTTCCTGTTCGGATCTTATTTAATCCAGCAACATGCTCCCTTTTGAGAAACGATCTCGCTCCGATTCAGCCCTACCTCCTACTGATGCTCGTTTTCACATGCACTAGGCATTATTAGGCGTACGACGGCTCGCATTATGCGGATCGTATCGCATGGCGAGCGAGTCGTGAATGGAGAAGACTCGCCGCGTGGACTATATGTGTTTTTCTCTATTTTTTTTTTATTCTAATCATTTATATAGCTTTCACGAATTGCATGCTACGTGTTGTCGTAGTAGTTTAATCGTTGTGTCAATCGTGCCGTGTGTTTTTCTATTTCAGTGAATGCTCGCGGCAAGGACGGCATGACCACCGAGGAGATGCGTAAACTCATAGAGAGGTCAGTAGAGCGCGAGTGAGTTTAATTAACGGTGTGAACAGTTTATTGACGATTACACCGTTCCTGCCGCTATATCTCGAGCGATTTCATTTTCACACGAGAGCAGTATATTAATGATATTATTACGATAAAATACGACGCGATGTGTTTTCTGAATTGAGCGCCGTTTCACTATCGCTCGCTGCGGTTTTGACCGCTATCCGATTCATCTCTATGCGTTCTTCCTTATAGGATTACGCTACCAATCGATCCTTTTAATTCTTGACGTATATCTTTATTCGAATACTCGAGTTTATTCGCACGCGATTCAATTATGGTAATGATAGTTTCGAGTGCGCGGTGGTTCACTAGCGACTTTCGAAGAGACCCTCGAATATTTTATTTAAACATTTAACATTCATCTGATCTTTTCTTGTTTCATGACTAATTACGCAGGAAACCGTAAGTTCGTTAAACATAATCAAATCAGGGTGTACAAACGTTAAAGATATGTGAAGAGCTTTTGAGATGCGTCATACTATTTTCCGTTGATTTTCATCATCCCATCGAAATTCGGCTATCTGATTTGTTTTGCGACAAGCAGAGTAGACGACCCTTCAAAGCGTTGCTTACGAACATGTCTCCAATCGGAACGCTCGCTAATATAACATGTGTTTGCATGTAGCTTTGAATAGTGCTATGTGTAACGTGTAGCTATGTAACTAATTCGAAAGTAAGATGCGGTAGAGATATGTATAAGTTTCGAATACTAATCATATTTCCACTGCAGTTATTAATATGCAATAGCTATTATCACTGTTATTAAATCCGCTTTATCAGCTGATGACGCTATTAACGACTAATATTTTTCGCGTTTTTCTACGACCATCTTTACATTTTATTTATTCATGGCATAATTAATATTGTTGCTATCATCGCTGCTTTTGGTATTGTTATAACGCATGTTTTCATCGTATTAATTCGCATGCAGATTTCTTATATTAATTTCTGCTATTGTTGTATTAAACAGATTCTCCATTCGCAAAATAAGAATTGCTAAGTAATCAAAGCAAGTGCTTCTGTTTTTATAATGTTAAAAGCGTATCAAAATTAGGAAAAAGATATCTGCACGCGAGAATGCTATTAAAGTTGCGTGGAGAGAATCGGCGTGGTCGGATGTCAAAAATGCAAATTCTTGTTGCAGAAACGAAGCTCCCGGCCGGCAAACCGGCAGCCCCCACGGCGGTCACGGGGGACTCCTCACACCCTACGATACTGTGGCAGTGTAACCTGTAAATCATCATCTTCCGTGATCTTCCGCCTCTCTCGATAGCCGGCGGCCGCGAGGAAAGCAGCCGAGAGATGCGGAAATGAAGCGCACGCTAATTCTTCCCCCGGTGCTGTCGTCGGTCCAATTTGCAACGATTTACGATAGAAATTAGACGTCGTCGCGAGTAGATAGATTCGATTAAGGTGTGCGCATGTTGATATCATCTCGAGATCGTGACTACAAAGATCTGAGGTCCGCCTTGCGAAATGAGACTGCCTCCTTCGACCTTTCGACCAAATTGCGACGCGATCCTCTTTTTTCTAACACTTTGGCCTTCCAGTTTTTCCTTGTACTTCCTCGAATACGTTCGTTTACAATTGATCCTGGGGAAGGCCAACTTTGAAACTGCCTTGTTTTTTATACGATTTTTCGGACCAGTTCAATCGATTACGCACATCTAGGAAGGCCAGACTCAAGACTGTCTGTATTTACTGCCTTTTCGCGAAGGAGGCATAGCGATTCGTAAGGTCAGTCATATTTCGTTCGCAAGTCTTGTGAGTTCTGAAACTCTTTGTACACGTTCAATTATGTCGACTAAGATCTTTTATACCGCTTGACAGAGATAAAAGACAAATTTTGCGTTTAGACACGAATCTTTCTCGATTATACGTCCATGACTCAACGTCAGATGTAATTTAAAGATACTCGATGTGATATAAACTTATGAATTAATTATCTTTACATATTTTGTACGAAATATTTCAATTATGAAAGAGATGATTTGAATTTTTCTTCGCACTGTTGTCGAACGTGTATGAGGGGTTCAAGACTCGTAGTTGCCGCTGTGAGGCAGTCCTGTAGGAAAGCGAGCACACAACCGGAAGTCGCGTGTTCGCGGACGCCCAACCGCGGCAGAGACGCGGCCCGGATGATGGTGCTCTCGGCGACGGTGGATTTAACGGGGGTTTTCTGATATATATATCCGGTATAATCCTAGACTACAATCGTCGCAGGAGTTGCGTATAATGAGGAGAAAAAGGTACATATGATATATACACATATACACACATACACACATACGCACACATACACATATGAGATTAGTTGGTCGCTTTTTGAGTCATGGTTGTGCCACACTGCCGCTCCCTGCGGGCGTACGAGATATATAAACATACATACGTACATATACTATATACATATACTGTACGATTTATAATTTCGTAACGAAGGTTGTGTCCCCCTTCCTCTCTGCCCCCTTTGTCCTCTTTGACAATCGGCAATCTTGAGTCTCGACGTCGCGGAGAGCAAAGTTTATAGGGTACGTCGTCGCTTCTCGTCTTTCGTCATTGTCGTCTTTTTTAATAGCAATTCATTTAGATTTAGACGAGCGATACGAGACATTCCTATCGCTCGCTCGAAGAATAAGATTCCGTATATAAAACGCCGATCGACTGTCCGTAGGAAGAACATACGCGGCAAGCCATCGAGGGAACGCTTCGATACACAGCAGGCCAGCCACATATAAATTAAAAATATTATACATTAACAACATTATCCTCACATACACGCGCTGGTGCGTGTGCACGCAATACACACGCCACACCACACTTGCTGTCGTCCTATATATACGATATAAATATTTAGTCCGCTGTAAACATCTAATTAATCCCCCCCGTGCTAATCTTCTTCGATCGATTACGACGTACCGATAAGATTCTTCATTCTGATATCGCGACGATGATCGTTAACAGATATAAGCGATTCGAGTAATATAAAAGCTGATTTAAAGTAGATAGCTCGTAAGCCGGACGGATGGTCGCGAGAAGGCGTCGTTGTATCTTTGCGACGAAGCGAGAAGTCGGGACGGGTCGTTTCCTTAAACGCGAATCGAAGGGACCACGATCAGGTGGTTGACCTTCGCTGGATCTTCGAACGAATGGAACGGATGCCTGCTGTGCATCTTTAGGTTGTGCATCCCGACATCCCGCGACGCCGTGATCGCGACGCTGCATCTCATAGTTCGTTTTTATCACGATACTATTTCTAGATATATCTATACATACAAATATAAATATATATTATATATACGCTAACTATATATTATACATACGTTGTAAGTAGCTATTTCTAGGTGTCGCATTTGTTTGCCGAGACGATGCACGAGCCGATTCCCAGTTGGGCGACTGGGCGAAGGAGCACCTTCGAACGAGTGTCTGTCACGCGAGAATTAAAGATTTTTTACTATATTTAATTCGGATTTATGTTTTAAGCAAACTATCTTATATTTATATATATTTTTATTATTTTAGTATTAATTAAAATATTATTCAATTTAGATTTATTTAATTATAAATTGAAGAGATGCAAGAGATATTAATATTCTGGTACTCTCGATGCATTTCAATGTTAATTCAATTTGGAAGTCGCAATTAATACATTCATCATTGTTATCATCTCATTTCTTATTTACATAAATATTTACATAAATTAAAAAAAATGTGCCCAAAGAATTTTCGCGAATAAAACTTGAAGAGGTGCTTCGTCCTCGTGAGTCGCCTTTACTTTCGCAGAGGCATTCCTACCCTCTGCCTCTCTTAAACTGGCCACGGCTCGACACGCCGACGCACTTTTACTCATCGATGTGATTTTAAAAGGCTGCGCAAAAGCCTCGTGTCTCGTGTATATGTTACGATCGCGCTCTTACCGTAATTAACGTAGCCATATTGTCCCAAGTCACCCTTTACGACTTATATAGTATCACGTTCTACTCACTTAACTCGTCCCCGCGAAAAACTTTGTCGCTTCGAATCGCTTCCGAATTTAACCAGAGCTAATACAATCGGCACAGACCGATGATGATAATGATATTAATGCATTCGTATATAATGATGTGATCACGTCCGCGCGTTATTTCGGTCACGGCTCATCATTTTGTCTTATAAGCGAAGTGGACGTCCGCGACGTCGCACAGGTTTATCACCTGTTATGTTAAGCGGTCCAGGGTGCTTGGCAAGAAGTGTTGTAAATGAAACATTTAGCGATGATCAGTAATAATAAATTGAATTTTGGCTAAATTAATTGATTATTTTTTTAGCTGAAAACATTGATAACGAAAGATATAACTTAAAGACTGAGAATTTACGTCCACGTATCATTTTATTCACTTCTCGCTCGTATTTGCTCGATTGCTTTATATTTTTTCACACATTTTAGCATCGTATATTGTAAAATTAATACATTTGCCATTTATGTGCGCTCTTCTTGCCAAGCATCCTCGAGCCCATCGTTCGCTCGTCGCGTGATCGACGCGTATATTGTGTGGTAATTCTTTGCAGGATTCAATGTTACTTTTTGAGAGACGCCGCGAAGCGTGTCGCTCGCTTGTGTATGCTTGATTGATATATGCGTTGAAAGCATTTGGCTGTTCTTTTTGTACGACGGCGAACGCGGTTCTTCGAGCTCGTACCCTTCTCATCGTCGCCTGTCAGACTCGAAGCGTTTCCTTTGCGTTCCTTTTTTTTGACCCCCGCACCCGTAAAACAAAAGCGGGATCGCGATGTATTGTCTAATAATTGGAAAAAAAAAGCAAAGAAGAAAACGCGCGCAACATCATCCTCCGCGTTTGCGGAGAGACTCGAGGACCCGCTCGCAGTGTATCGTTTCCTCTCAACGCCACTATTTTATGTTTTTGTACCAAAGTTGTAGCATCTAACTTTGCGTTAAATAAATAAATCTTAAAACGACAGTCGTCGACTTTTGTTCCCCTAGCTTCGTCAAATTCTCTCTGATTTTTGGATTTTATTTACGCGCAAACGGGAGAGTATTTTACATATATCGATTTTATACAATATCCCCGCATATATTAATTTAATTCATTTTCTGTACATTATTTTGATGTATTATATATCAATCATAGAAACATTAATAATTGTGATTATTTAATTTATTAATTGAGAAATATAATTTTGATTTATGATATATTATAATATATTATACATTTATAACATAATGTAATATATTTTAATAATTAATTAAAACATATTTTAATAATTTTAAATATATTTTAATTAATTTTAATTAATTAAAATATATTTTAATTATAACATAATGTAATATATTTTAATAATTAATTAAAACATATTTTAATAATTTTAAATATATTTTAATTAATTAAAATTAATTAAAATATATTTAAAATTATTAAAATATGTTTTAATTAATTATTAAAATATATTACATTATGTTATAATTAAAATATATTTTAATTATATATATTATACATATATAATATATATAAATAATATAAATAATACATTTATTAATATAATTTAATTTAATTTAATTTAATTAATTATTAAAATATATTACATTATGTTATAATTAAAATATATTTTAATTATATATATTATACATATATAATATATATAAATAATATAAATAATACATTTATTAATATAATATATACATATTTCATTTATAATCTTGCGTAAAATATTTTAAATATATTATTATATAATTATATCAAAAGTTTAATAAATTTTATGATAGTTAAAACCTTAATAATAGTTAAAATCTTATAAACTGTAATAATAGTTAAAACCTTAGATAAAAAAAGTCGCAAAAAGAGCGAGATCCAATTTCATGGATAAGTTCATTGAACCAAATTGATAGGTTCATTGAACCCGCTAAACTTTTAGAACGAAAATTTACCTACTGTTGTGGATCTCTAATCCACCTTATCGATGGCGGTTTACCAGTGTGATGTTGGCCAAGAATGATCGCGGCGCAGTAGTTCAATGTCGGTTGGCAGTGACGGTTGTTTATACGATGGCGTCCGGCGGTGGTATGTATCCGTTTATTTTCCATTTTCCATTGTAATATTGAGGTCTATTTAATGAGACTGGACTCAATTCAAAATCTCGCACTAATGTAATCATCATTTGCTCTTTGTTTCTTTCATATAACGACAGAGAACGGAACCGAAGAACGAACGGAAGCATCGACGCCGGCTCAACCCATCACCAATGTCGTATCCGAGACGACTCACGTAAGTAAATTCATAACTTCAGCTCTTTAGCGACAACAATATTTCATTTGAAGGATATCAAGAATCCGTTAAATCAAAATGAAAACAGGCGCGCGTTTGCAGCGCGAAAATGAGGTTAGGTTAGAGCTCTGATTGTATGATATCATTATTTATTATCTGATATCTGTTGATTGACGAGTATCTTGCATTAAAGTCACAGTATTCTTGCACAGAATGTGTTTGCATGTATCTAACTGTGGATTAAATCAATGTTTGTAACTTGTGTAAGTGTATATAATCTAATTATATTAACATCAGAGAGAGTTGACTAGTAAATTAGATTTCACTTGTATATACAGCTTTAAAGTTAGTATTGTGATTGAGAAATCACATTAAATTAAGTTGAGCAATTGAAGTTATTGAAGGAATTAAAACTTAGAGTTATTTATACAATAGCTGAAATATGTTTTCTATGAGCATTGCTTGATGATTTATAAATTTTATATTCTTTTTGTTTACAGAAAGTAATAGGAATGGATAAAGATGCGGATATGTCTGGTGTACCAGCAAAGAAATCTCGTGTTGAAGTGCAATCTCTTCCAACCAGACAGTATTTGGATCAGACAGTAGTACCGATATTGCTACAAGCGTTGTCCTGTTTAGCCAAAGAGAGACCTGCTGATCCTATAAGCTTTCTCGCTGGCTATTTACTTAGAAACAAGAGTCAGTACGATAACGGCGGTTCGCCGCCGACTAGTCAGTGAATGCTTCCCTGTCCATGTGCGCATTTTGTGGTAATATATGAACTTTACTTCCTAAAAATCTCTTTTTGATATTTCAAGGACATATTTACGTTATATACGTATTATGTACTTGTGTATTTTTGAACGAAATAAAAATGAATTAGCTCCCTACTGTAGGGACAGTAGTGACTTTTTAGCGGAGTAATATAGTGTTATTCTGTGGAATACAAAATATACATTTTTTAAATATTGAAATTATTTAAATAAATATTGTTTTTATATTAAAGTAATAGCAACATCAGAATTACCCTAATTGCAATAGCAGTTACAGAATTGATATTAAATTGTTATTGACACGTAATACATATTAAAAAGAGTTGCTAATTTTTTTATGCTAGTATATCGATAAAGTAAAATTGAAAAATATAATAATGTGGCTTTTATGAAAGAATATCTTAAAAATATATTAAAAAAGCGTACTGACTTCTTTGATTTTCAATTCTTTGCAAATTTATGGCGCGAAAGCGAACAAAAGAAAGGGTGGAGAAAAGGGCTGCTGCCATTGATCCAATAAATCGTAATGAACCTTCCCTGCTCGTGTCGATTTTAATTGGAACGGCGATTTAATTGGAGGCAATTAAATGTAATCGCGCAATGAATCGGCGTTAAATTTATCTCGCGCTCCAATGAAATCGATAATTTACATCGGACGTGCAGCTCTCGCTCGTCTTGCTGTTGCAAATAGAGAAAGGGGAAAAATAATGTCTAGACGCACACACACAGTGCTCGGTTTTATTATTCTTCGTGTCTCATTTCGTCTCTCGTTGCGGTTTTCGTCTCGACGAAAACTCGTCGGTTGGTCTTACCGAGTTTCGCCAGAGTAATTGGGCTCCCTTTGGGGCGTCGGCGAGGCACAAGGAAAAGAAAATCCGTGTAGCGGCGTCCGATTGTACCGCACGAGCTCTAAACGACAACGCGAGAAGATATCGGGGTAATTTCGTGACCGACAATTCGCACGGCGACATCATCGGACCTGGTCCAATTAACGGCGAGCTATCCTCTTGCTCGGGTTCTCCTCGTATATCCTCTCGTAGAATTCTCGACCCTTATCCGTACACACATACATTGATCGCGAACTCTTAGCCTTTTGTTTTGTAGACGTTCAGTTGGGAGGGTCGACGCGTTTCTGTCGTGATAAGATAAAGGCACTAAGCAGTATTTTTACCAAACTTGAGTTTCTCGTGAAAAGTACTTTACCAGTAATTTGTTCGTCTTAGAAACGTAGAGGCCGTCTCTGGAAAACAACAGATCAGATAATGCGACGAAAAAATAAATAAAAGAAAAGAATTTAACGATCTTAAATATACCTTTTTTTGCGACAAAAAAAAATAAAGTTTCAACGCGTTTATTATTTGTCATTTATATAATAATTTGAAAAAAGTGATATTTTATTCTATATTAACTCCATGTTATGCGTATGTATGCATGATATAAATTGCGCTTTTAACATGCGATAAAACGCTGTAAAAGTTTGAATTTTACTAGATGAATAGAGAACTGATATATTTTAACATTTTATATGCTCGTACATTGTCGAACGACACAGTAATATCGATTCTGTTTCTTTTTTCTGTGTATTCAGAGTGAACTTCCACATTCACCACTCATTCCTACAACGGATCACGAATAAATGCGCAAAAGTGGAAAGTCCATGCTCGCGGCACAATACAGAAGTTCGATGTGACTGTTGATAACGTTGCAACATCCACCTTTACCTTTTTTACTTCCCTACGAGAAGCATGCAATAGTTTCCACGTCGAGTTGCTTCCATCCTCCTCTTTCCACATTCCTGTTTGCTGTGCTTTTCCAACTTCAGAACTATGTAAGTAGCTTTATGCAATGTGCTAGAACATGAATATACAGAGTTTATCTCGAACCAAGCGTTCTTTTTCAATCATATAATGCAGATTTAAGTAATTTCCGACTCAAAAATGGATCATTTTGAATTATATACAATAATTTAAAATTAAAATTGATTTTTATATTTAAAAGAAGCTTCCTTTTTTTCTGTTAAGAAAATATTTTGCATTTTTTATATTAATTTATAATCTATACTTTCTTATCTTTATATAGTATCATCTCTAAATAAATCTCTACATAAATTTTCTTTTTCATTGTTACATCCATATTAAAAAAAAATTGTATGTTTGAAGAAAGATACTTTGTTTGGATTGCAATCGGTATAATTTTTGAAAGTTTGACGATACAGATACACGTAATGAAACGCCCATTTTATATATGTACAGCATCGAATCTGTATCTATATCGAAAATTGAACACGATGAAATTGTACCGGTTTCAATACTCGCTCTGTACTATCCCAGATCGAGACATTCCGGATATAGATATCTACCTATTCTCCGTTCCATCCCTGCATTATTCTTGTACGCTCGATACGCGCGCAATAATCACGCCGAATGCCGGATCAACGAAGTATTTCGTAGTTGTATTAACAGTGACCGCGATCATGTCGCGTGTGTCGAATGTGCAAACCGAAAGGTAGGTGGATAGATAGATCCCCCGAGCGTGTCCTCTCCAGAGGCACCCTTATTGCGGTTTGCCATATACATATGCGCGATACGCATATACAGGCGAGCATGTTGCACGCGTGTGTACACAAGGGTGCACGACCGAAGAGAGAGAGAGAGAATCTACGGATAACTATGGGGCCCTAGTTAATGGCCGAGCTGTGTCATGATTTTCGTCAGGGCGTTCAGGTTCGGGAATCCTGCAGGTTCACGCCTGCACGCCCAGCCTTGGGAGGACTCGGTCCAATTGGCACGCATATTGGAATTCTATTACCGGGATTACGGCCGGTAATTGCTCGGTTTAGCGCAATATCGCACGGCCGTCTGTCCGCGTCGCCGACGCTTCGGCAAGACCAGCGTGCGCGGATTAGCCGCGCGCCTAATCGTTGCCCGCGCCAACACGTGATCCCTCGTTACGATCCCAGCGATTAATTGCTGGTGGATGCCGAAAACGTTAATCCATCCCTCACTCTCTTATCGTATTGTATTATCTTTTCAAACCGCGGCTCTGATAATTATAATAAATCACGCTGTCTATCGAGATATTATCAATTTTAAATGTAAATAAAATTAAATATATATATTGCAAATATATATATATATATATACAAGACATTTGTAAATTTTTAATTTCGTCTGTCACAAAGTATTTTGTGTCAATATTCCCGAGACCGCTTTTATAGGAAGATATCTAACATCTGCTTTTATAAAAAGAATTACATATTAATTAATGGATTAACAGGTTAATATAAATATAGTTGTATGTACTTGCTTCTCTCCCTGTCTCTGTTGGCGTTCGATTTCGATCTGCGTTTCAAATACGCAGCTTGAGAGCTCAGCAACTCGAGATGTTTACGATGTAGGTACGTCCTTTGTGGAACGGAGTTAGGGAATTGCAACCTACTAAAACGGATCGGGACGGCTTTTGAAAGCTAAGATTGATTAATTAATGCAGCGGAATAACGTTGATAATTAAATAATGCTAGTCCGTATTATTCATATATAGAAGTCAAAGGATCGTAATATTCGTGATTAGAGCACTGATAGGAGGAAATTATCCTTTATAGCCCTTTCTAGGAATAGAATTCAGTGATGATGTGAATTTTTACTAATATGAAGTATTTACGTGCAAAGACCTAATTTGTATCTAAATAACTTTTACAACTTTAATGTTTTTAAATAAATTTTATAGAGAAAAGAATTTTATATATAATTGTTACAAAAATTTAGAATTTAATATCTTTTTCTATAAATGACATAAAATTTGTATATGGATTCAACATAACATTTGTAATTAATATAATGATATCAAGCAATATTATACCATATTAAAAATTGGTGAGAAATGTATATTGAAATATTCTTCAACAATTTAATATTTCCGCGTTATATTCTTTTTCGAGAAATCACGATTTGTAGAATAATTTTTTTTTTGGAAATCGGACCTAGGTAGAGACGACGGTGAACAAAATTGCTGACGTTCCCGATCAGCCAGTATAAGAATACAATTCTTAAGAAGCGCGACGGGATTTTTAGAGATTCTCTTCACTGATGCGCGGCACAGGATTATATAAAATGTTTCTACATAACTGAGAACTCTCTCTCTTCACCACAGCTCTTCGCTTTGCCGGGGTGTCGGGGAAAAAGCGCTTACCCAGCAGATTCGTGCTGGCTAAAGCCCTTCTTTCTCTCATATTTTTTTGCCGCTTGAGTTTTATCTGATAACGGCAAAAATATTTTTCAGTCTCGTCCGTGGAAGGTGATACACGATCTTTTGTTGTCACAGCAAAAAGCCGAAGCAATAAATACCGATATGAATTCCGGGCCTCTATATATTTTTACGATTAACTGCATTTCGGATTTCGAACTCCAGCTATTGCACGAACAAGTTTGCACACTCATGCGTAAGAATTTGTAAAATATTGGCATATCTAAGTCTTTCATTTAAGAAAGTAAATTTTATGTAATTTCTACAATACGAAAAACTTAAATTGATTGAAAACTTACATTGTTTACATTGTTTGCATTCTCAGTATTTCTCGATAATCTGTAAACAATAATTTAATAATTGTATACTACAGAGATCTTTTGAATAATTATTAGATACTTCTGTATTGAAGCGTTCGAATATTCGAGTTTCAAAATAGAACTGTGTGATGCTATTCGAATATTTGAATATTCAAATGATTTCAAAATTCAGAGATTTATTTTGCAGATGCGTTTTGCTTCGACAAAAAAAGCAAAACGCCTCCGCTCTTCTCGATTCAATACGAGTCGGCGCTTTTGAACCGGTTAATCCGCGAAGTGGTATTATTTCCGGCAAGATAGCCACGCTTCGGGCAGGGTCACTACGTTATCGGGTAACGCGCGCAGTCAACAATCGCGATTTCTACGGGGACACAGCTCGCCGGCAAAACTTAAATATTTGTCGGAGATTATATTATATTCATACTCTCTCCGGGTCGACTTTTTAATCAGTTTGTCGACGTTCTCGCTCACGCGTTCTCTCCGTTCCACCGAATTATCCCGCGGGTCTGCCACAGATTTTCATTTCAGATCTGGCTGCGCGGACTCTGCGAGAGAAAATAAAAGCTCCTCCGTTCCTCATCTCTCCTTTTTCATCCCTCTTTTCTCTCTTGATTTCAATCTGTTTGACGGTCTGCCTCTCTTACCGTCGTTGCTCTAGCGTATGGCGACGACGGCGTCTCAGTCTGAAGACAATGGGAGACAAGAGAGAACGGCGGAGGGAGATGTACGTTATCAAGTCGCGGCATCACTCGAGCATCCCAGCTTCCTCTTATTCCTTCCTTTCCGCGCATTCAAGTCGAGTCTTCCAAATTTGTTGGTACCCTCCTTCAAAGACCCCTCAAAGATCGTCCAGAGACAGTAATTGCAGAAATCAGTCATGTTACCTCTCGGCTAGACGATGTATCTGTCGGAAAATCTCCGCGATATTGATCTCTAATTTTCTTTGGGCGATATCAGGCCAACGTCTTATTTGTCTTATCTATTCTTGTATTTATTTTTTTAAAAATTAATGAGATGTGAGACATCTCAGTACGTGATACTTTGATTTAGTAATATATTATTTGACATAAACGTTTATAAGTTGAACGAATTCTAAATATATTAATGAAACGATGATCTCTTTTTATATATAAAAAATATATATTCTTTTATTTAGAAAAAATATAATTAAATATAATTAATTAAAATTTAATTAAATATAATATAATTAAAAATTTATTCCTCAATTTCGTCATAGAAAGAATGATAATTTTATTTTACATAAAAATCGTTCAATGTTAAAATATATCTGCGTTTGAATTTGCACAACTTGTTTAATTAATCTTGGCTATAAATAAGTTAGAAGCATCATTTATAAATATCGTCTTTTTAAAGTATCTAAAATCGATACTACCCTGTATCGCGAAATAATGGCGCGTGATTATGACTGGGAATATATTTCAAAGGTATATATACACACACACACACATAAATACTCTGTACCATCTCAGCGGGTTATTATTACCCGATCGCGAAACCGTAAAATTCGATCTTACGAACGAAACTGCGATCGGTGGGGAGACTTTCCGAAACACGAGCAGCCATGGAACGCTCTCGGATAGCGTCTAATGGCTGGAACTTTATCGGAAATAAATATTTTTTGCTTCTGTGCAGCGCGCGCGCATCGTGCCATTATGGCAAGAGCGGTTAGTAAGGCGATATCGGCATCGCCTGCGCGGCCTGCATCGATTCGATGAAACATACCTACGAAACATTACCTTTCTTTTAATGGAGCTTAATGTACAGATCCACCCCGTGGGCTTCGGCTTTCGATCGCGGAATCCCTCCTTTCCCCTTCGCTCTTCACCATCCTTTATCGTCTTCTCTCCGGCAGCAGGTCGGCGTCTCTCAGCAAAGCGCTTAATCCTCCAACGAGTCGAAAATCCCGACGGTATTACCGCAAACGTTGATTTGTGGTCGCAATAGCGACATTATTTATAATTTGCGGGTATTAATAGCCGGGCTTGTATCCTTGCGTACAACATCTACCGCCACGATCCTTCCTCTTTCATTTTTACCGTTGTCCTCATCTTCGTTATTCTAGGTTTTCTTTTTTTTTTTCTTTTATAGGAACAATGTCAGTTATAGAACAAAATAGTATTAAATATATTGAAAAAAACAATCTTTAGATAAAATATTTTTTTCACTGAAATTATAATTTATTATTTTTGAAGCATTTTTATTAATAATTTTTTTAGATTTTTGTTGATTTCAAAACTTTTTTATTTCTTATAGAAAAGAACAATCGTAATGTGATTTATGCCAATTAATGATTTTAATATTGTTACTATATTAGAAAAATAGCCAGGATACTTGATTAAGTTTAGTAAATCAAGGAAAAACATGATCTCGTGCTAAATATACAAATTATATGTATAATTTAGTAATAAATATATATATATATATATATATATATACATCAATTTATTAAAAATTAAATTAATATATTAAATTTGAATATAAATTTGTGTCTGTGTGCATTTATGTATGTGTGGTTTGCGAAAAAGCAACATATCATTATATAATTTATTTACTTTGATATTCGAATTGTCGAGAAATCGCTTACTATGATTATAATAATTATTTATTTTTTGTCGTTCACTCGATCGTGGTCTGTCTTCAGACTGTATTTTAAATCCAGGAACTTCTTGCATATGTATGAGTCAGCGAGTTTTTTTTTCCCGTATTTTCCATTGCATCCCTCGTCTTCTCTTCTTGCGACAGCAATGAAAACGGGGAGAATATCGAAACGATGAAAAACCACGCGGTGTACCTGCGAGTACAGAGTCTCCGAATACGTTATTTCTTCGGACTGTTATTTTCACGGTAGAATCTATGCGGATATTCGGCGCATAGATAACGGAATCAGATTGCTGCCATGCCATCCCTTACCACGGAATAATACCTTACGTCATATAATTCACTACTAGCGGACCAATATTTTTGTCCGAACGACACATACCTTTGGATGTCTCGTCTGCGCAATACGTTCCTTTTTTACTTGTGCCAATCATCTAAGCATCACTAATTGACAAATTACGAGATATTGCGCGAATAAAATTTTCGTTTTTTTTTTTTTTTTAAAAATAAAGCATATGATTATTTTTACGTTTAATATTTTTATAATGAAAAAAAAAAAAAAAAATATTGGTTATCTCTATTTTGGTGCGAATACTAAAAAAATAAGTACACACTATAGCTCCTCCGTCAAATTTTTAAAGTGTATCACTTTATTATTAAATGTACTTCAAATGAGTTCTGACATTTCGATAGACGCGTTTAAATATTTAAAGTTAAGTTTGTTGCATCTCGTAAAACGGTAACGACTCCGGTAATGAAAATGGCTGTTGCTTCCGTCTTTCTTCCTCAATATATTTCGCAATGCCGAGCTGAGAGTGCCAGTCTTCTGTCACGTTGCAAAAGACCAAAACAAATTAGCGGATATAATGTAATTGCACGGCACCAATTTATTTCCACTGCGCGGCGAAGCGCAACTTCGCGTTTCGGGCGTTTTACCGTACCTGTAAATGAAATTAAGATTAGCACAAAATAGAAAATAATCGCGACTCGTATGCGAAGATAACGAAGCGATCGTATCTTTGTGAGTTAGGTGAAATGTCAGAAGGAAAAATTAGATCGATAAAACCTCTTGCCTATAATATTGCGAGCCGGAAACGATTGATCTTGATTGAATTGTACATTCAGAATTGATTCCCTGTCGATATCCACCGCATTCGCTTTTCCTGACATTCAGATTAAATAACGTGATCTGTTTTCCTTATTCTACATACGAGCTGTGTGTGTGTGTGTGAGAGAGAGAGAGAGAGACAGCGTCTTTTATATCGACAAATTCTTTGACGAGTATTGAATGGATTCTTTGCTATTTGTGTAAATATATTTGTTTTTTTTTCTTGTATATTTTTTTTTAAATCTGGCTTGGCTAGTTTTGTTTATTATCTGACTATTACACTATAGTTAAAGACAAAAAATAATATTACATATTTTGTTTAAAACAACTTATTTATATTAATTAAAAATAGAGAGATAATATCGCATTATAAGACATTACAAAGTAAGAAAATTTCTCGCAGTTTTCATAAAATTTCTAAACAATTCCCGACATTTAATTTAACTCAAGAGCTATTAAAAATACTCAAAGAAATTACCATCGTTTCTTTCGGATGCAATTCGTTCCAACTCGCGGCAGAGGTACTCGTATCATTCGGACAGCGGCGATGCGCGATTCTCGAGATCAGAAAAATCGCGGATAGTAAATGAATTAAAATTTATAACGTTCTTGGAGAGATTAAACGGAAATGCTGAGGAGCGAATCGAAGATATTTGCGAGGTTCGACAGCGACGCGCAACCGAGTCACACACATACACACACACACACAGAGAGACCGCGAATTGGAATTCCCTACCTAATAAATCACCGTTATATATGTGCGAGCACGACAGCACGACGTATTCACAAGACTCTCGCCATTTCCCTATCCCAATATTCATTGCCCAGCATGAGCCATCTCTGGTTATGGACTTGCCGAGAAAGTCAATACTGTTTCACGCGGAGACGTGCGTATAGGATGAGGCAGATCGACAAATTAATATCTTTTAAAGTAATATGATCTAGAAAAGAAATGCATTATATAAATAAAAGTAATTTCAGTTACACAAGTTTTGTTAAAAAAAAATCGAATTTTATTCTATTGATCTTGGATCTATGGAACTGAGCTCAATTAAATTATATTGAATCAGCAATGAATCTCGTCGATGCGTCAAAAAGTAGAGTGCATGGCAATTATGACGCACGACTTTCGCTACTCCGGTTCCATTATCGCACTTTTTTGGCATTTAATAAATTAGTTGCCAATTAGCTCCGTTCGCGATTTCCACTCATCAGTTACATTTATGCATAATTGAATAGTCTGCCTATCGAAAATATGTCACGTACATTTAATTTTTTTAATAAAATATATTTTAATCACAATATCGCATAGAGATGTATTTAAGAATATAAATTTTTAATATCCGAAAATAATATCTATAAAATAAATAAATAATTTTTTATCGGAAATATTCTTATTTTTAAAATTCGAACGAACATAAAAAGAGTGCTTTAATAATTCAAAGCAATTTTTTTGTACATTATAAATATGTCATGCGAATTAAAGGCGCCTAGGTAGGTCTTTCCAGGTAATGGTATAAACAACACAGTATCTTGGTTCAGGAACGTTTTTCACAGCCTATCCGCTCGCGAAATCGCGTTTGGGACACTTCGAAGAGAAACTCGTAAACCACGCGGCGGAACGACGGCCGTGTTTCTTGCTTCGTCATTCTCTCGACACCAACCCCTGCCAACCGTTGTTGTCGACATTCTGATTCGCCGTTAAAGATGGCCTGGTACTATCTTAATGGATATCTAGCCGGCTTTCCGGATTCGTACTACAATACACGCGGTACCCTTCGAAGCTTTCCCTTCCCTGATCGCTGACGACTGAAAATCTCTCGGACCGAATCAATTCTGGATAACAAATTGCGTCGTGAAAATAGATGTGGGAAATTTATACTGTCTCGAGATTTAGATAATGTGTCTGTTCTTTGATTATTGTCGCCGATTGTCAGGCTGGAGAATTACTCAAATTTTAAACACTTGTTTGGCAAGAGCACGCACGATATTGTTAATATTACCCATTTTCCATCCATTTCTATGCGGTCAAAATTTCCGATATCAGCCCAGATGATACGATTTCGATATTTAATCTCTGTTAACAAATACACACAGATATATATGTACATATATAGTTTTTTTTTTTTTTTTAGACCGGATTGTTCGCGTGCCGCATGTAATTCATTCGATGTGGATTTGCAAGTTAAGAATTGTTTCATTTAAAGCTAATACATCCATTTAAAATGACAAAAATGGTATTGAAATATGGTATTACCTTTTAGTTTTGAAATTTCCATTACTCAATATTTCAAAATCAGCACATGAATTTCGATATGAATTAGTCAATGAAAGTTAATAAATTTAAAGTAATATTTTTTCGTACATATACTTCAGAAATTAATTATTAATTAATCAAATACGCGCACATACAATTTTTTTATGTTCTAAAAGTATTTCACTGTTCATAAACGTTCAATTGTTCCGGGAAAGATCGAATTATTAAATGAAGCGATTTTCACAAACGTAATTCAGAAAGGCGACATTATTGCGATTGAATTGTTTCGACGGAAGCGTCTGTACGCGACGGTGTCGTCGATGACGACATGGGGACAGCAACGGGTGATTTCACCCATGATAGGTATATACCTTTTATCCGCTATCCTGCAGAACGGCCGTATTAAAATGTAAATGCGCGGTAGCTAGTTATTATGCGGAGCGGCCGATGCGATCTCCACCGGCGGCGATGCGACCTCGGACGTCCTCGTGTGTGCCTCGTACTACACCCCTCGTCGTCATCCTCGTAAACACCCGATAATGGTGAAACCGTGTAGTCGGCTATACGATGCTATGCGAACGTTCCGAGAAGCGGAAGACGACAGAAGGTGGTATTCACGTGGTTTTCCTGATCGCGCGATCCAAAAAAAAAATATCTGGAGTATCCTGTATATATTTGTAGTGTAGTTCTTGAAGCACAGCTTCTTTATTTATATTCTGAGATTCGAAACTTAAATGTGTTTAGAATCTACCTCAGTAAAGATATTTTTACTTTAAAATATTAAGACTGATGATTAGATGATAAATATATAGATAGTAAACACAATACTTTGAAATGAAAACAAAGCGTATATGTATGATATTTTATGTGATTTAAATATATTTTGTTGTGTATATAGGTATCATATAAAAAAGGGATAGCTAGTAGTTTATTCGTTTTTTCTTACAGAGAGAGATATTTGTACATGTTCAAATCTCTTGTGATCTTGTTCGCGAATGGTTCAGTAACGTCTGTAGAGATGATTCTCGTGTCAGATTCGTTAAAACTATTGGTACAGCGTTGAAAAGAACGCCGTTGTGCTAGCTGGCGCCAAAAGGTTTATCTGTTCGTGCTGGACGAGGAGTTGCGTTTCTGAAAGGTTTGTGTCGCGTAAAAATCAAACTTTTGTGCGCCGCGTTTTACGCATCCGTTAAGTGCGGGGAATCGATGTTACACGGACGACAGTACGTAGCAACAGCCATTGCAAAGATATATTATCCGCTGTTGAATTTGCTCGTAGCGTGCCGATACAGTCGTCGAGAAAAACGTTCCGACACCAACGGCTTTTTCCAGCAGAACGACTTCCTACATTGTACGGTGTCGCATTGAGGAGATTAACGGAAAACGTTCTCCTTTCGGAAAAAGGATGTGCGCGTTTAGATATACGTGTTTTTAAAAATATCTACAGTCTCAATTTTAAATGACAATAATTCTCAAAGAATTTAGTTCGATTTTTCATTTATATACCGTGTGTATGTATAATTAAATTATATATATAAATACTTCTATATTAATTGTAAGATCCAATAACTTTTTTCGTGAAAATTCGTGGAAAGCGTAAAAACATAAACTACTCGATTGGCAATTTTGCAAAGATTGTAGATATTTTCATACAATTTTGCTGCTGTGTGTAGGGCAACGCCTCTCGTCGTCTTGCTCGCGATATTATCACCGCCGTCTGTTCTGCGGCGCTCCTATTATTTATACATTTTCACGGTTATATTCCTCGAGGTTTCCATATAATAAAATCTCTCTCGCGCGGCTTTGTCTCTCTCTCTCTCTCTCTCTCTCTCTCTCTCTTTCTCCTGCTTCCTTCTATCTTGCTCGCCAATCTCCAGTATTCCAGGGTGCACACGGTGCGTCGAGGCAACGCGTGACGACGCAGCGCTCCGGTCACGGGGGTGGGGGAGGGGGAAGTTGGTCGGAGAATGCAAGACCGAGGGTGCAGCGGGAACGTGAAAGGGTGGGAAAACACATAGCGAGGTTTGAGTAGCTGCAAACAGCAAATACCATCAGGTAGCAGCGCGTAGCCTCCCCTTCTTCTCTCCTCTCCTTCGATCCAGCCGATATGTACATATCGTCAAGCGAGACACACCGCGAGTGAAATCCGTAAGCAGAGAGACTGACTAATGTCGTGCATTGTTATTTGTCGATCATTGCAACCGCGAAAATGGGCTAATCAACTATATGTTACGGGTTCATGGTTTTGGAGCGTTAAGGATGTGGGGAAACTTTGTACATCAGTCGGGCTAATGAACCTGAATAGTTAGGTTAATCTGCCAGAAAGCACAGGATGCAAAGGGTTTCTCGTGGGAGAAAACGTGAGGTAGTTAGACAAAAAGGAATAGTGAGAGAGAGATAGAGAGGGAGGATAGCGACAAGGTTACAAAGTAGCCTTGGCTACCGCCAAGCCCGCAGGTCGGGTTACTCCATCAAAGGTCAAAGGATATATTTGCGACGGCGATGGTATCATAAGGACATTTTTATGGCGCACTCGGTATCGTTTGAGGAGTTTCTCTCCGCGATCTATATATGTAAATATTCGTTTAATAACCGAGACGTTATTTACTCGCGAAGTAACGGAAGCTACAACGAATTTTCTTCGCATAGCCCGTAGCTTGAAGACGCGGATTATTGAAATATCCCGATTTTGTAGGAGATTTGCCAATAAGAAGAGACGCATAAAGATCGGCGAATTATGATGATAACGTTCGCAGGCATAATTTTGTCACGATACTTCTTCGATTTGCGATTTAGGATTTCCTGTAGATTTAATCGAATTAGCTTTTCGCGAATATGACGAGCAAATTCAATAACAGCTATTGTGTCATATGTTTCATTGATTATAATTGATAAAATTATATATGAGTATCAAATTTTGTGTACACAAACTTTCATATATCTGTTAGCATAGTAAAAATGGAAAAATAACATGTGAAGCGCTACATCGTATATTATTATACAATTTTATTATAAAAATATATATTTTAAAAAGCGCCTTTATTCAATAAATTATTAAGTTTGTGTTGCTACATTTGCTACGACAAATTTATAAAGTTTGACGTTTATGTCGAATAACTTGTTTCATTGATAATCTTTTCTATAAATATCTTTGACTATGATATTGCCGATACGCCGACGCGATGCTTTATGCTTTTTAATAACCATTTTAGATAATAAAAAAAGGATTAGTTATATAGCTAAAAAATTATTTATAAAAAAAATTGATATAATATATATTTTCAAGAAAAGAGTAGTAAAGATAGAGTTATTATAATTTCATTTTATTTTATTATAGATTATCGTTAATATTTTTACAGATTTATTATATATTTAATAGAAATTTTAATTTAACATCTAGTTTAATATCTAATATAATATTTAATAATTCAACTAAAAAAAATTGATTCTAAATTAGAATTATTAAAATTTTCTATATGAAACAATGTGTGATATTGTAATTATGGATGATAATATGCATGTAAATTAGCGTAATCGTTCGAAAAAAATGTCAGAATGTTCTTGAAATGTTTGACTAAATCGCACATTCCATTAGAGCGGAAAATTCAAAAGCCGATGTAGTTACTCGATTTAAGTCGCTCGTTACAATGGCCTACTTTGCGGCGAAAGGTAAGGTTGATCGAGTCAATGATCAGCGACTAATCGGAAAAAACTCTTTTCCTATTGTCAGTCTTTGTCAGTATCGGTGAAACATATACATATAGAAAATTTCGTCTCGACGCTGATCGTCACAAGAGAATCGATGTTTCGATTATATGAAAAATATATTATCGTATGAGTTTGTTATTGTGTACATACTACGCTTTTAACGAGTATATAAATTCGCGGTAAATACAATATCTTTGTTTATAGCGCGAGTTTATGTGGTCGCTGTTTATTGACATGCAATCTTTGACGTATAGATGATGCTTCGAAATCTTTTCAAAAATCTCTTTTTGTTCTGGAAAAAGTTTCTTGTTACTAAATTTTACTAATTATAATTTTTTTTTTACTTTATAAATAATACTTGAACAAAATTGTATAAAAAAGAGTTTAATTCGGATTATTTCTCTATTGGCTATTTACTATTCTTCATAAAATATTTCATAAAGAAAGGGGATAGTTTGGGACGAATTTCTGAAATTGCTATGTCAATTAAAAATTAAATAAGAAATATGTAAAGAAAACAATATTTTAGACATTTTTTAATCTTCTTATTTTATTGAATTGCAACTCTGTACTTTAAATATGAATTTTAATATCCCGCACAAAGACAGGAGCGCTTCTACGCTTCTTTTCGATCCAGATCGTAACTTTGTACTCGAGCCTCAATTAATACCGACTTAATTGTTCGGCAAAATTCTTCGTCGTTGCACGAGAAGGCTGCACCCTCTCTCTCCGCTACTGTTCGGTCTCAGCTGGCTCCGATGGTCTCACGATCCCGCGTTTCATACATATTTCCAGCGACAACGGCAAAGGGAGCGTATTCCGCCGCTCTGGGATATCGCGGCACCGCTAAATATTCGAATCGCCATTCGCGATACAAGAGATTATTAAAATATTTAAACGAGCCCGTCGACCGGTCGTTACGATGGGCGGTCTGTAGGGGAAGGTAGTATCCTACTCTTCCCCCCTTTCCCTCTCCCCTTTCCCTGCGAGGTTCTCAATTAAATGCTAACGAGCGAAGAGCTCTTTCCACCTGAATACTGTTTCGCTGGAGGCTGCAGCAGTCACCTAGCCCGTTCCTCTTTTCCCCTCCACCTCATGTCGTTTCCCACCTTCCTCCTTCCCTCCTTCGCTCTTCCTCCCGCGCCTTTTACACGACGACATTGTTTTAACGAGACTGGGAACGTGCAATTTGTTCGTCCCGCGCCCGCTCCGTGGCAAGAGAGAGAGAGAGAGAGAGAGAGAGAGAAAGAGAGAGAAAGAGCGGACTGCATTCTCGGCCGTTGCATTCGCGTGCTATGCTCTTTCTTTCTCTCTCGACTCTCTTCTGTGCGCTCGCAAAATCCGTTCTACTTGTTCGCAACGGCGCAACCTCTTATACGCGTGCATATCCGCGCCGCATCACTACTGTCGCGTCGACGTGTGGAGTGCTGCCCCGGCGCAAAATAACTTTTTTTTTGAAGACGCAAACGCGCGCGTTGCACCGTTGCACTTGTTATGAGTCTCTCGACGCGCCGGCCGCGGAATTGCGAATAAAATTATGGCTCATGGTTTGGAGGACGCAGCTTCGTTAGTGCCTCCGCGCGCCCTGCGACTTCATCGAGGATGGGAAAAATACAGGAAAATATGTACATCGTCATTTAGCCGCAGCGTAATCCCGTTAAGTGCGTTTTATCCTGTGTACAGGAATGAACAAAAATTTTTTGCGTATTACTACCACCTAGCATTTATTTAATATGTAGTAAATGGCTGAAGGTTAAACAAAGACTTTAATATGTAATACATACAATAATATTATAATTCTACTTTAATTACATTAGTGAATGCGAAAACTCATATATCAAAGTTTTATTTTCGCTGATTTAGACCTTGTGACATATATTTCGAGATTTTTCTGTTATCGATAATGACGAAATTTCGCACCCAGTTTCTATAAGGAAACATTTTATCTGATGAACTTGAAAAATCTACATTTCTTTATGAATGAAAATGATATCTCGCTAAGCCTCAATATTCATACGTTATATCGAGGTAAATGGCATTCGCTTCATTTGTCAAATATAATCCGCGCTTTATTAATGCGTTGGAGAATATCTACTCCCACTTTTCTGTACGACTGCCACGTTCATTATTAAAATCCGGGACATAGATTAAAACGGCTGATGAATAATTCAACCGAATTATAAAAAGTATCGACTCCGCGAAATTTTCCGACTAGGCGAAATTAAGCTACGCGCGTCGATTTCGCATTGTAATGTTAATGTCCTCGCGCATTGATCATAGATGACGTTTCTCCTTTTTACGCATTACATGCTTGTGTAGATATGCGTGTGTGTACGTGCTTTTGAGTGTTTCTGCGCGTGTGTTATGTTCCAATATCGTGAGAACGCAAATGGAACTTTTCTCGTAAAACTCTTTATAAGATTTCTTGTAAAGGTTCCCAACTTTTCCACCGCTTCTGATACTTATGTATATTTATGCATTATTTATCATAATGTATCTCGTGCAGTTTATGTATATTTCTGTTACCGCAAAGCCTCTGTAGCGAGAAAAAAAAAGGACATCCGTGCAACTACCGTTTTTCTCGACAAACTCGCGCGTTCCGCGACGACGAAACTTTGTCACCGTCGCGAAAATCGAGTAATTACAATCACGGGTACGTTGCAAAGTTGCAAACGCGAAATTTTATCTTATAGTTATCTCGCAGTTGCCCTAAACTAGTTTTGTACACTATTAGGTATAATGATTTTTTCTCAATGTACGAGAAATTTTTTGTTGGTAAATTATTTTTATCGAATATTTTATATTATGTATATATTTTTATATTTAAAATGTTATAGAGGATCACAAAAGAAAAGCATTTATATTAACAATTTGTGAATAATCTTTTGTGAATAATTTTTGATAATTCTTAAGTATTTTAATCTTATAGAGAAGTGCTATGCTTAATGCATGCTGCTTGTCAAAGTTTTGTGCGATAGATTACAACGAATAAAAATTCCGAAGATACTTTGCTGAGCGAAATTCTTTTAATTTAAGACCCCTCGGACATTCGTGAAACTTCTAAGCCGTCGTCTCGTCTACTCTGACAGATTTTTCCGGCATTAGCTGCGACCTTGGAATGCAGCGGATTATGAGAATATCTCCGCGCTGAGAAGCCCGTCTTCCCTCTATCTCATATATCTCCCATTCTGAAATTGAAAAAAAATGCAATCTCGACTTGCCGGCATTTTTATTCCCCGAGAAGCAACGCAAGTTTCTCCACCGGCGAAAATTTCATAAACCCTTATATTTACGCGCAAAACAAAAGAACAGCATTTATTTCTTATGCGTGGAATTTGATAAATTAACTGAGAGCCTGCATCTGCGCATTGTATTTATCGTTATGTTTCTGCATGCGGAAAATCCTCTTTCTCTTGGCAAAATAATAAAAAATCAAAGCGGAGATGAAATACCGCGAATCGAGAAATTCCAGGAATTCCAACTATTTTCTATAAAAATTTCAAAATTCTTGATATCGATCAAATTCAATAATTTTTAGAACATTATTAATACATTATTAATATATAATTATATATTAATAATATATAATTATATATTATAATTAATATATAATTATATTTTTAAAAGATTCGAAAATTTCCTTACTGAAATCAGGATTTTAATCAAACGCTATTATAATTTTTTTTTTATCACCGGAAGGAGATGTTTAAAAGATTTAAACATTTTTCATTTTTTCTCGTATTTTTTATCGGTATCCCTTAGAGCAATCTGGCAACTCCGGTTTTAGAAGCGTTTTACTGAGTTATAATGCCAGAAAGTGTCGAACGCGCGGTGGTGAGTAAGAGGCGAGAGTGGATATACTGGGAGTTAAATTTTAATTCGCAACTAGTTAAAAAGTTAACGGGAACGAAGTGCTCGCTGGCGCGACAATAATGTAAGAAGGAGCGAACTTTCATCAGGTGGCTTAAGATATCCTTTCGGCAAAGGACATTTTCCAACTTATTTCTTTTCAATTGTAGAGTCACGCAATTTTACGACGCATCGATTGATTAAATTTGAATTGTATTTTTAGTGCGGTACGTGATCAATCGATTTTTTTTTTTTTATATAAAACGATCTATCCAAATCTATCCAAATATCTAAACATTCTCTGTGATTCTTGAAAAGAGAATTAAAGAGGAGACACGAAGAAAAACTGCCTCATAAGCGAGATAATAAGTAATGATGTAACTGTAATAATTGGACGCGGATGATGCAACAATGTGTCGAGTGTCTCCTTGTATTTAATAGACGCTGGAACGACCTGTTTGTCTCGTTTTTCTTCCTAATTGGTCTTCAGCGTTGCGCAATGGTCGGAGATATTTTCTAAAAGAGAATCGTACTAGCCTTTGTGTAAAGCGTTGCAGAAAGCAACGCTATTTTATATAGTATTGTATAAGTGGATCTGGAATTGATTTATTATATATTGTATAAATGGATTTGTGTTTGTGTGAAGTGAATTTATGAATATTGCAGTTGATTAAAATCTTTTGTTAATTTGTAAGAAATTCTATCACAGCGATCTTCTTTGTAGCAAAAATCGATCGCTCAAAGTGACTATTAATGATAAATAGAGATAATAATTATTATTAATATATTGAAAAATACGACATATATTTATTAATTGAATGGGAATTGGATACCTAATAATAAACTGCATGCAAAAAATATTGGCGAGGATAAAATTGCCTTTATTTTTAATTGGTTATATAGATGCTTTGTTGCACTGTTGTAACAAAGTACGAAAAATATTTATATAATTAATTAAGAATCAAAGATGTATGTTTTTCAGTAATATTTCTACTCTGTTTTTATTAATTATTATAGAGGTAATAATCAACGAAAAAACATTTATAAATGAATAAATGTTTAGCTATCCGTCAGAATTATTCGAAATTAATAAGCAGACAATATATGTAAAAAATTATTGTGCTCTCTTTTTGAACTTATTTTTATTATATTTTTTTAAATATTTGTCTCATAAAAAACAAAGCCCTCTCTTATGCCACCTCTTCAATAGACAATGAAGATTAGCATATCAATAAAGCAACAATAAAGTAACTTTATTGACATTACGTGGCGGAATCAGCTGTTTGTCGCGATAAATAATTACCAACATGGAATACAAATGGCAATTGACGTGCGGCAGTTATATGAACATATATGTATGTGTGTGTGTGCGAAAGAGAAAGAAAGAAGGAGAGTAGCAACAGCCGTTGAGTAGAAAGCGGGATGGCGACAGAGGAAAAAAGTCTCGCAGACCGCGAGAAAATGAAATTTCCTCTTCCGGGCGGGGTCGTCGAGACGCGTACGGTCGTCGTCGCGGCGGCGACGACGACGACGGAAATATCGGTTTTCATGGACGACGGGTTCATTGTCTCTGTTCTTTTTTTTTTCTTCATTTTTCAAAGAAGATCGTCGAATAAGACAATCGTTGACGCTTTTTCCGTTGCTATCCCAATTTTAAAATCTTAATTATAAGACTATTTTGTGAGTTACAGCAAAGAGACAGAGACAGAGAGAGAGAGAGAGAGAGAGAGAAAGGGGGAAGGGGAGGGGGAGAAAGCCAGAGTATGGCTTGAAGAGGAAAAAGACTCTTATTAGCTCTAAACTCAGAAACGCAACGTACGGCACTTGAGGAGTGAATTTATCGCGCCAATGCATGAGTAAGCTGCGAGTAAGCTCCGGGCAAGTAGTTACCGCGTGAGTCAAGTTTGTTATAGAGAGACCGTAATTGCATCCCATCCCCGACGACTGCATCCAGCGAAGTCGCTTATCCTGCGACGTTACAAAGGGATAGTAGGCCACAAATGGGGAGTGGAAGGTGAGCCGGCTGGGACTCCCTCGGAAACGATCGAGAATCTTGTGATTCCAATTAACCGATAACGAGCAAAAGTAATATCCCGGTTTCTTTTCTTCCGCCCTCTACGGTGCCAGTCTCCCTCCTTTTCCCTTTTCATCGCCGCGTTTCTGCTTCTTCATCTTTTCCCGAAGTAGATCGATCCCGCGACTCACTGTCTGCGACTTGGCGGAAATAAAAGAACAGAGAAAAATTGTTTTCTTCCATATATGTATATAAAATGTTCCGGATTTCTTTTAAATACGAATTTTTGAGTTTTTTAATGTGAGAAATATCTTTAATATAAAAAACCTAGGGATACCTTTTCTGGATTAAAGTATATTCATTCTTTATAATTTTAAATATACTCTATTTTAATAAAGTTTTAGTTTAATATATATTATGTGATAAAATTTTAAAAATTGGAAATTGAAATTTCAATATCTTGCTATTAGAGATTTGAAGAAAAGGAAAAGCCAAGACATTTTGTCTTAAGACGAGAGAGATATTTGAAATTATGATGACTAATACTTGTATGACTAATTGAAATTATATATTGTTATATAAGATCAAATATGTATTTTTAGCATTGCACACAATGTACAGTGATTCATTAACGCAGATCCGTGAACGAATACGAGAAAAAAAAAAATTTATTATAACCTTTGACGAATCTGCGAAGTAATCTCTTGCAAACGGTTTTATATCAACACTTGCTCAAACTTTGTGTTCAAAGCTTATTTAAATACTTTATGACACTGGAATAAGTGAGCAATAAAATTAATGGCACTCGTCGAATTCGAGGCGAGCGGGAATTCTGCGCGCAAACGTCAGCGAAACTCACATGTATAAATATCCGCGGGTTATCGTTTGAAAAAAAAACTTTATATACTGTGTACAAATATCGCCATAACGCTCATGATAAAAGAACGATTATAAAAAGCGAAAAAAATATATTTGAAAAACATTTATTTTATAAAAAAATCATTGTCATAGTCAATCGATGGACTGCATAAGATGTACTATCGACTGCGATCGTGAAATATATTTTCGTTGCGATATATCTGTCATCGAATGTAGAAAGACAAACATCTTGCAGAGGATAAACCTCTTTCCATTTTCAGCGGAAAATGACATTAATTGTTACAGAATTAAATTAAACTCGATGAAATGATACTAATTCGGAGTTGACAGAAACTTTCGAGCGAAAATTTGACAGAAATTTGATCGAAGAATCCGCATATTAAATGAGTCATATTCGAGGCACTCTCTACTTAATGGCATATCCTGTATGAATATTTCACTCGCGGTTCAAAATTGCTCGAGCACAGACGATCTTCTGCAAAGGACGGCCGAGTATGCGAGCGCGTCCTATTCGGCAAAAGCTCTCGCTCTGTGAGCAGTAGTAGTGGGCTTGTAGGGCACTTCCTGACTAATTGCCGGCGGGTTCGCTGTTTCCCGGAAGTCTCGTGGAAATATAGCTTCCGCGGGTCGAAGCACCGAAGACAAACCACGGAAAGTCTCGAGCCTACCCCATAGCGCGGAACCGACCTCGTAGATTCTCCCAAATACATTTCTCGAGTACAAACCCATCGACCTCCGCCGACTGCTCTGCCGCCGTAGCTATACACGAGCTGCTTAAGATCCTAGTGTCTTAAAACAGCATTGTCTGTATTAAATTCTCGTGTTTAATTAGTGATTACCGTAGGAATGTGTGCTTAATTGCAGCACTTCGTAGAGAGAGAGATCTATAGTAAAAATGTCAATGCGAGAATTAAGTTCTTGCATGCCGCTCTTATCTCAGGAGCTTATCTCAGAAAGAGAGTTGAATCTTCTACTGTGAAATCAGAAAATTTTTTTTTTTTATTTTGTATATATAATGATTGCAAGAGAACCTCTCAAGACGATATTAACAATGGTTCTGGAATACTAATTGCCCATTAATGGCCCGATTGGCTACCTTTAGTGATTTGAGTTATGGCGCAATTTCTCGCGTTTAATTGATAATTAGCGAAAAGAGCGACGTACTTACGTATGCTTTCTGTGAAAATTGGCAACTTTTACATATTATGCTAAAGTTTTTGCATATTATATTTGCACGAAAAGAGAATTATTGTGATGGTTACATTATTATTCGAGAATTGTATATTAATTTATATTTAAATAAGATTTTTTTAAACGATATGATATGGTATATTCCTATATGATAGATTCGAAATTTAAAGAGATTAAATTGTCTGTAAAAAAATAATTTACGTAATTATTGTATAAAAATATGGACTAAGTAATGCATTAAGTTTTAAATTTAAAATTTATATTTTCTACGCATTTTTTTATTTATATATATTAGTACTGGAAGAAATTATAGAGTGAAAGATAACATTTTATTACTTTCTTATTTACATGTGGCAAGTTTCAATATCCGACGGGTTTTAATATTAAATCCGTATAAGTTTGAAATGCGTATTTCAAATTTCAAATAACTGTGATGAAGTTGATGCTAGATTGAACTCATAATTTCTCTTTGAGAAATTAATTCAACATCTCGGGGCAATTTTCCGTTAGATGCGACCCGACACGTTTTTCTCATTACGCGACTTGTCCCACAACGTATCAAAGCCTCATCAAGATCGCATAAGGCCCGTCCTCTTGCTTTCGCATTAATTAATTACAAACGCCGAGCGTAATGTTGCCCGAGCTTTCGGTTTTTAATTCTCGCGAATTTGGGTTCTGCTTTTCGGTGGATGATAATGGTACGTCGCCAAACTAAGAAAATCAAAAGGAAAAGGAAAAGAAACATAATATTTTATTGTTCGCAGAAAAACTTAAGAGAAAAAAAATAGAACGTAATGAATATCTCTTTGCATAGAGATGCATCTCTTTGCATATTGTTTTGACAGTTGTAGAAAATCTTCTGAAAAATTTTAGTATCAATTTCCAAATATATACTTTTTATAATTAAAATGATAAATGTTTAATGCATTTAATTATTTGTTTACGTTAACTCCAAGGCAGATTTTAATCTGCGATTTTAAATCTGTCAGTATCGAGAATTTTTCCCAATGCTTCGAACGAATTTCTGCAGCAGGTCTCTATCTCTCTTCTCTCGTATCCTTCTTCGTTTTACAGATTTCTAGATGCGCCTCGTCGGCGGCCGGGCAATGTCGCGCCTTGGGACCGACGCGTAATCGTAATTAATGAGGCAAAAATGGAACCGTAGCGGCACAACGCGGTCGCGCCAAGTGAAAACTCATATTTACCGGTTAGCGAGCTCAGACGTCTCCGCGGTGTAATACCGTGGCATTACGCGATGCGCCGGGAATACTAGAGCTTCCGGCACCGGTGGACCGGTAGAAATAAGCCGCCCGGGTTGGAAATGTGTGTCGTGAAAACAAACGAGAGGGGAAGTTGATAAAGAGGAACGGGTGTGCACAAGGGCAGCGGCTTTGCTTGGCTATGAACGATCGCATTCGCTTAGACGATGCTTTAATGCTAATTCGAGTATTAGTTTTAGACTATCGGATATCAATCGTGTAAAGCAATTTTTTATCGCTGCCGTTTTTCATATCTATCTTTTATATTGTTTGCGTTCAATAATTAAATGAGATTAAGCAGTAATGATTATATGACTGAGTAATAATAAAAATTGTGAAACGATGACACACGTTATTCTTGTAAGGTATATATTATCAAGTTTATGCTGAAAGATCTTCTTGAATCTTGAAATATGAAACATGAGATTTATATATTACAATGGAAAAAATAATTTATCATTATTAGAAATAAAATATAACGTAACTAGTTAAAATAATTGCGAATGCAATTTATATATTCTCTATATAGCATATAATAGAGACGAATAATTTTGGGTTTGCTTTGATATATTTTAAAATCTCTTATAAATTGCTTTCGATAGACTCGCGTTGGAAAAAGTCGTTTAATCTCAATAATCTTTAGATGAAATATTTTACAATAAAAAAATATATATTTAAAAAAAGTATTTATATAAAAAGTGTGCATATTCAATATTTTATCATGTTGGAAAAATAATATGCGGGACAGACGGGAAAATATAGGAATACATACAGGAATATTGTATATATTCTGCTATAATAATAATATCCATTCTCCGTTATTGAAAAGTTCAGGTAATAGAGAGACAATTCTATCATTATCGTAAAAAATGCAATCCATAAGAAAAAACGTACAAAAATCTACCGAGAGAAAACCCGGTGGGAGGCAGAGAGAGAGAGACAGGGGATCGATAGACATTAACGGTGGATGGATTGAGGGAAATAAAATAAAAATTATAAGCCCAAGTAATCCTCTTCCGGCGCATTCTCGTTAATGACAAAATTTTCAGCCCGAGCCGGACTACCTACGCGCTTTTAACGAGTTCTCGCGCTTGCGCTCCGTAACAGAAAAGTAATACAATATTTTCCGCGTCGCGTAAGAGGGGTCCGCGGGCGCTCGTCCTCCTCGCTCGTTTTCTCTGTTTTTTTCTCTCTCTCTCTCTTTCTCTTTCTTTCTCAGACGGACAATTAAAAGCTCGGAACGCGCGGAGGATAATTGCTCTTCGTTTCGATGCGAAAGCCAGGAATTTTTAGCGGGGAGCCCCGGACAATAAAGCCCAAGCCGTAGCTGCGTGACAAGGGGACGATGTGATTGTGCCGGAGCGACAATCCGGTATGTCGAATGACCAAATGGATTTTACGTGTACACGAAAAATAGAGGTCCGGCCTCCGGGTAGCATTGTACTCGATATAACTCGCCGGTACGAGACAGAGAGGAGTCACACGCGCGCGACCCGCATGTTGTACGCGCGTTACACCTACATTACAACGACCATTGGAATCCACCTCGCCTGTGTGACACTGCCGTGGCGCGGCACAAGCGTAAGTACCGGACGATGTGATAAATTTATTTCCCACCATGTTGAAATGCATCTCGCGTCTCTCGTCTTCAGAAGTCACCTGCAATTTCAATTGCGCATCCGCGTTTCTCGTGCTTTCGGGCATTTTTTTGCCTCCATCCCTCTTTCTTTCGCGAAAATGGGAAAGGGTATGTTCAACCGTGCTGTTCCTCCGATGCGCGATCCACAAACTGCGAAAATGTAATTAGTGCCAAAAGACTATCGCGAGATAGCGGTGGCGAGATTTATTGTTTGTTTAATAATAGATGCCATTTAATAGCCAACCAGTTTTACAATCTATTTTGTTCACGGAACTTTTTTTCTCATTATTTGCAAAACGTTACTGCATCCTAATATCACATAAATGTTAAAAATGAATGTGAATGAAATATGATGAGATTTTTATCGATCTACTAACATTAAATATTTTTCTGCTACTGCGAATGTGAATTTTATTTGAATAAAATCTTAAGAGTCTTACAATTATTAATTAAAATGCTTTTCAAAATGCGCAGGACACATATCTGATCAAATTCAAGCTGCAAAAATTTATTTACAAATTCATACATTTTAAAATTTTATCTTAATCTCGAAAAATGCGCTCTATATCTTTCTTCAGCGAAGATGAAAAGATTTAGCTTTGTCATTGCGGCGGATGATATCGATGATCGACATCGTCATTTTTTATGCGGATATTTTGGATCTGATTTTGCGGAAGACACATCGGCGCAACGCAGTTGCAATCGCGGCGGAAGTAAAAGATCGAGATACTAAACGCGTGACCTGCGTACCGTGTGTCAAAACGAAAGCGTCAATTTTAATTACGTGCTCGCGCCGGTCTATTCGGAATATCGGGATAACGGTAGCGCATATACAGTTATACATCCGCCGGCGGGCAGGTGCGATATCGGCTATCGCCTCCATTCGCTTCTCGTTGCACGTGAAATCGGGAAATATGAGCACATGAGCACGGTACTGCTAGTTCAATACTCTCATCTTTTTCTCTCTCTCTCTCTCTCTCTCTCTCTCTCTCGTAATCTTCTTCTCTATCAGCTGCGTCGACACTCATATTTTCGCATTCATTAGTGTCTTTGAATACCGGATATATTATGAGAATGGAAACTTTTCGGTTATCATGCAGATGGGAAGTATATTAGGAGTGAGTCGTATCACGTTGCATTTGTCTATTTTCTTTAGCGGTTCTGTGTGTAATATTAAAAAATATTCTAGTATTCTAAAACTTCTTTTCAGTATAGATGGCAGTAATTAAAATATACCGTGTTAAAAAAAATGAGAGAGTAATAGATATTTTAAAGAAAAGATTAAAAAAATTATGTAAAAAGAAAAAAATTTTTTTAAAAATTTCTCTAAACAAGATAAAGAAAGAATATTGAAAAACACTACCTACTGCTGCATGATATACGCTTTAATTCAACTTTATATAACACGTAGCATATAATGAAATATCTGAAGTCGTTTGTGACATAATATTGTTACATACAAAATGCATGCTAGTTGTATTAACATTTCGAGTTTGCATTAGGTCGTCAATCTAATAACGTAAGAATATATTTATCACATCTTGACTCTGCGTGTCCGCTAACATAGTTTGTAGTATGTACACGTTCGCCTCTCTCCTCTTCAATTACCCCGAACGCAATTTCTCGCATGACGCTGTCTGCATCTGATCTAGATATACCTGCCATCGCCGCCCGTGTCTCATTACGGTCCGTCGACGTTCTCTGATAATATTAGCTGGTCGTGATCTCAATTCCCTGCATTTTCTGCTAATGATTCTTAATTAGAGATACTCGTACAAAGAATTGGTGATGCGTCTGACAAATATTATTTGCCCAACCGACGCATGAATTATAACCATATAAATTATTACACGGCGCAAAGTTGCGAGGGAAAATTAAGGCTGTATGCTTTAATTAAAGCTCGCAGAGTTTACCAATTTGGCGTAACGTCTACATTGATGTAACGCAAACATTCAACAACGAAGGATATACATAAGTGTCGGGTATCAGAGGCATTAACAAACATTACTAACGGGCTCTGGCGGTCGCAAGCAAATGGAGGGTCAATATTAATTCATAATTAATTCGCGAGCACATTTCCCTTTTTTCTTCTTATCTCGGTATGCGTATAAAGTGGTCCTAATTAACTTACCGAAGTCTTTTCTTCCGCGGGCTTTTTCGCTTTTGTATTCGCTCTTTCTCTCAAGCAGTATACCGATACGTCCGACGCTCGCAACTGTGGGTCGGCCCACAATATTGCGAATTTAAAACACGGACAACGAAAGGGAGTTAATTTCGCGCGGCGTTGAGCCGCGATAACGGCGTCGTCGTGGAAACTGGTCGAATACGATACGGTGGCGTGGCATCGCAATATGTCTTTCGGCCAGTCAGCGGCTCTCGTCTTCGCCCAAGGGTAATTGCGTTTGTGTGTAGCCGGGAAGTTTTATTTGGCTGGCATTTATTCGGCAACGAAGAGACAGCCGACCCACTTAGGCGGGGAGACAAATGTATTTACGTCGTGAATCTGCCAGGATGCCCGCATCCACCTTTCAAGCTTACCCCGTTTATCCGAGGGATTGCCGCGAAATTAAGGGCCCCCCGTGTTCCTCCCTTGGCTTTTTCTTCCCGTAGCTGGGAAAAGACGACGGACCGCGTCTCACGGCGGATCGAGTAATCGTCGAACACTCGATAGTATTAGCGAACAACGAGTAAATAAATACTGCTAGCTAATGGTTACAGTTGGGTCGATTACAGCCAACAGTGTTTTCTTTGAATTTCTGTTATGTCCTGGTTCAATTAATTGATTTGCTTGGTGGAAGGAAACAAATGACTTGCAGAGTGCAGGATGTTGTATTGCTCCGCTTTAAATTTTCTATCTCGAATTTGTTAGAAAATACTTCTGAGAGGGAGAAAGAGAGAAAGATTGATGCGAACCTTACGAAACACCCTATGTTTTTTAAAAATTGATCGTGTACGTCGAGAGAGGAATTAAAGGAGAACACATTCCGAGCATTTTTACTTTTTCCGGGTAAATGGCCTGCGTCTGACTGAGTATTATTTCCTTCCTGTTTCTACTCAAGTTATTTATAGCCTCATAAGTTGTATCTGACTCGCATATCTTCGTATTGTTTTAACGACGGAGATAGCTCGTCTACTTTCGTTCAAAATATCTCGTGGAGAAGTGAAAATTATGGAGCGTACAATATTAAATCGTTGTGCAAAAGAGGAAATGCGTCATAAAGGAAAAAATCTTGTCGAGTGTAAAAACAAATTCTCACAATTGAAAAGGAAATTATTGCAAAAATTATTGTAAGTAAAAATACATAAAGAAATAGAGAGAGAGAGAGAGAGAAACAGATTTATTACATTTGTTTTAATGATTTTATAAATTAAATTATTACTTGCAATTATTTACATTGCAGTCGAACTAATCTTCGCCGAGAAGAGTATCGCGAATCAAATTCTAATTCTTCCGCGACGTATCTTCGCGACAAGACAACCTGAGATATAAGGGACACAGTTCGTCGCTTATGACATGGCCGGGGCTGGCAACGCGCGCAAACGAACGTGTACGTGCAAACGCTTGCTCCGATAATAGATTCCCCATTTGGAGTTCAGAGTTCTACGGCGAATCTGTAACTCCGACGATCAAACTGCTTGCAAAGTTTGTCGCTCGAATCGAATGGGAGTTTGGGTAACTCGTACCTACCTACGCTCGATCTCGCTCGTACACGTGCGTATCCGCCTATACTTTCGTATATGTACATACGCGCTGCATCTGTCTGCTTCCTTCCCTCCCTCATTCTCCCTCTCCTTCTCTCTCCTTCTCTCTCTCTCTCTCTCTCTCTCTCTCTCTCTCTCTCTTACTTTTCGCATATCTACTTAGGAATATAGAGATGTAATATACAATTCGCATATATACAGGGTATCTTGGAAATCTCCTTCTCGCTTTTAGAATTAAGAAGACTATTGGTTGAATTATGACATTTCCAAGTATAGACAATTAAATTTATTTTTCGATTAATTTTAATTCTCATTTTATTAAAATCTTAATATGTATAATAATTTTTTCTGCTGGTATTAATTAATATTAACATTAAATTTTCACTGTTTTTATTTTTATGACTTTTCAGACATTCAGATAAGATTATTGTGCATTTGTATTAGTCGATATATATATATCTATCTCAAAACCACATTTATATATAAATATGTATGTACATACACACGAGGACAGAAACATTTTAACATAGATATTAAACGCATGTCAGAGCATATATGGAAAATGCATATGTGCTCTGATATGCGCATAAGATCATGTGTTAAGACAACTCCTGTTGACGAATACGGCGTTCTGGTAATCTTCTTGGCTGACTTGATGATTGTGTAGAGGTATTTTGTTTTATAGATAATCGATAATACCGAAAGGAAGCATTCGAGCCTTATTTTCGTTCCTTCATTCCATTCGCAGTTCTTGCCATTGCAGAGTGTACTATTAGCGCGTCTCTCGGCAACGTGTCGCGATGCCATGCTGTGCGCCGCGAATAAGTAACAGCACCGTTGGGTTGCAGCCGACAGTGTCGTTTCCTCCCGCTGGGAATGGACTCGCGCTCGAGAGTGACATCGCGGAGAATTATTGTTTTTCTCGGACAAGCCACGTAATACATACTGGCAAACAGATCTCGTTGAATACGCGCCACTGCGCGACGACCAAGTGTATACTTCTCTTTTCCCTCTCTTCGAAGTAATGTTACATCGGTATTTGTCTCTGGCTAGACAGCACCGTCGCCGTGTTTGTTTTCGATGCGTCGAAGATTGGAAACAAATACCGAGCACTTATATCGTGCCATGACAAATGTCACTCCGCATGTCGCTTCGTAAACGATAACAGATCTTTCTTCCAGAAACGTTGATAACTCGCTTTTCTCGTACAATTAAATAATTCTATACAGGTTGATAGAGATATGTAGTAGATAGATGTTTAATTAATTATTTTAATGCTCATTGCCGAATTCTATTCCGAGTCTGTCTCATATATGTAATTTATTTTGCTTATAAACATTTTTTTTTAGAAACATGAACTAAATTCTTCTGTAGCAAATAATTATTGCAAAACTTTTATACTGTTAAAACAAAATTTATTTAAGACAAAATGATGAAAAATATTATGCATTACTTAAATTTGATTAAAAAATTATCAATGTTTAAATATCAATACAAGCCTTATCTTTTCATAAGGTGCTTTTTAATATATTTTAATATTTTTTAATATCTGGGCCACCCTGTACATTGTGGCAGCTTGCTCGTGAATTCGACACTGAAGAGTACTTATCGCTCTCTCGTGTTCTTCTCAAGTTGCGAGTAAATCGTACTGTTCGAGTTCGACTTCAGGGATGTAACCCCCGCAGCGACTACTTTCCTTCGTTCAACCAGTCCTCTTTAGCCTCTTGTTTCAGCTTCTATTATATTCGTTTCTTTCTTTTTCTTCCCCCTACTTTTCTCTTTCTCGCTGAAACCTCGAACATTACGTAATGTATAACGCGGCGCGAAATACGCGATCGATAATTGTATCGAGTCCATTATATCTTTAAAAATTCTCGCGACGAGATTATGAATATCAGAAAAAGATGGTAGCGGGTTACTTGCATTTTCTCGACTTTCTGCTATTTCATTAATAGCAAATGCGGTTCCTAAAAGAAAATTTTTTTATATCTTGATTATTAAAGAATTGATTATGAAAGAAAGAAGAGAGAGAGAGAGAGAGAGAGAGAGAGGGAGAGAAAAAATATGCGAACGCATAATTTAATATCACTAATATTTTATTTATAATTATTATTATTATATATCATATACAATATATATTCTATATATATTTATACGAAAAATTTCTATAAATATACTATATTTTTTATATACATTTTTTTATGAACGAATATGTTTATTTTTTACTTTTTGCATCATTTAAAGGACGCTCTTCGTGCGCTTACTAAGAAATTGAGAAATCCATCACTGATTTCATCAACCATTCTTTTTGCTTTACTCTTTTTTCTTCTTTCTTATGTTACCTGTCTATCTATCTCATCCTTTGCTCTCTCGACGGCTTCCACGTTGCCCGCGTGATTTACCGCGCGCTCCTCCTCATTTTCCGCCGCCCCTCTTCGCTTCAATCTCGTTCTGCCTGGTAAAGGATTCCGAAGAAATTGAGAAAGATTTGCCAATGCTGCCGAGCAGGAAAGCCAATGAAGGGAGAAACGGTAGAGAATGCGAAAGGCAAGAAACCGTAGCACATCCGATTCGAGAATACGCTCGTGTAAAGAGAGCTGGCGTCCCCAATATGCTTTCTCTCTCCGATAAAATAATATTAAACGAACGAGTCGAGTTAATTACAACTGCACCCTCGATCCCAGGAAGATGGCCGTTCAGTATCTTATAAGAGAAACGCGCAGAATACTCGCCGTAATCTGCATTATAAAACTGTCGCAGCGGCAATGCAGCTGCGCGTGAAACATAAATACGGCTTGCAGTTCGCATTTATAAGACGGGCTCTCGACTTCGTCTGTTCGCATTGCTTTGCGGGAATTGGGAGCCTGAAATAAAGATTGAGAAATATTGTCAACGATTCTGATTGTAGTCTCGTCGTGTTTCAACAAAACCGGCGCTTCCACGCAATGTCGCAAAGGAGGTCTTGAAATTGTATTGTATATCGCAATGTAACGAAAAATACGGCGCGGTACAACTTAGCTTTACCTTGGCTTATTCGAGAACTCTTATTAGAGGATTTTTGTACGGGAACAAGCAAAGACGATGCTGCATAGTTCTCAACAATGTTACCGCCATTGGGCAAATTACTTTTTTGCTCCAATGTCTGATAGTCCCTGTATTTCACGCGTGTTCGCGAAAAACTAACATGGTCCTTATTCCGTTATTACATGGCCATGGTTTCAAGCGAAAAGCATTTTGCGGAAAATAAATTTACGTGCATCACACAAGCGCGCACCTCATATCTTTACAGCTGGAAATGAAACTTCCCCTCAAAATCATTGATTAACAGTTTTGCGCGCAGCAATCATAAAAGATTGATAAAAAAGATTGCTGATAATATTTATTCTTTTTGATTGATTTAATTATATTATCAAGCATTATAGTATAATATAACTTTATCTTTTTTTTTTTTAAAGTAATTTTAAATAAATAAAGTTTTCCAATAGAAGTTAATATTTTAACTTTTTGTAATGCTAATATGGAGGATAAATTTTGACAAGAAGTATCATTATAAATAAATTAATGATGTAACGAAAAAGTTATCGTATTAAAAGAAATAGGGACGCGCCTGAGTAATCAGAAAGCGAAAGCGTATTAAAACGGAGTGTCAGCTCGCTCGATACGCGGATAACGAATGAAATAATGCCGCAATCTTTTCCAATCATGGACCAACGATACGCTGCGCGCGCGTGCATCGAAAAGTCGATGTTTTCAGGACCATGTACCGCGTTGTCACCTCCATAAATCAGCCGAATTCCCAACCGTGAGCGGCGCGCATCGCCATCACGATCGCGGAAATATCAGCGTTTTACGTCTCCATCCTGCTCCATCGTCAAAAAAAAAGCCCCGGTAGAATCGAGTTTTGCGATGCAGCCGAGCGTCGGCTGGTTGACGCATCGCGTCGCAGCATCGGGTATCGATAGTTGAAACATCGTTGCCCGTCACGCAATATCGAAACGATTCACGCGATATTTCGCGCTCCTACAGCCACTGAGCTTCATTAAATGGACAGCTGCGGCCGCGATCTTTGCACACAATTGAAAATTTTTTTAAAGTGAATCACATGCATCATCGGTGAAACAATAAGAATCCCCAGTAAATGCTTGGCAATTAAAAATAGCATAACGGAGCTACAGTCAAATGATAACATACTTAACTATTATACTTGTATCCGTTTTTTTTTTTTTTTTTTCGAAAAGGCTACTTTCCATATATTTCTGATCATTTATTTTATGATCAGTATGTGTGCATTATTTGAGGAGTTTTTATATCGCAGAATTCTATCCCAAGTCTATTCTTATCTACTCATGCATCACGTAATTTATCTTGTTTATAAAAACAAATTAAAAAAAAAAAAAACTAAATTTTTTGTGATATTTCTAAGTGGTCTATTTCTCGTTAAAATGTTATCCATTTTTATAGCCTTTTTTTTATATTTTTATCTCTTGCAAAACGCGTTGCTATCATAGTTCTTCTTTCATCACGAAGACCAACGCAATCGCGCGAACCTTTCGAGATGCTCTTGGAGTGGTAGTGCCGTTGCGGGGTCGGACAGATTCCAATTTAGATCCGAGGGCATCGGTGCCGGGGGTGAGTCTTCCCAGCGGTGATGGCGAACAGGCATCGGCATCGTTATCGGCGCAGGTCGCCAACGTTGAGAGAAGGAGAGAGACGCTCCACGTTCTCCTATAGTATAAGCTACGGCCAAAGTCGTTTGTATACAAATATGCAGGCGAACAGGAAATTAAGGAGCGTGGTCGAAGGGGCGCGCCAAGAGAAAGTGACGGGGAGAATCGCGTCGCGGCGATGGTGTAATTTGTGATAGCGCCGTCGCGACGACAGTGCGCCTTCGCCCTTAAGCCGATTAGCGATACTTATTCGATACTTCGGAGAAGCGATATTTACCTGCGAATCGTTAATTGGCAATCGTCGTTTCTATATTTTTATTTTTAGTAAGATAAAAGGTATATACGGAATCTGAATCTTTAATTATTTTCTTTTTAGAGTAAAAACTTTACTATACGTAAGAAAAAAAAATCGCGTATATGATTTTAAAATTGATTTAATTTTCTTTTAACATGTGAACATACAATTAGGTTTATACATTGTTTTTCGGGAAATATGATTTTTACATTTTTTAGTTGTTGCTCCGCTTTAATGTGCGTATTGCAATTTGATAAGATTCGAGGTGGTAATTGCATCATCATACTAAAACGCGTTTCCGTATACTGTAAAAAAAGTTATTACGCGGTTCTCCGTTGAATTCTCGAGTCTTCTGTTACGTCTGTAACGACGACTACGCAGTATATCTTCCGCCAGTTTAATCCAACGGTTTCCCTGCGTGCGTCCTTTTTTCTCCAGACTGACTTTGTGAGGATTAATTTTATTTGTTTTTTTTTCTTTTTTTTTTAACACTTAATGCAGATCCTCGCTCGGGAGGACTAATCCTTTATTCCGTTGGAACCCTTTTAGCTAGTCTCGCGTTATTACTTCGGCGCTAGAAACGCGCAAACTGAAACGAATTGTGTAATTGGGTTGCAGCGATATTCGAAGCCAAATCGAGTAGAATGGCGATTATTTAAACATCAAATGTCGCTCTAGGATAAAACTACATCTCATCATAAATTAAACGATATCAATCGAACCGAGCTTTGAGTATGAATAATAAATGTTATTTTCAAACGTTAATATAAAATGACTCTTAACTTGATAAAGAATTACAGTAGTTTATGTCTCGTTATTTATTCTGTCATAATCTCATTTTATTAGGTTGAAGATGTACAAGTTAAAATTAAATTGCTGAATTGGATCGCAAGGCTGTTAATGAAAACGTAGAACAGAATGATTATTTCCAAGTCGAGATAATAGTTATGGAATTATTTATCTATATTTACATTTATACAATATTGAAATCTCTGTCGTTTAATTGTAACTTTTATTTGCTACCTAATTATAAATACTTTAAAATATTATTCTTCAAAATCTTACATCTTTTTTTTTTTATTCTTATGTTATACAAATATTTATCACGAGAAGATGGCATTATTTTTTAAAAGAAAGAATTTAATATAATTTTAATTTAATATAAAAGATTATTTAGATATAATATTTATATTACATGTTGATATAAGATTTTATATTATTATTTTTGTTTATTCGAATTAATTCGAGTCAATCTAAATATTTATCTTCATCTAAGCTTAGTCATAGTAGTCGAGATTTGAACGAGCTTTATCTCGACGGAAATTTTCGGCTTGAAATTTTGATGACATCTATTAAAGCCGAGTGTCGCGTTACCGTTGCGACAGTGTCGGAGAGACACATGGGATCGAAATGGATCACGCTGGCCGATTGGAATTGCGTTCGTTAAAATAATGAAGCAGATCCATCGAGAAATATCGCTCCCTTAACGCAAACGCGTCCGCAATTTGATACCGATCGCGCGCGTGCACGACACAGAAGAATCGTGAAAAAAAATATTTGCTTATCGACAAACGAGATAGTAGATAGAGAGAAAGAGAGAACGGTATGGTGACCGGTGTGTGTCCCCTGAACATACGATCGCCATAGAATGAAAGGGGTTTGCTGGGGGTTTGTGCGAAAGAATGGACGATAGGAGGACAGACGGAGAATCAGGTGGGAGGGAGCGATGTACGCGTGGAGGCGGACAGATGAGAGTGTGAGGCATGGCTGCGATATATCGTGGCTAAGCCTTTATTAAAACTGCTTTCGGTATTATTGCTTTCGGGTCTCGAAAATGCCATTTCCGCGAGATAGGCCGTGTGGTGGTCCTCCATGAGCCGCCGAAAATATATATCGCGCCCCCTCACGCGGCATCGCCATCCCTGCTGCTGTCTCTCTTGTCCGGAGATCGTCGCAAGCCTGACCCGCAATAGCCGGCAATAAATACGCTCGTCACTATGTACAGGTCGTCGGGGTGCTTCCTTATATTACGTCCTGTCTGCCGGTTATTGTCCGCCGACAATAGTCGAGTCGAGCTATAATCCTCGCCGGGAAACGAGGGCCAACTTCGCGTCCCGGAAATTTGGATATGCGGTGCTTACACCGGTGAATGTGCTCATAACAATATAATCTTTAAAGATGTCACTATGATCTTTCTTATTTGACACTTGTACTTAACTTTGGAAAATTTATTAAGATGAACTTAATAAATTAGGAAAAAATTTAAAAAACTAAGGGAAATGCAATTAAAATGCTATTTCCCTTAATTTTTTAAATTCTTATTCATTCTTATTTTAACTATTTATTATTGAATTATTTATGTATAAACAACTTGATTATGTAAATGTGTAACTTAACTAATATTTAATTTTGATATTTGTAATGCATAAATTGATTGATAATTACATATATATACACATAATGTATTATAGCATTTATATGATAGTTTGCTCATATTAACACCATATAGCATTAGAAAATGAAATAAGAGATTTAAAGTAAAATCAGGTGAATTAAGAAACGAGATATTTGTAGTGTATAATAAATGGATAGATATTTTGTAATTTGAGTTTCCCATAATTATCGATAGCTGTCAAAGTAACGTTTCAGACACAAAAATATCTTGAAATGTACTCGGAATTGGCATGTGCGCAACAAACTGCTGCGTTCAATCTTACGAATTTCTTCGTATGCTAACCGCATCGGCGAGATTGTAAACGCATACCGGAAAGTAGACAATTGCTGGTGGAATGCAATATTTTCCTCGAGATACGCCAAATGTCTCTCGCATGATATTCGTTTTGTACCGCTTGACAAACGCGCGACAACTCAAGGGCATGCCGTTTTCCCGTTTTCCCTATGCTCTCTCTCTCAACGCGGCCATCAGCTGAAAAGGCGGCCAATAACGTCGACCTAGATCATTTTCCTATGTGCGCGAATATTATACATAATACACGTTTTCGCGCATCCTCGCTCGCTACCGAGGAAAGTTAGAGGAAATTTTGTCGACATATAAGTTTTCGAATGGATAGAAATCTTTCATATTCATCGATATAGGACATTTTGCGATAGGATATTTGCGATTCAACTACGGTTTAGTTTTTAGAGTTATCTTGAAATGAAAAATTTAAACTAAATGTTTCATTATTTCTATTAAATTTGGATAAGATTATATTCGGATAGCCATGCACTTGAAAATGAAGAATCTACGTAAATGGTTATTGAAAAAAAGAAAAGTATTTTCGATAATAAAATTAACAAGGAGAGAAACAAGATTAACTAAACAAAAATACTATAAATTTAACAGAAATCTGGAGGAGAAAAGAATAAAACTTTTTTTAAGTTTTTATTTTATTAAAATCGTACAACATTTAAATGTGAAATGCAGTTATATGTATATATTTATTTTTTTCTGTAGTTTTGCTTTTGCGCGATAAAAAACCGCTTAAATAAATATGCAGAATTTTTGTTACTTTATGTAATTTATATCAGAATTGTGTGCAGAATCCGAATCTTTAAAATCTGTCATATAAATTGGCATATAAATACAGTTACTATTACATTGATATATAGATAACTAGAAACACCTGATATGCCTTTTAGCGATCTCTCAGAAAAAGTGCTATTTTATGTGTCAAGATTATCACTGTTGTAAAAGCTCATCTCGACGAATGAGAGTGGCAACGGCTAATAAAGACATCATGACAGTAATGGATGTCATTGGCAATCACTTTCCTCGCGTCCGACATTTCTGCACGCCGATACTCTCCTGCGGTGAGCACGCAACAACCGGTCGAATAGTTTCCCCCGAATCATAGCGAATGCAAATTGATGCGGAATCGATAGCAGGCTGCCAGGAGTTCTAATAAGATTCTCTTACCGCGATGTCGTTCCTATAGTTTCGATTGCATTGACTAAGAACTATTTCGAAATATCGTATATCAGATCTAAGTATTGTTTTGAGAAATAACTTTTTTGATGATATATTTTATTTTATTTAGTCAGGAGATATTTTTAAATAATTAAATGCTGATTTACTTGCAGTAATATGTTTACATCTTTATTATTATTTTTTACATATTTTTATAGAATTGAAAATTAATTACTCGGATTCTCTATATTTTTATTCATATAATTTCAAAAATATCGAAAAATTGATTAATATTTAAAAAAAAAAAATAATTATTCAAAACACATAAATTAGACTGAATATCTGGAAATTATTCTTGATTTATTTTCAAAGTCCTTCCCATTAAAGCAATGAAGAAAGTTAAGGAGAAGTTTGTACATGCAGTTCTGGCTGTGCATCGGCTTTTTCTACTAAAGTCTGACAAATATCCTCTCTTTCTACTATTAAATTCCTAAGGAATAAAGAATAAAATAGGAATAAGGAATAAAAAACAGATTATAACACGCAGAGGAGAGTTATTTCACACGTTTTGTATTTTTATTTAAGAAGAGTAGTCTTTAATAATATTTTGTACCAATATCCAGAAATATCTAATATGTAATAATAATATTTCAAGGATTATAGACGTATATATATATATATATACACGTTAAATTGTCCCGTTTCCCATAAGATAATGACATAAATGACAGTCGCGATAACGGCCGATATTACCTCGGTGGCATCACCTCGGGGTAATTTTTCAGCACGTTTCGATCACGTCGATCACGTCCGCGTCCGGCCGTCCGCAATCAGTCGTTTAACCGGGTACCGCGCGGCCGGGAAGTCTGACTGGGCACCACGTAGCGTCCTCATTATCCGTAAATTATTTCGCGGCCGTCATGTCGAAATTGGTCGCGCAACCGTACGACGATCGCGATAACATAGAGCGTGTGCGTGTTCCATTGGTTGCGTTCTCCGAAAGCCGGTATATCGAGCGCGAACAAACCTCGATTGTGCAGATTCGGAAGAGGGTCTCGTGTAAACGCGCGTCGTTCATTAGAGTCATTCGATTAAAGTATCATTTATATAATCGCATATGCTTAATATGTCGGATTAATCAAAATTTTTCTCTTTCTTTACAAGAGCAACATTTATCTGATAATTTTATTCGTAGAATTTTTTTTTCAATTGACAAGATACGTTTCTTGAAGACATATTGTATTTAAGTGTACATAAATGGCGGCGCAAGAGGGATGCAATTCGTACATGGAATGCCTGCAGGCGACAGAAACGTAAATGCGCCGGTGCGCACGACGAGAGATCGATCAAATTATTTCGTTAAATCGAGGGAGAGAGAGTTCGTTTCCAATCCCCGCGTAAACCCCGGCGAACGTCGATCACTCCTGGTCGTACGTGGTATTTTTTTCAACCCGGCGGCGATCGAATTATTGCACCGGTTCCGAGTCTCTCTCCCTCTCTCTCTTTCTTGTGCATGGCAAGAGACGCGACGCGTCTATTTTGCAAACATTTCGAGACTACGTGTGCACACACGGCGACGCGGCAAACCGATTGATCATGGGGCGTTCGAGAGCTCTCTCTCTCTCTCTCTCTCTCTCTCTCTCTTTACTTTTTGTCCTGCCGCGCTCAAGAAGAATTGCTCTCGCGGAAAAGTTTTGCGGAATTTAGGAAGTTGAGTAGCGGCAGACCTCCTTCTCGTTTCGGCTATCGATGCATCGCCTGTCTCGAGAGCTCCTCGGAACGATCTAATCCTCTTAATAAAGAGTAACGGAAAGAAAATAAAGTTTTAATTTTAATCAAGTTGAAACTTCTTCGTTGATGTAACTTTAAATTATCGTCGCGAACGAAAATTTGAACATTGGAATGACATTTAAATATTTAAACAAGTTACTATATATTTGAAATGGATGAATTTTTTAAATCGATTTGCGTCTTTTGAAAGATTTAACAATATAAACTTATCGACATCAAATTGGATTTGATTGGATTTAGGAATCTACGAATATAAAATTTTCTCAAAACTAGGGAGAAATGCAGAGACGTCGCAGTTTGTATGGTCGGTGACGTTCAAGCAATCTCTTTCTGTATAGAGTGCGGAGGTAATTAGCCAAGCTCCACTCCATCGTCGATTCAAACTACCAAATGGGTATATACGGGTCAAGTCATTAATTTCCCTGCAGTCAAACACTGTCCACGTTGATCCGTCTCCGTGCGCACCCGGCTCTCCCGATATTGTTATCCGCTTCATTATCTTTATCATTTCTCCGTGCCGCAAATATATGCGTTGAGAATTGATTTTCGATGTAAGAAATGATTGGTTAAAAAATTGATTAAATTCAATTAATTAATTCTTTAAACTTGCCAAAAAAGGAACGCAAAATTATCATGAAAATTAGAATACAATTATTGACATATGTAATAAAAATATAATAAAACTGATAAAATAGAAAATTATAACAATTTTTATAAAACTGAAAAAATATAATATTCACAAAATGTGACAAAATATTTTAAGTTTTACCTTTCTTTTATTACATATTATTTCGTAAGGTACATTCTTTACAAAAATAAAATAATAATCTTAAAAAATTACGACAAACAAATAAATATAATTTATGGAGTGACGAATTTTGTTGTCAAATTTGCCAGTTAATTTATATTTATGATCTGCGAATAGAAAAATATCACTGTGTTTTTGTTTTTTCTTTTTCTCTTTCTCTCTCTCTTTCTGTCTATTTCTTCCTCTCATTCTCCTACATGTCTGTTGATAAACTACAACGTGGTGTCATAGGTATATATACCATACGACGAGCAATAATCGACGGGCGTTATATTTCAGTCAGTTGAATTGGATTCAACGAGTCGCACCCAGTCAAATTTGCAAGCTACACTCTCCTGGTAATTATACCACTTCCGTCGACCGGCTCGAAGTTGCTTGTCTGTGTGTGCGTGTGAGTGTGTTCATCCGAGCAGATGTGTGCGTACGATGCGTCCACGCTGCTACGTCCTTACGCACGCAAGCAAGCAAGCAAGCGAGCGAGCGAGCGAGCGATTCCACCCGCCAGGCTTATTTCGCGGTCGTCCTAGTCTCGCATTGTGAATGATGATAAACAGATTAATTAAACCTTCCAAGTTTCATGATTTTAAAAACACAGTGTGAAACGATTTCAAATTAATTTCTTAACACATCTTTTGTGCCTTAAAAGTTAATAAAACTAGATAATTTAATGAAATAAAATACAGACATACAGTATAGAATTTAATTTTTAATTTAATTAAGAAACCACTCATATGAGTAAATTTAAATAGAGATACATTCGTATAGATAAATGTGATAATACAATATCATTAAATGTACGCTCTTTGTATAAGCGATAATCATGATTTCTAATTTTTTATTATTTCCTGACAGCATTAGTACAATTTTATTTTTTCTTATAAACATTTTTTTAATTTTAAATTTTTTTTTGCTGAAAAATTATTTCGACCTTATTCTTAATCGACCATTGTACGATTACTCTGATTGATTCTATCCTTGTGCTTAAAGCTTTCTAATCGCGCAGAAAGATTAGCGGCATTCTGTTTCGGAACCGGGAAATGGGAGTCTGCGCGATAAGCGCCCTGTAATTTAATCGGTAAGGCTGCCTGTAATTAGCCGTCGACTTGGGATTAAACAAAGAATGTTTAATGCGCCGCGGCCTTGATAGCACGTTTTACATTACGCGTACGCGCTCGCGCGATTACCTTGCGCGATCATAAATGAGATAATACCATAAAATTACTCTACTAATTACCGCGGACGATTATGCTAGTATGTATTCGCATTTCAATTAGCGTAATTATTTGGCACGTGTCGCACGGGTCTCGAATGAATGACGGATGACCCAGGTCGGAGCGACGGCACCGATCAGGTTACCGACATCAGATGTTCCGGTGCTGCGGATGTCCGCGGTAACATTATTATATTGATCATAGTTTGTTAATCTCTTGCAGCAATTAGTGCCATCGCGAAAGACTGTTCTCGGATAATTAATAATGGCGTTTGCGCTATATGTCTGGAACTGTAATAAAGCGATTCTCAGTAACTCGTAATAAAAATGCGACGACGCTCGTGTATAATATTAAATCTTTTGAGATCATTAAAGGAGCTGCGCAAGAGGAAAAGTTATCATTCCTTTCGTCGATAGTCTGTTTAATCAATTTAAAGTCGATTTCAACGTATAAAACTGACGTTTAAATCACGTTTCTGTATATAACGTCAAACATTATTAATATATAACATAATTCCGCCGGTTACTTGATATAAATTCCTTTCTATAAATTACATTTTACTCTCTCTCTCTCTCTCTCTCTCTCTCTCTCTTCCATATAGAATTAATACATTAAAAAACCACTATACGATAGAATCCAGCGATGTGTGCTAACATTATCTTGACGGTAATTATTTTTACATGCATACCATTCAAGCTTTATTATGCTATGTATCCGTTTTCTAATATAGTTTGTCGATCAATCTCTGGAATGTAATTTTTACGTGAATTATTTGGTTTTAATTTTCATATTTTGATTATTTATTTCATATTTTTTTCTCTTATTCTTCTTATGAGATTGTATCTCCCAAGAGATAATAAATATTCCTTGCAGCTACATCTGTTCATATATTCGTGATCTCTTAACTTTAATATTATAATAAATTCTTTCATATTTGAAGACAATTTTTCCCTAGAGAATATATATTTTTTAGTATTTTTAGTCATTACATTTGTTGCAATCGAATAAGCTTCAACATTAAACTTTATGATAAGCAAAGTTCCAACTGAACTTTTATAGTAATAAAAGTTATATAGACCGAATGTAAATAAATTATGAAATGCTGTTCAATTTCGGGAATGGTCATAATTAAAAAAAATTACTTATTTTTATGTTAGTTAAAATAATTATATTAGTGGAAAATGCTAGAGATTTTGAATCTCTGTCATTAAAATCTAGTTAAATCTAAGTTCAATGCTTCCGGTATACCGTATATTCATCTACATAAGTCGCGGAGACGCGCTAATTGCCGTCGCCAAGTTTTAGTCTAATTATCATTTCGGGCAGCCACCGGGCGGCACTGAATTTCTAAGCGCGGATGTTCATTAGAAAACGCAGAAGTGGGAAACCGGCGCATTCAAAGAGAAATTTGTCCGGCGTTCCCGTCGTCGGATATAATGCCTTCCTCCCACCTTCTTTCCGCGCTGGGCGTTGGATCGAAATTAAGACGCTCAGGGCAACTATAATCGCCGCGTCTCGGGATCCCGTTGTCGGGTCACGTACGGAGATCCGGGTAGCTAATTAGCCATCTACCGCTTCGGGTTCCGCCCTGGTCAATCAGCGGCGGAGATTCGGTCTTGATTCGATCCTCGGAGCCTCGTTAGCACCGCTGTATATCCTCTCCGCTTCCTCTTTCTCTCCCCCGCTATTCTTCCTCTCTATCTCACTTTGCTCTCCTCGGTTACATTCGCGGCAGAAGGTATACACGTACGTGTAACCACTTGAAGTTTCGCACACGATTTCGGCCCATCGGATTTAATTATGTAAGGCCGACTTCCCGTTAGCTCTATTCTGTTCGCTGCGCTTATTCTCCGAGAATTCTCCGAGAATTCTCTTTTGTTCGGTATAGCTGGCGGCTGATGAGTGAAAAATTTTTCCTGCGTGTGTGTTGGGAGAATATGCGCTTATTAGGATAACGAAGATCGCGCAGAGCGGATGTGTATAATCAATAAGTGATAATGTCGGCCAGGTGGAAAATTGTAATTTCCATAAATCGATCAGATAATCAAGATGAATTTTCAATTGATACGCGATTAGCGAGAGAAAATGACGACTAATAACAAATATCTTTATTAAAATATCCATTACGCACACGTAAAATTATCATTATCGTTAAACCATATAATTTATAAAGCGTGTGCCGTATACTCTCTTAATTAGAATATACTGCTTATTGCTTCAAAGTAATAATTAAAAATTAACGGGGACAACTGTAAAGCAGTTCACAGCAAATGGCTGTACAACTGCACTATTTATTATATCTACATCAATAATATGTACATGTATATAAATGAATGTGGATTTCCTCGTGCATTATGAAGCTTAAACAAATGGATTTTTTACGAGATACACATACATGATTATATGTCCGCGTAGAAAGAGAGAAAGAGAGACAGAGAAAGGGACAGTTGGCCGCTCACGTGCGTTAACGAACAATCCATTACCTGAATTAATATCTGGAGCAAATTGCGTTTCTCGCGATAGGCATCCGTGCGGCGCGTCACCGAGAGAGAAAGAGAGAGAGAGAGAGAGAGAGAGAGAGAGAGAGAGAGAGAGAGAGTGCGTGCGGCCGCTGTCAGCGTATCATTACTAATTCAGGAGGCGGTCGCGGCGCCGCAACGTTATACGCCAGACGACGCATTCTGCATAGCGTATTCAGCTGCACAATGGGGACCGTGGGAGGAAGGGGGAGGGGAGGCAGAAGAGGGTTACTAGAGTTTTGAAATATGACTATGAATACGAGCTCGCGGCTGCACGCCTCGCGCCCGCCGACGAAGACGGCCCTGCCGAGAAACGACGATCGATGTCCGCTCGCCTTCGCTCTTTCACTCTATGCCGCATGATTTTCCTGCGGGTCCCAACCCCGTCCTCTCCCCCCCCTCCCTCCCTCCCCCTCCTCCCGCGCGCTTGGATGAAACTGAAGTCTTGACTCTCCTGACCGAATTTCGTCGGGAATTGTCGCCGAGAATTGCCCGCAAAATGCAGCGGGAGTATTGTGTTCGACGATTATATAATTTAGGGCTTTAGATACGGACATCTTTCGCGGTGATTTGATGGAAAGTTACTACAAAAGTTCTCTTTCTCTTTCTCTCTCTCTCTCTCTTTCTGTTGGGTTAAAATATCAACTAAGATTCTGGCACATTATTAAGACTTGTGGATTCCATGAGGCTTTATTATGACTTTATAATCAGTATTAATTATTAATTATATCGAAACATGCGACAAACACACTAACATATGGGAATTCAGATGTGTGAGAAAAATAAATATTTTTCATTGCCGTAAATTTCTCTTTACTTTAGCACGATGAAGCTTATGCAGTGCATTTATTTATACAAAAAAAGTTGCATTTTTTATTCAATCGGAAAGTTATTTGGTTGAATACACATTACTGATTTAGAGATATGTGAATCTGAACGATTCGTGAAAGATTTATGAAGAAATCGTGCAAATTTTATTGCATATTTGAAAGTTTGTTTTAATATTCTCTTTTTGCTAATGGTATCCAATGAATATATGTTTGATCGTCAAGCGTTGCTGAAAATTCCCGAAACGCAAACTCGAACGCGGCTCTCTTTTGGCCCTGTTTGAATCGAGGATGCCTTAATCGGCTTGAGTTTTAAATGCATGCATCGTTTATAAGCTGAAAGCTGTTTTTTCGTAATATTTTTCCTCGTTGTTCAATCTTGGTAAATATTTATTAAATTGAAATATTTTTCTCTATATATATTTTCTCTATTTTTCCAGAATTTATCAATAATATCTCTTTATCAAAACTATGCATGTTTTTTTTTTTATTTTTTTTTATTTTTTTCAACATCAGAACATCTTTCACACGATCGAGCGAAATCGCAGATGGTCGAAATCTCAAATTGCGAGGCGCTGAAGACTCAAATGCACTTTCGACCACTCGATTTGGCGGTGGGAGCACTTTGCGAGAAAATTAATTAAACGCCCTATTGCTGTCTTTGTCATTGCCGCGATGCAATTCACCCTCGCCGTCGATAGCACGTTGTACGTTGTACGTTTTTGTAGTGCTGTGCTACGTATATGCCGTAGCCCTTCCATTGTACAACGAAACTATATACATCGATACACATATACTTGCCTTACAAGCGACAGATGTGTTCGACCGATAGAAATTGTAGCTGATCTCAGGCACACAATGCGCCATTAAAACTGTGTTACTGGCGACGTGACTGGATCATGAAAAATATTTTAAATATTTTGCAAGTGTATCGCGATGTAACGGTATTATTTTCTAAATTTATTTCGTTAAATTTGTGATTTTATTAAAAAAGATGTTGAAAAGGTCTTCTAAAAATTAGTATTTTATTTATATCTTATTTATTTATTATTATTTATATTTTATTCGCATAATCGATATTTCGTAGAATATATTTTTAATGCCTTTTACGCGTTATTGATCATTACAACAATCTTCAATTATTTTCTCTGACATTTTTCGTTTTCTTAAGCGGGTCGATTCATTTAACTTACTGACAGCAAACAACGGAAGAAGATAAACGTTCTCCTTCGTCGTGCAACGTAAAGTTTATATCGCGCAATAGCGAAGTTTTTATTAATAGTTACGCAACAACGTCCTCTCCTGTCCGACTCCTCGAGCCGGTATCGCTGGAAAACGGTCGGAATCTTCCGCGCGTTGACATTCTAGAGATGTGGGGGCGGCGGGCGGGACACGCCGGGCGCAAGTTCGCGGCGTAGTTCTCTTCCGGTTATTTGAGAATTTACGGCCGCCTTCGTAAGTTTTCTACCAAGTTTCGATATTTCTCGTCGGGGCCGTGGTATCTATTAACATCCATCTCCTGACAAATAGCAAACCGCACGCGCGGAGAAATATCATCGCGGTGCATCGCGTCGCGATGCATCGTCGCGGCTCTCTCGCCACCATCGACCAGTTGTTTACAACGCTTAATCGTTTTTGTCAGAAAGTTCGGAAAATGCTTCGATCCCGTTCGAGTTTCAACGCGACGCTTTTTGACTTCCGTCGACGATCGGCAAACTTCTCGTATCGACAAGTTGAACTTCGCATCGCGCTATCGTGGAAGCGGGACGCGAGAAAAAAAAATCGATGACTCTTCGTCGCTTCAATTCGAGACGATTCGCGCTGACATGATGGAAGAGCATGCGAATTCGAGCCGAACAAAGCCGATATCGAAATCTCATTTTCAAAGCGTCGTACTTCAATGGCAATGCGATGCCCGACAATAATACCAAAATACGATGGCGTATAGCTTCAGTACTTACTGCAACTAATTAATTCTAAATTTATATATTGATTTGTGTATCTTAAGTTTGCTGAATATCTTCTATAAATATTCAGTCTTTAATAATGTCGTTGATAATATTGCATAAAATGACTCTTGTACTGCAAATAATATATATTGCCATATATAAACGATATAATCTCTCAGAAAATACGGCCGCAAAAGCATCAGGGAGAATAAAATGAAGATCGGATTCCATCGGCATTCAAATGTGCACATTCCCCGCTCTACCTTCGATCGGAAAGCGCCGTTATACGTTCGATGTTCATCGGTCGTGCGGATTTAATGCCGAGAGGGGGAGGGAAGGAAGGTTAACAATTCCAAGATCGGTGCCAATTCGCGACCTCCGGACGATTTATGGACGGAGAGGGAGCGGCACGATCGCTCTCGGCCGAAAGATTTTCCATTCCGCCCAGTCTCCCCTAGCTGATCGTGCCGTTGAAAGTCGCACGGTTAATTTCGCACACGCGTATCCTGACCGCAAAATCGAGGCGATATCGAGGATATCGCGACTGACTGCGTGCATTACCGTCCCCTTTACTCTCCTTATCCCTCCTTGTCCCGATCCCGTGGCACCAACCGTCCGGGCGATTTCGAGAGAGGGTTGCTCTCGGCAAGATGCTGCCGCCGGCAATAACCGGTAACGTATTACCTCTTCTGGTCGGTTGAGCGCATTTAGATCGCCTATTTGGCAAGGCGGCGGAATAACTTTGCGTTTTACTCTCGTGCCGCGCCGGCACGAATCAAGCGCGAGAGAACCGCGCCAACCGACGAGTTACGACGCGCGGCTGGGTTTAGTGCAGGGGCCAGATTTAAGGCTTGAAAGTGGTTTATCTCAAAACGTAGTCCTCCATTCTGTCTAAAAACAGCCACTATATTCTCAGTAAGCTTATTTGAAAACGCCAAATAAAATTCAAGATGCTAATCGCTCTTCTCTTGATATGTGACTGACCATAAATTTTTAAAGCCTGAATTCTAAATGAATCTGGATCTGAATTAGGACCACTAAATTTCCAATTTTCTCAAGTTTTATCAATGACGTGTGAATGATACGAGAATAGAAACAACTGAAGAGAATTTTTATATATATAGATTGCGCTTATATGAAAGTTGGATGAAAATCAGGAGCAACTTTATTATAAATTTTATAATAATAAGTCAAAGTAAAAAATATTTATAAATTAAAGAGCGTAGTCAATTAGAGATTATACAACAATATTTATTAATGAAGCAATCAAAAATAAATATTTACTTTTTACTTTTTAGCTTACGTTACTTGCTATTTAAAATTACGCCAATTTATAGATACTAAATGTACTTTATATTAATGTTCAATGTCGTATTTTCTCCAGAGCGAGAAACCCTGTAATCGCGTTGGACGATACATTAATCCGAGTTTGGTTTATTATCGAGAGCGACGCGGGGTGACGAAGGATATGGCCGGGAGGATCCGGCTGGGATAAAACTTGACCCATTCGCGGGTGAATTATTCGTCGTGCCGCTCGCTGTGGCCGCGAACCGCAATTACGCAAATTACGCGAGCTGGCAATTCCGATGATCGGTCTGATACGACCTGCTGGCGAACGACCGTCGGCCCGATAGGACGCTTCGTCTATGACGCGACGATGCGTAGCGCTGATAAGCGTGAGCGTAGCGCGATAATGGCGTGAAAAATATCGATCGCTATTTTGAGGGAGAGGGAGATGTGAATAGATAGATTTATATTCCGCGCGCGGATCTCGCAGCGGAACAAACAAAAGATTTATCGCAGAGCCAAGTTCTCTAAATTATTGGACGAGTCTATACATTATAAATCAACCGTCAACTATTTAGTAATTTAGAGAGATTTTCAGATCATATCTCGTAGCTATAAAGTTATTTACTGGTAAAAATTATTTAGATACTTAAAATGTATTTCTTCTTTTTTTTTTTTTTTAAGGATTTTCTTTGACACCGAATGACATTAAATTAATATTGGTGGTTTAATCGGTATCTCGAAATCAAATTACAACACTTGATGCAAATAATGCAAAAACATCGATTAATCATGGAGATATTGGCGTGTCGAGTTAAATCGATTCACACGATATATCGTATATTTATTTTATTACGTACGAACTTCCAAACGATAGTCGTTTCTGAGTACGTAACGTATTGCTTCACAGTATTTGCTGCACAGCAATGTGTCAGCATTAATTATACCGGCCCCAAATGTCGACGTTCTTTGTAACAGTCGAACGCATGTAATTTGCTCAGGACGTGCGTCACGCAGTCAAAGGTGTGTCAACCGAGAACCGATCGTCATCGGAAATTAATTACTCGACCGCGCGCCGTATATTTGTGTATTCGTGGACGTCAACGTGGATGACAATGCATTCATTATATTAATTGTTTGCTCACAACCCTTTCCTATATACTCTTCTGTCCTTCTATTTTCCCTAACGCTCTTTCCTCTATTTTCCTCGCTATCATATTAATTTTATTGCGTACGTCGCGGATTCCAATTTTATATTTATTGTTTTATAAGTGTTTTAAAATTCCAAAAGAATAGTATTTAAAATAAAAAGAATGTCACAATTTTTTTTTTTTCATTTTGTGAATAAAATAATTTTGATAAAAAGATAAGAAAAATATTTGTTAAAGTTGAACAATAAAATTGTGAAACAAAGAACGTTACGAAATTGAACTGTTGATACATTTATGTCATGAAAGAAGCTCGATCACATCGCGGTCGGCGAGTTTCTATAGAGTTCATCCGATTCGCATTACATTCCCATTTTCCACGTACGTGCCGACGACACAGTCATTGTTGCCATTGACATCGTCTTTTCGTGCAAAGAGGGTGACGACTCAACCCCCAGCACCTCCCTTGTCATTGTCCCTTTTATAGATCGAAAAATCCTATTTTAATATTTCACAACTTACACCCTATCGCTCTTGGTCGGGTACGCGTCGTTAATACGAAACACCCTCGCGAAGGATGCATCGCCGCCGCTGTCGTCACCACTGTCGCCATCGCTGCCGTCATCGAATTCGCTTTAACCCGATCCGTCGAATGATGTATAGATGCTTCGCTTATCTCGCTCTCGACTCTCGATGAGGGAGAACTGCTCCGGAAACTGCACGAGAATCGAGTCTGTGCCGCCGCCGCCGCCGCTTCTCCGACCTCGAGAACACATGGAGACTCACGGCGGATTGCACGGCGATGCCATGCTTCACCGCATGCCAAAAGTCCGTGTACTCGGGATATCGTCGTGGCCAATTACCGCCTCCTCCCCGAAACTGCCGCCGCCCTATAATGGAGCAATTATAGAGCCACTACGTGGGGATACGATTAGAATTATTAACGGTTGCCTCTCGCTCAGTCATCGGCATGTGTGCGTGTGTGTGTGTTTAAGAACTGTCGCGGTATATTAGTTCAGAGAGTAATTTTCTCGACGAGAGAGAGAGAGAGAGAATCCGTCCCATCTTTCCCCTTTTCTCGTGTCGACGTCGCGCCTTCGGTACCGATACCCTCCTGGGAATTATCGCTGTAACGAAGTCGGTGTCATGTTACGTCGCGCGAAGATGATTCTCAGTGGCTTCCCACCTGTCATAAACTTCGTAGAAAACTGCACAGAGAAACTTTGAGAACTTTTAAATTTAAAGAGATAGATCTTGATCTCCAAATACATAATATACTAGTTTAGAATACATGAGAAGACATTGCTTACAAACAATGTAAAATGTTTAATGGAAATTTATGATTTAATACACGAAAAATATGTATAATTAAATATAAATATAAATGTTACTCGGATAATTTTTTACGAAAATTGTAAAACGTTTTAGAATTCGCGAGCTTAATTTTAGCTATGCATTAATTTCGTAATAATCAGAGAATTTGCCGCTATAATTATGATCATAAATTGCGGAATATCCACAGCGTCTATTTTATCTTAAATTTGAAATAATTTACGTTCACACACCATACAATTTTGCGCCGCCGCGTAATATAAGGCAATATAAGATAATATAGTTGAATCCTATAAGAACGAAATATAGATAGAGAATAAAAAGGCAATAACCTTATTATTCGATATTTCGAGTAAACTGTCTGGAAATCTTTTATATAATTTAGCAGTATGATCGATCGTGTCTCTAACATCAGAAATTATCAAAGTTTTATAAATGCATATCGTGCCGATATTTATTAGTTAATTCCGATATGCACGTACGCTGTCTTTCGCCGCATCGATAGCGGAGGAATTCAACAGGAAAATTGTTGCCCCGGGGTAGGTTTTAATGCACGCCGAAAAGTTACGTCTACAACAGCGCAAAATTGAATTAGCTCCAAGCTCCGGGCTCCAAGCTTCAAGACCAGATAACCTTTAAATTATGCAGTCGTTGTTCACGTGTTATTCGATCAAAATTACAGCCTCACATCGTGCCGTATCAGTTATTTAAACTCTCCTTTCGGAAGAAACATTATTCAGAACTCGGTATATATATATATATATATATATATATATATAAACGTTTCGTAAACTTTCTCGAATTGCCTGCATCGAAATAAAGTTTCTCTTAGTTAAATCTCATGTTTAAATATATAACATTTTAAAATATTTAACGATTATATTTTTATATTTATCTAAAGGTCATATCTTCTATTAAAGAGATTAATATCGAGCATGTATCTAAATTTCTGACCGAAATAACTTCAGAATAGCACGCGATATGTATCGTATACTTATCTTGCTATCATTTATACAATCACAAGAGTAATCTTGTTAGTCGATTTTTTCTCGATAAGAATTTAACGGAACGTTATCTTGTTGGATTCAGTATTTGATAATTTACTTCAAAATTAAAGGTAGTGCTTTTGAGATATTTTTTGGATTAAGATTAAATTTAGGATGCCATTATTATACGGGAGAGTATCGATACGCGAGTGCCACGACGACGCTATACTTGATTTCCCCCGAACCATATGCCGCCCCGTACCATCTCGCAGTCGAATGACGAAACATCCGGGAGGAATCTGCGTATCCCCCCTATAAAAGAGCGTGATTTTTCACGCACCGGCTGGCCGGGATGTCGCGCTCTCTTTCCCTGCCTTTCTCTCCTCTTTCTTTCCTTCCCTCTCGGAATCTCGTATCTCGCCGAACGTAGCAAATGACTCGTGTATGTTGTAGTCGTCTCGGAGAACCCAGGGGACGAAATCACCCCCGGCTTTAGATATATCAGCACCCGGAACGAGTACATAGTAACAAGGGTGCGGAAAAAAATATATATTAACATAATTAACGCTTTCTAGTCTCTCATCAGAGTTTCTTGAAAAATTAAGTTCCAATTTCACAAATTTAAATATTTATGTTTATCAATATTAGCTGTGCTTATTTCTGTATGTCTGTAAAAAAAAAAGAAAAACTAAAAAACTAAAAAAAAGATATAATTCTCTCTTTCTGTCTGTCTCTTATTGTGATTATATATCTATTAAAAATCTAATTAAAAATCTATTAAATGAAATCTTTTTAATGATATCAACTATTGTTTTTCGCTCTTTTGAAACGAACCCTCTGGATTCCACCCCTAAAGCCAGTACTGGACGTAAGGGGGCGGCGAGGATACGCGCGTCACGTACGCCGTACGTGCGTCGGATACGTTAGTCGTAAACGGTCAGGGAATCGCGTTCCGGGATGGCAGGAGACGTGGTAGTCGCTCGCGATTCGATCTAGCGACGTGCACGGTCATGAAGCAACGCGCGGACCGAACCTTAAAGCGCACTCCTTCCCTCCGGACTTTCCGGACGCGGCCGGCCGGATCTAGGCCGAAAGCCATAAGGTCGAAGAATGCTCGCGGATGGCCGATGTGTACGTACGTACATACGTGCGCGATGCGGAGCGTATCGCCGACTAAATCCCCGCTGATACGATCTCCGCGGATGAACTCCGCGGACTTTTATGATGCAGCTATGCAGTTACGACACTCGTTTTCTTTTTTAGATGCGCAGAAAAGAAAAAAGTGGAAGGAATATGAGATTGTAATATGAGATTAGAATAGAAAGGTGTTTAGCGAAAAAAATATGTATGTGTGTGTGTGTATGATTTTAAATATATATAACTATATGGAAATTTTTTAAACAAACGTATAACATATTAATCTCTAAATTACTAATATCTTTTTTATAAATCATTCATTACCTCATAAAATATAAGAGAATTATTTTAAGAATTTACTTTCCGGAAATATTCTCCTTTTTATTAAAATTATATAAATAATATAATAATTATTGTGCATCTCTATTAAAGTGAGCTACATTGCGGGAAAAAAAATTTGTGGAATACAAGCGGGCATACATTATTCTATCCTAATAACTATCGCGCGAGTGCTATGATGCCTTCGTTTGATGCAACGTTCAGAAACAGTCCGCCAAGTTTTAATGGATTCGCAGGACGTGCCGTGCACGGGTTCGGACGTGTGTCGGTAAATCCGCGGTTTTGCCTCGTATCGATTAACGGGCTCGATATTCGCCACCGTTACCGTGGATAAAGTTGCATTAATGTACAAAGGATTTTCCATCGCCGTATATATTTTCCAGCTCGTGTCGTCGGAACGTTTCTATTCGACACGAGGGCGACGGCTCGGATATCGTGAACGTGAACGAGCGCGCGAAGTAAAACACGGCGTAATTCTTAAAGGAGACACGTGCGGTTACTCTTATCTCGCTATATCTATATCCTCTTTTATCACCTCGGTAACGGCGGATCTATCGTGAAAGATGATAAAGAGTCCGATGCACGGTCTAAGGGTGCAGTCGCGCGTGTGCGGTATGATCTATCGCGACAGGACGAATATTGCGCCTCGTATTATCCGGAACACGACAGGCTCATTTAAGCCGAGTGGCTCTGTACGGTGGCACTCGATCCCTGGATCGGTATGCATGGACACTAATTGGTCGAAGGATTCCTCCATAGTCCCTCTGACACATACTCGTTGGGTGAGGTTTGCCGGGTATAGGACGGACAGACACAAGAGAGGGCGAAATAGAAGCGAAGGGGATGAAAGGCAGATAGGAAGGAGCATTGAGCGGAGTCGAGTGGATGTGCGGTTTAGGGTATCCTTGACGTCAGTTACGCGCGTGGACGCGGCGTGGCTTCGACGGGAAAGGGAAACATCCGTTAATTAAGCTTGGTATTAGAGAATTTTGGATGACGTGGCTCGCCCAGGTGGTTGCTTAAGATCTTTCGCCGCAACAGACGCCGTTTTGCGGCTGTTTATGCGCGCTCTCATTAAGTAAATACGTACAAGAAGGGTAAACAAAGGAAAGCTCACGAATGCAGAAGCAAAACTGTTCCTAAGTCAAGAACTAACAATACGAGCGTTAACCGTTCGCCGTTACATTTCCTCGACGTGAATGCAAAATTTATTTTCATTTACAGAAATGATTTCTAATTTAGAGAATTCGGTAGAAATATTTTCTTTTTCCTCTCACATAAAATTAGTCCTTTCGGTTTAGATCTCTATATTATTCTCGCAACGGCGCTTCGCATCAATATCACGTACGAAGCCGCGACCCCCGTTTCCTCCCTTTTGAAGAAACCGTATTATCGTATTCTATTCGAGTCGTCGCGTGGGTGGAAACTTACATTCGCCGACGTATACACGAGACACATGCGTAAAGTGTAAGTCGGCGCGGCGGATCTTGTTGCGAGAAGAGCAACTAGTTAACGCGAGATCTCGCGGCGAGTAGATAGGTAAGGTAAGACGAGCCCCGGGCGTAATCGAATAGCGGATTGAAATGACATCCACCACTCACGGGTAACTCGACGAGACCTCAAGTGCCGTCAGCCCGAGTGGCTGGTACTCTATCCAGGTTAGCGTGTAGCGTGTAGCGCACACGCCCCAAACAGCTGCACACGTTGACCATTATCGGCGCACGTTGCACGTAAGAAACGACTTTAGTGCACGGGCTATATCGAATCTCCGCGCGGGTAAAAGGAGCCCTCGTATATATATCTTCTATCTATGTACGTGGATAGACTTTCCTTATACTTTTGTTAGCTCAACTTGCTCCTTATTTTCGCTATTATGACGAAATGGCTTTTTCTTTTCTCCATTATATCTCAAATAAATTTATCAATCATAAGCATTTACCGCGAGATAATCAAATTAAAACTGTGTATTTATTTCTGGAATAACTTAAGATTGTATAATTATATTATTGATTTTTTTTTTTTTTCAAATTAATGAAGGTAAATTAATTATTACATAATCATATATATATATATATATATATATTTTTTTAATACGGATAATAATCGCTTTCAAACATGTATAATTATAACGTAAAGTCATTCTTCTTTTTGATTAGCGATGACGCGAGATGGATGATAGTTCTTAACATGACAATTCATTCGCCTTGTGTAAGCTATCAACTGGCTGACATGTTGCGGAAGGTATCCTCGCTGTCTAAGCAATAATATATTACCGCGGATGTTGCGGCTCACTGCGTTGCGCTTTATCTCGCGGCTATCTCACGGCTGTCTCTGAATAGTTTATAAATTGTTCATCCCGACGTGAGAGAGCCGCCGGTAGTACGAAACGAAGCGACATTGGTAAATCCAGTTCATCCGATCCTCGAACAAAATCAGTCTTTTCAATGCGCCAGTATGTACTGTGTTACATTTGTGCTGTTTTATTTATTTTGTGTCAATCGAGATTGGTATATAACTTTCCTTTTTCCTATTACAAGGAAATTCTTTAAAAGGAAATTTAAAAAAAAAATGTTATATTATAACTTAATAAGAAACTAAACTTTATTTATATTAAATTTATTAAGTGAAATATATATATGTAGGCTCTTTATAAAATTAGCCTTTTTACAAAAAGCCTTTACTTGAAGCTTTATTTAAAATGCCGTATTACAAAGATTCAAGATTTTAGAAAAACGTTAAATCTTTTTGTAAACAAGTTGATTTAAAAAAAAATCCTATCATATATATATATATAATAATTAATTAATTATATAATGTGTGTATATAAATTTTTTATTCCGATACACACAAAGAATGTAATAAAAAGTTGTAAAAATAATCCGCATCTTCTCATGGAAATATAATATTCTTTTTTATAGCTTTAACGCGATAATAAGAAGACTTCTCGCATTTTTGCCCTTATTTTCGTAGCGAACTTGGCGCGCTAATGACATTCAAACGCGCTGCACAAAGTGGCAGGTTGTACGATGTACAAACACAGCCATGATACTTGAGCATGTAACAACCGTTTCTACCTCGCGTAACATTACGCTGTACGATAGAAGGTAGGATAGAATAGGGCGGTCAGTAGTTAAGGCCAGCGAGCAGCAACCAGCTCTGCCCCTTATCCATATTCCGAGCAGCTGTTATCAAAGTGTTACTGGAACTGAAAATAGCTGCGAGCACATTTCACTCGGATTATCTCCACCGGCCGGTCTATCGTGTCGGGAACACTCATTCGTCCAAGAAAGGAATGAGAAACAAAGCCGCGGATAATAGAAAGGGACGTTAAGACGCTGTGACGAATCATACGGAAATTGTGCCGTTTTCTCCGTTATCAGCGTTATCACGAAAGAATGAGGGCTTTGCCGAAATGGCGAAAATACATGGTGCAATAACAAATGAAAAAGTATGAGTATGGAAAGATAGAATAATATATAATAAATATACATATGTATGCTAGTATTTTCTCCCGAGATTTTCTGTTATTTAGCATTTATGCGATGAGTTGTTTGATCTGCATAAATCATGATTCACAATATTCATGTTGAATTTTTTATTTTTTTAAGCTTGCAAAACAGTCAAAACATTATGCAAATACATATAAAATATATTTTGTTGGTATCTGACGCGCATCATATCAATTTTTCCAATTTAATTCGACTATTTGGCAAATGTAATCCAACCAATGTTCTCTGTGAATATTTTTGAACTGTAAATTTATCTAATGATATTTTTGAACAAAAACGCGAGTTTATTTAACGGCCCTTTAACCAATACAAATACTGTTGTCAAATCCCGTAGCAATATTGACATTTTCATTTTCATCATCCCTTTGAGAAATACCATGAAAAATTTCCATCGTTTTATTAGCAAACAAAACCATATCCAACGTTTAAATATTTCCATCTACGGTGGCCAACTAACATTGATGAAAAAACAAAGTATATTTTTTTCACGATTATGGAGATATAATAATCAAACCACTCTCGCATTTTATATCGGTGTTTGATTTTGTAGTAGATCGTTGCTTCATCTATATTCTCCCTCACGCGCGCGCATGTTACCGGAGATAACAAAATCTTGCGTCGTCCGATAACACGCTCCACGCGAACTCCGTGATGCGCTTCAATCCGTTAACGATAACGCGGTTGCTGGAGCCGACGATGACGCTGGGAGAAAAAAAGACGAAACGCACTTCCCGACCGAATCTCGCGCACGGATGAACGCGCTTATCCCTTTTTGCCGCTCAACTATTCCAGTCCTGCAGCACAGCATTTTATCACAGCATCTTCGTTGACTGAGCTGCTACGATGATACGACGTGCTGCAAGTACGTCAGAGTGGAAGATACGAGTTTTTACGGATGGCAACGAAAGAGAAAGAGAGAGAGAGAGAGGGTGGAAGGGTGGAGACAGGGCGACAGATAGTGCTCAACAAGTCGTGCTGTTGCCCCGGGCTTTTCTCTCCCCGCTTTGTATTCTGGTTTCTTGTCTCTCTCTTTTCGTTACATTCGTATTTCTCTCCCTCACTTCCTTTCTCTTTCACCCTCGATGAGGCTTTCTCCAGCCAGCTTTCTCCTCCACCTTCGTTAATGTCGCCATCCTTTCGTCAGACCCTCTTGCGGTCCGCATTTCCAAGCGCCTAATAATATGCTACTTATCGGCAACCGTAATTTACAATTTTCACCGTTTTGCTAATTAATTACTTCATCGAAATTGTGAATATGATTCGATGCAGATCGTGTCATAGTTTTGTTCATTCTGTAATTTTGCTTGTTTAAATTTAATCATTTATGAAACGCATGGATGTATCGTAATGGAAAAAATATCAACGTATTTTTATTTATTCGGGTTCTTAAAATTTACTTTTATTTTTATTTCTTCTTCTTTTTGTATTTCTTACATTTTAAACACATACATGATGATCTTTTTTCGCTCTATAATTTTTATCTCTTAATTGATTTTATATACTACAATGATATTAAAAAGAACTTGCTTATGATAATTTTTTTAATTTATTAGATATCAAATTATTATTCTTCGAATTTAGGAGAAATATGCTATGACATATCTAAAGAAAACAGATTTATTTCGTGGTCTGATATAATCTGAACTTTCTTGTGTATTAAACTTGTATATCTCATATAACTATACTTGACACTGTTCGCCAACGATGCGGGAATACGTGAAATTTGTTAACTTGCTTAATGAGAAGAGCTGAACCGCGATATTCCATTACAACGTGCGGGGCGCAAAGGTCAACTCGAGTTCTAGTTTACACGCGCAATGGATTACGACATCAGAATTATGCGAGTACTTTCAGGAAACGATTGATATAGCTTTGAAGATTTTCGCGAGAGTTACGTAGAGTCAATTATCGAAAGTGAAAAAAAGACAAGAATCTTCGAAAGTAGAGAAAAGATATATTTTGTACATGTGTATATATATATATATATGTGTGTGTGTATATTTTTTTTAGATTGCTTGCTTCTATGCGTTTTTTTGGAGAGCATTTGTATATAATTTTGTTGCTCGTTGTACGATATATAAGCGAAAAACAAAATAAGCGAATGTTATAAAATCCATCATATTTTGTCTTTATATTCTCTCTAAATGTATACCTTGCAGCTTTAATCCGCGCAATTCTCTGCGCATTATTGCACTATCCAAAGTGTATCTAATCACGTATCAAGCTCACGGTGTTTCGCAAGGACTTAGTCCTGCAACACAGGATCAATTCCGCTCTACTTTGCTACAATCTGTCTTTTTCTCTTCTCTCTCTCTTCCTCTCTCGCCACTTTTCCCCGTCCATCTACAGCAGCGTGGCCACAACTTCTCCCGGCTGGTAGCCCCACTTTCTCGTCGGAGTTTCGTTGGACCAGCTGTTGTAAAGTCGCGGAAGCTGCGAACGAGATAGAGGAAGGAGAGGCTGATGGTCCTTACGCGATATTTTCAACCGCACGATTAACGAAACGAAATTTTAGTGTTTTTTTTCGGAATATTTTGTCATTGTCTTTTTATTATTCCTGCGATCAAGTGAATTTCCCGATAAAGCGACGCGATATTTTAATTGCTGTAAACATCGTCCATGCCCTTTCACACCGCCGCGGGCAAGCCATTTGCGGGGCTGCAGCTTCGGGTGTGGCATCGCTCTAAATCTAATAAGGCGTTTAGGTCGCTGAACTAACCAACCGATCCAATAACAGCGGCGTTTGGCGGTCGCGGCAAGCGGCAAATAAATTTCGGTCGTTCGATTAATTAAATTTCAGCAGGAAATTAATTAACCCTTTAACCGTAATGAGGACAATATCGCCCACTGGGCGCGATGCATGGTGCGCCAGGCGATAACTGAATTAATTTTGAGACACATTATTCTCTCGCTTTGGGTGCGAAAATCGCGCCTAGATATTTCCTCCCTAATGTTAATGAAAACATGTGAGAAAGATGGCACATATTGCGCAATAATTTTTTTTATTCAACGTAAAATAATATAATAATTATTACATTATATTATTATTAAAAAGCGAATAATCACTTTTTTTAGTTAAATTATGTATATTATAAAAATTAGAAAAATTAAACCAAAATATTAAATATAAAAATATTAAAAATATTAAAAGTAAGTATATAAAATATAAAAAATATAAAATGTATAAAAGAAGAAGAGAAATATAAATTCAATTCCGCAATTACATATTGATAATTTGTAGGAAGAAGAGAAGAAATAAATTTTTAAATTTTTAATTTGATTCGTTGAAGAAACGTAAGAAAAAGTAATAAGTCATTTGATTCATCATATCTTTTTATCAAATCGGCGGTACTTATAAACGTCAAACGTATGATCTCGATGTAGTGCGACTCTCATGAATTAATTTTCAACTATCGAGTATCAGCCGTCCACAAGACTACGCACGAGTGAGCGCATGCCTTCAACTGTCGTGTGTTTTGACACTTGCGGATGAATTTTCCATCGGTGAATGTCAATTTTAGAGGAACTTTACAAATAGCCTCTCGGCGAGATTTCTCGACAGCATTGACGAAATAGAGCACGTATCTATTTTTTTAATAAAGGAAATTGTTATTGTATATTTTATCAGGGAAATTAATTTATTGTAATTGAGATATTCGAGAGGCAAAAAACAGGAATTAAATTATTTCATTTCACTTTAATTCCGATAACATCGTTTTTACTTAATTAATATTTTTGCCGTTGTCAACATTGAATCATAGGCGTTAAAATAAAGTTTTCAATTTTCTTTTTCACCCTCTCTTTATATATGCAAGTACATTGAAAAATTCTGCTATCACAGTGTTATAACCGCTTGAAACTATGGTCGAACTGCATCAAATTCTCGCAGTGACAGTCCGATACTTCCCCGTCACCGGGGGCACAAATTCGTCTTGCCTCAGGGCGACCGAATAATTGCTCAACTATCTCCGGAGTTTCGCTCGTCTCGCGGAAAGTTGTCACTTCCACGTTACGAGCACCCATTCCTCGCGGTCTCGTGCGCCGTCTAATTTCTCGTGAAACGTCGAAGGTCGCGAACTACCACGGTCTGCAAAGCACGCTACCTGTTGGTCCTCACAGAACATAGTAGCGAAGCGACGTTAAACGACCATACCTATGCATACCTAACACAAATATTTTTATTTATCTACGTATATTCTTCTCTTCAAACATTTAAAAAGGAAAGATGTAGAAATATAAAGTAAAAAAAAAAAAAATTTTTTTGACAGCTAGATGTTATTTTTGATAGTTTTAGACTTTATTCATATATATATAAATTATTTTAATAAAGAAATTATGTATATATTATAATAATTTTACATTTCTCTATTTTCTCTTCTCTGTTTAGATTCTAACAACGAGTCTTTTATGTCATCGTATCGAAAGATACATGTGCATCCTACTACCATTGCGAGTATACGATCGACATATCGTCGTGCCATGCGTCCATCTGTCAAGGTAAGCGTGCGAGCACGGAACGTGCGAACGCAAATTGGAAACGTGAGGTGAAAGTGCTTCGCAGTCGCCTCGTTTACGGCGATTTGCATCGACTACGAGTGCTCGTTCGTACGTACGTTCGTTCGTTCGTTCGTTCGTTCGTTCAACCTTCTACCGTCGACGTCGACGTCGCCGTTGTCGAATCACGATCGAACGTCAGAAGAACGATGGAAGGTGTTCGTTCGAAGAATGTCGCGGACGATGACCCTGGCCGATGAGTGTGCGGAAAATCGCGATGGATTATCGCTACGGAAACGGGAATTGCCGGTGTCTTTATGTATGTTGATGCGACACTTTATGTCTGATTGCGCATGTTACTCATTTAAAAAGCTGATTATTAAGAAAAATAATGCACATTTCTAAAATTTTTTTTTGAAATATACTTATTCAAAATTCTCTCATAAATAATCTGAAAGTGAAAAAAATGATAAAAAATATCTTAATCCCTATAAATTTATGATATTCTATACTTCTCCCATGTAAAACTTATCATGTTTATTTTTGACACATGCACAAATTTTATATATATAGCAATAATAATTAACTTTTAAATAAAAAGAAAAATAATTTTGTTGTTGATACATTTTTTACTTTAATATCTATATTAAAATTTTATTTTTCAAATATTAAAGAAAAATAAATTTAATAATTTTTCTACATGACTTTAAGTAGATAGTAAGTCTGTATAAAGTAACCGGTAACGATAATCGATCGTGTGGAACGATACAATAGAATGGTAGAGAAAATTTAATACCTTTTCCGTTTATTCTCCCTACGAATTCTACTCGTCGACACAATTTAGGAAACCCCCGGATATGTTCCATTTGAAAAGCACCGTCGTTCGAGAATTCCACACGGACGCTCGTTTCGCAACACGCATCCTCGAAACCAGCGTGTCGCTAAATCGTGTTTGCTTATCGATTCCCTCTGCGAACGGCTCTCGAAAACAGCGGGCTTGCAATTGCCACAAATCATTCTTGCGAAACGCTCGCCACATCGTCAATAACAAAAACGCGTGGACAGGCGAACGCGTAGAATCTGCTCCCGATACCGATTGTTAACCCGCGAGTGTCGCGTGTCATGAAACATCGCCTCCGTTGTTTGCGTCTGAGTGCAACGGCACAGTGTTTCCGGAGATAGCTGCAACGCGAAAGCTGCAGCGCGAAAATCGGAAAATGCCGTTGCGGTCAATGGATGTATTCGTCCCTCTTGCATAATCGTTATTTAAATTAAAGCAGAAAACAGAAGGTTTGAAAGAGCGACGAAAATCAATTCTCCAGGCAGCGCATTTTATATTGAGACAGTATAAATATAAATATTTGCTATTTTAAATTAAAATTTTTTTTTATCATCCTTTGAAAATTACACATATTATAATATACCGATATGTGCTTAAGAAACGCTGCATATTGGAAAACGCTTTCATTATAACTGGCATTATAAAAAGAATGGCATCACGGTTGCGTGCGATAACGAGGAAGATTTTTTTTAGCGCCGGCCGATGTCAGACAGATTTCCGGTCTCGGACAACGGTTTCAATGAACGAGCGTCACGAAGCGTACTCGCCACAACCGTTTTCACGGCAAAAATACGTCGGATGTAGCCCGACAATCAGCGGGCCCTCCGCGCCAGTTACGAGCCAATCTTTTTCGTTTGCCGGGCCAATTCGATAATTAAAATGTATTTGGTTCGAAGGGGATAGCCCGGGGTATTGTTACAGGGATATAATAGCTTCACGCAGAACGTCAAACGCGCGGATTTGATTGGCGTTTTCGGTTGCTTCGACATTTGTGTTAAAAATGAAAACTTTGCACCGGCGCGACTCACGTGTCACAGTGTTAGCTTATCAATTGCAACGCGATTCATCTTCGTTTATAAAACCTCATAAAATTGCTAGGTATATCAGGTCTCCGCGCTCTTTCGTTATCGAAGTGCAGTTTTTTTTTATTAATCGATCTTCCCTTAAGTGAGAAAGTTTTGCTAGATATCACTTTTTACAATCTATAATGGAAAAAAATTCCGATTCAATGGTTTCGTCATATAGATGGAAGAAACTAGGACGCTCTGCGTACAAAAGATCGCGCGCGTGCAAGGATATTGCCATTACACCTTCGTTATAATATAATCTGATTGTAAACGCGTCTTATCTCGCGTAACATCTCGCGCGCTGTCGGCCGCCGCGTTCAAATTTTAATTCTCTGCAAATTCATTCCATCACGTATTTTCGGAGACAATAGCGAACTTGCGCCATGCGTGGAGCACGGTACGCTGTGTCCACGAATTAACGACTTTCTGGCTGCGTGGCCTGAGTGCTAATTTCCACGAGCAAAAATTCAAGCGACAGACATTGCACGCGTTTATCGTTTCATTTAATTTTAAATACCATTATGTGTGTGAGTCAAATATATATATATATATTTTGTTATTTAAAATTAAAAATATTTTTTTCTGCGATTTTTCTTCAAAATTTATATGTAAATTATAATTATGCATTTCTCTGTCTGTACCATTTCTTTTTATATTTGTTATTTTAAAAGCAATATAATTAAATTTGACAAACTGAATCATGTATTTATGTTTTTTTTTATCATAAACTCGGTTCTTGTACTGACTCTTTGCGCGATAAATTTATTGTCGTCAAATAATCATCGCGACACGTTGACGAATTGCATGTAGACCGCACTGTTTGATATTAAATTAATATTATCAAATTAATTAAGCTAATATTATTTATGTTAATAACGTTGAATAAGGTAATGCAACATAATTAATAGTGTGAAATAGGATCAATGGATCAAAATTCTATACGGATTCGCGGACAAATGTGTGTAAGTGAAGATATCCCAGGTATCAGGGTTACCACTGATATTCAGATAGTCTTTATCAACGATAATGCTTTTGAAGTATAATCAATATGTAATTGTTGCCAAGCGATATTAATAACTAAAGAAATTTTATCAGGATGCAAATTGTTGTCGAATTGTAGAATATTGCGCGCTGAACCTATGTGTTGTGACACGATAAACTGACAAAGCGGAAGCGCCGATCTCTCTTGCATGTTGTACGCAACGAGTTTGAAAGGATAATAGCGAGCACACGTCACAAAGATGATCACGAGAGCTAACTGTCAGCACGCAGATACATAGGATATATGTATATATACATATATATATATATATATATTCAACAACAGATTTTTTTTTAGGTCGATTAAAAATTGATAGGGAAATTATCAAATCAAATTTTGAGATCAAATTATCAATTTTGTAAAATAAATATATATTAACAAATAAATACATACATATAATATATTTTTTTTTTTTATTTATAAAAATTTATTGATTGTTTTTTGCGCGAAGGTTTTCCTACAGAGATACGTTTGTCATTTCTTGCTACGCACAAATATAATGCGTACAAACGTACTCATAAGTGCATAAAGGCGTCACGGAACAAGCTGATTGCCGGCGCATGCTCGACGATAGGTTCGCACGATAATAATTCTCACATCGGGCTGCGCAAGCCTCCCGTGGCTTGCGTCCGGCGGGATCGCGTGGTCGCCGGTCATCGTATTTGGTGCCCTCCGCTCCCTCACCCTTTCTAGTCCGCCTTTCTCGGTCCGATGACCGACGCAGCACGATGCGGCCTGACGGCTTCGCGTTAACCCATTATCTTAATCTGCCAGCGGGACAAATAACAGGGTACTTCTCCTGCCTGGTAGCTAAGAGCATTATGATATCTGCCACTCGATGCTTTGTGATATTTGGATATTTTATAAATGTCTCCGATTTATAATACACTACAGAATTATTTTTGATTGTAGCATCGATATCAATTACGCGACCGAAATCATGAAATGTAATAATAAAGAGTAATAGTAAGTATCGATAAATATAAAAATAATGATTATTAAAGCAAACAAATAAGAGTTAAATACGCAATTAATGAAATATTAATTATAAAATGAAAAATAATTCTGACATTTAAAGATACATACCGAGTATAGCGTCGAGAATTTTGATATTGAAATTGATATAAACCATTTATATTTTGTCACGTTTCTGCTAGCGAAATAATCGGACATCGCGCGTGCTACGGAGGGAGGAAGGAGAGATAGAGGTGACCGACGTATCCTACACAAACGCGGGGATACATACGAGTTCCCTGTCCCTATTTCTATCCTCCGTGGTACCCACGCAATCTTCGCTCCCCTTTTCGTAAGCGGTATTGTTTACTGTCAACCTCGTTTCGTGAGCCGCGGGGCTATACCTCGCATCCCAACCGAGCGGCCCCTCGTCCCGTCGGACCCATATGGCTGGCTTTAGGGGAGTTAAGCACCGGGGCGGGTAATCGCGGAGTGTTACGAGCGCGGTTAATTTGTATTTCTATGGCGTTGTTACTCGTAGATGGATTACCGGAGCGGACGCTGAGCTTTATTGAGTCCGACGAAAAAAAAAAAAAGATTGCAATCCTTAAATTTTATTACCTATCCAGGGAAAAATTAGTTTCTCTAATTTTGAAGTAAAAAGTATTATAGATCTGAGTGTGTGAAAATACGTAATATATTTTCAGTAATATAAATAATTTTAATTAGATGAGAGAAAATGTGCGAAACCAGTCATAATTATGAGACATTATGAGAAACACGAGACATTCTGAGAAGCATGAAAGAGAGAGAGAGAGAGAGAAGGAGAGAGATACACGTACCGTAAGGTTAATTAGAGAGATACTGATATTGCACGTTCATATGTTATCATATTCTCTCAACTCAGCCTGGCTGTCGGCCATTCCTCCTCGTTTGTACATAGCGCTAATCGGTATTGTAGTTTGCGTAGAAGTGAGTTAAGCGTTTAAATGCTTAATTACCACATTAGGAGTAACCGCGGCGGGATCTTTAATCGCGGCTCATCGGAGCGCGAATTACTTTTGTTACGCGCTCGGAATAATTGAAGCGTTTACGGGTGGCGGCCTCTTGTTCGCGATACAATAGCGGCTCCGAGGAACGTCTAAGTCCAGCGTTAGCACAATAGTAAGAGAAAGAGAGAGAGAGAGAGAGAGAGAGTGAGAGAGGAGGGAATCCGCGTGCTATAATACGCGTGATAAATGCACGCGCGTTTCACGGTGTCGGTTCCGACGATTAATTACATGTAGGTACTTAGTGACGAATCGCCGTTATGCGCCAACGTGTCGACGGATTAAACTACCGAGAGTGACGATACCTTCAACGCAATCTGGTGTTAGGACCCGCGTGAAATACCATACGAGTTATATTTGCGTCATCGTATGTTTATAAGCGTTACAGTGAGAATAAATTTTACATTAGTGTGGGAGCACTACGAGAGAGAGGTAGAAGTTTATGCGCGATATTACGAAGCTTACCTTGTTGTACGACACTGCGGTCCCTTGTTTAAAAGTAATGTATGATTCAAATATAGAAAATTTTCTTAAAGCAGGAACGCTTCCTTCATGCGCGCATCAACTTGATTTGAATTTTACCCGTCCTATTTTTAAAATTAATGATTAATGAAATACATAAAACATGTGGACGTTTCTTTTAAAAATGATATGTAAAAGATAGATGAGCTGTTTGTTCAAAATAAGCGCATCTCTGCGACTACTTTGTATTCTCACACGCGATTCTATTCGATGTTACTAATTCCTCTCGAAATAGTTGTCGCAGAATCAACATTTCATATGATCCTACGATGACATTGCAACTGTCTCTGCGATTGTTCGCCGCGGCATCGTGGACGTGGGCTTAATCGCCACGTGGGTAGGTGACGACAATCGCCGTCGGATGCAGCCGGCTACATTCCCAAGCTAAACGTTTCCTCGACCACACGAACTCCGCGTTTAGTCCCCGTCGACGGAATCTCACGGAAAACGGAGAACCGGACGTACACAATTCCCTCACGGTCTGTCTGGCCGACGCAAACGTGGTCCAAAGTCCGAATTTTCGTCGGATCCCCTCGGTCCGTTCTCCGCGTCGCTACATACCACCACGTGCATCCTGCGCCGTGCGGCCCTTATGGTGGCGCATCATTTTCTCTAAAAGGACGTCCATCGGTCAGCATTGTCCCCGGGGTTGCGGTTAATCCGGCCCGTTGCGAGCGGTCGCGGTCGTGGTCGTTGCGAGCGGTCGTAGATGCGTAGAGAAAGGGAGGATGAAGAAGAGGAGAATGAGAAGGGCTAGGGGGGAAGGAGACCGCGCGAGGAGGATGAGGTGGAGGAGGAGGAGGAGGAGGAGGAGGTGGAGAAGGAGGACCAGGAGAACGGGCGAGCGCAAGCGCCTGTCCGATCGATGCCCGTCTCCCGCGTATAAAGCTCTCGTCCTCGGGGGGCGCGCGACAGTTGGCGTTCCGCATCCGGAACATGCGTCGCGCCGCGTGCCCATCGCGCTGGGAACATCTCGTCGTCATCGTCGTCGTCGTCGTCGTCGTTAGTGCGGCTCACATCAACAGCGGTATCTGTCGCCAATACAATCGTCGTCGTCGTCGTTCGGATTTAATCGTGCTCCGATCGAGCGCGCCGATCTCGCGGATAGGCAAGGAACGGCGAGCTCTTCTCGCGATCCGCGGATCGCTGGATCGCCGCAGGACACTCGCGGGGACACGAAGATTTCCCTGTCCGTTGACCGATAAGGAAGAGACGTCGAACGCAGCTTCGGATCGGCGACGTCGCGCTTCGTCTCCCGGTGAGGATTTTCTCCCCGTCCAAGTCTTCCTTTCGACGCGATTATTTTTGGCCGCGCAGCGGCCAAAGGTATCGGAATCCCAATCGTGCGTCAGTGAACGGTGAATTGAAACGCATCTGGCGCGAGCAGCGACGTCGCCGTCGACGAAAAGAGAGAGTCAACTACAACGAGCGATTCTCCGAGGATTGAGAATCGGTAATCGTTCTCGTAGTCAGAATGCCAATTGCTCTTTGCGGACGTGCTGCATAATCATCTTCCCTCTACTGAGGAGAGCTATTCTCTTTTCTAGGCCGTCAAGCTGTCTCTGACTCTGTGACGTTCTCCGGATCCGCGAATCTATCTCTCGCGAATAATCGATGTAAGATCACGAAGTGAGGCGTCGATTTCCGCTGTCGCGCCGGAATAGATCGAGGACCCGGATTCGGCGCCGGGAAAAGCTTCGTTGCTGGATCGTATCCGGGGACGCGTCACCGACATTCATCCCGCGCGGAACCCGTCATCCGGGCAGGCGGCGTCAGATCGGCGATCATTCGATCGTCCGGCGGACGTCTCGGCCGCCGCGCGAAGAACCGGCGGTGTCAGACGAAGACGTAGGGGGAGAGGAGGAGGAGGAGGGGGAGGGGGAGGAGGTGGAGGAGGAGGAGGAGGAGGCAGAAGGGGAGGAAGTGGTAGTGGTGCTGGTGCTGCTGGTGGTGGCGGCGGTGGTGCAGGAGGAAGGCCCGCGGACGTGCAACAAGTTAAGAGGCCGCCGCCGTCGACGTCGCTGTTGCCGCCAGCGTCCTCGTCACGATGTGACATGGATATCCTCGCCGTAGCCTGCGCCCTCGTCGCGACGGCACTCTACTGCAATACCCTGCAAGCGGGTTTCGTCTACGATGATCGGTGAGTGAATAAAAAATTGTCGTCCTTTTCCTTTGCCGGCATTGAGATTTTGAAGCGCGAGCGGAAACGGATATGGACTGACGTTTCTGCTATGCTATTATAAAATAGGGTTTGAAGTTGACATAATGTCGTTGAGTTGCAACTTTGATGTCGCAGACACGCTTTTATTTTCATTCGCGACGATAAAAGCGCGAGAGATCAGCGTGAGATTCCTCTTTGCGCTCGTTTATTTTTATGAACATTACGCTCGTAGAATTTATAGCGTCCTCAATAGTCTTGATTACCAAGTTTGAAGCTTGAGAGCTTCCGGAAAGTCTCGATCCAGAGCTTTCCTTGACAGGAGTTGCTTTAAGACTAGGTCGGAAAGCGGCCGGTGACACACTTGGCGGGGTCGCGTGACGAGATACGCCGGATTAGAACACGGTGTCGCGAAAGTTTCGAGGGCGATACCCGTGAACGATAATTCGCCGTCACTTGGCGATAGCGGCAAAGCTTTGATTTGTGTATGTGTGTGTACATGTGATGGAAACACGGTTGACGTGATACTCAGGCTTATCGGCTTGTATCGAATAAATGCGAGTCAAAGTACATCAATTCGTTCGTGCATAGTGCGATTTGTTGCCCGACCTCATTTACTTCTTGAAAGTTCGAAAACCATTATATAATTTAAGAATTATTCTCATATAGACATTAATTAACTAAAGTTAAAGTTTAATCAACTTTCTGTCTATTCCTAGAGATCAGCAATATCTGTCACGAGACGGAGAACTTATCTTAATCTAATGTTTACGACAACTTAAAACGATCGTCTTTTTATTATGCATTTTGAGGTAAAATCCTAAGTTAGAATTTTTTTCTTTAAATCAAGAAAAATCAGAGAATTTGAAGAATATAAGTATATCTTGATCTTTTAAAGATCGATTCGAGCTTGATTCAATATTTTTAATTACGCTAATGAACCGTCATTCATCGTCTAAAAAGAAAGAAAAATTCTTGTCGGCTGACACGTTTCCGAAGGGCGATGAATGTCACTCGTAAGGGCTCAAGCTCGCTGTGAATATTACTCATACCTGAAGTGATATACGATAGATGACATTCCTCGCGATATTTCAGCTGTCACTTCCGCGCCGCGCGAAATTGTTTCTACGCTGCCGTCGACTCGATACCTTACCGCCGCGCTATGGGAAACAAATAGCCACGAGCACGGAGTAATCGCAACAAACTGTGTACCACCATATCGTTCGTTCGTTATTTCGCTTCTCTTTCCGGATCAATAAGACTGCGACAGAATTTCCACGGCGTTCTCTCCCTCTTCGACGTCGATATTTTTTTTCAGCGAAATTTTCACGAATGCCGTCTGATGCTTTAATCTTTCATCGACGTCGTACGTTCCTTAAACATTACGCAATTTTGTTCAATATTGGACATTACTGCGAAAGCTCTTTTATTACTCGCCCAAGTAATTCAAAAATCATTGCATGCCAAATGTGAAAATGAATTTTGCAAAGCCCCATTTTATACAAAAGCACTGTGAAATAATGAACTTTAATATTTACGCGGAAAAATCTCTTTTTACAATATCTATATAAATTTTTTTTAAAATAACTATTATTCTCACATATGTATATATAACATAATATTGTTATTTTAAAAAATTTTATTTTATAAAAAATTTCTGTTTTAATTACAGAAAAATAAAAGAATTTTAATTCCCAGTCAAGAAAAAAAATTGCTTTCTCTCTTATTACACAATTTTAATATTTATAAATAAAAAAAATATAGACTTTATAACAAACAAGGAGTAAACTTATTGTGTAAAATAATTGTTATGGTTTTAAACAAACGTCAAATAAATCAACGAATATAATTAACACGTGCGTAATTTTACGGTTTGTCGCTATCGGAGCAAAGAGGGCGATTTCCTCCTCGATGTCATCCAATGTCCCGCGATATCCTTCGAAGTCGCTCGCGAGCCATATCTGGCGGATACCGCGGCCGAAATACGCGGAGCGCGGAATTGGCGCGCGGCGCTATATAATCCAAAGTTACTCGCACGATAAGAGCCCTTAATCCGAGGCTCTCGAATTCTATGACACTGAATCCCCTAATTGAGTATTCCGTAATCTCTCGAACATCGTGGCCAGAACTCGATCGTGCTGCGCCGTGCTTCAGGCCGAGTGGAGGCTCGCGTCGAGATATCGTAAGATGAAATTGGATTGCATTAACGGGAGTAATCTTGCATCATACTGAATTTACATTATTATATCGATTATGATTCCAAAAAATAATTTTATTATTCTCACATTTTCAATGTTCAGAGAAAAACTAGAAAAATGAATATAAATGTAGTTTAATTAAAATATAATTAATTAATTTTATTTCCTTTTCATGATTATTAATATTTTCTTTTCTCTCTCTCTCTTTCTTTTATATATATATTGTAATTATTTTCTTCATTTTCATTCTATTTTGATTTTATATTTATTTTGCACTTCGATAGCGCGCATAATTGCTAACGAACCTACTGTTGTTAGAAGACGATACAGGCTGTACTCGAGAGGCGCTCGATGAATGGAAAACAAGCCGACGTTATTTACACGACCGATGTTTGGAAAACCCGGCTATGCTTCCGTCGATCACTTCCGCGCATTCGCGCCGGTCGTTTACGGTTATCGGAAACAGTGCGCAAATAATCACGCTTATATTTCTCGAACAGAGTACAGAAAAATTTTTGTTGTAAAATTACGCCGTAAAAATGCACATCCGACACATATAGCCCTTGAAAACGTTACCTATCGTTGAATTATTTCTTGTTGCAAAAGTTTTATGATTCTCTTATCGAGGCATAAGTTTCTGGTATAACTACCTATAAAGGATTAGCTATCGTTATATATCGGATGTAATTTTGCATGTGATTCCTAGATCGTGAATACTAACCCGAAATATTCTTTGAGTTTAATAATCGCGTATCTTCATCAGTTCTCAGTAACCTTAATTTTTTTGTAATAAATTCACTCAACGCGTGATTGTGATTTTTCTTCTATTTTATTAAAACGTTATTTTTTAAGCCTCAATCTTTCTCAGGTATGATTAAATCCCAATTATTTCAAAAAAGAATATTTTATTCTTCTTAATTCAATTTTTTGCAACAGATTTATCTATTTTTATTTTATTAATTTATTATACATATATTAATATTTACTTACTCATCAATTGCTCGAAGAATCAATAAATAAAAGAAAATGTGAGATACTCAATATACCCTAAGTAAAAAAAAAAATTTTTGTATAAATTATCTCAAAATATGCGTAATTTTATATACAGTTAATATTTTAGTTCATTTAAATCATGTAAATTAGCAGAAATTGCGATGTCAAATATGCGAAGAAAAGTTTAAACATAATCTATATCCATTTTATTATTATATTCTCTCATCTTAACTTCAATTTTATATAGAATAATTTAAGTTTGTATTGTACTACATTATAAGACTGTACTTATACCAATTTACATAGAAATTAAATTAAAACGACGTCTGTCTAAGATAATACAATACAAGTTTACGAGCAGCGATAATGTCGAAATATCGCGTGACCGCCACGTTTTCTTCGCGTAAGGAGCATCCGCACGATCACTGATTCGGGGCGGTTAATCAATCATTCCGTTTACGTTATCGGCCGCACGAAACCAACAGCGTTATAAACATTTAGGCGCGGAACGGTATGGTGTGGGGAAGAGTGCTTGCCATAAATTAAATTATTCCGGTCTAGGCGTCGGAAATCAACTGTGCCGACCGTTCCGCTGGAAACGCCCGGCGCGATTAGTCCGATAATCAAGCGCTTAATTATGGAACGAATTTGGATAGCCAGAGAAACAGACAAATAGAGAGAGGGAGAGAGAGAGAACGAGCTAAAAAGAGAGTCCCGAAAGCAAAGGGCGAGGATATCGCGTTGGTTCCCGGCGGAGCCTTAAAGCTCGCGTAATAACGAAAAACGGCCGTGTGCTCGCGCGGGCGCGCGCATTAAGCCGAGATAATTTTTCATCCATATCCGGCCCATTAGCGGCTACCTCGTTCGATGCGACCGCCGAGGCTAAAACGGCCGATGTGCCCGCCGGTGGCGACCATAATCAAGTCGAGTCCGGTTATTAACGAGAACTCCCCGGCCTCCCTCTCCTCCAACCTCGTCCTTTTTGTCAGCGATTCTCTTTCTCGTTTCCCTTTTCTCTTCCTCTCTTTCTCTGCCTATCTCACTTGTACCTACTTTCTCGTCCTTTCTCGGCGTGACCTAGCAAAATGCTCGCCCGCCACCCGGCGTCGGCTATCCTGCTGTTCCTGGTTCGCTGGTTGCAATGTTAGGTCTTTCGAGACTTGTGCTCGATCCTTCATTCCATTTGTATCGTGATTTTATCATTCCATCTCGTATCTTCATTCTTATCTATGGCATTCGATACTAATTTTTAACGTACCTGTTTAATTTTAAATTTTTTGATTTCGCGTCTAATGTCTTAGAAACTTTGTGTATATTTATATACGACACTGCCTTTTCTTTTCCATGCTAAACCGAAAATAGAAAACACAGACACGTGCAAGAAGCGCGAGAAGATCCCAACTATTTTATTCCGCGACCGTAGGTCTTAGGCGAAGTTTACCGTGTGTCGTGAGTTTATTCCGGCCGCACCGCTGCGCCTGAAACTCATAGGATAATAAAAGCCCCGTATTTTACCGCGACGCCTCGACCACAATGGCCGTGCAAAGAATACGGGACTTATTTATTCGCCTAGTTTTTTACTGGTGGCGCCGGGAACGGAGTCGGAAGCAAACGAGAGAAACGAGGATAGAAACGGGAACGGACGCCAAGACGAAGGAAGAAAAGCCGAAACGCGACAAAGTTGGAAGGTATCGCTTCTCTCTCTCTCTCTCTCTCTCTCTCTATCTCTCTCTGTGTTGCTTTACCCTGGCGTCTCATCTCAAGCAAATCGCGAAACGAGAATATCTTAGCTAATGCATGCGCAAACTATTTTCTTTTTATTTATCATTTTTTATAATTTAGAGCATTTTTTTAGTCTCTCTCTTTATTTCTCTTATCTATTCTGATAAATATATTCTGATATACGCGATTTGTGTAAATGTACACTATTAGAAATTTGTATTATAGTTTTTGCGCGAAAAGAATTTTTTATTACTACTCGGAGATACAAATTGGAGACTTTCAAAGATATATATCTCGTATATGCATGCGGGAATTTGGAGTACACATAGTATCGTTATGCATCGCATCTTCGTAATCTGCTTGTGATGGAAATATTAGCTAGCAATTTTGCTGTTATACCGTATGCGGACATAACGATCCCATTTCAAAGTCACTTTATTACTACACATTTACATATACTAGCCTTGCTTTTAACACAAAGTTCTTTCTCTCTCTCTCTCTCTCTCTCTCTTTACTTGTAGTTTTCTGTTACATTTATTATTAATCTCATGCTCTAGAAAGCTATTTCATCGCTACTGATCATATTTTATGCTTATACTCAGTTATTCATATCTTATCCATTTGTATTACTTGCATCTCTTTCTTTTTTATTTTGAGATCTTCAAAAAGGATTTTAATCTTCCTTGAGATTAAACATTTGTTTTCTATTTCTATCATTCTCGTGTGCTAGCTAATCTCACGAATGTACTACACGCGACTACTGTACACGTTGGCGCGTAAGCTGCAGCGGTGCTTGGATGCAGCTGCATCGAGGACGAGTGCGGAATAAGAAAAGTTGGCGGTCGAGGCTTAGCTTGTTCCGTTTCCGCCGGTGAATAATACCGGCGGTATTCGGCGAAGGCGCGCCTTCGGATGAAGGCGCCGTCGCATGAAATGTAAAGTACGGCATTACTATTTCAGTCGATGCGGTGCATTCGGACTTACCTACGATGCACGGTTTCTCAGAGCATGCGTAAATAATGGACGCGCTCCGGAACACGGCTACGACGATGAAAGAAAGATTGTGTGCCGACTCTGTGTGTGAGAGGAAACGCGCGCTACATCATGCGGCGTTCTCATTACGAGGAAACCAGCGGAGTCATATGATCGATCAAACGCGTTGATTGATCCGAATGTGATTGATCTGAATGTGCGGATCGGGCTTATGTGTGATACGGGCTTTTACATAACTTATTAACGTTATAATTATTATACGTACGCGAGCCAGGGATTTCACGCCGCAGTTTCCCGTTTTGCATTTTTAAAACTTCATTATAAATCTGCCCTTTGGCGTTAATTATGTTAATAATTGGCGTTGTAATGCAATTTTTATGTAACACGCTTTTCTCGCTTTCATATTTTTTTACTGTTCTATATTTCTTTGTTTCGTGTGCTTCCTCACATCACAGAAATATGACAGTGATAATAATAATATTAATAATAATATTAATAAAATTTATATACGAGGAAATATAATTCTAATTACATAAAAGATGCAATATTCGCCATTAGAACCAAATGTTTGTTAACTTTATAATTTGACAACATATAAAATTTTTTGTAATATTAGCTGACACTTTTATCCTACCATGTTTTGATTAATTGCTATTGGAATGAAAAAAGTTGTATTGTTATGATATTATTCGCGTATGAAGAGTTTGACAGATACCTATTAATTTGTATAACATCGCTTTTGTGCATTTATTACGTATTTCGCAGCCGGAATATGCAATCATGCCAAACACAATTTACGGAACAACATACAGACGCGAATCGCGAAAAATTTATATTCCATCGGAACATCATCGAGAAACGTATTCGCTCACAAAGGTTTTGCCCAATAAATCTGTTCTCCAGATGTAATTTATAAAACACAAATGCGGTTAGAGATAATAATTTATGATCATTGTCAAGCAAAAGCAGCAAACATATAAAACAGGCTAATATGATTGAAATAAGCCCGCTGGCGCGCCAAACTTTGTTAAAACCAGCTCTCGATGCCGCAAACAATTAGTAAGGAATAAAAGTTTTGCTCACAATTTATTTTACTTCTGTTTTTTTGCGAAATTTTTTTATGAATTTTTATGCATCTTTTGCATTCTTAACGCCCATATGAATCTGTCAATATATAAACTTTTAAATTGTATATATATTAATAACGCGTGTCAAAACTACATTAATTAAGAGAGTTGATACTGAAAAGCGATTCATGCGTAAACTCGTTTGCGAGTAGAATTTTTATTTCAAGAGGGAGATCAACCAAAATGTCCGTCAATAATTCTAGCATGCTATACGTCTCTCGCATTTTAATTTAAACAGAATAAACTCTTCGCACATGGAAATTTCCCTTTTGCGCGCTGTCAGCTGACTACGCTTCTCTCAAGACAGATTTGTGACGAAGGCTGCGATGGGCATTTAGGAAGAGGGGGATTAAAGGTGGAATTAAACTATTGCCAAGTAAATTTGAAACAGATGGAATGAACAGATGAAAGAACGCCGCAACTTTTAGGAATTGCTTCCACAGAAAATGACAATTGAAAGAAGGAGGAGATAAGAAAAATAGCCCGGTGAAAAATGGCACTATTGTTCTTTGATGTACAATACTTTATTTTGACGTCACATCGTATCTGCGCCATTTTTCCTTGTAAAAGTGCCAGATCGTTGACGTAAGAACGGCAATTTTGCATTTGTGACTTTTTCCATTGGCTTTCGTAGAATTCAAATATTAATTGTAAAAATATACACAATCGTTTTCCAAATTAATATTTAATTCCGATAGAATACGATTCACAGATCGCGACTATCGTCGAATTGAAAGAGAATTGAGAATCGCGAATACGCGTATCGACCCGTTGCCATCCGAAGCGCGTAGGTGGATGTTACGGGGGAAGGGTGGAACATTATAAATCCGGAATTCGCGTCACTCACGGAGGCGAATAGCCAGCTGCCGGGATAAAAATGACGAGCGGGCGAACGCACGTCCTCCCCCCGAATGGCAGGCGGGATCGAACAAAGAGATGGACGGTGCTGGGAAAGCGGGAGCATCCATACCGAATTCTCCATCGGAACGCCGCGTACGAACGTTGCGTCATCGCGCGGACGCAATGTCCGCTGAAAATTCTTGCAATTTTGCTGCAACCGGGATATCGGTCCATTTTGCTCGTGGACGCGCACGTGTAGCTGTGTGCGTCCGGTATATCGTCCGCGATCGGGAATGCGTGCAACCGCGTCGGGCATTTATCCTATGGGACCGAACGATATAGGATCGATGCATTTTATCGCGCCCGAAGGTCTGCAATAATATAGAGGATAGAGGATGACAAGCTGGAGAGAAAGAGGGAGAGGAGAGCGAGAAATAATTTACGGCTTAGACTCTCTTTCGGTCTTGATAGTACCTTACTGCAGAAACGAAATACAATGCGCGACTGATACCGCGCTGCTATAAAGATCGGAAAAACGGGAGCGACGTGCTAGCGCGTATCCCGTTCGAGCGATAGTTAAAGAGGATAGTATATCACCGGTTGTGAGCGAGAACGGGGTGGACGCGCACGTTACCCGGCCATCGGGTATTCCGTAATGGCGACACGACGCAGTAAATATCGTCTCTCCTCGCGGATGGGGCGAATATACAAGCCGGAGCGAGAAGTTGAGGCTTTGCGAGCGAGCGTGTACACGTCGCGAGAATTAATCGACGATTTTTATTAGCAACGCTTGCTAAGACAAAGCGGAAAAGAAGAAAGCGGAGAAAGGTGTGACGTGAGCGCGAAACGATAAAAATGTTGATACATAAATAATCTTTAATTACATAAAATTTATCGTGTCTTGTACGCTATTGTTTAAGGTTTAAATTAACGTAAGGACTGAAAACATGCACTTCCCTCTAAATAATTATGCTGAAAAAATAACTTTTGTGGTTTCGCTGGATTAAATAAATCAAATCGCTGATATAATTTCGTTATTAAAAGAAAATTTCAGATTATTTCTTTACATATTATATAAATTCTGAGATTTTCAATCAGAAAATATGACGATTTCTCATAAATGTGTAATACTATCTTATGAGATAATTTGTGTTCAGTTAATTTTATAACGCAATTTCTTATGACTGCTTGCTTGAAGAAAATACGTAAAAGAATATTTTGAGATACAGAATTCATATGTCAGCATGCGCTTCGCGAGGATGAAGGGAGGACATTCGCAAGCTGGGATTTAACTCGGAGCGAGTTTCCACCAGGTTTTGCCACGGGCAAGCGACGCACATTATACACTGCTGTGTTTATATATACTAAAAAAAGCGTACAAATATTTCTAAATCCTCTATTTTGAAAGAAATAAGATTTTTTATAAAAATCCTAGCGAGGCGATTCTTTCGTTAATTTTCATGCTCAGCTTAAATACAAGAAAATATAATACAAGATTATTATAGATCAATTAACATGTGAACAATCCTCAAAGTTCAATACGAGTAACTTTTGATGTAAGCATACAAATTAATCGTTTCAGATTTATTGCATTTATTAAAATATTTATAATAATACAGAAGCAGTTTATAGAATTAAAAATATATATAATTTTTTTTTTTTTTTTTTTTTTTTCAAAAAGAGAAAATGTGATACTGAAAGTACTCTGGATGAGATTCAATTGTATCCGATCGGTTGAATCAAAAGAAACTTTTCTTCGAAACGCGACTTTTTCTTCTATCAAACACAAGATACTAATAATATAGCTTCTATAGGAGAAACAATGATTGTTAAAGCCCCATGTGCGTTTCAATTGAAAGTACCGTTCGAATACTACATGCAACGTACGTATAGTCCGTTATATGTATAGACACGGTGAATCCGGAGAAGAGGGTGAGGGAGATGGGGCTGAAAATGGGGAGGAAATGCTTGCGGAGTGTGCACTTGTACGTTTAATCGGCTCATTACCTGCGTCCCGAAGTCAGGTAAACTGCCGCGGCACGCACGCACGCCCAAGTGCAAAATTCAAACTACCCGATTATTGTTGTACGGTAACGCGTGTACGCCGCCTTTGCCCTCATCGCCACCGTCGCCGTCGTCACCGCCGTCGCCACCGCCACCGTCGCACCTCGAATTAGTCCGATTAGTAAACGAGCGATGTAAGCATAATGCAATAGCATCATTTTCACTGCGTGAAAGAGTATTACATTTAATCGGCCGTGCACGCACGCGAGTATGGGTTATATATATTACAATGTCGGCATTAAGCAGCCTCTGGCAATTAGGATCTCTGAAAAAATATATTATTCTTTTTGGAAAATGTAATTTGAAGAGAATTAATTCACCTCCAGGATACGCGTTTGAAAAAATACACTCAAACTTGATCTAATATATTGATTTATATTTTGCAGTCTCTAATTGATAATACAATTAATAATATAATGTACGAAGAAATGATACATATTTATCTTAAATATGCTGCTAGATGAAATATTGATTTAGGTCTGCTGAATATTAATGCAACATTGACTGGTTTTCAAAATTTGCGTCATTATAATAATCTTAAATTTATTTTCGAATAATAAAAAATTTATTTTTTTTTTGGGTATTTAAAAAAAAAACTTATTTAATAAAACAGTGCACCTCTATTGAATGTGTTTTAATATGTTAAGATTTTCATCCATGAATATCCTTTGTTTTGCATAATTTTACGCCACGTTTTACTTCATCATAAGAAGCTTGCGCGATGGCGCCTCGATGGAAATAACCGATAGTGACAAAAAGATCTGATGAAAAATATCGTATTACTAAAGTGATTCGCACAAATGGACGCGATAGTTGGCGCGATTCTGTGCAAAGTTATCGATAATAATCGTGGCGATGATTCCGCGCGCCAGATGGTATCTGCATCTGCTTTTTTTGCGGCATCAACGCTCATCCGCGAATTGGAACGGATCAACGACTGGCACGCATGGCCATTTTTATGCTCATCCGCAAAAAGCGACGCGCAGTGAAACGGATTTCTGGCGTGGCTGTATAGGTCGCGATAACGCGCACAGCGATTTGTTCATTTTGCGTAGTATTTTACACGGTAAATGCGCGTAATGCGGAGAGAAATTTACTTCACGCACGAGGTACTTGTCGGAAACTCATCCTCTAAATTGGCGTGAACATTAAAACGGAAGGATTAACGAGCAATGTAAATTTTACTGTAGATATCTATCGTTGAATCACTTCAACTGAAAATTCAACAAATTTTAACGGGAAATATTTATAGAAAATGTAAGACTGTTCCATAAAAATTCGTGTTTTTTTTTTTTATATAAAACGTTTATATAAAATCTAAAAGTGTTAAATAATAATTTTTTATTATAGTTTTATTTTTTCTTCGTTCTTAATGTAACTACATTCGCGAAGTGAGTGATAATATACAACATTGATCTTTTCAATTAAACTTCAAGAAAGGAATGATTGAATTTTAACAATACGATCTCGTTATTTGAAGAAGCTAGAAGAATCTCAGCTCGCTGCACATAATTTATAGTTAAGCGGAAACCAATTTCAAATTGCTCAAAGAATTTATTATTAAAATTATTTAGTCTGGTGTCCCCTGAATAAAAGTTTCCACGCCACTCTTTCGATAAGCTTAAAAACTACGAGAAGCAGGACGCAAGTAACTCTGCGCGCTCTTTGAAATTAAGTTCAAAGAGATACATTCAACGCTTTCTCGAGACGGTATTTATCTTCACAGCGCTGCTCACCCCCTATCCAAAGAGACTCATGTTAATCACTCGTCCCGCGACATTTCTCTCTCTTTCTCTCTCTCTCTCTCTCTCTCACTCTCGTGTTTTACACCGCGCAAATACTCTTCATTCCTATTCGCGGTGAACTTCGTTCCTTGCCGTGATGGCGGTCGCACCGGCAATAACGCAGATAAACAGTGGATTCTTTCTTATCGTCTCGCGGCATAAGGATCTTTTGCGAGAGACAACAATGTTTCGTTATTCAGCCGGTAGCGAAACCTCAACCTTCTCTCCATTTTCTCCTCCCCTCTCGTCCATCCACCGCTTTTCCATCATTTCTCCTCCCGGATTTCCCTACGTTTTCCTTTGTCTCTTCGTCTCGCTGCCGAAATCCTGCCAACTCCCTGCGAGTTCTCTCCAGAAACTGGAGCTGCCTCGAGATATCGCGGCGCAATAGTTGGAAAAGGATAGGGAATTTGCAGGCAAGACGCGAAGAGACGCGTTGTGGCAGGAGAGAGCTCGAAGGGAGTCAAGCGGAATGGCAAATCCCGAAACAAACGGTGCACAGTCTTTGCGAATCGGGCGAGCTTAGCAGTGGATTATCTTTGGCGTGTGTATAGGTATACAGAGCACGACATGGAGAAACAGAGAGAGAGAGAGAGAGAGAGAGAGAGAGAGAGAGAGACAGAGACGGAGAAACAAGGTGAACTTTGCCCGGATGCTGGGCAAGTGTACGCGTAACTAGAGCTCGAAACTGTGTTTCCCGGCGGTTTATACGTCGTGCATTCTCCTCACCAAGGACGACGCTGTCGCGATCGACGCCGAGATATATTCTACTCGTTTCTCGAAAAAATTGAAACAAATCGACTGTTAGCGCTTTTAAGCGAATTTGAAATGAGAAGATGGTTTATTTACCGGATCGTTATGGTCATCGAGAGAAATTAATTTGACGCTATTTTTCTGAAATATTATTACATAGTTAACTCAATTATCGAATTATATTCACGGTTTATTTTTCAAATATTATTATATATATTATTATATAATATCATATTATATTAAATATTACCGATATTTTTATATAATACCGTGTAATATGCTTTATTAGAAATGTAATTTTCTTTGCGACGGATCTTAATTTCACAAACGGCCACGATTCACTATCATCGAAAGTGAAATGTCTGGATCGATATCCATAAATAGAGTAGAGAAATGCAGCACATGCGGGCTCCGTTGTTGTTGTTGTTGCGAGTCCGTCGTTGTCGTAATCAAATTAGTCCGGCTGAATCGAAGGGAATGGCGGGGGCAAGGAGGTGAGGGAGGGAGGGGAGGGGAGGGGTGAGAACAAGTTGCGAAGCGGAGCGTCCGAAAATTACGACGCTATGGGAAATGCATCGTCTGAATACGACGTTTCACGTGCAACAGCAAATGATTTATTTTACATGAGTTTCGCAGCGCAATCGATTGCACATCAACGATTTGCGAATAATGTTCGCTTTATTCAAACATAAACGACATCTTTTCCACGGTCGCGCAATTTTTGTCCCAATTTCTATGTTGACGTTCGAGTTATCGTTAAAATCCGATAAACGCACAATGCACAACAATTTCATTTTCTCGATTAATTACTGTCGAACGTAAAATTCGGCAGAGGAAAGCTCAAACAAACTGCACGCGATGACGTTGCACGCGGTGAAAATTGCTAATAATGCAACGACGCCGATCTGACCCATATCCGTGGGATTATGATGCGCATTATAAAAATAACATTTACGGAGCGTCAAATATTAAAGCGCTATGGTAGAAAAGCAATGGATAAAAGCGTGATGGTATTTTAACAGCATGTAAAATAATATTTGATCAATTTTACATTAAATTCAACAATCCGCGATTAAACTACTCGTTTGATTATTTCTGTAATAATAAAGCAGATTAATCAAATATATGCAAAATAATAATACATTTCCTCCATCATGTTTAAATCTTGCATAAACTCTCATATAAGATGCTGTGTATATGTGTGTGTGTAGCGAAATAGTGTGCCGTAAAATTAATGACTCGACCAGATTTAACAGATATAAGCCTCCGTGGAGAACATACTCGAGGGTACGTTTTACATATCACGAAAAATGGAATTTTTCTAAGCGGCTCGTATTAAACCTTTACCATGCCGCGTTACACCTTTACGGCGTGAATTTCAGTACTCTCACAACAGCCGGCAGCGAACGGGAGAATAAATGTACATAGCCTCTCGATTATATCGCACGAACCATCTAATAATTTCTCATAGCACACGCGGGAAGAACTCTTCCGGAAAGCTCTGCCGAGAGATTTTTAAGATGCCTGGCGATAGGGAGGGGGCGGAATGTTTGCGGTAAAATTAGAGCGCCGTTTTCGTGCCACGAAAGTACAAGGGAAAATGGGCGCTCTTGGAATTCTTCGGATTAGAAAACGACTAGAGCAAAAGATAGGGAAGATAGCACCCCCGTGAAAACGCTATACGGCGTGGTGATTTCGTGGCATTAGGAGTCGCCAGCGGCGTTCTCACGCGACACCGGTATCGCTGCAAAACCGTGGGACAAAAGTGGGACGCCCGATAATGGAGGTCCTTTTCTACCACCGCATTCTGTGAGCTCCCATCACCTCTCTTCCCTCCCCCGCATTCTGCTGCCCTCCGCGAAGTCCTTTCACGACCAAGACACCCGGTGGATGCGAAATCGATGCCGGTGCCGGGACGTGTTGGCGCAAAAAACCCGTCCTCGGGCCACGTTATAACCTGGTGTCGTCCAAGTGAGACTGCAGTCGGGAAGAACATTACGGGCGACATAGCAGGTGTTTGTATGGGACAGTGGTTCGCAAATTCGAAAGATACGCCATTGATCATAGATAGCTAATCGAATATATTTTCAACCATTTTTACGAATAATAATAATTGGGCAAAGTATTTTATCCTTTTCTGTAAGAGAGAAATTTTTAAGCGCAGTTAGAGGGAAAGAGAGAGAAGAGTAATTGTCTATTTAAATTAGGTGCAGATTATAGAATAGCAAGTTGCGTTTGCGGGATGATATAAATCGCTAATGCTCCGTTGGTAGGATGTTTAATACAAGGTATTAGAGGGACGTCTGGGAACGCCAAAGCCCTCATTCGGGCTTTAAGCGACGTTCTTCGGGGATTACCCAAAAAGAGATATATATGGGATGACGCGAGCAAGCTGCTTCTTATCGACAGATAAGATCCCTACCGACCTTCATTATTCTTACTGACGCGAATCACGCGGATATGTTCGCACGTTCGCGAACTGCCCATATGAGCTAATGACCAATGTTTTTTTAAGTATTTATAAAAAACACCTCGCGAGATAATCGACATTATAATTGCCGGAGATAAATTTTAAAATAATAATTTTTTTTTAAGAAATTGCATTATTGTAAAGAGACGAAATAACGGCAAGAGGTTTTCAATTAAATAATATAAATGATGAAAGATTTTTTTTTGGCTCTGTATATATACGAGAAAAAAAGAAAAGCAAGCAATACTAATGCATCTTGTATAACTACAAAGAGAAAGAGAGAGAGAGAGAGATCATGAATTGTTAATACAAAGTGTCTTAGTGTCCATAAAATTGTGTATCGTACATTATTTATTATAAATTCTATTGGGTATTTATTGATTATTTGTTATATTTATTAGCCGATGTTTTGTTTAATTATATTTAATTTTATTGTTCTTAATCCGCAAGAAAGTTGGACCAACTTCCTCATTACACAATCGATGGAATATTACGTTAACCATCTCTCGCCGGGGTTTACCATCCGAAACTTCGTTAAGGTTAATGATCTAAGAGATCTTCTCTATGCTCATTAATCCCTTCTCTAATACGTTGTTCCCCGTCGTGTTGATTCCTCTTTAGAGGAAATTCTCATTATGATAAACTTAATCAATTAAGATTCGATCATATCAGCGTTTTGATTATCATAATCAGCAATACGCGTTTAATTAATGTTATTATAAATCGTTAATGTTTAACAATATATAACGCGATCAAAAAATAACGTTAAATTTAAAACAGATTTTAATTGCAAAGTTTTAATTTTAAAGAGAACAATATAAGATTTAAAAACTTATAATTCAAATAAAAATAATTTGTTTCATCTTGATAATAACGTTATATGCGTTGAGAAATAACTCTCTCTTTGTGTGTGTGTGTGTTTTAATTAATTAATAATAGCTGGAATATGCGCTTGGTAGTCTTGTATTGACTCATTTTTATTACATAAATGTAAACGTAAATTTATGATTATTGTCATAAAGTTTCAATCCAAAAAATATTAAAAGCATTCTGCAAAGTTTGAATTAAGGTTCATAATGTTGTTGTTACCTTGTTTCTCCCGTAGTTTTTCCGCAGTTTGTTTATGAAGAGCAAAACGTGCCTGGTATGAAATCCGCGGAGATCTGGAATCATCTTGTTTTATATACGCGTGTATACGTCGTGTGTTCTCGAGAGACTAGGATTTCACGAGTATCGAGTTTTCCAATAAATCCGTATGTCGTTGCCACGGGTGCCGTTTCGTATAATATTTGCATGGTATCATTGTTTACGGCCACGGCACGCGTTACTCATGTGCAACTCGCAACAATTTCATGCGCTACTTACGCGCAACACCATGCGTTACTATTCACCATCGTGGGAATTGAAGAGGCTCGTGGGAGAGAGAGAAAATTTCTTTTAAAAATGTTTCCGGATTTTCAGCAATTTTACTTCACACTTCAAATACTTCGTTTTCCAGTTATTGAGTCACGAATGTGGAACAAGTACATATTGAAATTTAAAAAAAAAAAAAAAAAATTGTGTCCAAACGAATGTAAGGCTTACGCGATTGACACACTCAAGCTAAATTGATTTAGTCAAAGAGAAGATAGATTGAAATTTAAAAACATATTTCCACGTGCACATCGCACTTAATTTCCCCTTTCCTACTAAATCCTAAGAAAAAAAAAATCTTGTTTAACCGATTAATTAGAGAACTCGCCGCCGGTGTGTCATATCGCGAAAAATGTTATACCGTATCTCTATCCGTAAATTGGATACGCGCGCAACTTCTTATGTATCATCCTTTAAAGGACACTAAACACAATGCATCTCTATAGCCGTATGCAAAAGCAATAGTGTGCGCGTTTAGAGCATGACTGGTGGGAAATTACACGGAATTAACACAGAGGATTGTTTGTAATAAAGATTAATAGCAGGCTTTGTAACGACCGCGTTTGATACTAGAGGCTCCCACCTCGCCGTGCCTTTCTCTTTCTCTCTTACTCGCTCTCTAATAAATGTCTCTCTCTTTCTCTCTCTCTCTCTCTCTCTCTTTCTCTTTCCACCGCGTTGCGACGAATGTTGTTTGTGTAATCAACGGAACGAACAGAGCCCCTCTGCCACGCCGCGCGAGGGTGGGACCCACCTACCGTTCCAGTAGCGTGTAATTTGTAATTCCGCACGCTGCATTATTTTCCGCTCTACCGCTTTTCCCGCTCGCCGTTCCTCTCGTGCACTGTCAACCCGCTCTCTGCCTCGCAGCGCTCTCTTTCACTCGCACTGATGGCTCGCGCCTCTTCTTGTCAAGGGTTGCGCGCGCGCGCGAGCGCTAAATTACGGCTTCATTCGCGTTTCGCATGACAATCCGCCAGGCATCCCCGGAAATTGTGGAAATCAAATCAGTTGAGCGTGTACGGCGTTACGCTTGACGGTTACTTCGAATCTCGCTTATTACCGTTTATAGAAAACACTAAGCTCGATAGAGCGAAACATACCTGTGCGTGGAAAAAGATATTGTATATAAAAAAAATTTTTTTCCGCAAAAAATGCCATTAATAGCATTTGAATAAAAATACTGAAAACTGCTTAATCTTGTTAACGAAATTATATAGTTACATTTTACTTGTCGATTTTTTGAAGATATGTATATATTGACGAAAATTTTTTTACGCTATGCGAAACGAGAGGCGGTGATTTTGTGACAATTTTATTACAACTATGTCAATAGACAACGTTACGCAAACTAATGTACGCATACATATGCATGTAAACATACCATAGTCGCGGCATAGAGATATTTGATGATTATTCTCGGATATCCAGAGGTATCTCCAAATCTCTCTCTCTCTCTCTCTCTCTCTCTCTCTCTGGATATTCATTAATCGATAACCGCACCATATTCAAGAATTTTTAATATCAGTGCACATGTATATATAATATACGGCATAAAATCGATCTTAATTTTGCAAGGTAGTAAGAAATTGCGATGTATTCATTAGTTGCACATCCCTTGAATATTCGAGATGCGAGAGAAAATTACTGAAAACACCACTTCGCGATCGCCAGGATCGCTAATAACACGACTAATTCTGACTCTGTCTGGGCGAGTTCTCGCATCCATATGTATGCCCGACTTCGGCAATCTTCCTCGGCAAAAACTTCTCGCCCCGGTGCCGCCGTCGCGCGCCGGCTTGCTCTGGCGTTGATATTAATAATGTAATCGGCGGGGGTTGAGAATTAGGAACGATGTCACGTCGTCGCGTAGGTAGATAGAGTACGGCAGGCCGGTAAGTCTCGGTGCCCCGTCGACCCGTGGAGGCAAAGATAATTAAACCACGACCCCACGACGTTCTATGCGATGAGGGTGCCGTCGTCATCGCCGTCGCCGTCGTCGTCTCGGTTACCTGAGCGTTATCGTGCTCGGAATGAGAATCTTAAATGGAAAGGGGTTGTTGCGAGTTGCGAGCACGAGGACCGAAGCTGCGGCGGCGTTAATAACGCCGAAGGTGTTTGCATTGCGAGTACAGTGCCCGAGATAACGTTGAGGATAATATAATCGATACAGTGTCGCGAAAGTTTCTCTGTCGGAGAGTGCATTTGACGTACACGATTGCGCGATCAAATCTACCGTCGACGTTAAATTTTATCTAGGACGGCGATTAAGTGTCTCTAATAAATCGCCGGCAAAGCGCGTGGAAAATCATCTGACAAGAATTTAATCTTCTTACGACGAAGTTAAATCCAACTTCAATCGCAGATATTTAGACAGTCAGAAAAAATATATTGTATACTTATTTTTATTGGAATTTGTTCCATTTTTATTATATATAGTATATGTAAATATTTTTTTAGGTCAACAAATAATAAGAAATGAAAGAAGAAACAGGTTGTTTTTAATCTTTAAATGTATAAATAAAATAAAATGTAAAAATAAAATTATTAACCTGATGGAATATGTAGAAGAAAATTTTTGGTAATTTTTATACTACACGTGCTGATTTGATCACATTCTTTAAATGATTTTTTTATGCAAAATATATGCTCTACTGTAGATTTTTACGAAACAGATTGATATTAAGTTTTATGTTGTATATTACACGTTGTGGCACAGTAATTCCGGGAAAATGATACCATTACCATTAACGTTTTATCGTGATTACTGACATTTATCGCAAAGTGCTCATTTATGTAACAATTATTATTATCATCATCCGTTTTACGAGAACTTTTATATAGTTTACTTATATATAGCGTTATCAAAAAGAATGTCACGTGACAAAAATGGTGACAATATGTCGGAATTATGTGGAAATTTTTCATACAACGTCAAAATAGTATTAATAAGAACATATCGCGTTTATTAATATGACAAAATTTAATTTTATCGGATAAATATTCTCCAAATTCTAAAATTTTAATACCATTCTTCCTGTTCGTTCGAGTTTTGTATTCGATGTTACAATGGAACAGCTGTGCGCGCACAGGCGTATTTTTCCCAGCATTTTCTTACGAAATTTAGCCTCCCACATTTTTAACACTCGTACGTTTCTTACGGGGGTAGGTTGCAGTGGTAAATTTCTTCGAGTCTCGCAGCTACATTATGGCATATAATTTCTAGATATAGCAGACGCGAGGGGAAGTACACTTTCATATACATACCACGCACCACCGCTTTCTCGCTACAGGGATACGACTCTGTGACTTACGAGTTGGAAACTTCCAACTTGCATCTATGCGCGCGGCCCGATAATTCACAATAATCGACATTTACGACTCACGTAGCGCGCCGCGCGCCGGGTAATCAAAAACATCTCTTCCGAAAACTGTTTCATCAAACGAGAATGATTAAATGAAATCAACATTTTCGCTTGCATATATTTTCGATTTGACGATTCGACGATTCATTATTTATAATAACACATTTAAAATAAGCAAAAGATGTCACAAACATTTATCTCGTATCATCCTAAATTCCACGATCTTAAAATTAAAAAAATTATGCTTAATTTATTCATGTTGGAAATATACACAAACTTCTTACTGCAATTCATTCTTCTTTCGCAAAATTTTTCGGGTAAACTAAACCTTGTTTAAAAATCGTTAAATACGCCCGAATCATGATAAGACACGCGAGTACGGTCTTTTGCTAATACTTGATAGGAACTAGGGAATATTTGAAATTGGATGCACACGAGGTACGCTGAGGCACGCGGTGAAACATGTTTCTCGCGAATATTCGCAACGGCGGCAACGGGATACGCCACTTAAATTGCGCACGGTGTGTCACTTTGGCGTAGCGATGCGCCGCTGCCTTTCCGACGTAAGGCGGCGGCTTGTAAGAACCGTCGTCGGGCATTATTAACACCACCCACTCACCACTCACCGGCGCATCTGTCTCGGCAACTGCCTTTTATGTACGGCACTCGCATTCCCACATGCCGGTAGTATATCTATTGTGTGCGTGTCGCGAAACGCGAGGTGGTTTAGGCGAATGTCACAGAAAACGCATCTGCGTATGGGCGTGCTCGCGCACGAGCAACCGCGTTAATGGCAGCTCTGCTGGCGAGGCAACTGCCGTAATTCTGAATCTGCTCTCTCATCTCCGTGAATTTTCCTTTCGCCTGCTATTGTTCCGTTTGTCTTTGGCATTTATTTATGTAAAATCATTAGACTAACGATTGCAAATCTATGCCAAATTATTTCTATATTATTCTATAAAAATCCGTTTGTAAAACAAGCATATTCTTTAACGTTAAAGAGATGTCATAAATTATTCCTATTTAGATTTGTCACTTATTTTTTTTTTTGATATAATAGTTTAATAAAATTATATTTTATTAAACTATTTATAAAATAATCGAAAGACTTTAAGAGAAAGAGAAATGAACAAGTTTGAACTACTCTTATGTATTACAAATCCTAATTTACAGGGCAATTTCGCGCAATTTTGGAAAATGCGACGAAGTCATGCGTACCTAGCGCCGTTTGCCGTGCATATGCGCGTGCATATGCACGATGAATATACACGTGATGATATAAATACTGTTCGGTATGATATGCAGCCGCTTCGTGATGAATATGCTCAGTAATTACTAAACGCTAATTACGCTAAAATGATAATGACGCCGCTTATGCGGAAGTACGTCCGTGTTCGCCAAACTGTTCTATAATTTTACATGATAGGGTCTACCTAATATCCCGTGTATCGCCGCAACGACGAGCACTAAAATCATTAATAATAATAACAACGCGCGCGCGCGCGCGCGCGGATATCGATTTATTTGCGCCTCAAATTACCGCGTCGGGCTATTTCCGCGACTCAATCTCCGCCGATAACGCTCGTCCTTATTATCGCCGGATAGATTTTCAGCTTCTTTTAATCCGCTTTCCTCCCCGGAGAAGATTTATTTCGTTTCAGATACGGGCGCCGCTCTTACGTTAGATATAGATATATCGCTCGGATATATGCGGCCGATGAATGGAGTCGATAGATTTTGATTACGAGAACCTTGTCGCATATAAAGAGGTTCCAAGCTCTTCATCTATTTCTTGATCGCCAATGCTATTTCCTTAAAAGTATTTTCGTGATATTTAGTTTGTATAATTTATGTAAGATCTATACAAGTATGCTAATCTCATAATATTTTTTAATTATACGTATTATAAGACAAGAATTTGGAAGATGATTATTATTCTTAACGTTGTCACAATTTATTAATTATATACAATGAAAATTAACTAAAATTATTAAATTAAAGGTACTCGTTTGATAACAAGAATTTTATGTTTTATTTCAAGTAGAGGTTTTTCTGAATTATTTTTTTTTGTATATATATTTCACAATACGACATCATATTAATTAAATAGAAATGATTTAATTAAAGCTTTCAAAAGTCATAAGAAAAAATGGAATAAAATTTATGAAAAAGTTAGCTTTGAAAATAAATCAAGTAAAGATAATTATGCCTTTGATTTGTAGCCTTATTTGAAAGTAAAATTACATCTAAAATTAATATATATTTCTCTTTCTCTCTTTCTTTTTTATACATAAAATATACATTTCGTGAAAATTGACATGTTATTCATTATAGTTATTTTTCAAATCATGCGAGATTTACAAGCGGATAATATAAATGTGTAATATTTGTCAACTCATCGCCACATAACTTCAAACATTGCAAACTTTATAAACGAGCCAAATTGTAAGACAAAGACATTTCGTATTATTAGTTAATATTTTCATCTCTTTGCTTTGCGGCGAATTTAATATTTAAGAGATGGGAGAAGGGATGCTTTTGTTTCGTCGACGGTGGTAGCGGCGGCGCGCAACTTCAGCCCGCAATCTTCCCTCTCCGGCGGGCAAAAGACGGCAACGAAATTCCCGGTAAGCTGCTTTGGCACGCGTGCTTGAGAGAACTACGGCCACGAAAGTGAAATACACCTGCCGTGCCGTGCGGGCTTTCGCAGATTCGCCCTCGAAAGCGGGGCGAAAGGAACGCGTGAGGAGAAAGAGAAGGGTGGCGGAAGGACGGCGCGATTTATGGCGTCTTAAGACTGCCAGTACTTTATGACGACCTTAATGTTTGCACCGTAAATTGGGTGGCTTAGGACAGCGAGGCAGGCCGAAAACAGTAAAGTGAAGATCCTGCTGCCGAGTCGTGACCGGCATTCCGAGAATAATACTCTCGTTCTAGCAAATTTTATTTTTTTTTTTTTAATTTTATTTTTAACTTGGAATTATCCTTAATTGATTATTTCGCAAAAAAAGTTTTCAAAAAGTATAATTAACGTACATTTATTCTATATTTTATAGAATTTGCAAAGATTATAAGAATGTGTAGGTAGCTCCGACATGATGATGATAAATATTTATTCAAATAAATACATAATTGTTGATTATATTTAAATAATATGTGTTTATAAATGCACATATTTCCTTTCTTCTCTCTGTCTTTTATACTTTGCGGACTTGTGATCAAAAAAGATACACGATTTATTTTTCAATAGCGTTTGGAAGATACATATTTTTGACAGATATCTAATAGTTGGAAAGATGTATTATTGTTTTCCTTTACCTTGCATTACTTCTGCGTCTCTCAAAGAAAATATTGTTATGTTTGTGTGTAACACACGCATATTACATTTTCCGCTCTACTAGGCATTATCTCGCAATACGCAAGCATCTCCTTGCATCGAGTATCCGTAGTTACGTAAATGCTGTTATTATCGAAATTTGAGATGCAGGCAAGCCGCATTTGACGATATCTTGCAGTAACAAGATCTGCTTTCGCAGTTAAAATGTGATCAATAGACTCCTCGATTCATGAGAATCGACAAGTTGAATATAATATTACGATCTGTTGCAAGAAAAATATTGCCTTAACTATCTAATTGCAGAAAATAAATTTAAAGAATTGAGATGCACAGTTTTTTATTAAAAATAAAATCAAGGTTTCTAGGACATGTGTGCATCAGTCTCGGTTCTTCGATTATATAATCAAGTCAACTTTTTATTAAGGAAATTCCGTAACTTGTATCCGACACTCCGACGTTTTGCATTTAATGACCGGTTTGGCGCACCCCAGCCGCCACCTATTTAAATTTTCACGATTTGACACGGTCATGGCATTGCGTGGCGCACGTATAATTTCTCGCGGTCGAAAGTGCCGCGTGTCACGAAGAGTTTAAAACAGACACTCGATATGGAACATAATTTCCAAGTGTCACGCGCGATTGTCATCATACCAGGTTTTCCATTCTGACTGAATTACCGGAATGACTAAATGATGCATACAAGGGCTATTTTTGCAATTCTTGAATCGTAGTAAAATATTACGCGAAATGTTTTAATTTAATACGAGAAATTAACTAAAAAAGTCATTTAAAATGTAGATAAAAAATTTTTTTGAATGTTATTTTTAATAATATTATTTTTGTTTATCTTTACTATCACATATCATTTATTTGAAAGTATATTCTTTGTTTTTCAAAAATAAGGCGAAGAGATTTTAATATATGTATATAGAAGACTATGTATTGTTTCAATGATATTGATTATGCTTTTTATTATCGTTTATGGGTCTTTCAAAATTCCGAATCTTAGACATGCTTAAATAATGGACACGTGAATAGTATACCGACAAAGAAAACGAAAGAAGTTGCATACGGAGCAAGGCGCGAGTGGTCCTCATGGCTCAACGAGCACGCTCTCGTTCGGGTTCCACGTAATTGAGACAATAAGTACCGCTCGATATCCGAGGGGGTCTTGCCTAGTAGGTGGCATGTTACTTAGCGGCTCTCGCTCTCTTTATGAGCGCTCCTAAACTCGAGTGAGGAAACCCTCTCTCGAGAAGCTGTCTACTTATTATTTTCATCCCTTAACGCGCGCGACAAATATTTACGTAGCGTCGTCGAGATGAGGCGCGGAGAGCCTGAAGAGATACCGGTGATGATGTCTGCCAACAGGATGGAAGAAGCAGACGACGCGTCGGTTTACGAGGCAGAGATTAGTGTTAACGACGCGACACTGTGCCGTAAGGTAGTCTCCCGCATGCGGGAGAATTTCATTTTCGGGAATAATAATATGCAGCTCGGCATTCCGGGGCTTATCGGCTTTGTTGGACTTTGTTGTTGCAAATTAATTTGGGAAATTATTGATAATGAACTAGCCAACGCGATTGATTATGCAGGAATTTTATGAAGATCGGCAATTTAACGGAAATCTACGGAATTCTCGCTACATGTAGTGCATGTAGATTCATTATATTTGAACTCGAGGAATTAAAAAATGATTAAAAAGCGAATAAAATGAAAGATAGATAACTAAACATTAAAATTAATTTAAATTTTGTATAACTACAAAATTATCTTTTGCAATTGTAAATAGAGGGAAGGTCCACTTTCCAATTTATTAACATAAATTGCTTCATCTGTTTACTGTAAATTATACAGACTGAATTATATAGTAGTTAAATTATCCAACTTTAATTATATTAATTAAAGATTAATTACTAACTGTAGGAATAGAAAATATTATAATAACAATATTGTTTTAATTAAAATATCGGATAAATTATGTAATAAAATTTTGTATTAAAATTTTTTACTATCTTTAATATATATAAATTGCGATTTAAAATTCTTGATTATAATAATTATAATGATAATCAAAGAAATCTCAACGTTATTGTTATACGTTATACGAGATTGTCACAAGAATTTAACTTATTGGTCAATTCATTTAGATTTTATTGGCGTCTTAATTTTTTGTAATTCACCAACGATGCTGTAAGATGTGTGGATGTACACACATCAAACTTTAAATGAACAACAGCCTCAAGCAACGTTGTGCAAATCATTTCTGGAGTAAAGGCGATACAATAGCGATCCACGTTAGCCGTTTGTAGGTGCGCCGGAATTATTTAGCGTAGCCGCGTCCTATGTTTGCACGCCGTTTCCCTTCGTTATCGTAACTCCGCCAGATTAGGACGGGGGTGTTCAAAATTCCATAATCCGCCTTGAGGAATTTATATCGCGTCTCACGAGCGGCGCCTTTATTATCGTGCTTCTCTTATCTAGGTGTTAGCGGATCCAGAGTATCACGAATCATAGGATCGCTCGGCGGTAATGACTTCCGGTAACGTGGAAGATCATCTAGGGAGAAATTCTCGGAAAAATGGAAAATCTAACGCGATAACGTTTTAACGCCCGTACCAAATGGCGTCTTTTTTGTCGTTTACTCTCGCCAGCTGGAGGAGAGCTGAGGCGAGGATAGGAAAGCGCGAAGGAAAGTTGGAATGTTACAGCAAGACGGCACCTTCCTTTAACAGGGGTCTTATGAGGTGGGTGATTACGTATTGGTAGAAGGGAAACGGTGCAGTAAATGCGCGCATGTTGGGTCCTCGGAAATCTAGACGGATATGTCGATTTTATATCCTGTCATTATTTCTATTACGATTACGTCATCATATGCATCCCTTTACATGTCTCATTTCATAATGTAATCTGATTCGATAATATTGCCTGTTTCTCAATAACATTATTTCGCTATTTTCTTTTATCGAAATGCTAAATTATGCTGATAAAAAAAATTTTAGAAATGATATCTTAAGCACTATGACGAAATTTTTTTATTTATGAATATTTTTTATATAAACTTGGCACAAGTTTATGAAAATAATTCTATTTTTGGAGTTTCGTCCACTTCGTGGATTTTTAATAATTTATAAGTAATATATAAAGGAGTAATTATACTGTTATAATAATTACAATCCCATAGAATTAATAAGATTAATGCGACGATAAAGTAATTAGAGGACAAGTTATATGAAAGATATTTGGAAGATTTCATATTTTCACAATTTTATCTTGGATTTGTAAAAACATGGCATTAAATAAAGTATCGACGAGACGAGCGACGGGAAAGCGTATCGCGACGTTTATTGGAAGCAAACAGTGGAACTAAAAATGTTATACGTACCGGACAGCACGGAGATCTAATAAGCGGAAGAACTCGAATGGACGTAAAGACATCTTTAAAGGAATATCGCTGCGGAGCGAGCGATTTCAAAGGACGACTATGAGTTACCTTTACGAACGCAAGGTATTCACAGCTATATGCAGCGAGATAGAAGCAACTGCACGAGCACACCTTCTAAAAGATTGACGCGCGCGTTCACTTGCAGACTTTCGTTTTATTCGGAAATGTTTAGTCACACATAAATTTATTTGCCCCCGTATACTTGCCGGCGAAACTGTTTGCTCGTCTTGACACAATAGGTACGATATGAATGATGAAACTCGACAAAATAACATCCGTGACGCGTAAACACCAATATCGGTTTACTAAAAATAGGTCGGGCCGAGTCGAAAAGCGGCGAAACCACCCCGTTTCGTCACAAGTACGTTCATCATCCGATCGATGGCAACGCTCCTCCGCTGCATTCCGCTTGAAGGGAACGAATCACCAAGAGACGACAATGCGACAAGACAACGGATTGCATTCGAGAAAATGGATATTATGAAACGAAACGAATACAGATACCCTTAAAAAATTCAGCCCGCTTTTGTATTAACAGAACGGATGAATTTCCGCCCCGTTTCACAGATTAAGTTACACTTTGAAGCTGATATTCTCTTAATGAGTTTATATTTAAGCTTGCATAGATCTGAAAAGATAATGCTTTCTCGTTTATGAAAAAGATTTTACTTGAATACACGTTGTGCGCGTTTGTGAGTGTAAACTTAGACTATTTTATTCATATCGGTTGAAATTTAATCTCGCAGCGAGCGTCCAGTCTTTAGAAATTATGAGTCTAACTGTAATTTCTCGATTATATTTGTGGCAGCCCCCCTACACCTTGAAAAAAAAAAATACTTTGTATTAAAATATCTGCGAGAAAATGTATCTACAAGATATGCTGTTTATGACAATATTTATCATTATAAAAAGAACGTAAAGAGAGAGAAAAAGATATATTATCATATTTAGAGAAATAACTTTCTCCTAAAAGGTTTATCTTTAACACTTACAGTTTTTTTTTTTTTTTTGCGTTTGAATCTACCGCAACGCTCACTCGGGCCGAAAAGTATTTTTAAAGAGATATCGGCGTCGTTCGAGGAGGACGACTACGATGTTTAGTCGGAGAATAGAGATGGCAGGGGAAAGACGACCGGGAATGGATGATGGCGAGAAATCCAGGCGAGCAGAGGACCGCCTGTGCACACACGAGCTGGCGCGCCACTTGTGGGTCGTTCGTGCAAACCCCGGTCCTCAAACCTACGTATGTACCTCGCTAGAGCTACTCTATATTCCGTTCGACTCGAACGTTACCGTTACCTATCTACCTACCTACCTATCTACCTATCTACCCACTCTACCCTACCTATCCCATGCAAGCTCTCGCACCTCGGCACCTGTAACACAGTGCGAGAGCAACCTCCGGACCGTCTTCCAGTTTCCCCCTCCTTCCAGTTTCATCGCCACTTCGTTCCTCGTCTGCTTCGTGTCAGTCCTTCTCTCCACATCGGTCCTTCTCTCCATCCATTCCATCCGATCCTCTCTGATCGCAAGGCGCGAGCCTTCTTTGCATATCCACTTGGCGCATATGTTACGGAACAGATAGACGACGAGACGCCTTATGTAGGAGCGTACTTGCGCTTATCCCGGCCGACATACCGAGGAATAGGTAGAGGAAATCGCGCGCACGTCGCCGCTGCTCTTGCTAGAGTCTTGCTTCCAAATGGAAGCTCTGGAGAACCATCGGGGCTTGTTTGCGGAATTGATCCCTGAACGAGCAACGTCCTCGATCACTCCATTTTTCGGACATTGCGTGCGATGTGCTCAAAAATTACTCAAAGGCACGATCGATCGAGCACGGTCTTGATTCATTAATCTTGGCTTGTTAAACGCCCCGTTCTTTCGCGGTAAATTAGCAACGACAAGAGGTTGTTTTATTTCGCCCGACGATAGATTTCGACAATGGATGCGGGATTCATTATGCACGCAATATCAGCGTATTATGTTTTTAGCAGGATCGGGAGAACAGTGTCGTATATATATATATATATATATATATATATATATATATATATATATATATATATATGCATCGTCGGTGCCTCATCCCGTTCGAGGAGACACCGACACACGTTCTCAGAATGTCGACCCGCTTTACACCCCGGCCATCATATCGCCGCTGTATCACTTAAGGGTTAATACCCATTTATGCGCTGCACTCGCACATGCCTCTTCCGCTGCACTTTCAGCGGCAACGTGTGGTCTCACTACTCTGCATCCATAGCTCGACTCGCTTCCGTCGGACTGTCGAAATGTGTTTTGGAGATCCATTAGGGAGTACGTTATACCGAATAAATTATGCAATTGAATGCTGCAGTGTGTGCTTCCTCGATTCCTAATTTGTGCATTAAGCACTTAAGGAAGAACTCGACGAATCAGCTACGTCAAAAGTTAATAAATCTAACACATTTCGAGATTCATGAATTTGACATTGTGCAAAGTATACGTTTAGCCCGTAAAGATATTAAATTAATAATTAATTTATTAATTAAGAAGGTAAAGATTTGCCCTGTAGAATCATTTATTACAATATTTTTAAATTAATTTTAAATTAAATTATTTTCAAATTAAATTTAATTTTTGTGACACAATTAAAATTGTGGCACGTTCACTATAAAAAAGTTAGTTTGATATAAAATAATAATTACGATTTTGAAATTAAATTTTTTTCTACAGAGTAAATCTTTATTTTAACACGTAAATCAATTATTAATTTTATATTTTAAAAGGCGAAAAGTGTTTTGTGCGCAATATTGGATTCACGAATTTCGAGATTTATTAATTTTTGACATAGCTGATTTATTCTGTTTTTCCTTAAAATCAAGTGCGTAAAATTATCTTGTCGTTTCTAAGAAGAGCCGTAAACAAAATAAATTTCTTATTTGGAAGATACTGTTGTTCAAAGTTATTAATAAAAGCCGTTATTCTTAGAAATAGAAAATTAATTAACATCTACAAATGAATTAATTATAACCGAAACTGTGTCAGACTTCAGAATAAACATTTGCATTTATTTTGAGAATATAATCATTAAACATTCCATATTTGATGAATCGCGAAATTATTCTCCATTATTCACGCTATTTTATTTTAGAAATGAATATCATTGTAAAACATTTGAAACACTCATCATGCAATGATACATAAATACCGATGCGATTTTAATATGTTTGATATTTTGATATATATTCAATAAAGAATTCCTTATCTGATACATTATCATGGAAAACAAAAAATATAAAGAAAAGAAATTATTTGAGATTGGTCGATTCTGGAATTATTTATGCTTCTTATTATATAATATATACATGCTTTCTATTATAAATTCAAAAAGTGCGCTTATGTCTTTTCATTTTTGATATTTTATTTCTTTCGTTAAGAGAAAAGAGTCTATTATTTATTAATATAATCCTAAATCCGTTATATTGAGAAGGACTCTAAAATTAATCACTACAGCTATATAGTTCGCCTCGAGCGATTATCAAAATTTATTTCGGAAATCCATTAGTGCACGGTTCACTGCGTCCACGATAAATTATGCAATTACGCGGCATTGCTGGAGGCCGTAACAGTGGCGAGCCTAAGGCTCTTAAGAGCTAAGACATTCGAAATTTATTCATGGTGTCCTTGATTCGCCGGCAGTGCAATATTCCATTTTGTAATGATCGATTCTAATCAGAGTCTCATACATATACACGTAATCAATCGGAGGCTGTAATATTATACATGATCCATCGGCGAATTTATTATAAGACGGACCGTAATTCTCGCGACAGCTCAACTTTTTGAAAAACATTATTCGCGTATTATACGTACACGTGTCATTTTTATTTAATATAATATAAAAAAAAAACATACACTAATAAGATCCCGTAAAGATTATAAGATGAGACCATAAAATGTGTAGATGGGCAACATAAGAAACATGGAACTCTTAAAAGCACGTCTGAATAATTCATTCGGCGATATAGTAACGCATTTGCGATATACATAGTGAGGAAAGATTATCTCGACGACGAATTCAATGACTGGCGTATCCGCGGGATTATCGTTCATAACGTTCCCTCGACAGTGTCGGTCCCTAATTCCGATCTCGAAAGAAGGGATGTCACGGGAGTAGTAACGAAGCAGCACGTCATCCTATTCTGTATGTATACGGTGTGCTGGTTTTAACACCGGGCGGAACCCCGTGCCGTCGCATGATTCCGGAATCCAGGGCGAGGGTCTAATCCCTGCGGGAACAAAGTTCCCTCTTAGTCAGGACCGAAGCGTAATTAACGTTCGTACTACGTGACCAGCCAATCGGCGACTTTCGCGATTCATAGTTGTCACTGGCGGGATGATCGCGCGCGACGTCCAAGTCGATATCGATCGGCGGCGCGCCGGGCTTTCCTCATGAATTTACATTGCAAATCGATCGTTAATAAATTGTCGCTCGCGCGACACGAGATCGCTGCTGAATTTAGATCGATCATTATAATCGTTGATTGCGGCCCGGCTCGAATGACACCCATGAGGAAAGGAGATACAAATCATTCCCCCGGCCGATGAAGCTGTGCAGTACACGTGGTTGTTTGCGCGTAATTAGAATTGAATTTTTCCAAAGACGAATTTTATTTGCAAAGGTTTTTTGTACAGAGATATATTTTTTTCATTAAAAGTATTTAATTAAAAAAAAGAACTACCGACTAAAAAAAATGTTAATAATAATTACTTTTTGAAGAGTTCTAAGAAATCTTGAGTCTGATAAATTCTTTTTATTATTCGTTCAGAATCGACTTAATAAATCAATTGTAGTTATCAAATGACAGGATAGATATTTGCAAGGAATAAAGTTTTCCGCTCGAAAAATTAAGCTTTTTATTCGTCAGTCTTGTCCGGCGTTCTTCCATTTCGCAGGAGATACTGTCGATCAGCGTCGAAATCACGTTTAATATCAGAAAGAGAGGAGAATACAGTTCTATTCGAACGCGAACGCGAGCAATATTTTTCCGGCTGATTCGCACAAACCCACACGGACCTGTCAACCGCATCTCGGGAAGTCAGATAGGGATCGACCGGCGCACATGGGTATTATTCGGTCGCACGGTATAACACGATCGCGTGCGCGCATATATGTATGTGGATAGACACGTACTAGAGAACAGAGAAATAGAGAGAGAGAGAGAGAGAGAGAGAGAGAGAGAGATGGAGGAAGGAAACAAGAATACGGCGAGCACGGGGAAATGCAGGCTGGAGAATGAGACTCGAGAACACACAGCCGCATCCTTCCAACTCTGTGCGATCCGATTCGCCATTCGCCCTCCAGCTAAATCCAACTCCATTGCGGCCATCCGGAGCCCTCTGCCTTCATTCGTTCTCTTCGGGAATATCATTGAACGGCTCTAGAAATCTGGGACGCACGCCCGACTCTACCTCTCTTACATCGTCTTCCTTCCTTCATCCTTTTCTCCCCATTCAGTCTTTCCATCTTGAATTAAAACGTCGAGATTCATCTCTTCTTCGTTCTTTCCTTCTCTCTCTCTCTCTCTCTCTCTCTTTCTCTATTTCATTTCTCTTTTTCGTTTCTCTCTTACTTTCATTCTGTCTTCCTCACGATCCTTGTACAAAACTGAAAACGTCTCAACGCGTTGCATTTAAGAAGGCACCCCATTTCTACCTCCCAGACTACTCTTCGCTTCTTTGCTAATGGCCATAAGGTGATACTAAGAACTTTCTTTTTCGAGATGTAAAGTCTGAGAGAAGGAGATGCTCGAGAATACAATATATCTGACCCCGATGTTGAATTTTGCAAATTTTATTTTTTGCGCGCTATTTTTTGATGAAATCTCGGTGCGTAATATAAATACGACTTTTCATATTTGCCACAAATTGAATTTGCTTTTAAAAAGTTTGTGTACACCATGTTTATTTATTTGATAAATTGTAGATTAATGCAAAATATATTTACGCAAGGATCATATATTTGGTTTTATTGCACGCGATAGGACGTAGTATTTGCATTAATTTTACACATTGTTCGAAATTTGTGTTCAGATATTTTCTCTGATTATTGAGAGTGCCGCTGTAATATGGAAAGTATTGAAAGATATCGAATTTTTCTGATGGATCATCGCATTTATAGTTTAAATATTATATCGAATAATATAAAATAATTATTTTACATTATAATAAAATTATTATATAATAACTATGAAAAATGTAATTATACATATAATGTTATATAATTATAATTATTAAATTTTTATTTTGAAAAATTATTTTACTATCCAAAGCACTATAGAAAAAAATATACGACTCCGAGATTAAAAATCTGAAAACGCGACGACGACACGATGAAACGTACCACATATCTCGAAATGCCTCCTCCTCCATCATACAGTATCGACATTCGTCACACTTTAATTTTCTGCTTTATCCGTGCTTCTATCCTTTTCACATCAACCATCGTAGAGACGCGATATAATCGCGATAGCATACCGATAGAAACCAGTTGGGGCATTCCCAGTTGGCGCAGGAGAGGAATCTCAATTTTACCCCGGATTCGCAAATTGCAAATTCGACATCGCGAGAGATAGAGGCAGAAAGTCAAAGAACGCGCGCAATCATTCGAGCGTCATCAATATCGGGTGCTGGCACTACCACCCTCTGTCGTTTTCTTTCCGGCAAGAAGAGGAGAATCCTCTCTGGATCGAGGGAATATCGAGGGAAAGATGAGCGCTTCACCTCTCGCGCGCCGACGGCCTCGTCTCTCCGGAATCGTTAATCCGATGTTTGCGCGGGTTACGAGATTAAAGGAGGCCCCCGCAGGATACCTCTCACTTTCTCCCGGCATCGCAATACCCCCGGTCTCTTTGGACGCGGGGGAGTGGGTTGCCTACGGGATCGCTAATCGTGTTTAAGAATAAACTTCGCAATCCTCCTCGTCCTCGACCCTCTCGCTTCTCGGGTGCAACATCCGAGCGAGAATACATTAGCATGATTACTTTCCTGCACAATGCAAGGCAGCTGCGACATGTACACAAGACTCATCTCTCTCTCTCTCTACCGCCGCTACCGTCGTCGTCGTCGTCGGTGTCGGGGAATATATCGCCGCGCTTCCTAAGATCGTTTGTTTTGCGACTGAATTATTCAGTCGCGCTTGACGCACCAAATCTTAACGGAGCGAAGTCGGATAAGAGCGAAATGACACGAGACGAGGCGAGACGAGATTCGCGAAGGGGCTCGGAGCGACTACAGGAAACTCAATAGCGACCTTAATCACATTTCGTTTCGTGTCATATGGATAATAATCTTTTTTTACTTTTATTCTCGCGGTGAAGTTCATTGTGCAAATTGCTTTGATGCCCGATGCTATCGCATACGTGCATCGCGCGCTACCAGCAAACTAGTGACAATATTAATATTATAAAATAATGTATTTTTAATGTCGATATCGCGTATGATACTCTGTTCACGGATTTAAGGTTAATTTAAAGTTATTCTTGTAAAATTATTTAAAATTATTTCATTAATTATTATTCTTGTAAAATTACTGGAATTATTTTCTCCAGTTTATTGCAGAATAATATCGTTGTTTCAAGAGAATCATCTTGTCTCAAACTTGTTCTTTTTATAAAACAGACAAGAAAATTTTATAAGTTGTATACGCGCAAAAAAGACAAAAACATATATGTTTCTACGAGAAATACGGGAACAGTATTCGCGCAATTCATCGTTATTTGTTCTCGCGAAGGTTTAATCTATAAAGAGATTATTTTACTCTCGCAATTTTCTATTCCTTCGGTCTTCGTGCGCAATGAAAATGCGCACGACTAATCCGATCAGATCTTTATGAGGCCCTATCGATATCCGGCAGTCTCGCCCCGTCTTCATCCTCGTCGTTCTATCTAGCTGGTGAAGAATGGCAACAGCGTGGAGCTCGTTTAACGGAAAAATTTCAAAGGCACGAGAAACTTCTGAATGGCTCTTTGATGTTGCTAGTCGCGGCTGTACGAACCCGGCCCTCTTGCTTCGAGCTTCCACCGCACCTTCCACCATCTGTCTCCTTTACTTGTCCCTCATTCGTCTTTTTCCCTTTTCTTATTTCTTCCCTTTCTAACATTTCACCTTTCTCTCGCTTTGACCATTTGCTCGTGTGTATGTGCGCAGTGGAAGTTTCGAGGCTACGGAGCTTTTATTCCTGGTCTGATCCGGACGGGATGTGTGTACTCGCGGATAAAGCTCGATAATAAACTCCCAGAGAGTCAAAGCGACGAAAATCGAGGCCGATGAAAGAACGCGAGGATAAATACAGACGGGAAAAAGAGCGGGAGTCAAAGAAGTGAGCGTCAATAGGGGAAACGGGATGAGTACACAGATAATATAGACATGATCTCGAGGAGTGATGCTTAAGGATTGATCTGCACACATTTCAAATACAATTATATACAAGGACTTTGTAATTGATTCACGAACTTGGATGACATAATGCCATAAATTAATAAAAATGTAATTAATAAATGTATGCCTGCGCGAATATTTTAATTTTTGCGAATAATTATTTTTGATTAACTATAAAATTGAATTAGAAAATTTCAAATTTGTAATAATCATCTTAAAATTACTGAAAATCTCATTCTAGAATTCGAAACGCTTTATGCGAATATTTTATAAGGTCCAGAATATATATTGCTCGCGATAAACGACGATATATTAAACCGAAAAAAGATGAAGATATAAGGAAAGGGGATCAAATATCGAGAGGAAGAGGCGTGATGAGAGAAAAAGAGAGTAAGAGAGAGAAAGAGGGGAATAGAATAACGGAAGGGGAAGATATAGGGTACAGAGGGAAGAGCGTCTTGCGAGAGGGAATTTGGTCGTAAAGCGTGCCAGCCAGCAGCTGAGAATAAATTGGAATGTCGTCGAAGGTGGTGGGCAGGAAGAGGGAAAAGGAGATCCGGGGTGGGTTAGAACCCATTGAGGATGGTGCCCCGGGGAATTGGAACGAGACGGAACGCGGCTCGATGGCTTTGTTCATGTTCCGCAGCGTGTGTTCCGACTGTATCCTCACTAGCCGAGTGATTTTTTTTCGTCCTGCGGAAAGATGAGAAGAAAGATGTGCGAATCATCCTCTCCCTCGTGGGGACATTTAACCGTCCCCGAAGCCGCCAAATTTATAATCCTGCGAGATAAAGTGGCGCGCGAGAGAAGGCGCTGACTGGCTGAGCATCGAGTATCAAATCGTGATCGTCTAGAATGCAACGTCTTATCGATCGCCATTTTAGAAATAGTACTTTAATTCGCGAATATATCCCACGATTAATTTCATCCGCAGAAAAGTTATTTAAAACAATTCGATATTTTAGCGCTGAATTTATTAATTGTTATAATATCATTTTAAAAGTGATAAAACTATCTATATCATAATAGATATTATAAAACTGTTAAAAAGCAACGATTTTCTAAATTATTGAAAAATATTACAATGTTTTGTTCCAAGTAGCATAATTACTGATAATGATTGCCCATTCAATTACTTCATTAACAATAAGGACATGAAAATGCTACCGTGTACATCTGGATTGCATTTTTTTCTTACACGAGAATATTTATTCTTGGCGGGACCGTAAATAACGATATGCTGTGCCATTAGCCCTGAATCGAGCGCGGATGCACAGAATTTACGTATTTCATTGTTAGTAGGGCGCAATTTCGCTTTAACGCGCCGCCGCTACCGGCCGCGCACCGCCAACGGTGATTAAAACTTTGCGATTTACATCCCTAACCCGCGCTGCGCCCCTCGCGTACCGCCATTAACGCCTACACTAACGATCGCTAACGTCGTCGAATTTATTCTTTTAATGTGCTTCATTAATCGCTCAGCCCTCTACCGATTCATATCGTTGTCTTTCTTTAAAAGATTTTACGCAACGTGACGTTTTGCGTTTCGAATGTTATTGGAAACATGCGAATCCAAGTCTGGCCCCAATCCGTTATTGTCAGTCAACTTAGACTATTCAGTCAAATTAAGATAGAACACCGCTCGTCGAATTTAATTCCATGATGTATCACGAGCGAGCTGTTTACACTTCATCTTCAGTTGTTGAGACATTTGAGTGTACGAAATGAAATTGCGAGTTTCTCTGCCTCGAGGAGAGTTGCATAAACGTTAAAGTTGGCGGCGAATTCGAGTTAATAATCCACAGAATGCACGAATCTGCGGGCAATAATGGACCATCTTTGTGGTTCGTAAGGAAGAATAGAGGATAGTGACTGAAATAGTGGCTTCAGAGACGGCATAATATCAATTAAAGACTTTTCTCCTTTAAGACATTGAAATTTTGAATATATCGTATAATAATAATTTGCGAAAACAAAACCTGCATACAAGTAATTGCACAAACTTTTCAGAAACGGATAATTATATATTTACAAAGATTTATAAATAATCAAAGCTTTAAAGTTCGATTTTTAAGACTTTAAAGACTACTAATTGACGCGTCAAATTAATTACGTTTAAATGTTCTTCTCTATATAATTCATATATAATTATTTAGTCTAAAAAGAAATAATCAAATTGCCAGGAATGCGTAGCTCAATTTAATGCAAAATATTACAGCTAAATTTTAAAAGCTCCAGAAAATCTTTGACGGTTAATACGCCAATGGTAAGCGATCGTCGACACGATACCGGAGTCACGAGCTCGAGCACGATTGTCCGCATTTAATGCCGCGCTCCAGCCCCTCGTTATTTTTCGCTACTCGCCCGCCCGTCAGAGTTGCCTCGCACGGCAACATCTTGCAGCTGCCGGTTCTTGGCATTGGACTACTTTCCGCGTTTATTAAGCCCGTGATATATGGCATTACCAGAGGCAAGCGGGCGAGGTGGACTACCGCCGCGCGTTTCTCGCACGACAGCCGGTGGAAAGCTTCCCGTGGGACAAGTTACAGACAGTTCCGCTCCCGTTCTCGCTTCGCGAGAGCACCGGGCATTTAAAGGGACCGCTGATAGCAAGCTCCGCGTTTGAATAATCACGGTAACCTGCGGGAATACCGAATGGGGGTGGCGAGGGGAGGGGTGAACGAGTTTCCCGAAATTCCCAAAATTGTTTCGAACTCGCGAATTAGCTTCGATGAGACAGAAATTCTACATATTTAACCTCTCACTGTATTACTTGATACACCACACTTTTCCAACAATTTCGACAATCCTGTAATAAGCTGTAATATCCTCCTGCCTTTTAGAACTATAAATTCATTCATGGTATTTGAATTAAAAGTAATTGTAAATATAGAAATTTTTGTAAACTTATTTTTACAAATAAATTTGTGTAGTGTATCTAATGCAATTTTAATTGGATCTAAATGTTCAGAAATTGTAGAAAAGATTCAACGAGACGTTTGCTGAGCAGCAATTTATTATGAATGTGTCAGAGAATTTAGAGATGAAAGTAGATGCAGCGAAACAGAGACACTCTACGCAGTCATATTATTATTACATTAATGAGAAATTTATTGAGATCTCAATAGCATACGAAGCTCTTTACTCAAATACCGTCTTGTACAATTCGCTCTCCTTCGCACGCGTCTGCAATGGGAATGGAAGCCCCCTATATAGCCGCACTGCTTCTACACTGACTGTTTAATACCGCACCAATTACGAAACTGCTTTGCATTTGTGATTCTTCCCCGGCAAAATTCTAAATCCCGCAAATGCGTTCTTTTGTCCTTTATGATTCGTAATTCTCTGAGTTGCGTATCTTTTCTTTCTGATAATTCCGCTGTTTTTCAACTGCAACTTTGATATTTCTTTTTTTTTTTTGGAAACTCAATTTGGCGCGAAGAATATTAAAATCAATTTTGAATTAATAAAAAACATGTAATCAAAATTATTAATATTTTGAGACATTCTGTATCAAATTAAGAATGAATTGAAGAGAATCATTAAATACTCTAGTATTTCTTCGCTCACTCTACCATTGTTTTATTAAATAATATGAAGCGCACATATCGAAATATAAATTAAAATATAAAAGTTTATAATAAAACAATAAAATTGAAAAAAAAAGAAAATTATTCTTGAGTCGATTGTATCGATCCACGTTTGGTAAAAACTTCTAACGTCGCGCTGTCTTTTCCATCGTCTTGCAGCTGCTAGGTTCGCGTATGCATCCTGAGTAAATAGATGGATGAGATCCCGCTTACTTTGGATCCCATGGGACACTCTTCGTGAAGAGAGTGAGAAAAACAGAGAGCGAGAGAGAGGCAGCGCATAAAATTTACAAACAAGAAGAGTTCGCCGCGTGCGGCACAACTCCACGGGACGTCATTAATACGGCAAAAAGTTACTTATATTATAAATTGTATAGTATGATGCTGCTTTTATCTTCTAATGATGTAGACAAGCTATTTCCAAGAACATTCTTTCTTTTCACGTACACAAAAAATTTGTTGCATCATTTCTCTTTAGTGTTATTAAATTAATTATTATAATCCGTAAAAGGAGAGAAATTATTACATCAAATTATTATATCTACATGTGATATGTATATATAAAATTTTTGGATTTATTTTTTACCGTCGCCAATTGTTTGTATAATAAATGTATACGCTCTCTTCTATTAATGACACTTCTATCGTTTCGAGTCGTAAATGCGATCTGGCAGTATGTATTACTTATTCAGGAAGAGAATAAAGTTGTCTTACGCGCGACCGAACGAAAACTTTGGATCTTAAAAGATGCAGGAGGATCCTTTTTCTTGTTCGCTATCCTTTTTAAACTGACTTCGACTTTCTTTGTACATACGCGCACGTCGCAAACAGATAAATGAATAGCATCGTGTCCGGAGAGTTCTTTCGGGATCGTCTTATTAACATCGAATATGTAGAGATATAATCCAAATTGTAATGAACAGCAAGACCTTAAATATCCCGCTTAGCCTCTGTGAAGTATCTAGCGGTCAAGATGGATTTGTGCCAAGAACAAGTACGATGTATGGCTGTATTATTGCTCCGAAATAAAATATTTGAGCGAGCAAACGAGTTTTTGGACGCATCTAAATGAACGGAATATTTCGAAAGTAACTGCAATGTCGCATGTACAGGATTAACCTATTTCCTTCATAACTTTGTAATTAACTTGGCACTTTGATAGGAACAAGTCGTTGGATCTTTACTTGGGATTCTACGTTCGTGAACAATTTATTCCAGGAGTATTCTTGAATAATTCGCATTATTGTCATTGCGTATCATCTCTTCTCGTGAGGAGCAAACAAACTCCCTCTCTCTCTCTCTCTCTCTCTCTCTCTCTCTCTCTCTCTCTCTCTCTCTCTCTCTCTCTTTTGCAGCATTTGACGTAGTCCGTAGAAAATTTTTATTTTATTCGAGGAAATGTCGCCCGAAAAATGGTAGAACGTGTAACATGAAGAAAAGAAATACGCGAGAGGCTCCATTGTGAGATCTCGCGCGATTTCGTGACTTATTCGCGATTTCGATATATTTCTGTGACGGTTGAATACGCCGCGATCGTGACTGCCACCTGTAATCTGACGAGGTTGTCTCATGTTCCTGAGAAATATCGTACGTTGAACACGCGGTCGATCAATCCGAAATACGTAATCTGATATGGCGTGATTTTTTCGCACGACGAGGTGAAAATCTTTTCTCTTTGATATATCGGATGTTATTGCGGTTATTGATTAAATATGAAATTTTTGATGTACGTCGTGCTATAGAGATTGATCAATTTTGTTATTAATATTGAATATAATATATTAATTTATTTATTCGTAATAAATAGCTATTGATATAGAACTATTTAGGACACTAACAAATAATTAAATAAATTAATGAAATATAAATAGAAAATAGATCATGTACAACAAATTAAAAAAAAAAAAAATTTAATATGTTTTTATTGATTAAAATTTTTGAAATATTCTATTAAATATCGATAGAATCAAAATGATTTATATGTAATCTTTAAGATTAAATTTCATAAATAACGCGATAAAATAAGTATGTTTTAATTGTTTTTATACTCGATGATTTTGATATTTTCTTCCCACGTGCTAATATATAGTGTGTTGTGTGTCATATGACACATTATATGTGTCATGCAATACATGACACTACAAACGAATATTGCGATGACGTCTCTACGTTTAATTCTCTTTTTTTTTCTGTTTTTCTCTCTCAATATTTTGCGGCAACATTTAATTTCCTTCGCCCACGCAAATTTGTTGTGTCGGAAAATTTCGCGAAGGCAGCATTGCCGTCGTCGCACTTGGCTAGCTTGCGTGACACAATGTAAACATCGAAATTACCTATACTCCGATACACAAGGTCGACCGGTTAATCAGCTGCACCGGCGATTTTCCAGCGAACGACGCGGAAGAGAACACGCACGCGGCCGATTTATGACGATAGGATTTCACTTCGGAAGCCATAGGAGTAAAAACGCGCATCGCTAATCAGCGATATAATCTTTTCATCTGCAATATAAATTTGCTATCATGAAACGAATATTTTGACGATACACAAAAAAGTGTAAATATTTTATTTACAAAAAAGAAATAATCTGTATTATTTCAATATTTCAATATCACACATACGAAAAATTGCAGTAATATTCTAATTCCAACATACCAGATAGAAACTTTGAATTTCTTTTATTATTATTTCTGTTGTTGAATAGATGAAACGTAATCGTGAGTATAAACAAATTCTTGACACTAGACTTTAAAATTTTTAATATTTATTCCGATATGCGGATTTATTTATTTTGTTGAAAAATTGCTCGTGTCTTTATACAAACGTGTTTCAATTAGAGTATCATCGCTTGTTCTCGAGAAACGTCATCGTCGAGCAATGAGTTTCGATAACCATTCGTGCGACCGCAGGAATTTCTTGAGCACATATCCGACGTCGAAGCGTCATCGACGTCGTCGTCGTTATAATTCAGTTTACGGAACACGCGGGCGTAACTATCTTACACGACGTAACTCTCTCGCGTGACGTAAAATAACTTTTCGCACTCTCGCGAAATAGGCTAAAGCGAGTTAGGGAACGCGGGAGCGCGGGGATAACGGGGGAGTACGGAAACGACGGAAGCCCCGCTGAGAATTGGTTTACCTGCAGATAGATAAGCGTGCGCGCAGGTCGCGGCAGTCCAAAGGTCCAGCCGAGAAAACGAATTCCAAGTATCTGTCCCGCTCTCCGAGAATATGGTTAAAATATAAGACCTCGGACGCGCGAGCGAGCGTCGGAGCGACAAATGTGCAAGTTTCGAAACTGAGTTTCGAGAGCCAACCCTCCCGGGGACGCGAAAACGTGCAAGGGTAAAGTGTAGCTCCGCTTCCGGGGGCGATGGACGAGAAGGAGAGCCGGACGAAGGATCGAGAGACACGAAGGGAGTGCACAATTGGAGGAGACAAGAAGGAAGAGAGAGGGGGAGAGAGAGAGAGAGAGAGAGAAACTACCCTAAAATCCGCTATCTCGATTGGACACCTTGGGGGTGCGCGCCGGTGGTCGTGGTGGAAGCAAAGGGGCGCCCCCACGAGGTGCTAATGTCTGGCAGCTTAAATCAACCCCCTCTCGCCTCTATTTCCCTCTCCACCCATCGCCACCAACCGCTATCGTCGACGGAAGCCCCAAGGCGTGGGAAAAACTTTCTCGGCATTGGGGTGTGGGATGGAGGTCGGTGTGTCCTGCTCTTTTCGCGATGTCCTTTCTTCGCTCATCAACCCCACCCGCCGCGGGTCCCCGGCTATAACTCGAGGATCGGGGGTGCATAAGAACCGCAAGAAACAAGGATCCATTTTCGCGATTTAGCCGGAGGGAGAGGGAGGATAAATGCCGGCAGAAGAAACGCATCGCGCGTTAATTAATTCAAACTGCTTTACCGGCTTCGGCGTTTAATGCGTGCTTAACGTTTGCATAATTAATCGGTCCTGCATTCGCGCGATATCTTTTATCTATATAGACGTCGATGAACGCGAAGAGTCCAATTGCGGATACGTAAGAAAACAGCCAGCTCGGACTTAATTTCCTATCCTCTCCCTCCCTAGTAGTTCAATTGTAACTGAAGAGTCAGCAAAGATAAAGATTGCACTTTTATAATTCTCTTCAGCGGCGACTTGTCTCCGCCCCATCTCTCTCTCTCTCCCTCAGCCGGAAAGGAGTATTCGAGTTTCCGAAAGTTCGCAAAAGATTCGCGATTGCAAAACTTTCTTTACTTTTAGCGATGAATTTTATTCAAGTCCAGCTTTTTATAAGGCGGAAAATCAGAGAATAAGACTAAAAATCAGAGCTCCGGTTGCTAACGTCGAACTAGCGAAGATCGATTTTTAATAATAGCTCGCGTTGATATTTAAATTTCATATATTAGTAGTTTGTAAATTTTCCACGATAATATCCACTAAAATAATATTCGAGCACGCACACACGTGCGCGATCTTCCATATAAAACTCACGTTTTTGGCCTCGGGCAGGCAAGTAACGGAGTTTAATAAAAACTGCTCGCTAACTATGAGCCATTGAAGTCGTTTCATGAAAAACGATGTCGAGTATCTCGTAGGAACGTACGGGCGTGCAGGAATTAGGTAGACCCGTGTACACACGGATGTATATATATCTATATATATATATATACATACATATAGACGCGAGTATACGTGTCGGATGAACCATGATGGCAGAGATACTCTCTCCTTCTTCGTCCGGTATGGCGAAGAGCTATTTATCTTCGCTTTACGAAGCTACGAGGGAAAAATGGCGCAGCTTTGTAACTGGCAGAGGGATGTTCGCGAATCGGGGCAATTTCGTCGCAGCCAGTGTAACGACAGTCACGTTCTAGGACGAGGATGAGAGAGACGCTGACGGCAAACAAAGTAATCTCGCCTAGATTCGACCGTTTCGTATATGAAAGAGACACAAACGTGCCATAATGTTGCTCCGCTCGAGTACTTTGAGTTCTCTCGGTCTCTACGTCGTTTGCCCAACAATTTTATTTGGCCCGAGCGATTCAAGTGCGTGTATAAAGGGATTTGCGTCGAAATCTCGTCGAAACGGACTGTTAGCCGAAAAGGAAAGGGAGAAGGAGAGAGAACGAGCTTCGAGATGTGGTTGCAGCACAAATTTCAAGATTTGCGAAATGTTAGACCGTCTTGTTTCTCTCTAGTTGGCGGACACCACCAATGCGCTCTATTCGCAGCTTATTGTAATATAAATTCGTAGTCCAAACTTATACAAACTTAGATATATAAAATATAGCACATTATCAAGTTAAATTACAACTGTATTAATTAGCACATTATATGTACAATTTGCCTGTTAGTATTTCCAAATAAATGACATTATTTTATACAAAGATATCTACATTTCGGAAAACTCGACAATCGATGGCGGTTTGCCGTTACGTAAAATAAATCTTTCGGACGGCTCGCCAAACAACAATGATTATTATCGTTTGCGACTGCCCGAGAGAGCAGCAGCAGCAAAGAATATACATTACAATCGCTAATGAAAGCGCGTTCGTCTTCGTCATCGCGTCACAGATCGCGGGATGAATGAACATAGAGGCACACAATGGGCAGGTACACAATGGCGTACAATTGGTCGATGGCTATAGAATATCTTCTGTAGCGCACAAGCAGGAAGACCCGCATAAAAAGGACAATAGGGCGTGTTACCGAGGCAAAAAGGAACCCCCTCAGTCTCGAAAGGCGAAAGGGGTAACGAGCGCGAGTCGCGAATTAATGGCGAAATAACAGACCGACGAGCATTCCAAACGCGAGTTCCTACTTTTGTTTTTTACTACTTACTACTCGTCTGACTATTTTCCCGTCTGGATACCCGGCGGTATGAACAAACAGAGAACCGTCAAGTGGAAATCTCGAAGGAAAGGTCAGAATGTAAATGTCTTGCGCGCGATTAAGTGCAATTGGAAGCCGGTGGATCAAGACGTTCGAAGGATTGATGGTTAGCGGCAAAATGCGTTCCCGAAGCGATCGGTCATAAAGATTAATGTCGCGAAGCGGTCGTCGCACGCGCGGAACCATCGATGTCGAAGATAATGGAATGCTTCCCGCTTCCGTCGACCCGGCAATAAATGCGCGATGGAAGTTCAATTTGAGTCTCGATCGAGTGTAACGATACTCGTGTACCAAATGTCTGACTATAACGATAAGTTTCTACTTTGTTTCCTTCTCAGGAGTTTATTCCGTCTCTTTCTTTTTTTTCTGACACATTTTCTTCTAATGTAATATTTATTAATATCTTAGTGAAGGAGAGAAATACATTCTCTGTTTAAGTGTAAAAACTTCAGATATATATATATATATATATATATATATATATATATATATATAATTATTTAATTAAACAATTAGTTTATACGCATTAATTACAAACGTGTTGCGCTGGATACTGACTGTCTGATTATATCAGTTTCTACTTCGTTTTGTTTTCGAAAAGATTTGCCATGCAAAACTTGGCTTCAACACATATTTTTCACGCAATGCATAATATAAATTTGACTGGAAGATAAAACAGAAATGATTTAATTCAATTTCACACGCGTATTACTTCCTGCCGCGTATTCTCCTTCATAAGCTTCCCAACGACAGCGTCGTTTGTTCCAAGCAGGATCGAAGCCCCACCTTCATCCTTATCCTCTCCTTTTCCTCTCCATTCTTCTTCTTTGTTTTCGCCTTCCTTCTTCATTCGATGCCCCGACAAAACTTTTCTTACCCGTGATATATCGCGTTACGAATGGGGTGCCACGGGGACTATATTCCCGAGTAGCTGTTACCCCGTTAGCTTCTTCGCCGTGGCCCGCCCATGCGATTTATCTTTCGCGGCTGCGAGATTCTAACCGTCTCTCTCTCTCTCTCTCTCTCCCCCTCTCTCCTTCCCTCTCTCCTTTCTTCTCGTCAGCTTCCGTGCCGTTTCGTTGCAGCCAGCGTACCGTTGCATCATTCGTGCGGGGCAAAGCCCTTCCTCGATCAGCTTTCGAGGTTGACGTCTCTTCCGGGCATATTTTTGTTACGAATCCGCGAGTCGCGCGACCCGAATCTTCTTCGGAAACGGTTCAAGTCAATTTACGAGAGTATCTATCCATAGTCGTTCGGGTTGACGTTTCCGCACCAATTTAAGTCGACTCTCGGATTATCCCGCCGAGACTGGAATTATTCCCGATATTATATCGCTCTGTATTTTGGATTATTGATTTAACGAGTTAACAAATTGATAACGCGTGTCCTCGTGTATAACGCTAATCATTAATTATTAATTATTTATAAAGCTTTAATAATAATTTTTTGTGGTAAAAAAGGTAAAACACACGTCAGGTATAGTACATAAAAAATATTCAAATTTGTAAAAAATTGATGCTATCAGTAAATTTAAATAATTCGATATAAATATTCAACGAATAATTCATAAAGTGTTTAAAATCAGCAATTAAAGTGCAAAACTTCTATTGCCTGAATTGATTAATATAATAATTTAATTCAAATAAATAAAAAATTTTTGGAATTCTAGAAATTTATTTTTATTTAGTATTACCGGAATTATTATACATTTACGAATTCTCAATCATTGAATTAATTAATCGATTGAATTGATAATCATTAACTATTTGTAGAGAATATTCGCGTTTTGAGAAATCGCATATGGAATAGATCGAACTTGTCGGATTTAATTTCATTACGCAAATACTACGTACAACACACGCAGTATAAACAAACGCCAAGGTCGTGTGCCAACTGATCGTTGTCCCGCAACATTACTTTACACTTAATATTTATAAAATAGTTTCATGCCTCCCGAATAAATGCTATTTCTCGCATTTCTGATTTATTATTAATAAATCGGTACTCAATGGCTTTTCATTATTTAAATTATTTGATCCGGCGATTCGTGCATTATTCCATACTTTATATATCAATTGCTTTCCGGTATTTGAGTTATTTGGTGATTTGTCCTTCCCGTGAGAGAGATTTTAATTTAAAGCACATAAGAATTTCCGATAAAGCTATTTGGGGTAGCATCTCGATAATATGCCCAGAATATTAATCGCATTGCCAGTTCATTTTTTATGAACGTCACGGCTATCGCATCTCTTGATTCTTTAACAGCTGCTTTATATTAATCTAATATAATTTTATTATGCAAGTCAAATCCGAAATTAGTTGAAACTATATTTCCATAAATAAGGAGAGCCAAAGTCGCGGATTTCGTGTACGCTTGTACCGATTAATATCACATTAATATTACATTTCCAAAAGTTAATCTTTCATTAATAATACATTTGCGAACGATTGTTCCACATTATAGAAACTATTCTATTAAATACATCGATCGAATATATACATATTTATTAATATTGGTTATTATACCAAAGTTATATTGTTAAAATTTACTATTTTTCTCCGCATCTGTAAAATTCTATCATTGCTATTTTTAGCGATGTTAATCGCCGCTGATCGTTAGAAAAGCTCGACCTATTTTTCCATCAATCTATTCTATTTGATCCGTCACGAATGAGACTTTAAGAAGAAAATATATAATGATATTGAAATGCGGCGAAAAAAAAAACATAATTAAATATTTTTAAAATTATGAATTATTTTTTTCAAGTTTTTTTCAGTTTTTAATCTATATACATCGTTCTCTCTTTCCCTCTCTCACTTTCTCTCTCTTTTCCTCTCTCATCTTAATTTCTTTCTATTAATCGAAAAAATTAAAAAAAATGCTATTTCTTGCATCTTCTCTTGCCTAAGTGCATAAACATAGACTGACGTTCGTTTACGTCCACAATGTCATCATGGCACGTGCATTACATGCACCTACCATAGGTTTGACTCGACGTCATGCTCGGCGGAGGGAAGCTATCGGGTGTCTGCGGCTATTACCACGCCGACCATTAGTAACGCGATAACCCGAGGAAAGGAGAATAGGCGAAGAGGTGGGTAGCCCCCTCGAGGCGTTGTATTGAGATACGTATAGTCAGCCTTCCCACTTTGGCATCTATCGGGATCGGATCTGATAGGATGACGTTATTCAAAGCGCAGGTACCTCTAATATGCTGAAACTTCCGGTCCGACTTTACGCAATTAGGTAAAGCGAATCCCGTAGTCACGATCGTCTGCTTCCTCTTCTCCTTATCGCTTCCGGATTATATTCGAATCTAAATCAAATTGATTGTAAAATGATGAGACCTATCTCAAAAATGATATAATCATGCAAAGATGTGTGAATGCAGACAAAGTTTGATATCTCCGATATATCGATATTAAATTAATATCGAAATATGAACAATCTTAAGATTCTTAATTTGACATTAACAAGAATGCAATTAAACGATTGATTGCGAATATTAAAAAAGAAAGAAAATTGGCACGAAACGTTTACATTTGTCTTTCTTTAGATTCGCATCATACAGCATCACTCGCAATACATAAATTTCTTTCGCGTTCGCTATTGGAAGTCTGGACCAAGTAGTTTCGTGCTTTAAAATCGGTTTATTTATCGTGCGATTTCGGCGCGAAAGAGAGAGAGAGAGAATGAGAGAGCGAGCACATTTCTAACGTTTTCTCGTTCCGCTTAAAAATAGCTTACTACAGCGCATCTGCTGATTTATTCGCGGCGGTATAATTCAGGGATACTTCCGCATCGGTAACGATGAAAATGTTCGCAAGAATGGCTGCGCATCGAGCCGTAAGTCGCGCGGCGCGGCAAGTATTACGGTCCAAGTCGCATTATTTCGTAGGCAGTGACCCCGCAGAGGGTGCAACACGGGGTGGACGGCCTTGCGGCAATAAAAATACTTGGCCCGTATCCAGCCCCGTTTATTGCCGGAATTTTCCTTCTTCGTACGCGGCCGTCCGTCCACCCGTCCGACTCAGCCGCTCGTGCGTTGCATTCGTATATGTTGCAAGTATGTCAGCCGGATGCTGGGGAGATCGATCAGGAAACAACGCTCGTACTAACATAAGAGCAATAACACGTTAAGCCACTCGAGGCAGAAATACAGATAGCGTCTCTGTTCTTCGCGCCAGACTAATCAACAATATTTCAGATTCAGGCGAGTCTCTCTCGCTCTTTATTAATATAATTTATCAATTTTTGAAATTAAAACGCAATTTATGACAGATTATTGAACGATTATAAAAAAAAAAAATATATTAATTTAAACACAAAAGCTAGAACAAAAGAATCTCCTACGCGACACCTTTTCCAAAATTAAATTTGCTAAATAAATCAAATTATACATGATTTGAATTGTGATGTTTATCATCCGGAAATGTCGCCTCGATCCGTAATTGCTCCGAAAGATTAATGTAAACATTTTTGTTTCTACAATATACAAAATGCAGCTCTCATGACACGCTGACATTTTAGTGGCCGAGATAACGATCGTAAATAGAGTCACCCACGACGTTATAAAGCCGACTAACTCACATTTACGTGTGCACGATCATAAAAGGCTTAACAAACTTCATTTCCTGATGCCTAAGTCAAATAAAGCCATTGGGTAAATTTATGGGAAATGAACATGTGGCAACGGACTATTCTCGTCTGCTTCTCGCGAGCTCCGTTGCCTCATACATTTTTATCTCTCATTTCGTCGTTGCAACGGTCTGCTACTGCACGCTAATTCCATGGTTGGAAAGCGCATGGTCGCAAGCGCGACTACGCGATTATTAAAAGAAGCAAACAAACGTATAGTTTTTCCAGTCTCGGTTGTTGCACGCGGTATTTTCTCTCCGTGTAAGAATGTCTACATGTAGCACGATGTTATGTATCAGAGCCGCTGCTGTAGAGAGGGATGTTAGATGCACGCGCGTTTTATGTTTCTGCATTCTCGCATTAAACGTGTCATGCCGATAACGCGGCGTGGAATTAAACGAGGGAAAGAGCAACGCGCGGTGCTTCTACACTGTTTATTTGGCGAAATCGTTATTGCTTTATATGCCGTCTTTCTCTTTCACACAATTCGTTTGGTTTATTCAAATCTGCGCGCATTGTGCACAGTTCGCGGCTTAACGCAATATGACGGTGCGAAAGTGATGCGAGCGTAATCCGTTTCGCCGCGAATATATTACTTTCGATTTCGATTCGATAGATTGCTGCATAATAAGAGCTGTCTATTTCGAGAGTGAGCGAATTAAATTTTCAGAATTTTATTAAAATAAATACATTTCCTACGTTCGTTCTCAGAGTCGAATTTAAGCATTTCCTAAAATTGGTTTGAGTTATGAGCGACTGAAATTAAATCACTTTACGCGAGCATAATTTTTAGAATGTAATTAAATAACAACATTTTTTACTTGTATATTAAGTGTTAAACATCGTTCAAAAGCACACTGTATTTTCAGCATTTTTATAAGATTTAGAATTGTCATAATATTTCATATGTCAAATACTAAAAAATGTATAATATAAATTAGGGCTTTCGCATAATTTTTTTTTATATTAAAATAAATTCTAGATTGATTAAAACCGTCGCTAAAATTAAAATTAAGAATTCTGGAAATTCTTTGTATGGATTCAACGAGAAATCGATTTTCCTAGTGAGACTCTCCGTCTCGCATTTGCGAAGCGAGAGAGAGAGAAAGTTCTCTCATCAATTAAAATTCACGCGGATATTCAACGGTCTTTTGATGTCTCTCGTAGCTGCGCCATTTATTCTGCATTCGTTCTGCATTCGCGGAATCGGGTGACAATGGCGGATGACGACTGCAGGCGCAACCGGCAGCGACACTTTCCCTCCCGCGTCGTGTCGAGATAAACCAAGCTCGACGCTCGGCGTGACTGACAGAATTAATTAAACGTAAAGGCAACAGCATCGACGCTGACTTTTTGCGATTATTCTCACCGTCTGTCCGTCCGTGTTTCCTATTCGTCACGACGAATAGAGCGCTACAGGTCCGATCGTCGAGGCAATGCGGTTGGATTGATACAGCAGCTGCAGTTCCAATTGCAGTCGCGCATGTAGGACGATTTATCGACTCCATTTCGATCCTAGTTTCCCCTCTGGCTTATTTTTGTAATGACTATATTACTATTACACTTATTATTAATGTTCTTACTAATTTATACATTTTTAATTATATTTTGCATTTCTTTCCTTTCCTTGATAATCTTTAATTCTGTCTTCTTTCTGTCTTTTTTAAAGTATACTTGATTATGATAATTTCCCAGATTCTTAAATTTAATCCTACTAGATAGAGATTCATATCAATCTCTCTCACTGTAGCATATAAAAAATAAATTCTCTCTTTTTCGACGACCAATTTGATCAAATTATAATCTCATCATTCATTCTTTTTTTTTTCTTTTCTCTTTTGGTCTCTGCCTCTCTTGCGTTCTCCTTTCGTGCCGCTTCGCGAAGAGAAAATTTCGCCGAGGTAATTCGTTCGGTTGCTTATATTTGCGGAATTTATTGTCACTCGGTCCGTACGCGGCGCGGCGCGTACCGACCAGTCCGCGAAGGGGCTTGTTTGCGACGTCGAGTGCTATCCCGGGGATAGTTGAAGGGGTCCATTGTGCGGCCGCGATTCCATTGTGTGCGTCGCACACCGCTATCCGCTTTCCGACGCTCTCGAGACACACAGGCAAATACACACGGACGCGAACAACCCTTCTCCTCTCTGTCGTAGCAACCCTCCCCGAGATTGCGGTTGCCGTTCTATCGACGACCTGTCTATGTGTGTGCGCGCTCTCATACACGCATATATATATATATATATATATATATTTATACACACACGTCCGCCGCCTCTCCTCTAACCATCCACGACCAGGAAGAACTTCCAAGCACAGACACCGCAACGGCGAATATCGAGTTCGCATTGACTTCGCGCGAGCATGCCGGAAGGTCGATTAGACTTGTTTGGTATCCGCGGAACTTCGCCAGCGGCTACGAAGGTAAATTAGACGCGCTTCATCCCCTCGCGCACGCGAGCGGCTTTTTATCCCTTTCCAGTGCGAATGTAGTTCGCGAATGTAGCCTTTTGTGCCCTCGCGGAATTTGAATACGTGAGAGATGCAATGGCATAAATTCTTCGCGTAGTGAAAATGAATTATCAATTATTGAAAATAATTCTGGTAATCGGGGAGAGACTGTTTCTAGAGGATTAGCATGCAATTATATGTAAAGAAGAAATACGGTATAAATATTTTTATTATAATATAATAAAAAAAAGTGAAAATATGTGAATTGAGAATATAATAGAATTAAGGGATTTGAAATTAAAACTTTGCATATTTTAGTGTAATTACAAAGAATTCCCTGGCATGTGACATTAAATCAGGAAACATTATAAATATATGCAGTAGCATATGAATCAGAATAATTTTTTAACATAAGCCGCGGATTCGGAATATTCGCGCGTGACGTTTTGTCGATATTATAAAACTTTCTTTCCATAATTATGACTAATCTCGAATTTAGAGCTAGTGGCAGATTAATTAATGTTTTAATTTACGATAAAGTTTTCCACAACAATGATAAATAACGTAATTGTTATTTAACATCTTCAAATAGCACAATAATAATATATATAAAAATATATAATAATAAAATTAATGCATCGTATTTTCTGCATTCTTATTAACTTTTTCTCTCAAGGAAATAAAAATAATTTTTTTTTAAATTATATAAATAATTATATAAATAATTAAATACCTAATTTAAAAACTCGTATCAATTTACGAAATCAATTTCTAAATTAATTTACTTTTACAATCAACAATTTAATCTTCCTTTCATTAAATTCACATTGAAATTTTAATACTTAATGAATATTCCAAGAAAAGTTACCAATGTGCGCTGCAAAAATTTATCAGTTACTATTTCACAATTGTATACAATGCATTGCATGTGTCAGCATTAGCGGGTCTCTTGCGTGTGATGAAACCACGACCGAACGAACCAATCCATCATAACGTCAACTATCATTACGCTGGGTGACACTGGGTATAAGCGAGCGTGGATTTTCTGTTTCCCGCTTCTCTTGCATCTATCTCAACCTCCATACCCCCTCCCCCTCCCCGTCCACATAGATTGGATTTAATTCCATTAACGAGGGCGTTCGGACGTTAACGATCCGCGGCCGGCGACGCGCGGGAGCACGAAATCCGATCCAGAGAGAGTCACGCCCGTTCCAAGAATTCTTATCCTGCGCGGGATTTATGTGCCGTCCCGGCGACGACGAAAACGAGAAACACTTTCCGAGCCGGTCGTCATGGCTCACCTCGGGGGAAAAAGTACGTACGACCCTCGAAAAGTCGGGCAGGTGGCGGCGAGAATCTAAATTGAATTTTTCCGTTTCATTTGACGATAAACCCGTCGCGCCGCGTTAAACGAACGCGGCTGGCAAGCGCCACCCCTGCGGAAATGTGTGGTCATCTCGTGTAGCGAGTATAGTGACCCCCGTACAGTGGCTGCAGCTTGCGGTGATAGGAGAAATACGATGCTTAAAATTATTGTTAAAATATAATTGTTAATGAGATATCTATTTATTCGATCAACTAAAATATCTGTCCAACCAAGTTATATTTATGTAATTAAATAAATAGATAGATGTATTTTTAATCTTGTAATATACATGTATACATAAATTTGTATAAAAATGTTTAAAAGAATCCTAATCTCGGAAAATTTATTACATACATTTTTTTCTCATTTCTGTCAGTGAAAACAATCTATTGGCTCATTAAAGTTTCTCGTCGAATTTTAAAAAGCTAATAGATTATGTTTCTCGTTTAAAAAATTGAAAAAGAATTATATTAAATTAAAAAAAAATATATATATTTTTTTATTTTATCGTACAAAAATGACTTTGTTAAGCAGATATTTCAGTTTAAATTATCATAGCATGCGAAGAGAGAAAAAGAGGCGATTATAAAAAATTGTAAGAAAAAATATATTTAAAACTTTAATTATATTTTATAACACGATTAAATCTTCTTAATACAATCCACTACGTTTTATTATGTATATCGTAAACCGCTGGGCGCTCGTCAATATGCGTTTATGAGGCATGCAATACAACGCAACGTGAAAATTGGCATACTCGAGCCCATTTCTCGTGTCTATTGGGAAATGAAACGTGCACGGTCACGCGATTTACGACGGACGGAAACGGCCTCTTCGCAAATAGACTCGATGCTGTGTGCGCGAATTCCTATTTTAATTGATCGAACGGTGAAACTGAATTAATCCCATTTTTCTTATCATTAAATCATTTGCGAAATATGAAGCATAATTATTTTCTTTCGAAAAAAAAAAATTCGTAATTTTTTGAAATCTTTATATCTTAATTTTATTAGTGTTGATTTTAATTTAGATTCAATAAATTTAATATGTTCGAAAAAATGACTAGAAAGCCTTGCAGATGCTGTTTTCTTCGCGTGGAATATTCATAAAGTTTTATATTCTTCAATTTTCTTATTTTCTTAACCTACTTTTTACATGTCTTCTTAACGTTGTATTTCTCATTGGCGTTGCTTCGTCTTTCGTCAAGTATTGTTCACTGTGTAAAAACATCGTTCTTAAAATTATTTAATATTTTAAAAGCCAACGGAAGCTCAATGTGATATAAATATTTTTAACATAAAATTTGTATTGTTTTTTTATATTCTCTCTTTATATTTTAAATAAACTGTTTTATAAAAAAGCTATGTATATTTCATATTTTGGTTAATATTTTCAACTATATCTCGTATTGTTTATATTTAAAAGATACGTGTACTCTGTATTTTGTTTCGTATTTGTCATCAAAAACTGTCATACCAGCTACATCGAAGCTATTACGGGAATGGGTTTGCGGTGCGTGCGGGAGTATGTTGTATGATCGATCACAAGATCACTACGCTATGCGGATATTAACGTAACTGCTACATACATTACGTAAGTGTCACCTATGCGTCCTGCTAGTCAGTCTTGGATAATTATTACGAACGTTCGATCAACATCGGACAGGAGCGACACATCGATCAATGTTATCTAGGTAACTCTATTGCTAACAGAATTGTTGCTCGACGATTATCGCACCTGCTATTGGACACTCGATACAGTGAACCTATTACGACTTGATGCGGCACGCAGCTAATTATCATCCAGCAAGCTATTGTCACACGATCCGCCGATTATGCCTATTTGTTATCAGAGCGTGTCCTTTTGCATCAATCGTAAACATAATGGCGCTAAAATAAATACTTCAAGTGCTTTCAGACTGCTTACATTTTTTTTTTTTTTTTACTTATAGAAATTGTATGGAATTTCAATATTTTGAATATTAAATTTTAATAAATTTGTTTTTAACAATTGTACAAATATTAATATATTTTTGAAATTTATAATGTATATATATATAGTAAATTTTTTTAATATGAAAATAATTGCTCTAAAAGATATCTTATTGTCGCGGTATATATCGCGTATAAGCCGATTTTTTTGAGGTTTGCATATCAGAATTTGAGGTTTGCATATCTTATCGTACGATAATTCAAGATGAAGGAAGAATAAAGATCGAGGTGAAATTCTCGCGAGAGTCGGGGGCGAATTATGCGATGGGCCTTGGACAGAATCTAAAATCAAGCGGAGCGCGATGTCTCGTTGCTATTCAAGGAAACCTCTCGGATATTCACCTGACCCTTCCCCGAAACGCTAGGTGGACGACCGGGGGAAGATGGAACGTATAAAAGGGGGATAGGAGTGTAGTTTTTCCTCGCTCAAGAGAAAGTTTGCCCAATTAAACGCGAGTCGGTGTTTACCACTCGTTTCTCTTATCGTCGTCGAATCGACGACAAGGGTTGAAAGTAAAAATAAGGGAAACACGTCTCTCACGCGTTCCTCTTTCACCATTCTTCCGTGTCCCCTCCCCTCCCCTCCCGCGCCTTCTTGCGCGGGTTTTTGGTGGAATCGATCTCTCCACGAAGCCGCCATTTATTTTCCCTCCCTCGTTTCTATTGGTAGCACTTTGAAGGATGTACATCTTTTACATTATTTGACTGGGGGAAGGATTACGCCCGACAGATATTTCACCGTTGCCTCCTATAAATGGAGACTACATCGACTGCGGGCGGAATTGTATTTGATCGATCGTCGATTTGCTCTGCCCGTTTCCGTGGCATCCTCCAGGAATATTAATTGCGAGGAATTGCGGGGAATCGTGGGGAAATAAGTGGCGGCTAATTTATTGGATCGAAGGAAGACTCAAAGTTTTCCGGATGTACTCGAGAAGCTATTGCTGTACTTTCAAGAGTAGAATGTCAATCAGATGGAGGAAAGGAAAGACTTTCTTAAGATATCTCGTTACTCGTTATATCGTAAAACTCACTAAAATGCTAAATATAAATAAATATAAAATTAATTTAATGCGTGTTCTTATATAATAATATGTACATGATCAATTTATGATTAAATGATCTTCATGTAATGTTTGAAGCGACAAATAATAAAAAATGATAAAGTTTATTAGAGAAAAAAATATATGTGTGATATCCACTATGTTCATTCAGCATTAATATGATTTTAATTGAAAATCACTGTTTAATTTAGTAAGTAGGTCTTTATAGTTATGCGCAAACCGCAAATTACGCGACATCCAATCGACATTCAGAGCGATTTTTCATTAATTATAATAATTGATCCTTCATCGAAAATTAATCGCAATATGTTCGTAAACCGCGAAACACAATCATATTATTTTACTCACGACAGTAATGGACAAATGACGCCGTCGTTACCCCGAACTGCGTTGCCATAATTATTCGCGCGGTCAGCAATATTTGCTCCTCTCTATATAATGTCATCGCCGCAACCCCTAGACGTTTATCGCACCCCGGAGAGTTTCGAGCCGCAGGAAATAATTTGGTCGGGAAAGATAGGCATCATACAAGGATTAGGAAAGAGGGAAAGAATGACTACACATAATCTAGTAGGATAATGCCCGTATTTCTATTAATAGTAAGAAGTTAATGCTCTTAACATAAAGAGGTTGTGATTTTTCGTCGTTGCTTGGACAAAACGCGATATTTAAGACAACAAAAATAACGTATAGAAACAAAGTACGTGTCAAATAAAATTGTAATAAAATTGAATTAAAATAAATTTAAGTTTTATTATCAAATTTGTAACATCAGGACTGTATATGTGATTATTACCGTAATTATTATGATATAAGGATAAAAAATTATTAAATTGTAAATTTAATATTTATTAAATAATTTAATATTTATTATATTTTGCTTATTAAGTTTGCTTTGATTGAAAGTTTCTTTCTCTCTTTCTTTCTCTTTCTTTCTCTCGGCATCAGAATTATCGTGCTTTTCTGTTGTTGAGAGAAAATCGTTTCGTGAAGAATCACAGACGGCAATTTCCGTTTGACCCTCAATGTTGCCGAAAATGGGATAACCGTGTGGAAAAAGGAACCACTTTATTATCTTCCAGCGACAGGCGCTGTGTGTAAGAGCAATGTGATATTTAAGCGCAGGACCTCTCGAGTATAACGTAAGTAATGGCAACGAAAGTATCTTCACCAACGGCGTGGGAGAGATCGCGAAAAGAAAAATATTTTCGCACGAGGTAATCTGTCTTGTGATATTCTTTATTGTCAAATGCTTTATTACCCGTAATTGATGAGAAGCGTGATTATTTTAAACCTTTTTACTTCCTCGTACAATTTCCTTTTACACCTTTATCGACTTTGTCGTTTATCAATTAATCAATAAAGAACTTTGATAGCTATTCATGTCGATAATAAAGTAAACACAAGCGAATATCTAAAAAAAAACCTTAATAGATCTTACACTTTAATTTCACTAATAAATTGTTTCATTAATCTAGAACCAATTTTTTTTTTTATTTGAAATATGGCATAGTTTTTAAATTTTAAAACGACTAAAAATGAAGTATACATTATATATATTTTAAAATTAGATATTCAACTTGTGTGAAATAAAATATATAAATCTTATTGCTCATTTAAAAACTCATATGAATTTTAATTAGAGATCTTTTAATTTGATGTTTAAATAATTAGATTTTTCATATTAAATGTATTGAAAGTCTGCAGTAAAATGAAATAATAAGAAAGAAATGAATTCATACATTAAATCATTAAATCGGCAAATTGATTAAACGTGAAAATTTTAAAAGGCGCAAATGAGATATCAGATATGTGCTTTTTAAATATGTCCAAGTTTCAGTGTGGTAATTTCGCGAAACAGAAACGTACACGTGGCGTCGTTTAAATCCCTCGTTTTTTTCCTAAGCATACATAGTGGCACAGTTTCGTAATAACGGCACTACCACGGCTGCACAGCCAATCGGAAATTCTTAATTAAGTCGCATTTACGATGCGTATTGCCGCGGCCGCGATAAAAATATTTCCGCGGATAGAATTAAATCCAACTCGACGAAGGTATCTCGCCGTGGTTATTGGGGATAAACCCCAAGATGAAATTAAATTCCGTGTGTGCAGAAAAGTTTACTTTTAGACACGATTAAAGATACTGACTTATATATGTATACTCGCTATCACGAAAATTGCGAGGATTGCATATTTTCAAAATGATCAAGCAAATCTCATACTTAATAAATATAGATTGTTAATTAAATATTATGATAATTGAACTTTACATTGAAATTGATAAAAAATAAAATTGTTGATCATCTCTATTCAATCTTTATCCCATCTCTATACAATCCGTGAATATTCTATAAAAAATTTAGTTTTTAAAAAATTAAATTTTTAATAAAATATTTTTTCAATTGTTTATAACTAAAAGGTTATCGATTTGCTATTCATATTGTTTCTAACATTTGCAGTTGAAAGAAAATATGAATACAATTTCTTTTTTTTTATTTGGGACACGCTCATATGTTTCCTCCAAGTTTAATTATAGTCTCAAACATGTCACTCATTCATGATATCGATAAAAACAAGTCGCTCCGGTGACTGAGTTAGTACCTTACGATGTCATGAAATTTGTACAATCTGGCTGACATCTCCTCAATGGCGGGTATTATCCGTACATCAGGAAAGCCAACAAACATTACCATAATGAGATCGCGCCGATTATCTCGTGATTCCATCGATTTGATCAGGATTCGATGGCTAGTTCTTTTTACTACCAGATCGTAACTATGTCCTATTAATTGAAATGGACGCAGTCACGCGGCGCACATTTGTGTTTATATAAAAAAAGTAGGTCGTGCGTGCAGGTAGAAGTAAATAAACCAGAGGAAGTTAACGAGCAATGGCTATTGGACGTTTAAACCAATGGTCTGTGTATTTTGTTTAGTCCGATAGCATGCAAATGAATAGTCGGGCTTAAATAAATGGGAACATTTTCATTAAGACTCGAATACTGTGTGCAGGTGAAAAATTGAATTTACGAAAGCAAACTGTCAATCTGTAAAAGCTGTATGTAGCGTGATGCTATGATGCGACAAGACAGAGCTGACAATTCAACGATATGAAAAATTTACTATAAATATACATAAAAGATCTAAAAGTTATTTTATTCGTCTCTTATTATCCAATTCTATTTGATCTATTTTTAAATTTAAATTCTAAGATTTATATTTTAATTTTATTTTTACAACAGTCATGAGAATCTTAGTACATTGATGTAACATCTTTAAGACAGAATTACTTGAGAAATTAGATACCAAAGTTCTGGTGTAAAATCACAGCACAAAGAACACTCGGATCCCTTATTCGCATTCGCAGCGAGGGGATGAGAGGGGATCGGTGAAAGACGGATAACGCAGTGCATCAGTTACTGGGGCTCGTCTTGAGAGGCAAGTGGAACTGCGAGGATAGGGAACGCTGCGAGCCAATTAGCGGTCGTTAGAGTTGCAAATAACTGGAAACCGCGTAATGCAAGACGCCTGGGAGGCGCGCGCCGTTTGTTCGGGAGGCCGCAGCAGTCGGGGAATGTTGGAGGAGGATGCCTTCACCTACTGTTCGTCCGGTAACTGACTGGGGCACGCGAAACATATTTCACCCCCTAATGGCCGGCTTAGCATAATGTATGCCTCGGGCCGGCATCCCGCCGCCAACGTTCCCCTTCTTACCCCGCCGTTCAGTATTGCTCGCTCCGCGTCTCTATCCCCTCCCTCCCTCCCACCTTTCTCGACCCGACACCCACGCTCATCTCCTGTCAAAATAGATGTTCGTTATCCGTCTCTGAGTTATCGTCCTTCCTGTCGGCTTCGCCGTCTCTTCGAGAGAGGAGAGACTCCCGATACGGAAATCGATCAATCGCGGTCACGGACCGACCGCGATGGCCTCCGTCGAGATTTTTTTCGTCGATGCGAACGCGATATATCGCAATAAGAATAGACGAGCGGTATTTCGAGCTGCCTGCAATCGCAATTGGTTTTATAATGAAACGTTGCTATTTGTAGAAATATTTAATATGTAATTGATATTGCGTTGCGTTGTAATGTGCAATATGCAAATGCAATTTTCGTTTTTAATTACCTCTCAATCAATGGAAAATGTACATATTTGTATTTACTTTTATATTATACAAAGTGTACGTATATAAGAGAAATGGATGGAATATTACAGTATTAAAATGTACTAGATTATTACAGTTAAATATTATACATATATTCAAGGGATAATAATGCGCTTTAATTGTAAAAACCTAATATGTATAAAACTTTCCAACGCGTTCAAAGAAATTCCCTTAATTTAAAAAGCGTTGTAAAAATATCTATCGTTTATTAAATCCACGCGTGATCGCGATCTATTGTTATATCGTCCTACAATAGCCGGGAAATGGAAAATAGATTTCTGATATAAAGCGCTGTTTCTATTTTTATACGGGAACACGATGGTACGCGACTTTTAGCATCCCGCGTGGCTTTTATATTCGTTTCGGTGCCTTCTTCGCGCGGATATTGCTCTCAGCATAATGGCATGGGGCTCAGATGCGAGAGCTCCTAACAAAGAGGCGGATCATTCTTAAAATAGCGCTGGGAACACTCTCAAACCCGGAAATCTTTCTTGATAAGATCGAGCGAGTGCGACGTGGTCCTCGAAATGGGAAATGTCTCTCTCTCTCTTTCTCCTTCTCTCTCCGATCCCCCTTTAAAATGTTTTCCAAGCGTACGATAAGGACAATGACTGGAATTCACGGTCTCACCACTACGTATCCGCAAAGTCAGGTTAAGCCATAATTGATCGCGCCGGCACGATGCTGCCATGCCTTCGAAAGGGGAGCGAAAGATATTATTAATTAATGAAATTATTGGAACAAGGTTTATGAGAAATATCAATTTTTAGGGGAAAAATGTATTTCTATTATGTATAAAATTAACCACATCAGATTTAGCGCGATTAATTTATAATTAATAAATTGATGATTAATTCTTCTGCACAATCGCGCGAACAATTGTTAAAATAATATTAACGTTGAAAAGATATTGAAAAATGCATTAGTCTTGAAATATATTTAATTTTTTTAACAATAAAAATTATAAAGACTTAAAAGATTATAAATAGAATAGATAAATAATGGACTAAGAGATAAGAGCCGTGCGCGTGAACGCAACTAAAGATCAAAATGGAGTTAGAAATAATTAAATGATGAACTTTAATAATAGACGTTTTGATTCCACTTTAGTACGCTGTAATATAAATTAACATTAATTTATTACGTCTATTATTATAATGTCTATTATTAAAGTTCATCATTTAATTATTTCTACCTCCTTTTTCATCTCTACTTGCGTTCATGACCTTGCACACCGCTCTTATCAACCTGCGCGGTGTATTGATCTAATATATTTATTTTAAATATTACTAATTAAATTTTTTTATATTTAATGAATCATACAAATTTATGGCTTTTAATGCGATGACTCCCTTCAGCATATTCGCAAACAGATTATTATAGATGACATTTGTAAATTACTGATAGTCCGACCAAAGATATGAATATGCCTTATCTATTATGTATATACCTTACGCAGCCGATGGGACATGACGGCACGAGTCGTGGACCACCCGATTTAGAATCCTGGAAATTGCTACGCTATCGGGGGCCGAGTAATTTGTCGAGAAGCTAGTGGACTAGCCATGCGGCGCTACCGATGGGATTTAAACGGGATCTCACCGACCGCAGCAGGAGGGAAATACCGGAATGTCCTATTCGACTGATGTGCTCGTTTCGCGAACGTTCCTCGCCTCTCGTATCGCGCGAACGGAAACTGAGTCTATACCTCTCTCTCTCTCTCTCTATGCCTCTCTCATTCCGATAACGCGGCCGACATTCTCTTCTCCTTTATATTATAAAATCGTACTACTACTCCCTCTAAACATCGGCCGACAGTCCCCACGTTTATCGTCCCGACTATTGTTTCAGCATCATTGTCACGCGAGAACTATTTGAGTTTCAATGATTACGTTCTTTGCGGAATGTATCGTACGAAACCATATAATATAGTTTAAAAAAAATATGATAGATAGAAACTATATAAACTTATATTCTCAGAGAATGTCTCAGATATCCAATTTTAATTAATAACGGGGCTTTAGACTCATTCCGAATCGAACTTAATTACGAAAAATAAATGTTATGTGTTAGAAATAAAAATCACTATTGTATCCTTTAGAAAATTTTAAGGAAAAAATAGTTTAAAAAAGATTTTACCCTAAGGACAGAATATGGAAAAGTTCCATTCAATTTGCTATTTTAACCAAATATATATTAAAAATCAAATAGATTTTTGCAAGTTTTTTAATATTAATTTCTTTCTTTTGTTCTCTCTTTCCCTCTTTCTCTCTTTCTCTTTTTTATTCTTGTTGAGAAAACGATAATTTTAAATTTTTTAAACAAGTTGAAATATTGATTTATATTTACATGAAAAATGTTAGCTACAAAATCGCTAAAATTATGGGAAATATGAAAATCTGACAATAATTCAGTTGATTTTGAATTTTACTTGGGAATTTACTATCACGCTTGCACTTACAGCTAGCGACTGTGCGTATCATGCACAAAGTGCAGAACGCTTTACCACTTGTTTAATTCTAGCGACGTTCCGGACTCCCTCGTAAAAGAGCCGCGCCGCATGTCCGTCCATGGACGTTAAGGGTGCTTAGTCTTTGTGCTCCGTCTCTTGATAAAAGCCTTAGTTGCTTTTCATTACGTCGTTCATTACATTGTCCCCTTTTAAACAGAGAAGCCCCTGATATAAATTTTGTAAATTCCATTAAAAGCGAGACTGTTCCGCTACTGTTTGCTACTGTTATTTAACAATGTACTCGAATCGATTTTCTTCGCAGAAACATTAGATCGTACATAGATATATAAGAAATTATAATATGTTTGTGTTATGTATTAATCGCAAACGCGCAGAGAGATTTATTAAATATTTAAAACTAAAATTAATATAGGTCGAGATTAAAAAAAAGAAACAAATAATATTACAGAACTGTAGTCATAAATCAATTTGAGCGATATTTTTCTTTGAAATTAAACAATAAACCGATCATAAACTTGATAACCGAATAATTCTCGGATTTCTTATAAATCGGCCAATTTCATATCTCTCTCTTTTTAATCTCGATAAATTTTTCTCGTGCAAATATCTCAACATTCTCATCGTAAGATTTTATTACGCTGAATAGAGAGATGTAGATATAATAAAACCTCATTCTTGAATTCTTTTCACGTTTATCGTCATTTCAGTTAGAAACCGACGACGCCGATCGATACATATCGGTTTATTATTTTCACGAGAACGATCACTCGGCAAATAGGATAAATCGACTACGGAGGAGCTCGCCAGGACGAGATCACCTCCGCCCTTGGCTTCCTTCCCTTCGAACTTAGCCGTCCAAACGCAATCACACGATCGGGTAACTTTCCAATCTCGGGTTAACGGCGTGCGTTCCCCAAATCCTCGGTCCTCCATGCTCCATCCCTCCTTCCCTATCCATCTCCATCCTTCAACCTTCATCACCATCTTTCGTTTTCCTCCTTATATCTGTTCCTCCCACATTGCATCTTTCCTCTCATCACTCGTACCTTCGTACACCTTCCTTTCGACTGTCTCGTTCTACTTTTACGTCTCTTAGCTTTTCGCTTAGTCTTTCTCCTTTTTCACTTTCTTACGCGTACACTTCCATCTTTTTTCTTTCACTCTCTTCCTATTTTTGTCTTCTTTCCTCTCTGCTATTTGCTCGTTTCCCTCCTGTTTTCCAGTTCTGCGCCTCGGGTGAAACCACTACGGTTAGCTCTCGAAGTTATCTCAATCTCATTTTAAAATAATCCAACTCGCCTTCCCCGCCCTCCCATCCGCATCCCCGCGCGTCTTCGCCACCGTCGCCACCACCCCCGGGGGCGATCTTCGAGCTTAGTTCCCTGATGTGGATTCACTGCACCCGTTGCTTTCCGCGAGTAACCCTTTCTCTCTCTCTCTCTCTCTCTGTTTCCCGTGTTCTCCACCCTCTACCCTTCGCCCTTTCGAACTCACGAAACCCAGACTGTGGCCGCAATTAGAAACCGCGGCGCAGCCCTGAAACGCGTCCGCTTTAAACGCCGCGGGCCACCACTACTGCACTCTCTAACAGAGAGAAGAAGGAAAAGACAAAGAGAGAAAAGCCTCAAGAAAAGCGAGCAGGCAATGGATCGTTGCTGCCACTAATGCAATGAAACAAAAGAGTTTACAAAAGATTGCGGGTAGGCTCGTGGAAATTCGTGTAGTGACATCGTAAAATATTTATTCGAATTTTTGGGATAAGCGATAATGTTTGTAACTTATTTCTTTTGTATTTTAATTTCGTATATATATTATTGAATATCATAAATAGAATTATAAGTACATGTAATCCCATTTTGAGAAAGGGAATAGATTTCTCGAAAAATTTCACAAAAATATGATTTTCAAACTGCACATTAGCATTTGTTTCATTAGTATTCTAACTGCAAGGTAATAAAAGAGTATGCGATTTAATAATAAAATTAACATTCTCAATTGTTTAAATATGTAATACACACGCATATTGTATGCATATATTCTTTCATTTTTATTATGCAAATTTGATATAAAATTAGAGATAAGTAAGCAGTAATAGCAATATTGTCGATTATACATTACTATGGTTTTAGATATCGATCTTAGCGGAGCGAGTAACATTGTTATGAGTCCGGGTCGCTTCCCCGACCCGGAAATAAAATTTGCATTCTCATAACGGCATTCCGCGACGGGGTCTCGCGCGAATTCTAACTGCGTACAAAGCGAAAGCGCCGCCAGGCATTGCTGGTACTTTGCAAGATGGAAAGGGTGAGGAAGGACAAAAGCGAATTGCGACATCGTTCGTGCGGCAAGGCAAAAAAAGTTTAGAAGGATCCCGTAGTAATGGCAGGACTTCAATTTATGGGGCTTGAGAAGAGATGAGTGAAGAGAGAGAGAGAGAGAGAAAGAGAGATTTTTCCTTGGAGAGAACACGATCTTATTCTTACGTTAATCCGTTAAATTCTTAATAATAGTTTCCTTAAACGGAAGACAGCAAAATACCATCGGGTTTACAAGTGAAAACTTTTAAGTTACTTTGATTTTGTCAAGAACTTTTATCGAGGACTGGATAGGATGTTGTTAAATTTTAAATTTCATTTAAATTTTTTTAATTTTCAGAAATAAAAAAGGAATCAAATCATAATCATAATCATAAGCAAACTTAGAATTAGTTTTGCCACAGAGTTATTCTATGTTAATTATGAAAAGATTATATGATTTTATTGAAAGAAAAAAAATGCAAAATTATGTCACGCCAAAATAATCGTAAAATATAATCGATCAATCTTAAAATTAATATTTTTTTTAATTTATGTTTTTGTATTGTTACTTTCTTCTATGGCTCATAAGCTTATCGCTTTTATCTTCTACCCTACATATCTCATTATGTCTGGGTCCTGACCGCGCGTAAGATGGATCTATCTTTAAAGTAGCGCCGCTGTATATGCTACGCGAACAATCGCGTTGGCTTGACAAGAAAGAAAGCGCGTTCTTTTCGTAGAGGCAAGCCCGAAAAAGTTGCGCTATTAGAAAGCGAAGCCTTTGTCCGGCGACTTCATTGTCCGTGACGCGAAAATATTCAGGAAGCCGGATGATGAGAAGTCGGTCCCGCATCGACGCACGTTACCGCCCTTTATGCGATCGGCCGATTAAAGTACGAATAATTTATACTCCCGCGCCGCGGTTCGCCAATGTACGTATATTTGGGGAATTTTCAGCGAGAGGATTCGATCACGCGCAATCGACCCTTTGACATCGAAATCGATGCTTTCATCTTAATCCTCTTTAAATCGAAAGGAGTTTCGAGCAAATTCATCGCTGTATATTCATCTAAACTGAGTATATAGTTAGTTTAATCCTGATGTGCTTAATCCGGATAGGAACTGTTTCGCGCAACTCGATTACAAATTCAAAAAGCGATTCTGTCAATGTTCATTGTGAATACGCTTTTTGAAGCTTGGAATTATTACAAAATCCTATTATTTTCTGAGATTATTATATAATATATATTTTATTCTTTTAATCTCTCTTATATATAAAAATATTCACAATGTCACCATATCGAAAATATGTATGTGACTTCTCTTTGTCATTATAGTTTCACATAATGTTAATTCTCGTTGAAATTGCAAAATTAGATTAAACAGAAATGAAAGTTTGAATTAACGGCAAATGTAATCTTTTTCCTTTCTTACAATTGCACGATTGTCATTACCGTCTTTAAAAATGGTAATCGCAGAGACGATGTAAGAAACACTTTATCGAAAGTATCACCCCGCCACGATGGGGCATTAAGCGCTAAAATGCGATAGAACTTAATGCTCCCATCCCGGGATTCATTAAGCCGCGCGCTTATATCCATTGTCGCATCCGGGATCGCAAAATAAAACGCTCGACTTTATCGCGGACGCGGCCACATCTTTTTCGCATGTTAATTAAGCGAGCTTTATTACGCATCTGCTTGTCCGGTCCCATTTTTCCGATGACACCCGCGTGGATTTACGACGATATACCTCTTCTTCATCTTTCCAACACTTTCAGGAAACTGATGCTAGTTACCGCTTATAGTTAACGAAATGAAGAATGATCGTCTTCACCATTATACTCGATTTTAACGGGATATAATAAAAATTAATCACTTTAATGTAGCGTGTTTAATTAATTTTTGCACATCTCATTTTTCCGCATTTGATACTGATATTTTTTAAATCACGTTCATAAAAAGAAAGAAAGAGAGAGAGACTTAATTTATACATTGAATATAAATCCATCTCAAAATTATATCCGATCTCCTCGATGCTATCATTCATTCAGAAACGAAAGAGGAAGGATGATTCGCGGCCGAACAGTATCACGTCTTCGCGCCGTCATCGGTATCATAAATTCCATAAATCGATCAATCGACGATACGCGTTCTCGTTGATATTCCGTGAGCATGATCCCTGCGGGCGTCATGCAACGCATTCATCGTCGTGTGCAACAATATCTCGCTGCCTCTCTCTTTCTCTCTTTTGTCCTTTTCTAAAATCCCGTCTCCGAATTCCGCGTCGCAACGCGTTTCTCTCTCTCTCTCTCTCTCTCTGTGTTTTTTTTTTCTTGTTTTGCGCACGGCAAGTTTTCTCGTTAGCATTCCGTGTCCCGCGCAACGCGCTCTCGCGGTTCAATTTGCTCGCTATGCATAAGGCATTATGTAGCAGACGCCATCGTCGTCGTCGACGCGGACGTCGCAGCGCGCTTCGACATAGTGCACGCTAGTAAAGTTCGCGCCGCTCGCTGTCGTTGCAAGCGAACGTGCTTTACGTGGTCGCATTTACCGAAATTTACGCCTCTACGTTAACCCCGCCGCTCCCCATCGACGTCGCCAGGTGCTATCCCGAGAATACGAGCGCGAAATGGGTCTCACTTTTCTTGAGGAAATAGCTTCCCGCCCCGTAACAGTCGCGGCAGTCGTGGTGGTGTACGCAGGATGCGCTTTGTACGACACCGTTGCGACGTGCCGAATAAAGAGTCCCGGCTAAGGATCCTATACGTCGTCTATATACGTCGTCCGTATTCCCTTCGTTCTCTTCCGCCATGTATTTCTCGCGTCCGCATATTGCTTACAATACGTAGCGGATAAAACTCTTTGAGTATACTGTAACCGACTTGAACGTTATATTCTAGAGCCAAATATATAGTTACTTTTTTATATATTATTTATATTTATGTTAATTAATGTATTCAGTGACAAATTAATATTTAGAGATTTTTCTTCTCTCATAAATAAAAAAATCAACATTTATGTTTTTCTAAATCGATCAAATAACGAAGCGATATTGTTATTTTCTGAATAAGTTGAATAATGAATTATTTAATTAGTTGCTAAAAATATAATTTAATTATTGAAAGAGAAACATATCGATCGATGAGAATTAAAACTGATATTTCTCGATAAACAAAGAATTATCTCATTTATCGTACTATCCGTTACGCTTGATTTTCCGAAACAGGAAAGGATCGAAGGATTGTCAACCGCGCGAAACGGAATCCTTTCGGACAGCACGGGACATATTTCGTAACAGTAATATCACGAAACATTTTTCCAACAGAGAAACGCGCTAACCATTCCACGCACGCACACCGCAGCTCCGACATATCATACTTTCAACCCTCATCTTTTTTTTTTCCTCCGCATATTGTGCACGCCACGCTCTATATATTCCTTTGTTGCGTTAAATGCCGCGTTCTTTTTCCACGATTCTTATTTTTCGCCCGACGTCTTATTGCAGTATGTTATATCTTATTATGTATTTCTTTCCCTCGGTTGGGACGATTCTTTCATGTTCAATTTATTGCTCGTACTCGCGATTCTCTTTGCGAGATGAATCTGCCTCTTTGTCAGTAAGTACAACTAGGTGAGTATAGCGAGAGAGGAGATCTCAAATCGTATTATTAAATTTCTTGGTTCAAATGCACGAGGAAATATATATATATATATATATATATATATATATATATATATATAATATAATTGCACGGCCCGCACAGTCATTGTCCGTTCATTAAAATACAAATTCTTTATTATCGTCCTTTATCAAGAGCAGCTTGCGTTAAGAGTCGCGCAATCGGCTTTTCTGCCGCCGCGGGCATACGATATTTTTTCTGCGTACATTTCTCGATAAAGCTATTCGGATACGGTAAGCATATTTAAATGAGATTTCCGCCGTTCTCTCTCGCACTCGGCTATCGCCATTAGTATACGGATGAAACGGCGTGGCCGACCGATATCGACTACGATTAACAAATACTCCTGCTTGCAAAGCCAGCGTATCGCAGATAAGCATAAGCTCTCTTTGGTTGCAAATTGTACATAATCGCGAAATTATAGCTTCCATAAATACCACCACCACTGCTCAGCGATATTCCCTCGCGATGCCCCGACGTCAAATTTAATATGTCATGTTTAACTGAAATACTTAAACATTTCAATTAAAGAAATAATAATCGGTTGTACACATTTAGTCGAATCAATAATTTTTTTTTTCTCAGTGTACGGTATTGTATGTGTCTATGTAAAACGGAGCACACGGTGAAGTCTGTGATTTGACGAAGAGAAGGAAGAAAAAAGGGAAAGAGACGCGAAGGCGTAGAGAAAATGTGCCACGGGTGTATCATCGCGCCGGTAAATTTCAAAGCGTATCTCATGGAATTTTGTACGTTCGTTCTCCTTCTCTTCTTCTCTTCATTTCCGTGCATAACAAGAGAAGGAAGTGAGAGAGAGAGAGAGAGAGAGAGAAAGAGGGAGAGAAAGAGAAAGACAAAAAGAAAATGAAAATGTGAGGCATCTCGTACAGCGCGCACTCAGGAAATAGGAATAATACCGCGACGAAAGAATATTCCTCGTAGAAATTACTGTGTCGCGCCTGCAATTTTTCACGAGAACACACCGGGTGGAATGTACGTACAGCGCGTTTGTCCACACACAACTCGGAACGACCGCGTGCGTGAAAATTTTCTAGCCGTTGAGCCGACAAGAGATACCAGCAAGAAAATTCCCGAGGGCAGATTGCAGATATTTATATGCACCGCGCACTTTTCATATATTATTTACAAATTGTTTTCTTCCCATGTCTCATGTCGCAAAAAAAGTATTCCGTAATTTATATGAGTGCGCCAGACAGAGAGAGCTCCTTCGATTGAGAGAAAGACGATAATTTAATAATAGTATATTTTTTTAAATCAAATATTTTTAAATATCTCTCAGTTTTAAATTATAATTTCTGAAGACAATAAAATAATGACTTACTTTTATAATTTTAAAATTTTATTTTTAATTATTTATTGTATGAATAATTTTGGAAGTCAACGCTGTCGATCTTTTTTGACGAGAAATATTATCGACAATAAATTATTAACGAATTTTCACCAAGTGGAGTTTATGAAATTTAAAGTTACTTTGCATAATTAATAGGTATAATCCATTTATATAAATTTTATAAAAAGAATATCTGAATCTTTTAGATGATAAGAATAATATATTGACTTCTCCTCTCTCAACTGTCTGACCATAAACAGACTTGAACTACTTTTTTATTGAGCAGATAGGTTTTATCTGTGGTCATTTCTCTCTTCAGGTGTCTTAAAAGGCATCTCGAAGGTGTTAATCTTTTTTATATAAAAGTTTATATATCAATCAACAAATACAAAGAAAATCTCTTCTCTCTTTAATTTTATTTAGCGGATGTATGTGTATTGATTATTGTGAGAAGAGATTACGATAATGTTTATCGTAATAAAGCATCTCTAAATTATTGCGTCGCGATCAGTGCTTTTTTTGCGATTGTTTCTTTTCTCTATAATGACTATATACAAACGTGTATACTGTATAGATGCCGGAGAGCCATCCAATAAATTTTCGCGTATGGTTATCAAACGTGACCGATCAAACGCGCTTAATGCCCCTTAATTGACGGTACGCTTTGACATTACGAGTCATAGGAGAAATTGAGGTTAACGATCATTTAATTTACACTGATTATACATAGTGTCTGCGAAAGTATTGGGATGTTAATTGAACGGCGGGTTTGACCTTTCGCTCGTATGGAGCTCGTTAGACAAGAAATCAAATAACGGATAAAAATAACTGTAACAACGAAACGAGTCATATAAGCTCCACCAAGCCGGCGGTACGATCAAACAGCACGGAATGGAGGATAATGGCCCCAAGTCGTGAGTTGTCGCAGTTAATCCCGTAACGGGGATACTGTGTCGTGCAAAAGTTTCCGAATACACTTCTCGTTGGTAAGGTTTTCATTGATATAACGCGACGAAATAATTTCTATTTTTCCCACTAGCCACACACGATTGTCGATGTCACAGAATGTCTTTTTTCAACCAACGAGAGACTCGACTTTTTATAGGCATAAACAATGTCTTTGGTATCTTTTCGCATAATCGATTCTACATCATAGTCGAACGCAACAACTAAACAATCGTAAGGTACATGCACACACGTGTAAAGGATACGCAGAGATGCGTATCTGTACAGATATTCACGTACACATCCGCAGACGTGCGTGACGGGGGTGGAATAAACAGCGACCGCGTAATGGGAGGAACGAAACAAGAACACGAGTGCTAATCGGCGCGAGTTTGCATGAAACATAAAACGGGCATCGGGCATCGTCGCAATCGGCCGTATTAACGTTGCCCCGTTGCGAGAATTATTACCGCAAGCGCGTGAGGCATAAAGTACCGCTTCTCACGCGCTCTACGCGAGAATATTGTTTGTATTTTTTTTTTTTTTTTTAACTACAATTGCAAATGGCTTCAATTATGTTTTTTATTGACGTTCAAATCCAGTCGTGGATTACCAAGAGCGCACGCGGCCCCGCAACTTCTTCCAGGTTTTAATAATAATGTTCTACTTAAGATTAAGACGGAGACTAAAACCTTATTAATTATTTATATTATCATGAAAATTAATTTATTAAAACTTCTTAAGTCTCAACAATAAATAACTTTGTAATTTAGGCGCCAACTAAGTTTGGCAATGAAAAAAATTATTTCAGAATTCTCATTTATCACAGTTTGTATACATCTATCTGATCACGTTGAAGTAGATCATCGTGGCATTAAGCGACTCGGCTGAAGGGGAACTCTTCCTTTCATTGTCGCATTGTCGGGAGAGAGAAAAATTGAGACGTTTCTTCCGGCAAGCGCGAACACGACATTTCGTCGTCGGTCGATTCGCGTCAAGAAAGGGAGAAAGAGAAACATGTGCCGTGGAGTTTCGAGGAAATTGATTGATATAATGGTCTCTTTCTCTCTCTCTCTCTCTTGTCGCCAAACGTCGAACGACTGCGTTTTTCTGCACCGTAAAATTTTCAGCTTGACAAAGTTCCATTACGATCGCCGTAAATCTTGCGAGATGAATGTTTGCGCCTCTTAAACAGCTTTCGTATACATTATCTCTGTTTGATAGTTCTTTTTCTTTCTCTGTTGTAATGATTTTGCGTTTAACGGAAAGTAGACGTATTTCATCGATATATAATACAGCGGAAGTGGCAAGTTTTTTTTTATTTTAATGTCTTAATATAAATCGATGTCGATATTTCTTTTATATGATTTTTTTATATGCGATCTTTGTGTGTGTGTGATTAAAAATATATTTTTGATTTAAAAATACGCCCTTTTTCTGTATGACACGAAAATTATCACTTATATCTTAATATTGAAATAATTGCCAATTATTCTTTAGCGTAGTGTCAGTGGCTAAGAACAGATGCGCGACGCTTTTTCCGAGATATTCTTGTATGACCTAATTTATCTTTCATGCGAACATTAACTACTACCGGAGATTACGATCATTACTAAGTCATATTCAGTCGCGATCGATATTCATTATCGCGGGTCGCATAAAGAGAGTCCTTAATGCTTCTGAAATGGCGCGAAAAAATTAAGGATCGCAATTCTTCGATCGTTCGCGCAATATTGTAAATATTCGCGTAACGGTAACTTTCGCTTCAAGCGTCGTTAGCAAGAACATCGTCGTCCTTAACTGCCTCGATTCTGATAGCGATCGTAGAGAGGCAAGAAGATGGAAATAGTTTTCGACAACGACCTCGGCCCAGAAGAACTCGACACCCCGATGGGAGCACTCCGCAAATCTAATCTTCTGGCTTCACAATTTTTCCTCCGCACCATCGCCTTCTACCTTGATAGTGCAAGAAACTTCGATCGTTCGCGCATTGCAAAATCGTGGAATCGAAATTCAGTATCCGCCTGTTCGCAATAGACTCAGGTTGCACGAAATATTGTTTGCACACGGAATCTTAAAAATATCATGTTATTATGTGTATAAAAAATATTATTTATAATTATGTATATATATATATATATATATATATATATATATATATATTATGTATAATTATTTGCTGATAAATATATTATACACATTAATTATTTATAAATAAGATTAGAAGAAAGTTAATTTACAACGATCTCCTAAGTTTCTTCAATAAAAATAGTTATTTACCAATTATTATTTAATCAACTAATTCGAGAATGTGTGATTTTTTTTCATACAATGCTTTAATTTACTCATAAATTTATTAATACTTATTGATATTTTTTATTAATGTATTGTAACGTCTTTAATTTGTTTAGGAGATTTATTCTTAGAACGAAATAGTTGTGTCAATTTATTTCTCCATGATTCTTGTCTTACTTTATTAAAAAAGAAATATGTTTTAGGATTGTGTATCATATTTATGTGCGTTCTTATAATTATTGTCAAAATTAATAACTTAATAAATTCTTTTTATACGTCTCTTATCTTTGGCGTTTGATACGTCGATTCTGCGCAAAATGCCGATCGTAAATTGTCTAAACGTTGAAAGTTAGCTTTTGGAAGTCAAACAGTCGACCTTCCGTTATCACATGAGGGTGAATGATTCAACTAATTTTATACGCTCTTCGTCCGAAGGCGGACTTCGCAGAAATTATGGCCAACGTAATCGATAAAGGCCTCATGTATATTCATAATCGACTCGAATGGCTGACTAAAGTGACCAGTCAGATAATTGCCACTGCTATCGAATCAAGATGAATTTAGACTGTTCATTTAAAAAGAGCTGATTTTCTTCTTACAATTAGTAAAATTTGTGCAAATAATTAGGAAATTAAACAACAATGTGTAAGATCGAACAAATGAGGGAGAGAGATTATTATAACTTATTTTACATATGTAAAGAGTATCGCTTTCAGTTAACGTAATATGAACGATTTCAAGACTTCGTGCATGACTAGAGACACATCTAAGTGGTTGACCAAAGAGTAGGAACCCAAAGAATTTACTAAAACAAAATAACAAACGAAATGTCAGACTCCGAGGAAAGAAATACGACGCAATTTACGTCGCTGCGCGACGGAAGCGAGAAGATTCTGCCTTGTAGTTAACGATCTTTTCGCGCGAGAGTCAAGACTAGTTCTCCAACTATTTCCTCGTCACAATTACACTTTGCGGTACTTCCTCGTTCGTGCTCTTTAATTTGCTGAGCTAAATTTCATGTGACCGATTTCACTTCTAACATTTCGCGGCATTGTTTATCTATTTCTCTCGTGTTTCTTTCACAAGAAAGTCGCGTGAGCGTCATAATTGGACTTATCAACAGGTCAGAATACTGGACTGTCAGTACTTGTTGATATACCGCGATTTTATTTCCGCAAAATCCTTTTCCGCGATATCGCGATTCTACATTTTTTATTATATTTGTATGACGCGAAAATTATTTGAAAGTAATTTTTTTAATTTAAATTAGAAATAATTGACTGTATTTAAAGAATAATCGATTATTAAAAAAGAGATCGAAAGTTCTAAGGGACACATTATGTAATTGAAAGTATTTTCTTTAAGATTACTAAAGCAAAACGCAATATATGGTGAGATATTTCAGACCATATATTATCTACCAACGTGATAAGAAAATGCTTGCTATCACCTGTACTAGTGACTAACTAGAAAGCCTTTGTGTACATGTGCACGCGCCTGCATGTGACAGCTTTAATATACCACAGCTTGAACCTCTCTCTCTTCCTTTTCTCTCTCTCTCTCTCTCTCTCTCTCTCTCTCTTTCTCTCTCTCTCTCTCTGTGTAATCGCTATCCTCGATATTCGTTATTAATAAGGCGTGCATCCCTTTAAAGCGAAATACAAATTATCACGAAGCGTCTCATCTCGGTATCACAGTTGCCGAGATATCTCCGGGAGTTAATCAGCGCCGCGCCGTATAAAATCAAAAGAAACTCCTGTCGAGTTTCGTCTTTCAACCTTTGTGAAACCTAAAAAAAAAGTAAATGAAAAAAAAAAGTATAAAGAAAGAAACGAAAAAGGAAGCGCGTCGGTAGACGATCTGCATCAGCAGGTGTAATATACGCGTTCGCGTTGGTTCAGATTAAAGGGAGTCTTATGCGAGCTACGCCGTAGCGTTATTAATCTTCGAGGAAAGTCTCGGCGGGATGGAAAAAGAGGGCAGGGGGACTTGGAGGAAAATGCCGGCGGGTTTGCTGAAACGCGACGCGCGAGTCCGCCCCTGCCAGATCTTTCTCCCTTTCTCTCTTTCCTTATCTCGCTCGCTGCCGTCGACGTCATCATCATCGTCACGTTGACAGCCCAATTTTTTCGCTCGCCGTGATATCGATCTCATTTTCGCGCGTCGTTGCGAAAATTTCAATGTAATGCGTGCCTTCTTCCTGTACAGGAGGCGCGTACAGGAGGTGACGTGAAGTCGCCGCATCCCATTGTGTCCTGTTTGCCAAGCGACACCTTTATTTAATCCCGGTTGACTTGCATCTCCTGGCGACGTTTCTCGGACAATGTCCGAATGGTAGCTCCGCGTTCTCTTAAGGGACTCGGTCAGATCACTGCAGGATCGCGAGCTAAGCCCGAGCTGGATACACAGGTGGCTTATTAGCGTCAGTTTAGAGCAATGGCATACCGATCCTTTTGGAATGAGCATGATGCAACAGATTCTCGAAGAAAAAGAGAAACTGCAGCTTATTTTATAAATTGAAAGTTCACATTTTTTACAATACAATGTATTTTTTATTTTTGACGGTTTTGAGATATATTGCGCAACATATTGTTCGAAAACATTGGTAATAGATTAGATATATTTGAAGAATTGAAATATATAGTAAAATTATCACGATTTAAAAGAGACTATTTATTATGTATAAATATTAAATGTAATTTTATTTATATTTTTTCAATATCTCGTGAATTCCAAATAATATTGTCTTGCATAGAAATATGTTTTTTTTTTTTTATTCCGGAAAATAGATATTTCAAGATTTATCTGCTATTTTTTTGTTTTCTCTCTCTCTCTCTCTCTTTCTTTCTTTGTATGATTCGTATTTTAATAATCGCATATGCAAACAAATGTATTAAACTCACTCGCTTTCCGCGAGAGATATGTTTAGAAATGTTATGTGTCCAACGAAGTGTTATGAAATTCTCCTAACACGAGCAAATTAATAGACGATGACACATGATAACACGTTCGATTTGGATATTGCATTTGATCGTAATATCTGGTGAATACAAATTTCTTGTAATTTCCACAAATATGTATATGTATACTCGAAACTACGAGTCAACGTAAACTCATGTGTATATTGGTACTGTTATATCATTATATTAAATCGTGTTAATTTCGTTGCTCCGAACCATTCATATTTCATTTATGTTCCATTCTATCCGATTTTTATCTTTGGAGCGAAGCATAATGGAAATTGATAAGAGTTATCTCCGCGTGAATATATTGCTGTCGTCGCGTTACACATATTATTAGAAATCCGAAATACGAGTGAGAAGATTAAAAGCATTAAGCTTTAAATTTTCGTTACCTTTGAAAGCTGTCAAAACGACCCATAAGAGCTATATATAGAGGAGAGTTTCTAAAATCTGGATTAGCTATAGCCTCTGATACTAAAAGCAGATGGAAATTCTGGATTTACATTAGAACGTGTTGACCTACAGGCCTGCACTCAGGCTTAAAGTTAGCTTGCTCTGAGTGGCAAAGGAAAAGTTAAGCCTCGCTTTGTAAAGTTTTCTCATCTGTTGCGAATTTTATCGTTACCTTTCCCGCGGCTAACGACACATTAATTAGTCATGAAAAACGTCGCCTTAAGCGCGAGCGTGATCTGAAATATTAATTAGACTCGCTTGCGTTGCAGTTAGGAATTCACTTAACCGGCAATGCTTTCAATCTTTCAATGCGATACATCGTACATATACACACATAATACATGCGTATACTTTCAGCAATCGCAACATGCGAATATTGAAAAATCGTTGACTCAGAAAAGAGAATATTTCTTTTAAGAGAGAGATACTTCATAAAAGATTTCTTAAATTTATATATCATGCTTTGTGAGATGCTTTGCGCATTTTTCTTCATCTTTATAAGATATTCAAATTATATCCGGAATAATTCCTACTATAGCATCTCAATTTTACATCAAAATTAACGCTTTATTCCTTTCATTGTATTGTATCTTTTCATTGTTCGCTCTCTACACAATCCGTCTTGCTTGTAAACGGTATTCCTCCTTGTTTTCGCCGATTTCCGCGAGCCACGAATTCTTCATTAGTCTCGGCGGAGCTTGAATGAAACCCCTATGTCATTGGGCTCTTCATCGGTCATGCCGGAATAGTCAGAATACCAGGACGCTTTCTCACGAGGAATGCCGAGAGGAGTTAGATTGTGACGTTTCATTAAGGCGCATTCTGATTCCTCTCTCTCTCTCTCTCTCTCTCTGTATATATATATATATATATATATATATATATATATATATGTATATGTCCATCTCTGGATTTGCAGTGTCCCTCTGATCGTACATTGGCAAACATAGAAGTAGACAGAATGACCGACATTGATCGTAGAAGCTTTTAAGCGCAAATTGATGTCTAACTGTGAACACATTATGTTCTACTCGATTCAGTCTCATCGATCTTTCGCGTAACTACGAATTAATAGCGCATTGCTGAAACTTCGTATAATAACAATAATTAATTGCGACATTCATGTCAAATGTTTAGCTGCTGTTCGAATCTGCGAGTTTGTATAATATTACGATACGTTAAAAAGATAATAGAAAAGGTAAAAAATAAAGAAGATATGTCGTATTCGTAATATGTAAATTTTTATAAACTTAACAAAATTAATAAGATCAAAATTTTTTGTGACTTAATATTACATATGATTCATTGAGTAATTAATTCTAAAAACTTTTACGACGTTATGAGAAATATTAATTAATATTTATATATGAGAATAATTCACTTAGAGTAAGAGCTCTATCACAGGACATATCATCTTTATCAATTTCCCGCTTCAATTGTCAGAAGCGATATTTTTCCGGCCGCACGAACCATCACATCGGTCAGTCCAACCGCGATCGATCGATAACCCGCGTGATGACAGAACGACATGTAACGTGACACGCGAAACTTGACCCGGTTCTGTCCCGCCCAAACGGTTTCTCTTTCTCTCTCACACACTCTCTCCCTGTCATATATGCCGGAAATGAATCGTCAATGATTCTAATGACGCCGGCATTTCGAGGCCGTCCCGGAACGTGAGCATCATTAAATCGACGCGTTTCGTAATTCAGGTCAACGTTATTTTGCCGAAATAATAGACGCGACAGTAACATTGTTTTGCTGGAACCACCAGTGCGCGATACATTTCGATATTTTAGCGACGTATACCACATTATCTAGTCATCCCTGCCAATCTTGGATATTAAAATCATTATGTAATAACAAACAAAGAAAATCTTCAAATACAATATTTTATACATATTTCATATTATACATGTTAATTTAATATAAATTTTATTTGCAGGAAACAATTGTCTTAAATTTCTTACCACGATTCTTCATTCAACAAACGATACAATGCACTGAATAATTCCTTAAAAGCAGGGTTTCATGCTAATTTTACATGGTTTAGAACGGCGAATTGGCCAGACTTTGAGTCGAGCGAATCATCGATGGGAAGCGGAGTTTGGCGCCGAAGCTGAGAGAGAGAGAGAGAGAGAGAGAGAGAGAGAGAGGAATCGAAGGCGAGAATTAATCGTTCTGCGCGTTCGCCGCGTGTGCCCGGTTATATTCGTGCGATCCGATAATTACAGATCGCCGCGAAACAATAACGAGTCCGTGCCGCCGCGCCACGTCGGCCGTGCCGTCGAGCGCAATATTTTACTTCTGCCCGGGCAACACTGACGCCCGGCTAATATTTTTCAACCATGGTCGAGCAGCCAGCCGGGCCGTTTATCGAGGGTTCCTGACACGTGAAATCCATCGTAGCCGTAGTCTTTTCCTCCTGGCCCGATGTGCACGAGCGAGCGAGCGAGTGAGCGTGCGCGTGAGCCCAGACTCACCCTTGTACACCCACGATACCGCCGACCACGGTTACCACTCTCCCTCTTTTCACCTCCCTCATGGGGTCGCGACTCGGTCCCGGTTTTTTCCGCGATTTTTTACATCCCGTAAACAGCACGCGTACGATTGCTTTCGGGAAATTAAAAATAAAGCGGGTCCCCCCTGTCGGATCTGGCGTTGACGTACGAATTTTTATTCCGCGTTACGAAGGGTCGGCTAGCGGAGGTTTTTCTCGTCTCGGAGTAAACGCGCCGCGTTAATAGTAGGGCTCTGTCCTGCCGCATCACGGAAGATGGAACGTTCCCAAAATCCCTTAAGAATCTCCCTGCTACCCGATAAACAATTTCAGATAGCTCGGACGCGCCCTTAGGTTCCTCGCTTTCGCATCCTTCTTATCCGCACCCTTGTCAAAGCAAAGAACACTGTCCATCGGATTATGACCTCTCCTCCAAATAAAGTCTTTTGACAGAAAGACGGTAGCAAACGACATGTTGCCCATGATTTGCGTGACGCATTTTAAGTGACTATCTTTTGTATCTCTTGACCGATGAAGTCATTAACGAAAAATATGCGATTTTAATAGATTCTTAGATATAGAGAAAATATAAAAATTAATTTTTATATATTTAAAAAATTTTGAGAAATAAAATTTAAATACTTTGTCATTTTTATTTTGATATTCTATATAATTATTTTACAATTATTGATGTGTGATGTTATAATTAATTTTTCATATTTATTTTAGAAAGTATCTGTAGAAAAATTGATGGTAAATTTAAGTAAATATTTGTGACTTGAAAATATGTGGCTTTTATAAATTGCTATATTATAGATATATCTTGATATAAGATCGCAAAGGGTTAAACTCTCGGTGACAATATTCCTGATACAGCGCGATGACTAGACGATGGCGTTATCCCCCGACATTTGTCAGGATCTGTCAGGAACATGCCCCGCGGCAAGATAAAGAAACTCGTTGCTCATGTTAAAATTATTATTGATGATCGCGATGTACTGTGACTTTAAGCGACAACATTCGACGCGAAGAAAGAATAGCGAAGATTATGTCTGGTACAAATGTTGATTTAAGTTTCGTATCAATCCTATTTGAGCGTATTTATATCCGAAGAGATAATATCGGCGCGCAGATTTTTGTTTAGCATAATCATATTTATTTAATATGAAAATATGTAATATTTTCGGAGTGGCAGAAATATTTTATTCGATGACGCTTTTTGGCATTCATTGGCCATTGCATATTCTATCTATGGAAAGTACTTCCTGCAACGAAAGGGCATAATATATAACGCTCCATTGATATTTCGGAAAATCTATGCATGATTCGCTCGTTCGCACTCACGATTTTCCATATTTTAGCTAACGAGAATCCACATGCCGTAATACGCCATCATCGAAAATGGTTACAGCACTCGTCCGTATAATATAAAACCTTGCCTAGCAACACAGTAAAGGGATATTATATTAAGTAATTGAATATTGTCACGGCAATAACGTATTCGTGCTGTACGCGCCCGGCATTCTCTCGACATTCTCCAAATTCCCCGTAATATCCTTCGATAAAGCGCTCTCTACGATTACATCGCGTCAATCATCGAACAATCGATTATCGAGTACGATAACGCTATATATCTACTGCCTCTATCTTTCTCGAAAACGACAATTCCATATAGTCCGGTTATCGTTTAAATAAATTACCGCGAATTTATGATTTGTCGAAGATATGATTAGTGTTTATTAGCGGCTTATTCATATCAAGCTGACAATGAACACGTCAAATCTACAAAGCAGCCAATCAATAGAGAATCAACATGGTCAAGTGAAATTTGATTTAATTTCGAGATGACTAAGATATTTTTTTGGTCATTAAATTATTTGCAATGATGTTAAGCAGAAAAATTTTCGAATAAGTGAATAATACACTGAATGTTTAATAAATAAATTAATAATTATAATCATTTATATTAATTTTATGATAAATAATAAAATGTTTATAATTTTTATATATAATGCCTTTGTTATAAATTTAAAAAATGTCTATATTGTCTTATTTATTTAACGTGAGATAAACTATAGATTGTGTATCGTCGTTCGAGATATCCATCCGTTCAGACAGGCAATCTTCGCGTAAAAGGAGGGTATATGCATGTGGCATCCCGTTAGGATTTTTGCGCGTGAAAACTCGTAGAGTTAGGCTCCGTTTTCAGCCCGTTGAAGTTTACGACGCCCGGCCGCATGAATCTTATCTACGTGCCGCAGGCGCTGCCTTCTCCATCTTCTCGCGCCCCTTCGTCATTCCTTCCGTAAGGTCCTGGCCGTCCCGCCCGATCGATCTCCTTTTAGCCCGCTGCCACGTCTATCAGGTTTCCCGTTTCATTTCATCAAGTTGATCCGGACTTTTGACGCCTTCGCTTTCGCCCTCGCACCCGCACACGATCTCTCTTGTGAGTGGAAAAAGAAGGAGGACTCTCTTTCTCTCTCTTCTTCTCTCTGCACTCTCCTTCCGACGATAAACGCCGTTCAAATCCTCTCTTCCTTTCGTTCCATCTCCTTCTCTCTTTTTCTCCTTTTCACTCCCCTTACTCTTTTCGTAAGCCGGTATCGACACGACCAAGTAACTTCTTATGCCATCCTTTACTCCTGCGTCCTCTCCTTCATCATACAGGGTTTCCTGCTCGCTTTCTTCCGCTCACCTACCGCCTGCCATCTCCCGAGTGGAACGTTCTACTTAACAATAGAACGCCGAATGGAGAGAGAGCCGGCATCAACCCTCAATCAACAATACCTCTCCGCGATCCTCTCGAGAGCTCCGGATATATATACGTTATGCCTCCCCGCGGAGATCTTATGTGCGCGCCATAGAAAAGACGGTATCATCGTTGATTCCACCAACAGCTACGTTTAGACTCCCTGCGGCGTGGCAGCGAATTGGATCTGCCGACTGGGAAGAGAAGGAAAGGGAAAGAGCAAAAGTCATCGGCGAGGAACGAAGGTGCAGAAAGGGAAGGAAAAGAAGCTTTGAACAATCATATGCGATACTCATCCCGTTACCCATCCCCCTCTCGAACATGTACGACCGCAATTTGAGATCCTGCCATCAGAGAAATGGGATTCGTCCGATTTATCCCTAGCTATTGTAAAAACGAGAAGGCAGGGAATCTTTAACTTAATCGCGGATTTTGAATTACATTAAAAGAGCGATCGATATACAAAACTAACGTGTATATTTTGCGCATTTATGTTTATATTATGTTATTATTATGTTCAATTTTATATTTAATGCGCATTATCGATTTTGTTTTATTAACAAATTTTAATATGGAATTTTTAATATCGGATAAAAACTGTTAAAGTATGAGCCTAGTAAAATAAATCCGTTGAAAAATCGCGTTGTATTTTTATTATTTATTAAATTTGCTTTTAAAAATAATATCGGGAATTTGAGAATTCTCAAAGCTCAGCCCTTTATTAATCGCGGACCTTGCGTTATGCCCTCGCGGGTTCAAGCGATAAAGCGTCCCTGAAGACCATCCTCCATGGTCCGGGTGACTTCAATAAGATTGCACGACGCTCTCGTCTCGGTACAATTACTCGGACCACGGAAGGTTGCTGTGGTTGCCCTTTCATTTGTCAGACCGATCTCGTATCCTACCTTCCACGGGGGATCTCCTATTTATTCATCGTGACGATTCGTGCATGGCTGCATTACGTTCGCCGTAATTTCTCGTATTATATCTTGATATATATATTTTCTTTAAATTTTATATTTTTTTTCTACGAATTATCTCAAAACTATCTGATTAAATATATGTCGAATAAATGTTTAATAAAGTGCAGCGATCTGTGATTGTGCAAATACAGACACATACAAATCTCGATATTATTAATTTATTTAATAAAACTATAATATCATCGCACATATTGTTGCTCGGAAAAATATGCAGTGTATGTATATATTAATGAATAATTTTTAAGAAATGTATATATTAATGAATAATTTTTACATATTTTTACTTATATTTGGAAAACGGATTTTATATATTTTTCAAACAAATTTTTTTTTAATTTTCAACGTAAACTATGTAACGTGGTAAATTTGAAATTAAAATTCCATAAAAACAAAATCCACTCTTAAATGAAATTTGTAAAAACAATTCATTTTACGTAATTACATAATTGTTCTGAGACTAAATGTCGACTGTATATTTAGCAGAACGTTGATCAGATCTCGTGTTTCTAATTATCATTTACATAGTAATGATTGACGTTCCTTTTAGATGTCGCACGACTCTTGATATTCACGTCGAATATAGTTAAGACAAATTCCATTTGAGCTTTGTGCCGAAGCTGAGAGTAATTTGGATCTAAAAGAGATAATCGTTGCTTCGACGTTGGAAACGAAATTATACGACCATTTCTCGAGACGGATCAGCGGAATAACGTTAGCTTTATGTAGATGTGTCTGGGCGATTTATATTCAGACGGCGGGACCGTGATGAGACCGTCTCTTTTATTAGCGCAGTCGGACGGGTACCTACGGGAAATCCTCTGTTTTTCTTTCCGACGGCCGTAATATTACAAACTTGGGCTCCCCTGAGTAAACAGTTGACTGTTCTTTGCGCGCGCGCTGTCTGACGTTGAAACATTAAATCCCATGAAACGGGTGTCATCTACGCATAATTTCAGGAATTTTCGCATCGTCAGCCATGTCATTCGCTGACAAAATTGGAATCTCGCACATTTGCATATGCACGTGATACGACACGACCTGCTGCGATAATATTCGCGATGAGCGAGCAATGTTCTGATTGAAACATTTCGATAATTATTTCAATATATACTTTTATTTTTTAATTTGGTACAACTGCCATTTGTAATTTCCAAACATAGATATTAATATTTATCAAGGGAATAAGGTACTTTAACAGTGAGTTTAATGTTTTTCATTACGAATGGGATTATTTTAAATACATTACGCGTTAGACCAGCTTATACACAAGAACGCGCTATTGCGGAAACTCTCCATTCGTAAACCGACATGATTTGCAAGATGTTTTAAAGATCGATTGCAAATGCATCTTCCGCGAGGATTTGCATTTCTCTTTTTGACGTGGCTCGCTTTGGCAATGATCTAGCGTTTTTCAACGTCACGCTGGAGCACATTGGATCTGTCGATAAAGAACGTAGCAGCGGCTTTTACAACGTTTCCCAGAATGAAGAAACGATGCCCATTGGAACGTCATAGAGAAATACAAAAAGCAATGTGAATATCTATATGTGAATATCGTCATGCGGCGGCAGCAACAAAGGAACTTGATAGTTGAAGCGTCGAGAAATATTCGTTAATTTTGCCCGTGTCAAGATTATGCAACTCCTATACTTTTTATTGGTATTTATTGGATTTTGAAATCTTGAGTTTGTGATAAATTAATGTGTAATAAAAAGACCTGTTACTATTCATTCTATTTTATGATGAATTCAATAAATAAAATATTCATTCCATATTGACAGATAGCATATTCATTTAAGAAGCTCACAAATATTAATTGAACAGGGATAGCTTAAATGAAATATTATAATGAATACTTAATGTTTAACTGAATAATTAGCAGCAAATGTCAATGAATGTTTGACAATGAATTTCGCAGATTATTTGCTTCTTTTGCTACTTTTCGCGAAACTTCCGTCTTCATCGGAAATATATCATTCCGCGCGACGTTCTATGCTCGGCGATTCTCTCGACTCCTCTAAAAGTGTCCTATAAAATCGATTAGCGGCCCGATGCGAACGCGCAAAGTTGCGAATATCTCTCGTTCGGAGATCGTGGGATCGTTTCTCAATGTCGTCGCTGAGAAAATCCGCTTTGTCGATGAGGAATATAAGCGGCGTCGTTACGCGAGAAGCGACTGCAGCTGCGACAGCACTTGGAATCGGGGGAGGAGGGTGGTGCGATCGAATATAAAACGTTGGAGAGACGATTGGTAGAGAGTGCGATTCGACAAGGGGGATGAAAGGAAGAAAAAGGAAACGCGCGAGACAGAAAAAACGGAGATATACGTGTAAAGAGCGGATCGACTACGCCGTTATGAGAAACCTCATTGTATCGCGCGCGAAAGGGAGGGAAAAAAGAGTAAAATATATTCTGCAGCGATACTGAACCACGATACATACTATCTCACGTCATAAAGAGCACGACGTCGGCCAGCGATATCGGCAGCGAAGTTTAGCCGCCACACGTTTTGCCATCTGACTCTTAGCATCGACCTCGCGGTTTCTTCGCGACACAGCTTGTTCCGCCGATCTGTCACTGTCAGTGGGTGGAAAAATATAAATTTTTCCATGCATATACGTTGCTGCAGATATGCGTTTTAGAGATATCTTGAGAGATATAAAATATCAATGTTGTGAAGAATGCAAAAATGGTAACAATTTGTCGATGCAATAGTATAGTTATGAAACTCGAAACTCGATTTTTGACGATTTTTAATTACATATTTAATTTTCATTGCATCGTATAATAAATGAAATCTGCAATTATATTTGTTACATACTCGTCATATTTATCATTTCTATTATTACAATTACACAATTGGCAAAATACGATATTCAATAAATCTCTAGTTAGATACTACAATTCTATTGTTATAAATCTACATAACGCCGTGTAATCCGTCGAATAAAACGATGACGTGTTCTATATAACGCTTTGATTCGACAGTTCACAAAGATAATCGAACTTACACTCGTCGCTCATCGATTTGTTTCGCGAATATATTTATGTCGGCTATCACCTTGTTTTTCCATCAAATGGTCAACTATAGGAAACGAATTTCGGCAAAACGCGTCAAAGATTATTACAGATTAATGACTCGGTATTTACTGTAACGATGCCGACAAAATTCGTTCGCTGGCAATAGGTTTACATGGAATATATAATGCTGCCGTGGAAGTATGCTAATGATTATTTTATGCGAAACGATGGCCCTCTCTATGTGAAACGATTCCGCCATAAACTGTGGCCAAACTTAATTTTCCGCAAAATTCTCTTCCATATATATTTTCTGTATCGCGCTGTATTTTAATGTCGACGATAGCTAACGGTTTGCGCGATAATGCGCGATTTTACACAATGCATTTATAACGAAATTTGTACCATAATATAATGTTTTAACGCAAAAAGTGTGAGAAAATAGAGAACACAGGAACATATATATGATATATATAAAACTTGTTTAACCGTATCTATTTAGCATATCTGTTTGCTGTATATTGGAACTCGAAAAAAAAAATATAATTTATTATTTTCTTAAAATATGCAATATTCGTTTTTGTATGAGTTCTTATTTTATTACAATTTCTAATTTGCAATCTAGTAATTTTTATACGAAAAATACGAATATTATAAAATCACGGGAATGATATCAATTATATTTTCAGAAATATTTAAATTCAAAAGTAATTAATAATATAAAATTTTTATATTAAATATTAAAAATTTTATAATATTAACATATGTATGTAATTTTAAAGAATTAGCAAAATATTTATTACACACAAAGAGAGAGAAAGAGAAAAGATATATTTTTTCAAAGAACATTAAAAATATCATGCTAAAAATTAAATTAAATTAGTACGCTATATATGCAACTGGAGCATATGCTCATTTGCATAATGCTAATTATAATATTAGATCCGGTTGGAAATAAGTTTTTTTTGTCGTTTCGATTTCCTTTTGTCTTTTCTATTTTTATAATTTCCGTTGTCCTCGCAATCCACCCCGAAGCGAGTACGTGATAACGAAAGCCGGCAATTTCACAATTTGATAAGACCAAATTTATGAACACGCAGTACAATAAATACCTATCTTTTTCGCCTGGCGTAATCCCGCAAAAATCTGGTCGTACATTTAATCAAAATGCTCCACATATACACGCATGTGCGCAATAAAAGATGGCGCGTATTTTTCGCGTATTATTCTCTCCGCCTTATGAATTACGATATAATTACACGCCCGAAAGCTATCTCGACTTCGGCGATTAACTTTTGCAATTAGGGAAAACGACGAAAATTTTGGAAAGTTTTGCTGGCGGCTGCAGATCATAGTTTTAGAATATTCACGGGTCCGCCGCCTTAATCGCTAGGCAAAAAAAAAATCGCATCAAAACGACATCAAACCGCCTTTCGCAAAGTGCCTCCGTCTTTGAGGATCGATATGGATGATCAGGATAACGATAGTTGGAAAAGAGCATAACGTTCTTAAACTTCATTGACAGAAATCGATATTCGCGTCCGCGGGCTTCGTTCATTCGAACGTTCGTGGCCATAACGATACTTGTTAATCCCACTAGGTAATCCAGTTAGCTTAGCTAATAACGGTAAGAAAAGAAATGCATTGTGAATAGGAGTAAAACAGGAAGCACTTGGAATTGCTGCAATTCGATTTTGCTCAATTAAATCAAATTTTTCAGTAATTTTCATTATTTAATGAGCAATATACGGAAAAAATTAATATACTCTATTAAAAATTAATTTCACGATAATTAACGATAATTAACATTTCACGGATAATAATGGAGTCGTATGTTTAAAAAATATATTTTCTTTCGAAACGTCAAATATGACTTATTTTTAAGTTATCGAGTTATGTTTTTAATTAAAAATTCATGTAGCAATAAAATATAGAATTCCCAATATTTTATTTATAATAGAAGAAATTTAAATTCGAAATATAATTTCAAAGGAAACTTAGCGCAACACGTAGCTGTAATGTCAGCGGCTTCTCTTTTCCACGTTTACGTGATCATTGCTCGAGTTATGATGCAACATATTTTAATCGATCAGACCTAAACACAAACTATAATCCCGATGCAGACGCATTCCGTTATAACTGAACTGCACTAAGGCAGACGCAGTGCGCATCCTGCTTAAGATCAAGAGGCGGTTGACGTGGAAGACGGAAGAGATATATGTATAGATGGAAGAACGTCGAGAACAGCGGAGTGTAACCATGGAGAAGAGCCGGACGGCACAGCTATTCAAACTATTCGAGTTGCAAGGAATTCCCTGCACCCAGTCATCCCAGTGTACACGGTTCGAGACGACGGTGGAAAGGGAGGGGCAGGGTGCTGCTGCACATATACGCGCATACACAAATCCGCCGATGCCATAGTTTCCCGATGTAACCGCAGTCGAACGAGCACCGCCCCACCCTCCGAATCCCCCTCCCCCCTTCCCACCCACTTCGAAACGCATTGTGGAATTTGTCTTCGGCCCAATGAATGGGATTACCTACCCTCGAATCGCCGTCGATTAAGCGATAGGGGTCCACGACAGGGGAGGCAGTCGCGTGTGCCTGGATACCAAAGGCACATATGTGCGCGCGCGCGCCCGGTAATTGTCGACGGCGTGTAGAGAGGGTTGTAAATTTACTAAACGGTGACGCCTCATGAAAAATGAAGCCGTGTTATTTGCGAGGTTTTGTAAATACGGTGAGAAAAATAGAAGCTTCTATGTAACGATTATCGCGTTAGAAAGTAAAAAAGTTAGCGAATAAAAAAAAGGTTAACGAAAAAATATTAACAGTAATTTAACAAAGCTTATAAAATTTTCAAAATGATACTTGATTGTTTAATCGATTGCATTAAAAATATTAATTGTTCAAGCTGTGTTTTATGATAAATCACGCTTAACTTGAGAGATTGGTGTTTGACGCGACAGACTGTATAAAATTTAGAAACATGAGTGTATAAAGTAAAAAGAATGAGAGTACACGAATGATAATTTATGGAGTCGGCATAATAATGTACATTGTTGAAAACGTCAGCTTGAGAAAGCAATAAATTGTCCCTCGCTTCTCAGAGTCGCGAGAAGCTCGTGTAAGCGTTTATCGCGAGAGTTTACAGAAGACAGATATCTCATTTCCGGAGAATCATAGTACAGAATTCCAAAATGTAATTTTCGCAATGGAGAAATATCACATGAATCAATTAAATCCTTTATATATAAGAATTACTTTTCGGGCTTGTTAAATGTTGAAGTTCTCGAAATTGCAAACATTCGGATACAAAATTGCGAAAAATCCAAGGACCATTCAATTTAAGATCTTAGAGAAGAGGATTTTCCAGAGACTTTTTAAAATCCTGTTTATCGCAATCCTAAAAATACTGAAATTCGCGAACCACCTCCACTCCCAAATTCTAGCACTTCTGTATTCCTGAGATCCTCTAGATCCTCGTGCTACAAGATGACCGAATCCTGAAAAACTCTATTTTAGGCGTATCTTCTCTGTACCGAGAAACACGATGTAATTTAAATTTTTGTCTCTTGACTTTTTAATTATCAATATTCAGATTACGGTGCTTCTTCGTGTGCATCGCTTCGAGCTGCTTCTTAAGAATTTACGGCGTTGATTTTATACCGTTTTATAAATCGACTTATATATCGTGGCGAGAATATACCGTCTAATTCCTTCGGCGCCGTTTCTTCTCTCAGAGGGAAGCGCTTGGCCGTATTATATAGGCAAACTGCGAAGCCTCGTCGATATTGGCGACACGAGCACGAGTCGTAAAAGATTCTCTTGTACCGGGCGCGAGCGAAATCCCCTCGTGATCGGAATAACGAGTTCCCGGGCTCTCTGTACGAGCGATCTGGTGTGCGTGAATGGGACCCGTAGGACGGAAGGGGAACAACTTTTCTCTTGCAGCCGTCTCGCGCGCGAGCAAGAAACGTGCTCGCTACCGCGCTGCCGATCGAAAACGTATAGAGTGCGATTTCCGGACGAGGCCATGAATTTTATTATAAAGCGCATGAGAGGGAGAATGAGAGAGGGAGAGAGAGAGAGAGAGAGAGAGAAAGTCGGAATTACATTTCCGGATGTCGAACGAGCGAAATTCGGCTTGGCGAACGAGGATCCTCGATGGATATCCGGATTTCGCACTGAAGATCTTTTTTTATTTCGCATTAATTCGCTCCGTGATCCGTTCGAGAATATCCTATGCACCGAATAACATGCAAGATTTAAAATCGTGATAATTATTGTAAAATAAGCACTGCCTAAAGTAAAATATAAAAGCGCTCGATACACAAAGCTGACTTGATATTTTATGCATCTTCAGTTAAAAATAATTTAATTATGCTTTAAAATTCGAAAATTATATAAGTTTATATATTATATACTTTTATATAATTTTTCCTATTTATTTTATTATGTATCACTCTAATGTAATTTATATAATAAAGAAATTTATGTAATTTTCGAAGCCATAGAGAGGGGGAGAGAGAGTACTCAAGATGCAATATTAGAAAATATCTTACTGATATTCTTCTGTATACATAGATACCAGAATAAACTCTTGCGACAAATGAAAGATCCGATAAAATATTGGGCCAGGGTTATACCAAGTTAAATATTTACGCTACATTTCTCGAGAAAATTCGAAAAGCCAATATTAAAATTTGCTGAAAGCGTTCATCAGATTATTTTCCGATGGCATGGGTGGTATTAATAAAATTAATTAACCCGATTTTCATACCGCTGCAATTACGCTCACACTCATATTACATTTAATTATGAGATAGCATATATAAATATCAGTAATGTTAATCATGCGCGCATAAAGATTAATGTGTTGATCATTTATTTAAACTGGATTAACCGGAAATTACTATAATATTAACGATATTATTCTAGCATGTAATCTTATTTTATATTTTCAGATAATAAGTAACACGCAGTTATCATTTAATAATGTATCTACTTTATGATTAATCCCTCTATAATTATTTTACTCTGTTTATTCTTTCCATTTAAGCTTTTTATCCAATGGTATCAAAAATCCATTAATTTGATCGTTTTTAATCGAATTCGAATTCGCGTATGATGTGCTTATTATTGTCGAATATATGCTATATGCGCTATCTGGGTTAAGTGCGCGACTGTCCCGTCAGGACGAGGTCCTTGGTGGGCATGGAGTTGGAGCAACAATGCAAAGAGGATCCTCGAAGCGGTCTCCGAGTGACCCAGTATCGACTCCACCACCATCCTGCTCCTCGAGCATTGATTCTCCATCTTGGTCCTTTCCGCGATAAATCTCGTATATCGGAAGTGAAGAGTTATTCACAAAATACGACATATATGAGCCGTTACAATTTTATGTGAAAAATGTGATTGATAATTTATCTTTTTTTTTTTACTGGCTAATATTTCGAATAAATAACTCTTCAATAAAATCATTGCGAGAGGATTAATAATTTTTTAAATGTCACGGGAATTTTTATATTTCAAAACAACCTTTTTATATATCGATATTTCAAGACTAAAAATATTATCTTCTTAAATAATACTATATAATTGTTTTTTTGATTTTTATTTCTTGTTAATCTCAAACTTGATTTTGATGTCGGACAAGTAAAAGTTAAGTTAAACAGCCACGTTGAATGTTAATTATATGTTCTAAGAACTGAGTATAGGAGAAAATACAAAATATTATTTTAGAGCCCCCAAAGTATTATATATTAATGGAATTATAAAGTATCGATAATATTTCCATGCCACAAGATAGAGACAGCTGCAGAGAAATCACGCGTATTTATAAGACGAAACGCGTGACTCGACGGCAACGTTACCGGAGTCAATAACGGTGGAAGGAAAAGCCAATGATAGAAAGAAAGAGTGGGAGAGCTGAAAATGGAGAGAAGTGAGAGCGAAATCTAGAGAATCTCAGCTCTCTCCTGGAAAACGACGTTCACCGGCAACGTCGTCGCTAACGGCCATAAATGGACCGTCGTTGAGGAGGAATACTGTGAGGAAAAGAAGCAGAGAGAACAAGAGGCTGCGCGCCAGATGGATGGAGACAGCGACGAGAGGCAATGGAAAAAGGGAAAGGAAGAGACGGAGAAGGGGAAGGGAGAGAGAAAAGAGAACGAAAAGAACGAAAAAGGAGATACCTTTATTACTCGAAGAAGAGCGACCGGGAAAATAGAGAGACAGGTCGTCTTCGCCTGTGGCAGTCTGCCAGGACCTTGCGGAGAATGCGGAAGACGAGCACGAGGGAGACGTATCGAAAAGATTCAGTTGCACGTGGGTGAAACCCGCGGGGGACGTAAGCGGAAAGATACGCTACACACGGTTGAAGGGACACGCGCATCGCGGTACTGCCTCGATATCATTTTCTATGCAAAATAAAATATTGCAGATACCACGCGCGGAAGGGATCACACACGCGTGCTCGTACAAAAAGTATAAACAAGAAGCGAGATAGGGAGAAGGAGGGAAAACAGGAAGAAAGAAAAGCGCTCTTTTTGGTCAGGGTCGAATCCTACGAAGTTAAAGTAGAAAGGGACACGCGCGTGTAGACGTTGAAACATTCGATATCGTGAATTTGATATTTCCCTAGGGTGCACCACGGCCATACGTATTGCCGCCTATTTCCGTCGCTGTTTCGGAGGTTTCCGGATTACCCAATCGGTCACCGTGGCGGCGTTAAAATATACAGAGCATGCCGCAAGTTCCATCCTCCTTCCTTCACTCTGCCTCCCTCGTCCCGGGAGGATTTTTCACCGAATTCAAGGCGGATTTCTCTTTACGGAAAATCCGATCGTAGTTGAGCACAACTTTTTAATTTTCAACTTGGTAATTAAGCGTGGGATTGAAACTTTGTTGAAACAAAGTCCCCTCGGGATTGATTGAGGAATAAGCTTTTGTTAGCCATTCACACTTTAAAAACTTAATTCATATAGCTCTGTTGTAATCGAGCATTTTGCAAAGTTCTTACTAAGAGAATGGATTCTTACTGCGTATTAAAGGGATACGTGCACGATTTTCTCGATGAAATAAATTTCCTGACAAGAAGTGTGCAACAAGCAGAGCGATTCATTGTGATACTTGACCGTGTGATTAATGGCGCTTTCTAATTTATGCAAAACCGTAATCGCACATCTATGTCGTCGTGTAGAGGCGACACGCGAGAGCACCAAGGGTTAAAGATCGAAGCGTACATTAATCACGATGATTAATACGTCGTTTTACGCGCAAGGCCAAACACCTCGAAGTTACACATTAATAATCGCATTTATTTCACCGGAGTCTGTAATTAATAGCACTGAGAATGAAACAGATTAGACAGCTACCGAAAATTATACGATCTTACAAGCTGCTTTACGAAAAGCTTTATATGTAATTTTAGAAATATATAAATTTATCCAAGATATTTTTTTTATTATTGCAATTATGTTATGTTATAAACCACGTAAACGTTAATTATTATTCTAATATTTCATTTAAATCACATTAGCTGAGAAATGAATTTATACACAATAAAGAATTAAATACAGACTCGACTAAGCACCGATTAAATATCTGAAAGGAAGGCGTGAAATTACAATCTAAAGAAATGTGACATTTCGCATTTTTGCCAGTGTAAATGCAATTCATCTCAACCGCCAGAGTACCAGTAAGTCGTTGGCAGCCTGCCCAGGTCGCAATATAATCTCCGTTCGTTTCCACAATCTATTCAAAGACATAATCACCGGTAAGCGTAATGATCGCAACTCCCTCGCATTATTTCGACAGTTTATGAACTTCCATTTCCCCCTCGGCACGTGTCTTAAATACCATCATTCTCCCATACTATCGCAATTTTTGCGACTTCGCGCACACACTTCCAAACACACACACACATCATTGATCGCTTAATGACCGATTTAGCGATTTAGCGATTTATGCATTATGAATAAGCGAACGAACGATCGTTAATAAAATGATACGTATAATTGAATTAATTGCAGAAGCACAAAGATATTATCGGTCTATTATAGTAAAAGACTTACGATATTTATATTTAGATGTTGTTTCAAAAACAGAGTATATTTCATTAATTATTAATAAAATATAATATTATAAATATTAATAAGATTTGCATATTGCAGTATTAATGAACAAGTATCTATATTAATAGGAAAAATAATATTATTTAGCAAACAAGAGAGAAAGAAATTATCTGTCACATTTAAAACTCAATTTTGTGTAAATATTCCAGAATAGCTCTAGTCTCTTCCTCTAAATTTAGAAAAATATTTTTTTCATACATTATTTATATATTTGTACATATATACATTTCACGAAATCGCGACATTTATTATTACGAGTGCATTAACGAGAGGAGTTTGTACGTGCCACACAAACAACCGAAATTCCGGTCGAAATCTCATATAATGATTGATGCGACGAGCTGACGTACAACGGGACGACGAGACTCGGAGAAATGAGATCGAGCGGAATGGAGCCGGTATGCAAAAGCGCAGAAAGGCGAGGCGGATGACTTCGTGCCGAACGGCACGAGCGGGTTATTCGCCAAATGGAATACGTATATAGATCGCGTCTTGCGCGCCGGATTGGGGTAGGTGATCGATGGATGGTAGGTGGATTGCTTTCACCGGGATCGACCGTTAGGAGATTGACCCCTGTCAGGGGTTTCTATTACGACGTCCTCGAGTCCTGCGGCGTACGAAGGAACGAGGGTCTTCTACTCTTCCTCCCCGCAAACGAATCCGCTTTCTGAGAAAAGCCTCGCTCCGTCGTCTTGTGTCGTCCCGTCTCTCGCAGTAGCCTCGATTTACGCCCACCGATTTTCACGCCCTTCTTCGTGAAACGGAGACGCGTATATATTATGCGTGAAAAAAAAACTTGACGTCGCGAGCTAACTGAAAGGAAAGGAGCTTATAAAGGCAGCCCCCGGTATTCGTTCGTTCACAGATTTGTGAGACAGTTTCTTGCGACGTCGCGATAAATCATGCGTCGATCTTAGAATGAATGCCCGGTATTGAAACTTTGGATGACACATAGATACATCATGCGATTAGCTTTATTCATGAATCACTTGGCGATAAATGATATTTTTTTTTTTCAACGCATGATTTTTTTATGGTGTAATAATCTTTTTCAATTTATTCATTTTTAATATTAAATAAAGAGCTGATTTGAAGGAGGCTACTAGTGTCATAAAAATTAATTTTCTCTTTATATGCATATCAAAATATTAATACAGAATATAATTTATAATAGTTATAACTTGTTATCTATATTCATTATCATATATAAAAGAATATCAATTAGGAAGCAAAAAGCTACAGATTATTGAATAGTTTTGTTCTGAAGTAATTTTCAATTAAATTAACAACAATTTTATTTTGTCTTTAATTGATTTAATCGATAATTAAGAATACTCAATATAAACAATAATTGAATCAAATTGCTATTGCAAAAGTATCAATTGTGAAATTCTTGGAGGGATACACTACTCTTTACGTACTTACGGAACATTCAATAGATCGTACATCACGAGACTCATCTAAACGAGAACGCCGCGCGTCTTCCGATTTAACTCGCAACGTGCTCTAAACTACTGGCGAATAAAATTCGATACGTCGCACGGTTATTTCCGATATATACGAACGTGGTATATATATTTTCCACGATCAATTTGAAAGAGTCGCTTCCGGGAGATTGGATAACTCGCGTTATTCCGAGGGTACAGTAAAGTCCGTGGATCTTATCAAGCCCGACGATGCATGGCGAATAATAGCCCGCGTGGTTTCTCAATTCAATCGCATAAACTAGAGACTGGAAAACACGCGAAAAAAGCAGAAAGAGAAAGAGAGAGAGAGAGAGAGAGAGAGAGAGAGAGAGAGAGAGAGAGATGAAGCACGAGCATTTAAATGAAATATTTTTTAAGTGATATACATATAATTTTATGCACATTTCGCGTAATTTAAATTTCAAATTGCATTTTATGTTATATAACGTTATGTTCAAGGTATTATTCTTTTTTATTTTTAATAAGCAAGTAATCTTAAAATTATAACGAAAAGTGTGAAGAAAATATCAGGATTTATGAATATGGGAAAGATTCATTAAATTATTTATTTAATTATTCTTTACGCAATGCATTCTTTTATTTTATACTTTCTATATAAAACTTTTAACTATTGAAAGCCATCGAGATCTTATCGTGATATATGGCGATGGATTATCGATGTATATGCCGATCAGGCTACTTCTCACCGCCTCATTATGTCCGCGGTCACTATCGGCTGTAGTCTCGATAAGCCCTTTTACGTGATGAGACCCGGCCCAAAGTCACGCCGGCGTAATTACCGTGAAGAGAATTAGAACAACAAAATAGACGCGCGAAATAATACAAGGGCGAAATGAGTTTTCGAGGCGATTTGATGAGATTAATCGATCCGCTTTGCTTAATAATTATCGTCGCCCTTCCCCGATTCCACGTACCATTTGCGGGCGCGACACTTTGTCGCATCTGTTTCGACGGCGCGACTTAACCCAAATTGCTTTCCTGAAATCGATTACAGCCGGCGTAACAGCATCGCGGCGCTGAATTTCTATTACCGGATGCGATTCGCCGAGCCGCGTTGCCGTGTCGAAAATTTACACGAATAATTTTGACGTACGCTCTTATCCTTGACAAATGTCAAACGAAATCAGTATCTATTCTTATGTCATATTTTACGAATTATTATATGTATCTATTATGTGCAAAAACTTGATGTAAGATATATTTTGTAAATATATCAAAGTGTAATCACAGTGAAAAAAAGAATTTTTGATGATTGCATATTTTGCATGATGTGTTAATGTATTGATCGTATTAACCGATATTACACCATATTTTACATATAACAGTGACCTCAGGCATATAAAAAAAACATTTTTTTCCTAAGCAAGATATATTTTTCCTGATTGCATGACGAAAGATTGATGGTTAAAGAAAATATATTTCTAAGTAATATCTTGACCCATAAAGAAAAACAAGAAAAAAATAAGAGCAAAAACATTTTTCTCCTAAAGAAGAAACCTTTCTCCTTTAATGGTCGCATGAAGGAAAAGACTATAATTGTTAAAAAAATATTTCAGCTATCAATCTTGTTTTTCTTCCAAATAATTAATTACTTAATCTGTTCGCGAATCGCGCTTATTGTTAGACAAAACGTAACATACGCGACGTGTCAATTGAAATTCCGCGGGATGAATGAACGCTAGGAGAATTCCCGGGCTCCGGTTCAACATTTCAGTTTCATTTTCGGCGCTCGTCACCATTTCGCCGAGTCGTGATTCCTACCGATCCGCTCGCGAAATCGTACGTGGAAAATCGCGGAATGGAACAGTACGGATTCGCTCGAGCGCGTCGACGGCGCTGCGGTTGAAGGCTTGCGCTCCCGTAAGAGACGCCTGAAGGATGGAATGAGTTTTCCGGACGATTTAGTCAGGTATTTATTTGGCCTCCCCCGCGCGCTCCCCCCGCACCCTTTCCCCCCTTCCCACCTCTTACCGACATCTTCGCGGTTCTCGCTCCCGAGACTATCTTCCGGGAAATGCCTGACATAATGTAGCATCGTCGAGCTATGTGCTCTTACCTTCCCCCCCTCGCGTCTTACCCTCCTACCCTCCTATCCTTCTCAACCGCTCTTCCGGTTTCCCTCGTTTTCCGCCTTTCTATCTTTCTTCTCGCGGTAACGTCAATGTCTTTTCTCTATTCATCATTTCTCATCTTTATCGATTCCTATACTGATCTTTGAGATGGAGCTGTATAAGTTATTTTTAAAGAAAATACTAGTTGGTCCATCACTGCCACATCGAACAATTTCCGTAATAATAATATTATTTATTAACATGTAATATCATTTACATTTCTAATTTTTATCAGTTTGCTTTTCTTTATATTTATTATTTTCTTTTTTCAATGGTCGCATTTATCTATTTTTCCACATGTTCCTTCGTCATTTATAAGATATGCGGTAGAAAGTAGAGAAAGAACTCGGCGGTTCAAGTTAGCGGGAGATAAGGAATGAGAGAGAGAGAGAGAGAGAGAGAGAGAAAGATAGTCTGCAAATTGCCACGCATCGCATCATCCCTTGGGATCGTGCAGCCAGCTCTCGCCGAAGATGCGGCGAGAGTATCGTGTCGCGTTCATCGGTGTGAATTTCTATCAGTCGCGGCGACGGAGACTACCTTTATCGTGCAATAGGGAATCGCGCTACGAAATTCGATCACGATCGATTGTATCGAGCATATCTCTGTGCTGGAACTTTAATATCATAAGTTATTGCAGCAACCAATTTTGAATGTAACGCGACGCTCCGGATAGAATCTCGATATCTAATAACTATTTTACGAAAATGTTTAAATTATTAGGATTGATTTAACGGTTCGTGATTTTTTTTCCGCGTCTAAAATTCCCGATTTTTCTGTGAAATTTAAAGCTTGTCAGGTATCGAGGTGAACAATGGAGAAGTTGTGAAACGTTAAATGACGAATACTTAGTACTCCGATGACGCGTTTCACCCGCTGACAGTGATCTCCGTAATATCGCGTGACAAAAGAATCACAACGATTATAAATTCGACACGAATCGCGTGACACAGTCGCTGCGAGGAAACATGGAGAGATGGGTATAAAGCGAAAACGCGTTACAAATGCTATTTACATTGTGAAGGAAATCGATTTGATACACAAAGTATCGAAGTGTCGCGCGCGATGCAAATCGGAAACCTGTATATTTAAAGCTTTAAACCTATTTAAAGCTTTTAACGAGCAAACGAACGTCGCTCTACTTCCGCCACGGTTCGTCTAATCAATACGAATTTTTATTTATTGGAGGATTAACGACTCTCATTCGAACTTGAATCGAAATGCGCGCTCTAACGCGGGAATGGAAATGATAGCGGGTCAGAAGTTTACGAGATCGCGCGGCCTGGGAGAGGTTTTCACCACGTTGCAAAAAATTTCCATTTGCGATAATACCCCGGGTTTGCGCGATGGCGCATAATCGATTTTCTCACTGCTCATCGTAATGTAAAAAGATAGGAATATAAAATTATTCTCTCTCTCTTTCATAATAACCGTTACACACTATTCGCTATGTTATTAAACAAATATTTTCCATTTCTTTTTATTCTCTCTCTCTCTCTACTTCTTTATTCTCTCAACTTATTACTCTTTGACTTATTCGACTCTTCTGCTATTATCATCAAATCCGAATTACTATCTCTTAAATGCTAATTGATTAATAGAATTATAATACTTTCTTGAAAAATGGTTATATCATATTTTCCAATAATTATGATTTAATAATATAATAAAAAATGATTTATTACTCATTATAATGATATATGGAAATGCCAATATTATACACAACATTGATTTGTAAAACATAGATACAAATATTATTTAAATTATATATTGAAAAGTATCTCAAGAGAGTAAATCAATATATTGAAAAATAATGACGCGCAATTAAATTTTACATTTGTCTTTTAAATTGATATTTAATATGAAAATTTTACGCAATTTCTGAATAAAGCCTTTTATATATAGATATAATTTTTCATAAAATATAATATGAAAATCTAATCCTCTCTTTTCTGTTTGATATATAAACTCTTATATAAATAATCAATGAAAAAGTAGAATTAAAGAGAATATGATTGTATTTATAAAAATGTATAGTGCTTATATCGTGATTGTATTTCAAGAGAGAGAGAGAGAGAGAGAGCGATGATATACACAAAAAAATTGTTATCTTTTTACTCGAGTCTCGCTGCATAAATGACAAAAATGACTGCGTATTAACAGCAACGCGTTATATTTGGTTAAATTCGTAATTTATTTCTTTTTCGTTTATTGAGACGATATATCGCATCTTATATATGAAACGCATTTTATATTACACGGAGCATATTCACTATAATATACTCTACACGTCATCATCACGTCAACGTAACATCAGATATTCTTATATGGGGTTTAAATGTCGGCGACGATCCGTTTCTGCGCCCTACGTTGCTCCATTTAAGACTAATATAAGAATATTTGAGATCGCGTTACGTTGAGACATGTGATGAGATGACGTTATGTGCAGTGTGTACAGTGTATGAGTATATATGAACTTTCAGCTATTAACTCGACTCGTACACAACATCGTGAGCTATCGAGATGAATATTGTCGCTGCTATTTTAAAATTTTATAATCATAAAACACAGTAATAAAACAGTATAATAAAACATAGCTCGCGCACATACATACAGGACTGAAAATATATAGGACGAATCGCGGCAATGAAACGTGTTTTATTTAATTATTAAATACATGTAAGGAGAAAACGAGTTTTTTAACAGAAAACTAGATAGAATCTTTTTTATCTTTCTTATATTTTCTAATTCTTTAAAAAAAAAACTTTGATAAAAACTATTTTTTAAAAAAGTAATAGTATATAAATAAAAAAATGATTGCAAAATCGATATATGATATTCTATATTGGGGCGACAAAAAAAAAATGGTTTGAATGTTAGAAAGGTAATACAGAAATCGATACGTACATAGAATATATGCATCGTGCAATATCATCGTTGTTGGATTTAATGCAACACCCGCATGCTCGATCAGTATTGACATTTTATCCAGTCATCCTCATATTCTCTCTCTCTCTCTTAACATCGATTTGCCATAGAAACTAGATGTAATCGATAGGACATCTTTCCTTTTCGTTCTTTCCCATTGCTCGTCCTTGCTCTGTCGCACCCCCTCCTCGTTCTTGCACCCTGCTCTCTATCACACTTCCGCCATTCTTCCGCTCTTTCATAGCGCCGGCACTGTATGCGAACCGGACGAAACCACGAACAGAGATTAATCATCCGTCGATTTTAATATCGTGATCGCGCGTGGTATCTATGCTCTCCTCGGGGACAGGGTAGGGACAGGAAAAGAGAAAGAGAGACAAAGAAAGAGAGTCACCTAGCTCCTCGTAATTTATTAATTCATTTCTGCGAGCTTGGGGGTGCCCAATAATTCTAATTTGATCGTGGTCGTTAAGCGCTTTCCGATTCGGCCCTCGCCCTCCATGAGAGAAGGAGGGCGTAAAATTGAATCGGCGTCGTCTTACGTAAGTCGATGAGGCTTAAAGGGGTCGGACGAGTATTAAGTGACTCGACTGCGCGAGAAAGGCTGAGCGAAAAAGCCGAAAGAACGCGAGCCACCCAACCCACTTCCGAATCCATTTACGTGACGTCGCGCCGTTTCTTCGCAAGTCGCAGGACGAGCTTCATTAATGTCACGCTCGCGTTGTCAAGTACGCATAGATGTGTAGGTGTGCACGTGCATCAACAAGAATACACTCGCTTTCCTAATGGCCCCGTCGACCCGCGAACGTTTACATTTGTCATACGCGACATATGAAGAACACGCCACGACGCCGCGTCGTTTTTTCGAAGATTATCAAAATGAGACATTTTGGTGACGTTCCCTGCTTTGGAAAAAAGATCATTCTTTTTTTTTTATAAAATGTAGAAATGTTTAGTCCATGAAAGTTGCTTGTGTAAGCATAATGCGTTGCTTTTTAAGACGACTCTAATATAAAAGTGCGAGTGGACGTCGAGTACGAATTTTATAATTATGCAATTTATAACTTTTTGCAGCGATGTAATATAATAATTTGCAATTTAAACTCGTGTGTGAAAAATATTCGGACGTTCGTAGAAAAATAGAATTTAAAGTGTGCGAAGAGGGCGAATGTACTCGAACAATTACGTACTTTGCGCAAAAGTTTGATTTTGTGACAGAAAAATATTACATCCCTTTGTGCGCCCGAGGCGAGTTTCATTAACGTCACGCGCGTTATCAGAACACGATGTCCGCGCTGTAGGGCGTTTTTATTTCTTACGCGGATTTCAAAGAAATAATTCTCCATGCAAATATCTCAGCTCCGCGTTGAAATCGATCACGTGCAAACCGTGATGACAGAGTGATCGATCTCTAAATTGTCGGATGTATCTCGTACATCTACACGCGCCATTAAACGCGCGCACGTCGGTACGACCACGACGTTCATTATCGAGATTAAATTTCGACGTTGATTTTCTCGTTTCGCTCTCGGCATGCAATGTATTAACTTCGCCGCGTCATCTCGCAACTCTTATAGATGAAGGATGAAAAATTAAGAATTAAAATCAAATAAAGGATAGTGCAAGTCGATAAATGAGATAAAAATGTATAGAGAATTCTTAAGTCAAAATTCATATCTAATATATCTTTTCTTATCGTAAATCTTTGTTAACATACCAGATTATCAGACGTATGATAAATGATAATATATTAAAAACGTCTTTTATATTTTTTTTTTTAAATTTTTAATATAAGAACATTTCCATTTTTTTTTTTGTTGCATTTTATTCATTCTTTCTTATGTACGTCATTCAGTCAGACAGCTGTCAAAATTCGCGATGGAGATTACTCGCGAATTCAATTGCAAGGATGTGTAGTTGGAAGGGCGACTTACTTGGACGCTTTTCGTTTAAGCGAGGTGGAAAATCGGAGGTCGCCGCGACAGAAAAATAACTCCTAAACGAGGCGGGTGCGACGACACCGGCGCGAATTTTCAGAATGCTGCAATCGGCATGAATGGGGATTAATTGATGGCTCCCCCCATCCCGGTTGTCGTTCGCGTCTCTCGCCGAGAGATTTTACAAATTTTCATTACACGCAAGCCAGTCGGCACAGGCGGTGGACGAATGGCGAAAGCTTCGCGAAAAAGCGTCGAGGACGTGCAATCTCGATTACTCGAGGCCGAGGACGAGCACAGCTTTACGGACAAACTCATTTCGGCATAACAAATTATTCGGGAAAATGGCGGGAATTGTGCGAGAGCGACTAACAAGAAAATAATTTGGTGTCGCGCGTTTTACGCGACGTCCCGAATTGTACGGAGAATATGACGAAATTTATTCACAGATTAATGAAGAAAATACTGTGTACTTTTAAATATGCATTCGAATCATAACGTCTAAATATTTAACCTCTGGAAATTCCGATAATTTACTCGTTCTCTTTCTAATTATAATAGAAATTCTCTAATTTTAATCATTTATTTTTATTAAACTTTGTCACATATAAAATATAATAAAAAAAAATGCATAGATTACATGTTATCTAAAATAAAAAAAGATTATTTAAGAATACAGTAAATGAAAATGGGAGCTTGTTTAAAATTGCAATGTTAAAAATTAAAGTGATGTAAAGTCAGCGAAACCTCGAGAAATCCTATTTTCTCGACGATATGGATATTCACCGAGACTGTAACCTTTGATATCGGGATCTGGAGACGAACCGAAACATCGAGTTCATCGATACCCATGAATATTGATCAGCTGTCGATTAGAACGCCTTTTCGCCTGAGGCAAAGGATCGTCTATACGATCCGACGAAGAAAAAGTTTGACGAGGCGTAACGAGTCGTGGCGTACTTTTTACAAATCTTTTTATAGACCCCGTCCAATATAGAACCGCGTTAATTGGATGAAAGTAAAGTCGAGAATAATGGATTATATAATATAACATATCGCGTTCATAATCCGCGAAACGCGCGTGATACAAATCGCCAAGAGGCACTTGAAATAATTCAAGATGACAGAAAGAATTTCCTCCGACACGGTGTTGAGGTGTATAAATAGACTTAGCTGCGTAAAATGTTATCGTTTAGCTTTATTCATTTCGCGAAAGCAGCACGAAGCGCCTGTACACATTGTTGTTGCGGTAATCTTTTTTCTTTCTTTGAAATGGAACAAATGGATTTAGTCGTGTAAGGATTCAATTATGTTCTTTCGCGAAGATAAGGAAGAATTTCTTAAGGTAAAAGCGCGGTCGCGTAATTGCTTTCTTTGCGTATCGACTTCTGTGATTTTAATCTCGAATTCGCGGGTAATTCTGAAAAGATCGCGTTAAGAATATTCCATTTTTATTATACGCAATTATTACGTTATGTATATATATATATATATACACACATAGTCGCAATGTTTAGTTTTCCACTGTCATAATTTATATACATATTTTTGCATTGCGTTGCGCTTTTATATTTTTATTCATAATTAAAAATACGATAATTGAAAATGTAATTCAGGAAAGAGATAACATCATTTTACGTCGCATGCCGGTTTTTTATTATATAAAGTAAACTCGATAATCACCGATCCGTGATCGCAATCCGATATTTTTATTATAGTCGATATAAAAAATATAATTTTTTTTTTATAAAACATGTTACCATGGCAAAAAGCTATTATTTGCATAATTGCGTCGGTAAATGGCTCCTGCTTACGTTTAGTATAATGTATAAGTAAAGATACTAAAAAATATATGTTTTATATTACTAATTGTACAATTGCTTTTATTAACGCGTTTTGATGAAAAATTATCCTATTTTTTTTTTCTTTTTTTTTTTTGTTTACACTCATTATTTATCGCTTACACAGTCCACGTTTTAAATCGATAGTTATTCAACGCGAAGATATAAAAATTATTGATGAGAGGAAAGTTTTTTTAAATTATCGAATAAACCTGGAGAGCGCACCCTCTAATGTAATGATATCTTCTTCCATTTAAGATCGCAATAAAGAGACAAAAATGCGCCAGGCAAACGGCGCCATTCCGATCCTCGTGCAACTACGTCGTTGTCGTTTCAGCACCTTCTTGGACGACCGGCGACTCTTAGGTTCATGAAGTGCTCGAAATACACTTTGCAGTTCTTACACGTAGAATATACATATGTACCCGTGAGTGTGCGAGCGACGATATAAGACCGGGCGATAAGGCCGTTTCAGCGAAGCGCTATCGTCGTCGTAACCGTTTTCGTAGGCTAACACACACTACGACCTGTGTAAGTAATCTTCGCATACAATTGCTTCGCTGGCAAAGTAGACGATAATGACGAGTATAAGAAGTGGCGCATCTAACTAGATGTATTATCCGCGATTCCTTTCTCATTTCGTGAAATTAATTAAAATTTTAAAATCCGATAAGATATATTCAGAAATCTCTCATTTTCTGACAATTATTTTGATTTTAAAAACTTTTGATATATATAAAATATATCTTAATGTATGAATATAATTTTAAAATCTCTACAATTTATGATCTTTGCACGATTGTATAATTTTTGTATTTTTTAAAATCTTGATTTAAATGATGATTTATATTTAAATATTAAAATATTACCTGACACATATGATAAAGATTTTATTAAATATTCTGTCAAACAAATAATATTTTTTATTAATTTTTAAATTTATTTTTAAAAGAAAATAAAACTCTCGAAGAGAGCTGAACGCGTCGAAGCAATGATATTTACACACCGATAGGGAACAACCGAACGATAACGAGCGCGAAAATTGTTTCTGCCAACTAATACATGCATGTAGATGGTGTGTCCGCGCCGCGAGTAATTAATTTACGGACGCAAGATAAAAATGGTTTATTAAATGCCATCCCAAATGATTTGTCGCTGGCATTCGGCCCGAGAACTTCGGTTGATGCGGTTAACGCGATGAACTGACCGAAATGTTGCAAGTCCCGCATTAAATTGCATGGCGTAGGCAAATTGAAACGGCTTATTTTATTTTAACCGCAGATTGAATTGCGTTAGGTATAATAATACATCGCGGTTTTTAACATGTTTTGCTGTAGTAATCCGGTACGCGAGTTATATTAGTACACCATGTACTGATTAAGTTACACGCATCAATCATGACATGTCAAAAAATTGATTTTGCCACTTTGTTTCTGCCATAACTAGTTTTTCTATTAAATCCGGATATATTTCACATAAATTCAAACACATACACTGGTTTCAAATCCATGATTTGTCATTATTATTTAATATTTAGAAGGATATTTAGTTATCAGAATTTTAAGATAATTTAATAAACACTTCATATTTTTTTAAATAAAATTATATTAACGATTATTTATTATTATATATGCTAATGATTATATCTATTTTTATTATATTTATTGCAATTGCGATTAAAAGAAGCCGCAATTTAAATTTGTTTACGGTTAACAATTTAATACGAAAATAAAATGTATATTTTATTAGAAAATCATATATTTCTACAAATATATATACGTATAAAAATATAAAAAGCTTCCATGTTTCGTATTACCGATATACCTATATAACGAGAACTTTTCTCTTTTTCTGTTACAGAAGAGCTATCTTGACGAACCCTGACTTACTGGCGAGCACATCGTGGTATCGATTGTTTGAGAATGATTTTTGGGGAACACCGCTGACGGAACGCGGCTCGCACGGCAGTTATCGGCCGCTTTGCGTGGCCACCTTTCGTCTGAATCATTCTCTTGGTGGCCTTGAACCCTGGGGCTACCATCTGGTGAATGTAGCGTTACACGCTGCTTGCACCATTCTCGTAGTCAAGGTTGCTAGAAAGGTGAGTGTGACCACTCTTACTTTCTTTGAGTTACAAATTTTGAAAATCTCCCTTTTGAATGAAAATAAGCCATGAATTACGATAGAAATAAAAATTTTAGCTAAACGCGTGTGCGAAGAAAAAAAATTACGTCGCAACAATCTCTTTCAAAGAATATAAATTTTACTGCGAAAAAAGTTAATGGTGACACCTGTAGAGCGTACATCACATGGGAGTTTTGATAATATCTGACGATATACGTATATATAGTGACTGCCAGAAATATTATAAAATTTTAAAAAGTCTGTTCGATGCTGAAGTATTGTCGTTAACTATATTTTTCTATTGGAATAATGATCGACATATTAATAGATTAACATTAAAAGTTTGAGATATATTTAAGTGATAAATTTATTATTAAAAAATTATTAACCAATTATGTTTATTTTTGTTTTTATTATTTGCAATACAAGAGAGCAATTCTTTCAATTTATCAAAATTTAGGTATCTATTTTCATTAGATATATTTTTTCTTCCAAAATTTATATCACATCAACTTACGTGATTTTGTCGGAAGAAATTAAGAGCACGATATGCTTCACAGTAAAATGCATATTATAAATTCATTTTATTATTAATTAACTCTAGATCCGTTTTATATTTGAAATAAAGCCGCAGAGATACTTATTATTTTATGTACCGGAATATATCTCCGGAAAATTGTCAATGGTGAAATTTAAATAAAGACGAAGGTTTCGCTTAACTTTGGCAAAAGCCTACTGCGCGGTTTTCATTTTACGACGTCACTTCGTTTTAGTTAGCTTGGGATTTCTCTTATTCCGAAGGCGCCGTAGGGCGGTCATGAAAAGGAACTGTAATGGTGATTCGGCGTAACTGCACGCGAACATCTCGAATAGAACTTCCGGATACGTTGGAGAAGATCAAAAGAACCGCGGCGAGGACCTATCATCCTAATGAGATTTTAATTTTACATCACCTCTTTCGGTCACCGTGTTTAACTTGGAGTATATTTAACTTGAGTGTGGCGCTTTGAGGAATCGCGAAAAATACAATATAATTACATACATAATAAATTATAAAGTTTAATTATAACTGTACTACTTTAAATCAAATTTAATTATGTGTATTAATAAAGTATAATTTTATAAGCACTGAAATCTGTATATTAAATTTAATTACATTTTTACTAAATTATATAAAAATCGATGGTAACATATATGTATACACGGACTCAAATGTTCCGGTCTAAATTTTGAGATTTTATAGGAAATTTAATTTTGAACAAAAAGTTTTCAATAAACATAGGTCAAAAAATGCTTGCTTAAAAGTTTACGCTCAAAAATCTCTGAAATTACACAATTTCCCTAATATTTATAAAAAAAATATAAGATAATCATGATTTTAGAAATTTTTGAGCGCTAACTTTTTAAGGAAGCATTTTTTTTGTTTATTAAAAACTTAGTTCACAATTAATTTTTCTATAAAATCTCAAAGTCTGGCCAGAATGTTTGGGTCCCCCTTGTATAAGATTGAACTACACATAAAAATTAATTATGCAATTTTGATTAAATTTAAAATGAACTAAAAATAAATCAGAACAACTAGTATCAAAGTAAATAATACCGACAAGTTGTTGAAATGAAATAGAAAAATATTTCAAGCCGATATAGCAAAGTAACATTAGATACGAAACTATTAGAAATGGAAAGATTCCACCAGAATTCTCTATGTAAATCCTTAGCGCATTCTTGGAACCGTGAAAATAAGCAGTAATATCTCAGTTGCATATCATTTTATAAGTTCATTAGCAACTCAAATCGTTTTAGCGCGTTATTATGAGCGCGCAAGAGTATGAAGAGCCGCGTTAATTTAATACACACAGCACTTTGCTGAGTAATGAAACTGTCACACTAATTAACTGAGTCTAAGTGTATTAATGAAGGTACTTCTCGTACTTCGAGAGCAACGTTTTGAGTTATATGCGTGTTATTTATATCTCCCGTATGGCATTCCTCCCACGCGATGTTTCTCTTCGCTTTCGATTCCGAAGATTTTCCTTCCGAGCCATTTCGTCGCCATCGATTTCCACCGGCGCGTGAAAAAAAATATACGACATTTATACAATTTCCCTGCTCGAAATTCCGCCCATTTCATCGCATCCTTTATCTCCTTATTGCAAAAGTGCATCGGAATCGTATAATTTTTGAATACTATCATCAAAATGATCACCAAGCGTGCGAAACTACGAATTGTGCTTTTTTAAATTTTCACATATTTAACATTTTTTTTTGTTGATATTTTCATTCACTTTTATTTTATTCATCTCTCGAAAACTTCATGATTTTTTATACTGACAATGGGAACATGATTATATTTTTGTCAGTATAGATTTTGCTTAACATTGATATTATTTCAATAAATATATATCAATTTATATTAAAATTTTAACTTGAAGGCTTCAGAAAAATCCGAAAAATGTAAAAAATTTTTAATATTCTACTCGTTAATTAAAATAGATCGTTAATTATTACTCTCCGTTTGCTCGACAGAGAATTAAATTGAAATTCAAGTCAAGCGATCCTTGTAACTGAGTATAGGTAATTAACGGTTAAGTTAATTAACCCCGCTACTCGTCGCTTGAAGGATTGCCTCCCGAAACGTTTACATGTGTACCTTACGAGATACCCGCAATTACACTTTACAGGTCCTGCCAGGAAGGAGCAATCTTGCGCACGCGATCACGGGTTTCCTGTTTGCGGTCCATCCCATTCACAGCGAGGCTGTGGCCGGTATAGTCGGACGTGCCGACCTTCTTGCTTGCTTCCTGACCTTGACATCTTTCCTGACATACTCGGCCCATTGTAATCGCACGAGATCACCGTTTCCTCTGCTACTGGCCTTGATATCATCGACACTGGCTACTCTCGCCAAAGAAACTGGTATATCGTCTCTGGCTCTGTGTCTTTTGTGGGAGCTGTGTCGCGGCGAGCCAAGTCGAAAGGTAAATGATTATACTAATTTTATTACCGACATCAGGCGTTTTTGATCATCATATCATCATATCAGAATTGCTTCATTTGCAGCAGCTAAATCAAAAGATGATTCAGGAACATTTTTCGATCTATTTAAGATACATTTTAAATTGTCTTTGAAATGTAATCTTTCCAGATTACAATTTGCATACTTTTACCATTTTTGTTCTGAAATCTTTAAGCGTTAAATATATTTGTTTTAAATTTGTTGTTTGTCAACTTAAATTTAAAACAAATATATTTAACGCTTAAAGATTTTAGAACAAAATATAAGTATAAAAAATAATAAGAAGTTAAGTTTGATAAATCCGAATGCAAAAATGTAGCCGGATTATCTAAATATTTGAATTGCTTGTAATTAAATATATAATTTCATTTTTTTTCAAATAAATATTGACATTGAACATTTAAGTAAACGCGTTTAAATGTTGCAAACTAGTGCAATGTAAAAGTATCGCACGAAACTAGGAGTAAACAGGATCTTTATAATAAGATGATCGAATAGGATTTTGCGAGTCGATATTTACAATTTGCGGATGTGTCGCACGATTTGCGTTCCACGATTATAACGCGCGAAAGCGGCGCGCCGTCGTTTACTCGCGCGTCTCGTCTCGCATTTCGCGGAGCGTGAAAGTTTCGACAGGGAAACAAGGCGGAAGACGGACAGAACCCCGCGTGCTCACATACGGATTCGGAGAAGCGTGTAACCGATAACGCAGTGCTCGTTGCAAGGCACTGCATCTTGCCTACATTCTGGCGAAGACAGCAAGCTGATGCACACACGGTAAGCCGCCCATCTTCAGGGCGCCTATACTGTCGTCACTTATCCGGCCTCCCTGTCTCTCTCTCTCTCTCTCTCTCTCTCTCTCTCCCCTCTCGCTTCCTTCTCTTTCTCACACGATCCCCGAAATCCCCGTTTGCCTTCTCCTTTTTCGCGCACATTGCATCCGGATGCACCGGACGCCTCGCGTGATGCATGACGTACGCCCGTCTCTCCCCCGACAACGGTAGATTGGAGGGGTGCCAAGAGGATCGTCGCATCTTCCGACGCCTCTCTGAATGCCATGAGGCCTCTACCCGTCCTCCCTTCTTTCTTTTCATTCCCTTTTCTCCCATCTTCGTATATTTCTCTCCTTATTATATTTCCGTCTTTTCCTCGCGTTCGCCGTCTACTGCATCTCTCTGCGGCTTTCATTCCTTTCTCGTTCAGTTCGGAGTATCCACTGTGTGCAAACCGTTTGCACCGTTTCCCACCAAGATAGCCTGCAGTCGAATGCGCTTCGATGGCGAATTAAGGATTAAATTCTAGGAGGAAACTCCAAGTGTAAATGATAATTTTTTGTGAGGGTTAAAATTTTGAATCAAGGTATCTTTTTTATTAAATAAAAAATTTTTAAAAAGAAAGCATCGAGATATTTTTTTTTTATGCGAATCGCAAAGTCTAAAACGAAAATGCCTCGTCCAAAGCGGAAATGTCACCGCTGGTAGCAATACTTTTTCGTTTTCTACTCGCTTTGTTCGGTCGCGCGGAAATATGCGTGGATCGACGGAAACTGCAGCGAAGCAGGGAGACAAACGAGACGTGACGTTCCGCAGATGAGAACTAGAGCTGGCATGGACGCGAAAAGCACGCGAGAAGGGCGGCGAGCGGAAATTTATTAAGTTACGATCGAGCTGTCCGGAACGATCGCGAAATAATTGGAAAAAATTTGATTTTCAGATTATCGATTTGAGGGAGAGTATCGAACACGGGCGGCTAGATATCTCTTCTTGAAATATCACCGCGATGTTTTTAAATCCGGCTCTGTGACGTTTGTTTCGTTTTGGATGCTTCGTTGGGCATTTTATCGGAGATAAAACAATATCGCCACGAAGCGCAGAAAAGCCACGATAAGTGGTGGAATTACGACAATTATAGCGCACCCTCGATAATCCTCAGTATATTCGTAGCTAATTCCGGTATATCCAGTATATATACCGGAGCAAGGATTATCGAGACGTTGGGATAGCTCATATTTGAATATATATATAATCATATTGTTAAAAAAAAATTTGATAATGGCGTTATACGATGAATAAAATTTTCAATATTAAATCGTGGAAAAAAGAATTTATTTTTATTCGAAATTAAAACGAACGATCGAATAATAGAAGACCTGTCATCTGTCTCGGAAATTGTCCGGTGTCAGATTAATTTTCCAGAACAATAGTCGACGAGTAAATTAACATTAATCGCGTGATGTTACACGGACTTTGCGAAACATACAGAGCGCCTTATTGTACGTAATACGGATAATTGTCGCTGTCACAGGAAGTCTTTATAGCAAAAGTTTTGTTCAGGAATTAGCGGTTACGGAACCGCCAGCGCGCCGCCCAGATGCAGCCGCTCGCATCGCCCCGGAAAATTACATCTTACGGTTGTAACGAACTTGGCGGAAGTTTGTACGAAGCGCGACGTATCGTTCGTTTATTAAGGCGAGTTTTAAACTATTCACGGCCATGCCTTGACAAATCTTCTCGTGTATAGTGTCTCTTTCCCTTTGCGATGTTTGAACTCGCGGGCCCAGGAAACTTCGAAATAATATGAAATTGGAATGGAGAGGAGAGTTGGGAGGGCGGAGGAAAAATGGTAGAGTAAAAGGGCAAGGGTAATGCGAAGTAATAAGGCGTATACCGGAAGCAACGTGCGGTAAAACGCGCGCGCGCGCGACACCGTCCTTAAACACAACGACGTGGCATTCAATTTCGCGTCTAACTTTTTTAACGAACTTTGCGGCGCACTTTGTGCCAGTTCTCATTCCAGTCGTCGGAGATATGAGACGAATGTCTCGGCACTCGGTGAAAGAGCGTAATCGTGCTTAACGTGAATTATAAATTCACCGCAAACTATTATTTCAGCCTGATCCGACTGTCTGTGTAACTTTCGAATCGCGTTTCCAACCACGATTACCGCGCAGAGAGATTTCATTATGATTTTTCGCGCCAATTTTGTGCAGTTCAATTTAATTTAATAAAAAATTATTCTTTTAGCTTTATTATATTTTTCATAATATAAAAGAGAATTTGTGATTATTTTTTTATAAACACACGTTATAGAAAGTCGAATAAAAATATCGATCATGATATAAATTTTTTTTCTGTCAAAAAAATTATTTAATTAATTTTCATTTTTTTTTAATAACTAAAAAACTTTAGAATAATATTTATTTCGCATTACATTAATGAAAATAGCAATACTTAAATAATTAAACTGACTCGTTATTTTTGCTTCATAAATTCACCTAAGAATTCTATATAATCGGATCGCTTGCGCAACGCAAAATCTTCCCCTACCATTATTCAATAACATTTTGCTTGTCCATCGCGAACGGTGAAGGGCGCAACAAAGCAACTGTTATTCCTTCAGGTTTCGTCAACATGAGCATTGTACGATGAAACGCGTCTTATTCGCCGATTTGTCGGACAAACGATTTTCTCCTTTCCATCCATCCGAAACCACCTTCCGGTCGGATGCGATGCCGCGTTCGCCGAAGCAAACATCGTCTCGACGACTGTGAAAGCTTTCATACTTCCAATTCGCTTCTTTTTCCTTTATGTTTATTCATGGGAAAAAAAGGAGAGCGCAAGCGCGCCGTAGCAATAGCGGGAACAACGTATACCCGATGAACTGACAACAAAAATAACCATCGCGTTATTACGGTATCATATTTCCCGAGATACCCCCTCGTAATGCGTTTCTACGGTACTTTTATTATTTCTGTACACACCTGCGAGCAACACATGTATCTTACACGCGCACGTGTGTCGCAACATAATATACGCGAATGCACATATGTGCTATCCTTAGCTGGATTATTTTAAATCTACAACATCGTTCTCCTTATATCACGGCAAAAAAATAATGTATTATATTATGAATCAACTAGAGTAAAATTTATAATCAATCGATTGCACAACTGATTCTTATCTAACACATATTTCTCGATTAAGATCTCTGCTATATAATTGTCAAAAAGGCACTTTAATCTTTCGATTTTCGCTGCTGCAAATCTTTTAAAAGAATTAATGTACTCGAAATAAATTTTGTAGTTTCTTCGTAATGCATGACAATACATTGTTATATCCCTTCTAATTTGACCTAATCTATATGCACAACGTGCATGGTTGTGCAATCTCCAAGCACGGCAATCATCATCCGATGGAGGGTCGGAATTACACGAGCAATGACATATCTGTCAAACGTCGAATTTCAGGGCAATTGCGGATTCACTCGGGGCCGCAGCGTCGGCATTCTGTCGGGCGGTCTGGCACTGCTCGCACTGGGTCGGCTCAGGCTCGCAGGCAACAGGCCCGAGTTCGCGAGCGCGGACAATCCGGCGGCGAGGCATCCGTCGCGACTGACGCGCGGCCTGACGTTCCTGTATCTACCGGCGGCCAGCGCGAGAATGCTACTGTGCCCGAGCACGTTGAGCTTCGACTGGTCGATGGACGCCGTGCCGCGCATAACGAGCTTGTTGGACCCGCGTAATCTAGAATCGGTGTGCCTGTACGGCGCCCTGATCGGTGCCGCTTTCTGGGCCGTCAGGGGTCTGCGACGACGTCGACGTAACTCGTCGTCGACGATGGGTCAGCAGGCGTATTCGACGCGCGCGGCTACGTCGTCCAGGTGTCCCGTGTGCGCCGGTAGACGTACCGGCGGCTGTCATACCGATGGCTGCAGGGCGGCCAACAATAACAACAGTCCGCTCGGCGATTGTCATTGTGCCAAGAGGCCAAGCAGTAATTGCGGCGTTAACGTCGGTGGCCGACAAACGGCGGCCACCGCAGTCGCTGTCTCCCTGGGCTTCCTCGTGCTCCCCTTCCTACCGGCGAGCAATCTCTTCTTCTACGTGGGCTTTGTCATAGCCGAGAGGATATTGTACCTGCCCAGCGTGGGCGCCTGTCTAGTCGTCGGCGCCGCCGTGTCCGGATGTTATCGGATAGCGAGGAGAAACGGGTCCAAAACGCGCGGCAGGGCGGTACTCATGGCGACGGCGATTCTCATCGGCGTGATGTCGGCGAAGACGCTCGTGAGAAACGCGGACTGGAGGGATGAGGAGAGCTTGTACAGGTCCGCGTTGCACGTCAATCCGCCGAAAGGTAAGCGATCGATTAATATTATCCGGATATTTAAAAAGAACCGTAAAGGAGGCACACGATTAAATTCATAAATGTCGACGAAAGCTAGAAAAATTTTTTCTATTTTTCTTTTAATTTAATTTAATTTTCTATATATTTTCGAAAGCTTTTAATATATTACAAGATTTAGAATGGAAAAAGTTATATATAGTCTATATTATTAAAAGTTTTTAAAAGTTTGCGATAAAAAATTTCAAACTCAATGCCCGTGCACGACATAGAATTTTAGGTTCAGAAATTAGATGAAAGTTTTCGAGAGATCGACAATATTTTATGTACGTTGATATATACAATATTAATAATTTAGTGCAGAAAGAAAGAATTAACGTGAAAGAAAATGTGATAAATGAGGGGAAAAAAAGGATGATTGATAAGACGGAAGAGATATCGAGACATATACTAATTTTTCATCAAGTGAAATATTATAGTCACGTAAAAAAAAAAAAAAAAACTCAAATTTTTCACTGAATAATATATTTTTTCAACGGCTATGCGATCTCACGCATGAACTCGATTCGGTATCTCGCAAAATGTTGTCATTGCCGATGACATTTTTATCAGCTGCGCCCGTTCCGTCGTCGACCACGAAGTCTTTAAATGCAGTATTTATAAGAATGTATATCTCTTTATATACGCGAGGGACGTAAAAAGGAAGAAGAACAACCGATATGTCCGCCGTGCGTTACCTATTCGCCGGACGGATTAAAGACATAAAGATAATAAAAACGCTGTGCGCGCGTTAATAATAAAAAGCCATTGCGCGTTGATCGAGGTCCGATAGGCGCGTCGTCGCGACGAAATATACGGCCACGTAAAAATGAAATTTCCCCTGCCAGCCGATAGGGCCGACGGATATCACACGCCGCCTGTTTTCTCGTTATAACGGCGGGGCCATTGTGCCACCGGCATGTGTATGTGTGTGTGTGGCACTATCCCGTTTGTTCATCTTGCACCTCGACACAGGCAACTATGCGCCTACCGTGTCCATAAAATCGCTGAGAAGATGAATACACGGCATGCAACGAAGGCCCCGTCTGACCCTTCTCTGTCTTTTTCTACTGCACCGTGTTTCTCTTCTATCCTCGGATGACTCTTTTTTTAATTTCTCGGGGGTCTTGTGTATTTTAATGACAATGAATATATATTTTAACTTGTTATATCTGTTATATGTATAAGCGACAAATTTCTGGATTTATTTATTCGCAATTGATAAATATTTGAGTTATGCAAGGGTTAAGGTAGAAAAAGAATTTTGATGGAAGTTTCTCTTAAAATGATTTTTTATAAAATAATATGTAGGAATTTATTTATATGTAGAATTATTTGTATAGGAAACGAAATATTTATAGCAAAAAATAAATATAAAATTTTTACTATGTATATAGATTTTATTTAAAAATAATTTATTTTAAAATAAAAATTGCAAAAAAATAATGTAAAATTTTAATTCTCAATGTCGATTAGCTAATAAATACTGAAGCAAGAGAATTTGATTCTTTTATACGATTGCTTGTTGCACTGAAAAAATTATCAATTTTTTTTTTTCCTCATTTCCTTGCTCTATCTTTCATATTTTTAATCTATCTGACAGAAACGTCTTACACGAGCGTATAATAATATGCACGCGCGTTAAAAGCATATGCGAGTTTCTCGTTTCTCCTCATCTGTCGGGAGGGAGTTCTCCCTTTAATGCACCCTTCTAATCCGTCCGTACCCTTTTTCACCTTTTATCCACTTTCATACGACGCTTATCCTCCACGGTGTACTTTTTTGTAATTATTTTAACTTACAGCACCGCGTAACTGCTCCGACCGGCTTTTCTTTCGCTGGCAAGAATTTTTGTTTTGTTTCTGTATAAAGCACTTCATCCGCGCGATACAATGCGAGTATATTATCAGAAATGTATCGAATTTATGTCATATATTAATGTTTCTTTCTCCTACAATTATTGTCGATTACATTCAATTTATTGAAAAATTATTTATGACATTTCTCTATCTTTATTAAGAATTATTTTTTATCTTGTTTATTAAGAATTTATTTTAGAATTGCAAAGAGAAATATTTGTTTCTATTTTTAAGAATGGATTGACAAAGGAAAGACAGATGGATATTTGGTTTTTAAACTCGATACATATGGAGCATCGACGATATAAGTTACTCGATTCTTCCTTTACATAGGTTTTCTCTTGGAACGCCATCCGTCTTTGCCACTTTTTATACTTTATCCGCTCCATTTACTTTCATGATAATCTAACGATTGATTGCACGATTTAATCTACCGGACAGTAGTTCGTATTAATTGCGCCGCACATCAGCACTGCGCATCTGTTCCACATCATCGATCGCATTATATTATTTTAAGATTATCTTACCCTTCACTTTTATATTATTTATGCATGTTTGTTCGATCAATAGAGAGTTCTAAAATCAAACTTTGCGCCGACGTCAGCTTTTATTCTACTCCTAATGTTTAAATAGAATATTTAAACAAAAGTTGATTGACTAATAATCAGAATTATTTTTAATAACATATATAGAAATAATAAGTTTCTCTTGTTAGAATTTTTAAGAAGTAAATTCTAATTTATTAATGTAGAAGAAAATTTGTCAAGCATGCTTATATCAAGCTTTGATCCCGAAAGCTTACGCTCTCCTTTCTTTCTCTCTTTTTTTTTCTTTTCCCTTTTTCTATCCGCACATACCCACGTTTTTTAAATTAACAGCTCTCGCCTTAATTCTCCGCGCCCGGTATTTGCCAAGCGTTCTCGCGAGAGAGCACAATAATCTCGCCCTTTCTCCTAGAATGATGCTTTCCATTCTCGCACACACACACACACATTCAATCTCCCGTCGTCCATTTGTTTTAAATATCCTCGCAAAGAGAGAAAGGAAAAAAGTCGAGCGAGGAAAAGCGGATAGAAGCAATGCGGTGGAAGCGAGCTAGCGGTCACGCGAGCTGACGCCGCCACGACGCGCTACCACCGGCGCCAACGGCGCGACGTCACAGCGTGTTTTAATTGCGCCGACAGAAATTGCGTGTTACCGTGTTAACAGGCTGCTCCGCTACGAGAAATAAATTTACATTTTGTTGGTTCAGGTCGCCGACGCGCGCGCTTACGCGCGCGTATTCATCAGATATATCCGTGTGCCTTTCCCGCTCGACTCTTCGCGTCCTTCCTGCTCAACAACCTGCACCCAGTGGCTGCGCTGCACGCATCCTCCCCTTTTCTCCGTCGAGCTCACGAAGTTACTCTCACCATCGGGTTGACGTCCACTCGTTGATTTAACCCGCGTACAGCGACTGACGCCCGGCGTCGGCGCACGCTTCAGCATCGTTTTCCTCAGCTAACTGTGATTTCCACTGATCACGCGGCGCGATATGTCAATCACGATTAGGCGCATTCGCGAAACCATGTCAATGAAAGAGATTAAGAGAGAGATATTTGGATATTTCTGTCAATCTGTTCCAATCAATATTTTCAAAAAAATATTTCTGAAAATCTGTTCACGATTTAAAGCAATCGAAACGAAGAGAAAGTAAATAGATGAATTATTTGAAATCGTACATTTTTGACAAAATTATAAATTTATTATTGATGATTATTTTATTATTGATGATTATTTTATTATTGATGATAATTGTACTCAGTGCGTTCGTTACGTAGATATTTAATTCCGATTTAAAATGATTTCACTTTATGCATTTTGAATTTATCAAAATTAGTATCATTTAAGTAGGTCGAATTATTCTGTGCAAACTGCACCTCAAATATCCCATAATAGCACTGAAAGTGGAATAACGACGAAAATATTAGCCTTTATGTCTGGAAAGTGATGTATATAAGCGCGGTGTGCGTGCGCGCAGCATGTAACTATGTTCCCGGGGCACTTCCTACTGATCATTTAACGAGTTGAATATTCAACTACAAGCCGTGTACTAGAGCGAGCACGTAAGCAGAGAAATGATGGGCGGGCGTATCTTGATCGTGATAATTCTCAAGTAATTGCCGCTAGGATAATAATTAACACTGAAAACATAAGATGTATTTCGCACCTGTATATCGTGCCATCCGTTAATAATTACTCTTGATGCTCGCTAGCATTATTTTTTTATATAAACCATAAATAATTTCACAATTATTCTTTTTATTGCTATATTCTTCAAATATTTTTAAACTTATTAATTTTTTAAATATGTATTTATATTGATTTATTATACGATTGCACTTATAGATCATATTGATTTGAGATTTTTTTATAATATTTGATTAAAAATTAAATAAGATATTAAGCGAAATATTTTTTCTCCTCTTTCTAGCTTATGGTAATTTGGGAAGTATTCTCAGCGAACAGGGTCGAATAGCCGAAGCGGAGGAAGCGTTCGTCCAAGCTCTTCGCTATCGACCGAATATGGCAGACGTGCACTACAATTTGTAAGTACCACATTCTAATTTTCTCATTTATATTCTTTATAGAACGACATTAATGACATATCAAGCAAGTACGAAGATAACAAATTACAAATGCAATAACGCGCTGGATATATTTCCAACTTTGAATAATTTCTTAAAATCTAAAAAGGCTCTTGCTAGAAACAACATATTTTTGTATTCTTTCTATTTAAAATATATCTTAAAAATATCGTCAAATACCTTTAAAGATGAAATTGTTCTGCGAGTTCTTGTTATTAAATAACTCAAAATTTTTTTAAGTCATTGTTTTTGAAATATAGCTTTGCCGCGCCTCTTTAGAGATTTTAAACATGTTAAGGCTCTCTCTCTTAAATCATTTTTGTAAACAGCAATAATCGTTTGAATTTAACCCGCTATCGATGAATACGTGCGAATGTTGGTAAGAAGATTATCAGGCAATCCCCATATTTGATCTACTAATTTTATCTCGATTTTTTCTCTCCACCGCGATCCACCGCGCGAATATATATACCAAATATATTTGTTCGCTCGTTTGAAAAAGGGGAAACCCGGTGAGACTCTCTGTTTACTACTGCAGCCATATCGAGGAATGGCCATGAGCTTCTTAAGCACGTAATATCGGTCAGCGTATATTCCTTTCCGAATCTCTCTCCACGACGTATCAACGACTTCGTATAGAGCTTACCGAGGACAATCCCGAGAGAGTAACTGAAAGTCTCTGGGGTCCTTCGATCGACGCTCGTCATCTTTCGCCGCTCTATCTATTAAAGGTGAGAAAGGACGCGGCAACCTGTCAAGCCATTGAGTCGATAAGCCTGTCCCTCTGCCCGTTACTGATAAGCACGTACTACACGCCACGTACTTGGCCCATTATGTATCTACTATAAAGATCTTAGTACGGTACTCTTGCCGATTGAATAGAATGATCGAAGATGCTGTACTAATCGATAGCAAAATTAGTGGTCAGAAGCGAAATAATTTCAGGCCACGGAATAATTTCGAAGTAATTATTTTATCTCTTCCATTTTAGATTTATATCGAAATTATATAAAAGTTTCTTTAGATTATTTAATGCGAATAATGATGTACGATCGAATATTAATTTAGAATTTTTATTATGTTGCCATTGTGCATGTTCTTTCGATAAATTTTTGTGTAATTTACAACAAAAAGAAAATTTTATATATAATTTATAATATTATTAATACAATTACAATATATAATTAATATTAATTAACAATTAAATCATAATTATAATTACAATTAATTATTATACAATTATTATTACGAGCACAATTTACAATTAATAATGGAGGTAAATAGATATATCCGATATATCCAATGCCGATAATTGATATTAATAATATTAATTTTGAGTTTAACATTACATAAATTTATATAACAATATAATAAATATAATAAATATAATAAATATATATATATATTATATAATAATAATTAATTATAAATTTAAAAATATAAAATAAAATGTAACACACATGTGTTATATTTTCTTTTCTTGTTTTGATTTATTAAAAAAGTATATATATATATATATATATATATATATATATATATTATTTTTAAAATTTTTATAATTAATTTAAATTTTTCTGCAAGTTAATTCTTAATTTAAATTATAGGAAAATTTATTTTTAATTTTAATTTTTCTACAATTTTTTTAAAATTAATTTTCACTCTTTTTAGTTTACTTACATATAAATTTTATTTTATTGTTACAAATAAATTTTATTCTATTATTTCTAAAAAACAATTCAAATTTTAATTTTTAAAGTTTGCCTTAAAATAAGATTAAATTTTATATTATTTATATTTTAATTTTTTGTTTATTTTGCTAATATTTTAATAGTTTTAGTATTTATATTTTTAATTTCTAATAATTGAGTTAAATTAGTTCTAATAATTTTACCAAACCCCTACTTTTGCTGGCTAAACCAACAAGAATCCGGGATCACCGAAATTTTGGGGAGAATATCCTACTCGCGTGTCTTATTCGCGTGCCCTAATAAAATGCTCTAATAAAGTGCACCGTAGGCTTCCGTTGGGCCAGTTGAACCTACCTTTCGTTGATCCTGGCCATATTTATTCTGGCTACATCTAGCCAGAGATGTAGTTTTGATCTTTATCGGAGATCAATGAAGGAGAAAAATTCCTTCCACTGCCGGCTAATTACAGTCGCCGATACATGAGCATAATTTTATGCTCGTTAATGGCATGTTTGTCATGCATCATTTTAATATAACTTTATTTTACTCAATCTAATGGCAATTTATCAAAGATTACATAAAATAAAATAAATCAAACACATTTCTGTGCCGTATAGATAATTTGGCGATAATATTTATAATAATAATAATTAATAATAATAATTAATAATATATAATAATATAAGATTTAATATTTGTAATAATAATATAATAATATTTACATAATAATACTATAATAATATAATAATACTTACATATATAATATAATATAGGATACGCGTAGCGTATTTATGTATTGTTGTGATTAAGGATTTATGTATATCATATAATAATATTATATATGCAAAATTTTATTTTATGTAATTTTTGATAAATTGCCATTAGATCAATTAGAGATGGATGGGCTATGAAAAATTGTGACAAAATTGGCGCAACATAAAAATAATTATTTAAATAAAATTGAAAAAAATATTTTATATTTCTTTTAAATTTTTAATTTATATTTCAAATTATATTTCTAATACGTTTTAATGCGTATTTAAAAAGTCTATTGAAAGTTATTTCATTCAATCTATATATTCTAGCCCATCCATTTTGAGGCAACGAATCTATCTACAATCTACATTTGCAATCTACATCTACAAATCTACAGATACGTCACCTCAAAATAAAATAAAATTTATCACTCACCGGCACTGATGCGCAACAGCGGAGATTAGGTCTTGAGGCTACGTTGTCTGCAACGCACAAATATAAAATCCAAATTATAGCAACTCTTTAAATAATTAATATTTCAAAAAATTATTATTGTACTCATCGATTTTCATATTCGATGCGTATAATAATAAAAAGGTATATAAATATGGAATAATTTTATAAATTCTAAAAAAGAAAACTATTTTTTTTTAATAAAAACTTTTATAGTTTGAGTTTTAAACTATTCAAATAATGATCGAATCGAATTAATGCATGTACAGAATTTCTAATAATTTATATAAAAATAATAATACTCACCCTTGGGTTGCTCCGCCGGTGCAGGATGCCTCTCCTAGGCCTCCTCCTCCTCCTCTCAGGTTGTTAGGATCGCTGCGTTGATCTGTAACATATAAATAGGAGATGCAAATTGTAGTAAAATTATTAATTAAAAATTAAAATAATTAATATGTCAAAAAATTTATTGTAAGTATTGAATTTTATATTCAATGCATATAATATTAAACAGATTAATAAAACAATTTTATAAATTTTGAAAAAGACACTAATAATTTCATATAAAGACTATAATTTAAAAATGGAAACTTTTACAAGATTGTAGCTTTTATATAAAAATCTTTTCCGTTTCTAATTCTCTCTCGTTTCAATCATATAAAAAAAATCAAATTATGTAATTAGGTAGTCAATTTAAATTGTATGTAATTAATATACAAATAACAATTTACTTACCACAGAGTTGCTCCACCGGTGCCCGATGCCTCTCCTAGGCCTCCTCCTCCTCCTCTCAGGTAGATTCACACGCGCGATTCTTTAAACGGCACACCCGCACTTTTATTAAAAAATACTTCCGCACTTTTACGCGCGATACTTTAAACGAAACTCCCGCACTTTCGAATTTCGGCACGATCGAACCCCGTTTCACTCGAGAATCATACTGCGAGTCGACAAGTCGGGAATTCACGATTACTCCGAGCTAGGGTTAAGCGAGCAAAGGAAGAAGACGAAATCGATTGATGGAATCGACGCTCAATTCTTGCCCGCGCTTGTTCTCACCGAGGGCCGACTCGAACTTCATTAGGAACGATCACAGAGAACCACCAAGTTTCTATCATACAGACTGAAACTTACGCTTATCATAAGGCTGAGAGACGGGTCGAGAATGAAGATACCCAAGTCCTAAGTGTCACAATTTAGATCACTTAGAAGATGAGAAATCAGCTTCTCTAGCGAGCGAAAATCGAACCTAATGAAACACAGCCAACTATCCTCAATGCGATACAGTACAGCTGATAGACGGTACAAGATGAGGGAACGACGATTCAAAAATCGATCGAATTCTAACCGATTCGGGCCGAACCGTTCGTCGAAGCAGAGCGTGCCCCCAACAGCCAATTCTCGAACCGAAGTTCTTGATTAACCGCGCGATCGTCGCATCTATACTATGCACGATCATACGTTGCTACGCGGCCGGCATTCACCTCAGCCGCGATACTGAGGCGTTTTAACGTTGCGTCTCCATTAATATATTAAATTTATTAATACATAAATATTTATATAATATATATAACATTAATATTGTATTAACGTTACCAATATCATATAAAATTAATTATATTAATAGGGTATTAATATATTACCGATAGCAACGCTGAGAGATATCCCAGTTAGTCGGCAACGAAGTACGATCCTCGAATCGTGAAAACGGGATAAAAGTCCGACGCGAAGACGCGACGACGCGAAAACGCGGTTATACGGTTACGCGACTCTCTCGTTGCTCGTACGCTCCGATGACGGGCAACAAGGCAACGCACTAAGTCCTCCACAGATGTGCGTGCCACATAAGAGTCATTGTACGACTCGTGGCAATGCAGTATGGACACGCGACGCGACCGACGCGAAAACCGTCCGCGGCATGATGACGGAACACGGGACCGGCGCCGCGACGCGAAAACCGTCCGCGACACGTTGACGGAACCGACGCCGCGATAAGCCGTCCGCGGCACGATGACAGCATTAACGATACGACGAGCCGTCCGCGGCACGTTGACAGCAACGACGGCGTTGGGTGCTTGGTTTCCCCTTCTCAGTAACCTCAGGAGGCCTTTAAGGCCCTTAAGGTACCATCCGGGTACTATGCCCTCCCACCACGCCAAGGTTACACCCTGGGAGGGTATTATACGTATATAATTTTGTAATATGATATATATCATATTACAAAATTATATACGTATAACGTGAGATTGTATTTGAGAATGATGTAAATAAAAGAGAATAAATAATAAATTACTCACTGTATACTGTTGCTCCGTACATCGCTCGATACTTTTCTAAGCTCTTTTTTCTCTTTTGTTCATCCTTTGCTGTTTAATCATAACACTTAGTCACTCGCAAAAACACAATTAATTATGGTTAATTGTATATACAACGATCGTACAATACTTTGCACGGCACTCCCGATCGAGAAACGATTGCACGAGATATACATTTTATTATATCACAAGAGAGTAATACAGAAGATACGATTCCCGCTTGACATTTACACAAGACCATGTGCACAAAAATAATATAGCAATCTTTTAATTAATTATTTTATGCTTGTATTTTAGAAAAAATTATCGTACGAAATATATTTGACTATAAGAATTAATTAAATAAATAATTATTATCCGTAAGGATCGATGATCAAAAGATCGTAACAAATTTTACAGTTTTTATCCATGTTAATTCAATTTTTATTCACAATAATAGATGATCTCAATTGAGAATTTGAAAAAGATTTATATTTACTATTACTTATATCCGCAATACAGTTTCATGTCTTTTATTAAAAGTAAATTAATCATTAATTGTAATAATCATAATGATTTTTCTTTTAATACTAATCGCGATTGCACTCTCAATCGTTTAAGAAAAGTATTTAAGAATATGCGCAGCGTTTTGTACCACTACGTTACTGTCCGAGTGTCGTCGTACGAATGAGACCATATATGTAAACGTAAACAATAAGGCCGCAAAGCCCAAACACTATGTTATTGAAAAGTTGTTGCCGAAATATATGCCGAAATAATAAAAAGGTATATGGGATAACACTTTTATAAATTTTAAAAAAGAAAACTATTTTTTTTAATAAAAACTTTTATAGCATGAGACTCTCTTATTTAAAATATTCAAATAACGATCGAATCGAATTAATACATGTACGAGATTTATAATAATTAATATAAAAATAATAATACTCTTTTGGACTTTAAGTATTTTTAAAGAAATAATTATTGCTTTTAAAGGGAGAGGAAGATCGCGACAAACTAATAATTTACAATTTTGATTCCTGTTTTTTCAATTCTTGATTACATATATAATTCTTAATTATATATATCACGCGTAAAATATGCACCTCGAGATTTATCGTTGCGATATTATTTAAGATAAAAGATAATTAATTATCATATCGAATTATTTCCCGATATTTATCCTGACATTTATCGCGATCGCGTTTAAAAAAGGAATTTGACGTGTCTCGCGCTCTACAACTTTACTGTTCGAGGGTCACCGTGCGACTGACAAGCCCTAAGTAATATGTTAACAACAACGCGTCAATGTTTATATCGCCAAGGCCGCATACCATGTTATTGATAATTCGCAACCGAAATTATTTTACGTATTGTGACGTATGTACAAACGGAATATTAAATTATACAAGGATTTTAAATTATAGATCATTTATTTAATAAATGATTAATATATCATGAAGCTTATCGTTATGTTAATTATTCAGACTTGTGATTCGACTATTTTATTGCGCATTTTCAATTTGAATTATATTTAAATCATCGAAAAATCGAATGATAAAGCATTGGACAAAATATAATTGAACTTTAAACGCGCGTTTATAGTATTATAGTAAAATAAAAATAGTATATTATAAATATTTGATGTAATAAATGCAAAATAAATCTAAAATTAAATGGGTCTACTGTACAAAAAAAATATTTCAAAAATAGAAATATTTTAATTATATTTTAATATATAGTATATATATATAAAAATATAATTAAAATATTTCTATTTCTATTAGGAAGGAGTATTTCCCAATAAAAGCTCACAATATAATATATATATATATATATATATATATATATATATATATATATATATATTATATTTGTGAGCTTTGATAAAAATATTTAAGATTTGTTCTCTCTCTGATAATATTTGTATTATTTTACAATTATTTATTATCATTTTAATAAATGGGACAAATTAAAAACATTTATGAAATATATGCGCGTATATGTGAAATCGTATTTACTTCGTTAAGTAATTACTATACACACGACTTCAACATGCTGAACCAGCGTACACTGAGGCTACAAGCGGTTACAAGCAAATTCCGGTGAAACCGCTCGTCCGTTCAGATAAGCCACACCCGACGTTTGTCCCTTTTCGTGGCACTGACGGTAATACCTCCAGGATCAGCTTTTAGAGTGAAATGAAGCGCGACGTAATTACCTATTACTAAATCCTTAAAAAAGTTTGCTAATGTCATCAAAATTTCAGACATAATACGTCGTACTGTCGATTTGCGACTAGATATTAAAAACCAAGGTGCTGATTGTAAAACATCATTGTAATTCAGTGAGGACTTGTAAAAGACACTTTACTACATTATTGAAAACAAAATATTACAATTATAAATATATGTCTTTGTTACGTGAATATTTTTCCTCTATCTTATATGTCGACTTATTCATGATCGAGCTCCCCCCCAAAAAATGACGAATCCGTTGATCACTTTCTTCCGATTATTATCCTTCCCAATGATATACGGTGCGCAATTATCACCCGACATACGTTATCGATACGAATCAATAGCCCGTGAAATTTCCGTTTACGTCTCTCCGTCATCATCGTTGGAAGAAAAAGACGGTTAATAAGAAAGCGACGTATATCGCTCTCGTGCTCTTCGCGTTCCCGCGTTTTCCCCTCCGGTCGTTTTACTTTCTTCCGCGGAAATTTACGAGCAGATCAGATATATCGCAGGATATTACAGCCTGGATGCTATAAAGGAAATATAAAGTCCACTTCATGCTTCATGATTTTCTCTGATATATTAAATCTTCTCTCTTTTTCTTTTATATATTATTTTTTTTATATATATACATATAGTATACATTGCTCTTCGTTTTCGAACTGTAGTTTGATTTTTCCGTTGCTTTCGCGCATCGAAGAAAAAGATAAACCGCACTTTCTTCAACGTCGATCTCAATTCCGGCGATAAATCGATTCTCGCGACATGCTCGTCATCGACGAGCGCGCTTGTTCACGTCATGGCAACGAGATAGCGACGGGCGATTTTGCGCCTACCATGCGTCTCTCCTCTACCTAGGTCAACTTCTAAGAAGACTGATGACAGACCTACCCCCCTCCGTTTCGAGTAGCGACGACGGATGTTGATTTATTAAAACCCCGGCGTGATCGTAAGTCATCCATCAGCGGCTGCCGGTGAATGGAAAATTGATTAGTCTTCGCCGCGTGTTAGGAAAACCATGAGGGAGCAAAAAACTCTCCCCGAGCGGGTATCCGAAGAATACATTGTAATTATGTATTACTCTGTTACTCTTGTCGGTAGGCGGTACTTAATTAGCCATCTCCGTCCTCTCGATTCCCCATTGTTATCACAACGTGATGGTTTGATGATGCGGAGGCCGGGCGCGCGAAAAACTGGGCTGAAAAACTAAGTCTGCACGGAGCAGCGGGCAAATAAGATGAGCGGGATAATTAGTAATTGTAACGAAGCCACGATTTCTCTCAATTGTATGCAAATATGAAACGCCATTAATCTCCTAACGTTTTATTGCGACAAGTAAATCCATTTTTTTTTTTACACGAATTGTAAATCATAAAGTGGACGAGGTAAATGTTTAATGTGGATGATATTAAGTAGTAAAAACTAATCACAGAAATTAAATTAAACTATTTAAATTCTGTAGTCATCGTTAGCAATAATTGCGACAATAATTTCGTATGGCAATCATCTAAGATGCTCTCTGCCGCTAAAATGGCTAACCAAATTAGCTCACGACGCGCTTTGCTGCGAAACGGGAAGTTGATTCCCGGCGGTCGTTCAGCGGAAAATGGAATCGGTTGATTCGAGGTGGGAATTGACACCGCGTCAAAGGGGGCTCTTCCTCTCCCTCTCTCTCTCTCTACCTCTACCTCTCTCTCACTCTCTCGAGGCTTAATTGTCGTCGTCGCGACGCTCGGGGCGTCTCGTCGCCGTACCAGGTAAGCATGCGCAGTTATACGGTGCATTGACGTGTAAAATGGTACGAGGATGCGGATGCATCAGAGAGAGAGAGAGACCGAGAGAGAGGCGGAACCGCGTCAAAGAGCCCGTTGAATGCGTCATCGCGCAGACAGGTGAGGAGGCTTTCTGTACGTATCGCGCGACGGATGACAAATTGTCGCGAGCGAAGGAGAAAACGAACCGCGGAGATACGGAATCTCGCAAGCCTGAATCGGGAGATTAACTCGAAATCAACTCAACTGATTATTTTAATTAGACTTGCGAGTCAAAGACGCGTTGCAAGAGCTCGCTAATTTTGTTCCCGCTGCTACTCCTAATGGAAACAATGAACGCCGTTAAAACGGGACATTCCGCGGCGCATTGTTTTTCGATATCGCGATCGTAACTGGACCGATGGATACGCAACAATGATATAAATCATATATATTCTTCTCGTTTTCAGAAACAAAATGATTTATGAAAGAAGTCTTTGTAAAATATAACTATTTTATCGTTTTTTTTTTTTTATGTTTTTAAAGGAAACGAATGAAAATTTTACGCAGAAATAATTGCGTATTATGCTGCCTAAAATGTCTATGGCTGATTAATTATTAACTTATACCGCTATTTCGCACAGCGACTCGATTGTTCCGCAAATTTGCTCTTCTGTCCAAAAATGTACGGTGGAATAGCGCGACACAAAGCGAACATTATAAATTCACGATCATAAGAGGAGTGTCATGTCGGCGCGGAATTTGCAGGTCTGTGGATAAAGCTCCGCGATGATATTCGCTGTCACGAAACATGAACACACGCGTGTGTCCTCGAACATGTTCTGTTCGCATCGCTCGCACGTAGCTACAATAGATCAATAATTATAATTTTGTTTAGTCGCCACAACATTGTGATGCTGCAAAGTGGATTTGTATCGTAATTCCCAAACTCTCGTCAGATGTAAAACCGTGTCGGAAATAAGCGATATGAAATTGGGACGTGCCATTTAGCTGCCTAGCGAGACCATACGCATTAAACCTCTTTGCACATATCGCTGCACTGTAATGCAGCTGATACACAACAGAGTCGGTGTATCATCTCGATAATGGACCGATTTCTAGGTCGAGCTACAATGCAAGCATGCAAAATTAAAAAGAGAGTCATATCGATTCGCGATGAGCTTTACCGATGCTCCAATTTGGAAATAAAACAGAATGTAAACAGAGTGTTAAATAATTGCATCTATTATAATCGATTTAATGTTCTATGAAATTTATAATTGCTTAAGAAATTATATGAGTAGTGTAAGAAAATATTTTACACATTTGTGGTAGTGTGTTAATGTTGCATTATCTATATTGAATGAAAAGAAAATAATATTTTCGTTATAATTTAAACACACCTTTTTTATATATGATTTTTAATTGTATCAAAAGTATTTATATAAATATTTAATCAAACATATCTATTCGAAATCCAAAAAAGTTAAGTTGTACATTGTAATGTACAATGCAGAATCCGGATTATTGTCATATCAGCTTGTATCGAGATCATTATAGACAGACTTTAAAATCCTTTGACCGTCCAACTATTGCTATGCAACAGGTTTTGCTATGGGAAAAGCTTTCTTTTAAATTGAAGTTGTCGTTAAGAAAATCAATAAGTGTCTTCAATATTTTCAAACCAACAATCTCAGAAACACTATTTGATCAGATCATCATTTCGACTCGAAAATTTGTTTTATTCTGATCTGAGTCGATGGTTTTTTAAAAAATTTATTGCTTATATCTGATAAGAAATTTTATATACGTAAAATTAAACTATGCAGCAAATTAACTATGCAAAGTTATAAAGAATGTATTGTTAGTATCATAATGTTATATTTTTGTCATATCTACAGCAAAAAAATCCAATAATCGTGATTGTATTTTTTAAAATAGATCTTATGATTGATCCTTATAGCTCTTTTTTTCTTTCTTAAAGACAACAGATTTTTTTTCGTCAATTTTTTGTAAATTATCTTGTTTTCTCTTTCTCTTATGCACGGTGTATCTGCTTTAATATATCGTTCGAGTTAATTCTAAACATTATTATTATCGCAACGCGAAGTGAAGACATTTGAATGTAAGTGTAAATCGAAAAAAGTTTTTGGTAACGAAATACTACTCAACTTGCGTAAAACTAAATGTGTCGTTGTGCGAACTGCAAGACGATGATAGGTAGACGCGAGAGTGCGGAAGACGGGTCCAGCGAATTGAATGGGAAATTGATGGGCTTCGTCCTTGTCGGTCATGTACGAGACCGCGCGCGCATCCGCCGTAGACCTCCTGGAATCTGTTGTCCTGTTGATGTATACAGGCTGTAGGCACCTGCAACCGACCATTCGCACGATCTCCTCTCGTCCTCCTCCACCGCCGGTTTGCCTGTTTCAACGGCTCTCGGCCTTGTTACTACGTGCGTTCCTCAATTGTATAAAGGCTGATTTGCGCTCTTTGATAGAAATGTATTAACAATATTTGCACTGACCGATATACGAATCGCTTGCAAAAACAAAGGCAGAAAATTTTTCTTGCCGATATTGATATAAATATCAACGTAAAATAAAATATTCTTTAATAAGAATATAATGCTGGAATTTATTTATAGTAACAGCTGAAGTGCGAATTATATATGAAAGGATATCCGGCTTTGTATTTTATTTAAATTTATTAGAAAATGTCACTCCAATTCGTAGCCAGAAGATATAAATGTTTTTGTTAAAAGAATTTATTAACAACTCAGAATATATTAGTAGATATTTTATTCAAAATACGCGTTCATTTTTATTAAGAATACATTTTGTGAGACAATCTGAATCAATGTCCGTGACCCATATCTTAATCTATGATATTAGATTCTCATTAATGGGAATGCTGACGCGTCGCTAAGCGTGAATCGGCCTTAAACCATCATCGTCCGTATTCGAGACGATGTTTGTCCGCGCCGGCCGCTTGAATATGTATCGTCTCGACGGAGCTTTGATTGTGCATCCTCGTCCACATTTGCATACCAGTCAGGGTCCGAGCCGGCTCTTCAGAAGATGCAACAGCGTGCGCAAAGGCGAGCGTCATTCATTTGTGCGGTCAGCGCTGACGTATACGCGTTTCTCTCTTCCACCCCGTTGCTTTTCGCGAGTTACGATCTTTACCACGTGCTTAATCGTAATGAAGGGAATTTAATGCGCCTCTCGTGCGAGACGAGAAATACGTTGCGAGAGACAGACTGTTCAAGCATACGAAATTATGAGCGGTTTATTGGACAGAGTAGCGATGTTCGTTTTCCTCGTTTGACTGCCAAAGAAAGCATTGTCATTGGAAATTTACAAAAGGATCCGCGACCTACTCGATGAAAAGTAAATGCTTGTTTCAGTTTGACTATATCGAGGAAGGTAGTTGGCGAAAATACATCAAAGAATTGGCAATCTTAGTCTTTCGCGAAAAATCTACTCGCACTCGATTTTATTATTTTTATTGAAATATTAATGATCTTTGATCTTTTGATTATAGATATTAAAAATAACACGATAGCACGCATACAAAAAGCGTAAACATTGTCATACTTCCTGATATTCTTAATTACAAAAAAAAAAAAAATTTTTAAATCTAATTTTTGTGTGATTTTAAATACAAGATTGTATTTAACAAAATGTAAAGTTTAGCGACTGTGAACTCCTGTTACATCTTCATGTCTCTTAATTAACGTTTCTGTCATGCCGTTGTCAGCTCTTAACGTGACCACTGTAACGCGTGAGCTCATTAGATACATCGAAGGACACAAACTCACTCTCGTACGTTTTACGGAAAATGTCGAGGCCGAGATGCATCGTGCACTCTTGTCTCCGCCCTTGGCATGCACGCGAGACCATACCGTTACCGCTCCGAACTACCTACCTAAACTTTAACAGCTCGTGCCGGCGGTTGGTACAGAGGTATTATCTCAGGCTCTCCCGTCTGTGTTATCAGATACCACCTCGTTGGCGATACCGCCGCGTCGTAAACCCGACCATCCCCGTCTCTCCATCGTTTCATCAGGGCACGAAAGAGAGACCGTCAAGAGAAGCTTACTCGAACAAAAATTTTAAATATCTAAAGGAAATTTAAAAGATTTCAGGAACGATAAAACGATTTTATGGACGAGTTTTGAACGTCTTTCTTTTTTTAAACACGCGCTCCTAAAAAACTTTTAGTTCTGTTATTTTTCGGGGAAATGATCTATGATGTCAATTGTAGCGTTCTTTCCTCTATCATATGAAGCTTAGCTGAGATCTGCATGATTAACTTAGCGGCTTTTAAGCTTTTCCGGAGTGACATATTTTCTTGCGGATTATAGAGACGCGTGGCGGTTTTATCCGTGCATTTAGGTTTGTCGGTCATAAAGACCGGCTGAATGCGCGAATACAAGCAAAACCCATTTACCCGTCAGTTCTCCAACTCTACGCGGCTGAATATGACGAAGAGACATGTATTAAAGGCACATCAAAGTTGCAATAAACTTATTGCCACGCGGGCAATTATCGCGCATCCGACATATCGCATACTAGCGACAGTTATGCGCGAATATCAAGTTCCGCGTCGTGTTAGGAATCCTGCGGTGAAGCGATGTTCACGTCTTCGAGGCTTCGTGACTGAAGAAAACGCTCAGAAACTGTCCGGAATATCGATGAGCTCGGAGATATATCGCGGAGAAAGGACAGCTTGAGGAAATTTTTACTATACACGTAGCACGTAGCAGAAAGCTGAATAAATCTTGACTAAATATCATTCGAAAATTATATAAGAAAGAAAAGAAAATTTCCACAATAATGCTACAAAGAAATGATTTTATATCGCTATTATATCGAATACACAGCAATTATTCAAGACTTGATTTATTTATGAAATATAAAATTGATCATTACTTTTCTTGCAATCAGATAAAACGTAAACCATGTCAAAAAAAAAAAAAAAAAAAATTGAAAATAAAAAATTTTACAGCATCATAAAATTTTTCCATGCATATGTACGAAGCTGCATATCGATTTTCTCAGAGTTTTCTTCGGTTTTATCAGATCGGAAGGCCGTCAAAATTGCGAAGAGAAAGGCTCGCCTGTTAGTACAAATTGAGAGAAAACGCGTATCTTTGGAAAGGCAGCCGCGTTCCGATATCTTTGATCAGGAAAGTTCTGTAGTTCTGTCGGCTTTATTGACTTCGAAACGGGCACGGAGGATCGTCGGAGCGGACCGAGCGATTTTTCTTCGTGACTGCAACGCGGAAGAGCACATAACTGTAGGGCGTAGTTCTCGTTGCGTCTTTGAGCGATTAAGCGACCGCTGAGGTCACTTGGCGTTTCAACTTCGGAACAAGTATTGACGTCGTGAGATCGGCGAAGGTACGGGATAAGAAGACATCGTCGAAAGAGCCCTTCTCTTCCGGGAATCTCGAACTCGACCGCAGAAAGCCACTCCCGAGAGCGTCCCAGGAAGATCGGGAAACAATGCAACTTACGAGTCAATGAAGCGAATTATTGATCGGACTAGGGACAATGGAATTTCGTCGAGACACGTTTTTGACAGCGTTATATCCTTATGTGAACGATCACGATTGATTATTGCTAAACAGGATGGATAGGAGATAAACGATAACACTCAGATAATACAAACATCATCTTAATTATTAATAATTCATTACACGAGTCGTGACACGTATTTGAATGAAATATATAACTATTATTAACGGAAGAATCAATCGCATCACACTGGATCCTTGCAAATTTTTATTATAACGCGATATTGAATTGAATTTTTATCATGTATGAAAAATCGCGAGATGGATCGCAAGTCAAAGATCCGAGAAATATTCCGCGAGAAATATTCGACAAACTTGCCCGTTCCATGAATCATCTCGCAGTTCGTTCGCGATAGTTTGATACATTAATCCGTTAAGTTGGAGAATTTATCGAGCTGAAACTTGGTTTAATCTCAGTCCAATGTAAACGCAAGACACTCGCGCCGTGCTCGCTGTAATGTACACCGAGACGGATACACTGCTAGAGGCGAGGTAGCGAAGAAGACGCAAGCGGAGAGTTGTGTGAGGTATGGTAAAAGGGGAACCGGAGGAATATAAAGAGAGAGTGAGAGGACAGAAAGAGAGAGAAAACAAACGAGAGAGGATCGTTTAGAGACGTTAAAAGCGACAAGACACGAACTGTCCTGGAGTTATCTTCATCTACCATCTTGAAACGTAGCTCTGCAGGTTCATCAAGGTAAACCGAGTTCATGAATTAATTAGTCGGCAAACGACAGCGCGTTCGTTGGCTGGAGCGAGGGCTACTTCAGGACAGGAAAGGGTCGAGACTCTCTTACTTGGTGAGTACATACACGAGCGCAGACATTGGCTTGAGTGGGTGAAATCGAAAGTGTAATAAGGGGCCCTTCATAGCGCCGGGAAAGGGCGTGATTTTTTATTCTGGCCCGAGTTAACAAGCGAGTTAAACGATCTATCAAATAATTTACATTTTACAGGGCATTTACTAATGAATTGCTAATAATTAGCCGGTAATTATGAGAACAAACGAGAATATAAGCTGTACTTAAACTTTTCGGCAATCATAATTTTGCGATATATTCGATAATCGTTGGATCGATAGAGAATTTTAGGATATTGTTGCGATAATGCGTGATAACGATAATATTAATTTATGTAAAATAATTTACTAGCATCATTTATAATACTTACATACTCTGCAGTTTAATCGTTTTAATTATTTTTAGCTTAACTTGTTTATATTACATTTATATTTCACGTACGATAAAATGTATAATTGTAAATTATATAAATTATTAGACATTTTTTCCATCAACAATTTTTTGTTTTTTATAAAGAAAATTAAAAACTTTTTTAAACTTTTTATTTTATGACACATCGTGCCATTTTCCATTCATATCATCTACATAATTTTATTGTATTAACAAAAAAAAAATCATTAAAACCAGGTTTAACAAATAAGATTTAACAAATTCATACGGACATTACGCAAGCGAAATGATGTCGTGAAAAAGGCGCTGAATTTTTGACAATAATGTAGAGCGATAACAGCGTCAAGCCTCGGGATGACGGGGCAAGACAGCGGGAGTGGATAAGGAGAGACGCATAAACTACGACGCCGTGGGGCACGTAAATTCGCAAACACGGGATGGCGAAAAGGGGGAAGAATAACGCGGAGGCAGCACTTATTGGAACTCCGACATCCCTCAGGATCGACTGAGCAGTGAATAATATACAACGATACGTATCCACTGTTTCTCAGTCGTACTGATAGTATCCGATCCCTCAGCGCTGCCTCGAATGCAGAGAGAAGAAGATACATAAAAATAAATCTAAAAGTAAGAGTAAAAGAGGCTGGAGAGAAAGAGGTGATAGTCCAGATACGAGAGAACTGGCGCACGCGCGAGAGTGAGAGATGATGGTGGCGGGCGCGTAAGGACCTCCTGCCAGATCCCAGCACGAAACTTTTCGAGAATTCGTCTGATGGCACTCCGGGGAATCACGCACGCACGGAACGATCCCTCTCGAAGATCCTCATAATATTTCTCGAAACCCTTCAAAATTCTGTAGAGAAGATTCTCCCCGCGTTCACGTCGCGCTCGTGCAAGCTCTTTTGTATAACGAATTTCCAACAGGGGCGAAAATTTATGACGAGAGGCCGAACGACGGGTCTATTATCTTTCTCGGTTCGCAAAATTGTAAAATTGAAAGAAAACTGATGATTACCTATTGCGGAGTCAATGGAAATTTGCGATCAAATTGATTAATGTAGATAATCTGTTGAGGCCTGTGAGATAATGATAAATTTTAAAAGGTTTATTAGTGAAAATCTACTATTCTTATAATCTTTTACAAAGCTTTTTTTTCTAAACGTAATATGCATAATACAATATATTAAATTTATAGAAAGAATATTTTTAAATATATTTTGAATGCATACTAACAGATAGCTCGCAAAACAGCTGATCGCTCTTTTGTCGCTAAAATAAATCGTGAAATCCGTGATCGACGTTTACACAATGTTCTGATTTCGTTAACACTGTCGAAAAACGCAAATTGCCTTTTTCTGCCTGTGAAAAAGCACAGAGGGCTTCAAGATAGGATGAGATCGTCGATATCCAGCGGGCAAATGCTCGCACTAACGGGAAATCAAATTGCGCGAGATAGAACTTAATGCATTCCCCGATATATACTCGCCAGCGATTTATTTGACTTGCGACCGAAATAACGCCGCAAACAGTAAACGTTCGTGACAATTTGGTCGATGAACATGTCTCGTTATATCGTCCACGTTATACGCAATTTCTCCTGCGAGTCGATTGACCGATCCGCTGACCGAGTAATAGGTATATCAAGTGACGCGTGTCTCTCTTATCGGATATATAGGCGACCTTGCTGGTCGACTTCCCTTTCTCTCCCTGATCACACAATCAAGGCTGATCAAGCGGTAACTACTTTTCCTGTGTTCTCTATAATATCTCTGTGTTATCTCCTCTCGGCTATCTGTAGCCTAGAACGCGTCTGTAATTTCCTTTTGCTCGCTAAATTGCGCAATGCTGCGTGCGTTCTTGGTGAAAGACGAGCGCGTTTACGCCCGATCAAACGCAGTTTGTATTGCTCGCGTTCTCTATTGATAAAGCATACCAATCCGCGAATAATATATTCGATGAGAATTTAAGTAAATAGATATTACTGTTTAACGAATTAAATAATATCATATTTTTATCCGTGTGATTTAAATTTTGCACTTTGCATCAGTCTTGTATTACGCAACACGAACGGATTAATCTTCCATACAATGCGGAAACGATATTGTTTCACTATTTCAACACATATTCTAATTATATTATACGCAGAGAGTACGGCCTACGTAGCTATGGTATTCACGATAAACCAGTAACGAATATCCCGATATGAGAGCGAAACGCGTTTTGCAATTGCCCAGGTCGTTTGATCGCGCGCAATCGCGGCCATTCGCGGCAGATACATCCGATTAAAGTACGATTATAATTCCCGGCTGCCCCCTAAATATCGACCTTCGCGCGTATGTATCTTTCGTATGTTCCCTGCGGATCCGCGATGAGGCATCGCGTATGGCCAATCTCACATGTACGGAATATCGTGCTTTCTCCCGTTTGTTGCTACGGCGCTCAATAATGTACGCAACGACTATGCAGCCGTTACCGTACAGCACCACCTCTCTCTTCCTCCCCGCGTTTATCTCCGCTTCCGCCACCACGTCATCTAAATCCCTCTCTTTCCACATCCTCCTCTCTTTCCGTTTCGCTCTATTACGACGTCTCTCCAGTTAACCAGTCTATCTCTATTTCCTCCTGTCCGGTTTTATCAATGATGTATCACTTCCATACAAGATATCTCAAAATTACAGATTATTTGATCAATTTGGAATCGATTAAATCGAGAAAAATTAATACCCTGAATCAAAGTTATAAACTGTTGAAAACAATAGAATTTTTACAATCTAAACTTTTTCGTCCTGTTGACAGATAGAGATATATTGTAGATAAAAGTAGTATATGAAAAATAATAAAAGTATATTATCTAAAAATAAATAATTAATTTTGTGACAGAGTCCAAACATCTCTTTATTCACCAAGCGCATTCGCAAAACCGTTTGCATCTGTCTTTCACATTCTCCCGCATCCCTCCCCTCCTCCCTCCCCCCGCGCGCGCGCATTCTCCCTCACCGCATTACACTGTCCACCCTCGCATCCTACCATCGCGATCAATCTCTTCTTGCGCCCGCATATAATCCCTCATCCTCTCTCCCCTCCTCTCCCCACCCATTTCCTCCCTTTATTACATCGCTCGCATATCACTTCGTTTCGCCATCTCACCCCGAATACACGCACCATAACCGTTGCACGTATCGGCGCAATATCCGCGCAACGCGCCGCGCCAACACACGTTGATGCCGATTCTGACCCGCATACGGAATACCGTATTACCATCCGGCCCAAATACGGCCCGTTGGTTACCGCGTTGGCTGCATCGGCCTTTACAGCTTTGTCTCTCGACGCATCAGATATTACCAGGATAATGCGTCCACCGGACCGCGGACCCTTCCATATCCACCCCGCGCGCGAGGTATCAGCACTCTCCGCGTGCCGCGTGTGTTGCCCACCCTCTATACTAGAGGCATGTGCGTACCATCGACCAGCCTTTGCAATGTGCACATGCGCGCATATATGCACATACATATATATGTATATATATATATATATATATATATATATATATATATATATACGTGTACGCATGCATATAGATAAGTACCAAACGGAATCGACGCCTGTTTCAATACCGTCGACTGGCCGTCTCGGTCGTCGCGACCGAATATTCGGAAGCTTTGTTGTTGCGGTTGCAACGCCACGACGCTCAAAGGCGATGCGTCCACGTCAATATTAATTATTAATGGAAGCGAGTTTGAGATCACCAAAATGATATATCGCTGTCTGTTATCGAAGATAGGGAAGAATGTTAACAGTAGAACGAGACCGAGTGTGGACGGCCACTCGGACGAATGACGTTTTACCTAATGCATAACACGCGGAAAGAATCAATTATCAAACGAATAATTAAAACGAAGTTTCAAACGGTTAAAAATGGAGTGATAGGAAAAAAACGGATATTTACATTTACGTCAATGTAAATGCAGGAACGTTTACATTACGGACGCGGTATGTTTTAACATGTAAACTGAACGATGCAGCGAGATTTTTTTTTGTCCAGTGAAACCTATATTGAAGTTATAACAGTGAATGTTTTTTTCTTTATTACAAAATATTATTTTGTGCTTTATTATAAAATCGAATAAATGGAGGATGGTAATTTGACAAATAAAAGTCGTAATATTCTCATATTTCTTGCATATTTTGTATTTATAAAGCATACATTTTATTATCAAGTGTGAATTTCTTGAAATATCCATTATCATGATTGAAAATTTAATAAATAATCTATATCTGTAAAGTTTTACTAATATTCACTAATGTATTATATGACATTGCTTAATGAAATCAAAATTCGCACCTGGTTAGAATTAGATAGTAAAAATGTGTTTGGCAAAAATATCTAACATTTTCTAAAAATTCTTTCTTCAAGATTCTTAAAAATCCTATCTCATATAAATGGTTCAAACTAGGAAATAGATTGACGTTAATTGAAAAAGAGAAAGATATAATTTATCAATGTCTTTTTTTACAAATCTGAAAAAGATTACACAGAAATTCTTTTGTCAGATATTATTATAGCACATAGAAAATGCACGTATCTATTTTACTATATCTTATCATCGACTCTCATATGACATGATTTGCATTATATTTCTCGGAGCAATGGCTCGCGACGGAGGAAGCTGACTCATCTCATATATGCCTCGATGCATAAAACAAAATACGCATATCTGTCATGACTATGTTATGAAATCATACGTGTATTCGAATGAAAGGTACCAACTAAGGATACAACGAGAATCCTAAAAATTTTTTCATATCGTTTTCTATAAATATTTCTCAATGAAAAAGGAATGTTGCAGATATATCTTCTTTTTTTTATTCATTTCAATTGTGATCTAAAATAAATATGCAAAAGTTATTGGAAATATTTTATTTGAAATATGAAAGACAATCGATTATTAATAGCTTTGTTCTGATGCGCCATATTATAATGGATATGATTATCATAATAAAAATCAAAATTGTCCGTATCACGGAACTATCATTAACAAACAGATATCGTAAAATGCATTACATTTGTATTTGATCCGTGAATATAATATTACATATCCGGAATGGCATCAATCGCAATGTCATAATGCCGAAATTCTAGAAAAGCTTGATTTTGCAAATCGACACCACTCCATCAATTGAATCTGTTGGTATGAATTTCCATAATTTTGACGATATTGTTATTTCTATTTGCAACTATTATCTCGCCGGACCAAGCACACGTACAAAAGGTTCAAATTGACGTCAGGCATGTAACAAAAATATTTATTCTGCACACGATAAGATAAAACAATTGAGAGAAATAGAGAATTCTATATAAATATCATCACCAATTTATATCTTGTTACTCGCACGCGTATTTTACATGGACGTGTTTCAGGCCATTATTGTGTATTTCACATATATTAGATTAGACCGCAATTTCATATAATGAAACGTATTCTCTTCTCGTCGTATTCGTAACGACGGTTAACGGGAGATCCAAAATTCAGTCAGAAATATAATTTTGCACGAACAAATAAACCCGCTACGTATCGTCACGTAGATTTAAAGTGATATAGATTAGCGTAATTAATGAAATCGAATTCGCGCCATCGCCTACTATTTTAAAAATAAAATGCAACGTATCGAGAAATCGTATAATGTGTACCGGATTTAGGCGAGCGGCCACTAATTGTGAAAGAAATTCTGGTCTCATTTAAATCGGTTCACTACGACAGATTCAATTGCTCGACTCGTCCGTTTTGCCCGCCTAATCGTGCTTTTTCGGAGCTATTCTTTTCGCTGCTAATTCGATTCTGGCCCAAATTCTTCTCTTAATACGCGTCATTGTGCGAGTTTGTTACTAAAACGAGCTAATTTTATATATAAACTTAAATTTTAAACTCTCTTATAGCACGTTTTTTTTTTATAAAATAAAATTTAAAGCAGGATCAAATTAGCAGAGAAAAAATATCTCCGAAAAAGTCCAATTATGCAAACAAATATATATATATATATACATATATTTAAACATATCTACAAATTTTTTAATTATATACATTGCATAAGGGGGAAGAAAAATAATATATTTATTTTTACACCTCTCTCTTTAATAACGTGTCTACTGAAGGTTTCTTTATCATTTTTTGCACATCTTCGAAAACTCGTGTTTACAGTGCATATAATTATACGAGATATATATATATATATATATATATATATATATATATATATATATATATATATATATATATATAGAACTCTTCAATTTTTAACAGACAAAAATATTTGGAAACATGTGGGAATAAGAAAAAAACTTTTGCATTGTGAATATTTTATTCATTCTTTTGTACGTATGTCGTGTCGTTGAATAGCATTTTTTGTTCGCGCGAAAGATGCACTTGCAAACACGGAATACAAAAAGTAGGACGCTATTATTTGCATATCCTCGTAATTATGTAACATTTTATTTCAGGACGACCTACGAATTATAAATATATATGTGCCGCAAAATGATTTTTAAATTGAATTAAATTATTTGTGGAAGAAGCTGGTCCGCTTTCCACAATGTTAAATAATACATCATCAATATGAAAGCACTTAAATTAATTTGCAATTAACTCTTCATTATCGCTACTTAAAATTGTTTCCCTTTAAAATAGGTTAATTATGAAGCTAATGAAACGAATTAAATGATTTTAAAATAAATTCTAGTTGATTAATGTAGAATAAGGTGAAATAATAAATACGATATCGGTATTTTTCTCGAATTTGATTGTCAATTCGATTCCTCCCGCAACATAATAAAATATTACGATGCCTTGAAACGCAAATAATATCTCGATAGTCGAGTCGTAGTCGAAAATACGATTCATAAAAGGTACGCGACTTGCGATCACGAACTCTAGAGGCGTTCCAACTTTCAGACTGGCGCGAGTAGCGGACACAAGAACTTGTTAGTCCGCGTGTCGGAACTTGTATTTTATTAGAAAAGTTATGCCAAGGATTAAACGCGATTCACGACGAAGGTAACCATATTGGGTCGGCGAAAACGGGAAAGGAATGTGTAATCGCATCTAATTTGACACTTGCCCGTTATACGCTATTAATTCGCGATATATTACCATGATCCTTTACAATTTTCCTATATCGTATATCACATTCTGACATCTGAAAAGTTCAACAGACTTGGAGATGTATTCCTCGTATTTTACTTTATCTATACATTAGTGTTAAATTTTTCTCTTATTCAAGTATATTCTATGAAATCTACTAAGTTCTGTATAAATAGAATTTTTATATCATGTAATTTTTATTTTATTTATAGTAAAAGGAGAGAGAGAGAGAGCAATTTAAAGAGAATCCTTTCTTCAAAATGCTTTATATTTATATTTTGAAATTTTTGATACAAGAATAAATGAGACAAGAGAATTGCTATATCATTTCTGAAATCCCTCTCGCAGACTACATGAAAATTTTAATCTTACATGTTTGCAATATATAAATATAATTCATGCGAAAGCCAGAACATCTTTGAGTCATTGAAAACGTAATCAGGGTAGCGTGTAACATTCACTTCCGGGAGCATCTGCGCTTGGAAAGTACGAGACGGTGGATGACATGAGAACGTCGCCGTCCTGCCGGGGAACTCGTACTTTATTAGAAAAGTTGCCCACGAATTAGCCGAAAATATGACGAAGGTGAAGAAGGTATAAGAGCTGCGACGGAAAAAGGAGGACTGGGCCCGCGTCGAGGTGGATCGAGACTTGGTGGAGAGTGCGGCATAGTGTGGTATGTGTGTGACGCGGCGTGAAGCGGCGTGAGGGAGAAGCGCAGGGAGGGTGGGATCATTACATTTCAGTACGTCGCTCTGGAAAACTTACGGATCCTGGAGGCCACTCGAGCCGGCGCGCGAGCGCGGCCTTAATAAGCGCCTTAACATCCCGTCTATAAATTTTAAGCGATGTAAAATTAGCGCGAACTCAATGGTAGATAGGGGATGGGTGGTGCGACTCGTTTCTCCCCGCTCTCTTTCTCTTTCCTTCTTACTTTCTCTGTCCTTACTCCATCCTCTTCCCCCGCCGCTCCGGCAACCCTGAATCTTCCCTTAAACTTCGCGGAATAATAGGTTCCAACGTTAGCCCGGCTTGGTTCACTCTCGCAACGGCGACTCTTTATTCATCGTTTCAGATCGTCGAGCTGATCCAACCAACCAACCAACCAACCAACCAATCAACCAAGCCGAAGCCTCTCGTTCGTTGCTGTTTGCCAAAGTCGTTATTAAGCGGCGCGTTCGAAAGAGAAAGAGTGAGAGAGAGAGAGAGAGAGAGAGAGAGAGAAAGTTGGCTGGAGGTAATTTGACTTCGAACACGCGAATAAAATTGGGTCTGACTCGGCAGCGCTCGCGTCTCCGAGAGTGATGTAAGTGATGTAAGCGACGTGAACGGAATAGTTGACCGTGTAACTGATTGTAGAACGGGAGAAAACAGACGTGATCGTGCGTCATGCCATACCCGTATTGTGCTTTATGTCTTGTTCGGTTACTTATGGCCATTCGTGAAGAATGGCAGTAAGAGTCGGCATAAGTCATAAAGTATCGCGATCGTTCCGATATATACTTCCAGCGGCTTCGATACAGCACTAACATAATCGATTTTAAATTCGTCAAACTTGTGTTTACATGTATTTGTTTAAGAAACTTGATAAAAGCATATTTTTTACATTTTTGAAGTTTACTTAGCGTAATATATATATATATATATATATATATATATATATATATATATATATGTCTATATATAAATTAATTAACTTGTAAAATTTTACATGATATTATTTTGAATTCTTACAAAATAGAAAGAGGAGAGGAATTTTTTCTTAAAAAATTTAAATGGCGTCTTTGACTTTATTTTTTCCTGCTGTTTCATCTCTCTTCAAATACAGATTATCAGAAATAATTTAATAATATTATGGAACGTATTATTTTCCTGCAATTTAAAAAGTGCATTTTTGAAAAATTTTTGGCACTGATCTAACCACGCATATAGCAGATCAAAAAGAAAGTTCCGAAAAGAAAAAGAACGTAATTGTACTTGAATTGTTCTTCTAGAATCTTCAATTACTTTTTCAGACACTAAAAGATTCTAAAGCCTTTTTTACACAAGTCGCGCAAAAAGTTGTTCCCATCTACGAGATCCTATTTCGTCTCGCGATACGCGAGGTTCTTATGAGAAATCGCGGAAGCGACGACGGGGATGGAGTAAGCGATGCCGGAGGATAAGGTGGAGAAAAGGGAGAGGCGCACAATGCACAGTCGAGAGATCTCTCAAACGCGCGCGATTTACTTTGCAAACGACGACAAACTCGGCGAACTTGGAGGCGCCCTCGATACGGCGCTGCCGTCTGAAAACTTGGCCAATAAGCGGTGAAAACAAGAAAGAGGTGAGCCCCGGAAGACGAGGGATTGCATAAACGTAAGCAAGCATCAAAACAGTCGATTATATACCGGGTGGATCGGGGGAGGGAGGGAGAGAAGGGGTCGCTACCGATTGTGTATTTTCCGATCGCGCCTAAACGACACCCCGTGTGTTTCCGTCCTCGCACTCTGGACCGACAGGACGACGGCGAGCGATTCGAGATTGGAACGAGCGGGATATAATGCATGACGATGTTCGAAAGGACGGGGAGAAGCAATCGCCGTAGAGTGCCGGCATTGCCGTAAATATTGCACACAAACCGCTCTTATTCGCGTGCGGTGAAGTCAGCGGCCGCGATGCACGACTCGTAGACCCGATGACCCTGAGAATATATTTGCTGAAAAGTATGGAATCGAATTTTTTACTTTAAAAGAAGATCAATACATTTTCTGCATTGCTTTGAATCAATGAAATATATTTTCAATGAAATGTTGCAAGAGATGCTGCAAAAGTACATCCAAGATATACTTCCTTAATTTATATATTTATGTATCGATCTTTTAAAGATTAAAGAAAATTTATATGCAGTGATTATGATTTGCGGCTTTAGCTAAAAGTAATAGTAATAAAATATATAAATATGTAGACTTTTAAAACAAGAGAAGAACTATCAAATAACTAGAAGAAAAAATATATAATAAAATATTTAATAAAATATATAATAAAATATATAGATTTATATAGTAAAAATTAAAAATTTTCTGCATTTAATTTATTAATTTATTAAATTAATATAACAATAACGAAAAAAAACTCTAAATTTAAGCATTGATATTTAAATATTAATGTCCAGATTTTTTCCGCAATTGATTTATATAATTTATTACCACTAGAATAAATGAAAATTATATATAGCAATCACCGACCCTATTCGAACAATAGGACTGTAAAAACGAATAGAAGGCAGTAAATATCCCTTAGACCTGTGTCACTCGTGCAGCTTGAATTATTGTAGTCCTGCGACCATCAGGAGGTTAAAACTCATGCTCGTCGCTCGCAACCAAGACCACACAGACAGCCGGCAAATTTAGCTTTATGACACTTGACGGGGAACAATTGCGAGAGTGGATGGTGTGATGGCGGCGATAAATATTGCGCAAGCAGATCTTGTCGGGCCGATGAAATTGCCGCGCGTGCATTTTCCTACGTAGCATGCGGCTAGAGGATGTTTGCGAACCGCGCGCTTCGTCCGCGAGATATGAAGCCGGAATGGGGAATGTGTCGGGGAAAAACAGCAAGGAAAAAAGAACGATGCGCTGCGGCATTGAGGAGGGATAGTAAATGCGAGAGAACAAAAAGGGCGAGGATGCAGCGGTCAGCGGCGTGGCTACGTGAATAATATATAAAGCTCGCGTGACTCGGCTCTTTATGACGCAACCGAACGTATCGCATTCCAACGCGTGACTGCAACTTTTTCACACCATACACATATGTACGTATATATGTGCATGCGATTACAGAAAATTCAAACGTCAAGTCTCGCGGAAACACATACCTACTATATGAATGTGCGTGAAAAACGCCGCGGTGTCTCTGAAAGGAACACGGCCGTCCACTTGTTACTCAAAGAAAACAATGGCGTTGGCGAAAATTAATTATTCTCCGAATTTCACGGCGTTTCGCGGCACGAAAAGGAAGAGAAAGGGAAGGAGATGGAGAAAAGGAGTGCGTTATGAAGGAACGCAGATGAACGTGCTGGTGCCGGTGACATCTGAGAAAATCATGTCGCCTATATGCCAGACGCCGCCGGGTTGTTGCTGGCGTCATGATTTTGCTGGGCGCAATTTTGCTCACGTACCACTGCGAAAACGCGACGAATCGTGATGCTGAAAATGCGTTTCGCGATATCACGTTTTCGCGTCTCGCGTTCCGCGTGATATTTAAATGGAATAAATGTCCGTGGAAAAGAAATCATTTTTAATGCAGAAGGAACGTGGAAAATGCAACATGGATAATTATTATATTAATACGATTTGATGCGGCGCGAATTATACGTGACTCTTCATTTCGACGAATTATTGGACAAACTTGCATAATGCGATTACTGAATTATACAGAGTAGTTTAATTATTCTCGATGGTACAGTTAATATTTTAATTCATTTTTTTTGATATTAATGATAATAGTTCGATTTTATGGACCAACAATTTATACGTTTATTATTAATTATATATTTAAATTTTGTAATAATATATGTATTATTTGAGCTTATATTTCAAGTTTAATATTCAAATTCTTGCCGCATTATTTATTTTATAATTCATCCTTTTAAATTCTTATAAATTACATAGAGATACTGATGTTTCGAATTAAATCTAACGTTTAATATTAGTTGCATATAAATATGATGGAAAACTGCTTTTAAAATGGTTGACTTCCTGGATTTAACTAGAATGACGAGAAACAGTCGAATGCATAGAAACTCGTTTACTCGACGGCATTGAACGACATACAAATTTTTTCGCGCGATAGTATCGAAAACTCGGGTGGATTCGCGCTGAGCCATATATACGGCGTAAAAACGAGAGCGAAGGAGATAACGGAAAAAAAAAAAAACGAGAAATGGAAAAGAAGTGTTTGTAAAACCGACGGGAAAAAATAGTTTGGCAAAGAGACAAAGACGGGGAGCGAACGAGGCGAGTTGATGCAGGACGATTTCATTCCTAGCTGTAATACTCGGAGAAAATCGAGCGATTCGAATTCGTTCGAAACCCACCGACGGACAAAATCAAGCGGAAAAATAAATGTTCCACCGCGTTTCGCGATCGCGCGGATCTTTCCACGGATTTAACATATGCTTTATGAAATCACGGACGCGACCTTGCCGCACAATTTCACCGATGATTTTTGATTTTGATGCACAAAATATACCAGATGTTTGGCAAGATTAAACTGTATCAAAAAATAATTGACCTGCAAAGAAATTAGATATCACTAGAATTTGTAGCAATTATAGCTTGAACAAGATGTTAATTAGTGCTAAATTAATGCTATATGAATTAACATTGATTTTTTAATATTAGATGAATTTTGAAATTAATGAAATTAAAGACTTAATTAATGCTAAAGTTAATCCTATATGAATTAACATTGATTTTTTAATATTAGATGAATTTTGAAATTAATGAAAATCTCTCGAAAGTATTTTTATACAGAATTTTAATTAAAAAAAAATATATTTATTTACCACATTAATTAATATTTGAAAAACTTGCATATATGTGTGTGTACATATACAATGAAAAAGATAATATTTAGTTAAAATTTTGTTGAGAAAAAGTTGACTTCAATCGTGAGGCAATACGTTCTCGAAGTACTGGCTTTTCCCACACTGGACATTGTATTTTGCAAATATTTGGCTTTACGGATTGTAAAGGATAGAGTACGTAATGGAAAACAGAATGAACGACAGGAAACAGAGCGAAACAGGTCGGGCTTTCATTGCTGCGAAACTATCGCCTTTGTCGTTTTCGCCGCGATTCAGTTCGAAAATAAATAGATACTCGTTGAGATTTTGTTAACGCAGAGGGAGAGATTATAAATCGGAATGCAATGAAAAGCGGGATATCGGACATTTATATTTTACCGTTAAAATGCTTATTAATATCCCATTCGGATTTTTAGTATCTGCTAAAAGCTTCAAATTGTTTAATTGCTAATATTTAAAAATTTTATATTAATATTAATCGATACATAGTATATGCAGACCATATTCGGTATTTTCCATAATATACATATTATCGAGAATTCATAGAATATCAATATCAAGTGATAAAATAATTTACTAATGCAAAATGTGATAAACGAGCGAGATATCAGAAAAATGAATTGGATCTATAATAAGAAAAATTACTATCTATGTATTTCTCAGATCACTTGACATGACAAGAGAGGTACGATATTAGCGATCTTATTTTTTCCACTTAAGTACATTATATCGGGAGCGTTTTATGACACATCGCTAATTGATTGCAGTTTATTTTAAAAATGACAATATCTTCGAAAATGAAATTAAGTAGAATAATTCGATATAAACGCGACGGTAAATAACAAGATAAATGTAAATCGGGTCAACTGTTATCATTTTGCGAATATCCAAGAGTATTAAAAAAAAAATAAGCAATTTAATTCAATTTTTATTCATCTACTTTTTTATAGCTACTAAATAATATTGCATAATTTTCATTTATAATGTTATATAAAATTACCTTTTTTGTATATTTAACACTTTATAATGTATGTCATAGGCAGTGTTTTCTTTCTCTCTAGATTTATTTATGCGATAAGAGCAGAATAACGCTGTGCGCGTCAAATGAATTATCGTAACGCAAGACTGTTCCTTCGATACAACGTAACTCGATCTTATCATCATTATATTGTAGGTCATAATCGTCGCGATGAGAGTGAGCTTACAGCTTGATTGCACAACCCTTATATGCTTCCTGTACGTTCTTCGTATAAATTATCTTCTCTCTCGCGTAAATTCCTCGGCACTGATTGGGAATGTCCGAATAACACATTGCGACTGAAATGACATATTATATTGTTGAGAACAATGAGCGTGAGCTTACTCGATGTTGCACCTGCTTTATTGAACGTTGCGTGACAACGGTCTTCTCTGTGCATACGCATGTATATACGCGCGTTCCGTTACCGGAAACGCAAACACATACGCGTACGCGTTCACAGCCAACAATGATGAATTAGACGGCTCCCTATCGAATATCACATTCGCTTTGCGTCGGGTTCGGGTTGAATAATCGCGAGAATGTTTCAACAAAAGCCTCGCGCGCGCGCGCGCGAGCGCTTTACTTTTACAAATTGAAAATATTTATCTTCGATTCTCCGCCGTATAAAACATAGAGGAAAACGTGTGGCCCACTTTTCCCATCACACATCGCCGCGCGCTGCATAATTCAGCGGACATCAACGGACGATAGAAAAACAGTTTGAAACCGCAAATTACAAACGAAGGACTCATTAATGAACGGACCGGGCGAGCGTGACGAGCTCTCGTTAAAATCGCGCTCGTCGGTGGAGGTTCTCCGGCAAATGGTATCGACACGGTAAACCCCACGCTAAAGCACACCATGTATCTAGCAAGTAGACCACAAAATCGCCGTGTTGCGTTTACATGAGTGGAATTAAGTTTCTGCTTGCCTATTTATTACCGTATCGTCACGCGAAAACGACTGGACAAATGTTCGCCTAAAGTGGAAGTTACATTTGGAGTGTCGTCGGTCGGATTTAATATAGGTTAAACTACTTACAGCAGAAACTTCAATTTTCGAGGCTCTTAAGTATAGTTTAATATCTCATTTTTTTGCGAAAAACAAGGGGCAGAACATTCTTTATATATATATATATATATGTATGTATATTGCGATTTTGAAAATTAAAAACATTTAATTAATATTAAAAACATTTGATTATTTGCAAAATTGCAAATGAATTAAGTGTTGTCCATTATTTTTTACGGAAATAAATGATTTTATATTTTCAATTATTACGCATTGTTCGTAAATAATAATGGCGATATAATGATTTTGTGTACTCTACACGATCGATATATAGTGCTTTCGAGTTTTATCTCGGGAAAATGAGAGTGCTGATAGAAATCGCTGGCGATGTATCACGGCGTCGAGAGATGCCGATTGAAACATCGACGTCGCATGAAACATTTCGCGCCAGCCCGTCTCTTTGATGTTTGCGGATTTAACACTTTTTCAACTCCGACACGGCAAGCTGAATCCCCGAGTGGATCTCGAGAGGGCTTGGTTACACTCAATGCGAAGCCTGCAAATGACAGGTATAACGTATGATACGATACTAATTCGTTCGGGAATGATGATCGATTCGATCTGGAACTTTATCGTTTGGTGAAACTTATCAACGACGAATGACGCGCGTTAAATCAATATTCCCGAATTGGGAACAAGTTATGTGTGGTCCTGCGGTTTAGAAACAAAAAGAAGAAGATGTTATACATTCATAGGACATTGATTCTTTGAATTATTGCACGAATAGAGTTGTTCTGATTTCCAGATGTTCTAGTTTGAAAAAAAAGCAAAGAATTTTATAAGTTTTTACGTTAAATATTAATTTTATCAATGATATGTTTTTGTAAATAATTTTAATATGTATATATATATATATATATATATATATATATATATATATGCGCACGTTTTATGTAAAAGTTGAAGCAATAACTTTTTTGTGAATTAATGAGGTATTTAATGATTGATATTTTCCACAAACTAGAAATATTAGAAAATTTTTTTTATGCAGTTTTTATTTGACATATATGACGCTTGTGTCAAGTGTAATGTGCAGTTTGAAATATGTTTCAGAACTTGTAAATATATATATATATAGAATTCTGATAGCGAAACACGAGTTTTAAATTTATCGAGATTATATAAATGATATATCGTTACTCTGAATCATTACTACAACCTAGTTTGTTACAATAGTAAACTCTTCGAATGAACAGTAAAATTCGAAAATATCTGGAAAAATGTCAATAACGCCAATACTTTAATTGATTGACTTTAATCTTTCGTATCTTCTCGGATCGATGTATATATATATATATATATATATCGTACATACATTTAAGTTAAAAATAATTGTTACCATCTCTCATAACACGAATCGGTTATTTCTTACAATCTTTCAACTAATTACGATCTCATTCTCCTTCGAAAGTACATTTCTTGAATTTCTAAGGAAAATATTAGTCTGCTATTGTTTTTATTTTATAGAGAGTTATGACGGTTTTTAATCATCTATCTTATATTAAATGCTTTTTGTTAGAAACTATTTTAAAATTACAGAGAATAAAGTTATATAAGAAAGCAAAATTAATCACACATTCTTATTGTTTAAAATATATTCACACTTGAAGAAAATAGTATCTCTATAAATGCAAAAAATGGAATAATATATCTGACCTGCTACAATCTTTTTTTATTTTCTTCGGAATTTCTTTAGACACTTGATTTAAAAAATACACGAAATATTCAAAAATTTCTTTTTGGATCAAAGTTTGTCCATAACATGCATGATCGATTTTTGCTGTGGCCTACTCGAGCCCAAAGTTCAAGCAGCTTTTCCCACGGGAACGTTGCCAAGGAACAGCAGGCATGATTTCACCAAAAACCTGCTGCTTCCTAAGCTATCTTCGTCAAGGGCTGTCGTATCGTATTATATAAAATGTTACATTTTTCACAATAACCATAATTTTTTTTTTTTTTTCAAATACTAAGTTTTACACTTTTATATTTTTAATTTCTTAGTTGTTTATATTTTTAGTTAATCAATACTTCTGTAACAAAACAATTAATTACTTACTTTTCTTGATTATGATACTTCTCGGCAATTTCTGATCATTACTTTTCCAACAGCACGAAGCAAAAAATACGATTGGATTTAGAACTTTCGCAGAAAATTTCCGATCGGTATCGGGGAACTTTGTAACTCGCATAAGGAGCGCGAGAAGCGTTCGATACGACGGAACTTCCATCCGACCGTATTCTTGTACGAAGACTACAAGTGTGTCGCGTTATCGGCAAGTTATTCCTGGCTTTCGGAAGCTCTTGTAACATTTTACCCGAGGACCTGATCATAAAAATTAACTTAACGTAACATTTAGCTGTTTTCCAGAGCGCGTTATATATACGAGGAGAATATACACGAATAGATCTAATAAATCTTGGAATTAATTTTCTTGATAGAAATATGTCAAGATAAATCTGTCTCTCGATAAAGTTAGTAATATATTTTAATTACGATATAACGCACATACAATTGATTTCGTACAACTGTCCATTAATCATTGCAATAAACTAAATATATACAAAAGTACATTAGGACTCGATCTTCGCAAATTGCAATATAAATCACACTTGTTATATAGCGCCAATATTGGCACTAGCGACGTAACCGTATTTCCTCCCGTGACACTTTGTACGTATAGAAGCCGACCGTTCTCTCGGCTGCGCGATCCGATAAACAATTAATAAACATAAATTCTCTCAAAATCGCCGATAGGACATGCTCGCTCGCTCGCTCTGTGGCGCATAAAATTGTTATAAATTCTTTTTTACGAGGCAGAGTACATAAAATTGCGCCGAGTCCCTTGCGATTTATATCCCGACGCCTGGCGTCGTCCTCTGTTTGCGCGACGCCTCGGTCGTAAGGGCTCGCCGGGTGTTGATTCTCTCTCTCTCTCTTTCTCAAACCCTTAAAAAACGATCGTTAAAATACGGCGGGAGTGTCGTAAATCGCCAATCGTTACGGAATCATGCGTGATACTTCGATGAGAAAAAAAAGAAAGGCTTCAATTATCGGTCAGAATAAGTCGTCCTCTCTTGCAATCATTTTGCAATCAATAATCTCTCGAGTAGTAAATACTCGTAGAGATAGTAGTAAGAGGAATAAATACATTAGAAATATAATAGAAGGTGCCTATGTGAAGATAACCGCATTTCTCTCCAAAAAATTGCAATTTGAAACTGTAAAAGCGACAAGAGATGAAATACGTAATTTGACATTTATTTATATATCTAATGTTTATTTGAAAAATATCAGTTCATTATTTTTTGTCAAAATACACACGATCCTACTCATATTAATATAAAACAAAACTTTGTTTTATATTTTATATAGCGTCACGAGGACTTACATGAAGATTTTTGTATTTCGCAACATTATTCTTTTTTATCCGAAATATATATACATATATATGTATTTACAATATATGCATTTACATTTTATTTATGCATTTTTTCCGTTAGGATTTTCTAGGAAAAAAGCGGAGGATAAAACGTACGTTCGGTCGCGCTATCGATGCCTCGCAATGTTTGTTCATGGCGATTTCTCTCTCGTATTTGCACTTGCGGCCCGGATTTTAAAGTCGTCTCTGTACGGCTGAAAATCCGTGTGTGGCTCTCTGATTTCGACTTGGAAAAGTCCGGAGAGCGTATGGCCATTGCAGATAACCACCGACAGTCACGAACATGCACGCTTTTCGCGTGACAATGGTAACGATCGATCGAGCAATTCGATGGTCGGGACAGTGAATCGGACAGCATCGATGATGACAGTGTCGACGGTGACAATGGCGATGACGATCGTCATCGTCGTCGTCGTCGTCATCGTCGCCGCGGCGCCGTTCCCGATAAATGCATTTGACGAACGTGGCGTCTGGCGAAAATGATGCCGATTTGGGATTATGGCCAACGATCGCAGATAAGTCACCCGCAATTTGTCGGTTTTCGCGTGTTTTGCAAAGAATTCAGCCCACAAATACTGTCATTCTCGACGTTATGATAATATCTTTGCAATGCACCTTTCTTTACGTTCAAACATTCTTTAGGCAGCTCCAAGCAAATGCTTATTTTGATATTATATTTATTCTATGGATATAGTTAGTGCATTTTTTAAATATTTTAAATTAATTGATAATCTATTTCGCATTTTTGCTTCGAAAGAACGGACTGAAAATGTGTTGTATCTAAACCTATTAGGAAACACGCAATTTGCTTGTATTTTGCATATGAAATCGATCAAGACGTGACTAATAGGCATGTTTCCTACAATAATATGATACGTGAAATTTAATACGGAATGGTAAATTCTACAGGGTGTCCAAGACGATCCCGTTCTTCTTAAAATGCAGCAACACGGAACAACAACGGATATACAATTAAACGAAATCCGTTACATTGTCCGCGCACAATATAAATGCATTTGACGTGTAGAGCGCGGATTACGGTTAAATTTAATATTCATAAGGATAATGGGAGGGGCATTTTACACGATATCGCGCGATATCGATCAGTACCAGCCGCTTGTTCGCCGCCGATCGCAGATTGTCGCGAATATCGTCAGCTACGTCGCCGCTTGGTTCGATTCGGGTCTTTATTGTCGTTTTTATTCCGATTGCAATTCAGACATTATCGATCGGCGCCATTGCGAAATCCATAAGCCGATCGCGCGGTTTATCGCCCCATCCCGCTCGCTCGATTCATCCTTTCCCTGGCGCCGACCAGTGTTTTGCGATCGGCGATTAACACCCCTGTCGCTATCGACGCCGCCGCGACGACATCCGCTTTCGTTCCGGCGCCGCGCGCGATAAGTCATCGCACACAGATGTTGTGCTCTTTTTTCTCTTTTTTCTTTTTTGCTTTCGCTGCTTTTGCCAGGTGATCGCTGCTTTCGCCGCAAAGCTTTTTGCGCGGAAATTAAAGTCGAGTGACAGGCGAAAGTGCGGTATGTGACACTGACGATGTTTTAAGGTAGATTTTTAGATTAGATTGACAATCACGATGGTGTGACTTATGACGGATTTCCGCAATTTGTCTGAAAATGGGCATTAAAGCTCTGACGGCGTTTTAGATGAAATTTTCGAGGTTTCACCGACATGCACGACAAGTGACCTGGAAAAAGCATTGCGGGCACTGAATTTAACAGGTACGATGCTGTTACAAAAAAATATTGCGATCTAAAAATAGTAATATATAGCTGTTACTATGACGTTAACGCGAGATCTTAAATATAAATTGATGTTGAGAATCAATAATACGCAAGCTATTAATATTTACGAAATGATTATATTATTTATTAAGTTTTTGTGTAAATGACAGATATCTCTTCTTTCTTCTACCTTTATGCGCTTGTGTGTGCAATCAACTTTTTAGACTTATGCATCGTTTGAGTTATCACATCGCGACGAGCTGCATAATTAAACGCGAAAACGCGCGAGGTGGAACGCGTGATTTATATCACGCACCGTCGTTTTGTACGGTCGCGAAAACCTAGGGGAAAAAATTAGCGGCACATTGAATGCGCGATGTGCGAATATTAATGATTTTTTAATATCGGTTCCGACCAACCAGACTCTCATTTGAAATTTAATATTGGACATTTTTTAAATACGCGCGTATATAAATAGAAATAAATAACTAGGGGCAACATATTTTTTTTTTTCTCTGTTCTGATATATATATATATATATATATATATATATATATATATATGTATACATATTTTTGAGATTTATATATATTTATATATGTATATGTATATGTTTGCATTATTTTTGCGCAACACACTATTTGCTGAAGAGAGGATTCGCTTTCTCTCCCTAGACCGAATTATATAATAATGCATGTCGTACTGTATATAATCATCGCGTAACACATTCCTCATTATTACGATGAAAGCTTTTGCCTCTATCGGATTTTATATCTAATTATCCGTTCAATATTACACCAAAACAATTTAAAATATAATTTTATGATGATGAAAACTTTTGCAATCTATATTTTTACAAAATATAAAATGTATATGTATATATATATATATATATATATATATATATATATATATATGTAATTAAAGTTAGATTTATTACATCTAAATTTTTATATATACCTTAAATCACTAGGTATATGTACAAATTTTTCGCATACAATTATTATACGGTGTGTCTGTTGGGAATAAGCGCGATCGCTATCATCAAGGTAAAGTTGTATGAGTTAAGTTTAGTTAAATTTAGTTATAGCCAGGATATAGTCCGATTGATGGAATCGAGTTCAGTAGTATGTAAACAATCAAATATTTCAATGAAATTACAAACTTGTTCATTCAATTTGTTTCTTTCGAATTATTTTACATTATTCAGTATGTTTTTAATTTAATAACTACGTTTTAATAACTACGTTTATTTGCATGTCAATTTGCATGCTCGATTTATAATAATTATTGATGATGCACTTAAGAATTTCTAAAAATAAATTACTGAAAATTGCATTTTGCATAATTTTGTGGATAGGTTTTACATATAACTGAAATATTACGAATTTAAACAGTCATTTTCCGATATTGCTTGATGAAAATAATGCAGGCTAATAGATCTCTAATAATAAAACTGAAAATGATGATGTTGTATAAGAATAGATTTCATAAAGGTTTTGTGATATAAACAGATGCTAGATTAAATATCTAAATGAGCAATTTTCACATTAATGATTTTCCTCTCGTTTGAATATAGATATCCTAAAATGTTAAAAAAAAAAAAAAAAATTAAATATTAAATCACACATATATATAGATATATATATAATTGAATAAATTAGCATAAAAATTAATAAATAAAATTTATAGAAGCTAAATATTTTATACGCAAATTTTATGAACGTCAATGATATTAAGTGATGAAAGTCAACGATTGCGGTCACCTATTGTAGCGTTCGATTTGAAATGACACGTTTCGCAGAATCTCGTGTACACCTCTCATCGCATCGCGATTGCATTTTCAGTCTTGTTGAAATACGCACATTCACGCGTCGTGAATCGAAGCAACTTTTCGACATTCCTCGCTGAGCTTTTATCGGCATATTCGCGTGATATGGTGAACATTTTATGGGCGTTTCTATTTTATTGGCCCGCCGCAAAAACGGCCAGATATTCGACGACAATTTCTATTTTTGTTGCTTCTCTCCTCTATCTCGCCTTGATCTTCCAACTGTATTTCTTCCTTCTTTTATTCTTTGCTTTCCCCTTTGCATCTTGTTACGAACGAAATTTTCTATTGGAAAACTCTCGAGGACATTGTGAAGAGCTCGCGTTTTGCTATCGCTAAACCAGCCGACACAAAACGTGATAGTGCAAAGCGCAAAGCGTTCTCCCGTCGTAAAACCGATTGCCCGTTACAGGAAACCCGGGATAATTCGTATAATTATATCCGCGCGATTCGACCAAACGATTGCGGTTTATTTTGTCGATGTGCGGAAACACGCTCATGTTCCCATTTGAACTATACCACGAAGCCGCTGTACGCACAGCGGTTTGACGGTAACAGCATTTGACGCGCCACGTCGCTTTATTAAGTTTCGTGTTTGAAACGAACGACATCGGGGAATTACGCGCGCGATTTGTCTTTTCGTTCCCTGGCCATCTGCATAAATTGGTTCGTGCCTCAATTTTGCATTTGACATTAAATGCGGTTAACTTTTGATGGAATAATAGTGGTCAAAATTAGACAAGAAGTATTTATAACTCATCAATTATGGAATATAATTCGGTTTAGTAAAAATAAAACATTATTTAAAAAAGAATTGGAAGATTAAGAACAGAAATTTTTTTATTATTTTTTAAATATTACAGTATTTGGAGAACAATTTTATTTTTTAGCAAGAATTTTATTCTTTAGCAATTTTATTTTTTAGAATGTCAATCACACATTCTATAGACATAATTGTTTCTTTTTAATTATTCAAAACATTAATTTTACTTGTGGTCTTTTATGATTCTTTATCGTACATTTAGTAAAACACTTACGGATTTATACTACTTGAAAAAGATTTATAAAATCGTTGAAATATACGATCGGTAAACGGGCCAAGAGTTGAATAACAAATTAAACAGAATGGGGTGTAATTGTAAATTGGCACAAACTGGAAATTGTTACAAGAGGAGAAGCCGACAAAGTGACGGACCTAGTATATGTATACGCCACCAACGTCTTCGTCTTGTTGAAAGTTAACGAATGCAGAGTAGCGGCTCGTTAACGAACAGAGATTCTCTTCATCTTGCTAGCTTCGCACGACAGGAAAGGAAATATCTCGTTCCATTTCGCCCCTTTCTTCACCCTTTTCGCTCTCTTTTTCTTTTTTTCTTCAAGCTCGTCGGCGGCTTACAAAGCGCCTCATTAGTATAATTTTTTCGCAACGCTACATCGACGTGAAAATTCGATTTACGCGTTAAATATGTTCTTAATTTTGATAATAAATTAATTGTTTCTAAGGAAAGAATGATTTTCAAAACTGCGCTTCAGAATAAACGGAAAATTTTTAATAATTATATTAATCCGTAAAAGCTCGGCAAAATGTTAGACAATTTACTGACGTTAATTTATATTTCGTCGTTAATAAGACTCGTAAAAAAAGCAGCGTATAATTTCGCGAGCGCGAATATGTACTGGAGCGAAAATGCACAGCAAACTTTCTCCAACATTCAGTAATTTACGCCAATTCAAATTGTACACACCCGCTTTGTTAGGAAAGTTAACGTGGTCGAAATCTTGAAGCGCGAATCTTTGCAATCTCATCAGATAATAAATCATCAGATACATGCACAAGCGCATTTCCTTTTTTTTATTTTTAAAAATATATTATTCAAATAATATATATTAATTATAATCTTTTTTACGAGTAGCATAATATTGAAAAATACAGCGATATATATATATATATATATATATATATATATATATATATATATATAAGGAGTACAAATATTTCGCAAACTGCGTTATAACTCTTGTGCAAAATCCTGTTCACAATTCTGAGTCTCTAGTCGGAAAGTAAGAAAAATAACGCAACATGCGAGGCAAGAAAAATAACTGCACGTCGTATCGTCCAGTCCGATTTCGATAACGTGCTACGAGAAAAATATCAGCGATAGTACTTGGACAAGTCGTTCATCGGCTGGCCGACTATACTTCACTTGTCGACAAGTGATATTTTCATCGTTTCTCGAGCGACAACTTATGTCGGAAGATTAATCACCGCCGAAGCGGTGGGTCCTTTCTAAAATATATAACTTTGCGAGAGAAAGAGAGAGAGAGAGAGAGAGAGAGAGAGAAAGAGAAAGAGAGAGAGACCGTCCCCGTATGTGTATATGGATATTATGAATCGTGCTTATTGCGCTTGCAATTTAATCCCACCGCGTAGCAGCAACCTCATGTGCGATAAGTCATCGCCTTGACAAGTAATATTTTTATATCGTTTCTGAAAGTGACGTTTTTCGAGGAAAGATTAATCGCTCACTGTCTAAAAGACGGAAAACTTTTCTTTTCTTCTCGCAACGTTTGACACTTGATATCATATCGAAGAGGTGAATATCTATGAAAGCTGGGAAATATGTACCATGATGACAAAAGGCAAACTAGAGATTGTGAAATTTATTGATCTTGTTAATGGTTGCTGTTTGCTTAAGAACGCGCATTATCAACATTATTATACAGTGAATTTGATATTTTTATCGATCTTTTGGCTTATTCCTTTTTTTTTTTGTAGAATAAAAATTATAATATAAAATTTTTTAACTATTTTTGCTTTTCAAATATATTATTCTTTCCTCATTGTAATATTCTAATGTGTATTAAAAGTTGCTTTGTTTTATTGTTACAGAGGCATCTTACAGCAGGGCAGGAAGAATTACGAAGAGGCGATTTTGAGTTATCAACGAGCCATTCATTTCCGGCCTTCGTTAGCTCGTAAGTCTTTTAATTACATCTTGTTTTCCAACTTTGAAAACCGCGTAACGTCGTCGGCTTCGTTAGCCGAACTCTTGAACGACTCTGTGATCGTTCCAGCAACTTAATATTTGAGCACCATTAACGTTCATTTGATGGATTCGTTTTATTACCGTCAATCGATCGTTGAAGGATCCTTAACGTCACAAAAAAATAAACCTCTATATGCGTCAGTAACATCATCAAGAAGATGAACTGTCGTTACTCGATCTATTTTACTCGTTATATTTATCAATCTCCCCAACGCGCTCCATTTTCAGTCACTCGAGACGCTTATTCTCTAATTTTTCTCGTTTCGCTATCACATGCTTTCGACTATTTTTACAATCGGTGTAATAATCTTTATTACAGGCGAATTATCCGACTAGTATTTTCTCCTGTGTAGCTCGCTTCTTATATAGTAAGCCCCCTCGGGTCTACGTATACATCCGTACTTACGACTAGAAGCTGAGAGATCGGCTCGCGTCCTTAACGAGCCGCCTTTTACCCAAGAGACTCAATCTTTATGGCTTTAAACCTGAGGGCGAAGCGAAGCGCGCGTCGAAAAGGACCGACAAGAAAAGGAATAAAGCAAGCTGAGGGAAAGAAAGACGAGCGGCTCGTTTGTTACACGTATATATATATATATATATATATATATATATATATATATATATATATATGTATCTCGGTATAGGAGAGTATATGTACGATCTCCGCGATTTACTTCAACCGACATGGGAGCGGTTCGTTACCGCGCGAGATAACTCGTCGCGTTACAATATCGATTTTATGGCTCCTTCACGTGCCATTCCGCGTTCTCTCGGTCCCCAGATGTTTTTCCTCCGTAAAGGGTGATACGGCTGGTATATTCGCGCGGTTGGGAGCACGGGGGCACATCTGCGGCGGGAAACGAAACGCAGAATGTAGATTAGCTTTCAACGACTTGCGTTCACGACGAGCTGTTCCCGTAAATATCTGCATTAATTTTAATGACAGAAATATATATTGAGCGTATATTTGAATTGCAATATTTTATTTATGAGGAAAATTTCGAGAAATGTGACACTCTAATATTAAACGTTGAATAATTTTAATAATTAAATTCCGATTTAAACGTTCGAATACATTTTCACAAATCTCTTAGAGCGAATAATTAATGTTATCTAATTATAATCTGAAGAATTTAATTTATAGCACTGAAAATATTGATACATTTTGGTATTTTTAATCAGAAAGGAAAATCGATTTGTATTTTGTGTTCACAAAAATATATCTGAAATCCTGCGCTCGATTACAATATGCGAGGGATTAATGATGTCACGTCCGATTTATCAGACATCAGATATATCGAGAAAAGTATTAGCATTGCAAAGAATACAAACATATTTATACGCGATATATATAAATCCGAACAGATGCGACACTGTGTCAAAGAGAGATATGATTTTGTATAAATTTATATATGCGAACGATTTGCATGCGCAATGAGTTTCGGCAAATGCCGGCAAAACGAATATTTACCGTATCACAGAATATGCACTGCGAAACAGTGGCAAATTTGTTACGCAATATCGTACACAATACCCACGTACGACGATTTACTTTGACCGATGTGGAATTGGTTCGTTACGAAACGATACTTCCGCACAGTACAATATCGATTTTATCGGTCCTCCAGAGGCACATACCAGTTTTCTGACCGAAATGTTTCCCGTCCGGAACGGAGTGAAACGATCCGTATAAGCGCGATCGAATTCGCAAAGCGTCTATACATTGCAGCCGGAAAGGAAAACGGAAGCGAACTGGAGGAAAGCGCGGTTACACGGAAATCGTTCTTCTGTATTAACATGTTTTATTTTTAAAACGAAAGGTTTCCTGCGAGAAACTACCATCTATCTAAATTTAAATAAAAGATATTTTGCCGTAAACGTTTCATTTACACAAAATGAAAAGATAAATATATAATAATATTTGAAAAATTTATTTTTTAGAAGAAATATGTTTTTTTTTATGTTATTTAATATTTTTTCTAAAGATACTTGACAGATTTTTTACATCAGTTGCTATTATACGTGTTTATTTGACAATGACATCAGGTCTTATTTGCTTCGATTCAGCACGTTTGACACGTAATTATCTCCAAGAGATTGATAGAGGCGAACGGATGGATTTATGTACGCATTGAATTAGCACATTGCCGATTAATCGCGGCCATCCTAGGCTAAATATTAACGGGTTCTCCTAAATTGTTTGTCGCGCACAGTACACTTTTGCAGGTGAAAACGAAAGTTTCAACAGTGTTTGCAAAGTTACCTGTATATCGCCCGCATTTAGTGGCCAACATCGCGGTTTCCATTGACCAATCAAAAATGATCAAACAATCAATAAATATTGATTGAGTAATTAACAATATTATAATATTAATCAACTAACAATATTGACATATTCTCTCCCTCTCTCTCTTTCTCTCTCTCTCTCTCTCTCTCTCTCTCTCTCTCTCTCTCTCTCTCTCTCTCTCTCTCTCTCTCTCTCTCTCTCTCTCCTCTTTCTAATTCCGTTTTAATAATATTTTCAAGCGTGCAGATATCGTTAGCAAGCGTACATTAACGCAACCATGTCTTTACTCGATGTACGATACAAACAACAAGACATACGGAACACACGTGTACTTACAACACATAAACGCGAAGCTGTCCCCATTTTGCGCGTTATACATCACGGGTATCCATCTCCCATCGATTTTAATAGCGAACTAATTGGTTAAAACTACCCTCTCAATGTGAGTAATGGCCGATAAAAGTTGACAGTTTAAACAAGCTTAAAAGTTGGCGGGAAAGTTTACTAATGCATCAGCCCGACACTGTATTGTCGGATAAAAACGTAATGTAACATCTTAGGCCGTAAGATTGGAATTTATTACAAAGCATAACTTGTGAAAACAGTCATAAAAAAAATTAATATCTGTTAACATAAATATCTTGCTTTGGTAAAAATAAAGTAGAACTCGATTGAAATTCTCTCTTGACAGAATAATCGTAATAAGATCGTGAAATTACTACAATCTATTATTTTCTTTTTATGAATACAAAAGAATACAGCTAGAAAAGAAATATGGAAGAAAAGATATATGCGCTCTTTTATATAGGATAAGGATTATATATATATCTGAGACTTTATTGAACGTTAAAATTTAATTAAACCGCAAGGAGCAATTAAATAAACATGCGGCTTAAATATATCGTGAGAAATTAAACCGCGCTTATAGTTATGCATTGTTGCGCGCGAGGATGAGAATGAAAAGCGCGTTGTGCTGGAAATTTTTGACGATTATCGCACGGGGAAACTAAAAAGCTTATTCGCGTATGAAACTTCTCTAGGGAAACGACCGCAATTGCATGTGCGCGTTAGAATGTTTAATTTTATAAGGTTGCGGGCTAACTTTGCCGTTGGGAATAAAAAGCTAGCAAAATTTTATTCAATTAATTAGGAGAATTATTACTCGAAACCTAAAACATGGTTTGCATAATATTAAATCGCTTTTCGTATTAATATTATTCTGTTAGTTATTCTTCTTAAAAGTCTTTCATACTTTGTAAAATAAAACGATAATTATAATAAAAGAAGGTCTAATAATATGTAATACTATCATTTCATGGAAACTCATAAATAATTGTTTTGACTTTCTTTTCAATAATTGTGTAGTTTTTGGTAATTCAAAGATTTAAACAAATAATTCCAATTGTTAAACCATAGAAAATGCTTCAGGACAAACCAAGAATTTTATTTTATTTTATTAAATTTTTTTTTTTTCATTTTATTCTACAAGATTTTTATTATCACTTTTTTATCGCAAGAATTTTTTAACTAATATTTTATTTGAGGACGGCATAATGCAATCTCTTATGAGATATTAATATATTATATATTAATTTTATTTATACATACACATGTTTATATGCATGCTTGCACAATAGTAAATTTCCTATTGGTATGATATTTTGATGGGTAAATTTCATGTTGCCTAGCATCGCCGCCACTTAAGAGCTATTTCTCAAAGTTAGTCGACGTATTATCATCGATTAATCAACGGCTCAGCAAAAACAAAGAGAAAGAACCGACGAGGTTTAGTTTTTTTTTTTTTTTTGTTTTTTTTTGCCCGCGCGAACTTTATTCATTCGAAGTTCACTCGCTCGTCGTGGAAGTTCGGCCGATAACTGAAACGCGGATACATCTCGCTTCTATGCAGCGGGGCACGAAAGTATATTAGCGAAGTTAAACTCGATCCCGACGACGACCGGAGTGGCCTGGAAGCGAAAGAGCACGAGGAATGTTTAAGAAGTCCTTTACTTAACATTCGTCCATGATGGCAGCGTCATGCAAAATACTTCGGGAACTTTGTCGCTAAGGAATGTATAAAACTTTGATAATGTCCATTCTGTCTTAACGTTATCTAATTAACAACAAATGCTAATTTAATTCTTTTTTTACTCCATACTAGTATTATTATAATGCTCTTTAAATTATCGTACGTACGTCAATGTGACAAGAGACAGACAACTTGACAAGATTGAAAGTCCTTATTTCGGATTATATTTATTTCAAGATACACACACACACACACACACACACATACGGATACGCGTTGTACAACTTTTATGGCAGTTTCGAGTAACGAATAACGCGTGCCTCTTTTCGCCGAGATTTTACGAGCAACCCGGACTTAGTTTGCGCCCGCCAGCGCAAGTTCAGAATACAGGCTATCTATAATCCAACAAAACGGCCGCGCTCTCGTAAATCTCGCGGCAGTATCTCCGCTCATTTATAGTTGGTTCGTTCAACGAAAAGGATGAAATAAGCGATAAAAAAAAAGAGAAAGAGAAAGAGAAAGAGAAAGAGAGAAGTGCTCTCTGCGTTAATGGAGTTCGCCACGAGCAAACGCGCCACGTGTGAAAGACTTCTCGCGAGGGCAAACTTCCGGGAAATGTCCGCTTGTCTACAACACGTGCAAAACGCTCGCTCGCGAAATACGGGCGACTCAATTAAAGCAGCCAAGTTCCCGAGAGAATCGCGGGGCAAAGACTTGCGTAGACAGAAGGCGGAATGGTGTTCACAGTTAGACGTTTCTGCTTTACTTTCACAATTAACCCTCGGACGCGCGCGCAAAGCACTTTCCCGCAATGTTAAATGATACATCCGCTTCGGCTCTGCATCCCGGGGTTTAATTTGTGGCTCGCTGATTTTAATTTAACGATACCGCATCTCCACTAGATAATGGATCAGCTTTCACTAATCAAGTTTAATAATTTTAATTTGACAACGCGACGAGAATTTTCCTTAACCAAATGATTGATTAACAATCGCGCGTTATTCAATTTTAGTATAACAATATTAATATTCTGCGATAATGAATCTTTTAAATAATTGATTAACTTTGATTAATTAAGTTTAACGATTTTATGATAAAATATATTACACGAATCTCATCGATGTAATCTCGTCAGGCTGCGAAGTCATATAAATCGCGAGATAATGATCACTCCAATTAATATTAGTCATTGGCTTTTGTAACATTTATTTGTGTTGTTACGCTTCATATTACATTTTCTAATTATATTTATATAAAAGAGAGATAATAATAATAATTTTATAACATGAACATATTTTACGCAGCTTGTCAAATCAAATTACGAATTTAATTGTTTTTTGTAGCATTGCACAAACAGTTTACTTTTCTAATTTGACGACTAAATATGACAAACATGGTTAAATTTATTTACATAAATCAAAAAGCTTGCATAATTTAAATGAATTTTAATTCTATAATAAGATGACAACAAATATTAATTAAAAGTTTATTTAGAATGAGTCAAGAGATCTCACATTTCTAATAGAGCTGCAAATTTTAAAACTGATAGATATTTGGCACTAAAAATAAATAAATAAATATATGTGAATGTATATTATGTTTATGATTATTAGTCATTAACAGGTCCATTCTACAATAAAAATCGTATGTCATTAGTCGTAAGCAAATTGACCAACCACAATCGATTATTCGAAGAATATTTTTAGAATAATTGTTTGTGAGTGGTCAATTTGCTTATGACTTATTATAGAACGGGTCTAAAAGGAGAATATTTTTCGATATAGGCGATAATCGACAAATGCCGTATCAAAGTACTCGTATTTCGCCAACGGATCATCCATAAATCGCGCGTTATTATCGGAAGTTTCCTACAATAACTGTCCTCGTAATCTACCGAATAGGTTCACGAATAGGTAGACTTGTTATATGGGACAGCGTCTAGTAGGCCGTTATTTGCGTCCTCCTCGAATCGACGGCAACCGGCAATCGAAAGCTTACACGTAACGATTCATTACAGGCGAAATATATGAACAGACCGAGCGCATCGGAAATACCCTGTAAGTAGGTTAACCGGACGGCTGCAATTTTAGTCGGAGTATTATTAGAAAAGCCTCCGGGACGCGCGCGCCTTCCTCTATAAATCTCAGTTAATTTCAACGGATACATGTAGCAAAGTAGCATTCGCGGAGCAATCACTCACTTCGAAAGCCGTTTCTAGTTTTCCATTAGCCGCGAGATTCTTACCGTCGACACGAAAGCGGTTTTATCATAGCTTTACCATATCGCATTTTTTACAAATCGAATTGTTCAAATAATGAAAAATACGACACACAATTTTATGACTAATACAACAATTTCGAATGTTAAGATTCCGACATTTAAGTGATATAATGAAATAAGATATGTGTAATTTTATCGACACTATCTTTTCACGATAAATATCGAAAATATCAACTTTTTTTATTGATATGCTTGCTGTACGATACAAATTATTTATATGCACTCTTTCTCTCTTTCTGTTATATTATTTATAAATAATGCAGTTTATTAATTGCATCTATTTTAATAATAACGTAGCTACATGATCCGAATTATTATTAGCACTTTCCAACTATTATTGTTACAAAACCATCGAGTTCTTATAATAACACATGTTAAAGGCAAAACATGATAAAGTTAAAACTAAAATTAAAACTAAAATTGCAGTTATGTCCCGATTTATTATTAACAGTTTTTAACTATTATTTTTAGGAAACTTCGCGATCACATAAAAATTCAATATCTTCTGCTATACATAATAAAATAATGTCAAAAACAATGACATATTATTAGAATCTTAAAGCTGAAATAAAATAGCATGGATATCAGTTGATTTTGATGCATTATAATTTTCCGTAACGTTACACACACACATTTTCATTAATCATGAAAATTAGAAATAAATTTTTTATTAATGCTTTACACAACGATATTCAGAAACTACGTTTTGAAATCTTGAGGTTTCAGAATGGCGGGTTCTTGCGAGGTTCTACGTCTTTACCGGAGCTATAATTGCTTGCGATCATTCACGGTGGAAACGCGATCTTGTTAGTGTCATGGCGAGAGGAGAAGATAGAGATTACCGGGCTCTCCGAAACACAGAGTTTCCGTATCGCGCGCGGTTAAATGTCGTCTTGGGGTTCGAATTGCGAGAAATTAGCTGGATCGGTTGTATGAGCACTTAACACGATTGATTCCCTTGAATACGACAATTCATGTAAAGGCCTTATCCCCTTTCGCGCAGCCGCGCCCTCATCCCTTCTATCCTCGACAGGATCATTCAAACACGTATACAGAGTTTACTGTATATTGTATATACACGTGCGCGCCTTGTGTGCGTATTACATATCCGACCGCTTTCTCTATTCGAAACGTTTCTCGAGAAGATCACAACAAGGTGGTAATCAGAATGATATGTACATCTGATTAGGATCCTATTAATTGGATAGTTATACGAGAAGTAATCAAATTTGTCGCTTTACACAATTGCAATCATTTTAGAATAATATCTATTTGTATTCAGCTACATGTAGCAAGCAAATTCAAGATTTAACAAGCAGTATGATATTTAAAAAGCAGTAGCATGTTTTCTTTATTTTATGCAACTAATATAACGAAATTCAAATAATATAATTAATATTAAGTGATTTTAATCTTCAGAAGAAAGTCAATGAGAGACATTTTGATTTATTAAAAAGCTTTTTAAAGAAAACAATATATAAATATCTAATTAATTTTTTAATTATTTATCTTTTCTACTTAACGACGTTGTAGAAAATCATGTATGAAGGTATGAAGGCATTAGAAGATTAGAAATAAACCGAATCATATTTTCCAATAGTTAAAAGTTGATATGATTTGCGCAGATATTGGTTAAAAGTGCGTTTAGTTAATATTCAAATTGTTTTAACGTTTTGATTAGTCAAGCTTATTCAGTTATTACCTATAAATACAGTGAAAACGGTGAACTCGCGCGTTTGAATATTTTTCACGTATGCGCTGTTATTGGTTTTGTAATTGCTTTTAGCGCAAGTGGCACAGCACCGGCGGGCGGAGATTGGCGCAGGCTCTATCAGAGTACGTAACGCGAATTGAATAAACTATTGAATTTGAGCGTATTAATTAATTTTCATATTTGATGCCGACGCGCTTGTATGGCGATTGTCAGGAATTACATATTTTTCCGTCTCGCTAATCGGTGAATTGTAATTACATTTTCAGAAAAGCCGGATGGACGAGGGCTCGCGCTTTTCATAGACACGTGTGTCGCGATAATCTATATTAAACGCGCAAATTAATTGTTTCATCCGAATTTAATCATTTACTTAATTAATATTATGCGGCGATCGGAGCGGTTTGAAATTTGCAGATTGTTTAAAGCGATCCCGCAGAGTGCAACTTTGTCTGTGGAACAGCAGGGGACAAACCGTTATACCGCGAAAAACGAAAACAGAGAGTCGATTGTGTGAAAATTTCAAATAATTCTGAAGCGTACAATTGTGTCACAAGAGGGAGAAAACAATTTTCGAATATAGGAAGTATATAATGCAATTTTTATAAACGTCTAATGGTCTATTAATTCAAGCGTTAATGTAATTGCTGATCCGTTTTAATATTTAAAATTATCGGAAAAAAAAAAAAAAACTACGCCGATGATTTCATTCACGGAGCAAAATACCGCTATTCTTAATTCGGTTTCCAGCATTCAGCGTGTACAGAGAATGCATGCGCGATTTTGCACGCTCGTCTACGAATCGCCCGCAGGGCGTATTCAAATACACGCACTCGCGTCCCTTTGCCATTGCCGATCGATAAGGGTCGCTCTCACGTTTGCACATTTGCACGCGTCGCTCTTGCAGCTTCCGCACGCACACATCTACAAAAACACACACACACACACACGCACATATATATATACAGATGCGCATACACATCTATATACGGATATCAGACTGGAAATACATGCAAGGTGCGAGGCGCAGTCTGCGGCAGCTCTATCCACAAATTGGTGGCCGATCGAGCCACTAATTACTCGGATCGAACGTGTTTTAAAAGCTGGACGGTTACGATCGATTTACGGGACCGCCCGAGGCGGAAAGAAAGCCGGGTTGTACCGGGTTTTCCTCTCGGTAATCCTGCACGGATCATCGCGGTCTGGTCTATTCGTCTGATCGGCCGTTTCAGCACGGCGGTCACGCGTGCGATTTGGACCGTGCGAATAAATGACGTGTTGTATATCCGGTTGGAATTTCGATACGAAAAAGACGAGAGAAACTGGCCGTATCAATTTTGAGAGCTGAACATTTTTGGAATGTAATAACGGTTTGGAAATACTTTTGTAAAATATCTAATATATTAGATTTAAGTTTTTTTTTTTATATTAGTGTTTTTTTTTTATCTTTACATTCTAGGCTAAATCTTGAATTAATTTTATATGAAGAATTGACCGTAAGTTATTTTTTTTTTTTACATTAATGTTTTTTTTTTATCTTTATATTCTGGACTAAATCTTGAATTAATTTTGTATGAAGAACTGATCGTAAATTATTATTTTCTTTTTTTTTTTTTTTACATTTAGATCTCGGCAATAAATAAAAATTTTTAAATATTTTTAGATCAAATGAAAATTTCTTGAATTATATTTAATATTTTTTAAAGAATATCTTTGAAAGAATACATAAGAAGATATACATGATGTTATCTACAATTAGATTAATTTTAGAGACCGATAATTTGGCTATTTCGCTGAAACTCATGTTACGAGATTACTTCGTAACATTTCTAGTAGTAAAGGCAAGACATGTGCAGACGCGCAAGTAGATAAGCCACCGCTGGTGGTCGGACCGGAACGAGACGAGGTTCCAGGAAGGTAGGAAGAGTTTAAATAGCAGCCATTGGCTCGTTGCAATTTAATTGTCCGCTAACGATCAGCTTACTCGGAAAGTTTCAGTCTGGAAAAGCGGTCGCAAACGGTGGAAACAGTGTATACGTGCCGCAAAAGGGACGGCCTAATAATATATGCGTTAATGAGAAATATTTCTCGTCTACGTCTCTCCCTCTTTCTCTCTCTCCCCTCCCCCTCTCCTTTTCTCTCTCTTTCTGTCTGTCTCTCCTTCTCTTTCTTTTCCTCTCTATGCAACTGTAAAGAGCATTTCCGGCAACGAGTCACAGTCGGATGCGTGCGAAATTACATTGCCACGCCGCGCACTAAATTGTCCCGTAATCTTGAAACTAACGTTTCAACGGTCAACAGCTTGCACCGCCAGCTAGCACTTAACGGCCATATTTAATAACTAACGGAGGGACTCGACCGAGTCACTCCGCGGAAAGTTTGTCTCTACGCTTTGTCGCCGTTGTTCACGCCAAGGTGCAAGACGATTCAGTATATGTACTCTCGGGAACACGTGCTCGCAATATATTGCTAAAATCATAATCTTCTAAAGGAAAACAAAATAAAATTGAAAAATATTGAGAAAGATTACGATTGACGAAACACTGATATGTACGAAATCATTATTATTCGATCGTGGATCATTATGATTTTTAGCAATGAATCAGTGAAAAACAATTAAAAACTCCCGTCATAATAGGTCATCGGGCGCGATACGACGTAGCGTCGAATTGAAACGCTTCGCTTTCACATTCGCCGATGCAATTAATTCTTCTCGCCGGCGCATAAATCGAGCCGCGACTTGTATGAATAACATCGGCCGCCCGATGCGCCGGGCGGTCCGCTTTTGTCTCGCAAGATCAACGACGCTATATCCGCGCGACCGAACACATCCCGCGCCCGCAACGAATTATCGTGAAAAACCAGCGCGTGTCGAGGGCGATAAATCGAAGGTGAGGGGGATGGGGGGGGCGTCGGTCGCGCACCATCGATCTTCGTCAGAACGACGCGCGGGGCCCGTACAGCGAGAGAAAAGCGGACGGGCGTGCCAGGAGAGTCGGTCAGGTTAACCAGAAAATTGCAAGGCACACACAAAACTCGACTTCACAATGGAATCTTAATTTCGCGAGAGCAACGGAGTTGAATTCACTTTGGCCCTAGTCGCTCTCCTCCCCTTCTCTCCCCCTCCCTCGTCCCCCTAGCCGCCTCTACGTCTTTGCTCGCTCTCGTCATTTCCCTCCCTCTTTCTCTCTCTCGCCTCTCGTCTCTCGCGCGTCTTATTCCCTCTCCTACCGTAATTAGGAAGCAAACAGAGTGGCGGCGGTCTTGCCAAGTTGGCGGACTCGGAGATGAAACAGCAGTTTCCGTCCTTCCCATCCTTCTTCCGCGTGCGCCGAAGCACACCTCACGGGAATCTACGGTCCCCTTCACCTCCTTTGCCCGCTCGTTCCCTTCCCACAGTTATACAGCCGTGTACCGACTCTCCATCCTAAACCAGCCATCACATTTTCCGGTGTGTCGACGGGCCACTCTCCTCTTCGACTCGGGACGATTATGTGGAGAGAGCAGGCCGCAAAAGGCGGACAGTATAATTCACTGCCAAACGCAGGCCGCCGCTACCGCGCGTTATTTCGTCTTCTTTTCCTCATCTTCTGTTCTTTTTACGACGCGCCGCAATATCCCTCCGGGAATAAAAGACAGAGAAAGGGGGATATCGGCGAACTCCATACCGAGAGATGGAGAATAAAGTTCTTCTTACGTCGTCGTCATTTCGCGATCCTTCACTTCTTTTTTACAATGTAATTATCTCGCGCGTGTCGATTGCCGTCGCTTTTCAAACGTTCGGATATTTTCGTAGCGATCGAAATGTCGGATTTATAGCGACATCAGTTAATGATCCGATGTCGTGCTATCGAATCATGGATCCACACTGTTTTCATGCGTATACGTTATTATAACAAAGATTCTTCGTGTAAGAAATGAATTCTTGTAGCTATATAATTTTAAATTGTTTTAAATCTTAATGATGAAATTAAATTGCAATCTAATGGAGAGATGTTTTGTTAGTTTTGTTTTATCTTTAGTCGATTTTTTTTACTTTATCATAAAGGCAATTGAAAGAACTGAAGAATGGCCAGCTTTGCTGCAGTTCTGCGTGGAAAAACTGCACAATATCTCCTGGCAGAACGCATCGTTGCTGGAATATATGCAATGAAAGCTACTCACGTTATCGCGAGGGTTAAACATTGACGCGTTTGAGAGAGATATACGCGCGTGCGCTCGTGTCGCGTATACCTTCATCCTGATTCGGGAATACAGGAAGCTCGGTCGGCTCATTCTAATTCCATAGAGAGTATCCTCGGAGAAGGGCGACGAGGAAAATGGATTACGCTCGACTCCAACATCACAGCCGGTTCTTTATTCAAAATAATACGAGATACACAGTTACCGCTATTATTCCCAAAGTGCGAGACACGCGAGACCCAGAAAATTGCTATTTTTATACGCTCAATGAGCAGTTTTTATTTGTTTTTCTTTTTGTTTTTGTTTTCTCATAGAGGAAGCTTTGTTTTTGTGGAATTTTTTTTTTTTTTTTTTTAATTTTGATACCAACGTATTCAGAATGTTCTAAAGCAGAATGTTGAAAAAACATATTTTTACAAAATGTCCGTATGTGTGTATGTATGTATGTATGTATGTGCACAAAAAGGACATGGTTGCCACTACCGTAAATTGTGAGATATTGGTCTAAATATTTTTACGTGAATAAAATATTAAAGGATGATTGGTATTGGATTTGATGAGAATTGATGAAGTGTTAATTTTTAATGAAATTTTGAATTTTTTAATAAATGTCCGTAGACGCTCTAACTTCCACAAATTTTGGGATATCGGGCCAAATATTTTTACATATAAATAGAGTATCGTTAAAGGATGATTGGTATTAAATTTGGACGTATTTGTGATTATGATTACTGATATTATGGAGGGAAAAAAAAATAAAAATACGAGGAACATAATTGCATATTGATCGGCGGGTTTAGAAGTCGACGCGACCGCGCACTCGCGAGGAGATCGAAATTTATCTCGCAACAAAGAAAGAAGTAAGAACGCGCCAGCGTGTTCGAGAGATAAATGGTAACAGGTGGTATTCGAGTGTGCCGCGTAATAAGTTTTCGCGTGGACTAAATGCGAACCTATACCGTCCGGTTTTTACGGCCTCCCATTTTTCATTGCCCCGCTTTTCCTCTTTTTCAGCAATTGCCAAAGTCTCGAAATAAAATGCGACGACGCGGATTACTGCTTCCTCGCGCAGACTGCGTCGACGTTTTCATTAAACTATATATATTTCTCTTTCATATTGCATTCTATATATCTATATTCATCTTTATTTTCTTTTTTTTTTTTTTGTCTTTCTCGAGATTTGCAATAGAATTGTATAACCAACTTTTGATAACAAAGTGTTCCTGTTATAATAAAATTATTTCGAACAGTTTTATTAATATAGAATACAATTTGTCTGATTGCAGACGATTTTTTTCATTTAACCTTTATGAGAAAACCGCGGTAAGAAACGTCTAAATGTAAAGGTGAAATCTGTTTAAAAACTTGAGACTGTCCCTTATTTCAGGCTGAGAGTTCCCCATATTACGTAATCTTCCTTATCGTCCTTGCGGTTTGCGAGAGATCATGGCAATTTTACTTGAGCGACAAAGCGCTTATTCCAATTTAGGGCCTAGAAAAGTTAGTCCCCTCTCTCCGTGAAAGGACTTTTTTAATTAAAGTCAGAAATAAAGGTGCCGAGAAAACGAAATGCCACATCTAAAGTTTCCAGGTCAGGATTTGCTCCAACGTAATCTTTTTGGCTCATGATATTATTCTCCATAATTTAACCAAACGTTCGCTCGTCCAACTTTACGTTATTTGCTTTCGTATATTTCACACAAGTACATATTATTAGCATATATTATCCTGGATTGTCTAACTTGAAAACGTTATTTAATTATTTTACAAAGCTTAAAAGAGAATTTATAAAAAAATAAGAGTACACAATTTAAAAAAGAAAATGCAACTACAGGAAAAATAAATACTTAAATTAGATATAATTTACATAAATTCAAAGTGTACAATAGATTGTTAAAACAACGAAAAGAAAATAGACACGATGCTAAGTCTGGAATTAAATTTTTTGTGCGAAAATCAACGATTTAATTTTCTTTCTCTCTCCCTTTCCTTTTAAATACTTTTAATTATGACGCTCATGATCCTTATCATTTGTCTTTGCAGAGGCTTATGTAAATCTGGGAGCTGCGCTGATTTCGGTCGGTCGCGGCACGGAGGCGGCTACGGTTTTGCGCGCCGGTGCTTCCTTGGACGGCACTGGTCTGAAGGACAAAAGGGCTCACGAAGCGGCCAGGGTGCAGGCCCTCCTTCAATTGGGTGCACTGTATGCCGATCAGGGCAGATTACAAAGAGCCCTGGCAGCGTACAAGGAAGCCCTGCAGTCTCTACCGGATCACTATCCACCTCAGGTTAGTAGTTCACCGCTTCCTCTTCATTACGTCACTAAGGCGGAATAACTTGATGCGCGCGCGAGAGAACTATGAATACTTGGAGCATGTATAGTGAATGCCTATCTTCGAGGCAATGTCTTCATTTGGCTTCGAGCGATTTTATGCAGTTTCCCTTTCCCTTCGTTTCCTCCTCCTCTCTCTCTCTCTCTCTCTCTCTCTCTCTCTCTCTCTCTCTCTCTTTCTATTTCTATCTCTATCTCTCAGAAAATTAGGTATAATGATATTCATATCGACAAAGCACGCATTGATTAAATCGGTGCAACTTGTGCATGCGCTAATATAATTTGATTACACCATAACTTTGCGCCAGAATTTAGTTACTTATTAGATATCAATAAGTGGAATTGAATTTATAGGGAAACTTGATAAAATTATCGTTCAAAATTGATAGAAGAATAAGAGGTTTTGAAATACGAATCTATTTTGTTTTTGGACAAGAAATATTATCGCACAAATAGTCTGGCTCGCAGACGCGACGGTTAACTACAAAAACGATTGCCATGAATCGTTCTGCCTCTCTTGGTCGATTGCACTCGGTCGATTAACAAACCGCGGTAAACCACTCCGAGCGATACATCGAGAGAGCGGTCCGTAAGAAAGTAATCAACTCGAAACAGATTTCTGATGTTTTCGTCGGCCGACTTCGATTACTAATTGCTTTTCAAGATTATTGCTGCCTCCGGTTCACCCGAGGCAATTCAACGTTTTCTACTCAATCATCGTCTGCAGCACGTAAAGCGATATACTCTTTGGTTCGCTTGTTCTTTCAGCGATGACGATCAAAAAGAAAGAACAAAAATGTGTTCATGCTGTGCAGCACTTTACGTAAACTGCATTACAATAGAACAGCTAGAGAGATCCATTCCATTTAATTGTTACACTTTGTTTTTAACTCTTCATACGGTAAAAATTAAAACTAAAAGTTAATAGCACTAGAAAATTGAATGGAAGCAATATGACATAAAGAGAGTATTGTTTTAAATGAATATTCTATAAAGAGAGGGAAAGAGAAAATGTTTACGTATTCAACATACATTTTAAAGAAAAAAAGAGATATACAGAAAGAGACTGTAGAGGTTGGTTCGTGACGATGACATTTCAGAAAACATCGATATTTCCGAACCACCGAGTACGTGAACAGTATCGTACTCCCGGTAACCATCCTAGCGTCGCTTTCCCGGGTCTCTCCTCTCCCCTTGAAAAATCAGGAAAATGCTCCTCGCGATCCATTCACTCGCCACCTTTCTCTTACTTTCTCCCTCTTTTTTTTCTTTCTTTTTCTCTTCTCGCCACCATTCCCGATGCAACCCCCGACCATCCGCATCACAACGACGCACAGGGCCAACTTGCCGCGAATTTCTTCCCCGTAAGGTAGCTTTACCCGCCGTCATCCGACTTTTCTCTCGTCTCTACTTTGTCTCTCTCGCGCTCTCTCCCATTTTACCATCTTTTTCTTTCTTTTCTGTTTTCACAATCCACGTCCAACTTTTTAAACATAGCGCAAGCAAAGCGACAACATCGGATCGCGCAACGACCAACTCCTTTCGCGCCCGGTATCGACGCCGAAGCGAGAAGTTTGCATTTTTACGAGACACACTCCGTACCCTTCCTCCCCCATCCCACCGACGTCCTGTCTGAATCGACCGACCGATCGACCATCCTGTTTCCTTTCTTTTCCCGTCTTCTCTTCGCTTTACAGCCGCGTTTTGTTCGGCGCATCGCCGTGGAATTCCTACGCGACAATTTATTCAAAAAGTATTTTTCGCCTTTACGTGGCTCTCACACGCTGTTACAGGTATATATGTGCGTATATACGTATATACGTATTTGAACATATATGCGTGTATGTGCGGAAGCATATGCAGCAAAGACGCTGCAGATGCGCCAAGAAACTGCGAGACTCGGACGTACGAGGTTTCCACGATTTTTCCACGAATATACGTCGACTACCTCCGTGCCATGAACCTCGTTACGCGTCGAGATAAAGTTGTCTTCGCTCTTCCCGAGTGCAATAAACGCAGAACTTTATTTTCGCCTTTATTAACTAATATAAATAACGCGTTTTTCAGTGAATTTTACAACAGAAAGATTAATAAAAATAATTTTTTTTTAGGTAAACATATATATCTTTCTTTATAAATGTATACTTCAATATATACAACAGAGAAATGTGTATTCTAAATAAAATTTAATATATATATTCCTGCTTTTATATATTAATTGAAGAATTTATTCTTTACTTTATGTACGTATATATTGGACATATAATTTTAGAGCAGACAGTATATTTATATTTTAAAGTAATACATACATAACTTTTGAATATTTTCCAGCATTTTTGAGACTGCATGCATTGAAACTGAGCGACTGAAGCGCTATTTAAAAAATGGCTCGAAATAATAACGGTTTCAGTTGTCGCGTTACCAACGCGATTTGACGTGAAAGCAATGTTTGCCGATCGTGAGTGACGTAACAGTTACCACGTCAAAGTACGAATTCTATGCACGTGTCAAATGCAAAACGCGTCTATAGTTATCAACGTGAACGCAGATAAATGAGTTTCGCGCGTACCTATACCCGCGGTAAAATTTAGAAGAAAATGCATGAACCAAGGCGATTAATACGCCTATTCAAATTAATACAAAATAATATAAAATCAAACATTTCTCCGATGTGAAATGTCACAAATGTCATCGAATAATGCGCCTTGAGAACGTGACCGAGAAATAAGACCGAGAGAGAAATGGTTCTATTCCAGCGCGCGAAATTAGGTGCGTTCATCTCGATATTTCGCTTTATTCACTCGACATAATTTCCCATTCGAGCTTCATGATTGGCAATCGCGATAAAAGACGAGGCGAATCGCCAGCATTGGCACGTTTCCACACCAAACTTTTCCCCGCCATGCAGTTATTCGCGCCGTCGCGTCTCGCGTTCACCTAATTGATTAAACCTCCTTTCCCATCTCTTTTTCTCTTCATCTCTCTTTCTCGCGACAGGCGACAGAGAATCCGAAATATCTGATATTACACAAATTGAAATTCCTCTCTTTAAAACTTTTTGCATTCCGTCTCTATCGACAGCACGGTTTTATTCGATTGTCAGACGTAAGTCTCTCCCTCTCCTCTTCCCGGCGCTCTCACTTCCGGAATGGCTATTTCCTTTGGAAGTCAAAGAGAGACGATCCGGGAAATCGTTATGAAAGCACACCACAAGTCGTTTATCCCACGAAAGTTTTGAATGTACCGTCGCCATTTCGAATATATACACGTAAAGAGGTATTTCGCAAATGCCGTCCTAAGAAATAGTATATTTTCAAAAGTTTCAGGAACATAATTTGCTTGAAGCGAAAAAAATTTATTATGCTACCGAATACTATTATTTTAGATTAATTTAGTGTGTTAATAATAATTATAATTTTTTTAAATATTTGTTCTTTAGCTAACACGTCTCGCAATTAAATTAAATTGAAGAAAAAGAAGAAAAAGTTTGTCAAAATCGGTTTTGTTATTTTTGAGAAATACGTTTCTTTAATATGACACGTCACATTTAGAACATCTCCAGAGACCCGAAAAAGCAGGGAAGTGTATCTTAAAAATTCGCAAGTCAGACCGTCCATCAACGAAAATAGCCAGTCGATACGGTAATAGCCGTCAAACCGCATTTCGGGCACCTCAAATCTGAACGCCGCCAGTACCATTGCCATCCTCCCCCGGGGGACACGAAAATGGCCGGCGAATCGTAACTTTAAATTGGCCGTCCGAGTGATATCGGGTGGCTCAGGCGGAACGGCATCGGCACCGTGAGAAAAGAGAGAGGGCTTTCGTCAAAACGATTCTGCCATTTTTCCATCCCGAGTTATTGCTTCTCCGCGATTTTCGGGAACTTTGCCGGCATTGCGCTCGCATCGAGTTATAATATCCCCGACTGAGTACTTCGATGAACTTTCAGCGGCTTCTAGCCACCGATAGGACCTCGACGGGACTTCCTGCCGAAACCTTCTCTCAGTCGAGAAGTGCCTGCGGGAATTAGATAGCGAAACTTCCAAAGCATCCGGTCATAAGTCGATGGAATATTTCATCATTTAATAAAAGAGCCGCCGCACGCGCCAAATTACCGTCGTTTCTCAAATTTTGTCAAGATTATAAAGATATTCGTATATTATGAAAGAGATAGAAAGCAAATGTTGTACTTAATAAACACACGTTACACACGACATAATTTCTATATGTTTTATTATATGTTTATATAACGGTTTATGAAAATAATTATTATGTACTTTATATCCTAACAGATTTTAAGATAAAACAAGCCATAGAATCAAATGCTTACAAAGCTTACGAGAGAGATTATTATATTTATATAATGTACATTTATAATCGTGATTATAATTATTTTCACAATGAGTTGAGAAATGGCGAGTAACAACAAACGAAGGTTTCATCTCAAATGATGATGATAAAAACGCAAACAGCCGGCAAATATTGTTCTTTTGTCGTCTTTGCAAATAGCCTTGACGTAGCATAATTCATTACTATAGCTTTGCTTAAGACCACATTAATTAGTACTTAGCAATTAGCCGGTGCTCGTAATACGTTACTCTTAAGTCCGCGCTATTTATCATTCTCATTCTATTCGAGAAATTAAAACCATCTTCGCGCTGAGCGGAAAAAATGTCAAAAAATAAGAAAGGAAGTGGCAGCAAAAAATGTATTTTTCTTGAAACGTTATATCAATATATTATATGTATTCATTAAAAGCATAAACGCATAAAGTTGAATTAAATTAGATGTTAAATTCACATATTTTTAAAAAACAAAATTAATATTTTTAATCGGAAAATATATATATTTCTCAATAATTATGCTATTCAAAAAACATTTATTTACGTATTGCTTTTTATTATGCTCAGTGATATTGGAATCTATTTTCAAAAAATCTAGATTAAATTATAGATTTACGATATTTCTATTGTAAATCTAAAGGAAATAAATGAAATTATATTACAATATATTTATAAGTACTTTATAGAATTTCAATAGTTTTGGGAGAAAGAAGATTTAAATCGGACAGCTTAATTTACTGCACCACTAAATTTCTTACATGTATCGTTTCATTCAGACGTTCCCGATATTTATTCCGTTGCTAAAAATATGTTAGCCGTGACGGGGATAAAATGCGATATGTGTCATTTATTTATTTCCAAACACAGAATATCCATCGCTTTCGCGTATGACGCGTTTGGCATATCGAAGCGGTTCAGCCGCGATTGATTTCATCGGTGGAAGCGCGGGATCCTGTCGGAACTTTTCCACCGCAGTTTTAGTCTACATCGAATCCCCCCTTCCATCCGGTTCCGGTCTCCTTTTACGAGACATCAATTATGACAAACTTTGCGACTTCGCATTCATCCCCGCGGAATAAGTAGCGGGACGGAAAGTTTCGGAGGAAAATCGCCGGTACCGGCTGGCTGACTGAACTGTCGTGGAGAGCGTATAACGAAAAATTAATAACCAGAAACTTTTTTCCTTACCGAACCATTTAGTTCTGTCGATACGACCGCATGTCGGAGAGGGGACAATGTGTTTAATATCAATTCGATTATTTAACGACCATAATTTATGGTTAATCGCACACAGAATTTTTTGAAACGTTAGGCATTTTTGCAAATATATATGACAATTTAAATAAATTAATCTAATATAAATTGAAATTGTGAAAATTTGAGAGACAGATTTTATATATGAACTTATATGCAAGAACTTTATATAAATTTTTTATACACATAACATATACAGGATGAGCCCAAACGTTCCGGCGAGACTTTGAGATTTTATTATAAATTAGATCTGTTATTTTATAAGATTGACGAATAATATTTCAAATATTATTCGTATATTATTTCGCTTGAAAGAGCGATTTTTTAAGAAAAGTCCAAAAAATAGTATCAATACGAGCTATTAAACACAAATGTTTATGCAGTACTTACGGTACATTCCTTGTAGTAATTATATTGCTCTCCATAGCACGGGATGATCCTCGTAATAATTTCGATCTTCACGTAGGTCCTCTTCAGTCAAAGATTGACGATTGACTAAACACTTTCAAGCTTTTTCACGTGCGTGACCTCGCGCCAAGTATATAAACAATGTTTACATTCCATACTTGGTTTGTTATTGTATCTGCGCGAGATCCTGTTTTATGTCTCGATAATAAATTCAGCTTTATTGAGCGAATTCTTCAATAATGGCAATATATACGTATATGGGGTGGTTCAATATTTTCATATATCTCGGATATCGTATATCACAAATAATGTTTTCTAGTCGAGATATAATGCACATATACATAGTAGGCTCAAACATTTCGGGCAGACTTTGAGATTTTTTTTGAGCGCTAACTTTTTTGAAGTATTTTTCAACCCATGCTATTGAAAACTTTTTATTCAGAATTAAATTTCCTATAAAATCTCAAAGTCTGTGATCAGAACGTTTGAATCGATATACTCGCTTGTAAATTTTATAAATAATTTATTTTTACAAAATATTTCTAGATAATATAATATTAATATAAATATATATATTGCGAAATTATTTTAGAAAAGTTTAAAGAATGCGTTGAATAATTGATATTTCCGTTTTCTCTTCTTGTCAAAAAGAATACGATGTCTAATCTTTCTCATCATGTCTACCAAACGCGATTTTGTTAAAAATGCGATGAATAATTGAATCTTAATCATCGAATTTTTAATTAATTAGCAAACAAACATCTGAATCAGCCGAACGATTAATTGTGTTTTAATAATTTAGCAACGCCGACATCGTTTCAAACCGACTCAGTCAAACCTTTCAACGTCTCTGTGCTTTGAACAGTGTTTTCATATAAAATATATTATCGCACGATTTCTGTCAGACACAGTAGTTCATTTAATTCGCAAACAAACGACAATTGTATATTATACCTAATATCTTACGAAAACGTTCTTTATAATTTCGACAACGTATTTTTAAGCCACACTTGCTTTCTTTTAGTTACAGAAATTTTTAGCATTAAATTTTTTAGACTTTTATCAGATAGCTTCTTATTTTGTTAAAACTTTTTATTTGAATATTCCTTAGTTTTTCTTGTCTATTTGCATGTCACTGTAAGATATTTTTGTTCTGCAATCAAAATTCCGATAATGATAATAAGTATTAAAATAATTGTCAAGCTCGTAAGAGATTTAATCCATGAGTCGATTAAATTTAGTTAAAACAAATGTTATTACGAAATATTAATACATAATTACTGCTCTGGTGGATATTTTTATTAAAACAAAAAGTTTTATTTAAATTATTAGCATGCATTGGAATGTATTAGCAAATTATCGAAAAAATCTTTTAAACTTGGTTGAATTATAACTGACGTAAATTCTAACATGTCAGAGTTTAACACGCATGATTTAAATTTTATTACCATTCTGTCATGACGTACAATATGCCTGTGCACATGATAATAGTGTCGCGATAATGATAGGATAAACAAAGGATCCTGGCACGACGAATTTCCCGGAAAAATTCTCGGCACCGTTGGGAGTTGCGAGATCGACGAACCTAGCTGTCCGAAAAAGAAAAGCGCTTTGGAGAGACAGCCTCGTTTTACATATCGTTTTAATAACAGAGGGTCGCTTTGTACGGCAGTGTTTGAGTGGCTAATTAGGTACTTGCAGCCCTCCGACAGGCGCACAATGCTGCTCGAGGTAATTTCGCAACCCCTCCTGTCTTCCTACCCTCTTTCGTTTTTTTGTTCTCGCTCCTTAGCGGCGACTTAACGTGTTCCTCTCTTTCCCCGAACATCGCGTATTGCACTTCTCGCGAATATATTGTCAATTTATCAAACCCATCAACTTCCGTCATCGTTTCGATCTTTACATTCTTACACCTGGGGATGAGTTTTGACTATTCTTTTCAGGATATAGTGCTCCGTAATTTCGACGAAGCAGCGAAGCTATTCCTTTAACGCTTTAACGCTCTTGGGATGCCATCGATCGACGGCAAGATCGATAAGTTGAGAGTCAAAAGTAAAGAGAAACTTTTAACCTTATCAGAACGAGAATTAAGGGCGCCTATAAAAGAGCCGTCCCGACAATAATTATTTGCCAGTAACAGTTTGGAACGGTTAAAAGGCTATTGCCAGCTAAAGCTTGACTTACGATCTCAAATGAAAGAAAGTTTATTTGAGTAATTGCGGTACTGTATTGCTAATAAAAATTTCTATATTTTCCGCGATGATAGCAATAGCTTTAGTCATAAAAAGCTAATATAATTATATAATAATAGCAATTTTCTTTTCACATGCGTGTGTTAAATTTTTTTCAAAATCGATTATTTTAAAATTTAACAAATGTCTTCATTCACTTGCCTCTTCAAAAAAATGTAAAACTAGAAATAGAAACGGGACAAAATAATGATCGCGACTCTTTTTTTTGCTCCATTCCACGACTCGCGTTGATATTCCGACGAAGTGGCAAGTCGATTTACAATCGAATACAAGAAGTAACGAGAATATTTTTAAAGTCACCAAAGGGGACTCCCCTGAACGCGAGAAATGTGTGCTGCCGGCGATGTACTTTGCAGGTCATTCTATCTATCTATCTACCTACCTACCCGCTCTACGGCCACCGCTCGCCCGCGGGGATCCTAATGGCCTTCCTTAGGGCCATGCGAAAAACAGCGAGAAGCTTTTAAATTACAAGCCAACACCCCGGACCTCTCTCGCCCTCCTCGTCAATCCTCCCATCCCGCACTTTGCTCTCGCCGTACGTTTTTGCGCGCGATTTTAATTTTAACGCGAGCCGCTGCCCGACACACAGCTCCGCATCGCGGTGCCGCCGTTGCACTTTAATCTTCCAGAAGAACGCCCATTGTGCATCGTCCTCCCTTCGTCCGTCCGCACCCCCTCATCCGACCGTGCCTCCTTGCTCTCTTTCCTCTCGCCGGCCTTCCGCGTGCACCTTCGCAATAAAAAGAAAGCGAAGCGTACGGGCAAAAAGAGGAAGGGGCAGGAAGGGGCATTTCGCGGGCATACACCGCCTCGTGCCACTCGCGCGAATTAAGCACTCTCGCCTCGCCGTCACCTTTTGTTCCCGATATCGTCACGATGTTGCGACAGGCTAACATTTTTTTTTTTTTCTTTATTCCGTGAGGTCTGCGGTCGTGTACGGGATTGCGGACACGACGGAGGCGAGGAAGCTTAAAAGATGAATCACGATGCCATCTCGCGATTACGAAAGCGCATCGTTGTAATGCACGTGATTAAGATATATTTTTTGATACAAAGAAATTTCTTTAACATAAGTGAAAATAAAGATATTAATATTACATGTATTAGATGATATCAATCATTAAATTTTTAAATATTATAAAAATAAATTCGAGTTTGTTAATTCCTGGTTTAATTCTACTTTGATCGAGGGCCGATTTTAATTGACGCCGATTTACATTTAAAATAAATTACATATTGACAGCTGGCGAAATTTAATTCGGGCATTGCCCGATGAGGCATCGGGGCGACTTATCGATCACCCGGCTGATTAAGACGAGTCTGCCGTGTCGCAAATCCATCCGACAGCCGTTCTCTAGTAGACGACGGGAAACTTACTCACACCCGACCATTCCGCAGCAAAACTCTCCAATTCTTGCCTATCTACGGCGGAAAGTCACCGAAAGTTTGCGCTATGTGCTATCAAAGGGATCGGGGGAGGGGTGGTAGGACGTAGTCGAACAAACAAGAAAGTCGAAAGAAGTAAAACGAGAACACTGGGGGATCGGGATGGTGGCTGTGCCATCTAAAGGGAAAAGGGCTTCATGTTTCGATGCTCGCTCGCTCGCATTTAGGGATCCGCGAAAATATATATTCGCGCGTGATTTACGATTCCACTACCAATTACGGCGGCGACGTTTTCCATATCGATGTTTTTTTTCTAGAAAAATGTTGTGCTCGATGAAATAGCGCTCTTTTGACAGATAATGAGAGAAGCGGCTACCATTGTTTTGGTGATTCAACAGAATCCGAAATGAATTATACATTTATTGTATATTATATTAATTCCTCGTCAATAATTTTTAAAAACGATATCGTATATTCTAGTTTTATTCTCCGACATTTTATTATTTCATTTAATTATAAACTTTTATCATTACTCTGTAAAGATTTGAGAAATATAATAGATATATTATAAAAAAAAAAAAAAATATTAAAAATGTTAATAATTAGGAAATATTTCAAATAATTATAAATTGTTTTTATAAATATAGTTATACTGTTCTGGGAAAATAATCTCTTGTTACACTATCAGTATACATTAAATGATAAAAACTAGGTGAAAAGGATGATAGAAATGAATCTGAGCGAGTATACATTACGCTTTCGTCGATGAGACTGAATAGGTCATAGCTAGACAAATTCGGTATAGCAACGCGTCAAACTTTTTTCGGTTTAACGAGTTACCCAACTATTTTGGAACTAATAAATGACAGATACATAAATCACACGAGCTCGCGATTGGCTGATGATAGTCATCGAGGAGATGCAAGAGATCATGGCAAAAAGTGGCGAGAAGAAGCGCGGAGATCTTGCGTCAAAAGGATTCGATCCTTGCCTCGAACCGATTCAAGCTTTCGGGCGGACAAAGGATAACGAAAGGGGCGAAGGAAAGAGGGAGCCGGCACCCGCAGAAATTTAGTTCCCAAAACGAGGGTCTAATCGCCGGCACGATATCTCTCAGGACTTTACGATGCCGCGTGGCCCTGAACATATATACATACACGTTTATGTACGTGTGTGTATGTGTATGTGTGTGTGTGTGTGTGTGCAGCCCGAGGCCCCCTACGTGCCAGCCCGCGCAGTAAAACATCGCCGGCAAGATTACACCGGAGTTTCGCCAGTTCCCGATGTTTTATCACGATGGCCCTTGGTTCTCCCCTCGCTCCTCTCCTACCTTCTCGCTCCACGGCGTGCACGGCTGGCGACGGTTGTCCCGTGGAAAGTTAGATGAAACTCTACGAGAGCGGCGCGGCGGCGCCTCCGTGAATCTCGCTTCGGAAAAGTCGCATCTCCTAATCGTAATCCCGCGAAAATTCGCCGAAGAAATCGGGACTATCTTCTTTTTTTTTTCTAAATATGAATCATCCTTGTCGAAGAAATAAGCCGCAGAACAGTTTCTTGGCGCTTTTCCACGGACGTTGCGGTATCTGCATGAGAGAATGATAAATGGTCGAGATTGGACGATGACTTGGTGTACAACAATGAAAGCGTATAACAGTATCCGGGAAAGACAAGGAAGAATGGGTTTCAAACTCTCCAACAATAATTTTTCTTCCGATAATGTTCAGTTGTTACCTTCTTGCTAACATTTATTTCCGATGGAAGTGCAAAAACAGAGCAATATAAATTACAAATTACAAATAAAACATTGAATTATTAGTAAATTACAGATTTATCTCTCATTTTTTACGATATTCTACAAATTAAGATTATAGTAAAATTCTCAAATATAATTATTTAAAATTTGTTATTATAACGATGGTCAAGAAAATTAGAAATATTTTATAAAATGTTTGTCGATATATTGAAGGGTCTCTTATCAAATGCCATACGAATAATAAATACCAGTGTCCCTTGCGAAGCCATCGGAAAATTCATTAATAGTATAATGAGACGGGATTCCACATTGAGTGAAAGCCCGAAATGAGATGAAACCGTAATCCGCCCAATATTGGATTAGGTAAAACCCACCAGCTGCAATCGATCAAATTACTGAACCATCACATAGCTGATCCTTGCGTATTCTGTGATGAAAAGCCGTTTCAAAGCATCTCCCTTTTAACATAGAACATCTCATATAAATAACAGATACTCTGATATTCCCTGCACGCACGCATGTTCATTTTCCTCAATTCCATTGCCTTATGGATCTTAAATTCATCCAAAATTGCGTTGAAATAAGATTTTTCTTAAAGAATATTGTGTTTGAAAAATTAAATTATAAACTATCATTGAAATAAAATTATAAAATTATATAGTCTTAATAATAAATGATACATTAAAAAAACTTATACACAACATACTTCGAGATTTTTGCGAATGTATTAAAATTGCTTCTTTTAAATAAGGCCTTTAAAATTTTATTACCTTTAATTGTATTATTAAACAGTTCTTGCTGTACGGCATCAAAGTCATCGCGAAAGCCTCACAACGACAATAAGATTACGACGAAGAATTAATCCATTTGTACCCGGTGTACGTAATCAACCGTCTCATTGTTCCGCTCAAAGACTTTGTCAAATCTTCTCCGCGAGACGAATAATCCGTATTTCTCCGCAGTTCTCCGCGCCAAACGCGCGTTTGTTATTGAGTTACCGAACAGATGCGAGATTCGTGAAAGTTTAATATCGCGAGGAACTTTTCTGTGCCCCGTCTATGCGCCGGAGAATTCACCTCGGATGCTAATTTACGCGACTTTGTACACGCACGTGTTCTGAATCGATTCACGCGTTATACACGGAGGGATGACTCGTCGCAAACTAGAAAACTATCTAATATAAACTTCCAATTCCTGATTTGTCTAATTCCGCGTTATTACGATATTCTTTTATGCACGAGAGCTGAGAATATTTCGGATTTTCAACTACGTCACGATATGTATTTGCACTATTTATCACTAATTTTGCAGCTAGAGTAAGTATGGGAGGATTCTATACCCTTTCATAGATAGAAACCGTTCGAAACCCCCCGCGATGAGTCGCTTTAATCCGATTATTTCCAGCGATTAGTTTTCTCGTCTGTCGCACGTATATCCTTTTAGTCAGCCTTCGAACGTAGTCAGTTAGTCTAATTACCCGGTTCGGCTTGCGCTGTCCTAATTGTTTGTCCCGTTGCGAGACGCAGTATGCAGATGTCGTCGACAACGACGACGACGACGACGACGACGGCGCCGTGACATCCTCAGGCACCTTCACCCTCTGTATTCTCTCTCTTTCCCTCTCTCTCTCTCTCTCCTTCTCACATAGACAATCGACGGAATCTAGAATATGTCGCATTAGAGGTAGAGATAACTTCGTGCCAGCGTACGATTCGACGTAATTATCGATCGGATTAACCGTACTGCACCGTGGAAATTCTTCGCGCAATCATTCGCGTATTAATTCTACGGAATCTGACGGCAAGGTAGAGATTTAATCTGGAATAATTTCTCATTCTCATTTCCCGGAAAATGCATCTTATATCGTTTCAGAACTCTAGAGATTTTCTGATTAAAAATTTATCAAAGATACTTAATAGTCACATATAATATGCAAAATTTCAATATTATTAAATAAAATTGTGGATTAAAATATTTAAATAACAAATTAAATTTATATTTTAGATAATTGTGATCTGTGTATGTGTAAAATGTTTTGTTTTTTTTTTTTTATTATACAGTTTTTATAGAAAGTTTCTTAATGTAACGAAGAGTTTTTAGTATCATAGAATATGAAGAAACTTTTTAAATTAAGCAGTTATTATAATTTGCAAATAACGATACACAATATCACTAATCACAATATCCATTCTCCGTTTCCATGATGCATCCGAAAATATTGATTATTGATTGATTCTCATCCATTTGAATGCATACTGTAATGGGACGGACATGTAATTATTTAGAATGGATTTAATAGTAACGTGATTTTAAATGCGTCCGGTTAATGCGTGCCGCGTTTCCGATCGGTTTAATATCAAGTGGGACAATGTCCCAACGTTCACTTAACTATTCATCGATCCGGTAATATTAATTCACGGGAATCGGGAAATGTACACACCGTGTCCATCCGGTCCGTCCGGCGATGACAGAATCGAGAAAAAAATACATCCTATTATTTTTCGAAAAGTCAAAACGTGTTCAGCATATCGTCAACTCTCATCATACAAGGCTTGATTAAACATTCATCGAACCGCACCATAAAGCAGACATTCCGACCAATCGCTGAAAATTGCCGAATACTCGTTGACTGCGACATAAATGTAAACACGATGGGAGTAATTACGCGTTGAGTGAGCGCAACGACCAGATATTTTATAATTACAGGAAATTTGAAGGTTCGCCGAACGATGAGATGTATAATTGGAATAGCGGGTATATACAAACTTAATTAGCCCTTAATTAAAAAAATCATAACGAATCGAAAGGATTGCAATTAAGTTCCATGAGTGCACAACTGCATGAACAGTTATTTACAATTAATTGGCTTCACGTTATCAAAAATTTAAGATTCAAAGCTTACTTTGAATAGAAAATTTAATATCAAAAGTTGAAAAATTTTGCCTTATATGCGTGATTGAATTTTGCGTTATATGTTCCTCGAGAAAAATCAATTTGAAATTCAGAGAATTAATACCTAAAATATCTCTTTGATCATTATGGGAGAAACAATTTATATACATTCTTCTCAAAACATACATCATTACGTCATGTATAACGCAATATTACAGTAAATGGGATGTGCGAGCCCGAGATCATTATTTCTCAACCACGGCGCAGAAAGGCGTGAGAACCATCTCGAGAGTGCATAAAAGCCGCGTCGATCGGTAGAAGCGTCGCTTTGTGTGCCGCGAGCTCGAGCGAGCATTATGCCTAAGCAAGTACGCGCAACATCCTTGAAAAGTAGTCCAAGTGAATAATGATCCGGAACAATGCGAGCGCGCACGGGGAAAGCCGGTTGCTTTATGCGCGCGCGACTTTGCCGGCGCAATTCTTTGACGCGATGCAACACGGCGGGCGCTCGTCACGTTTCCTATTCACAAGTCGACACCGTGTTTTTGCCGCACGAGCGAAAAAATAATGATCGCGATCACGAAGCGGCAACATTCGTCACGGACATAATCACACTCTCGTGTATGTGACAAAAAATACGTTATCCCCGTGTCCCGAAATATACAGCGTATATCAGAATCATCGAATAACAGAATCGAATGCGAGAGAAGTAGAAAATAAAGCCCGACATAGTTATATCGGAATAATTGTGGAAACTGATGTACATAAAAATTTTCTTTTCATTATCTTTGCTCATAATGTGTAACGCTGCGACAATTAATGTAATTGTTATTCCATCCTGCGATTCATGACAATGTGACAACATTTTCGCGATAAAGTATAATAATAATAATTATTGTGCAACAAGATACATTTTGCCGAGATATAATTATGGCATACAATTTTATATTAAATTGAAATTATTCCTGCAGAATTCAAATTCAGAACAGCGAAATATTTATCTAGAAATGATTTGCTCAATTATAAATTACTGGAGTAATTTCGATACAAGCGCGTAGCATTAATAAAGCATTTCGAATAAAAGTATCAATTAACATTCCAATTTTCTCTTCAGCGCTGCCAATTGAAATCGCGGTAGCGACAATTCCCCACGAGATGTTTTCACGGAAATGAGAAAACCCGGATCCATTGAATCACGAGGCAATCGAGTCTGACGACTGAGTCGGGGGATATTCGAGGTCGTTCTTTTCCTGTCTCTCGTTCGCGCCTTGCCATTTGTCTTCTCTACCCATGAAAGACTTCGCTCCTCAATAACGTCGTCTCACCGACGGCTCGCGAGCTCTCGTCTCGAACAAAATCATAAAAGTTTTAGCCTACTACAACTTCGAGACGGAGCTGCGGTCTCTCATGTGTGCTTGGGAAGAAGGTTTTCGATGTTAGTCACCTCGTGACGCACTCCCGATCGCTTTGCTACTTCTCAGTATTTGTATGTGTCAGATAGGATATTCCAGAAAAGAATATAAAATGGAAATGTAACTTTATTTTATTGTAAAATTTAGAATTATTTTTTTTTTAATATTTACAAGTCTTTATTATTTTTGAGCATTATGCGTTATTCAAACAAATTTTATTTTAACATCTCTAATATTTTAACATTTTAATTTCTAAATTTATTTTTCTTACTTTAGTGTCTATATTTTTTTTTTTTTAATTTTATCTTTTATTTTTGATATTTTTTATCGGGAATATTAATTAGTAGCTTAGCAAATAATGTTATATGTTTTCTAATTTTTGCAATGACTGTAAATTCATGTATAAATACACAAATTTGTGCGCATACAGATGACACGCATTTAAGTTCTCAGAGAAATGATAATCGTTAGTAACAGATTTTGAAAATCAGTGAACTTTTCAAATTCCCTTCTGAAATCGATTATCCTCGCCCTACTTTCTTTATTTATTGTATGTATTAAAATACCACATTGCGATTCATTCGTGATGAAAATTTCGGAAATGATGCTTCACATTGAAGCATAATTAATTACGCAGCAATGGGGCATTTCAGCATTCTGCCGTTTGCAATCACATTTTCTAAATTGAAGGTAATTAAGAGCTTATTATTATATTGTAACACGCATTAAAACGCGTACACGCGTCCGCATATATCGCAGCAATTTGTTACACTTTGTGAATTAGTTGTCGGCAAATTTATTAGTTGTTTAATTTATTAGCATAATTCTCTCTCTCGCACGCTAACACTCTCGAGCTTCGATCCACACGTGATTTTCTTGTAAATATAGTTCCCGTTTGTGTTACGTCCCGTGCTCGTGCGTTTTTCAAGCTTAACATATTTTTTTAACCGATATTTGCATATTTAAGTAGCGTGAAGCGAGAGGGAGATTGGAGTCTTTCTGAAATGTACGGTTCTTTAAATTCTGTGAAAAAAACGTATAGTTAGTATAGGCTTCTAAATTTATAATGGCATAAATTACCAAAAAAGAATTTCAGAATTCTCTTGAATTAAGTTTGGTTGTGGTACAAATGAGGGAGATAGCACAATTATTTAAATATAAATATTGTCTTGGTCTGAGATATTTAATTATGCTGTTAATTATAATAATAAAGCCGCATGTGTTAAAGAATTATGAATAGAGAGACGCAATGCATGTAATTGCATCTTTGATACAAAAAAGACTCCAAAAAGTATTAAATCAATGAGTTCAAGTAAATGGAAAAAAAAAGTGAGGATAATTCAGAACATTCTTGAACTTCTTTAGTGAGGGCGAAAGAGATTAGATGACACAATGGAGAATTCTCGCCTGTTTCTTTTCCAGAGCGTGTATAATCTGCTAGGCGAAACGCTATCCAGACTGCAACAGTACGCGGAGGCGGAGAGGTGGTTCCAGGCGAGTTTGGCCAGCCAGCCTGACCACGTGCCGGCCCACATCACTTACGGGAAACTTTTGGCACGGAACGTAAGTAGCCGCTGCTCTTTCGCTTTTAAATTTTGCCCGTCGTCATCGCTCTGTTTCATCTTATCGCGATCTACTTTCCGCGTCTGACTGCATATCGACCGTTACCACTTGAGAAACTACTATTGAGCGATAAACGCGGCATAAATATATTTGGGTCAACACATAAAGTCCCCGCTCCTCCCGGCACTCTTGTACATCTCCGAAACTATATTTACATTTGCGTCAGATATCGATTGTGCTCCGATGGTTTCAACAAATAACAATGGATGACAAGCAAAGTATTTTTTTTTAGAATATATCAAGCAAAGTTTTTTTTCTTAAGGAAATTCAGCGTTGAATATAAATCTATTGCATTTTTCTGATTTTTCTATCGGCTTTTTCTGTGATAAATTTGGATTTTGCAAATGGACTTATTACATATTAAAACAAATTTTTTTATTAAAATTGAAGGATGATGCTCATTGTGATTAAAAAAATTCCGATTTTTTTCAATATGTCTTTAAAGGTGTTTCATTTTTTTACATTATTTTTAGAGATATATTTATATTCAGCGTTACATACACAAACACAATTTAATAAATACATTCAAAAATGTTGTTCAATGCAATAGAACAAGCTCCTCAGCCGGTAGCAACCGCCAGGGGGAGGGGGGACAGACAGGGCTATCGAGTTCGCGGTGGCTCACAAGTCGCCTCTGCTTTCTCTCTCTTTAGTCGAGCCGTGTCCTGGAAGCGGAGAGATGGTTCCTGAGGGCGCGCAGATTGGCGCCGGACGACCCCAGCGTGCACCATCATTACGGTAAGACGCGACCGAAAGCTCCTTTAATTGCGACCGCGGGGAAGCGTCGTCGTCGTCGTTTCGAAATTCGACAGTAGACGTCTCCGGTTATCGCCCCGTCATTATCCATCTCGTTTTTCCAACATCACCCCTTCCGACTTCCCCTCGCATCGGCCGGAATTCCTTTCTCAACCGCATCGCAATTTAAATATCTAATGCCCGTATTTGTAGTCGTTGCGGCAACGATAAGAGACCCTCGTTCATTATTAAAGCAATGAAATACGCTCTCTTAAGCATCCCGTCTTTGCACCCGATCGAACGTATCCCCCAGTCGGTCGCCGCAGTCGAAGCCCCATTGTAACAATGCTATATAATTGATTCCCGATCCTCGAATCTGCCCTGAAAAGGAGTCCTCGAAGCTTCTCCCCTCGATCGCGGGGGGTTTCGCGTCGAGAAAGAATCAAAGAACCAAGATTCGAAGAGTCGCTTAATGGAAGGGGAAGATAAGAGGATCGTCGTTTCCTCCGTCGTGCCGCTATAAATACCGCTGTAATATTTCCTGCGGGATGATAGTAGATCTAGAGTGAAAGAAGGGAGGCAGATCGACTAATCGAAAAAGGGGCGAATACCAAAGGGCACGGTAAATGAATCGAGATGTAGGGAAGAACGGAAATTGATGGAGTATTAAAATTCCGGAAAGAAACTCGGCGACGCTTCAGGACGCATCGGGCGTGTTAATTTGCATGCGAGATATTAAGACGATCTTACTATCGCCTATCTTTTCTATCGCTCAAATAAGAGTTAAAAAAATGTGTGATCTGCACAAAATTGGAAGTTTTTTATTTTTGTTTTTTACAATTAATAATAAAATGAAACATCTCTCTGTAGAAGATTAAAAGGGTATAAAGAGTCAATAAGTGCTCTATATATTTATTTTCTCGTTAATTAAAACTGTTTTCGTGTTTTATTAAATTTTTTTCAAAAACGTCGAGAACATTATCATGAAAAAATATTGTTTTTTTTTTTGTCACATTTGCAATTGATGCTCGTGTTCAATTAGATTTTTTTTTTTAAATTTCAAAAACATTAATGGGAAAAAATTCTGTTTTTTTCATCATATTTGCATTTTTTAATCTTCTTCCGTCTTTTTTTTTTAATTTTCTCAATCAAAACATTTCCCTCAAAAAAGCTTTCGAAAAATTTTCACTCTATTTCAGAGATAAATTTATAGAAATAATGTCTCTATTTATATTTATAGAATTCAAATAATAAATTTCTTTAAACAGATTTTTTTTCTTCAGATCTTCGTAAATTAAATACATAATTATTAAATTTAGCACAAGTCCATTAATTTAATTAATTGTAAGAAGAACGATGTAAGACGAACGGCCGATTTCTATACTATAATTCCTCGCGACACACGACAATGTTTGATTACAAAATTTTCAGGGCTGTTCCTGACGTCTCAGGGCCGATTGGTGGAAGCTGCCGAGGAGCAGCTGCGAGCGGCCGAGCTATCGCGATCCGACTACGAGCTGTCGGTCGCGGCGGCCTCGGCGCTTCGGCAAGTCGATCGTCGCGATGAGGCCGAGATCTGGTATCGACACGCGGTTAATCTAAGGCCGCACGAGGCCCGCAGCCACACGAATCTCGGGGCGATCCTACACCTGAACGGCAAGTACAAGCAGGCGGCCGCGGCTTACAGGGAGGCGCTTAGATTGCAACCGGGCGACGCAACGACCATAACAAATCTGCACAAACTGGCGGCGATCTTGGCGTGACCTGAAGAAATGCAGGATGACCGAGGAGGTGATAGAGAGAGCGAGCCTGAAGACACGATGAAAGAGAAGACGGTGCGTGTATTATACGACCCCGCGCGAACGAGGAAGAGGACCCCTTCTTACCGTGACATTACCGTGTATCCCAAGATCCCTTACCAGCCCGATCTTCCTACCGATATTCGTTTATATCTCTGCGTTGTTGGCGACGCGTGCGTTCACATCGACGACGCGCTGTCGACTCGTATCGCCTGCTATGATATGTGAAGAATAAAGCTTCCTTTATTTTTCTCTAATATACGTCGGATATATATTTTATGCGACTCCTTTTTCCTCCTTATACAGTTTAGCGAGGTGTTAAAGAAGATGACTACTGCCTCGAATTGCTTTTTCAGATTTTTATTGCAAGGAAGATATACGGGAAATATCTTTCACTGTCTGTACATAAAACAGGTAAGTTCATCGTAGATTCGATAAGAGCAAATCAATAATTATTTTAAACCGAGGTATATGGTTATGTCACATCACTTTCTTATCAATCAATCGTTCCAGAAGGGAGATAGAAAATGGGAAAAGTTAGAAAACGTTTTGTCCATCATTCGACGCGAATACTTTTGATTTCTTTGATAGAGTTCTGGATGGAATATCCACATGAGTTTGCCAGCGAAAAATATATTTTATTTTACATGTTATTTTCTCTATGTTAATTTTTTTTATGTCATTATATTTCTGAATTTTTACTTATTATATTTATAATCAATTTTTTAGTTTTTAATTTATAAAAAATTTGTTTGCATTTCTATTTTTTGATCTTTTTTAATTACACGAAATATATTAAGAAAAGTAATTTGATTTGTGTTATTAAAATTTCTTGCGCCAGATGTTCAGATATTTCTTTCTTTCTTACCCTTTCTCTCCCTCCCTCCCTCTCTCTCTCTCTCTCTTTCTCTTTGTCGGTGAGGTGCTGAAGATCCATTAATATCGAATCTATTTGCACGAAGGTACCAAGTAGAATATTTAAGTTTACACTTTAAATCATACCCCCGAGCAAATGCCATCGGTGCGAGCGAGTCCGGAGGCGAGGAATCGGGAGGAAATGACGGATGGAGAAACGGCAAAGAGAAAGAGAAAGATTGAGAAGGGGTGAAAAAGCGGGCACACGGAGCCACCTGTCGCTCCTGTCGCGCTGCTGGAGATAGTCTCGGCAAACACTCCGGCGACCGCTGCGACGCGGTGGTGGCGGCGACGGTGGTTACCAAGCTTTGTTCCGCGAAGAACTTCGCTTCGTTATCTTTAAAGCGGAACATCGAGAGCGCCTTTCTTCCTCGAGGAGACGGCTTGCTCCGAGAGATGCGTCGTCACGGTCATTTTATTTTTCACTAACTTACCCATCTTTACGGCCGCTCCCCTCCGCACATTATCTTCTCTCACCCTCTCTCCTTCCTGCGTCATTATATTTTCTCCACCCTACCTTTATTTAGCATCCAACTTTTCCTACGTTCTCTTGTGCTTATTGTTTTATAATTAGATGGATGCGCCGTGTAATCCGTGAAAAATGACTTAAATTCTTGCATTGAGATTGTCAATAGATTAGTTGTGTATAATAATTTCAAGATATTTTTTAAGACATCACATTGCATTACCATGAATATGATAACTCATTTTTTATTCTAAAATTTTTTTATATGTTCAATATATTATGTTCCCAGAAATTATTTTAACAATTTTGGTCATTTTTTTTGTTGCTAGAAAGCGAGAGTAGGACAGTAGGAGCTTGCGTAGGTGATTTTTTGAGGTATTATTAATTTTTCGACGTATTATTTTGCCAATGCTATTTGGAGCAAGATGTATCTATGAGACAGGATTTTGTTTTGCTCGGAAATTCAAAGTCTCTCATCACATTTTTATCTACTTTTTCTCTCGCTTTAGCTTTCACACACTTTGCTTTTTTTCCTTTCTTTCTATATTATTTTATCTCAATTTTTTATCATAGAGCTCTTCTTTCAGTCTCGAAGGAGATGCTTTGTATCTGCTATATAATCCCTTATCTGTGCCCTATCTTTATAATACTTTAACAATATCCCTGTCATCTCTTTCTCTCGCGTTTCACATCAACGTTAATCATCACGACGCTATTTATTTTTATCTTTTCATACAAAATCTCATTGATTTTCATTATTTTATCATGCAGACATTCCTTTATCTCATCACGTATTTTTCATCGCATATATTCATCGCATATTTTCATCGTATATTGATTTACTATCATAATTTTTATGTTAATATAATGTTAAAATAATTTTTAATATTTTTTTTTGCTATTTTTTTTATGTATCTCTTTCTCTCTCTAAGATCTCTTCTTTTACATAATTTTTATTTTACTTTAAATATTGTAATTACGGGAAGATAATTCATTTTATAAAGAACTTTATCTCTATTTTATACGATTGCATCGATTGTAACGACACACACACAAGCAAAAAGTATAACAGTCTTTGGGTTATATAAAGTTTTCAAGTCAAATTTTTTTATTTGTTGTTTTTATCTAAATACATTTTCTAATTTTTATATTATATTTTTATTTTATACATTGTCTTACTTTTAATATGCTTTCACTTGCTTTGACCTCGTTTGTCTTTCACTTCTCGCTTATCTATGAGATGCGGTCATCGATTTTTAGTCGCAATAAAAGCGGCCCTTCATCCGGCAACTCGACTGCCACGCGCGTGCCACTTTATAAGCTTACAAGTATTATCATCATCCCCTTAGTTCGCCGTTCTGGTTCGCTTCACATTTTCCTTGCATACCCCGCGATTTGTCTGGATCCGTTTACGTGATTTTCCGTTTCTTGGCCTCTTGCAACTTTGCATACACACGATTGCACGTCTGCGCAATCCTTTGCCACAGTTAACGACATTCGAATACCGGCTTTACCAATGTACCTTCTGCAGCATTACCGAGATCCTTGCATTTTCTCGCGTTTATTCTCTATCTCACTGCTGTATATTTCCATGTTATTTCTGAATCTCATTATCTATTGAAATTGTCCAGGCTGAATCAGAAAGTATTTTTAAAAGAACCTTTGACATATTTTCTAGAATCTAAAGAATGTAAAAAAAATATGTACTTATATTTCTTATTTCCTTTCTTAGAAAATCTATTATTTCCTGTTGTATATTATTTCCGCAGCGTATTCTTTCTAGATTACAATAAATTTCTCTTTCTCCTAATTTTCTACTATTTTTTACTCCGCTTAGTAATTTTATATTTCTATTAATTTTACGTATAGACTTTGCTAATTTGTTTGTAAATAAACATTTAATCAACATCAGATTCATTATCATTTTCATTTTTATATTTACCCGTGTCCCTTCCAAATATATGTGATCATTTTCTATCTTTTTTTAGCGTCGCCGTAAAAAGATTGTCGCATCGCCTTGTACTACTCCAGTTTGTTCATGATTTAGCAATAAGTGCGGCGCTTTTATCTCTCCTTCCGTATCCTCTAGCCATCTTGCGTCTTATTGATACTGCCGACCTTATTCTCTGTAAGCATCGTTCGCTTTTACAACTACTAGTGGACAAAGAGTACGTCGTCAAGTTACTCCGGTTTCTATTTATTGTTAGAGTGTATATACCGATTTATTCGTTTACGAACAGAGTTCCACAATAATGCTCGTTCTTTTTTTCATAACATTTGTCTCTTCTCTGAGTATATTCCATCAGTTTCTAACAGTTCTGTTCGTTAATATTTCTGTTGACTTCTTTTATTTTTGCTTTATCATAGGAAACGCCACAAATGCTGTTTTTATTAAGTAAAGCAAATTTTAGAAAGGGATAATTTTTTACGAGAAAAATAATTATGTAACGTGAGAATTCAGAAGTAAACCGTGATCGCGATAAAAGTCACGAGCGTCACGATCTTCCAACGGCACTAAAAATTCTTTTTTCAAGGGAATAAACGACTTTGACGTAAAATAGGTTTTTCCGCCGTCGCTTTTTTCAATGATCTTTTCCTCCCTTATCTTTTTTGCCGCAATCTACGTCACGCGCTGCATATAAGCGCCTTCGTGCGTCCTTCTCTACGTCCTTATCTCACGTATCTTATTTCTTTTTACGCGAAACTCCTCACCCTTTTGTACCTCTTCGGTCCCTCACTTTATTTCTTTACACCATATCGCTGAAACGCAATAAGAGATGGCCAGATAGACAGACATTTATTATGCTCTAGGACTCTTCTGGGAATAGACCCGTCCTCATATTCTTCATATAAAAGCGAAGGAAAGGCGAGCTTGCAAAGATGACTCGCTGAGGAAAATACTGCGGATCAATTTTCTAATAATCTTTTCTAACTTTTTTATTTCAGAATTATTTTCGAATCCAGAAAAAAATATTACAATATCCGGCAATGAATAAATTAATAAATTAAATAAAAATTGAAATAGAATAGTCAGATCTCAACCTGATTTAATTTTGATTCAGCTTAGATCGGATTTCTTTATTTTTATTTTGTAAAACAAAGTAAAAATATTTAATATATTACAATACAATAAAAAAAAAAATTGATAATACATTTTAAAGAAAGGATAGAAGGGACAGATACGCGCAACATAGATTGAACAAGAATAGGTATTAAGCGCGATTAATGTTATTCGGTAAATATCTATATTGCCCATCAATGTCGTAACCGCGTCGACTGTGCGACGCAATAAAGATGATGGCACACCGGTGTGCAGTTGTGCGACGTCGGAAACGAGAAACGGCAGTCGGGAGAAACGGGGTGGAAGCGATGCCGGGGGTCGTTATTGTAACGATGTGTACCGAACAATTCTGAAATTCGATGTTCGGTAGTAACTCGACGAAGGTGGGTGATCGATGCGGCGAGGCGATAAGGCGACGGGTGTATTATTGCCGCAGTAAGAACTTAGCATGAGTGATTGACGTCACGGCGAGCGCGCGGCGACTGGAAACTTGGAATTACTTACCCGTGTGATCGATCACCGACGCTCTATACCATTAGCTTATAAATAATAATAGTGACACCCCGAATATATTCAAGCCGTATAATATTGGATGCCATCGTTCTCTCGCCGCGTCGAATTGTTCCATCAAATAATTACGAAACGTCTTTTTTCGGCGCACGACCGATGAGAATTAACTCAACGGGAAAGATAAATAAAATGAGGTAGAGCGAAGGGTCAGGAAGAAAGGGAATAAAGGAAGGTAGATTTTTCGCAGCGACCCTCTTCGTCATGAACCGCTAATCGCGGCTGAAATAAATCGGACCATTAACCACCATCCGTCAAAGCGAAAGACAAACAAAGAGCCGCGTCGCGGATGAGAGCGGTGGGCGTCGAAGGGACGAGAAAACAACGGGGGAACATTGTTTGTTGTTCTGTCGCGGGATACAGGTAAGCGAGTTCACCTGGATTCCGAAGGGACGGCAGGTGCATTCGATGCGGCCTGATAAAATATTCCGCAGGATCGCGTCACCCGAGATTACAAGATCGGCACACGGGAGTATACGTGTAGGGGTAAGGTCAAACGGTTACTTTGCCGTTGCCGACCCCGAGCTCGCCACAGCGAGCTTCCCTGATTTACTCATTACCACCGCAGAACGGAAATGGTGCAGGGGATGATGGAAAATTTGCAGACCTCGGACTGCCGCTGCTCATTACTCGTAAATGCGCGAGAAACGTATAGAAAGACGCAAAAGACGGGGTAAAATAGACTATATATGTATATATAATAGAATATAACATATATATATATATATATATTTTTTATATTCTTAAATTTTCCTCTGGCAACATTATACGTAGATATTTAAAACAGAGGAAAATATAAATATTATATTTAAAATATATATTACATAAATGTAAAAAGATGTAAGAAAAATACAGAGTACATGCGCGCGAGTGTTTTGATTCATAATTAACAAAAAAATTAGAGAAATGGATGACGAGAATCAACATTATTTTAAACTTTTTCAAGAGCCTCGAGCTTCTTGCGATTCTCTAAATAAAATAATTGAGCGATACGATGAAGCGCGCACTTTACGCAGGTGCGCATTTCTCGCGGGACTGCGTTTTATTCCGCGTCACAGGCCGGAAGTATTATTGGCAAGGCTGTCATAAAGAGAGATAGCAGCGAGTTCTAAGTTGCGAGAACGGAAATAAAGAGCACGAAATCGTCGCTGTTGCGAACCACGTCGATCCATCATCGCGCGACTTTTCCGTTTTTTCCCGTCTCTTTTTTTTTTATTTTATTTTCTTCGCGCATCACCCCGCACCTGGTGCAGTTAAACGCGCCTGCACTTCCCGTGGAATGCGACATGAATGTCAATGAGCTGTGACAGAGCGGAATTCACTAGCGACTTAACGATGCAGCGTTCTTGTCGCAGCTACATCTCGCAAGTCAGTTTTAAACGACGCACCGAGTTTCGATACAAGAAACTATCGCTGCTTCCACCGTCGACATTTATATTGTATTGATATGACATAGGCACAAATGGTTTTGAAATTCTTCAATAACGTATAGAAAAGAAGAACATTTCTTTCTTTAATATTATAAGGATTTAACGAAAGGAACGATGAGAATATATATAAAGAATACACATAGAATTTTTCTTTTTACGACAGAAATAGAGATTTTCATATATATAATCGCTTTTAATAAAAAGCTAACAAACCTCTTTTATTGTCATTTTTCTATTTTTTTATTATGAATTACTATCTATTAGCTTTTCCTCATCTTTTTTATTAATTATTAATCTTATTATTACTGTTAAAAAGCGCCATTTTTAGCATATAATGATGCCGTTGTAATCTGAATAGAATAATATTCCAATTGATACCCAGCATCCCAGAGCACACAAGAGAATATCGCAGATGTGCGTACAGCGCATAGAGCGACGCTTCCGGCCTGACATCACATCCGCTCACCTAAGCGGAACGGACTGCATTCATACGCGTTGTTACCGTACGGACGGTACGGACGATAGCGCCACGATGTTATGCCCGATTAATGCGGAATTGGACAAAGCCTTTCGTGTAGAGTGCCGTGTCCTACATGCCGTTAATCGGTGACTTTAATAAGCCTGGAGAGCTTGCAAGAGTCCGATGCCCCGCGATGACAATCGATTGCCCCGGCATCGTCATTGTAATGCTTTCGAACCAAGTTTGCACAATGAATTCGCGTAACTTCGCTGTAACTACGGTGTAAGTTTGGTCGGCTGGAATAAAGGACGGAAACGCGATCGAAGGATATAAATTATTTAGAGATCACTAATTTAATAGATGAATGCAAATTCTCTTTATATTTTTATTACGATATTCATCGCATGATTATAATCCTGGCTCTAAAACTCAAAGTAGTCCACCAAAAAAATTCCGAACACATTTTTGATATCTAAAAATTTTTGATATCCTTCAGAAAGATTTTAATTTTTTTACTTATAAGGGAAGCGATTGTGAAATAATTGTACGAAGTAATATCTAAAGAAAAGGTTTACATAAGAGCTCGCAAATTAATATGGGCAAATAATGAAAAGATGGTCTTTAGCTTATGAAGAAATATCTATTATCCTAATGCACACCTTGAACGTGTTACAAATTAATTATCTTAATGCCGGCTCTTAAACGGCAGCGCCGTAACGTTTAGGGAAAATTTGATTACTACGGATAAAGTTAGTACAGGATGATTCACGTGATCCGTTCGTAAAATCTTAAAAATTATAATAATATAAGATAGAAAAAAATCTTTATATCATGAGTATAGTATCTCGTCCATTTTCAGAATTAATTAATTAATTAATTAATTAAGATTACATAGTTAAATATGATTGTGATAAATTTGTTAGATTGGGTATATGCAAAATGATGTAAGCATTTCGATTAAAATAATAATTACATGCATTAATATAATTAAATTAAAACGTAAAACACGTACAAATAAAACAATTCTCTAACACAATGTCTCTCCATAAAATTAGATTAAGAAGACATTTGTACGGCAAAACGTACGTCATGCCAGATTATTACATTACAACGATAGTTAATAATTAAACCATTTTGGATTAACGAAAACAGGTCATGTCTGCAGAATTCGTCGTTTCTGGGGAGGCCAAGTGAATGAGGCGCGGGGCTACGGTCGAAAAAATGTAGAAAGCACCTTTTCCATCATAAATTATATCGGCGGAAATCTGCGCTTGCGGAAGAAAACACGGTTCAACAAATGGCTTAAATAGTGACCGGCTTGCAATACCGCAAAATGATTGCGAAATGATATATGTACGATAATGATTATGACTTTAGAATTATCTTATTATTGCAGCCGAGAAGCAAATTATTTTTTCCTCGCTTTTTTAATTAAAAAGAAGTCAAAGAAGTCAAGTGTTAGAAATAATATTCCGAGATATAAGACGAAAAAGTTACAAAGAATAACGCTGCTTATTAAGTTTTTCGCCGGGCTATATTTTTCGCTATATTTTTTTATTTCTATTGCATTATGCATTTTATTTTATATCGCGGAAAAAATGCATTTATAATATACGCGGTGGCTGGACAAGCGCGAAAGGCAAACAAAAAAAAAGTGGGGCGCAGCGCAAAAAAAAATCTTGCCAAAATGAAACTTCGTGAGAGATACTGCGACTCTCCTGCGAATGAGGCGCCGTTGCGATATATCGCAACGGCAAAGGAAGGGTGGGAAAAAGCGATTAATCCACCTCGTTTGCACACCACATGGCCGGCTGCTGCTTTCGTATTCGGTCGTGCCTAGCTATCGAATGGAAATGAATTCCGTCGGCGTTAGTTTCCACGGGACGAGGAGCAGGAGCCGTGCTCTTTGATGTAAGCGTAATCGCCATTTTCGAACCTTCCCGCTAACACTGATTTTTCCACCTCAAAGAGCAACGCGTCGTCGTCTGGATCGATTACGGCCATCTGAAAGCGCACGAATATACAGTGAAAAATGATAAGAATCTGCATATTAAAAAGCAGCATTTCAAGAAATAATGATAAAAGTTTTTATTTTAATGAAAATGATACAGTAGATGAAACTATAGACTACGTCCACACTCGGCAAAAAAATAAATTGATAAAATAACAGCTTAATATCAAGTTTATAAAAACTTAAATTCTCATATTCGAGAAATATTATTTTTTATTGACAGTTAATTATTAATATTAAATTTTCAAAACTGTTAAATTAAATTATTGAACTGAGTAGGAAATATTGTTTTTTGTCTGCTATTGCTTTAGCTCGCCTACATGATTAGACGCTTAATTATCTGATAGACACTCGTTACTAGAAGGGCATACTGTGCGTTGTGTAGCATCAGCATGGATACGCGGAATAAAATTGTTTGGCGTATCATCTTCAAAAGAAAACTTTCATTAGCTTAATGAAACGGGTGACTCCGGCAAAAGCTAGGCCGCAGGCGCGGCTTGCATCCGGGACACAAAGAGGACGCGGAGCAGCGAGAGGGAGAGAGAGAGAGAGAGAGAGAGAGAGAGAGAGAGAGAGAGAGGAAGGAAGACGAGAAATGTGCCCCGGTAAAGCCCCGTCGGCACTTTAATTAGAGAAATTAAATTTTCAAACGAAACACACAGCGTCTGACCCACCGCCTCTTAGCCTGGTCGGCTCATTCTTGCCCTCACAGGAGATACGATGAACAGTCAGAACAATCTATCTCGGTACAGCAAAACGACAACAGTAACAATAATAATGAGCAAAAAAGATGTAATAATAATACCAAAATAGATGTAATAAGTTGCCCAAAGCGGAACTATCAGCGGGTAATCAACGATAAATATGCAGAGTAGGCTCAAATGTTTCAGTCAGACTTTAAGATTTTAGAGGAAATTTAATTCTAAACAAAAGGTTTCGTATAAACATGAGTCGAAAAAGATTTCTTTAAAAAGTTAGCGTCCAAAAATCTCTCAAATCTCGATTATTTTAGAAATATTTACAAATTTCAAGGAAAGTATATATGTTTTTATGTATATGTGTTTTTTTAACAAAAAGTATCGAAACATAAATTGTAGAGAATTGTAGAGAATTAAATAATTGCAGAGAATTAAATATCTTTCAAATGAGATCAAAATAATTATATTCCCATTATTAAATAATTTGCTTGTAAAGCTGAATTTATTATCGAGACATAAAACAGGATCTCGCGCAGATACAATAACAAACCAAGTATGGAATGTAAACATTGTTTATATACTTGGCGCGAGGTCACGCACGTGAAAAAGCTTGAAAGTGTTTAGTCAATCGTCAATCTTTGACTGAAGAGGACCTACGTGAAGATCGAAATTATTACGAGGATCATCCCGTGCTATGGAGAGCAATATAATTACTACAAGGAATGTACCGTAAGTACTGCATAAACATCTGTGCTCGTATTAATATCATTATTTGGACTTTCCTTAAAAAATCGTTTCTTCAAGCAAAATAATATACAAATAAAATCTAAAATACTATTCTTTAATCTTACAAAATAACACAACTAATTTATTTCAATATGAAAAACATCGTTTTTTTACGACAAACTTTGCATATAATGTTTATTTATATATCGTATATACTAATATATATGGACAATAAAATAGAAATGTTTCCGTTTGTTACTCTATAAGATTACGACAAAAGGGAGTTAAATATCTTTCTCGTTAATTCCGCGCGAGTCTTTTTTGCCGCGGTAGTTCTTTCAGAAGTCGCTGACTTTCGCGCAAACTACGGTTCCTCTTTCTTCTGCCATTGTCTCGAATGAAAAGCCGCGGCCGCGCGCAAAGAGGCAAGACGGAAAAGCGAAGGGATTAATTCGAAGGAAAACACCATCACTGTAGTACGTGATATACCCGACCTTGACAATTGGTAGGCGAACTCGAGCCGGCGTTTTATTCACGGTCACGAACGCTTAACAAGATTTGTATCGCCTGCTCGAGTTGCCCACTCGAGCTCCCACATTTTTTCCTTTCCTCGCTCGTCTTCTCCAACATCGAACGCCAATAATTGACTTTGTAGTGGGTGTGAAGTAGCGAAGAATTTAGTGTAGAATATCCGTCGAACAAATGGCCGACTTTAAAGAAATTAGTTTTAAAGTATTCCTCTTTAATGAGTAGAGTCGGACTTCTCTCTCCTCGACTCGAGTGGCGATGTTCGAAAGTCGCGAGTGTCAGCTTAATATTCTGACATTATTACCTGAAAAGTTATTTCTATTCACAAAATATTCGCATATTTTATATTACGCATTATTATTCCTATGAGATTTTACACAATATTATTTTCTATGAAAATTCGTTGATCTGTATATAATATACATTTTGTAATATAAAATTGTAAAACAATTTACATACAAAGACGTTATTTCATCCTCGGAATTCTGTCAAATTTTTTTCCATAATGTATTGCCTCAACATATGTGTAAAATAGAATAGAAATAAATTTTATTAAATTCATGTTAACATATGAATTTAATATAGAATTACATATGTGACATGAATATTAAACACAAGTTATTAAAATTTTTATAGGAGTTAAAAAATAAACTCGTTAAAAATATTTGGATAAAAAAATAATTGCAAAGTAAAATAATTAATAAACGCATTTTCGGTAAAATATATGTAATGTACAATAGACTTTCATCTGTCATGCAAATGAATAATCGCGTATTTTTAGAGCCATTTGTTCTGCAACTTGTCTCTTTTTCCGCTAATCATTTTTGGAATTGCATTATAAAGTAGCGTCAGATATAAATCAGGTTGAAATTTTATTCAATAAGTACGTATATATAGCCATTACATGGTAATTTTTGTTCATTTCTGTTTGCCTTTTAAATTCGAAAGGGATCACGTGTGACGTAGACATGGCACAAAGTAAAAATAAGTGTGAAAGTAATAATTTTATTTACAATTTAAAACAAGTACTACCACATGTTGCAAGCAGTAGAAGACGAAAAAAAAAAAATTATTAAATACTAGTGTTAAAATTAAAATATTCTTCACAAAAATATTATTTAAAGCTACCTTGGTATATTATTTATAAAGCTACTTTAGTAAAATAAAATTATTTGTAATAACTCCTGATAATATACAGTTTTAAAATAAATAACTTTAATATAACTAAAGGTCTATTAATATAATTTAAGAACAATTTCTATATTATTTCAGCTAAAAGAAATATACAGAAAACTTTTCGATACTTTTTATCACATTTTTATCGTATCAAAATATAATTTAAAATGCATATTTTTGCAATATATTTCTGCCAATAATTCTCAACAAATCACTAAGAAACAGCCGTACGTGGCGCAACGGCCATAAAATGGCAGATGGTATTATTTGTAGAAGAAGAGTGCTGGCGTGTCGACATATTCTTATCTCCATTTGGTAGAAATATTCACTTTTAGAATGACGCCATAAATTAGATGGAACTTCGGCCAGTCTTTATTCAATGAGCCACGCGTTAACCAGCACGAAGAGGCTCTTATCGACCCAAGTGAGAAGCTAAGCGAATAGATCCGGATGAGACAAAGGAAAAGGGTAGATGTGAAAGAAAGGCAGATCGGATAACTAATTCAAAGAAAGCCTCTATTCTCGCGAAATGTGATACCGCTTTAGATATTCGCGGCAAGTACTTCGGTTAGAAACTCATTTTACTTCGAATCCTATTCCCGAATGGGAAATAGGGATTATGATTGCACTTCGTCTTTTCGTATTTCTCCTCCTTTTCGTTTCTTCGTTCTGTAATGATAGTCTCAATTATACGAATCGATCCTTAACGATCTTGTCATATTTGAGTAGCCGTTTCAAAAAATAGTGTCTTAGAAAAATCCTACGGAATATATCCTTAAATATTTAAACAACCGTGGAGAAATAAAAATAGATAAAAACAAAATAGATAAAAACAAAAAAGAAATATAAAAAAATACAAAAAAAAGTAAATATAAAATAATATAGAGAATTACTATATTTTAATATATTATAACAAATTTCACAAAGGAGGGAACTGAAAGTTGAAAATCTTAATCTAAATCTTACCTTTCTTTTCTATTTTCAATTATATATTCTTAATTAAAGCTTGAGCTCGTTATTTCGAGATTTAATGAAGAAGAGATATAACTTTATATAAAAGAACGCGCGATGTTATATAATATAAGCTCGATTATTTTTATATTAAAGAATTTTTCAATCTCTCTCTTGCAATTTGCTAAGGATTTCGTGGCTACAATGGCTATCCGCTTAAGAGTAAATAAGGGACGCGTTATTCACAGAGGTGAAAAATGGAGGAAAGAATTGCGGAGAAGATGAACACGATGCACGGGGGAGTAGCGGACAAAGAATAGGGATCACGAGGTTAATTTGAGAAATTTCGTAGGGAATGCCCAAGCTAGCATCTCGTTTTTATTAGTACCCTGGGACGCTAAATAAGGTTACCACTACCGTCTCCTATTCGGTCCTCCTCAGACCTTTGCTATTATTCGCCGCTACAAACTTCATACAAATATGCTAATGTTAACGTTCTACCGCAAAGATACACTAGGCGGCTATTTTTATTTTAATTACAAATACTTTTATAATTTAAAATTTTATAGTAACAATTTTTGAATTGTTAATATTATACATATTAAATAAATTATTTGGTAATCAAGTCTTGAATTAAAATTTTGCAAAAATGATTAATATAATTAATATAATCTTTTTAAATAACATTTTTTTATTTGATTGCGTGATGGAAAAGTAAGATTTGCATAAGATAAGCTTCTCAATTTTCATGATTTATATATATTAACTCTATATTGTTTTAATATTTTAACTATAAGAAGAACTCTAAATTATTCAAAAAATCTAATAGTCAAAATTAACTCCGTGATATATTCTGTATTTATTTTTATCGAGCTATAAATATTACTTTTCCATAATTCTTTTGGAAAATTTTATAAACAATTAAAGTACATTTGTATATTAAAAAGCTGCTGTATCTTTAATATACGGCATATTAAAAAACTGTATCTTTAATATAAGGCATTATATCTCATCCTTCTAAATAAGTTTCACATTAAAACGTGGATCAGGTATCGCTCTCCTTATTCACGATATTAATTTATTGGTTCATCTTGGCAGCGGGTCAGTCAATCTTTATTTATTCCGCACGTATTTAATGAATAACGCACTCCTCTCTTTTCCTTTCGTAACTCGACCAGAACGCAAAAGTAGCAGAAACGAAACGGATACGAGACACACAACGGTGTGATAAGGTGAAGGTTCAGGAGATTAATCCGAGGAAAGGTGCTATTCTCACGGTACGTGATATCACCTCGCAAAAAACTCGACATGGCTCGGCAAGTAGTACTCGTGGCGTCTAACGAGCTAACAAGTCGTTTTACTCGCGATCTCGGACACTAAACAGAGTTAGCGCAATGCAGGGCTGTTCTCTCCGCTTTCACTCTCGTTCCTCTCATTTCTCTCCGTTTCTTCCGTCGTCTCCTACCGGAGCGACCTGGAAGCCAAGTATCCTCGGCAGTTATGTCGTCCAGCCGAGCGAAGAAAGAAGCCAATACTATGAACGAAGAAGAAATGGTAAAGAATAGTTACAGAAAGAGAGTGCAATGAGAGATAAAAGAGGAGAGAAGGAAAGAAAAGAAAAGAAAAAAAAAGAAAAGTGGCGGAGCGTGGCGGAAGAACGTAGGAAGGAAGGAAGGAAAGGAAGGCGCTGCCAGAGGACTCTTTGGTCTTGGGTCTCGGGCGGTAACTCGATTTGTCGCCCGTCTTGAACCAGATGGATCGGAAGTAGACGCGAACGCCGGCCGCATTTCAAGTAGACTATATCCCGCGTTCGGGCACCCCCATACACGTACACGTATATATATAGATAGTTTGTACGTGTGTACGTTTCGCGTATTTTGTCGACCAGCGAGGATCTATTCCGCCGGACCAACTGACAACGACGACGACGACGACAACGACGACGACGACGACGACTTTTCCTTTCCTCTTCACGACTCTGTCGAGAACCGGGCAAACTCGGTTTTACCGTCGAATGCGGCGGGACTCACCGAGAGCGAAATGGGATGAGGATAAGATGGCAGTAGGACGGTAACGTCCTTAAGGCTGGTCGACTTGGTTGCAGGGTCGCGACGGTGACGTCTAGCGCGTGGATCAGCATAGTCCTTGTCCCGTGTCCTTCCGGGATAGTGAGTCCTTGGAGTACGTGAGCAGTCGGAAGCTCCTTAAAAACGTGTCCGCCGTACAAATGACTAACACACGAAATCCGACATTCCCATTACCATTGGATCTCGTTGCAATGCAAAAAACACTGTAACTTTGCCAGAATATAAAAAGGATAATTAAGAAAAAAAGAAAAATATATTATGCGACACATCCTGTATGAGAGACAGAAATGATTCTGTCCTAATTAAACCGTGCTATTTCCGAGTCAAAATTTTCTTCTACTGTCAATCTCAATTTTTAATTTAATATCTACTTTGATATTTTAAATAGTCAGATCACTCATTTTTAGAATTATTTAATATATAATTTTGCCAAAAGCTTTTCTTTTAAATCTCTAACTAAAAAACTGTTTGTTTACTGTCTATTTAATTTGATGACTTACAAAATAGAGCCTTAATTTTTGTATAATTAAACTTAACGAAATCCTTAGAATAAACGTAAGAAAATTGAAGTTAAAAATAAGAACAAAATCTTGAATTATCTTATGTCTTTAAACTGTTTGCTTAAATTTCCATTTTTATTCACATTAAATAGAACTGTATGTCAAACGTAATCTACAAAAAAAATTTGCCAAATGTCAATTAACATTTAGATTTATGGAAATGACGTATGAATTCTCGTATCTTGATACGACATTGCTACTATCCTACTGCCTATTTTCGATTATAACGGGTTAATTCCGACCTCTCTCGTATCGGATTCGAGACATTGCAATCTCCTGAGCTGTCCGCTAGCGATATCAGTGGCAGATGTTCGAGGCAATCGCGCCAGGCAGAGGAGTCGGTTAGAGAGATAGCACCGAGAGATAGCAAACAGATCTGTGTCTTCGCTTGTCAGTTGAGGCGCGAGCTGAGAAACATATTGTCGTATACTGATTAAGATATATCGCCCGCACCTCGCAAAACTAATTGGCCGCAAATTCGGTTTCGTCCCGTTCGTACATTCTTAAAATAATTTTATTTTACCAAAATTTTAATTTGGCAATATATTAATCATAAAATTGTAAGTACAAAGACATTGATATCAACAATCTCTGAATTAAATTAAATTTTTTATATCTAAAGGCAATTATCGATACACGATAATTTCAAAGACTAATTTTTTTGTTACGAAGATGGTCGATGTAAAAGCCGTCTGTTCAAATTTAAACATACTCAAAATGCAACGTTTACGACGTCGTGAAGTGGACTATGTATCACGAACAATTGCGCGACACCTGTGTATCACAACAATTGGATTATCGTACGTTAATTAATGTCGTCGCATTTCGCGAAGATCGAGTTAGCACAACCGGCGACAGCGGTAGAGGCGGTGGTGGAAACAGGAAAATCGAGTTTTGCGCCGATAGAAAATACGAGATGCAGGAAGAACGCAGAAACCGGTACCGCACGACCCGATGGTAGATAGGTGGATGTATAACCGAGAACATATATATATATATAAATAAGAGTATATGTGTATATATACATATAGGGTGGCGCAGGGCGCGCGCGAGATATCACGAGTACCGGGGGTGCCATTAGCGGGGTGTGTTTTGCGCCCGGGTCGTAGCGATCAACTGCGAGGCAGTTCTCCTCGGTAAAGGGGCAAGGGGGAATGAGACCAGGGTGGCAGAGACGTGAGGAGAAGAGGGGGACTACGGGAGACGAGGAACCTTCTATTGTTACCGCTTTACCCGGCATGCATATTTAACGCCCGTTCTCTGCCACCCGCCCACATCCCCCAAATCCCTCCATGGATGCATATACAGCTGGGCGCGAATAGACGTACGTAAGGTTCGTACTTTAGTGCTGATAATTCTGTTAGCTATTTGAATGCGTCTCGGGAAATCGTGAATAAAGTTTCGATTTTTAACTACCGCCATGAAAATCGGAATAATTATTTTAGGGGATTAATCTATTGAAAGAATGTCATGCAAATATTTGAATCTTTCTTAAAGGTATTGCTCTTCTTAAGAAATAATTTTTTAGGTGAGTAAAATAAAAAAATATAAATATAAATATAAATTACACACATTTTTTTAAATAATTGTTATATATAATAAAAATTGTTTGGTTTTATATTTAAAAAAATATTGATTTAAATTGTAATAAAACTTCTTCAATAAAATATATTATTTCCGGGTTTCTGCCGAATTTTTCCCTTTCGTTTATCTTCTTATTTTCCAACCACAAAATGACGAACTCTTGCTCCAAAGTGTCGAAGAATTCGTCAAGAAGAGAACTCCGCTCGCCTTTTTTCGACTTTCTGCCGCCATGACCCTTATTGATCTTTCATTTCCGCGGAGCGCAGACAGACGGAAAACATTTGCGAACAACGGAAACTTAAATTGACTCTATCGAGGGTGAGAGAGCGAAAAAAGGAAGGGATACCGCGTGCGCGCCGTAGCTTTCGACGGTGGTCTCCGCTTTCCGGCAACGAATTCATGCGGCCGTTATAATTTTACGCGGCCGGCTACTTCACCGAGAAAGAACTCTTGTACCGCTTACAGACGGATATTTGCATATTCAACACTCGCATTTTCTTTCGCGGTTTCTGCCGGCACCCGAAATCCCTTCCCTTCTCGTTGCTGCACCTCTACTATCGCTCGTTCGTCTTGTTTTAATTTCCTCATCTCGAATCTCGGCTCCACGCGCATACTTGTAATGCAGGTATATGTTCAAAAGTTCATTCCCGCAAAAAGACTTTTTGACAAATCGAATTATAACTGAATGAAACTTACTGCATTTGTATTTAGGTACTCCATAAACGTCGTATGATATTTTGCAACATTTGAAAATGAAATAGATTTGAGAAATATATTAAATATATATTATTGAGATGTGAGAAAAATATATAATACTTAAATGTAGCGGCTACATTTTTTAAAACTCATTTGAAACAATTAATATTTTGCGATAAAAATCAAGATAAAAGATATATTTATAATTTTATGAACTACATATTTTAATATATGTATGTGCTAATATATATTTTGTAGATGTTTTTTACTTCGTCAAGTATTTTTTGCATTACACATATAAAATTATAAATAAAAGTCTGTACCAAATTTTGTCACAAATTGTCTAAAATAAATTTACATATCACGTTTGAATTTGTTTAAGGTAAAGCTATCCATTCGATTACAATCGACTTTTCTGTGATGAAAAACAGATTTAAATAGTGAGTAGAATAACAATTTTGGGAACTCGATTTCTCAATCTTAATCAATTGACATTAGATTATAGTACAGAAGCTATGTATTGCGTTAGGTAATAATTATCTGACGTAATAATACACGACTGATATTAGCGGTTAAATTGCCATTAATATGTATGCGAACGGATACTAATTAAATCACTCGGGGATCAAATCCGTCTGTCCACGATTATTCCCCTTGTGTGGCTGTGTTCGCGAAATTTTATTATTCTTGAAGCAAATCGCAGGCAGCTTGACTGACGTATTCCAGAACACGTGGACCATGCACCTGTCACGTATTCTCATGCTTTTTTTCCTCACTGGATAATCTCTTTTTCACGTTATGATCGAACAATCTCGACATCACGGTAATCTCTTTATCCTTTTTGATTCAATAAGAAATTATGTTTTTCTAATATAATATTGATATGTTAAATATTTCTTTGCAATTTCGCAAAATTTAGGTCAGCCTTTTTCATAATGCTGCACTGTGTTTCACAAATTTTCTAAATCAAATAGCATGTTGTTGAAAGTTTTCATAAGTTTCTTTTTTTATGAAGTCAAAATTATACACATAATTCCCAACTTTTCTACTCTATCTCTCATATATTTTGCTTCTCTGATATTTATTTTATACATCTCATATGAGATATGCATCGGAATGGCAGATGTTATTTGAATAACAACAAGCAGAAAAAAGTAATTAGTATTGTAAATATTTGTCTGATGTTGAAGCGTCATGTTAAAACTGTTTTTATACGGATTTCACGGAAAATGTGGCTTTGCGTCCCTCGAGATTATCAACATAGCAACGGCGCAACCAGAATTCAATATTGTTGCGCGCGTAACATTCGATTAATCATCGTGCGGGGGAGGGCGTATTCCGATGAAGTGAATGATCGCGTTCACCATGCTGCTAGCACCGGCAGCCCATATTATTTGATCATTAGCTCCGTTAATTACGGATCCCCGCGCTTTGTGCTCGCGGCACAGTGGCAGATCCGCGAACGCGCTCTCGTGCAACGCGAGCGATTTTCATTATCATTTCCGTGACGGCTCCGGGTCGCATAACGAGCCGCATAATATGAGAAAAACGTCGTTCCAGTCATCGTCCGCATGAGAGATTGGCATGCTTGCGCGCAATTTTATCCCAAATCGCTCCCGCGATATCATGGCGACTGGGCGCTCGTTAGCGGTCAGTTAATTAGAAATACTCGCGAAGATATTTCGTTCTCTGAATAACGTTCACTATTCATCGAACTGTGTAATTTTAATAAATTTCTCGTATATTCCCTTTTTCTCTCTGATATCGCGCACTTTTGGCCGATTGCGGATTCTTTCGCGAATTTGAATCAATTTTTTTTTTTCGCAAAACTTTAACTATTCACCATCGTGCAACTTCTATTTTTTAAATTCTTGTTACGTTTAATAATTTTTCTCGGCACTAAACAACTCTTTTTTCCAATCACAATAACTGACATTAAAACAGTTATTGATCTCTCTTTTTAATACCGAACAAAGTGCGCAGCTTTTGATATATTTTGAGACGCACGGCGAATTTATTGCTAATCCGAGAATCAATCTCGTCTTTTCCAATATGAGAAATTTTTCGCGCGTGAATTTTCTCCTAGAATATGATTGCCGCGCTTCTTCGCATCCATCTTCGGCGAGATAGCGATATTTGAAAGAGGTTCTTCCGTCTGTCGATGAGAACGACAACAACGATGATGCGTCGCACTTCGTCGTCCATATATGCACTTTGTGTCGGAGTCGGCTCTCCAGCTTCACCGGGCGAGATAAATGATGTCTCTCAGACGTGAATCTGACGCCCGTTCTTCTTCTCTCGCCAAAGGGTTCCTTCCGCATCGCAATAATGTGCAAATCGTAAGAGACAGCCTCCGTCGCGTGCGATGAATTCTTTGACATGCACGCGGACCTCGTTATTTTACACCCGTCACACATTTTTGCATTGCTACGCTCATAAAGCCTCAAGCTCATCTTCACTTTTCCGTTTTCATTTTCATAATTCTATTCGACGCGATTCTTTCTGCAAGGATTTTTTAAATATTGATCTGTTGCATTAGATTAAAAAAAAATTTGTAAGAAGAAAATATTTATAATAAAATCTCGATTTTAATATTTTTATTATCTTGAAAACAGTTATATATGTATAATCAATAAATTCTGAGTCACGACTTTTTACTTTAAAAAGTCAATCTTTAATTTTATCTCTGTATTCTATAAAATATTTCAAAGATATCTTATTATTCTCTTAATTTTATATTTAATATATTATCATTCAATTTTAATAGCACTTTTAATAGCATTTTTGGACGAGATCAAAATGTCAATGTTTTTAATTAAAAAAATATCTGATATTTTTAACTTTCACTTTCTCTTCCTTTCTCTTTTTCTCTCTCTCTCTCTCCTTTTTAGAGCATTTCTTCAGAGACCCTTTCAATTGGCCGCGATTTTTCACATCTAACCATTATTCGAGTCACGCGCGCGAAAGATAGATTATCGAATTAAATTTCATTGTCTTTCGTGGAATATCCTCGTCACGCCTTCTCCCCGTCATCTCCTTAGCAGTGAAACGTTCTTCAAAGCGAGGTGCAAAATCCGTTGATGAACTCTAGCCGCTTGAACCACTTATAGAAAGTCCTCGATTCTTAATCCATCCAAGATTTACACTTCTTCCGATTATTTTCGCACTAGATTATCCTTAAACCACATTTCGACACTGATTGTGAAAGAGATCAAAAACATATTTACTATAAAATATATAACATATAAGATGTATAACATAATTATGATTCAATCTTGACGAATTTATTAAATAATATCTAATTTTATAAATCAAAGAGAGAATTCTAGATAATCACAATAAAAATATTATATTTTTATTTAAAAAACAGTATCAGAAAACAAAATTATCTTTTCTCAATTATTTTATTTTCTCGATTAATATTTTTACTGCCACATACATTTAATAATGTAATCTACTTATGGATAGGTATACTATAAATATTAGCAGAATTCAATTCACCAAGCTAATGACCAAAATTATAGTGCATTTCCGAGTACTTTCTCGATGCTCGTACAATGTAGAACATGAGCCCTCTCAGCACTTAAATTAATGCTCCCTGCGAAACCGGGAAGCATTAATTTAACGCGAATTAAACAGACGAATGGCAAATAAACAATAGAACTAAACGCTAGAACCGAAACGAATTCTCAACGAAGAACTCTCGTAAAAGTTATCGCGGCTTCATTATCGCGATAACAAAAAAGGAAATAGGATCATTCGCGTCGTTTGACGATAGCGGAAAGATATCGATGATGAGCGATAAAGACCGGAAAGATCGCGAATAACCGGAAGTCGAGGGATGATTTCAATCCTCATGCACTCGCACTCTTGAAGCGGAAAAGCGCTTTTAGTCACCGTCGATTATGATAGCGAGATTCGCGTACACACACACACACACATACATCCGCAAACATACACACATACATCCGCATCACTCGACGGCGAAGCTCTCCAGGAGCTCTCGTTCGGAAAAGCGAAAGCTGCGACTCTTGAAAGTCGAAGCTGCACTTGTCACGGTACGTGTGTAACGTGTCGGTCTGCGCATTCGTCATGTCGATGCACTTTGGCAAACTCCGTTCGCCTCCTGACGGACGTAAACTTTTAACGAGTGACCGTATACCGGCGTGGACGCGAGGGTGGAGACGAGGAGAAGACCAGCTTCTCTTTCCTGCGGTCGCAAAAAAACTGCATCGTACTTCGTTATGAGCTACACACAGCGACCTGGTGTGCGATATGCGCTCGCGGCTGTGTAACACACGCTCGTAAAGTTCGCTGCGGCACGGAACGAATGCGGGAGCGGAGAACGGAATGCGATGCAGGTGGGACCGAAGACAAATAGCTACGCGAAGCTTCAGCGCAACAGGCACCGGAGTTACGGGTACGCGTATCGAGAGTAATACGATTCTTATACGTCGGATGAAGAGCCCGGTGCTTTCCGCGCGAGCAACGGAAACTTTGCGTTGCCTCGTGAAACAAGATTGAATTATACAGTACGCCGCAAACATTTGCCGCTTAGATAACATTGACGTTTGATATAAAATATCATTAAATGTTGTCAGAAATTGCCACAATATTTAATTAATATATTTCAAAAAGAGATGTGCGTCCAAAAAATGCTGAAATAACAATTCGTATAAATAGAAGATATTTCTATAAAATAATGTTATCTGAAACGAGCGCGAGAGCGTACGCTCTGTGGTAACAATGTGTCATATAAGTGTGCGAAACAAAATATATTCCTCGACGTATATTTTGAAAGAATCGCGTATTTGGTATCGACCAAAAATGTTACACATATAAAATATTGTAATTTTGTTGCAATTTGTGTGACTGGATGGAACTGCGAGAAAACACATTATACGTCTCCTCGGCGCGACCTCGATACATCATACGATATGACAATTAGCAGGCACATTATGCAGTTGTTGCATCCATGCATAATTCAATGATATCAACGACCACGATATATCATTCGTCACTTGATAAAGCTATCCTTGAAATAAAACATCGAGGAAACGAAACGCTGCGTCGGAAGCAATTTCGCCTGGTTGTAAATGGAACCGAGTGAATATTTTTAAAGAATGAATAGTTGTGAACGGAAATCAGTAAAACACATTCACACTCCTCAAATATAACGTTATTATAACGTTTTTTTTTTATGATCACGTTAATAATAAACGTCGCTCGAAATTAATTTATTATTATACAATAATACATAATACATAATACATCAAATATACATAAAGAAACAGAGAAGGATTTAAATTAATATTATTAATTAATATTACTTCGTATCAAATTATTTTATTTTTATAATATTATTTCTATATATACATTTATTAATTAATAAAACAAAATTTCTAGTATTAATTTTTAATTGCTTGTTCATAAAATTTTTTTTCAAACAATAAGAATGTACGTAGAATAAACGAAAATTAGCTTCCAATTAACTGCAAAGAACAAATAGAATACTTCCTGATTACTTTGCGATATTTCTACATCGTAAAACAGAGGAGACTCTCAGAGAACCTTAGCGCGTAAATTACTTCTCCATGCAACTGTAGCATGAGCAACTCTGACACATTGCACGCGAATCTAACTGTACAGCTAGAGCGATAGATTTATGAAATTATCGCTCTACTTTCGGGGTGCGTAACTTTCGTCGTTAACGCGCTAGCGAGCGAAATTTACTGTTCAACGAAAATGGACCACGGAAATGATTCAATTCAAATGTTTGTTATATTCGCGTGTTTCTGCCTTGACGAAACGCGTATGAAATTTTCTTCATTAATTTCGCGTAAAGTTCTTGTTACTATTTAAACATTTGTTCACCTGATAGATATGTGCTTGAAATATACTTTGTTAATTATGTTAACGAAAAATGAAATATTCTCACATTTAGATATAGTGTACAGCTAATTATTTTTTTAAAGAAGCGTTACTCATTTTAATATGCCGTTTTCTATATATCATGCTTCAAATTGTAGAGCATTGGTAAAGAATTTAAAAAATTTTATAGGCATGTAATCATAAAATTTTTCTTTAATCTATTGTTTTTTACTTGCAAAATTAAATTTTTTCTAACATAAGATATCACAAGAAAAATAATAATTTTTCTTTTTGACACACACTTTTAATTTCTCGTAATTTTCGTCTCGAATTGTATGTTTGCATGCGTACACTGTTATATTTACGTCGAGAAAATATTCATCGTTTCGTTGTATTTTATTGCATTTTTATCATTACTTGCTATAATATCTCTGTATGACGTTGTAATAAACTGTCGGCAAATTTCAATACATTTCCTCGAGGTGTAAATTAAATTTTCCAGGAACTCTCGCAATATTGCATTAAAATTGACGGAAACATGCAAATAAATGAGTATAACATCTTGGTTATTTCTGCTGTTGTTCTGTACAATCGTAATAATAATTTTTATTCTCTTCTCGTACTATTCTTTGTAAAAATTGCCAGTGGAGTACGTTTATATCTAGATAATGTATTGCATTTTTGCAAAAGAACAATTCTACTTTTTTTAAACGTATACGTTTTTCAGAGTTTTTTTTAACACAAAAAATATAAAGTTATGCAAACAAAATGTTAATATATTTTAACATTAATTTCCCAATTCTGATATTTTTGAAGATAAGTTATAAATTGACGTTATTTAAATTATTAACGTAAAAAAGAAATATTAATACACACACAATATGTTATAAAGCCATGTTTGATAATAAATTGATGCAATCTTTTTTATCATTTTCCATCATGAATTTAGATCCCTGCAATTAGAGAAGATGGCAATCTTTTTTAAACCATATTTTCCTCTCCAAGCTGTGTCATTATATTTACGTGCACTTTGACCCCGTTTTACTAGCAATAATAAAATGCGCTTGACCTCTTGGAGCCGAGCCGAGTGAGTTGTCATTCGTCGAGCACGGCACGGATTTATCGAGAGGCTCGGTCGCTCATTCTCGTTCCGCACATCACGCGTCCACTTTCCTACGCGGCTCCTACCCCTTTAATTAGATTTTCAATTAGATTTTAAAATGTGTACCGTGAGCTTCGAGAGCAGCCAGCTTTGTCGGTGGCACGCGTGGAAGTAAATTACTTTCAGCGACGATTACCTGGCGCGTCGATTAAAGCGGCTCCCTTTCCTATTCTCTTTCCCTTTCACTCTGTTTCTCCGCTTATCTCTATCCGTCTCCCTTTCTCTATGTCTCTCCCACATGACACGCACACATACAAAATTGGCGAATGCGCACATGCACCCGCTACCGTACCCCGTCGATCCTGAATCTCTTCTCTCTACTGTTTCTCATCCCGTCATCCTAGTCACCGTTGCCGCCATACCGCGCCGAGCTTGTCGACGAGAGGGCCCTTCACGAATGCGCACGATTACCGTGGCTTCGTCGTGGAAAGCGCCAGGATTGCGCGCTTCCTGAGAGAGCCCGGGAATAGTCGCGTTTCGGATGAAACAATGTGCCACGGGTCGTTGATCTCGCATGGGAAAGTTCGACCCGGCGAGCGCTACGCGCGCGAACCGAGCCGCGCGCAAAACTTTGCCTTTGGTTTAACGATTATGCGACACGTCTCGGCAAAATTTATCAATGCCCCCGCGGGGACCACTCGCAATTATGAATGGACGGTTGAGAATAATCGCCCCCGGCGAACAAAGCGATCGATGCGCACAGTTGACCCCGGCTTTCCGTACCTTAACTCTCGAGCTTAAGATACTTTTTCTCGCATCTTCTCTCATTGACACGAGCAAAGTCCATCTGGATACATTCCTAACGTATATTTTGATCGACCAAATCGACTTCCAATGTACGACTTCTCTTTCATTTCGATAAAAATTTCTATCTCTCTTATGTTTCTTTCTCTCATTTTCCTTCTTCGAGTAACTTAAAGTCAATATTTTTTAACTGAAATATCGGAAACATCGTTTTCAGTTCTAAACGATTCAAAGTAAACATGTATTATTCATTTAAATTAAATTAGATTTTTTCGAATTTTCTTTAAATTACAAAAAATAAAAAAATTTATAACTTATAAATGTAAATCTATCGCAAATAATAAGAATTAATTTTAATATATAGCACATAATATCTCGCGATAATTAAATTAAAATAATAAATAATTGAGTATTCTCATCAAAACGCTAGAAATATGTTTGCATCAAGAAATTAGAGACGCTTACATTTATGTGCATGTATGCATGCTATTATATTATATTATATTATAATTAGATTATATATGTATAATTATTTACATTGCTTGCGCGAGATAATTGCATAATTGCTTTAATTCTCCTTTTGCAATTCAACATATGGGCGATCTTTTGGCGAGAACGAAACTGTATTTTGTGGAGCAATCACAAAAAAAAAAAGGAAAAGAGGAAGTTACACCAGGCGAAAGTACGCCACGTTAGAGGAAGCCCGCGCACGCGAAATGTCGTCTGTTTAAACGCACTTCAAATTTGCAGAGAGCTCTAAATTTTCAGAACGTTTTTATATTGTTGGTTCAAAATGGAAAAAAAAGCAATGGCTATCGCCAGAGCAAGTAACGCGGATAATGTTTGCTCGTGCTTGGTCCATCCAACGTCTCGCATGTTGATTTTCATTGCAAAGCAAACAACCAAGTTGTTTTCTCCGCTTTCTTTTCCCTTTCGCAGCTCCCTCTTTTTTTTTCATCTCTCTTATTTACTCATTCGCTAAACTTTATAAATTTGTATGCGGAGATCTTGTCGTATATTTGTTTCCTTTTTTTCCGTTTTTCAAAAACGAGAGATTAATATAAAAGCGCACGCGAAAGCTTACGAAAAATTCTTGCTAAAAATAAATAAATTTATATTTATGAATCGGATATGTCATTGCATATAATAACAATCAAGACAAGAAGAAATGATAGGATCATTATTTTATTATGCATGTACATAAATTTGAGAGAGAATACTTGGATAATTTGATGGTTACTAACAGTTTGGAACGAATTAGACTAATTGGATTATTAGATTAATTGGATAAGAAGAAACTAGTTAGAAACAAATAAAATGTTTTTCTTTCTTTCTTTATACTAAGATTACAATTAAGTTCCCCAAAAAAATATATTACCAATATATAATCGTTTGACTATTAAATTATTAATTATTACCATTTATGAAATTGATATTCATTTATTGTATACATATTTAAATATTATTTTTTCACAAAATTTTAAAATAGTATTTAATATACTCTTTATTTTATCGCAAATTTCATTTTGCTTTTTACTATTTTTCCTCTTTTTGCAGAAAATTTTCTTCTAATATATTTAATAAAAGTTCAGGGATATCTTATCTATAAACGGACACGTCACACGTCCGTGGCAGAAGAATAGACGGCTAGCAGCAGCCAGAATTCATTTATTATCGAGCGTAAGGCACTTAATCACGCGACCCCCGTTTCGTCGGTTTCATTATCCTGCGCGTCTTATCGTTTCATAAAGATATTACCTGCGAGAACTCGGATGGCGCTAACAGAGCTTTACGAGGATTCCCGCGGCGCCTTATTGAAATCAGTCCGCGCAGAATTTCGCACGACGTGGAATATGACGAATCAGTGGCGTAATCAACGGCACATAAAGACTTTACGTTGCGAAGGAGTCAGTATCATATCAACCCCTGAGATTAAAAAAAGAAAGGAGAAAAGAAAAATAAAAAACAAAAAAAGAGAGAGAAAAAAATAGTTAAGGGGGAAATATAAATGAAGTAAAAAAGGAGGTAAATGGAGTTATGAAAGAAAAAGAGTGATCTTGGATAAAATTTTATTAGGTTTTATTTTCCTCATGTATGCATATATTGTTCCATATTATTATAAAAATGAGAGAAAAAATTTTATCGATTTTTTCGTAATCGACATAAGTTTGATAAAGAGCCTCAATCTTAGTTACGCCATTGCAATGAATAGACGAAGGAGACGACGGGATGACGAGGTGAATTAATCGCGAGAACGGCAATATTTGAAGCTCGGATTCGAAGCGAAAATCGCGTCTTTCGGAAGCGTCGACTGTGTGCAATCCTCTGAACTTTCCGCTGCGATTCGATTGAATCCGTCTAATTCGCACTCGCGCCGATTCCGAGACTATAACGGCCGGGGGCTCATGAATATTCTTAATTGATCGAAGATTGGAGTCCTACAGTCGTTACAAAGCCGCCAATCAGCATGAAAACTCGTGAATAATAACTTCGACTGAATTAAATAATCGTTGGCTTTCCGCGCAACAATTAATGTACAGCATCCAATATTCTTTGAGATGATAATTTTCTAAAGTATGTTTTAAAATAATAATTAAATAAATTTAAATTATATCAAATTATATGTCTCAGATACATACACACACATAAACATATTCAATTTTATTATAACAAGCAATATTTCATATAAATTATAAATACAATTGTCACACAACTTACAACTTTAATACGGTGCGAAGGCTCAGCACGTAGCCTTAAAGTCCTAAGCGGCCTAAAGATTTACTGTGAAGAGAAAGCCAAGTACCCATTCAGTACAGCATTGCCACGAATCGCACAATGACTCATATGTGGTACGCGCATTTTCAGCGTTGGACGCATTAGTGCATCGTCGAGACTTGTCTCGCATTGTCTCGTTGTTGCATTTTCGCGTTGAACTTTTATTCTGCTTGCACGATCGTCATCGGGGATCATACTTTGATGCCGACTAAGTGGGATATTTCTCAGCGTTGCAATAATTAATATATTAATAAATATTAATATATTAATGTTGTGAGTAACGTTAAAACGTGTATTGTAATATATATATATATATATATATATATATATATATATATATTATATATATATATATGTATATATATATATATATATATATATATATATATATATATAACATTTATAATAAAACATAAGTCCATAAACATGATAATATATTTTATATAAGAACTAAAAAAATAAAGAAAAATTAACATAATTTTAAATCACATCAATCCAGTATAAATTATTTGTTGCGTTTAAAAGTAAGTTTTATAACTTCAGAACAGTTCAAAGATCCATTCTTTCTCATGCAGCTGGAAGCGCGGCTTTCGTACAAAACATTATTTCTTTGTTTGTGCGGAAAAAAGATAAAATAAAAAGATTAATAATTCTTCACTCTTGGACAATCATATCTCGCCTCGCGAGGAAATTAACTTTCTTCGCAAAGCCAGAGTAACAACAACAACAACAACAACAACAACAATAACAAGTTGCTAACGATCCTAATTACCGTTCAGTGCTCGGTTAAGCAATTAATCCAATCCAAACATTTTTTATCTCGACAGTATTTCTTCCAGCGAATAATGTAACGCATTTCGCGCCGCACTTGTCTCGTGTCGTTATTATTGCATTGCGAGTGCCGCACTTGCGCTAAACGTAAGCATTTCGCGGCTGAGTTTACATTATAGAGGAGAATCCACGGTTCTTGAATTATTCCGGCATGCTATTCAACTCGAGCAATTTAAATCGGTTACTTATCCCTTCGACTCACTAAGGCACACTTATTCGCCCAAATTCGATTCACAGATCGTGAATCTTTCACCGGCATCTCTCACCTTGCAGGTTTTCTCCTCCTTTCCAGTCTTAGCTATTTTATTACTGCTCATGCCGGTCTTGCACGTTCAAAGTGCCAATTACGCGAGCCAAGCCCGCATCAAGTATCCTTTTCTTTCCTATACATTTCCATGAGAAAATCCATGAGTTCCTGTCGTAGTTACGGCTTTTTTTATTTCCGCAAGTGGCGTACCGAAAATCGATTAGAGAGAGAAGGCGAAGAGTTATGAAGAAACTGTATTAATATGGAAGAGTGAAGAAATTGCAAAATTTGAAAGTAACGTCTTAGAAAAAAAAGCTAGCATAAGCGAAAATATTGGCGTGAATAAATTTCTATATTAAGAAATATGCATATCAATTGTATATATATATATTAATATTGCAACAATTATTTATTGCAGTAAATATTAAAATGCATTTTGTAACAAATTTTCATGCAAGTAATTTTATTATATTAAGCTGAAATATTCAAAATTATATTTTTATAAAAGATATAAATTAAATAATTAAACTTATTTGTAATATTATATATATATATATATATATATATATATATATATATATATATATATATAAAACAAAGATTATTTTTAATTGTAGACAGTGCAGCACAAATTTTCAATTGAGCGAATTGATTTTTTCGAGAATAAAATATTTAGATATAAAAGATCCTGTAACAAAAACTGCGCTGATTAGAGAAACTTTTTTGTTGCAAACATCTCACATTAATGGCATCGAATGCAAGCTTAAAAGCGACAAGTACGCTTATAATTCCTGAGCACTCTGAGATCATTCAAGTTGCGGCTTCTTTTAATTCCGCGAATTTTTTAAATAAAGAAAACGAAAAGCACTTATGTTAACGATTATTTGTCTTACTTTCACGTATATATTTGATGCATTTCTCAATATTTAAAAAATCAAAATATAACATTTACTTTCAATGCAGTGATTTTGACATTACGAACGTTTACGTGCAAAATAGACAAAATTTCATGATAGAGCTAACTTTTCGTTATTCACCTTTCTGCAACGCGTCATTTTCCAGATTTCTTTTTCCCGAAAGATTTTCTTGCCAAAGTTTACAGTGCTACAGTCGGATTGAACGAAGATACAACTCCTTCATCCCAAAAAGCGAATTTCCAGAAACTAATCAAAGGAATCGAATTGGAGCCCCAAAGCCAGAATAGCACACATAAGGAAGAGCAGTAGAAAACAAGATTTCTTCATCCGAAGACTATAAAAGCAAAATAGATCGCCAAATCTGAAACAATATAAAGGAATAATATACAGAGTATCAAAAAATTATGAATATCTATTAAACTATAACATTACAAGTCAATTTAAAAAAAAATGATTTATTATTAAAACTATTAATTATTATTTAATTTAAAAAAAAAAATGTGAATATCTGCTACAAATAATGACAAAATCTGTGAAAATCTATCGATAATCTAGATATATCCTGTATTAGATATAGCCTGACTCTTTTCCTTGCCGTCTGTCATACATATCTCGATTTTTATCCCGCTGTACGATGTCGTAAGCGAAAAGCATGCCTGTCGCAAATATTTTTACCAATATTTGACTATCGAACACGAACATTCTGGCGAATCGAGAAGCCAATGCTGCCGTGAGAGAGCAACGGCTAAGGGATGGTGCACACAGACAGGACGAACGCAAGAAGTCTTATCGAGCAAGCTGCAGGATGTTTTTACACCTGGAAATAGGATCTTCAAAGCCGATCGAAGTAAAAACGAAAACGCACGGACTCGAGAAGAACGGAAAGAACGCGAAGAGCTTCTTCGCTCCAGAATCAACAGACAAAGCAAGAAAATCAATAAAGGACCAGGGAACAAATCTCGATAGGTATTTTGTTGTTCGTTCTATCGAGGCGGAAAAGACGTGACGAAGCCGCAACTGAACGGCTCTATATGAAATCTAATAAAACTTAAGATACAGGCTTTCGAAAAATCTCGCAACATGTGATTTTATGCAGAATCCCATTCGATGATTCCATTTTCAAATCAATCAATCCAATTTTTAAATTTTGTATACTGCGTACAATTGAAAGATCCTTTTGTTTCTTTGAACGCAATGCTTTTCAATCTTTTTTTAATATGGAAGAAATTTATTTCCTGGCGGAGAGAAGGATCCAAAAATGATTAGCTTGAGATCCCGAGAAGCTATTAGCTGCGCCTGGGGTGACCGGCGTAAAATTATTTTAAACCCTGATAGTCACGGTATTGCTTGCAATATTCCGCTCACGATGTAATAATATTTCGTCGTTACATTCCGGTGGAAAATTCGATACGCTTAAGTGTCAGACGAGAACTCGAAAGAAAGAGAGTAAAATAAAGAGAAAGAGAGGCAGAGGAAAGAACCGAGCTTTTTCGAGAAGCTCGGGTGAGCTTTCCGGGGAGGATCCAGGAGAGTCGACGGATTCTTTTAATCATGGTAACAGGATCCCGAAGGCTGAATCGCGGAAAAACAGGGAGCGACAGAGGTTGATACACCGAAGTAAAAGAAGGAGGAGACACACCGCTATAGAGGACATAGCTTAGGAGTGCGAGAAGACTAGAAACGAGATAAAAAGGCAAACAGAACGACGACAGGGAAGTGGTGGTCGGGTTGGTAGACGGCAAAGGGGCAATAAATCTTGAAGTTGTCGTCGCGCGATTCGACAGTTCGTAAAATACCGCTATAGCGTTTAGCCGGTGCTTGAAAACAATTGGAATCCGCGAATACGAATCACGCCGACTAGTGATCAGAAAGTTTGAGCATTACGTTGCCCCAATTTTACATCAAGATATTTATTTCTTAAGATATCCCTCCTTATTCAACCACCGCTCTCTATTGATTTTATTATTTAATAATATTTTAAAGAAATAAAAAAAAACGGACGCAACAAAAATTGATAGCGGGATGCATTATGCATATTCATCGCGCTAAACAATACATGTCGATTGTTAAAAATCTGTGTTGAAGATGCATTATGACCTAAACAGTTTTATTTATTTATTTAACTATATAACGTAAATAGCTTTCGATAAATAATTTATTCCATTTATTTATAATCTCTAATATTAAAAAAAAAGAATATAACAAATGTAATTTTTATAAATTTATAAAAAATTATTAAAAATAAATAGATATTTAAACCTTAAAAATGAAACATGAAACTCCATTTCTACGTAGAGACTGTCCACGGTTTTTTATATATCTATCCAATATTTTTTATACATTTTATTCTTGTCATTACAAATCCTGTATGTATAAGTGCTCCGGGGCTGCTGGCTTATTCATCAAACGTTGCGCCGTTTTACGCGACGAATATGCATAATGCATCTCACATGCTATCACGTTCTGTCTCTAGTTTTTGTACCGTTTCCATCTGTCTCCCGGATCATTACAAAGCGCGATTGTACTTGGATTCGAGATCCGAATAACGAATACAAACACGTACGACGACGACAACGACATGGGAAAGAAACAGAAGGAGGTAAGAGTCGACACGATAAATCTTGCAGGAACTGCATGCCCATACCTCGATGCCAGTTCGCCGACGTATCCGCCGTTTACCACACGACGGAAAACAGTCGGTTGAACAACCACCGCATCGTCGTCGGAGGCGGTTCATGTCAATTATACGAGAATAACGAGGTGGCCGGTCGAGAAGCAGGACCGCTGCCAAAGAATCGTTCCGCCCTTTCAAATCGAACACGAGAAAGTCGAATCGAGTATTCGCGATGGGGCGAGGATACCAAGAACAAGGATATTAAAGACGTTGAAAGGGGACGAACATACGATGAAGAATGACGACAAGGAAGGACGAGGAATCTAACAACTGAGAATGCGTAAGCGGAATGGCCGCAAGAAACGGAACGCAATCCGTTTCGGGATCTGAGAGGGGAAGCACGAAATCCGAGGAACGCGATGTTTCCCTCCTCCCGCGACGTTACTCGAGGCTGTTCTACATATTGTTGAGAGAGAAAGAGAAAAAGAGGGGAGGGAGAAAGATATTACGTGTACCACGAAAACCAATATCGGACCAAGAGAAATTTCTCCAACTTGTCCTTCTTGTCGTTGTCGTCCTCGTCGTCGTCGTCGTCGTCGTCGTCGTCTTCATGGCGAAAGGGGCGACGCGCATATTTGAAATAACATCTCAGCAGACAACCTCCGCCTCATTACTTGGTAAAACATATATGAAATACGAACAATAGCGTAGCTCGCGATTCCTTTTTCAGATCGTGAAATTGGAATCCAAGAAAAGTCTTAGAACATTCAATCTTGATTTTAATTAAGGATGAAAATTGTCGAGTTTCTTCTTTTGCAAAGATAATAATGAGGCAAATATAAATGTAACTCTATATGTTTTCTTTTCTACAAATTATGATGTAAGGGACGCGCGATTTCTCTTTTCTAGCTTATAATCTTAAGATTCACGGAACAAAATGGAAAAATTTCAAGAAAATAGGACTACTGCTAGAAATAATGTACGTTCTACATATGAAAGATATGATGTAAAATATGTCAGAAAGTATGTGCGCAGACGTAGCTGTATGCTCGCGTCAGAGGATGATCGATGTCGTTCTTAGAGTTTCCGCCTAGCCGGAGGATCTCGTCGTATAATTTCGAAAAATCCCATTCTCATAGATTGCCCCGTGCACAGTGACAGCATAGTCAATATCCTACGTATTTCACACCCACGAAAGACAAACTCGATTTACGATTGCGAAAAAGTCTATGATGCGATATGACGTGGCAAAGTGATAGCAAACCTTTCATTTAAAGAGATTCTTTCATAGATCTTCTTCTTATATATATATATATATCTTTCTTGATTACAATATGTACAAAATAAATAGAGTATAACAAAAAATATGTAAATTAAACAAATTATAAATTTATAATTTATAATTTAATAAAATATATAAATTAAATATGCGGAATTATTATAAGATTATATAATCTAACAAATACCAACTGTAAATGCAGAAAAGTTTTGATGATTTAATGAAGAAAGAAGTTCCTTTGAAATTTGAATTCTATTTTCACCCAACACGAATTATGTATTTAATCTATATAATTCCATCATTTTGCGAAGATTAACATTTATATCTAAAATATCTCCGCCATAAGGAAGAAACATTACGGCAAAAGAATAGTTCAAACTTCGAGCTCGTCTCCTGTATATCGAGAGAAGAGAGATAGAAAGATGGTGGTCGTGGGTGGTGGAGGGCTGGAGGGAGAGTCTTCTTAAGGGAAATACCTTTCTCTTCCCATGTATAATAGAACAACAAGTATGACTGCTGAGAATATAATCCCCGGCGTACCGTGAAGCTCGCAATTGTAGATGCATATTTCATGCTGCGAGAGAAAGATTACCGTACCGCCCTACTACACCCGGAACCGACCTTATCCTGTCGTCTATAATAAAACAATAGGTAGACGATGATTCGCGATGCGCGCCTTGCGGTTTCCTCCCTCCCCCCCCCTCCCCCCCTCCCCGCCCCTCCCCCGCCCCTCGTGTCATAAACGCGTATTATGCTTGCCGGAAAATTCCGCCGGCACTTCCGCCAGAGTGCTGTTTGCAAAAACTCCGAGTAAGAGGTCAACGGTGACGTGAATCGCGTGCGGAAGCGTGAGATTAATAAATGACGTTGATAAATCATCGAATTCCGGAATAGGCGAGCGTGTGCAAAAGAACTAACTGAATATCAAAGATAACAATTTTAGGATTAGGCCAAAAGAACTATGTGAAATATCGCGTACGGGATATAATTAAATAATATTATTAAACGAAAAACTCTTTTGTCCAGGCATAAAATATGAAATGTCGTTTCTTGTCGGAAAATCGGAATATCAATTCTAAAACTCGAACATTTTTTTATTCTTGTCCTTTGCTGTTCGCGTCGCCCATAAAAGTACATAGAAATTTCTATGAACGCTTTCGCATAAAGGCCAACAAATGTAAATTGCAGGACAGTTTCGAGATAACAATATCGTTTATTTAATCGGATCAAAAGAAAATCTTTTGTAAAAAATATTTATGTTTTGTTACACCAATATGCAAATACATGACATTTGCGACAGTTATTTATTTAGATTCCAATATTATTGAATCGTTGCACGTCTGTTAGTTTTTTATCGGTAAACAAAGGTATCGATTCTCACATTCGTTCGTTAGTTCTCATATTGAATTAAAATTAACGTTACTCTCGTTATTGCTCGCGGTATCTTGTAATTAAAACTACTGTTCTCAGTAATATCCATAAAAATATTATTTCTTTCAAAATGTTTTCTCAAGATAACAAGATAATAGATTACACACATTTTATAATGCATACATTTAATATATAATAAATACATCCTTTCCTATTGACCACCATGACTGTCATAAATTTGATAACGCGCGATGTCGATTGACATTGGCAAATTCCACTGAATTAATCGATCTTATCATATTCGCGCTATAGTCGATTGATGCGCGCTTTGTGTAATTCAAAGATAATCGCCCGCTGTACGTTAATTACATGAGCGCTTTTGGCAATCAATAAATTATAGTTCCATCGATGATCCGTCATAGCGTTAGGCAATCTGAAAGCGTCTAGTTAATATTCACAATGATTACGTTATTATTTTGACAGTTGGCGCACTTTATGGCTCAACGATTAAATAATCGTCGGTTAAATCTCTCGATGCGTATACCAACAATAAACGTAATAATCATCAAAGTCGAATTATTAAAAAGAAAACAATAAATATTTTTTATCGCGTAACTATATAGAGACAGCAATAATAATTCGTTTCAAATTATGTTACAAGTTGCATTTGCTAGATTCTACTGTCATTCCTCGATTATTTTTCAAAGTACATTCAGCTTTCCGAAATATCCAATAAACTGTGCCACGCGAAAAACGCATTGAATTTTGCCAAGTTTATGAAACGCCGCCTTTTCCTCTCGTCGAGAAGAGTGCGCCTTAATAAAAGCCATTTATATTCCTCTCTCGAGATGTTGCAAATATTATTTCTTACAAATATCTCGTAAGCGAATGCGGATCTTTGATAGAGCATGATTTACGAGCGATCGAAAGGTCGGTGCAATAAATCGCGTCGCCTCGCAAAAGTCGACCTGGACCGGCGGAAACGTCGAATTTCACGCGGAGCCAAAAATACAAGGAGCAGACAGGAGCGGTGTAGATATCCGCGTGAGGGATGGAGGCCGAGGGGTTGAAATAGCGACGGCAGCGACGGTAGTCGCGGATAAGTAGGTGGAAACGTGCGGGGAAAACCCGTGGGTACGTAAGCACCGTATAACCGACTCGAATAAAAGCCAATATTTGCTCGCTCGCGTCGCGCGAGGTAATCTCGCTCGCTTCTCGCATACGAGAGCGGTACAGACGTAAAGACGACGGTGGGCGTGATGCCCGATACGGTGTGCACATCTCTTACGACGATCCCTTTCTCTTTCGGTCTCTTTCTCTCGTCCTCGCTCTCCTCTATCTTCCTTTCCTTAAAACTTTCTCTCTCTCTCTCTCTCTCTCTCTCTCTCTCTCTCTCTCTCTCTCTCTCTCTCTCTCTCTCTCTCTCTCTCTCTCTCTCTCTCTCCTCTCTCTCTCTCTCTCTCTCTCTCTCTCTCTCTCTCTCTCTCTCTCTCGCTTGCCAATTTAGCGTAATCTTGCGCTAAGATGGGTTGTTTAGACTAGAACACCAGCGCGAATGTGAATAACGCAAGGTATTTTGTTTCGCAGTAGCACGAGGATAGACGCGGATGAGCTTTTAATGAAATAATGTGACGAGAGTGATAAGAAAAGATATATGTCCGCAATCCGGTCGAAGCAAGAGATGTGTGTGTGTGTGTGTACATAACATATTTTTATAGAAACAATATATTTTTAAAGAAACAATATCTCTCTTTCTTTCTCTTTTTCTCTCTCGTTAAAAGAAATATCAGAAAGCGATTTTTATAGAAATTGACATTTTCTATGTTTGAGATTTTAGATGTATTTATTAATATTTAAATATTACATTAAGTTGAAGTATGAATTATAAGTTGATAAATAATATTTATTAAAATAAATTTGATATATAGATATAGAGTTTGATACATTCTCATTTTTGACATTCTGAATTTAGTTTATATCTTCCTTCGAGAACAAATATTTGTGGACACAAATATTTTGTTGGCATAATTTAGATATCGTGCAGGATGGATCCTACTCTCGGTTGTGGCTAAAATAAAAAGTAAAAGGCCAGAGAGCAAAGAGCAGAGGTTTGTTGCAGCGAGGCAACCGCAATAAGAAATTTTACAAAGAAGAATTTTTATATGACATTTATTACGCGTTTTTGAAAAAATATTCAAACAAACGCTATTATGAAATTAAACAAACGTCACAATTTTTCGTTAAAAATATATAAAAATTAATATTTTTTATAAAAAAATGTACATTTTATAAAATGTTTGAATAAATTTTCAGAAAAATAAGAATATTATTAATTGACAATTTTCATGATTTTCAAATTTTACAATGAATTTCAACGTTTATTTAACAAGAATTGCTATAAATTTTAAATTGAAAGTTAGAATGAAATACATTTGTTATCAAAAGCGTTTGCTTAATGCGACAAGGCGCTTTCTAATTTTATATCTCTGAAAACTGTTTCACGAAGTCTCTTTAGGATCATGAACATTTTATATCAAAGGTTTACTCGATTTTCCGTGGCTTATCTCCGACTTGCCGCGAGCGTAAGATTCTTCTTTCTTTTCAAAAGATTCGTATCTGAAAATGCATTAAAGAAACCTGCCTCGGGTTTCTTAGCGATAGTACGAAACTTTTTATGCAATCATAAGTGGCACTTTTTAATTCAACCCTTTCTAGCAGCACATATACACGTCCATCCTAAAATTTGCCCTTGTCCGAGATTACGAATGCTTCAACGCTTTTCTCATTTAAACTTCATTTCTATTCGCACTTAATTAACTGGCAGCGTCGCACGCTAACCAGAATCTGTTTAATTATCTATTCCGTAGCCTTGCTAGTATTATTTCTTATATCGCACTACATTAATTAGAGCGCTTTCGTTCAGAAATATGAATCGTTTAATTTTAAATTCATATTGCATCTGTGTCAGAAATTAATTTTTAATATCTCACGATTAATCGCATTTATATCGCTTCTTTCTCTTTTCTCTTTATTCTGTTAATTTAAAAAAATTGAAATTAAACGTTGCTGAATCAACTTAACGTAATATGATTTAATAAAGATTTTTTAATATGTTTATTGATTGATTGTACTAATAAATTCAATATTTTTTAAGATCATAAATGAAACTCTATCGATCGAGTAAAGAGAGCGGAAATGACCGTCGCGTTTCCGGCAGCTATTGAAATTCTCACTCGAAGCGTGAGCAGACATCATGTCTTTAACTACTCGCACGTAAGCACGATAGTCTGATAATCGGCGATTCAGCGTCGTTAATGCATTGTATCTACGCGGTTATCGTGACTTTTCGGCCGGGAATAAAAGCTAATAATCCACTTCGAAGAGTGTGCCCGATGGAAAGGGTAGATACTTATTGAGGTGATTATCGTTATTGCGCGAACGTGCCCATGTACCAGCCAGTGGCATAACCCTCCCGGAGAAGCTTTACGGACATCGAGCCACTTACTCGAACTCGCGCATAACGATTCCTGATACGGGTTACGTACAGGGGAAAATAATGAGTTCTTTCACCCCCACCCCCTCCCCCTCCCCCGTTTTCGAAACATCGCGCGAATACTTTCCATTACGAGGCGGATGCCTCGTCGTGGTACGGTTGAATAATTTGAAGACCTAACAAGCTATAACGATCAGGTATTATCGGGCGGATCAGGTATCACTATAAGGCAGATTATCGATGCGTTAATGAAGTTTGCACCCTGAATAAGAGAGATACGTATATATCTTCCATTTTCCGGTGACAATTATAATTAAGCCCTTCTGCTTTCTTTTTTACTTTGACGGAGAAGATAACGTTGCACGTCAAAGAATATTTTTATTCTAATTTCTAAAGGGTATTTCTTACATCTTGGGATATATAATCACAGAGCACACTGGAAATATGTATTACTGTCACGCTCGCACTTGTTAATCAGCCATTAGCGTGGGGCTGAGGAAATAATTTAACTTGGTATATCGTTGATAGGCCGATTAAACTAACTACAATTTACAGCATAGTGACGCGTGCACCACCGGTCGGCATTATAATAAATGCAAATTGAGTGTGTGTTATGCGCGCATGTTTCAATATATGCGATACATAGGATCTCGATCCTCGTTCCACCGAACTACGTGCATGCCGTGGCTATCAGGCATGCGATCGTGCAGATTGGTAATGACGGTAACCAAAAAAAAAAAAAAAGGTATAACGGTTAATCCGAGTAATAAATTATTTATTAAGATTCCGTGCGTGAGGAAGAGAGTTCAGCTCCCATTAATATTTTGTTAGTGTAACGAAACTAAGCAAAACTGCGCAAAGCACGTAATTATCGATCTACATCCTTCATCAAAGTCGCGATAAACTTGCTGAATAAATATAGACTCTGTGTATAAAAAATGCAAATACATTGTCAATGAATCCTAGAATTATTTCGAGTAAATGTCATGTCGAAATATAAGGTTTTATTTGCAATTCACAAAGGCCGTATTAGTCTATGATTAATATATTTCAAATAATTAATAAACAATAATTTATTGATTGATTAAATTTTACTTAAATTTTTATATGTGTGAATATTCATAAATTAATAATGTAAATAATATATTGATTGATTTTATTATTTATTCTTTATTACGTAACTGTCATTTTAGAATATTCTTTTTTGTGATTCTTTTCCTAGATATTTTTTCTTTCATATTATGTTTAGCCAAAATTACACATCTCTCTAGAATCTGCATACATAAAAAAATATTTGCATTTTTGCCGTGTACGTTCTTGGCGCAACGTGTTAACCATCGATAATGTTCGCCACAATGTTCCTTTTTCTCACGTTGCTCCTCGCCGTAACCTTGTACCACGAAGAAACTTAATAGAGCGTCATTCATAACTGACGCGGTTGTCGGATGATATACACACGATAAAAGCGTGTAGACGGCTGACGTTTCCCTAGAAATTCAGGCGATCAACGAAGATTGGTATTAAAAATGACGCATATGGCGATGCTCGCGAGTCACATAGTAGAATAACGAGAGAACATTTTTTCAAAGTACGTCACTATTATGCCAGATTTATTGTTGACAAATTTTCGCAATGGAACAATCAATGTTCCTTGATAAAATCGATAATTTTAGATAGATATTTTATACAAGCGTTATATTCGAAATGGAAAATAAATACATGTTATTTTTAATTCATAATCGTTCTAATTGTAATTTTAAAAAGGAATTTATAATTAATCAAAGAAAGATTAAAATCAAATTTATATGAATGAAACGGTCCAAAAAAGATTTATTTATTTTGAGGAAATTTGGGAAAATTGTTATTAAATGTCGCAAAAATTAATTTAATTTATCCTTAAAAATAATCGATCACGATAAACGCGTAAATTTCTATTGCATTAACATTACACATCCGAAAAGATATACAGAAATATATACACGTTCGCAAATACTCTCCGACTTTCGGTATTACTTTTGCATTTTTGCCTTTGAAGCGACAGCAGCAAATTAGATTCAGTGAACACACAGACGTTTACAGACAACGCGAAACAAGTCAAGGGTCTTGCGCGTTTAGATTGGTTAGTCAGGGCGGTGCATCAAAGCACCTCTAACGAACTAATTATCGCTTCTCTCTCTCTCTATACGGTTTACGGCACCTTTCCTTTTAGAGTCCTCGCAATTCGCTTCTATCCTGCCCGATCCTCCGAACAGCTCGGCCCAGATGTGCCAGTAATGCGCTTGTGTTACGAGATTCCGCAAATTTATTTCGCTTATTTAGCTCGGGACTAAAAGAGATGTATCGATAAAAACTTTATGCGCTCATATATTATATTAACATTTTGTTTATTAATATAATGCAACAAAATACTTTATGCTATATTATGTTTTTAATAAATATTTTCGAATTTTTTTTTATTTCGATAAAAAACACAATTCTTTTTGTACATTCATAGTTTTAATTATCGACGTATCACGATGAAAGTGAAACGTGTGAAATATATATATATTAAAATTTACATTTTTTACGATTTTATACTTTTGCGAATCAAGCTTGGATCTCGGTTTGCTTCGTCCGGAATGTCAAGAATATTGCGATTCACATTCATCAACTGACGTCTCGTTTTAATTGTCCAGCGGCTACCGTTCGCGTCCGTCCCCGCCAACGCTACGGTCCTTGCCGGACGCGGCGGACAATTTCCATGTAAATTCTAACGTAAATAAAAACACCGACGTAAGTTTTAATATCCTACCCAAGCGAACTCTGTGGAGGGCGCCAACGAGATTATTTGTGCGTTAGCGCCTCCGGTGGTTTGTCCTCGCATAAAGACTTTAACAAATTAATTTATATTCCACGGCGACAGCCATTTTGCAAACTACACTCCGCGCACCGTGGTGACCGAGAGGATTGACCGTCCCCTGGGAAAACAACCCCGGCGAGCTGCTGTCATTTTAACGAGCCGGTGTTAATCATTCGCGACGCTGCCCGGTCATGTTCGCGCGCAAGCCCCGCGCTGAAAACCAACGTTTCAGAGGATTTCCCGGATCAATTTACACGCAATCTACGATAGATCACTCGGAGGAAGAATTATTTAATCGTCAATCGCGGTGACAACGCAAATAAATAATATTACAATTGCCGATATTGATTATAACTATTATTATAATAATTATTAGCGAATGGATAGTCGATATTAATTCGTGAGAACATTGCATTTGATAATTTGTTCAAATCCATGAGTTTATGAGATTGCACGGATTTATGAGATTCATTACGCCATTAAATCATGTATTATATTAAAACTTGTTGATAATTATTAAGCCAACAATTTAGTTAAGATTAATATCATAATTCTTCTATTTCATCCATTTTTGTTGGAAAATATGTAATTTTTCTCTCTTGCCTTTACACAATGCTTTCACATAATGCCAGAAATTTTAAAATAACGTTTCACAAATAATACGTTTTAGGGGCGGAAACGAAATGCAATAAATTCCCCGTCCTTTTTCTATCGTCGATGCCTTCCAATAACTGTAAAACCTGACGTAACAGCGTGCATTAAATGCTCCGATTTTGCTGGATTTAACGCGAAAACGAATTCCGGTCGCGGAGCGATTATTTTAAATCGACAACGCTCTGAACTTTCACCCAGCGGCGAGCGTTGCGAACGACAATACAGTAGCAAGAAATACAATCCATTAGCTCGGAAACGCGTAATGTGACAGCACCGAATATACCCGTTGGTACCAAGCGCGCTATATGCATTACAGGATATTCGATAAAGATTTTCTATAAATAAATTTGTCGGTTTAACCGTCCATTATATTCGGGAATTGGCGGCGGAAAAATACGAGCAAAAATCCACGGTTTGTGATAGCGGATAACCACATTGGAGATTTCTGTATTATTTAGAATATATCTCCTACTACTTTATCAAGTCGCTGCGCATGATGCAATTTTACACCCTGTATTATAGCAAGTGCGCATTCGTTGCACGGATCCACTTGTGGGATGGGATCCTTAGAAATTTATAATGCATCTAGAGACCAGTGTGTCGTCCTCCTCCCTCTCCTCATTCGTTATTATTTCGCTAGCTGTGTAATATTTGAGATATGATGGCTCCTGGGCGCACGTCACAAAGTTTCCATTGTATTCGCCGAATTTAGACGGTTTGTGCCTAACCGCGCAAGTTAAATGGCAGACGAAATTCTCAAGCTTTTGCCGACAGCACTCTGGACGCCTCAACCGTTCAAATTAATTATCCCTCTAAATGTGTATCGCGCATTAATTGAATTAGCAGTGCTAATTAACTTAACGGAGATAATTCAGAATAGACTTTTTCCATATATCTTTTTTTTTTTATATTATTCCAAAACTCTTTACACGCAGTGTTAAGGCAATTTAAATCTTTATGTAAAATTTAAAAAAAAAAAATGTTTATTGAAAACTTTTCCTTTTTTAAATTAAGAAAAGCAAATTTTCAACTCACTACGTTTCTCTATCTCGAAATTAATGAATTAAACAGTCACTAATTTTACGGCTAACTTTAATTCGCCAACTTGCTTGGCGGTCTTTTTCCCCAAGAGATTTCTTGCGTGCCGAAAAGCGCGCAACAACGCTGCAAGGACGACGAAGGACGAAAACAAGGGAAACTGCGGGAAAACGACAACGGTAGTGGTATACGCGTTATTACGTCTTCCACGAGGGTCGAATAAGCGGGACGACATAGCAGTCGGGCGTGCTCGGAGAGCGGAGCGGGAAAAGCGAGGGGCAATATGTTCCGAAATTGTTTTACTTCGGGCGGCATGGGCAAGAGGGACGAAGGGGTGAAGGGGTGAGGGGGGAGGGTAGAAAGGAGGATAGAAGCAAAGAGAAGATAAAAATGTTTCGCCGTTCTTTCGTGCAGGAGCTGTGCGTCGCACTGCTTCCTGCCTCGCCGCGGAGTAACTTTTGCGGGATGTGATGTGGAAAATTGGATTCAAGTTTGGGGCGGCGTGTAGGCGCAGAGGAAAGAGTGCCAGAATCGAGAGAAGAAGGGAAGAAAAGAGAGGGCTGTGCGCGCGAGACACATCAGGGATGGCAAGAGAGCCAGAAGTCGAAGAGGGAGGAAAGTCACCATGTCGCTGCTAAAGGAGAATGAGAAAGGTTGAAAGTAAGAAGGAGATAAAGTCGCCGCAAGGATCAGACAAGGGCGGCGGTACGGAAAGGAGAGAAATCGAGAACGAAACGGACCCGGAAGACGGATCGAAAAGCTAAGGATGCAAGAGATTATCTGCGAGTCAAGGACACATTTATTGGACTCTCGGTCTCGCTCTCGGCTTCCTCAACGCTTTTCGCTCTTTAATTCCTCTGATATTCGTGGACCTGTCTTATTCATTTTTTCCTCTTTCACACTTCCTTCTTTTTCTTTTTCTTCCATGACGCATTCAGATGTTTCATCTCGAACGCTTCAGGAAGAGTTACTATATGCTTTTGCAATCTTTTTACCTTTTGCATCTCAATGAGCCAGCTGTTTTTCTCAGCTGTTTTTTCGCACGACTGTACACCAACGTCATCTTTTTACCGGCGCCAAAATAAGGAGGTACTTCGTAATCGGCACGCCGACTCTTTTGACATTAACTTTTGGATCAGCGTGGGCTAGTAGCGGTCTGCTTAATCAAAAAGACTTTTCGCGACGGTAGACGGAATTTTTGATTTGTGGCGGAGACTTCAAACGTGGCACGGAGGTGAGCGTGGAGAATTGAAAAAGCGCGAGAGTTCTCGAGGATTAATGCGTGACTGGCAAAATTAATTTAGATTGCAGATCATAATTCATAGTTCTCTGACTACCTTGATTTACTAAAGTTAGTCGCGGCTCATCTCTCTTTCTCTCTCTGGCTACCTTCTTCCCTTTTGTCAGATGTTACATGAATAAAAAGTGAATTTAGTTAATCTTATTATCCACAGCTAATGCAATTGGCTCAATAATTATTTAAAATATATAATTGTGATTATATATAATTATATGTAGATAAAAGCCAGGTTTGAAATAATCATTCAAAGTGATATACATATTTAAAGAATATTTTTAATAAATTATACGTTTCACTTTAATAAAATATAATTTTATCAAATTTTTATAGAGTATGCTTCATAACGAAGTTTCTATTTAGAGAGAAAACTAACTTGCAAACATATTCTCAAAAATAGATTATTTTTATATATATTATATATATTATTTATTTTCCTGTTTTCGCATATAATTCAATTTCAATTAATTTTTCGTATTATAAATAATACTTTTAATATACTATACTAATATTATGTGACTAGGAAAGTTTGTCTTGTTTGTAATCTTGCCGGCTAAAAGCAATTGAAGCAGCAAATAGTTTTGACAAGTCAAAACTAATTTTCCGACGGAATTTCAGCAAAGTAGCAGAAACTTGATGACCGAAAACAACGGGATAATTTGTTCTTACGCGATTCTACGAGAAAAGAAAAAGAATTCGCTGGAGATTTGCGAGGCATGTAAGCGTCGATTGGCTTCCGAAAGTTCCTCTCGAGTGGCTCAATCTTTTAGACGAAGATAAACGCTCTTAATTCCCGCGACCCTTTTCCAGATGAAAGGAGCGACTGAAAAAACACCCTATAAGTAATTCGATAGTGACCTGAAAGTCCTCCTCGATCGAGGCGCACATTCTGGAGGAACGGCGATTATCGTGGTTCGACGGACGTCCAAGGAGCGAGCGATAAAACAAAATCGCGTTAGCGGTGGTGTTAAGCTATGCGAAGTAAATGCGTTATATATCGAGTGGAAAAATATTTGGATATCACAAATATCGGTATTACAGAAGACAATACAAGAACCTCGCGATTATTTTTCCGATTGAAACATAAAAAGATAAATCTAGCAAGTTCATAAAGATTTTTTTACATTAATATATAAAAAATATATACATATATATTAATAGAAATAATTATATCTAACTAGAGGACGAAAAACGGATGTGAGTTGGAGTGATATTTAAAGCCATCTATAAATTTCAATGAGCTCGCAAAATTCCTTTGGATTTTTCAGATCTGGTCTCAATTGCCCTCGTTTCCCGAAAGGCCAATGGCGATGAAAAAAGACAGGAGGACATGTGTCGAGCTTTTCCGATGCAAGAGTAAACGCATCGTGGCGTGGCGGATTTCGAGATAATGCCAGAAACGCAAATCTACATTATTCCGAGTGCGCGAGCACTTTGTACCGAACGAAACGCCTCGATCAATAGTAACGAGTATCGCGAAACTGATGTATTCGCGAGTATCAATCCCATCGTTAATTGAATCTTTGCAAATTGCTTAGAATAAAAAAAGAATATAAAAATGGATGAAAACACTTGGCTCTATAGGCTCTTCTACAACACGATTAATTAATGATAAAATAAAGAAAAATTAAGGAAAAACTCTTTTCAAAGAAAAAAGTATATTTTGTAAAAATAAATAGGAAAAAAATCGCAATCTTGATGAAATATCAAAATCGCCAATTCCAAAAGACTAAGTAAAAGTAGATCGAAAATTCCGTAGGATGCTTAAAGAATAAAGAGAGCGCTCTTCTGAATATTTTATAACTTGGAATTTGTTCAATCGAGCGAAATCATTGTTCAGACAATCCAATGCCGCATGATCGAGTGCGAACAATCGGCGATCTATCCAGAAGCGGCGCGGGAATATTTTACCCTCGACGAGGCGCACCATCACGAGGGAGAAAGTCCGGGGAGAGCCCGAGATTTGAGTTATCGCGATACGTCCAGCGTGATATAAATACACCCCCGCCGTAGCGACGAGGAAGAAATTTACTGACTGGCTGATAAAACGGCGATACTTTCGGCGCCACGTAGATGGGACGTGCGACAAGCGAGTAACGCGGGATCAATGGGCCACGGAATTTTTGCGAAACGTCGTTAAATCCCGCACGTGTCAGCAACGTCCCGCCAACGTGCTCGATACCAGGCTGCGCCTTCACACACACACGCCATTATTTTTAATATCGCCGACACGGACAGCGGTTGCGGCGTAAGCGCTTTTTACTTGATACTCGCGCGAGATCGACGTGATTTAATTTAGGGCCGATACGCTGTATAAAACTCCATCGCTGCCTTCGCGTTTACACATGTACATGTCCGAGTCCAAATAAAGATCGAGGTGAACTCTATCAAGTCGATAGAAAATCGTTTACGGTATTAATATCAAACATGAAATTTGAATAATTCATCATTAAATGTTATAAGAGTTAATTAAGTTCATTTTTTTCAATTAATTATAAATAAACCGTACTCTAACAAAATATCTATTTAACATTTGCCAAGATATTTAAGATTAAAAAAATATGTAAATATGAAAGAGATGACTAACTCAATTTTTAGAATGATACAGAGTGATGAGAGAGAAAAAGAATTATAATAGCATCATACAAATGATGCAAAAAATTAATTTTCATAAAATAAAAGATATTTATTTATACTCGGACTTTTCTCAACGACTATGTATAATAAAATAAACGCTCGATGATCATAAAGAGAAATGAACACTTCAATGTATATCGCATGTTTTTCGATGGCAAGTTCGATCCGAGCAAGTTGCCAGATGGAGCGAGCAAAGAGGGAGGCGAAACGACGTACTCTTTTCCACGGCAATCCGTAACTTCGACGTTAACAACCCGCCAACACGAAGAGGGTTGCGACTCTCCTCGTGGTCCGATCCCCCACTCTTCCTAATCTTTAACTTCCTCGTCTCTTGCTTTGGTCATCTCCCTGGCCATCCCTGCCTCCTCTTCGACGGCCGCTCCACTTGCCTTACTCTCCTTTCAAAGTACGATGCTTCGAATAAATAGTCTTAACTATGGGAAAAGGGAAGGGCAAAGAGAGTGAGAGAGGGATGTAACAAGAAAGTCCTTTTCCAGGATCCGCGAGTAGTTACGGATCAATGTGCGGTCTAACTCACGGATGACCGCAATCACTTTGCTCGCTCTACAAATGTTCTCCGATGAGATCGACGCGATTCAAAGTCAAAAGTCGCAACCGATCCCAATCACGACGCCAGAGTTGGTTTACAGAGAGTTGGCGTATGAAATTACCCGGATTAAAGGAAAGTGATCCGTGTATTGGATTAAGTCGTTAACTGTGTATACGTGCGCAAACCGGATTTGATAAAGTTTGAAATCTATATGCGAAATTGCGTGCAATGATTTTAATTATTTTTGTGATTCAGGCGCAATTTAATTTAAAAGATTGCGAATTATAAGAATAACTATGTATACACACAATGATTTTATTAGAATGTTCAATTTCTGCGTTTGAGTTTCAATAATCAAATCTTCTATTAAATACGTTTTTTAAAGTTTGCTCTTTGAGTCGTAGCTCAGATTTTAATTCTTCTCACACACACACACACACATATATATATATTTATATAATCATGGTAAGATTTTCTTCATCGTTTTATCGCATCGATTACCTTTATCGACTGTATAATTGTCCTACATTTCATCGATAATTTATTCGCAAAGTTGATGTACATACAAGAAGTATAGAATGTAAAGGTACGTAACAAAAACTTCTTTGAAATCTTTTCAAAGTTTTACATAAATACACTATCGCGCCGACGAGCCGCTCGTGAAAGTAAACAAAAAGTAGCGCTTCTCTCGCTACTTTTTATGCATTAAGTTACCTGCAATAAAGCTTTACCAATGTTGATCAGCGCTAACAGTTAAGTAAATCTTTTATTTTTGTTTCCTCATTACAGTGAATGAGCATACCTAGTGCTACAATTTATAAAGAAATGTTTAGAATTATGTAAATAATACTTATAATTTGTTAATTTTAATCTCTATCGCTTTTTAATAAAAAAAATATATACCTAAATTGTATGTATATACATATATATATATATATTTGTAGTATTATAAACATTCCAGAAATCTTTTTAAAATGTTTAACTAATTAATATTTGTTAATAATATAATTATTGTGAATAATATAATTATTCTGTTATGATAAAAAACATGGCTACCAGAAAATAAATCAATAAATCGAGATCACAAATAAATATACATTTTTTATGATATATATTAATTTATTGCACATATATTAGGTTTTATAAAACTAATTGCAAGCTTTATTAATTACGTTAATTATTTCCTGGGAACAATGTCGCACAAAATGCGAGCACAAAAAGCGAAATTACCAGAGCTAAATAAAATGAATAGATAAATGCGACAAAAACGTTTAATATATGTTATAAAGCGCATAAGGCGATGCGAAGAGACAACATTACTGTGGCTAGGAGAACGAAAGGAACACAAAGCCTGGATCGCGCGACTGGTATATCGAGCACCTGTTGCCCCCTCGGGATCGGGGATTTACATTTTCATAGACAGGGGGACGGATAGTGATGGTCGGTGTGTTTGTGTATGTCTCTGTGTGTTTATATGTCTATGTGTGCAAAGCTCGTCTTCAAGTCATTAAGAAAATTGAACCTTAGGCGAGCCGAGTCGGAGATTTCGCTTCTCGATAGCAATCGATATCAAACGATATCCTTATCGATACTTACATATATCGGTCGCACAAATAGAACGTTAAATGTGATATTTCGTCTACTCTTTTTGAGATAAGATACTTCGATAAAAAAATATATCAGTATCACTTGGTAAAGATAGAAAATGAAAAGATTTAAAAATAAAGATTTAATTTATCAAAGACGCGATATTGCTCATCAATGTTGTTTCTTCGCGATAATGATAGTTTGATAAATTTCTTTACTCACAATGTAACTATTTATTAAATTCTTTTACATTTTCTTTTAAAGCTTCACGCTCGCGAAAACGCAGGAAGAAGTTTGTACGAACAAATTTGCCTCTATCTCAAACGCGCTGCTATACACGTCTAAAAATAAGTTTAAAATAAGTTATTTCGAGACTGAACTTTATAATTGTAAAGGGCAACGAATTATGGAGTCTGTAAATAATTTTACAGCGACGGAAATTCTGCAACGGTAGTGTCACTCTCTCGCAATATGAGAAACACAAAATAAACTCGCGCGACATAATTAATGGTAGAATAGGAGCAAAAAATTGTTGCATCGTTTTTCTTATTATAAGTATTTTAGTCGATGCAAATGAAACTTTAAATCGGCTGTTAGCGATAATAGTTCCTTCCTCATTCTGTTTATATTGTATTCATCGCTGTTTCAATATATGATTGTACACTTGGAAATGCTTAATTAAGTTAATTGGCATACAAAATATAATTACGTGTGTATTATCATTCATGTATTTCATTACATGTTGTTTTATTATTTTAGTAATCTTGTAGTGCTTCACCAGTTATTTCGTAAATTTTAAGGAATATTTTATCATAATTTAACAATAATAATACACACTCTCTCTTTCTCTCAAACCCATATACACAGACACACACAAATGCATATATAATTTATTAAAATTTAATTAATATGTCTGAAAAAGCTAATTAAATTAATTTAGTACACCGCACAATTCATGAAAATTCAAATAGTAATTTTATGATACGTGCACGTACAGCACATGAACGCGTCTAAAAGCAGATATAAACCTACAAAAATGTCATGGAGTTTTCAGAATCGAATAAAAAAGATAGAATGCTGGACGATCAAAGTTCATCAGATGGCCAAACTTAATCTCGTCCATCGACTCGCAGCTGGACCCGCGGGGAATGAGAGCAAAAGGGCCGAACCACGCTCATGATTCAATCAACCAAGTTAAAGCGAGCGAGAAATGACACGACGCGACGCGAGGCCACTTTATCCGTCGTTCAAAAACGGTTAGCCTGTTGCAGCATCCTGTAACCATGCGTAAATCAATACGATTCGTCGCGCTCTCCATACCGATGGCTCTCCGCAACTTCAAAAAGAGATGATTTTTGAGATATCGATGCTATTTCAAGTGAAGCATTTCGATTCCTTTGTCAAGGAACAATGCCGAAAAAAATGTACACAAGCGGCAAATTGATATGTAAAGCAATTTTTTATTGAAAAAATTCCAGATGTGATTTCTATTGCAATTTTCTATTAGTTCCAAAAATTTTCTTTTAATTTTATATTTAAATATAGTTAAATATTTTTTCTTGAAAAATATTACGATTATTATAGACCAGATATAGTGATTTAAAGGGAAAGCTTTTTTTTTATAAAGTCTCGAACAATCTGTTCTATAAAAATTAATATTTTTAGTTATGATTCCAGACTTTTATTATAAACTCTAGACTATCCTCGTACATATATTGCAGGTTTTAAAATATTTTAGTAGCATGGTGAATCTTGCGCTGACTTTGAAATTAAAATCTAACGGCGAATAAAGCGAAAAGTTATAACCATTTTTTATCTAGTATATTCTTATCCAAGTCACGAAAGATTTCGTGCATCGATATATATGAAGAATTTTCTTATTGTAATACAGATAGTGTCAAAAAATCATATATACAGAGTTAAGTTATCTATAATTCAAGATAAATTAAAGCGCGATGAATGTATGCAATATATATAGTAATGGCGAAAGAACCGTAAAGCGCTGAAATTTTTTAGTTCCCCGATTATACGGTAGCATAACTTTTTCGCTTAAGCAAGATATACAATTATTTATAAAATTTTCTCAGCATATACTTCTAATAAACTCAACAGACATGCTACTGCGTACGTGCATTTTTAAGAAGATGCTTTTACCGGTAAGGCAGCGTGAAAAAGCTTCTGAATATAAAAAAGACGCTCGCAAAAATTCATTAACTTGAATACAAGAAAATTAACACGGTGCAGCGCACTCCGTGTTGCACATTTAGAGCGGAGTTCTGCGTTATTTTGTGACGCAAAAAATGAGAAATTATAATTTGTTTATGAAATAAAAAACAATCAACTCATTTATTCAATATAATTATTTATTTTTTGTTATTGGTTATTATTTTGTTTAGTTTTATACCTATAATTTATTATATTTTTATTAAATTTTTATAACATTTTATATATTTTTTTTTTTTTATTTTCAATCTACTTGATTTTTTTATTAGATTATATAGATTATATTTTTAATAATCTATTAAAATAAAATAAATAATTCTTTATTGCTTAAACTATATTGACTTTGACACACATACACACATACATATATATGTATATATGTACATATTTTCTTACGATTGTAAATTTTACTGAAATTTCCTCAGTTGAGATAAGCAGAAGTTAGGAAAGGAGTTGACATTGCGTCGACCTAGTTCTCGTCCATCCAGAAATTGCTCAGCTACCAGCCAGTCCCCATACATCGCAATCGTATGAAAATTACCTGCAAGACAATATTTGCCGTGATTCTATTGAAGCGTTGAACATCTTTTACGAACGTTTTAAGCATCGTGACTATAATCGGTGCATCAAAACATAAAGAGGATTAAGAAAAATTAAATTATCAAAATATATTGTTTTATTTATTTTTTTTTTTTTTGAGAATTTTTAACAGATAAACTTTTGCGTCAAAAAAACAAAAATTTTTGCATTAAAAATATAAATATTCTCTTTTTTATAGTTTATTTTATTTTCAAAAGAGTTGTTATTTGTCAGACATATTTTTGACAAAAAATATGTATTAATAGTTTTTCAATAAAAATATTTTTTTAATATATATTTTATTCATACAAGAGACATAAATAAATTTACAATTTTTAAATAATTTGATAATTATATTCTTGTGAAAAAAATTCTTTAAAAGGTCGTTTAAAATTTTTATCAAATTTTTTACCAAAAAATAAGAAAAATAATTCGCTACTTCTATTTTTATATCTACTTTTCTCTCTGTTGTACAAAATATACAATCGTCGTCGAAATAATCAAACGCAAACGATAAAGAACAAATTTGGCCGCAAACTGTTCTTTCATACGTTCAAAAACATCATTCGGCTACCACGTTGCGGCGGTGCAGCCGCTGCAGCAATCGCTGCACGTAGCGCATGCCGCTGGCTTTCTGCGGCGCACCGCTGTGTGATTCGATTAAAGTGTCACGTGCGTTTTAAGAGGTTTTTGAACGTCACGTGCAACAGCTCGAACCGGGTGAAATGAAAACGCCACGACGCGTTCGTCGTCACAGTCACGAAGTCACGACACTCATTATTTTTATCGCGTCGCGATTCGCTAGTCAAACGTCAATTGCATCTCGAACTCTCTTCGTGATATCGGCTAAGAATAACGAATGCAACACTTATAACGCCCGATTAACTATGAAACTCAAAGATATGTTCCTATTATTTGACACTCTCTAGTAATGAAATTCCCACTTTACGAATAAATTTTTTAACATCGTGATACGTGATACGTATTTTTTAGATATCTTTTCCAAATTATCATATTAAATATTTCTTTCAAAATAATTATAATTAAAAATTGTGTATATTTCAATTTCACTTATACATATGTATATATTTATCATTCTTTTTAATCTCTCATTTCAATAATTTAAGTTTACAATTTAGTTCAAGACAGCGAATACAAATCGTGATGGAGTTTACGCGAATTTAACAACTGGAATGCACTTATCCGGATTAAATAAAAAGACTGTATAAAAAGAAATTTGCTGGCGAGGAAAAATCAAGGACCGTGTAGAAATATAAAAGTGAAAAGAGAAAAATAATTAGATATAGTTGGAACACATAGCGGATATAATAAATTTAGTAAAATTGTTATAAATTGTTTTAAAAAACAACAACTTTCATACAATTTGTAAAAATCTATAATATTTTTAAAATCTAAAATACTTTTAATCATGTATTTCCAAACCAATATCAACAAACATATAATAATCAACATAATTAAAATAATCTGTACATCTTATACATGGATCGTGTCAATCGTTGATTAATCTTATAAGATAAAAATTTCGATTAAAATCAGAAATTGATATGACGAGGACAAATGTGTCATTCAATCACATTTTTCGCGAAAAAAGAAATTCAATATAAAATTGACCGATAAATCCGCCAAGATAAATGAATGTGCAGTGGATTTAGAAAGGTATATATGTGTAAAATTTATCCACTAAATATAGACAGCTGCATATAGAAATATTCGAATAGTCAGATTATAGATAATCGCGTGATTATCGCCGCGCGAGAACCGAAGCAGCATCGAAAGCCGATGTTTACCGTCTCGCGTATCTTTACGAAGATGCTTCCGCTCTCATGGATAAAGAGAGAACCGCCTCCGCGGAGGTGGAGAAATGGAGGCGATAGAGCGTAGACGAGATCTGCGCTCTGTATACCGAGGTGAATCGCGTTTAATCCGGTGCGATGCTCACGCGATCCGTCTTTGTCGCGTCGCCGTCGAAGCCGTTCTCCCGGAAAAGCGACTGCCATTGTCGTTCCTCGCACGCTTATACAGGGTGATTGTAAATTTGCGAGATGTTTTGTGTGACGAGATTCTTTAATTAATATAAATTTTATCCTCCTTCAACGGGCGCACAAAATCGAACGCTTTCTCTACTAAAAATTTGTTAATTTTCCGATATTAAATACTTTGGCAACACCAAACTTTAATTAAAATTCTCGAAATTGCTTTCGGAATATATATATTCATTAATATAATAAATCCTCATTAAATTCGCGTCGACTTCGCATAAATTTAAAATTTAAAATTTGTCAATGGAACAATTTTATCCAGAAAAAAATCGTAAACTATCTTTTCGATCTCCCTGTATCAGCGGGAAACGTGTTGCTGCAACCGGTGCCTCGGGTGTCGCCTGCAGCTAGGGTAGCACGAGAAAGAGCGACAGCACCGCTGCAAACGACGACGCCACCACCATCGTCGTAAACTCGACCGTGGTTCTTGCCGTTGCGCTGCAACCGGAGGGAGAGTGGAAGCTGGTTGACGCAGTGGGAGACACGGCCACCTGGGAAATACCCCTTAATGCCCGCAAAGCTGCCTCACTCTCGTACATCTCTTTGCCCTGTGCTCTCGCGGCATTTTCATCCCCCTTTCCCCTTCCCCTTCGCCCTCACCCCTTGTTGTTCACCTTTTACTCTTTGCCATCTTCTTTCTTTCTTCCGTATATCTTTCTCTGTCTCCTCTACTTGCTTCCGGCTGTTTTCTACACTTTGTATTATACCGTCCCTTTCGCTTTCTCTTCTATTTTTTGTTCTCTTTTTTTTTTTTCCTTTACTCGAGATATGGATCAACTCATAAATATTTTAATTCTGTTATTTTATTTGTTTCTGTTATTATATTTCTGTTATTATATTTGAGTAATTGTAATTAAAATATATATTCAAACAAAATCTAATAATAAAGATGTAGTATATATTATTGTAAAGTATTTATTAAAATTCTTTTAATTGTTTATTAAAACGTTATCACACATGAGCTAATATTTTAACAATTTCTGGAAATTTATAAATTAACTAAAATTTGTATATTTGGTTTAAATATTGTATATGAGTTAAGTCTATGCTAGACATATTACACATATAAATAAAAATAATAATCTATAATTTCGATTATCACCGAAATGTCACGCAGGTCGGCAGAAAATGAAGGATAGTTTCGCTGTTTGTCCCGTAAAACGGGAAAAAGTAAAAAAGAGGAACTCGCAAACTATAAGTTTTACACCATCTGTTCGGACAGAGTTTCAGTTAACGGTTATACTTGGATACCATAAAATACTGTAGAACTATCTAGAAATTAAATGACTTTGTTCCACGCCAGTTTTAAGGTCGGATAAGAGAAATTGCCGATCGAATAATTAAGCTAAAACCAATCGATGTCGATTTGTAACATGCTTTTCGTCCGTTCTAATTCCACCTGAAAATATTTGAACCGAACACGAATAGAAAATATAAGAACGAAAGATTTAATACAGGAACGATTATAGGAGTCTTTTTCTCTTGCAATCATTCCCTGCCACGATGGCGGATTTATTTCTGTCTATTCATTACGTTCTCTTTACTCTGTTCAAAATTCGCTCATAATGTGCGCGTCGTCAACAATTGTTATATAAAAAAAAAAAAAAAAACACGTTTGTCGTTCATCTTTCACCTTTTTCGACGCGTCTGTCATTAGTCTTTCTTCTTGCTCTTCTTCCCAGCCTGACTTCCGGCTTTTCCTTTGACGGCGCTAAGCAACGACGACAGCAGCAGCTTGATCAACCGGAAGAAAATGTAGATGAGCGCTGTGGAGACGGTAATCAAAACGAGCGCGACGTCGATGAGATGATACTGGTACCAAGGTAGATCCGCGCCCTCGCTACGCAAGTAAGGATTGCCATTGCCCCGAGCGACGTATTCCGTCCACCATACCGCCGTCTCCAACGGCGTGGCAGGTCGATCACGGTAAGCTTTCGAAAGCCTCTGGGCGTTCTCACGGTAACTGAAAGCAGAAGAGAATACATCGCTGAAGTATACTTGAGATATCGTACGTACACATTTTTCATTTTTCCAAAATAGAGAAAAATTATCTTTGGCGCTTTATTTTATTTCCTTATTGCTCTTTCGATAGATATGTAATTTAAAAAAAAAAAACTATATATATAAAGCGCTTGAGGGAAATATATAAATTTCTATAGAAATTTTCAAAAATCCATTTTTTTCCAACAGACATCGCGGATGAAAGCTCCAGATTGATCGATGAATGACCAGATTGGTTGTTAAAATTGAGATTGACGGTTTCGGGACTTCCCGTAGGCGCGTTGCGTTACATCGCGAAGCGCGTATCGCGTCGACCGACTGATCGGAGAGCGAACACGCGTGTCTGTAATCGCCGCGAGATGCATCGCGGGCGCGATGCGTCGCGATTGCGGGCGGCGAGAGAATGTTAAAAAAAGAGAGTTGGCGAGAGGACACAACGAAATACAAAAGGACAAAAACGGACGCGGGCGCGAACGGGAATGGAACGATCGGGTTGCTCGCGCGACCACCATCGACGAAGCCGAGCACACAATTTACCGATCGGTACTCTCCATTATTCGTGTTTACAGCTGCAGTCCGCGAATCAACCTGGTCCATCCCCGACGCGCATCCTATCCCCTGCCCCTCTGCACTGCTGCATACCATCGGTGCATCCCTGATTCTCCCTATTGCCCCGCATCACGCCCCGTTATTTGCTTCGGTCAAATTCAGTTGCAGTCCCCGCGGTGATTTTGAATTAACCATCAATTTTGGGCGCATGTCTTTCGTTCAAAATCGTGCCTATCAGCGATCGATTCGCTTCAAAGAATTTTACAAATACAATCTGAAAAAGAAAGAAGGAAGAAAAGGAAAAGAGAAAAAAGATGTTACCTATTAATTTATCACTGACAAGGCGAATTCTAATCGGAATTATATTAATCGACCAAAAGTCATAGGACAACACAAGCAAATTCTCTTTGTTTTGAATTAACGAACGAAAGAATGCAATTTTTTCTGGAAGTAGTAGAGAGTTCATAGTTGGAAATTGAAAGCCGAAAATATATCGGACAGTCGCGTAAAATTTAGCATCCCATAAAACGCGTCCACCTTCTGGCTGCACCCCGCGGGAGTATTTTTGCCACGACTGCATCGTGTTTCTTTTTGTATTTATAAATTATCCGCAAGTGCGCCGGACACTGGGTCGCATCAATATTGAACGCGTAACGTTAACCACGGCTTCGTATTACGAGACAAAGCAGATGCATTTGTGTAACTATATGGCTCGCGCATCTGCTAGTCATTCCGACAAAGCTAATCGTCTCAAAAAGCTTTCACAATTTAGGAATTTTTTATAATATATATTTTGAAAGTTTTGCAATTTTTACATACATATATAATATATATTTTTTTTAATTTTCTGATCCCACAAGAAAGGAAAGAAAATACCTCCACTTATAAAAAAATAAAAAGAGACTAGAAATTATAAAAAGATTCCTATAATTAAAATATAAAATATGATAAAACAATAAAATATAATAAAATAAAATTTATTTTAATTAATAAACAATATCATGAACCTATAGTATAGGAAATAAAATGTATATATATATGTATAGACAGAAAATATATATAGCATATATATATATATATATATATATATATATATAAATAGGGAAGGAAATGTAGTTGAGCATAATTAGTGTCGAGCGACATTGTGCGAGTGATCAGAATGTTAATAGCGTCAATGATGCGGTCGAATCGTGCTGCCCCATCATCCACCTCCCTGTCCGACTGCGTACTTACAAGGAAAAGTAAATTGCGCTGGAGAAGGGATGGAGCAGCTTACGCCATCGCGCAGTTAATACGACCCTTATCTTAAAACGGGAATCAAATTACGGCGATCTGAGTATCCCGAGGAGCTATTACAATCGGGACACGCCGTAATAGACGATAGACGGCGGAAAACGGCGGCGTTATCTTCGGCCCGATTAGAAGGAAAGAGAGGATATGATTCACGAGGATCATATACACAGTGTCTAGTATGTGCCTTCCCGTAATTAAAACTAATTTTAATAGAAAGTATTATCTCGTTAGAAATTAAATCGTTTATAAATTGTAACTCATTGAAACTCATTGAAAACTGGAAGGATTTTAATTGAAATTGTCTTCGCACAACTGTACACGGTAAATATGATTTATTAAAGAAGAATCTCATTTATATTTATATATTCAAGAAGCACATTATTTATGTTTTGAATAACTTTAACGCAAGATATTATTTTGCAAGTTCCTTTTCACAAGCTGGGAAACTTTTGCTGAGCAAAAATTGTCAGAGACACCCTGTACATTTGGCAGATATAACGAGAATAGGGATGTGCGAGCCGGGGCGGCCGATATATATGTCGTTCGTAATTGCCGAGAAGCAGTTTTTCGCGATAGATATACCGCGGCCTGTCCGAACCGTAACAGACCCGTTATCGGAAACCGAGCGAATTATTTAGTCAGGAAAGTCCTAAAGCAGATGTCGCGAAGTTACACCACCGTCATCCCGGTTTCTCAGAAGCCGGCTCGTATCTCCGGGGGATCATAATTCCTACAATATCTCGCTCGGATCTCTCTCATCGTCTACTGCTGCGACGCGATGCGCGAACTTACTTTTCGACTTGTAACGTTATCACGGCGGTGCCCTTATTCCGCCATCCCCTCGTTCGCCGCTCTTATACAGGTTCACGCTCACGTGCAATCCCAAACGTGTGCACGTGTCATTTTGCACTTTGCCAGGAAGACATTCAAAACTAAATGAAATTTTTTGAAGATTCAACTCTTCGCTTGATTTAGTGAGCACTCATAAATAGAGAAGATGAGACAACGTCTCTAAAATTATTTATCGCGAGCGTCAATTTTTAATCTTTTTAGTAAATAAATTACATAATAAAAATATATACAGACTAGTAGACTTTTTAAATTTATTTTACAACGTTACAATATAATTCTATTCGATTGCAAGAACTGTATGTGCAATTCGCTGCGCTTTCAAACTGCACATTCGATGGCGATGAATATGGATGTCATATTTTATCAAGCAAAAGCGTGTTAACTTTTATCGATGTGAGTCGCGTATATCGTGTGACAAATTCATCCCCTTGCATCGGACATATAACTCGCTGTTACAGCGCAGGGAAAGTAGGCGAAGTTTCCATTGCGCGGAAAATAGTTTTTCCTACAACTCCGAATTGACGTAATAGAAACTAGTTGAAACGTTACAAAGTCTCATAAGTCTCACACATTCTCTCATACTTTGCGTGCAAACCAGCCGCCCCAGCGTGTTACAAATTACTTCTTTAGTCGGCAATACATTACGCTTACTAACGCGATCGACCTTGTTCACGTCGCATCTCCTTCGTGAAGATTTAGCGTCTGACGAATATTAAATATAAGCTACACGCGAGCGGGAGAAAACTTTTTAAATTGACAAGCAACAAGCACGATGCATCAAATGCGTTTGCAATAATAATGAACTCGCTTATATCCTTCGCTCCCGTAAAATTCTCCTTGATTTGAAGCAGAATCCTCCTCAAAGCTTTATAAAAAATATTTTTTCTATACGTGTTGCTATTTATTCTCAAAATTTTATTTAAAATTCTTAACTATTTAATAACACTTTCAATTCATGAATATTTTTTTTTTTCTCATTTCGATTTCTAGTATCCCGTGGGTGATCTCTACGGTGTTTCTGCGATCGCTCTGTGTACATTGCGCATCATGGGGTTAACGACCGAATGTAGCGAATTATAATTGTAACGCGGCGAGCTCTCTCGCATAGCGGTTATACGAGTGGGCCTCCCGAATACCGCGCGTTAATTATATTTATCACTCGCAGGCCGCGCGAGCAGTTGACGCGGAATTCCGCGCAGCGCATTAAATAACAGTCGTAACGGTGCCAAACGTCAATTGTACTTCCGGCCGATAACAATTTCCCCGTGTACGCGTTATATCGCCTCACGGCACTATCCGACGAATCGTATTACGAAATTACTTTTCGGCGTGTACACGACATTATTACAATGCCATCGCGTGGCCGGGGACATCGTTCATTCGCGCAATCAGAACGCGCGCGCGAACCGTGAACAGCTGGCGGCGAAAACAGCAAAAACCGACCGGCCAGATGATCGATTTTTTATTTCCGTCGGAAATACGCTGCGGAGTGATCCGATGAGATTGATTCAGCGCGGTATCGTCATCCTAGGAAGCAAAAGAACAGTGCACATTTTGTTTTATAATTTTTTTTAAGTTTTTAACGCTTTTGTGCAAAAAATCGTAATTATTATCAATATTAATTACAGAAACAAATTTTTTGATAGATTAAAACAAAATGGGCAAATAATATCGAAATAATTTATCGGAGAGATAACTTTTATCCTAATTTCCGATTTTTGTAAAATACTAATGTTTATAGCCTAGACCTAAATAGTAATAATCGTGAAAGTAAAAAATCAGTCATAGAATAAAAATGGAAAATAATTTTAAAACAATTTATATAATGAAATTTAAGTCGTGCTTTAAACAAACGTGAACATAAATTTCGAGCGAGAAAGAAAGAAATTAAATGAACACGCATAAAAACAATATAATAATTCTTTTGCTGCAAGTAGCACATATTCAAAGAATATTTCTCAAAAAGCTTTCCATTTTTATGTATTTGGTAACAAATTTGACCAGTTTAAAATTAATTTCCACTCAAATTCAAAAAATTACTTTGTCAATTATAACCGCTCGAAAATAAATTGGAAAAGGAATTGTTTTATTTTTGCAGTTAAATATACGGCTAACTACAAAATTTTGTACCAAAATAAGAGTTTGAGTGTATGAAAATATTCAATATTTCGCAGAAAATAATTCCGTTCTGCAATTTCTTTTCCACCGTGCATAAAAATAACACAAATCGTTTTTCGACAAGAGGGTTAAACCGGTTGTGTTTTCGTTCGACCATTCGCTTGCGTATCGATATTACTCACGAATCGTTGTAACAAGCCGCTCTCGCAAAACACTCGCAAAAATTCGCGCGTGTATGACCGGCGGCAGTGCGTCGAACTAATTGAGGGAGCAAAAATAGAAAAGACCAACGTGGATATGTTATGTTTTTGCAACTGACGTAAACAACGCTCAAATCCGCGATTAAAATATCATGCTAACAGCGCGAGATCTTCGTTTGACATATACTCACATTAATTGCACACGCATTTATGCGTTGGACAAGTCTAAAAGGTGTGGCATCGAAATCATTAAAAAGTAAATATTATTGTTCAAATAAAACCGTTAGACGTCAATTTGTATAAGCTTTAATGCAATTGAAATTAATAATATGTTTAATGTTGAAATGTGAAGAATTTTTAAAAAATATTGTAATATTTTTCTAATTAACTGATATATAAGAATGTCAATTTTGAGATTTTTGTAAATTTTATTGTTCATGTTATTAATTTCGACTTCACCAATCTGTTTCTGATGATTTGAGATATATATATTTTGAATACAATCAAATATTATTGCTACACGATCAAACCGCGAATTTTAATATATTAACAATTATACATAGGAATCATATGGACTATTTTTCGACATGCATGTATGATTAACCAATCATTTAAAGTATTGAAGAAGAAAAAATATTTCTATACAATATTGAACCCTTTCGTTATTAGCCTCGTGCTACCAAACGATTAAAAACAAATGTTGTGTTATTGTGTTGTTAACGACAAATATTTACAATATTCTTTCGCGTTTATTTTGCGCCAATTCATTTAAATTTTGCACGATAGTTACCTGTCAATTTATATCAATTTATATGTAACAGTAACATCTCCAGTAAATTTAACAAAACATCAATAATATCGAAAAAATGTATTCGTTTATGTATTTAATATTTATGAGATTCGTTTATGCTGTAATTTATCACAATTTCGAATAAATAATAATTTGGTACAATATGAGGAAATTATCTCCTAAAGAGGTTCCGCTGATTTTGAAGCAGTCTCGTTCGTTCATTAAAATAGTAAAAACAAGCTCTGGTAATTCCTCCAAAAATAAAAAATACACTAGTATAGTATGCCATTGAATGTATCCACCAAACAAACAATTTTAGAATGCATTAAAAAATAATTGTTAGCTATACAAGAATAGTATCGAGAATAGTGACAAGACATGTTACAGGTTAAATTTTAATCTCATGGAAAAACATCGCGCAGATATTATATCGAATATCCCGCAGTTTCGACGACAGACAGAAATCGCGATCAAAACAAATTGCGAAGATAAATAAAAACACGAAGATAAATAAAAACACTGCCGCCAAAAAGTGTCGAAAATCAGCTAACAGAGTTAAGAAGCTGTAAGAAATTTACAGACATCCTTATGTCTTCCTCAGATCCTTCAAAAATATATAGATTCTTTTTGTTCAGCATATTTAAGATAAATGCTTTGCAAGATCTCAGATTTTTCATAAATGAGAGATACTGATGAGGATCTTCCTTTGAGATAAAAGCATACCTTTTTGTTTATCGGGAAATTAAGATAATAGAAAGATAAATACAAATAAATACATGCAATTTTTATCAAATATTAATTATTCTTATATACGTATTTTAAATATTATTTTTGCTTTCACAAAAAGAGAAAGAGAGAAATTTATTTGCTTTACATTATTAATTTCTTACCAAAACGAGAAAAAGAGATATTTATTTTTATTTTCTTAAACTTTTTAAAATTAACTCGTTACCATGACAGAAATTGTATATACACGAGAATTACTTTTACTCTTACATATAAAAATTTATTTTTACTTCTTTAAAAATTCTCATCATATTGGAATACTCGGAAGTTTTATTTAAAATCTAGCTATATAGTTTTTTTAAATTAGTTAATATAGTATGGGCAACCAAAGCTAACAGCGACGATGTACGCACACTTTCTTCTTCACACGCATGCACACCACGATAACAGAGTAGCTCCCCAGGCCCGAGTTCCGATCCAATTAGATTTTTAATAAAAGTTTACCCGTCTCGTAGCAAGTCACGTACTGGCGCCTGTCCCTATGGGCTGAGAAAAAGATTAACTGGTTCCCCCTTGGAGTAACCAACCTTTTGACACCGACCGAATGTCTTTCCCATCGGATTAGCCGGGTTAAAAGACTCTTTTCGCAGACTGCATCGCAGTGCAAAGCTGTCCCGCCGCACTAGTCCATATTATCACACAATAATTTTGTCATTGACGTTACTGCACCAATAATATCTCTCTTATGTACGTAGTATTTCAACGAACTTTTCCTTCTTAACTTTTAACTCCTGTTTTATCGTGTGCTTGAGATTGACATTTCCTAGTTGTTAGAAAAAATTATATCTTAGATATGTATGTATATGTATATTTTCTTTACTCATAAATTCACGTTAGTGAATTTAGTTTATTATTTATACTTGCACTTTATTTTGTCGACCTTTTAATTGGCATGCATTCGCGGCTGCGATTAACCGAGAGCCGAAATCTCCTAATTAACAGCGGTCAGACGATAATTGCTTGATCATTTGACCGGATCTGATCCAGCTGGCGCGTTATCGCGATTTTGATAAATAGTATAACAATGCACGATCACCGGCGACCGAACGAAATCGTATCGTTGACGGTTCGTTGGCGATTCGACATGCAGTCGCCGATAATTATGATTGAACGCTAATTAATCGAGATGCTCACGGTGCGCATAATTATCGAATTAAATAGATTGAGCTACAATAATTCTGTCGGTCCACTAGATTTGTCAAGAGAACACATATATGTAATTATTTTAATCCTCAAAGAGTACTCAATAACTTGTCAAAGTGCTAATAATTTTTTTTAAATTTAATCTATAATTTAAGTAACCACAATCTCGGTCACTTCTTTGGTTCCAAGAAAACGCGCCATTGCGTCCGCATCCTATTCTTCTTCTTCTTCTTGGTCCTTTCGACCACTCGTGGTTTGGCGACCATCGTGTGCACAAGCCGCTGCCAATGGCGTGGCAATCTTTATCGGCGATTCATTCACCGGAGACAGCCGGTGTGTACGGAGGTGCTCTCCTCCAAATAAGTATTTCCATTTGGAAGGCTGGGAGGGACACTTGGCAACCGTTGCGATGCATAAAGATCGAACACCGCGCTGATTCTATCCTAAATTATCACATACCGAGATTCGCAAGGATTTAAGATCTATGTGTATGTCGCTCGGATGCACACACTGGGTGTTCCGGAGGTCATTCGTTTCATTCAAGTATCTATCTTTAAACATGTGTCGGAAAAAGTACTTAAGATGTCTTAACAGAGACTTGAAAAACGATTATAAAATGAAAATAAGAATCTTAATAAGAAAAAGACTATTTATTAATTACAGATATATTGTTTTTTATAATTAATGAATATCAACATATTATTATTATATTTAACAAAATTGGAAATTATCTTTTCAAACATAAAGAACAAAATTAAAGTAAATAATATTTCTATAAATGTAAAATTTTAAATATACATTATATATTTCCAATAATTCAAAAAATATTGCTTATTGCATTTTGTTGGAATGACATTTTTATTCGATTAGGTTTAAGAGAAGATCAGACACCCGGTACACACACTCGCGTGCGCATATATATATATATATATATAACCGATCTCATTCCCCGGAGGCTTCTCCTTCGTCGGGTGCTAGACGGTAGTCGGGAAAATCCAATCGCTTCCCGGCGATATATGTCTTTGTAACTCGATAAGTCGCCCGGGTAATGCGACCAAGAGTGGGCCGGAGGAAATTTCGTCGCGGTATCGTCGCGAGGATAACGCGTGATTTTCCTCAAACGCATGATGTTATATAGGATCACAAAATCCAAAAATATATATCTCATACCGTTGCAAATTAGCTTTCGTACGTCTCTATAACGTGATCTTTAGGAGCTTACATCGTAAATACCGCACACCTGGTAGTGTGCGTGAGCGATCAGCTGTTACAGCGCGGTTCGCTGACGTGCACTCGGCTAAAGATCGGCGATGATTCACCAGACTTTATACAATAATAACTCTTTTATTAAGCGTTATAGGACAAAATGGTAGGACTTTTCTGTTCGGTTTACTGTGCTTTACTCGCTCACGAGCATTGTCACAGGTGCTTTGGGACACCCTGTATATATATTAGCTTTAAGATTTAATATTTTATGTAACATTTTATTTTGTAAAATAAAATTTTACTCTGTATCTTATTCTCTGTAAGAGAAAAGATACACTTTCTGAAAGTCTGGTAATCCCAGATTTCCACTGGCTTAAAGTAGAAATATTAGGACTATTAGAACTATCTTAACTTAAAATATGTAGGTCAATATTTTCGGAGCAATCGCATTGAAATGCGATTATCATAAGTATACGATAATAATAAATAATATTGCCTCTATGATTAATAATATAAATTAATTTAAAAAAAAAACATAAGTATGTAATATAAAATTTTTTAGTATTATAGTTTTTCTAATTTATCTTTTTTACCATTTCGTTCTGTTTTTAGACAATTAGATTTTGATTGTAGAGTTTCACGCGATATTTGTTGAAAAATAAAAAATGAAATTTTAATATATATTATAATTAATGTGTAGAATACTAACATTTAATAATCTGAATCTACATTAATAATGATACTTATGATAAATGAAAATCCCAGATATATATAATTCGGATTATCTCTCAAATTTTTATTATAATACTAATAATTCGTAAAAATATAAAATTACAAAATTACAAAATTATAATACTAATAATTCGTAAAAATATAAAATTACAAAATTTGGTACGATGTTTTTTACATTATTGCACTAGTTATCGCGCAGATGGCATCTCTCTATTTCTCGTATTAATCTACTCGTAGCGCGGTAATCACGCGGACGTACGCCATTTCGATGCCGACGCAGATAGCATGGTTTCGCTCTCGCGCGTAATCAAAGGAATAAATCCGCAAGTAAAACGACGCTAATCTCTCGTAGTTCGCAGTTCTCTATGCACGGCGTGTATACATTCAGTATAATAATCCAGAAACGAATCTATATGGAAATTAACAAAATTTAAGCTTCTTAATCCCTTACATATGTATATATTTTTTTACCATTATTATTATTATTTTGTATTTTATTGTACTAGAATACTATAAACGCGCGCTACGCGCGCGCCATTTATTTTATAGATTAACTAATAAACGAATTATTTAATAAATAATTAATATATCATGAGAGCTTATTATTATGTTAATCATTATTCGAACCTACAATTTGACTATTTTATTACGCGTTCTCAAGCCAAATCATATTTAAATTATGAAAAAATCGAATAACAAGAAAATATGAAATATAATTAAAAATCAAGTTTTAAAGAAGTAATTATTGTTTATAAAGAGAGAAAGATTGCGATGTGTATGTGTATACAATTATTTACATATTAATTCTAATTTTCCATATTTTCAAAATAAATTAAATAAAAATTACACACCCACTTAATATTTAAACTATCAAATGCGTCGCTCAGTTATGACAAGCTTTTTATTGATATAAAGTAATGTTCAATGCATCGTCAAGATAACCAATTAGCATCGCGAAAAAGAGATAACAATATTGCCAGTATCGATTTAATAAACTAACGTAATATATTAATTGATAATTTAATAATTGATTTATAATTTAAAATACATGTATAATTTAATATTCCGTTTGTATATACGTCATAGGACGGAAAATATTTCGGCAACGAATAATCCAAACATAACATGGTATACGGCGTAAACATTAGCGCGCTGTTGTTAACGTGTTATGGTTTACAACTTTATTATTCTCACGGCGATACTCGAACAGTAAGGAAGTAGATCGCGAGACACTCCATCAAATTTCTCTACTCAACGCGATCAAGTATCGGGAAATAATTTGATATCATAAATAATTAATTATCTTTCACACACTTTTGAATAATACGTAACTATATCATAATAGATAAATTCCGAAGCGCGTATTTTGCGTGATGTTTTAATCGAGAATCAAAATGATTAGAATCAAAATTGTAAATTATTGTTTTATCGCAATCTTTCTCTTTCTTTCTCTCTTTATAAACAATAATTACTTCTTTAAAAATACTTGATTTTTAATTATATTTCATATTTTCTTGTTATTCGATTTTTTCATAATTTAAATATGATTTGGCTTGAGAACGCGTAATAAAATAATCAAATTGTAGGTTCAAATAATGATTAACATAATAATAAGCTCATGATATATTAATCGTTTTTTAAATAATTCGTTTATTAATTAATCTATAATTTAAATAATTCGTTTATTAATCTATAATTTAAAATACTTGTATTATTTAATATTCGACACCGTATATACGTCATAACACGCAACATATTTTCGGCCGCGACAACAATAACATTGTATTCGGCCTTGGCGATGTAAACATTAGCGCGCTATGGTTAACGTCTTACGGTTTATTATCAGTCATATAGCAACGCTCGAGCAATAAGGTTGTCGATTCGCAATACGATTCACGTGTGAAACGGGATTCGATAGTGCCGAAGTTCGAAAGTGCGGGAGTGTCGTTCAAAGTATCGCGCGTACAAGTGCGGAAGTATCTTTTAATAAAAGTGCGGGAGTGCCGCTTAAAATATCGCGCGTGTGAATCAACCTGAGAGGAGGAGGAGGCCTAGGAGAGGCATCCTGCACCGGCGGAGCAACCCAAGGGTGAGTTATTATTTTTATATTAATTATTATAAATCCCGCACACGCATTAATTCGATTCGATCATTGTTTGAATAGTTTAAACAAGAGAGACTCATACTATAAAAGTTTTAAAATAGTTTTCTTTTTTAGATTTTATAAAATTATTTGATATTTATATACCTTCTTATTGTTATACGCATCGGATATAAAATTCGATGCGCACAATAATAATTTTTTAAAATATTAATAATTATTTTAAACATTGCTATAATTTGGATTTTATATTTGTGTGTTGCAGACAACGTAGCCTCAAGACCAAATCTCCGCTGTTGCGCATCAGTGCCGGTGAGTGATAAATTTTATTTTATTTTGAGGTGACGGATCCGTAGATATTGTAAACGCAAATGTAGATTGTAAATTGTAAATAAATTCGTTGCCTCAAAATGGATGGGCTAGAATAAATGCAATCAAATAACTTTTAATAAACTTTTTAAATATATATTAAAACACATTAGAAATATAATTTAAAATATAAATTAAAACAAAAAAATTGAAAAATATAAAATATTTTTTTCAATAGAAATTTTATTTAATTTATTTAATGTAGAAGACGCTAGTAACTATATTTCTTATATGAAATATTGATAATTATTGTGATGTTGCGCCAATTTTATCATAATTTTTCATAGCCCATCCATCTTTATTATCATAGCAATGAAAGCTTAGACAGTTTTGTCACGCATCGTTTTATATAATATAATTTTACTTTAGTCAATCTAATGCCTAGTTATCAATCAAATTTAATCATTGTTTGAAGTAATAATCTTATTTAATCTTATAATAATACATAATATTTATATGTAATTTATATTAAAATAAATTAATAAAACATTTATGTGTCGTATAATTTGAATAATTTGACTGAAAGTCAAATTATTCATATATCAAATTTTGCAATTTATTGAAACGATGCATGACAAACTGTCATGTCATAAATGAGCATAAAATGCTCGTGTACCCCGGCGACAATAATTAGCCGGCAACGGAAGGAATTTTTTTTCCTTCATTGACCTCTGATAGGGGAGTCGAAGCTACATCTCTGGCTAGACGTAGCCAGAATTAATATGGCCAGGATCAACGATAGGTAAGTCCAACTGGCCCAACGGAAGCAGCCTACGGTGCATTATATTAGGGCACGCGAGTAAGGCACGCGAGTAGGGCACGCGAGTAAGACACGCGAGTAAGACACGCGAGTAGGACATGCGGTTAGGGCACGCGGTTAGGGCACGCATCTATTATAAAATACATATAACTATTATAAAATTAGTTATTATTTTTTCAAAATAAATTAAATCAAAATTATATATATATATATATATATATATATATATATATATATATAATATTTGAATTGTCAAATACGCAACCATGACAGATTTTTATTAATACGAAGCAATGTACAGCGTAATATTGAAATAACCAATCAACATCGAGGAAAAGAAGCAACAATATTTGCGAATATCGATTTAACATGTCTTTTTAAGAGTGGGCGCCTAAATTTATAATATGTATCAATGTACAATTTATCTTAAAAACATTTAGTATATCTTTAAATTAAATCGAGTTAAAAAAAATTTCGCGATTTTTTAGCTTTAAAACTTTGACAAAAGTTAACATCCGCCTTCAATAGTGATTCAGGGATCAAACGCGTGCGATCTTTTATCAAAAATGTGGCAAAGAGCAAAAGATAGAGAAGGCGAGTCTCCGCGTACATACAGAGCGGAATGAATATACCTGTAGAAGATGAAATCCGTACAATCTTTCGACGAAGATAAAAAAGAAGAGGGGGGAAAAAAAAAGAAGATGAATATTCTTCCGAAGATAAAACTCGCATGATCTTTTCGTCGAAATAAAAGAAGAAAGCGAGCCCCAAAAGTACAAAGGGAAAATGAATGCCCTTTGAGGGCGCCCACGCGAATATAGTGAACGTATTTGAGAGCAGATCGAATTGCACGTTATATCGAACGTATCTGACGTAACCACTAATTTTATTACCACCTATAAAAGCACGTTTCAGAATCCATAATTTATTATAAAAAAAAAAATCCCATCGATTAATTTTATTAAAAAAGTGTGTGTGATTCGCATACATATATTTATCTTTATCTACTTTAACAATCCAATGAATTCTGCAATCTTCTTTATTTCGCATTTGTGTTTGAACAGATCTTTTAAACTAGAATGCTTAATTAAAAATGGTACACTTTAATAATAATAATAATAATAATAATAATAATAATAATAATAATAATAATAATAATAATAATAATAATATTAATGTCAAGAATGATATTTTGCAAAGAGAATAATGCATGCTGATTTAATGAATTTAATGTTTACATTGATTAATGCATGTTGAAGATTCATATTTTAACATAACATGTTCTGAGTGCCCGTAAATCAGTTAAAACGCTGCTGGATGTAACTCACGCGAACATGCTCGTTCGACATAAAATCACCAGTACAATTCCATAGAGAGAGAGAGAGAGAGAGAGAGAGAGGATGTTCGGCAATGTGCAGCTTGTTCGGAACCCGCGTTCGGCACGGTAATAACGGGGTTACCGAATTACAGCCGTAGCAGCATATGAAATTTCGTCAGGACCGCGCGAAATCATTTCGATCAAGCAATTACGCAGCACAATGTCCGCTAAACAACCGCGGGTGTGCTATTATTTGCGAGGGAACGGTCACTCCCCCTCTCTCTTTATCTCTATCTACCTCCCGCATGTCGCAAAGTTTGCGACGCGTTTTGTCTGCAAATTCTGCGCGATTATTATCGACGGTAAATATATGATTATGATTACATGTCGAAAAACCGAACACTTCTTAGACTTATCTCCAAATTTTCCAAATCATTCTTAAAATATTTTTAGGGATTTTATATGATTCGCGTATATAAAAATTATTTTATTAATAATGAAATAAAGGATATAATTAAAAATGTGCTTTAAAACATATTTTGATTAAATACATTTTTTTGAATGTTCTACTACAACTTTATTTAGGTTGCATGATTCGATTCTATATGAATCAATTCATAAATAAACTAACGTTATCTTTTATTTATGCAATTGATCGCCTCATGAGGAAATTTGATACAATTGATTTTCCTCTCTCACATCACACGCTCTATTAATTTGTTTTATATCTCGAAATTATAAAATTGATCAATCATGAAAAAAAAAACGCAAACTTATTCTGAGATATTGTGATAAAAACAAGTACATATATTACATGTATCTTGTCTTACAACAACTTGCAAATACGTTATTGCTCATAGTGAAATAAGGTCGGATTGCATGCGTAAAAGAAAAAAAAATTGGTGAGATCGGTGGACAGGGATGAAACGACGAATTTTGATGCGTGTCACGAATTTGTCGGGATTCTCTAAACGCGCATTCCGGCGGTATTGCGCGCGCCGTGGTAGTTCAATATAGGATATTATTCGTCGAATATAAAATTTCTATGGTATTCCAAAAAGAGAAACAGAAAAAATTACTGATTCGACGTGCACCAAACGTCACAGGAGGAGATCCTTGATGTTCCATGCATGACATGCGGTTCTCGCCACGGCAAAATATTCCCTGATTTTACATATGAAACGGCACTGTCCTACTTCCCTCTCTCTCACTCTCTCTCTTTCTTTCTATATTGACATCATTGTTATGGTTTTTCATGCAAATAAAAATAATTATTGCGATTATATTAATTATTAGACTTGAATGACTGCAAACGCAAATTTCTTATTCTAATATCTATTCTGTTTGTTTCAATCCTTTTGAATTAACTTATAATATAGTTTTTATATTCTTCAATTTAACATAAATTAAAATTTGTTTCTTTAGTTTCGTTAAATTTAGTGCCAGACGATTAAACAACATTTAACTCGCAACGATAACACGAAATGCATTTAGGATTAAATAACAAGGTACACGAGACGCAGGTGTCTACCGTCCAGGATATTCCGCGATCGCACCGGGGTTGTATGTCTATTGTTGTACATCGAGAATAGCATGTGTTTGAGTGTGTGTGTGTGTGTGTGTGTGTGTGTGTGTGTGTGTGTGTGTGTACTAGTAATATAAAATTATTTAAACAATGCAGCGCACTGCCAATGTTTCCTCTTCGTTGTCGTAGCTAGCCGACCGATATAATTACGGACACATGCGATCAAGTGGGTATTCGATATTCCAACAAATTCGCGAAACAGACATGAATACAAATCGGCAGGCAGCGACAGACAAAAATAAACATATCACGTGAAATAATGGAGGAAAACGAACGAGCGTTGCGTTGATGGCATTAGTAACGCAAAATTATCGGCGAACGTGTCTGCGATCGTCGTTTAAACGGTCCCGTTCGAATTCGTTCTTACAATCACGATAATTTTGTGGAATTTGTTCAGATATATCTTTTTATTGTCAGACATATCTTTTTATTGTCAGACCGAAATAACGAATACGCAGCGATTAGACAATAAAAGTTAAGCTTTATCAAGATAAATGCCTGCGTATTTAACAGATGCAAATATACACAATGATTTTTATTACATATATAATATTATGTATGCGATATTAAAGCGTATTAAATAATTTTAATAATAGATTCTTTAATGAGTTTGCAATATAGTCAAATTATTGAGAATATAGAGAAATTAGTGGAGTAACCATTATAATGATCAGACATTGATCAGTAGGTGATTAAATCGACTGACTCTCTCTCTCTCTACATAATATAATCATGAGATTATATAATCTCTTCATCTCTATTTCATATATTTTAATGATATAATGTGTGTATATATATTATTACTAAATATATTATGATCAAAAGATTATATACATGTAATGTTGATACATGTATAAACCATGTTCTCGCAACGCTAGTCGTCTCTTATCAACACGCGACATTTTTCTGGCATTTGTCTGGAAATACATTTTGTCGACTTTATTACAGAATGATGTTATATAAAAAAAAAGGATTATACTACTAAGGAAGGATCATGATGGCGATCGAAACACGTGAGCGAGAAATTATCAATCCCGATCATTACGAGTAAAATAATGAGTGAAGCGAGACGGGGTGATATCTCTCTCTCTCCTTCTCTCTATAAGACTAACACTGCTGACATGCAGTCGTTTTAACGTCGCGTGAGCCACCCCAATTGTCGAATGCAACAACGTTACATGCATGAGTAATGTAAAATTGTCGAGCGATTCGAAAACGCCGCTCTCCTCCTCGTTTTTTCTCTCGTTTCCGTGCCGCGCGCCGCCTTAATTGCCGCTCGGTGTTGATTTACGAGCGCTGCCTCTCCCGCCTGACAAGTAGACACACTTTCTTTCGATATTATCGGACTACTGGATATAGTATCGGTGCATTACGCACATTTCGTTGATCTTTAATCAATCCATATGAACGTTGCTTGAATAATATCATGCGCGATAAAATGATATTTATATTTTATTTTATATTTTAATGGCATCAACAAGAGATATAATTTTCATAATATTAAAGCATCAATGAAATATCAATGTGACGGTAACATAATTTTATTGATAAGGAATCATATTCACAATATTAATCTTATAATATAGATGTAACAAGATATTAATAGTTTTTTAATGATATTGATATTTCACTGCAATTTTTAAGATTGATGTTTATATTGATGTTATTATTGAATTACTGTCAATATTTTAGTTCAATATTCTTGTTAAGGAAATAACTGGATAAGCTTAATTTTAGCGCGCGCATTCTCGTGTTCAGAAACAATTGCGTCACGCGTACAAATAGGTGATTTGTATCGCGCGTAAATGATTTAAATGCCTCGAACAATAGTGAGTATTTTCCTTGTCCGTTTTTCCTTGTCCGTTTTTCCTTGTCTCCATTGATCTATTTTTTTTTTAAAACACTTCTAGCCCTAAATGAATTATATTGATAAAAGCTAAAAAAAATTTTAATTTATTAAAATTAAAATATTTTACACAGAAAATCTTCAAAAAATATAAAAAAATTAACAATGTTCAATTTTATCTAAAAATATTCAAAAGCATTAATTCAAAATTTATCAGATTAATTATGTAGAATATCACACTTATATTTAGAAAGACTATTTATAAACTAATTCCAGATATTATCACTATTTCTCCAAAACGTTTTCCACGCAGCATCCGCGAGAATCCTGATCAAAAGACAGTTACTGGAGTACAACGTTACTCTTAGAGGTAACGTATCCGCGCGTTTCCACAAGTGATAAATATAATCAGCACGATCTTAAGACCGTATTACAGTAATACGCTCTCGAGTACGGTTTACGACTTCTCGAAAGAGCCGTGACCCGTGCCAGCGCCATGTAACTCCGACTTCTCCTTTGCCCTTTGCGTCCCTCCTCTGCAAATGCGAGGGACGCGAAGTGGCCGTTCAATCCCCAAAGATCACTGCGCGTGATTGCGCTTATAAGCCAACTTGGGCTTACTGCCTGTAGTAGTACAGCGATAGTGATATATTTTTGCTACAATATATAATTTTGTATTCTTAAAGAAGATTTGCGAAATCACAATTTTGCTTATAAGATGATGTTTTAAATAATCTTGAAAAAAAAATAATTTATTATTTATTAAATATTAAGCACAAAATTGCGGGATACTTTTTTTTTTTTCACCAAAATTATGAAAAAAAAATTGTACAAATTCGTTATTTTCTTGCCAAAATTGTTTCGATTATTTTTTACCAACAAGAATCTAAAAATAATTTTTTATATGACATAAAAGTGAAAGCAATTGTTATACTAAATGATATAGTACTAAATATTTTAGCACATTATAGATATATCACCAAAATATTCTAATTTTAAAACACTTAGGATTATGTCCTACAATATATACATTCATAAGCAATATTTCTTGCAAATCTTTATATCATTTAAAAACAAACTTCAATACTAGAAAAAAGATTACAAATAAATTAAGACAGACTAGCGTCAGACTCGTCAAAAATTCATCTAAAATTGCACTGACAACCTTTATCAAAGAAAAGCTCACATGACAAATTAAATAAAGTCAGGTCAAAAGTCGGCAACAGTTTTTCTCTTGAACTTTTCTTTACACATTTATATATCTCACAGATTCACCAAATTACCAAACAATTAGATTTTCCGAAACTTTACTGTCAAATCTTATTTGAATTTCAAATTTGTCTAATTCCGCTAAAATAAGATCAACATTCCGAACATAATCAGCACAGCTATTTTATTCAAGTTTGTGGGAGGAAAGATGGGACAAACGTAAAATCGCAACAGACTTTCTGTCCTAAGTTTTCCGGTTAACTTATGATTCGCCATTGAAAAGAACGAATTTCGATGGTGACTAGACTAACCCCGCACAACCCATGAGGGGTTGAATATGTGTATCGCGAGATATGAGACTAGTCCCTTAGCATTTCTCTCTCTCTCTCTCTCTCTCTCTCTCTCTCTCTCTTTCTCTCTCTTGTTGCTTGTTTCACTACTTCCTCCTATCACAAAATACGAAAGTACTTTGGACCCATAATCAAATTCGACTCCAAACTACCCCTATTCACAAGGGTAAAGCTCGCGCGATAACTCGCAGGCGTTACTTAAGCGCACTGTACCGGGTGGTCCGCGCGCGCGCGCGCGCACATACACACACGTTCGCGCATATATATATATATATATATATATATCTTGCTCGACCTAACTTAATGCGCACGCACATACAGAAACACACGTACACACGTACGCACACCGCAACCCATGGGAATAGTATGTACTTAGGAGCGCAAGCTGGCACGTAAGGGCGGCGGTAGTCAAAGTTTCGGCAGTTTGTAAGGAGGTAAGGCACCTTCAGTCTCTCCCTGCTTTTGCCCTTTCCCTTCTTCCGTGTCCACCCTCTTACCTATCCTCAGATTCTCTCTCTCTCTCTCTCTCTCTCTCTCTCTCTCTCTCTCTCTCTGTCTGTGCTTCTTCTTCAGTTACGGCTGAGGGATAACGTAGTACAGCTCCGTCGTCGAGTTAGCCTGACACCGCTCGTTCCTCTCCTCTTCTTCTTTCTCCCACACAACTCCTTTCGTTTTGCAGTCATCTCTCTCGCTCTCTGTCCCCGCTATCGGTCTCACCTCGTCTACTTTATTGCCCTGTTGTTCTCGTTCTTACTCCTTCCCGCGAGCAAGTAACCCTTTCGCTCGACGAGTTCCACTTCCAACGACCTAACATCTCCCAATCCCCGCTTTCTTCTCCCTGCCGCTATCCGCTCCGACATTTCCGCCTTTGCTCACCCACGGCTCTCTTCCGGATTTATTCGAGAGGCAAAATGTGCTAGGGACTCTTATTCTTTGCGGACGCAAGAGAGAGAAATAGAGAGATGGGAAAGAAGGGGAGAGGAAAAGGGACTCTTTCTGTTGGAGGTAGAAACGAGAACTGTGCGGGTCCTACGAGTACTTCGGCGCACCTGCTCGCTCGTAAGAGATGTAATGGTCGACAAAGGTAGACCAAGAAGCTGGCGGGAAAGAGTAGAGAGGGGAAAAAAAGAGAAGAAGCGCTTCGCGGAAAACGAGAAAATGCGGCGTCGCGTAACAACCCCTTCTTCTGACCGGGCGGATGGCCGAGGCGAAATAATTGGACACACTCGGTATCGTTAATTTATTTCCCCGAGAAGGGTCTGCACTATGCTTTCCAACTTCTACGCTACTGATAATGCACTCATGATTCGTTTATCTAAAAGCGAGAGTAACTTCTTTGAATTACAGCGGATTTTTACTTCGGACATGTATAGGATCTCACGGACTCTCCATACTTTGTTAGATTTTATAATAAATTTGAAATAGATTTGTCTTTTTAATCAAATTATGAACTTATAATTTTTCAATTATATTAAATCGAAATAAAGAGGAATTTAATAAAAGAAAAATATTCTTTTTGTTATAAAAAAAAGTCATTATAAATGATAAAAGATCAAAAAAAAAAAAAGAAATAGAGTTCAATTAAATTTCCGTGATGAAAAAATGTATCAATTTAAAATTTTTCAGAATATCTGTCTCGATAATATTTTGCGGTAAATCCGAAATTTCATATTAACTAAGGGATCGAATAATCACATACGTAACAATTCTTTCGCATCTTCAATTAATTGGCCTCCCCCACAAATAACTCGCATGTTTAAACAAATCAAGCAAAATCGCACTCCATCGATTTACTTCGTTCATTATTACATCGGTTTGGCGGATTATTTTGTAAGTTGGTGGAAAATGTAAATATTTCATTCCACGAATTGCGCTCTCCCATCAAACATTTACTTTTTGCTGAATGTTCTGCCGTTAATTAATTCCTTTCATTATCAAGGCTGTATCGTACACGTAGCTTTCTATTATGTTAGCTATCATGCGAAGCGAATGTCATTGTAACGCAAAATTATAACATTAAAAGCACGCTCACCTTTTCACAAAATGACCTATATTTTCAACCATGTGTCGCTTGTATTTCTTTAATAATATATATTTCGCATTATATTTCCAAGATATGTCATCGCGTCCTTTTATAGGTAACTTATCTCTCTTTATATATATGAGAGAGAAGACATTTAATTATAGAAATTTATTTAATAATTTTAAAAAATTAATAACACATAAAGAAAAATCAAAATAATATGTTATTTTATCTATATTTTAAGAATAAATTATCTCCTCCCCTCCCCATTTTTAATTGTGTGATGGATCTGTCAAAGGTGCACATGTGTTATTACATTATGCGGAGTTTATCGAAATAAACCGTGCAACGCACACATTATATTTTTAAAGACCACAAAAGAGGACAGAAGGGATGGTTTGTAGAAAAGCTATATTCGATTGTATCGCAATTTTACTATAATATGCGTCTCATATTCGTAAATGCGCACCGCGCGATAATTATCACGTTATGGATCCGTATAACAGCGGCAACATTGGCGAAATGATGTTAGCAGCGTTTTCAAACCATTCGATAATTCAGCATTCTCTTCGCTCATATAATATCGCATTCAAATAATTGCACCGTATTTTCTAAAACAATGCGGATTCACCATATCGTATTGAATGACGCACATGTGATCCATTTCAATAATCACTTTCACATTATCGACATGTGAAACATTGAAACGCATGTCCGGTTAGAATCGCTATATAAATTAGAAACTGTCTTCCACGCGGATATATTATGAAAATGGAATTCCATATTTTAATCTTTATGAGTACAAAAAGAATTAAATTATCTCTCTACATATCAAGAATTGATTCCGAGGAATAAACGTGCGAAAGAAATTTTAGAAAAGTTTTCAATAATATATAATCATGAAAAATTAAATCTCAGTTTAAAATTTAATTCCATTTTTTAAATTGCTGCCTTCAAAGTAACCAACTTGAATACAGTTAAATAAGATCTTCCTTGATAAATAAATTAATAAAAATTTGAAATAATTAACATTTTATATATATATATATTTTGTGTGTTTTTTTTCATTACAATATCTATACTACATTTTATAATTCTTATCTTCTATATTTATAATCCCAACAGTCAGAAATACAAAAGACAAAGGATTATAACTTAGAGAATCGTCTTCTAGAGGCCGAGTGGATAAATTCGTGTGTGCGGACGGTATTATAATGAAACTGGAATCACGCGTGTGTATATATATATATATATATATATATATATATATATGTATATATATATATATATATATATATATATATATATATATGTATATATATATATACATATCGCGCCCAACTTTAGCGAATCCTTAGTTAAAGGTCCAAGGCGCGCCGGCTCGTAAATCCGGCGACATCGTGATTACACCGACGTTAAGGAGTGTCGTAGGACGCGAAAACGAGCAGCCCGGCGCAACAATTTCATATCCCCTCTGATTTATTAAGCCGGCTTTATCTCGCTCGACCGGATTATTCACGCGTCACCGTAGCGTGTATCGCGCGAAAAGAATTTGCGTATCGATTGTTGCCCCGATATTAAGTACGTTTTTTTGGCATCGCAATAGCAAATTGATTATCGCACATTTTAGATTTGCATATATAATCGTGGCTTCAATAAATTCATTACAAATTTAATTAGTCTTGCATCTTAAGATTTATATAGTATAACATTTTTTAATAATTAATTTATAATTGTATGATAATACATAACGTTGATAATTATATTTTACTTGATAATCGCGAATGTAAATGGGGTACCTTGGAATTAATTTCTGCATAAAACGTGTTCCGTGAAAGAGAAGGAAAGAACGTAATTTCCTTATAAACTCACGATTGTTGGCCATTTCCAGGGTAATTAGCGGTTCGCGAATTTTTGCACGATGATATACATCGGCGCTGCCTCGTTTCGCTAAATTAAACGTACCGTATTTCATAACGATCTCACGATGGAGAATTCGCAGGAGTACCGTAAAAAACGATTGCCACACTGATAAATTGTGTATCGTAAATAATAATCGTACAGTATCCAGTTACGATTATTAGTTTCGTAATTTTCTACATTTACTTCGCTACGTCTACATCATCAACGCCTGCACTTGATAGATGAATAGACATTTATATTTTTTACGCAATGTAAAATAAATCTATTCCGATATATCGAGAAACACTTAATCATGTTGCAGGAAATTTTGAATAAGACAAAAGGAGAATTGTAATAACATGGGATTGTAACTTTTGTGACCCTTATTTCATCAACCACAAATAGGATTAAGCACAAATTAGGTACAAATAGGATTAAGTTTTTGTTAAGCCTAAGTTTCCGTTAGGGTTTGAGTTTTTCTCTTTCTCCTTAACACGCCCTAACAATTAGCAATGGATTCCTATGTATAATTCGCAAATGTAATTTTCATTAAATGTTGGGAATGTGTGTGTCAAAGTTGTGTGAATATATTAATCATCTTCTAAACAACATGTTTGATATTTTCTTTAATAATGTAATATAATATAAATAGCAAAATACAGTAATTTAAAAAAAAAGGATATCGTCTCTTTGGAAATCTAGCGTTTTAAACATTGCATATACACGCATAATTATTATATAACGCTCATTTTTTGATGCATTACATAAAATGCAAATTTCATGTTAACGAGAGAAACAGAAACCGCATACATGCATATTATGATAATGATAAATTTCGAAGCGTCATTAGAATCACGGAGACGGATCGATTGAAATTTCATAGAGAAGTATAATTACAAGATTTTAAAATTGCATACATATTCTTTTTGCATCTAATTATATATTGCAGCATATTTAGCAGAGTATTGCTTTCACGCGGAATATTATATTTTTTACTTTGAGAAATGTTGAATAAATATATAAAAATAAAATAAAACGCAAAATATTGCGCATTAAAATATATATTTATTAAAAAAAAAACTAGCAATTAAATGTTCCTTTTTTTTTAGAATTTTTTTAGAATTAAGTTATCTCTCAAAGGGCGGAAACTTTCGAGTTGTATAAATACAATCTCAAAAATTAAATTAAAATTAAATTAATTTTCCTAAATAATTAGAATATTAAAAATAATAAAATCATTTAATTTCTTCGCGTTTAATGCGCATTTAACTCGTATCAGTTTATTCTTTATTTTTTTTAAATTGTAATCCAGTTATCAATCAAATCTCTTCTAGGCCTTCTACAAAATAGGATATCGTAAAATTCTACAGAAGTTGATTACGTCAAATAAATGAAGGTATAGCTCCTTCGCTTATCCCACGGGACATCGATCCCTTCGTTCACCGATCTTTCACGCGTTCGACACCCCTGAGTATACTATGGAGAGTGGTTATAGTTCGCGGTTGGCTCGGTAACGAGGGTGCGTGCGGTTAACAAGTTGACCGTACTTGGCGAGAGGAGAGAGTGAGATGGGCACGAGAGGAAGAGGATGGATTGGGGAGAGGGGGGAGGGAGGCAGCGTTGAATAATGTAAAATTTCATTTCGGTCCCGCCTCGTCGTCGTCATCGCACCGTTGATTCGGTGCCCCCGTGAAACATTTAATGCTCGCGAAATTTCCCATGCGATTTCCCACGCCGGATGCGCGCGTGCGTGAGGCAGCTGCGTTCGCTCACTCGCTTGTTCGTCGATCGACGAAAAAAAAAGAATTAAGGGGGAGGGTGAAGAGTGCTGGAGGACCATCCGGGGAACACGTTCGCTCTTTCCGTGATTCGTGCCTCGAATTTGCAACGAAGAGAGCGGTGGCGTGCCGAAAGAGAGGAAAAAAAATTTGCCTGCCGGAGGGCTATGCCAAGAGTGTTGGATACACCGTGCCCTCCGCTCAATGGTCTTTTTTTCCCTTTTGCCCTTTCCAACGCTGTCTATCTTCTTAGAGAACGAACGAGACAGCGGTATACAGCGTCAGATAAAAAGAAAGGGATGTCAATGAAGGGGATTGAAAACTGGGGTAAAAGAAAGAGAAAGAGAAAGAGAAAAGAAGAAAAGTGGAAAAGGAGATAAAGAGAAAAGAGAATAGAGAAGGGAGTTGGAACGCCAGTGAGCCGCGCTACGGATTAACGAGGCGCCTCGGCTGCGCGCTGCAACGACGATGCACTTGCCGGATATCCGGTATATCCGGACGGCTCGTGAGATATTCAACGGAGCGAATATCCGCACAGATTATGCAATTCTTCTTTTTTTTTTCACTGCGATCCTTTTCCGTGATTTCCGTTCCGCTACGACATCTCACGCGTGAGAAATTTTAACGTAATCGATATCAGTGGCATGGAAGTTTACTATAATAAGTAACCATGCGCCGGAAATACATCGGCGAAATTCCAGAAAGCCTGCATTCATTAGATATGTCTAGCGAAGAAGTTAATCTCGGATATGTTCCAAATAAAATAATAACGAATTTAAATTGTTAATCTTGCGACAGTTTTATTCTCGACTTCGTCGATGATAAAAAAGCTTATCGCGAAATGGATCAAGATTGTCGTTAATTTATATTTCATCAATGTAATAAAATAAATAAATATATATATATTCGTGATAAGATTTATTAAAAAAAAAATTTGTTGTTATCTTTTTGTTCTCTATCATATATCTATATTTATATCTTTATTGGAGTAAAAAAAAAAACTAACAACAAGTTTCTCATTCTAAAATTGAAAAAAACTCAACAATAACGTACCTGGTATTGTTAAAACAAGCGTCCAAAGCATGTCTCAATGATTGTTCACTCAAATCATTGAACGAGAGTTCTACCGCGGTACCTCTGGTCTTCACTGCAGCCGCATTATGAAACTGATCGCCGTATATCGGTATCAAGATCATCGGCAATCCTACGTAGACAGCCTCCGAGACTCCAAGAAGTCCGCCATGACCCAGGTAACACTTAATATTTGGATGATCTGGAAACACAATAATTTTACATCAGTATTAATAAATATTAATTAATAATTATAATTAATAAGTTAAGATACTATAAAATATATATTTAAAAAAAAAATAGAAAAGAAATCTCAGAAGAGAAAAGAAAACGAATTTTGGTAAAAGACGTTTAAAAAATATGGAAGTTAAAGTAAATGAAAAAAAAATAATTAATCTTGTTTATTGCTTTTAAATCAATTGAAGCGTTGTTTTAATTTAATAGCAATACTATTGGTATTTTAGTGAACTATGTAAAAGCTTTTTTAATTACATTGTAAACAGCGGTTCAATTTACAAAGCCAATGGCGAGTACAAAATATTCAAATCGCAATTTGCACTAAAAATGTCAGAGCTACAGAGAGCCGCGCGTAACAGGCCGTTACAAATGACTCTGACCCTAAATGGAATTGCCAAGAGCACGTAATCTTCCGCTCGCGCGACAAGCCTTAATTGATTAATTACGCATGCATTCGCCGTCGCGTGCGTGCACTTATAACGAAAAATCTATAATTAACAATGCAATTAACAGACGAATTACGGATGCAATTCGATAATTCATAATTGATTGTGACGCAAATTACGAGTTTAATCCATTAATAACCGCGTATTACCTCAATAATAATCGCAGTTCGAACATTAGAGATGTTGAAGCAAAGAAGGGATATTCCTTCGCGATTACTATATTTCTCAGATAGTATCAAATACTTAAGAGAGAAATTTATAATTACTGTTTTCTGATTTAACGTATAATATAAACATACTAAAAAATTATAATTCGGGGAATATAAAAGAAAAATTATTTCTCAGATAATATCAAATACTTAAGAGAGAAATTTACAATTACTGTTTTCTGATTTAACGTATGATATAAACATATTAAAAAATTATAATTTGAGGAATATAAAAGAAAAATTAAAAGTATGCAAAAGAGTAATATAGTAATTAAAAATTGGAATACAAATTTTTGCGTATCTACATGCCATATCTAAATATTTGCTAATATAATCTTCGCACATACACTACATTTTGTATTTACTAAAAATACATTTACAATAAGTATTAATATAACTCTGCATAATTAATGGCCAATAAAACAACGCAATTTCCGCTAATTGTAAGCTCAAAAAATTTTAATTAGTGTTCACCAATATCAAATGTTGAGATTTTTGCAGTAATTTTTTATTAATCCTTCCTAATAAAATTTCTTTCTGTGTATAAAAGGAAAACAAAATATTATTAAAATCTGCAAATGTGAATATACTACTGATTAATTAACTGTTAAATTAATATTTTTTGTCAATTAAGTAATTCTTCTAGAGTAATTTCGTACGTACAAATATCATATCTCTTTTATATATTTTTTTTTCTTTTTTTCTTTTTTCTCTTTCTCTTTCTCTCTGTAAATGCACGCATGTACGATGTTATCTCGCATTCACAACGTTGATCTCGCGGTTGGAATTTTCGACGACCACCAATATTCACGATAAAAGTCTCGCGCTCGCGTTCGCTCTCTCTTTCTCTCTTGTAGAGCTGTCTATATTTCCTCTTCCCGTACAACGGCCGTGTCGATCCTAATGTCAAATTCCATTACCGCCAATGCCTGCCACAACACACGGGTCCATGGAAGAGGACGTACGCGAATATTTGTGAGGATTTACTTTACACATCCTCACACATCGCGCACGAATATATTTCCACGCACCACGTCGAGGAAAAAGATGCGCCTCATCTCGAGGTTTCGCATCACTCTCGATGCATCCGTATCATCTCTTCCGGCGCACGTCGATACGTGACAAGGGATATCTATCGGTCTGGCCTGAATTTTTGCCAGCGACGCGCGCGCGTGAAATATGCCGGTAACGAAAAATCGAAGAGAGAGAGAGAGAGAGAGAGAAAATTCTCGCCGTGTAAGATTCGCGCTCCGAGATTTCCTCCATCCCCATCGCGTGGTAAATCACGCGCGATATAAAATCCATCGTGCATCCCCGTGCGCCGCGTTGCACGCGAATGGATGCTATCCGCAGCCAGTGTGACGCGCGGTTAGAAAAGATAATATTAACAAGGATCGAACAGCTCTTTTGCGCAAGGATTTCAATATCAGCTATCGAAAAAAAAAAAAAATAAAAAAATAAAAATGTAAATGTTATATTAATACATCTTTATAATTTTTCCCATTTTCTGCCTTGAAAAAGTTGGTAAGGAAAAGTACTTCACATATTTTTTAAGGCGATCGATATTCCAATTAAAACACAAGTTAAAGATAATCCTTTCTCATTCAAGAATTTTCTAACTTCGGGATATAACGTACCTCTAGTATTGCATAAAAGATAGGAAGTAAAAAGAAACTGTGAGAGAACGTAACGCGATCTCATAGGGTACGCGAAAATAAGGGAGGAAAGAGCACGAAAAATACGGAAGTAGCTTCGAGCAGGAAAGAGCGAGAGGAAAAGAAAAAGAAGTAGGACAGAGAAGAGATCAAGGTACGGCAGTCACGAAGTGAGATAATAAAATTAAAGCGATCGATCGTAGTGTCTGACCAACTTACAACATAGTTTTAGCAGGATTATGTTGAAATACAGGAATGCAGTCTGAATACAGTCAAGAAAAGAGAGACTTAAGGTAAAAATTGTTATTACATTATTATAATATCAATATATGATATACAAGCAAATTAATTTGTAATACACATTTAGAATTATTTTTATTATAGTAATATATATAATATTATTTTTATTATAGTAATATAACTAACATATATATAATATTATTATATAATTATAATAATATAAATATATATTATAATTTAAATCATTTTACATAAGTTACATGATTTGTTACAAATGTGAGAGCAAATACAAGGATGGAACTTTCAAAAAAGAAAATTTTGGAAAAAATTCTCTTATTCTGCTTATCTTTTCTCCGGGGCTTCATACTTGCAATCTGTAGCAAATGCATATTCGCAAAATATACGCGCGGAAGTCCGATAAGAAGACAACGATATCTCCTCCGTTTGCGAAATCACTGTTTACGCTCGAACGTGCACGAAAATACGCATCATGTCAAAATCGAAGACGAGCGATGAGCGATCTTGGAACTCGTTTCAGGTTCGCCTCGGGCTACACAAGCAATTCTCGACGATGTGGATGTAGAACACATTCGAAAAAAAAGAACGCCGACGATAAGATTAGAGGTCGCGTATGCGAAGACTTTGATTGTGAATTTCTTGTTTACTCGATTCGTGAAATTATTTTATTAAAAATAAAAGAAGTAAAGAGAATTCTTTTCACAAATTAACACTTCAAAAATATAAAAATGAAATAAGCGAATAGCAAAGAGAAAGAAGGTAAGATAGAAAAAGAGAAAAAGATAAAAATAATCTAATCGTTTTGAAGGCACATATGAACTTTGCAATTGTAATTCTAAACGTAATAAAAATAAGCTCATATTTTATTTCAAGTAATATATGTTGCGAGAATGTAATTTTATATCACATTTTATATCTATATAGTCAGATATGAATAATGTAAAAACATAAATAAAGCGAGGGAAGTAAAAAAAATAATCTCGTAATTTTAATCTCGTAAATTTGTGTTTTATTAAAAGAAGCTTATTTTAAATGCTTATATCAAATTTTCTGGTCAAGTTATATAAACTAGTTCTTTTCTATTTAAGCTGCGTGCTTTAAAAGCACGAACATTGTGTGTATATGTGATTATTACATTCAAAATTATATATAAACGTGATGATAACAAGTAGATATAATAATTAGAATAATTCAATTTCAGCAAATGGGCATGTAAATAAATGATGAATCTCAATTGTAAATCTTTAACACTAACAAATAACATAAAGAGAGAGAGAGAGAAAGGAGACAAAAAAATATTATGCAAATTGCGATTTAATAACCGATGCAAGAAAAGTTCGCGATTACATAATTGCTGAACAAAAAACGTAGCTACTTGTATTCATTATAAAAATTCTAAAGAAAAAAATCTAATTCTAAAAAAAAAGAATTAAAGAACAGGTGTTAAATAAATACAGAATGTTTTAAATATAAGGAAACTACTTTTTAGAATATATGTACATGTATTATCTATTACGTAAGAAATTTTTTTTTTAATTGTTTAATTAGCTATTAGACTTCTTCATATTTCCTAAAACATCGTATAATAAATTCCTGAATCTTAATTAACAACACTTAGAAATATCCCCTGTGAAGTCATATAATGGCGATGGCGCGAAATCTTGTTTGGGAAAATAGTTTGGATTATCATTTTACAATATTTCGAAAGAAGTAATTCACTGGTGGACATATTCCGAAATAAAGTAACGAAGCGTTAGGCTCATAGATGATGGACCGTGGCGACGAGCGGAAGGGGCAGAAGTGACATGGTGGCAAACGTAAGAGAAACCGAGAGAGAAAGAGAGAGGAAGATCAAGAAGACGAGAACGAGGGTGGTTCCCGGCGTAGCCGAGGGAGCTTTAACGGTGATTTATGTTGCCGTCGGGTCGTTAGCGAGTTGCCTAATTAAAGTCGTTTCACTCGACAGAGGCCGAGCTGCAAAAGTGCTTACGCGAAAATTCTCACGGCAGTCTCTTCGCCTTCTACCTCGCGATCTTGTCGGCTTTTACCTTCTTTCTCGCCATCTCCGCGGACGCATAGTAGACGCACTGTCTGTCTCTCCCCGCACAAGCGAATAATCTAGGCAAAACTGCCAAAATATTCGGATCACGTTATCGGGTAAATAAATTAACATGATGGTTGTCGAAAGATAAGCCTTTTCGTCTTGAAGACGACTGATTAAAAATAAATTTTTAGAATGTAATTAAAACGCATTAGAATAAATAAAACATAAGAATCTAACAAGTAGATATAATAAGAAAAATTATCTTGACTTATCTTTCACTTGACTTTTGCATCCTGAATGCAAGTAATGACTATTCAGAAATATATTCATTAATGAAAATTAAATTTTCAGCCTAATGTTTATAATTCCATAAACAAACATTTAATCTTCATTATATTTTTTCTTATTATATGTTGTCTATACAAATTATATAGCGTCCATTAATTATTTTTAGCATAAAATATTACATATTATAATACATATTCTCTCTTTCTGTCTCTTTCTCTTTCTTCTCTCTCGACAGATTTTTAGAAGGCATTTCATTTTTCAATTATTAAAACTCTTACAGACGTGTTCATTTCCTCTTATATAAAAGTCATAAATATTCATATTGCTGATACCTTTGTTAATTTCTTCAGCGTCAAATTCGCTGTCAATTATTCTGACATTCGAGCGTGTACCATTATTCCAGATTGGTGCAAATCGTATCCAGGGGCACCAAAAGCTTCTCAAATATGCCAACGCCCGGCTTTCCCGATTCGGATGTTCAAAACTATTTGACGCTCGCCCCCGCGTGGCCCGGGCCAAATAGCACATACCGTAGCTACCGTACGATTTCGAGGATTCGAAAGCTGCTTTCAATGTTTCGCGCGCGTCGACCGATTTCGCCGCGATTCAACGCGATTAGTTTCACCGCGCTCGCTTAGCCAGAGAATTCCGGCTCTTTCCGGAAGTATTCCAATTTCTCGCGGTCATGGCTGATAAACACATTTATTCGGGACGCTTGCGAATCGAATAACACATACCCGACACACACACACACACACACACACAGATAATCTGCACTAATCTGCAGTAGAGATAATCCTATAATACGTATCCCATTTCATTGCCTCTCACGTGATTTTCATGCGTAATTCTTATGCACGATATGTCATTGCGTTTAGAATTTAATTTTTTTTAAATCTCAAATCTCAAACAATTTGAAGATATTCATGATTGTTGAAAATTTTAAACAACTGCTTCTTTTTTTATTTATTACTATCATTCGATAGCTTGATATTAACTGAAAATAATTTATATAATATTAAATATAATAAGTTGATTTCATCAACTGTCAATACTATTAATCCAGTCTCCTATTTTGTATAGACTTGAAAAGAAAAAAAAAACAACGTACTTTCAAGTTAATGAAGACAATAAAAAAGTGGTAATCTTTCAAGCAACATTATTCTCAGAGAGTTACTGCTGACACACGACTGCGATTGCAACGGTCGCACATTGTTACATTTGCACGCGAGTGTATATTTCATGTAATAGTATCATCCACAGGAATACGTTCGCAGACTGTAAAGACAAATCGATTCAGTATAGAATTACGATGACGAGTGTGTTACGCAAACAAAAAGCTATAATAATCGACGAGAAAATGACACATTCAATCTCTTCTTTCATATCATTATAACAAATGGAAAAAATTATATATTATGCAAGTTGCATTATCAATCATTATTATAAAACCAGTTATATAAAAATTGCAATCTCTTATCGGCAAGCAAATGTTTTTTAAATATGTTTATTAACTATTAATCAACATAACTAAAAGCAAAGATAAAAAAGATACAGTAAGCGGATCATCGATTACAAAAGCCTTTGAAAAAAATAAAACTTTACTGCCGAAATCGTGTTTCATGAACCGTTTCACGAAAACGCGTAAAGCCGGCTCGGGAATAAAAGGGATTATTATTAATAGAAAACAGTGAGACCGGAAGCAGCGGACGAACGGGATGTTTCCATCCTGTTCCGTGGTCAGTACAGTTTAACCGCGAGCAACGCGATAAAATGGCAAAAATATAGATAAAAAGACAAAAAAAGAATAAAGAAAAAAATAAAATCGTGCACCGCAGGTGCAGCCGTCATCGATCATTGAAGGTGCGTGCGTAGTTGCGAGGGCAATAAAATATGTTAAGATATCTAAAACAACTCGGTGAAATTTTTAACAGCGCATTACCATTGCAAATCCGCGTGTGCGCGGCTTGTTCTATTATAAAAAAGCGCGAGTCACGAAAACAAACTGTCGCAAGACAGAATTATCCGCAACCATAATCGACGCCGCGCGAATTTGTCACGCGATTGATATTGCGTATTTGTTACCGAAACGAAAACCTCATTTATGATAGTTGATGAATCGACGTTTCCTATAACTGTACATTAAAATTCAATTCTTCAAAATATTATCGCATAAATTATAATTATGATTATTCAGCAATAAAATTTTCTATCTATTTTATTAATTTTTTATTTCGCTTTCATATTTTTTCGTTCTACATATTTTAATAAGTATGTTAAAGAAAGGTAAGGAACATTATGCATATTCTGTTGCAATTAATTAATTGCAGTTAATTAATAAGCAACATAATAAAATATTATATTTAATTGATGAACTTCGAAAGCGAAGCAATACGATAAAAAATATAGCAAACCAAACAGAAAATAAATTGAAATGTGTATCTTAATGTATACAAAATATGTATCTTAATGTATACAATAGTTTGCGTTTAACTATGATCAATCCTTCATTATGTTATCTTTTTACATTATCAGGCTCTATATATATTTATAATATACACAACAAAATAACGGTATCTAAAACTATAAATAGTATTTAAATAATATAATATTTAGTAGTTAAATAATATAATATTTATTTGAAAAATACTGAATTTATTAGCTAGTAAAAGATATATGTTTATGTAAACAGAAATAATAAGTAAATAGTAAATAATGAATATTAAATAACGCAAGATTACATTATTTTAACTAGCACAGATCGACAAAAAAAAATTTGTCAAGTAACTCTAATCAGAGTAGGTGTTTCTTTATAGATTTTCGGCCATAAAAAAATAATATTGCTGTCCAAACTGCTTCATCACATGAGATTAAAGTTGTTTTGAATTTTAAAATAAAAAATCGCTGATTTCTTATTTTTATGTTCAAAATAACTTTAAAACCTAATAGAGCAATTTGGACAGCATTGTTTTTTGTGGCCGAAAATTTTTAAAAAAGCACCTATTCTGATTAGAGTTACAAAAAAAATCTTTTTTGGCCTGTATTTTTTTTAATTACTAATTAAATATAATCCAAAATGTCGTAATCAAAAAATGGCATAACACTTCATATAAAAGACAAAAACGCATCACATGTTTTCACTATCAACTTTCAAAATAAGTAAAAAAAATCAAAAAATTTTAATAAAATACAAAATATATTAAAATGCTAAAAAATAAGCTGAAATTTTTTCTTATTCTTTTTGATAAAATATAATGATTTTATAAAATATGATTAGACTAAAATTTAAACTTTAAAATTTAATCCTCATAATTAATGATTGATTTCATGTACACGCACACATATATATTTAATCGTAGTCTTATTAATGCAGTAAATCAAGAATATCAATTCACTAAGCAACGACTCGACTCTAAACAGAAGTCATCTTCTGGAAAAGAGAAAATAAAACATTCGCTTTCCTCACTTACTCATCACGTCAAATTGAGGCAACCATTTTCTGGTCATGACATTGTCCATTTTATGTGGTAGATCATCAACCTCCCATTTCCAAATAACCTTTCGCGGAATTGAGGTAAGCACCTTCATTATCGCATCCAGCTTTTTCTGCGGCATGGTGGTCGCTTTAATCATGGAACCGAGGCTTAATAGGAGCGCTCCATCGTGCGCGCTATCGAGGAATTCAACTATGTCCTTTGGCAACGGATTAATCTTAGACGGAATATGAATTCCGCCAATCTCAACTACGTTCGGCAATTGAGGTCTACTGCCGTGAAGACTGCTATGAATGTTTACCAACAATGCGCTCGATTGCTGAGCAATCTTTTTTAATTTTGGGAGATCAGGACCGAACACCTTGTTGGCGATGACTTGATCGTCGGGTCGAATCCAATATTCGTAGAACGCCTTAAAAAACAGTACTGTCATAGTATTTTTCATTCTGTTAAGAAAATTCATTGGCCTGGTTAAACCAAGAAATATATTTGGGATATAGCTGGGATTATCTTCGTTGCCCATGTCTTCATTAGTCCACGGCGTGATTTGATGCGATGAAACGGTCAGATAAGGCGTTTTGAAATGATGAATAAAACCCAGAAAACAATCAGTGTTGAAATTCTCCGTGAGGATCACGTCGAATTTTTCATCGGATCGGAGGAGCTCCTTTATCGCTGGATTTCGTAGAGTGACATTGCACGCTACATCAGCCAAGGATTTCAACAAAAAAAGTTCGTTGAATGGACGAAATGAATGACTGATTTGTTGAAGATCTATCTTGTTCACATAGACGCCGATCTTAGGATCTACCAGATCGATATCCTTATAATTAGGCAGCGGTTTCTTCATTTTGGCATTCTTGGTTCGGGGAAAATATGAAATCACAGTGATTTCATGACCCCGGTAGGCTAGCTCCTCCAAAAGCGGCTTAAACACATCGAAGTGACTTTTGCCGAGATATCCGAAGATACTTAATATTTTGAATTTTGTCTTATCTGTATTCACAAATACAGTCTCATTGACAGATGAACAGCATGTCGAAAATACTATGATCAGAAGGAAAACACTAAACGAATATATCCGCCACATATCGCACACATATATTTATATAATATTTATATAATATTTATATAATATTTATATAAATATATATATATATATATATATATATATATATATATATATATATTGAAATAGACGCCTAATTCACGGTGAGTAGATGCAATAAACGTAAATCAACATTTAAGCACTGATCGACCTCCTCCGTCAATCTTTGCCAACCAACTGGCGCACAGACAATCAATATATCTCTGCCTGTTCGTTCTCTCTCTCTCTCTCTCTCTCTCTCTCTCTCTCTCTATATATATATATATATATATATATATATATATATATATATATATCAAACTAACTGTTCGAGTTCAATGCCTATTCGACACCAGTCGTCACGTTGCCTATACGACGACGATAAAGATTCCAGTTCCCCGCGACTATTTCGTAAGATAACATTCTATACCAATGACTAATCGAAATAAAAATACTCTTCAAAATTATTCTTAAAAATTATTATGATTGAATAATAATGATGCTAACTCAAAAAAATGCTAACATGAAAAAATCACTCAAACAATCGAATTTAGATGCATCTCATATTTCTAATTATTAATTATTTGATGGCAAAATTATGAAAACTTTTCGAAAATTTTCCTATGATTGCATGTTATCTAAAATAATAAGCTAAAAATAAAATACTACGAGAAAAACAAGGCTTGCTACGTCCCTGATGTTGTTACTGAAACTCACGGATTACGTAAGTAATTATCGTTATAACTGACTACGTTTGCATAATAAATTGAAATTAGAATTGATAATAAATAGATTTATTTTTAATTTGCATCATAATCTTCACATTGAATAATTCAAAGAAGCAACGCGTTCTTTTATGATGTAAACAAATTCTTTTTAAAATCTTTAAATGAGTTAGAATATATTCTAATTATTATCAATAAAAATTATAAATGCATTGTTTTCTTCAAAGTTAAAAACGTGAACTTGATGAGCACTAAATGTGCATAAGCTGGAAAAATAAGAGAGAGAAAGAAAGATCATAAATATTATATATATATATATAAACATATTAAAATATATTACGAACAAAATCATGTTTTTGAACAAATAGAGTATTGCAAAAAAAAATGTACATTCAGATTACAATTTAAATTGTCAATAATTTTATCAATAATTTTATCAAACTTACATTTATAACAAACTGTTATTTTTTTAAAGTAATTTTTATTAAGTTAAATTGGTGCAAGATAAATCGAGCCATATATATTATCACAAACTACAAAACACTTTATCACGGTATAAATATGTCTAACTCTTCAAATAGGTTACAATATGCAAGTCACAATAAGTAATATAATAATTTTTATTTATAAGATATTATATAAATATTTTTTTAATTTTCTATTTTCTTTTTAGCATACATTGTTTTTGAAATATCTTGTATTACGTGCATTATTAAGGCACGTGATGCTGTATAATGATCTATTCAAAACATTTATTGTTTCTTCTTTTTTTTGTCCTTTATTCCTCTCCTCGCCTCCTCCTCTCTCTCTCTCTCTCTCTCTCTCTTTCATCTACTTTTACTTTGTCCCGACGAATTAAGACGATTACAGCGGCGGATATCTAAAGAGAGGAAGGAAATCCAGGGGAGAATTGCCGTCACGCGCAATTGTGACCTTAATTGTATCCGGAAGATCGACACGTGGCTAAAGCGAGGGTGACGATCGTCGAATACCGCAGGAATGTTGAAACAACAAACTTTGGCGCATCCTACTCCTACATGCGAGAAAACGACGACGTCATCCTGCAGCGTCATTAAAGTAATTACTATACAATTTCCCTCCCCATCTCTTCCATCCTACATGCGTCACTTTGTTTGTACGCGGAGATTTCCGCAAAAGATCTGTTTTATCTGCAACATACATTTTTCAATCTCTCTCTTTTCCTCCTCCACTTTTAAACGTAAGCAAGAAATTATTATCAGAAAAATCACCTATTTATCCCTTATCTAAAAACAGCTCAAAATTCAAAATTTTTATTTCGTGAAAATGTCTAGAGATGCATTTGTATTGAAATCAAATCTAAATAAAGTTGCTCATAAATTAAACTTCCGGAATATAAATCGATAGTAAAAGTTTGCTTTTCTGCGTGGTCATTCTTATTTCATCTTAGATTTCTTCATTTGGCATTAAGTTGTAAAAAATTTTAGCTATAAAATTTGAAATGTTATAAATAATAATATCTCGAAATTTTCGTTAAACAATATTGATATGACACGGCCGAACGAGAATGAAAAATAATTGACCTCAATTATAATGTGTGTGAAATATTATCAAATATTTTGAGATTTTTTTAAATATAACGTGTTTGCACAATTTTATGCCTCAAGCCTTCAAGCCTTTAAGGTACAAGAGACAAGAAAAATTTAATTAATGAGCAACTTTGTTCCGATTTGATTTCAATATAAATGCATCTCTAGATGTTTTCACGAAATAAAAAGTCTCACTTTGATCCGACGCGCGATAAGCGATAAGTAGATACACAAATGGTTTTTACTCAAAGATTTAAAATATTTGAGACTTTTACATTTCGTAATTAATAATGAAATAAATTAAATTATGAACACATTTGTAACAGTGTCAGATCATATCATATCATTATTGAAATTATAGATTCCATCAATTAATCTTATCAGATCTCAATACGTGTTAGTTGTAAAATTTCACGTATAATCCTTTGAGTTAATTCAGTGCTCAAGTTGATGCACGGAGCGTCCTTGAAGGTATCGCCAACAAGATACATCTTTGCGGTCGAGCTGCCATTCTTGCTGGTACTGGTGTACATCGTAGCGACTTCGAGTAAATTGACGAGATACAGTGTGGGTAGCCGGTATACGTACAACGTACAATGTGACGAGCGTTAGTCGAAATAGTCGACATGTCTCGCGACAAAGTCCTGGCCAAGTTATACCGGCGACAGCTATTCGCCTGCTGGTTGTGTCCACTACTCCGGTTAGATAGCACGCTCAGCTCACCGGAAACTTTGCACCGGCAGTGATATCCAGTGACCGTGGTGTACCGAGTTCTCCGGTGAGTAATCATTAATTAATTGCATTTTGTAATCAGCGGGCCGTGCGCTCGCTTTCGTTTCCATTCGACGTTCTATAAACCCCGTTTGCTTACTCGCGGACGTGGTAGTGCAAATAGTATTACCGTAATAACGTCGGCGTTAATACTGACGCGCGTTACTGATATAAATAAAAAATAGCCAGCTAGGCAGCGCAGCAGTGTTGGTAACGTTTTATTGAAAAATAACAAATATTTCGAGTCGGTATACGCTGTCGGTTTATATAAGCACGCGTTAGTCGAGCGCTTAATTCGATTGTTAAATATTTTTTTATCAATTGTTTCATCGTTTCTCTATGCCGTATAAACTGTCGTATTTTTGCAAAAATGCTGCTCTTCATTGTCATGCTTGCCTTACGGCGAATCTATCAAATACAATACACACAACAATTATCGCGCATCAACATAATAATTAATGTAATATATATATCGTATTTATAATACACGATGTAAAACTTGATTTAATTAATAGTAATCTGTAAAAAACAAAATATATATCACATACACATTCTCATCTTGTGCAAACATAATATATATTTTTATCTGTGCAATGAATTTGCCCTAAAAGTTTCAGAAAATATATAAACCGACATTTAAATATATTATTTAAATTTATGCTTATTAGAAATTGGTACTAAATTTAATTACTAAAATTAATAACATATTCAATGTAATCAAAATTATATTATTATTATTTTTAAAATACCTATATAAATATTTATTTCTGCTAAAGCTACAAAATGTAGAAAGCAGAATTAATCCAATTTATCTCGCTCACAAAAATATGTATTAAATTCTCATCATAAATGATACATCAACCGCTCCTCGATAAAAAAAAAAAGATTACAATTATATTGTAAAAACGCCACAAAATTTTTTCTATCTTTTTTTTATCGCCTCTCCCTTTCTGACTTCTTTTCGGGCCAACAAGGGTCCAACTACGAAGGCAAGTGCAATACTAAAACACAGTAATTGGCTCGATTCCATTTTCCTCCCTGTTATCCTCGATCATTTTTCGCCGTTTATAGTGGTGAAAAAACATCGAGTAGCAGTAACGCATATCGCACGTACGTACAGATACTCGTATACGAATAAACCCTCTGCATATTCTCGCACACGCACCCGCAGCAAAACGAAGCGGCGCTGTTTAATTCATGAATCAGCGGAATCGCGTGGGCGCGCAAAGGATAGTCTACAAATTGCTTCGTTTAACCATACCGATTCTCTATAACTCTATAGGGATAATTCAGACCCGACATTTGTCCGAGGGTCATGATGTTGACCTTAAGTCCTTATTCGTGACGTGACGTGATGAGCTCCGAGTAAATCAATCGATATGTACAATCACATCAAAAATACTTTTCTCGATATTAAAACGAAAGTAACTAAAATAAACAATGTCTTCACATTTTTAGAGAAAGTAAAGATTATTTCTTTAGTAATAAAAATTATACAAATTTTTTCATACACATAAATTGATCTTACAAAAAATAAGGGGAATTAATAAAGCATAAATTTATTTTTCTATAGTTACTTTACGATTTAACTCTCAAAATAAAATAATTAATTATAGAAGCAAAAAGACAAATAAACACGTAATTTATCATAAACAAAATTATATTACGCCCCATGTATCTTTGTACATTTAGATAAGCCGGATCGTCTAATATTCCCTTCCTTTTTTCAATTTTAAGATCTCTTCGTAAAATTTAATAATCTGAAGAACTGGTTGTGCGTCAATCTCGAGGAAATTGTGGCGAACTACCGCGTCCTTTAAGTCGGGCTTTTATAGTCGCCATTCCGAATTCGATGTTACAAGGTATCTATACACAGGCACACACACATACACACACACACATACACACAATGATCTACGGTTATTCGCGCGTAGCGAAAGGGTGACGCACGTAAAACTACCCTCGGCTGTAAATCCACTTCCGCGACCATCTTGAAGGAAAGGTGTTACATGTCGCTTTCACTGTTATATTTTTCTATGGAAGATATAACTTCAGCTAATATAAGAAACGTTATATATTTTCTTTTTTCTTTTTTTTTGTTTTCATACCGAAACATATACCATATTTCAATATTGGAGGATATGTAGATATTGCTAACCGGACTTTACCTCTTCTTCTTTTTATAAAAAAATATACAAATAAAATTCTGAAGACAAGATATACTCTCAAGAAACAAAGAAACATATGCAAATATGACATATATATTTTAACGTGAATAGTAGCCACATTGCAAGGATTTCGAAAAATTGAAAAAGATTCGCCGAAAAGGATAAAGAAAGACAAGTAGAAACAGATATTTATAATCAGACGAGTGGAGGGAAAACAATACGTTTAAGAACAGAGTACAAAAAATTTTGTATAATTATTCGGGTTTCCTTTCAATATAGAAATAATAATGATAATTTATTTTATTCCTTAACAAAAAATATCGACATAGTAAATCTATTTTTTTATTTATTTCTTTATCTATTCTTTTGCCTATTGTGGTGCGACCTCCACATCAGTCTGAACAATTAATAATTAACTCACAACTTATAAAAGGACATAATTGATAATCTCGGAAACTGCAGTCTTGGATCTCTAACGAGTCACGGCTACGTACGTCTATTCACGGATACATTCAAAGCTATGTACAGGTTCACGCAAACGTACGATCCTTCACATACATGTTTACATTACGTTATTTCGTGTGTATAGTTTAGCCGGAGTAATATCTCGAAATCCATTAGCACCGTCTCCGCGGACCGCAATCTTGATAATTCCACGTGGACTCGGCACGAGAGTGCGGCGAACGAGCCAGAATCACCGCCGAATGCGGAAACACGTCGGCCAAATGAACGCGCGAACGCTCGCGAGAACGCGAGATGGTTGGCTGGAGAAGAAGAGGCAGGAGGTCGGAGAGGAAGAGAACGCGAAAGTCGAAAGAGCAAGGGCTAGACGGGGAGAAAATACGGAGGGTTGTCGAGAGAGAAAGAGAGAGAGAGAGAGAGAGGATAAGGCCGCCAAGAGACGTACGACTCCCCGGGGAAATTTAGGTGCGACCTCCATGTATCACAGAAGCTGCCGTAAGTAGGTACCTAACCGACGTACATACGTGCTGGCACCCGCGCGCGAATAAACGCGTGCCACGCAGCTGGAACGAGGGACACGCGTGTATTCTTTTGAAAGATTGCGATGAAAGGAAGCAAAAGGTAGATATGCGCGTCTTCTTCGAATCCACACTCTCCGCAGATCGTGTATAATTTTTAAAAAAACTGTAATAATTTTTTTCAATGATTTTTTTATAGACAGAGAAGATAATGGAAGAAAATATTTTGTCTAATAAAATATTTTGTGTGTATTCTTCTTTTCAACATCTCCATCCAGGCATGAGAGATTATACCTCTGCAAAATTGGCATTTCATTTTTTTTTTATTAATAAAATAAATTTTTTATTAAAATTAACTATAACTCTGCAAGGTGCATTATAACTTAAAAAAAAAAATTAATTTTTTAAAAGATAAGATCAACTTCACAAAAATATGAAGAATGTTAATAAAAATATTCTATATATTTTTTCGTAAGATGCTCTTTTTGAAAAAAATATATTTGATATATAAAATATTGAAATAAAAAAATAATCACTCTCATGGGAATTTCGAAAAATAAAAGAGAGGTTGTATTTCCGTTTATAATATTTCATATTGATTTGACGCTCGTCAAGACTGATATGCTCTTCGACTAATAACCGCGAAATCTAGATAATATCTCTCGAAGTCAATCCCGCTATCGCTCCCTTTTTTCAGAGTGAGAAAAATCGACAGACCGCGGACGGAAGAATGAATATACCGGCAAAATGGTAATAAAATCGATGCCCCGGATCTGCTCCGATTTGTAATTGAATCAAATTAATCACCCCGACCGACCTCGAATCCATACCCCCGCAGACTCTCGATTCATCCACCGCCATCTCCAATTAATAGCGAGCGACTGGAGAACGGTCTGGGTAAAAGGGGATGAAGAGGACGCGGGGGATGTGGAAAGGCATCTCGGCGTTTCGTTGAACTTTATAAAACGAATCCAATTATCGACGGCCGTTTGTCAAAAACTCAAAGCTACCGAAAAGTTTCGCACACGAAAATGATGTTGTTCGCCCTACCTATTTTTGCAATTTGCTGTCAATGGTCAAAATAAATGAATGAAAACCAGGAAAATTGCAATCACATAGGCTGACACGCGGCGGAAATCACACACGAAATCGCATATGACGAATTCGCGCTCCGTAAAAATTAATCGCGATGAAATTAAATGCAGATGAATTTAATGCAGATGAATTTAATCTAGGGCAAATTAATGATTTTAATAATAAATCAAACATAAGAAATACAAATCTTACTCATACATCAATGCGAAATATCAATAACATATTTATTATTATGATTAAAATTTTGTTTCGATTTCTTCAATTTTGGAATTGTTTTATAAAAACAATAATTCGTCGATGGTCACACACACACACACACACACATACACACATAATTCATGTAGATTTGCATTTAAATATATTATTATTAAGTATTATTGTTTTATAATTTTCTAATTACGGCTCGTAATTTGTCGAAAATATTATCCTCATAATTTTGCAACTATAAATCATATTTTTTTATATATAATAATTATATTTGAAATGTAAAATATATACATATATATATATATTTTTTATTATTTAATATTTTTTAATATTTTATATAAAAAAATTTGGAATTTAGGCAAGCCATTTTTCAATTTTGCTCGAAATATCTACCAAAACTCGCCGCTGAAAGTAATAACGCATACAAGAGGAGAAATTCCGCTCTTTTTAATTTGAGCCTCTAAACTGAATTTTGATTTTTTTCGAGCAAGCATGGAATATATGTGTCAGCTCAGTAAAACATGAAGTGCATGTAGATCAGTCATTCTGGATCGTCATTCTGCATCAGTTGACATATTGTAAATGAGGACGATATACTCGACAACACCTTATCTAAAAAGTTGTAAAGCAACGATACCGCGCATTTGCCTACATAAATTATTAATATTATTTTACTTTTACAAAACAATTCCAACGTGTACATCTGACGTACGTCTGGCAGATAAGATAATATTCGATATGAATCTTATATAGCTTATGATTTCATATATATAGTGCATTGACATTATTAGTCCAATATATATGTTTCCCGAGATTGTTTTTTAGATTCATATTATCTTATATATGCATAATATTCACCTGCATTAACAGTGACGAAATAAAATTATTCCAGCAATTTACGAATTCCTAATTTTCTAGCTTTAAGATCATGGTAGATTAATTCCTTAGAACATGTAATATAATATCTATGAAATTTTTGAAGGCTCCTTGCAATTTATCTTCCATCATCTATTAATACTAAAAATTACGATCTTTGACTTCTAATTAATTTAAAAGTTGATGAAGCATTAAAAATTGATGGGCTGTCAAATTAACATTTCTTAACAAATTTATGATTAAACAAAAGACTGAAAAGATTTTTTAATCTCTCTCTCTCTCAATTTCAACATTTTAATCGTTGAAACATCTCGATTGAAAATTAAAATTCAGACTATCTATCTATAATTTCGTCGGAGATGTCATATGTATTTGTCATATATATATATATATATATATATATATATATATATATATATATATATATATTTGAATTATAATTTAAATCAATTATGATTCAAAACAAGTATAATTGAAATATATAATTGAAAATACAAAATTATTAGATATTTACATATAACGAAAACATGAGTTTGGCATTCCATATTCCTCTTTGGCTTTCTCTTTTATACATTTAATCATTAGAATCATTAGAATTTTTCTTAATGTATCGTTTTAAAGAATAAAAAATGTATTTAAAATTCTTTAGAAAAGATTTAAAATTTTAACAATTATATCCATATTTTAAGATATATCTAACTTTATAGAATAGGGTATATGTTTATCTTGAATTGATACCATATTGCGTCCATAATCAAAATCAATTAAAAATCCTCTATTCCAAGCTAATCAGAAAACAATTGTGCAAAAATCCGATATCTCGTCGTTCCAGATTCCAACTTTATAGCAACACATGTTATTGGTTTATTTCGCAACGACGAAACATTAGCATTGACCTACTTGTACTTGGTACTAAAAAAATTACTATATTAGCTAGATGTTTATACCTTTTCTAATTATTTAAAATACACGCAGTGTTAATAATTGTATTAAACTAATTAAATTAAAAATTAAATGGCGTAGTTAATAAAATACAAATATTTGCGTAAAATTCAACAAGTGTATAAAAGATACAATATTACATAAAAAAATGAAACAAAAAGAAAGAGTACTATAAAAATAAGTTAAACTGCCATTAATTAAAGATTGAGTTCTTCATAAAAACAATTCGATTAACTCTCTAATCCTATTCATTTGATGTCTGAATTTCCTTCGTTTCTTTAAGCTTTGTCTCAAAAAAATTAAAAAAAAAAATTGAAAAACAATTGAGTTTAACAAGTCCTTGTGCTTATCTGAAAATGTAGAAGAGATAGTAAAAAAATATAACGTTATTTTTTCTAAATATAAAAAGTCCAATATAAAAGCGCGTTTTGTTCTGAAAACTACAATTTGCTTTCAGCGTTCAATAAAGCGAGCTTTCTTCAAGGATTGACCGTCTGTTTTGAACAACGGAAGTTTCATTGCGAAACCGACGGTCGAAGAAAATTCTATGTGCTGGCTGTTTCTACCATATGTTCGTGTACGAATTTCCGAGTTTTCAAAATTTCGAATAATTGATAAAATTCTCTTTTTCTTTCTCCTTTTCCAAAGAAAATTCTAGAATTTTTAATGCAGTTAAAAAAAAGACGACATTTAAATGTAAAAGATGAATAATTTTGTCTAAAAAGAGAAAAATAAACGAAAGACCTTAAACAGATTTATAATTTATATCAAGATCGAAGAGAAAATTTTGTGAAGATACACACAAATTTTCTCTCTTTCTTATATTAGAAATTATTTTAACGCTGGAATACACGATAAGAGATCACGTACGTGCTATTTCGTTTAATTATACCTTTAGATGCACGATCGCAATCCCACATAATTACTGCACACAATGGTCGAATTACATGTCTAAAATATAAGCTACATAAAGGGCATTTCGTACCGTTTCAGCGAGACAAAGGCTCGCGCATCCCGTGTCGACCGATCTACTTTAATACAAATGGTAAATGACCCACGTAACTCTTCTTCCACCCCCGACACCGTTTTTACACTCGCGCAAAAATATCCCGCGGATTCTCGTCGCCGAGATAATAAACGATTACATCTTCCTTCTCGCGCCCGTACGATACGCGCGAGGACGCGCATTACTGTAAACCCGAAATTATAAAGCGGATTTATGGAAAAGGGAGAAAACGAGACAGAAGAATAGCGAGGTGATAAACGGCGGGGCGTACATTTTGCAGGTTGCACGGCTGGTCGAATTGCGAGTATCACGAGGTGGATTACGAACGATTGCGCTGATTGTGAATGGGATACGGAACGCATATTCAAATTTACGTCCGATGAGACATGCGGTGACATCACTTCATATATATAATATCGAAAGGAAAATGTGAAAGGATTCTCTACTTTTAGTATTCTAGTTTTAGATGGAAATGGGATTTCTAGTGGACTTTCTAAAATATTCTATTTTTGTGGAAAAAAAAAACTTAAACTCATAATAAAATGAAAATAAATAAGAGTAAAACATTATATATTGATACATTTTGTACACGATATATGTTTGTATAATTCATCTATTTATGGTAACATTACAGTCCAAAAATCCACAAGAAAGATATATTAATATTTATTGACGAGTAAACTCAACCGTCTGCTTAAGATTTTTTTTAACATGACGAGAGAAAGACCTATCTTTGAAATATTAAAAAATACTCTCTCATCCTGACATTTTTCTACATTTAAATAGACGATATAATTCGTAATCGTGTGTTGCAGATGTACAGTAAAATACAATATACATATATCCTAAAAACGGTATGTACTTTGGCTCAAGATTCCATGCCTATGGAAATTCATATTCGATTTCACGCGTTTGGCTCTTGATTTATTTACGTTAATTCTATTTCATGAACATTTTGCAAATCACCAATGCCCGTAACAAATCGCCAGCGACGCATTCAGTTCATTTATACAAGTGAATTTCAATTATCTAGATTCCTTTCAAGTTCGATAAAAAGTACTCAAATAAAAAAGTTGATCTTTATTACAAAGAAGTTTGAATGAAATCTTTATTTATCGCATATGATTTTAATTATTTCATTGAGATATCTATAGAAAATCTTCTTTTCAAATATTATTTTCATAAAAAAAATTTAATGTTTAACAAATAAAATTTATTCAAAATTTTTTAATTTGAAAAAATAAATAAATAAAATTTTAGCTCTGTGATGCAATTATTTTTAGTCGCCTTTCACAAAAATAATCGATAATTCTATTGCAATGAAAAAAGGAACACTTAGAAAGAAAAATTATTTAAAATTATATCTTTTTAAATAATAATTATAAAAATTTTCAGTGATATATTCATTGTATCAAAAACAATCATAAGATAAAAAATTTTCTTATGTATATAAGAAATATTTTATTTTCCTGAATTCAAAAACTTATTCACTATAAAAGAATAATTTCAAATCACTTTGCACTTTTATAGAAAAAAATTGTAATGTATTGGTCAAAATCGGAAAAATTGTGAGAAAGATTTTTTAAACCTTTTTATATTCCGAAACCGGAAACCAGCTGCAGATTATCTATGGACGGTAGGTGCTGAGCACAACCTGCGGTTAGCCCTACTCACGTAAACTGCCGGAGACCAAAAGCCTAATTCTTTACAACACATTACTTTATAAGAACTCGTCCAAATATCAAACAAATCCTATGGAACGAGAATTATTCGAAAACTGTATTTTCCACTACCTATCATGTGAAAAATGTAAAAATGATACCATAATGATAATTCGTATAAGAGATATCATGGCCTGACATATACCTTGTGTCACCAATAAAAATGCATTTAACGAATACGATCATTTCTACTCATCTTGCAGTGAAACGCGAATAATATCGCCAGAGATGAAAATGTTAATTTTTTTCAGAGGTAAGTCTTGTTATTACTTCACACGATGAGATCTATGTGCCATGATAAAAAACCAAGATACCGATTGATCTTTTAACAAATAATTGTGCAAAACTAATAGAATTCTACTAGTTGCTTTTCGCCGTCGATTATCAACATTGTACAATATATATATATATATATATATATATATATATATATATATATATATATATATATATATATATATCTATATGTAATTTAAAATTTTATGGAATTATTAATTAATTCTAAAGTAATTTTGGCTTATCGACATATTGCTTGCCATGGTGGATAATAGTAGCAAAGGTGCCGGCCACCATGGCACCCCAGAATAACATATAAAGTAATATTTCCGTTGTATATCGCGATGGTAATATTATATGAGCGACTAACATCGAGGATGCAACTAAGAGAACGAGCGGGAATGTAGCGTAACGCCAATTTCGCTCGGATTCCAAAGGACATTGAATGGAAGTGCATTCGCCGTCCTGTACTATATAGCGACCCAGAAAAAGCTCCATCGAATCCTATAACGTAAAGATTGTTATATCACCGAAAAAGAGATGTAAAAAAGTTTTCAAAATTCAACTGACCTGTCTGTATCCATCGGTAAAATTGTTCTTGTAATATCTCGTTAGCGAATTTAGACCGTCTTTCATCGCGCCCAAATTAGTACGTTTTCCAGTTCGCGTGAAATCCGTCTTCAACGCTCCCGTGCCGGAATATTGGATACTTATCACGTCCGCATTATCGGCCCAAACCTAAAAACATTAACAAAATTGTTTTTTAATTGACTATATTTTTTTATTGCATAAGTGTATAAGTGTATATGTGTATATTATGTATATATGCGTATATCATTATCTTTCATAAAAACTTCTTAATTAATATATATATATATATATATATATATATATATATATATATAAATATTAATTATAAATATTTTTTATTATATTTTACTTAATCTTAAATGTTTCAGAAATTAAGTTCCTATTATTGCGCCTGAAAAAAAATAATTTGATATTTACTTGTTTAAAAAGATTTTCAAATGCAGGATGATCCTCCACCTTTCTAAGTATTTCTAACCTACTCAATACTTCATTAAGAACTCGCTTTGCCAGCATGCTTTGTACAACATTTGTTCGGTCTAGGCAATCAACGCAATTTGTACGAAAAACGCCATCCTGAGCCGAAAGCAATGTTCCATCTCTCAATAATAGGAAATATCCCATTTGTTCCTGATCATGAGCTAGTCGGTCCAATAAAGTATTCAATTTGTCCCACTTCATTCTGTTACATTCTGCATGAAAGTCAAAAGCCTCATATCGAATGTTTTGATTATTTATTCTTTGGACTAAATTGCGATATGCATTTTCAAGTACTGCTTCTGGCCCACATTGATTGATCTGTTCAAAATGTTAATAGTATAAAAAGTTTTATAAGCAAATAAAATAATAGTTTTCATAATAAGACATTTTTTAAATAATTCTTGTTTAGTGTATTATTCAAAATTTTAATTATTTTTTTATGTATATAAACATTTTCATAATGTTCAAATGTTATGTGTCAAAAAGAAGGAGATTTACCAAATTCACTAAGATTTGCTTTCCATAGTGAAAGATCTGAACATCGAAGTGTCGCGCACAAGCACTTTGATGATCTTCATGTGGACTGATTTGTGGCTTCGGCTTGTACTTTAAATTTGGTGCTTGATACCAAAACAGAGGAATGGATCCGCGCGTTTGCACAAAAGAACTGCGATCGCCGTTTACTTCGATTAGCTGCTCCGTCTCCACATAATTGGAAACGTTGCCCGTGGCATCTATACCACGCGAAAATAATCTCGTGCCAGCACGATGCACACTACGTCTAGAGATAATGCCCCAATTGAATGCGATACCGTTCACAACCACCGTATTTAGCGAGACGACTGCATAAGTCAATTGTTAAGGTCATTAAAAAAAAATGCATGTTTACATCTGACTTTACATCTGATATGAAGAATGATATGTATATCAAAGGATACAGCCATGAATGATGGGCAAACAGAATTTGTATTGCTCTGGTCTTGCACTTAAGTCCTGCAGGAGATAGGCGTTCCATACAAACCTGGGATCTGCTCTGTCGTGAAGCGGCATCTAAATAAGGACGTATTTATATTCTAAAACTGTTTAGCATTATACAAAACACTGAAAAATATATAATAATGTATTTACTTGCAAAAATTCAGGTGTTGTATTATGCAACCTCTGCATGGTATGACTGAGGTCATAGGTATAACTGAAGTAAAAGTACGGTGTATTCAAGACTGATTTCACCATCTCCAAGTATATGGCATTATTTTGCACCTGTTTTTCAGTCAAATGTAAAGTCGATCTTGTATAAGGTATCACTTCTGTCGATGATATCTTATAGATGTTATGCCCAGCTATAGTACCACATATTTGAGCATCCGTAATAACGATGAGATAACGACATGCCAAAAGACGTATGGTCCCTACCAGTCCCCATATCTTTCTACGACTGGCAGTTGTTGGAATTTGACTAGCTGTACCAACTGAGAGAAGAAGCAAAAATATATTATTAACTTGTCAGACTAATTTAAGAAAACATATATTAGTGACAAATTACCTTGCGTATAGATTTGCTGACTCACTCTATCAACCACTAGCAGGACTTTAGTTCCGACCGGCTCCACAAAAAACTTCTCTGGTGTCGCGTACCTTGGCAGATAACAAAATTAATAATCAGCGCAAAAAAATTAAATTGACAATAGGTATATATTTTTTTTATATTTTACATGAAAAAACAAAATCTGCTATGATAATATCTTACTCACAGATACAAACTGTCATAAACGTCCGTATTTGGCATCATATCGTCAAGTAATGAGTAAATTGAAGTGCGTTAAGTGAATAGACGGGCAAGCGACAAAATAATAAAATAATGCCGGAAAAATGAAATTACGATTTTCGGACGAAACGCGGCCCATATATACACATATATATATATGTTTTAAGCACGAGAATTATTAACAATAATCCGACTAAATATGAATTAATTGTCGGCTTCTTATCAACTCCAACTTGACATGATATAAGCTGTTCAAGATTGTCATAGTCATGGACTATAAAGACTGATCAAAACCAAAGTAACTTCATTGGTCAATTGTTATACCATAAACTATTTTTTCCTAGTTTGGCCTCTAGATTTCTAGATATCTATTTCTAGATTAAGGCTCCTTTACAATATCATAAACAAAATTTTTCAAACATACTGATTCGCTCTCGAATAGAGAATTATAAATTTTTCTAAAAAATTCCCTAAAAGCTTTGAGAAACTCTATCGAACGATCAGTTGGCTTGCTTGACATATTTGGCGCCAAAAAATTGCAATAAAAAAGATTTAACATTTTATATACATATAGATATAGTCTTTTCACACATACAAATATTATTATTCTTTTATTGATTTATTTTTCTTTTTACTAATATCATCTAAAATACTTAAAATTAAATAAACATTATTTGTCTCCTCATTTATGGGAAAAATTTTAAATATATCAATTGTTAATTATGCAAAATAAACATCGTGAAATTTAAATATGAATCAAAAATAATGACATAAATTACTTTCTTCTTTTTAAGAATTCTATTGCTATAGAATTATACTTACAATAAAATAAAAATATTCTCATAATTTGAAAAAATAAAAGAAGAAAGGCTACAAGAATGTATAAAGATTATAATTATAAGAATATAATTAAAAAGTATGGAGACTTACAGAGAGTTGATTTACAATTGATAACAGATCAACATTAACATTTGCTCGACATCAGCATTTGATTTATATACAATATTTGTCGCCATCGTGTATGTCTTTCCGTTTAATTACGTATTTTCGGATCGCATCTATAAAAATATATAGATTTATAAATCATGAATGTTGATTTAAAAAATATACTAAACTGTTCGTCTCTACGGGAGGGGGGGAAGGAGGTTACTAGTTTATAATATTACGCAATGGTGCTATTTAACATTTTTGTTTTTTCGCAATGTTTGACCTCTAAATTAAAGCTATCAAGCCACTATCATTCAATAGTTTGATTTTCATTAAACTTGATCAAATTTAATCTAACTCGTGGATTTCTATCGCATATTTACAATAGTCAAAATGTCAATTGTCTATCCTCTCACCCTTCTCTCTTGTACGAGAATCATCCGGAAGCATCAGACTTTAGACGAAGGCAGACACGACGTAATATATATACACGTCATTGGCGTCATCTTTTCTCTCTCTCTCTCTCTCTCTCTCTCTCTCTCTCTTTCTCTTTCTCTCTCTTTCTTTCTCTTTCTCTTTCTCTTTCTCTTTCTCGTTCCCTCGCTCTCGCTTCGTGCATTGCATTGTACGTACGCGTGCGTCCGTAGTACGTTAAACAGTGCGTAGTTGGAAGCGTTATTTGTTTTTTTGTTCTGACATAGTGCGACTTGCAAACTTATGTTGTGTCGATCTATATTGTGATTTCTTGGAAACGTCGTCCGCTACCCAGGGGCGTTACGCATCCATGTAAGATAAACTCCATGCGTATATTGTTCAGTTTTCTTTTCCTTTCTCTTTTTTTGTCGTAATATTTTTCGTGAGATCGTCGCTCAGCAATTGTTAATTCATCGTCGAACTCTTGGATAATACTATATGCGCTAATTGTCGATAACAATGTCGTTTATTAATTGTTTACTTACTCAATGAAGTAAGTTTGCATTGCCAATAAAACATGTCAAAAACAGATCGCCCGTAAACGTAAATAAAAGATCTTTGGATTGCGATTGTTATTATGTAAAGATGATGTGCGACGCCGTTTATATTCAATATCTTCTGTTGTTTTACCAGCCAGTAATTTTTTCTTAAAAAAAAAAAGAAAAAAAACATTTTTTATAACACATACACAAAGTATTGCTCTAAAATAGTTTTTAGATTTATTATCATAATATGGATTTAGATATGTTAATAGAGATATAGTAAATTTTTTTTTAATAATTGCAAAATTTACTCTTGTTTACAGGTTGTAACTGGATTATGCACCAGCTTTCGCTGAACATTCTCACTGTTTTTCAGTTTGTAAATGCTACAATATGCCACCTAAACAGAGAAAAATAGCTATTATGGGCTATAGATCCGTAGGTAAAAACTGAATAATATATATTACACATTTTTATGGATATGTATCAATTGTGATTTCTACAATGAAACATAAGCACTAGCAGTTGTTTTATTATATAGTGTTTTACACTTATCAGACTCTTATGTTAATGATAACTAGATTGCACAATATTATGATGCCATATTAATTTTTAACAGGTAAATCATCGCTTAGTATACAGTTTGTCGAGGGACAATTTGTGGATTCATATGATCCTACAATAGAAAATAGTAAGAAATACTTTTGTATTTATTTTAGTTCAATTTGTAATTTATAAAAATATAAATTTTTTTTTTTTAATGATTGAATATTGTACTAATATTTTCTTATATATTCTAGCATTTACAAAAAGTACACGAGTAAATAGTCAAGATTATGAACTTAAATTAGTAGACACAGCTGGTCAAGATGAATATAGCATATTTCCTACTCAGTATTCCATGGACATCCATGGTTATGTCCTGGTATACAGCATAACTAGTGCGAAGAGTTTTGAAATTGTACAAATTATTTATGACAAACTACTTGACATTACTGGAAAGCTTCAGTAAGATATCTTGTTTCCTAAATACTCATATATTTGCTCTCATTCAGACTAATTATAAATTGTAACATCATTTGCAGCGTTCCAATTGTATTAGTGGGCAACAAAACAGATTTGTACGTTGATCGTATGATCACAACAGACCAAGGAAAGCGCTTAGCAAATTCCTGGAATGCAGCATTTCTAGAAACCAGTGCAAAACAAAATGAGGTATCTATAGATTTTCCATTTTTTAAAGTAAACTGTGGATTTCTTATTAAATGCGATTTACATAGTCTGTTGCAGATATTTTTCACACATTGCTGATGGAGATTGAAAAAGCTAATGGAAATGTACAAGAAAAATCGAATTGCATTATTTGTTGAATTGCCTGAAATAATGGCATTAACAGAAATGTAAATGTGTAAAACTGGGTAAAAACATTGGCATTATATCTCTGACACCTTCACAATCCCACTGACGCAAATACAAAAATCTCAAAAATATAAAAGCAAATGCAAATGTAACAATAGATAATATTATTTATACATATAACCATAAAATATTTTATGGTTATTATGTTTATAGAATAACTAATAGGTTTTCATGTTCCGGTTCTGATTATATAATTAAAGTGACATTTTATATTATTATTTTAATTTATGTTTAATTATATTTAATATAAATCTTAAGTAAATTTAATATGTATTAGATTAGATATATATATATATATAACAATCAATTAAGTTAATTTTAGGTAAATCTATATAAATTTTTTTTCATACACATTTAGATTACAATATTTACATTAAATTACAGTTTACAAAAAAAACCACATTCGATCAAAAAATAATTAAAAGAGCATAATTTTTACATACACTTATATACGTATGTATAAACGTGCTTCCGTTTATTATTATAATTACTATTATAAGTTATAATTTATAAATAATATGCAAAATAAAACTATATATATATTGATTTCATATGTATTTTGCTTTACATGTTAAAAATTAAAATTTGCTAATAGTGTTTTCTAAGTGATCAAAATTATCGACAAGAAATACAAACTGTCTACTCAAAATGTCGCAAGATGGCATTACGTAATTTGTCAAGCGCAATTGCTCTTCACATGATTCCATATTCTCTGCATCGTGAATTTTCCGAGTACTTTTTTTTAGAATCGGTTTATCGTATTGTCGTAAATTTCACTTGGCTCGTGTGTAACGTTTCGCGAATTTCATAATTGTATCAAACGCAGATTAATCCCGTCAAAATGTTTAATCAAATATTGCGACCTATTGTACGCAACATGGCCAGAAATGGTAAGATTTCTGCATTTTAGATATATACTGTTTCGTATGTCTCATACGGTTTAATCAATTATATATCAACCTTACATAATATCTGCTATTTCATGTGAACAGTCGCTAAATGTTAGTCTGTAACAAATGTTGCAATAAAAAACAAAGAATTTAATTATCCACAAAATTGATCTTTAATTGTAGATTTATCTATCAATTTACTGTCAATTATTTCTTAAAATTTTTGAGCAGCTAACTTTTTCATTGTAAGAGAATTGATAATGACATAAAATTGCAACTAATATAATTACTTAACAAACTATTCATTGGCTTAATTAATTTTATTTTTTTAAGATTGATTCTCAAAGTTATATCATTTGCATACTTAATGTATTAATATTTTGTAAAAATGATTCCAAATTTATCAAAAATGCTTTTAAAATTACAATTAAATTTTTGATTATTTTATATTTATACAAGCTTAATGATATTATCAAAGATAGAAATAGATATATTTATATAAAAAAATGTATACAAATTTTTAAAAATTTATACAAATTTATATATTTTTTAAACATGTAATCTTTTTATGTGAAGGTACTCGTTCTGCCAGCTCAAAAGCAGTGGATTTTAAATTACCATCATTTGATGAAATACCTACACCACAGGGATGCTGGAAAGAGCATTATGATGCAAAACAGAAAGTTTTTAATGCTCAATTAATTGGTGGTGTTTCTGTACTAGTTGCTACCCTAGCTTTTGTATGTATTAATTTTTTCAAATAATATGTTGAATTATAAACTCTCGTAATATAATTTCATATTTCTCAATTGTATATATATATTATAATAGAATTTTGTTATATTCTCAATTTTATCTTTAATAGATTATAAATTTAAAGAGTCTATGCACCATATATATAATTTTTGTATTTTATTTTTAGGTAAAATTTTCGGGCATTATATTCTTTAATTTTGGACCACCTGAGGAACCTGCTGAATAGAAATAAACATTCACATAAAATATTAGCTAATTAAAATAGATATAAAAGCAATTTGGCTACATGCAATTGTTGAGAATATTATGTACTTTATTGTGTGAGTAACATGCAATAACTCTCCTCAATAAATATTTATAATGGGTATATAATCAGTATGCAAGATATATATTTATCTTATGGATATCTACTCTGGCTTAACAAAACGTATTTGCTTTATCCATAAATTGCATAACTAAGATAATTTTAGGTAAAAAAAGCTTATATCTCTAAAGTGTACATTTAAATATATTTAATAATAATATATTGCAACTAATAAATTAATTTTTCTATTAACTAAAGAGCAGAACTCTTAATATTAAATATTATCTTAATATTAAATTATATTTTGTTATTCAATTAATAAACATTTTAACATGTACATGTATATGTTTTGCTTATATATGTAATTTTTTTTATATTTGCTTTTGTTATAATAATTATATTAATAGCTAAGTTAAATTAAATAGCATTTTTATTTTAATATCTTCTATTAATTTAATGAGAACGCGCTATTTCTGAGAAGAATTCTAAAATATCTTGAATGGTAAACTCTAATGTTACATTACTATCTGGATAACAACGTTGTATAAGTTCTTCAATATTCCTGTATTGTGCAATGAATTCGTTTTGCATTTCACGCCAAACAACCTGTGAACATATATATATAGATAAAAAGAAATAAGCAATTAAAATACAAATAATATATTAATATATAATAAATGATTACAAATAATTAAAGATAATTTTTATGTTTACAAGAGAAACTTATATTACGATTATCATCAAACTGGGCAATCTCTTCTGTATTCTACCTGTAACAAATTTTCCTCTTCACATAGATGCTTCTCAACTTTCCGATATAAATTCTCTAGGCCTTTTTTAACTTCTCTTGCGGGATATTCCTTTACTACGCGCCGCAATTCTTGTTTACTGAAGGCCATTTGATAACTGACTTCAGATTCTTTCACACCAGCACCTACCTTGGCTTGTACACCCTCGAAGAAAAGCTAAGAAGTTAACACATTTTTTATTAATATATCCTAACATATGCATCTTAATGATTGTAAAAGTAATTTTAGTAATTTACATTAAGTTTCTCAAGAGGTCGTCCAAAGTATTGTGTAACATAAGCACGAAGTGCATCCTGGTATTTCTGTTTAGCTTCCTTCCGCTCGTGATCCAATACAGAAATTTTTAATTGCGAAAGGAGATCATAAAGATGATGGAAATTCTCTATAAAGTATAGCAGAAAAGATATCAATTATTATAAGCAGCAAAAGAATAAATATTTTTAGTGATCGGAGTTATAGATAGCAATTTTATTATTAATTATTGAAATATCATTTACCCATTTTTATGACTTCTTGTGGTGTTTTGTGATGTTCTCGACTGTGATTGACAATAGCTTCGAACATGGTGCTTACTAGTTTCGTATACCACTTTTCAAGATCGACTTTTCTGTCGGAGTTGCGGAAGATCTTCTCCGCAGTTCTCGCAAACGGCCCAAAGTTCTCTATGTATGGCAATATACCACATTTGTGTCGACGATTGACTTTCGTGTCGTGTAATATGGATTGTAGCTGTGCCTGCATAAACTTATCGAATGCTCGTTTCACATGAATCAAAGCGGACGCAAACGTCATCGACAAAAACGAGCCAGTGTCTTGAGCAGACATGACATGTTGGGACAACCGTACTAGCACATACATACACCAGCTGTAAACAAAATTATAAAAATAGTACAAAGCCATTCAGTGACAACCCCAAATAATGTTATGAATAGAAAAATTATTCTTTCAAGTATACTCACAAGCTGTCGATCTTGTCTAGAAAACCAATAAAATTATTCAATTCAGTTTCCAACGACGGAAATATCGCAGCCATAGTCGCGCGCACGTCCTCGTTTACCTGACGCTCCAATTTTTTACTCGCCGTTGAAGTCACCGACCCTGGACTTGCTGCACCGTTACTCGTGTTTTCTATTTCCTCCATTTCGCTGCTCTAAGAAACAAACCCATTGAAGAAACTACAGTAAGAATTTATTGGTATACTTACTTTAGAAGGCGAAAGAACAGAGTCCAATTGAAGAAACGAAACGCAGAATCCTTGCTCGGCGAGACACACCGGTTGCATCTGCGAGAGTACACAATCGAGGATCGAGTCCAGAAGATTACCTTCGTCCACTGGTGCCCATATTTCGCCACTCAGCAAACAAATAGGCGCCGGATTGAGCAAATCTTCACCTTTCTGACCGCTAGACCTTGATGTATTTACTTAAAACGTATTTTTTTATTCATGTAAAATTTATAAAGATGCGATGAAAAATTAGGCAGTAGAGCACCGATTCGTTTTCATTGTAATTTATTCGTTTAAATTTTCACATATTTATTATCGTTTATTTACTAATCGGAGCTCTATTATAAAAATTATTCTATTGTACCTTGTAGACGTTTGTTAATAAGCTTATTCTTGGCCTCCTCAAAAAAGCGTTTTAGATCCCTTTTATACAATTTGCTCATAGTATCAGTATATACTTTGGTTAACAGCACAAAAGCTTTATTATCTAATGCTCTAAGTAACTGCATTAATTCAGTGTATGGTACAAGCTCATTATGAACTCCTTGGTGAGTCGGTAAAATTAGATCTGTCATGGAAGTCGACGCATCACCGATATCATTACCCTAAAATGCAATTAATTAAGAAATTGGAAAGATTATTTCAATTACATTGAATAACTCTATCAAAAGAAATAAAACGTTCAAAAATTAAATAGTTACCAAGTGTATAAAAAGATTATTTAAATGTCTAGCAACAATAACTGAGAATTTCGCTTTAAGTTTGTCCAACCGTCTTTTTTGTTCAGTAACAGCACTCAACTTGTCCAAACCTGGCGGAAGAGGTGCTGTGATTGCTTTTAAGAGCGCAGCACCTGCAAGACCAAGCTCTTCTCTTTCACCCGGCAGTTCAGCTTCATTTAAAGTACGTTGATGTGTTGGAGAAATATCTAATTGTGACTTGAAGGAAAAAAATTATATTATTATTGTAATGAGAAGAAAAAGAATTTATTTAAATCTTTTTTTTTTATATATAATCCTTGTTTACTTACAATGACTAGATTAAGCTGATCTAATAAAAGTCTTGCATTATTATTGGCTGTATGTATAGCTTGATTCTTCTGTCCAACTCGAGCCATTACTTCTCTTATTCTTCCTAATGCTTCGTCGTATGTCGCTAATCGAGCTTCTACGATAGAAGCTTCGATTATCGCAGCATCTATACTGTTCATCAACTGTGTTACCCTCTGCTCTGATGCTAAGACGGAGTATACATTTTCCTATATAAAGATAGAATAAAATTAATTCTAACACTATAAATTTAATATTTTTTTTTATTTGTCATAGGAAAAGTTATTATTTTACTCCATCAAGAATAGATAGATCCTTTGAAAGAGTTTCCATAAAAAGCTCAGCATTGGAAACAGCATATTCACAATTCTCCATCATTTGTTTTAAATCAGCAGCCTCCTTTTCAGTGATAGATTGGTAGTCTGAAGTAATAGGTGATGCCAAAAGATCTGAAATTATTGCACTATTATACAAAAGCATGAAGAATTTAAAAATATATTTTTATATGCATTAAAAATATGTTAACAATTCGTCTGATTAAATTAAGTAACAAACATATACCAGGTGTAAATGTGATGCTGTCACTCTCTTTTAATGCAATTGGATCAATCAACCATTCTTTGGGAATATTTTTGAATTCTGGCCTCTGAGCTAAACTACATGAATAAGTATACAGATTACTGATAAACGTTCGCCTTTCCTGTACCGTGGTGGATGACCATTTGTAGACTTTATCAATATGTAGTTCTATATCCATAGAATCGTTTTTAACACCATCTACGATTTGTATATCACTCAGAGGCCATGATTGTTTCTTTTTATAAACATTTTTGTCATTCTTTTTTATTTGATATAATATAAGCAATCCTGGTGTATCTGTCGTTGTAGCCAGACATAAAAAGCTCATCTTCTTCTTCTTATAAGCTTTGCTGACATAGCATACACTGAGTAGCTTTTCATCACTAGGAGTAAACACTTCCCTTTGCAAAGTATGTCGAATGGCTGCCATGGCTTAATCTATTGTCTTCTTTTCTCTTATTCCTTGTTGTTACTTAAATATTGCATCTTCTATTTAAAAAAAAAATCCTAATTATTAAAGTTAACACAATCAGAAATAATAATAATATATAAAAAATAAGGTTATATCCGATAGAAAAAAAAATATATTTCATTAGTATCCACAGAATAAAACTTACACAAGCATTGTTAAAATTCTTTATATCAAGCAAATATTACTTTTTTCGTCGTGATAAATAAACTATATTGCAAATAAATTATCAAAGCTTTTATGTTTACAAGATAGTGGATGTGGTCTGTCATGAGAAGAGGGCGTTAGTTCGGCAATGATGATCAGCTGACTGGATAATGATGTAAGAAATGGACTATGCATCATAAATGTATATATAATTATTATTTTTTCGCTGTCAAAATAAGAATGAATTAGATATTGATAGATATGTATTCAAATTTTGGAAGAAAAGTGTAAACGTAACAGGCTGCCCTCTTACATTATTAAAATTTTTTATACTAAATGTACATATATAGAACGTCAACTCTCTCTGTCTCTCTCTCTCTCTCTCTCTCTCTCTCTCTCTTTTCGCAAGTTGAGAGAAATATAGTATCAGATAAGCCAGACTTGTTTAAATAGCGCATAGAATTATATATTAACAATGCGATAAGAATGAAACACACGTGGTCCATTATCACTCAATATTATAGGTAAGAAATTGATCAGAATTAATTTTAGATAAAAAAAAAATATATATATGCACATGAAATAAAAAATAAAGAAAATATGTGTAGAAAATAGCTCTATCTCTGCTTTACTTTGTTATACCTGTAAAAATATTTCTTTTCATTATAGTGTATTATTTCTTTTTATTACATTTTAAAATACCAAAATTATTATATTTCAGCATACAGTGGGCCAAACGTTTCATTAACACAATGGCATATCCACTAGTTGCAGTATGTCAAATGCGATCAATAGCTGACAAAGTAAAAAATTTAGAAATTGTAACTGAATTAGTAACTGAAGCCAAACGCAGATCAGCTGTAGTATGTATATTTGTCAAGATTAAATATTCTATATTATATGATGATAATTTTTCCAAATTTTAAAAATATATGAAATATTTATAGATTGCATTCTTCCCTGAAGCTTGTGATTACTTGGCAGATAATAAGAAGGATATTGTCGCTATGGCTGAACCTTTGACTGGACAGACAGTGACATCATACAAAGAGCTTGCTGTTAAAAATGATATCTGGTTATCCTTAGGTGGAATTCATGAAGCTGTAATACTTGAGTTTCCATTTACATGAATTTTTATATACTGAGGAAAAAGATAATTTTTTTTAATAATATACACAAGATTTTTCTCTAATTATTTTAGTCAGATGATTCAGGAAAGATATACAATACACATATATTGATAAATAATGTGGGAGATTTGGTAGCTGCATACAGAAAAATACACTTGTTTGACATGGATAATAAGGATACTGGGGTACGTTTGATGGAATCGGATTATGTATTGAAAGGAACCCAAATTGTGCCTCCTGTGTTTACACCAATTGGCAAGCTCGCACTCAGCATTGTATCCTTAAAACAAATTTTCTTTTCTGATACAAAAGATATATTGCTTAATAATGATATAAGTGTTATGATATGCGGTTTCCCGAGTTATCGTTAACTTTGCGAAATATGGGAGCGCAAATTCTCACTTATCCATCGGCGTTCACTTATCAAACCGGTGCCGCACATTGGGAAGTGATGTTGCGAGCACGAGCTATAGAGAATCAGTGTTACGTCATAGCCGCGGCACAAACTGGCGCGCACAATAAAAAAAGAGTCAGCTGGGGTCATGCCATGGTGAATAACATTATTCTCTCTCTTAATAGAATTAACAGAATACAAAGTTATAATTGGAATCAATTCTTTTTCAGATTGTAGATCCTTGGGGCGCTGTTATAGCACAGTGTGCAGAAAAAACGAGTATTGCTGTAGCAGAAATTGATCTTACACTATTGGAGAAAATCAGACAAAATATGCCGTGTGAAAACCACCGCCGTACTGATTTATACTCCAATATGGAAAATTAAAAGCTTATTTAACATGAGCAGAAGAATTTACTTAAGTATATAAACAATTAGTACAATGGGTCTAATTATATAATGAATATATTAATTGTAATATATAGATTTATAAATATTCAGCAATCAACACAAATCTAAAGTAAAATAGCATCATTATTAATTTTATATTTGAGATTGTTTTATCATAAATACATTGTTATTGTACTTTATTGGGAAATCTTATTTCTTTATTATCATTTTATTTATTAAAAAAAAATATATATATTATATCTAAATACATAAAGCTAAGAAAATTATTATTTAACATATAAATAAATAAAATTATTCTGGAATTTATGAAAAATAATTTTATTACTAAACCTCAATTTGCTTTACCTTGATGATATATATTGTCAACTGTATCTGATTTCGATTGAATACCCATAAATTCAACATCTACTCCCTGTAAAGCCCAGTTATGTTCACAGATCTCTAATGCCTCCCATTCAGATTTGAAAGCTGCTTTTGGATCAGGTGGCATAGACATTGCAGCACCCGAAACTTGATCTTGTACTAATCTCGTAGTATCCGCAGCATTATTTTCACCAAGCACGAGTGTATAAATAGATCTTAGTCCAAATACATTAAGAAAATACCATGAAGCTGAAGAAACCCATGCTGCATCCAATGTAACTAATTCTATACCCCGTTGCAACATTGGCTTGAATCGTAGTGTTAATGGAAATGGTACTTTAGCTAAAATAAAAATATATATTTATTCCTAATATATGATCTATACAAACATAAAGTCTAATAAATAAACTATAATATTAAATATGCAATGAGTAAATGCAAATAAATATTCAACAATATTAATATAATATATACTTGTTACAAATCCAGAAAACATCCAATTAATCCAACCACCAATTAATACCATAGGTAATACATTGGTCACATTTCCTTTTAACATATCAGTCATCATATTTGGATCGGTCATAGGATTTTGAGAAACAGGAGCACGCTTCTGAGTCTTGAAATATCCAGTCTCTTCATTATTGAAAAAATGTCTCCTGGTCATAAAAGCTACTTTTGGTATATATTGTCCATTCTCTCTGAGTAGCCTGGAGCGTATCATGACTTGACTGTAAAATATTTATTATTGTAATTGAATAATAGTCTCGTGAAGACAACTCTTAAACGCGTATCCAAAATATAATTGTGTAGATAAAATGTTTACCTATCTTGCACTTGATGAAGCTCGACCTTTTTCTGCGAAGCGAGCAATATCGAAACATAGTGGCGAATTATACCGACGAGAAAAGTAATCACTACTATAGGTAAAAATACCCAACCTCGAATATTCGGATCCAACAATAATTCTGCCATTGTCTTTTATCGCATAAATCTATTTGAGAAAATGAAAATAAGATACAGAACGACGTGGAGTGAATCTCATCGCTGCTCCACCATTCTTGCCACACATGCGCCGATCAAGGCTACATTCATGTGCTTAAGATTTTTTACTAGATTGACCAATCAGACGAGTTCTCTTGGACAACAGATGTAGATTGTTTAGAGACAATCTATGCTCTTCTATGTCTATGACTATGATTTACGATAAATTTTAAAATATATGGCGGCAACTTTGCAAAGTGAGCAAAAAATTTGTTTACTTACTCGAGCGTCGCTCACAGTTGATATTCTTTATGTCGCGAATCGAACAAAATTAAGTGATGTTACGATCTATTTATTAGACATTGAAATTGTTATGTAGTTTAAATTTTTCACAGAAAGATTGAAACAGCATCTCGTTTCACAGACATCGAACATGTCGCGCGATGCAACAAGCGATCGCGTATATTTCACGTGATTAATTCGCGAATAAAGGAATATGCAAGCAAAGGAAGTAAACGACGAAGTGGTACTGACAATGCATCGATCGACGTAGTATTTTTGGAGTAATCAACCGTAATCACGTACAGCTATCATCGTATATCATTAAAAGACGATTAAGGGATGATTGCGAGCTCTATTAAATAGCTCTATTCTTTTTATTCAAATTTTCCACTTATAGAACACAAGTTAGATAAGGAGCAGTCTATATCTATGCTTTTCATATTTTAGCTCAACGTAATGAGTTTAGGAAATTGAGAAAAGAATTTTATCAGTATAAATACAAATTATATCTACCGATGTTAAATTCAAATTAGCAAGCGATCTCGCATCCTGTTTGTGAGAGGGTGCTGTCATTGCGCACAGTGGTCGCGAGAAAAAGAGAAAGAGAGAGAGAGAGATCGCCGCCGGTTTCGCTCCCCCACGCGTCCTCGTTCATCGTCAGCGCGTTGGCTTGCGCGTGATGTGATTCAGTTTCTCTCACAGTTTCCCTGTCGCATCATTGCTAACCGTTACGAGGTGAGGAGGTAATCCGCCGTGCGAGATCCCGTCCGATCCGCCAATATTCCGTCAAAGTGCTCCGCGCGTATACGCAGCGCGGTGATAAATTGCGCAGAAACGCGTAACACGGAATACAGCGTGTCTGAATGCGCGAGTAATGATCGAGTGAGCCACCCGCGATCACCGACAACGCACACCCGCGACGACGCATCTCGGGACCTGTGCATCATGGGCCTTTGAGAGGGCGGTATCGAGGAAACGGTGCTCTCCCGACAAGGGAGAGGATCGCCGTATAGGGACGACGATTGGGCATAGGAAGGGCTGGGTCAGCGAAAGAAGAGGGTGGCCGCTACCTGACACCGGGAGAGGCGAACTCGAAGATTCGCGCATACCCGTCTGACCGGCTATCACGACCGCCATGTTATCCCGGAACAGCCGCAGCGGTGTTACATCGGGCGCGCGGTCGCTGGCGCCGCTGCTCTTCTATCTCCTCGTGCTCGGCGCGGCCGCCCTCGATGAATCCGGTGAGTCAGTCAGACGATGTATGTCTTTTCTGAATAAGAAAAGAGCGGAAGAGAGCGATAAGACGATCTAGAATGCGATTTACTCTGTCAGATGCGTCTTAGAGAATTGGAATTTTCGAAATTGTCGTTTGCACGTTTCTTTTTGCGTTGTATCGAATGGATTATACTCTCATTCGCATCTACGTTTGAATTTTTTTTGATGTATTGTCTCATGAATGAATCGGATGTGAAAAAGAAAAAGAGAGGAATATATGTATACATGTATGAAGGGTAATGTTTAGAATTAAATTTTGATAACAGATTGATTATCGAACTGTTGGTATCTGATATATAATTTTGATACTCTATTTTTAATAAATTGAGTTTATAATACAGAAAATGATAGTATATTTAAAATTGTTTGTAATAAAAATAATTTTATTTGTAGTCAAAGTCACAAAAAATATAGTTCGAAAAATGTCATTCGATTTTAAGATAAAAATCGCTGATATACGATAATTGTTGATCTTGACTTAAAATTATTTTAGAATTGTTTCTAGTAGTATTTCTTTTGTTTATCGTTTAAAAGTTACATTTACAATTGATGAAAAATACAACTTTATCAATATATATTTTGAAAATACTTTAAATCTATTTACACCATGTTTTTTTTAAGAATTGTTTTTAATAATTCTAAAAACATGACTCACAAGCGCAGATTTTAAATTACTATTAATTACTAAATTAAAATTTATTGTTAATAAATAATTTTATTGCCAATTTGCCGGTTCATTAAATTCAGTTAACATTGACATTTATCTTGGCATCAGAATGGGGCGTACTCATCGCTACTTAGCGTCCGATTCATCCACGATTCACTTGCTTTTCGCATAACGTTAACAATCGATCAAAATTATAATCGATCCATTCAATGATATGCGAGGTATTCCGCGTCGACGATGTGTCAGATGGTTATCCAGAAAAATCACGAAGTTCTTTCGTCAGTCGCTTTCGCTGCTCCCGCGTTGGCTGTTGTCACTGTATTTCATTTCCGAAATACGGAAACAAGTAGCATGTCACGTTGACGTTTATCTATCTCGGTTCGTTGAACTGCTCGGATCCATTACTGCTTCATCAGATATTGCAATATTTTAAAAACATTTTATACATGTTATAATACGAGAGAAAGTCATTAAGTATGTCACAAATGATTTTTGAAAAAATAGTGAAGATTTTTTATTATATATATACAAAAGAAAATAATTAAGTTATGAATGCATGTGGGATAGATAAATAGAATAAATTAGTTTTTGATTGTGACAATGTGTTGATACAATCCAATGATCAATAATAAATTGATTGTGACATGCTTAATGATTTTACCTCGTATTTTTATTAATTATTATTATGTATGTTCGACTTAATCTGTTCACGCCGATGTCTCGGAAACTATCAAAGCTAGACAAAAAATTCAAAAAACCTCTTCAATAAGACTACTTTGAGGTGATTACTAATATAATTGAAACGTATCCCTTTTCATTGGATTTCGGGAGGAGAGAGATAGTCGAATTTTTCAAATGCGAGACCCCTACAAGAATAACATCAATCGATAGGATTCGAAATCCAATGATCTATGATATAAAGCATTTATCTTCAATATTACATCCGCAATTTTTGAAAACTATGTCGGGTTGTCCCTCCCCCTTTCTAAAATCTAATGATTAAATCGAACACCCTATATACAATAATATAATAGTATAATGCATGTAATAGTTTTATTAGATTTTGCATTGTGCATATATGATCAAAAAATTTAATTTTGTCAATTGCATCTTAAAAGATAAAAATAATTAGAAGTTTAATATGAAAATAAGTAAAACTGATTGTGAGAAATTTACCATAAATTGTTACAAATCCGAATTATCTTTATATTAGAAAAATTATATCGAAAATTCATCGAATACAAAATATTTCAAAAAGAAAAAATATCTTTAAAGCGCAAGATGAAAAGAAATATTGAATAAAAAATTGAATTGTTGAATATTTAGATGTACAGTTTTAGAAATCTTTTGTAATCATAAGAAAACTCCATAAAATAGTGAATCTCCTATTTCATTATCAATATCTCGTTTTTGAAACGAGGAAAGTATGACTATATCATTGTTCCGTTCAATGAGTCAAATAACTCATAAACAGATAGAGAACTCGCCTCACGCTTCGGCGAAGAACCTAATTCCGGTTTATTAATTCCAGTTAACACTATTCGACACAAAAGACGATCGTGTTCATTATTTATAATAATTGGCTTAAATTATAATTGATTTATCCGATTATGTGCATGTTTTCCGCGTCGTTTCTGGTAAAATTATTTTATAAAAAAATAAGAATTTTTATATCGCACGAATTGAAAGATCAATAGAGATTTTATTATGTATTTTATTATAAATTTATTGATTTTATATTTATAAGAAACGATGTATTTTCCTACGGCAGATATAAATAGATTAGAAACAGTGGCAGAATCGAAAACCGAAAAGCAGATAGCATCGCTAGAAATCCGATCATCGCAGGATATCGAGGGCATAGAAGCAGGTAGCACACCGTCGCTAGTATGCAAACTCAACGTGCCGGGTCAAGTCTGGTGGAGCACTGGTGGCAGGAATCTCACCACCATCAAGGATCTCGAGATTTATTCTGGACGATTTGATATAAAGAAGGCCAGCAGAAACGACACGGGCGATTACAAATGTTCCGCGCAGACCGCCGATGGCGAATCTCTCGAAAAAAACATTCATATCAGAGTGATAGGTATATAATAAATTTATTAATTTATTATAATATCTTATCTTTTTCTCGTTTAAGAGATATTTTCTGCATTTTCTCGGACTGTAGGTGTGTCCTCTAGTTACGCAATCATCATTATGGTCTCCGTTAAAACATTGTTTCTTTCAGAACCCGGCAAAATAATATCCAGCGGAGATGTGAGAGCGAAAGTCATGGAAGACGCCAACTTGACATGTCACATACACGGTTATCCATTATCTCAATTTACTTGGTTAAAAGGGAATGATTCAGAGAGCAGCGAGCATTTGAAGGATATCACTGCAGTCACATGGATAAATGAGACTTATGCCATCTTAATCCTGGAGTTCAAGAGTCTAGCGCGTAAAGACAATGGCACGTACGTATGTCAGGCGAGCGACTACAATGGGGTAGTGAGTGCCACGACACATTTATTTGTCATCGATGTGCCTAAAGTCAGCATAGATTTCATGAAAGCAGTCGGTGCTGGGAATATATATTTAAATTGGACCGTCAATGACGGTAACGAGCCGATTAAGAAATACTTTATTCAGCATATGAAGAACGGTACAGATCAACGACAGTATTATGCTGAGCAGATCGGCGGCGGTAATTCGAGTTACGTTCTCAAAGGATTCGAGAGCGGCACAGCATATCAATTCGGCATTAGTGCTACAAATGCGGTGGGCACATCGTATATGCAATTGGATCCGCGATGGATTACTACGCTTGAAAAAGGTACTTTAATAAAGAACAATTTCAAAAAACAACGCGAATTTTTCTCAATTTGTTATTCAGTATTTATATTGAACTTAATTTAATTAATTTAATGAATTTATAAATTTAATTTAATAATTTTTAATTCTTAATAAACAATAATGGAAATAATTATGCTAATATTATTAATTATGCTAATATTATATGATTATTAAAGAAGTTATTATTAAGTCTCCAATTTTATTTTAAATTTATGATAAAAGAAATAACATAACTTTTTAAATAGTTCTTTTTCGCGCGATTGTACGCATTTAAAATATAATTTGATATTATTTTATCTAAAACATCAAAAATTTATTACAGACCCGGTGTTTGTGCCAAAAGTGTCCGTGAACGGTGTGACAGAGAATTCGATTACGATAGGCTGGACTTTACCACCGCCGGATTTGAAAGAACACGTGCATTATTATAATTTGATGGCTACTCACGCCGAGCAGAAAAGAGAAGCGATGTATCCTGCTCAACCGTTCACCGTGTACGCGTTCGTGAATCTCGATCCGGCGACCACATATAAATTCAAGATAGCTGCCTGCAGCGAGTACACAAAGCAATGCGGCAATTGGAGCACTGAAGTAAATGGCACTACACTTGATGGAGGTAAATTGGCACAAAAAAATATATATATTAGCTGTAAAATCATTTAAATGCTTTCTTTGCTCTTCTTCAGTGGCCAGTCCTCCAAAAAATCTCGTCGTTACTTGCCGCTATGACAATATAAGCAGCTCCAGTTTTATGTCTATTACGTGGAAATCTCCGGAGAAGCCAAACGGCATTATACAGCGTTACAACATACAATTGAACGGCGTAGCGAATTTCAAAAATGATTTAGGACGTCTAGACATTGATACCTTTGAACCACCCAGTTGGAGCGTAAAAAGAAATAGCACACGATACAATCAAATACCTCCCAATACAAATTATACGGTATATAGTAATTATTTGATTTTAATTTTAATTTTTGAAATAAAATATTATTATACAAGTTTTTTATAAACGATTGAAGGTTCGGGTACATGGAGTGACTAGGTCTCGCACTCCCGGCAAAGACGCTGTAGGAAATTGCACGACGCCGGTTACGGTTCCAGATCGCGACAGCATGAACTTGCGCAGCTGGCGGAAGATTGAAAGTCAGGGTCGACAATTGTTCAAACTTTATCTACCACGCATCTCTGAGCGGAATGGCCCTATCTGCTGCTATCGCATCTACATGGTAAAACTGCCACCGCAGAAAACGGTCCGGGATCTGCCGCCACCCGAAGAGATCCCGGTATACTCTTATCAGTACGTGCACAGTTCGCCAAACAGCGGTGCTTATATCGTCGAGACATTCGAAAGCGATCAGTTATTAAGCGAGATCTTCCTCGGCGACGGTGAGTCATCCATCGGCGGCGCGATGTGCGACAAGTGCGTCGGTTTGCGACCCAAACCGACTCCACCATTACTACACTTTGTCCCGGAGATCCCGTCGACTACCGCTTCGACCAACGCGAACAGCACTACCGCCATCACTATAACAACAACAATGTCGCCAACGACAACTGCGAGCAATAGCAGTAGCGGCAGCATGATTGTCAACTCATCCACTGTGTTGGCGACGACTACTATCAGCACTTCCGCGAAAATAGATGTAACTACGGCAATCCCGATAATTATTAATGCAACCGAAAAAGCGGAACGACGGAAAAGAGAGGACTTGCCCGTTCAAAAGGCATCTGTGGACGGATCAAGCGTGGAATCCAATATGTTATTGCCTTACGATGGCTTTCTTGATGAAACATCGAATTATACCGGTTTTATCGAAGTGATTGGTGCGTATCATCGATAGATTCATGCAGAATACTTATCAAAAAATCGTTACGAATTTAATAATACATTTGATGATATTTTTACAGTCTACGATAATCAGAGAAATCAACTTCTATCGGCTTACAGCAGTTATTTCAATCCTCTTTACGGTGGAGTAGATCCTCTCAGCGTAACAGCCGCGGAGGCGACTACTATCAGAGAAATGATAATACAACTCTTCATTGCTCTCATCTTGACTCTTATGATACTGTTTATCGCACTTTGCATACTATATAGATTTACAAAACGTTCGCAAGAAAGGGAGGAAGTTATAACGCTGCGCAATAGTTTTAGGTAAGTACTAGTAAAAAAGCAAAATCTTTTTTCAATTAGAAGTTTTATCTCTTAATAGATAAACAATAATTGTACAATGCATCCTGTAAATTTTGATAAAATATTTTATATTACATAGATTATTTTAATAATATAATAGATTGTACTTTTATAGTAGATGTTTCACGATTATATCTTGAAAAGTCATTTATTAAAATAAAAATTATTATATTACGTAAATAAAATACAGAAAGATATATAATACTATATAACAATATAAATTATTATAAAATTATATATATTTCTTAGGAATTATTAATATTGTCAAATGCTTTCCAAGAAAATACAGCAATATTCATTTAATGCCTTTTCTCTATAGGCATCTCTGTAGAAGCCTGAGAAGCAGACATCAGCTTGTGGCAGCGAGTCCGCCGGATATGCCGCCAATACCCAAGAGTGAGTTATTACAGGCATATTTAGAACGCCATCGAGACTCAGATTATGGTTTCCAACACGAATTCGAACTGTTACCCGACCGATTTACGGATAGAACAACGCGCGCATCCGAAGCACAGGAGAATCTCTATAAGAATCGTTATCCAGACATCAAGTGTTACGATCAAACAAGGGTGCGTCTGGCGCAGATAGACGGTATCTGTGGTTCTGATTACATCAACGCCAATTTTGTGCTGGGTTATAAAGAGCGCAAGAAATTTATCTGTGCCCAAGGCCCGATGGAGAACACTGTATGCGACTACTGGCGCATGATCTGGGAACAGCATCTCGAGCTGATACTTATGCTGACGAATCTTGAGGAGTACTCGAAAACAAAATGCGCTAAGTATTGGCCAGACAAGCGTGAAACTAAGAACTTTGGCGACATCACGGTAGAGCATGTCAAAGAGCGTGCCTACTCAGACTATGTGGTGCGCGAGTTAAAAATGACACGGTTAGGTGAACGCGATTCCCGCGCGATCGTGCAATATCATTTCCTCGTATGGAAAGACTTTGTTGCACCCGAGCATCCGCACGCAATTCTACGTTTCATCAAACGTGTCAATGAGGCATATTCGCTCGAGAAGGGACCGATATTGGTACATTGCAGCGCCGGTGTGGGTCGAACCGGCACGCTTGTGGCATTAGATTCTCTGTTGCAACAGTTGGCTGAGGAAAACCAAGTGTCCATTTTCAATACTGTGTGTGATCTGCGGCATCAGCGTAATTTTCTCGTGCAATCTCTTAAGCAGTACATTTTTATCTATCGTTCACTTATGGAAATGGCGCAATACGGTGATACGGAAATTTCGGCATCGCAGCTCAAGGCTACGGTTGCTAAACTTAGGCAACGAGACAATGGCAAGGAGAAATGTAGAATGGAGGAGGAATACGATGTAAGTTACTATACAAGTCACACGAAATTTGCTTTAAATAAAAACGCGCAATTAAATACATAACAAAATTATAAATTATATTATTTTAACAATTTATATGTTTATTTGAATATTATATATATATATATATATATATATATATATATATATATATATATTATGATTATACTAATTGAAATTTTATTTGAGATATATTTTGCAATTATTAACAATTTTTTTGACATTCTACGTATATAAAATAAAATATAGAAACTGACATATAGGATAATTCAATGTGTGCTGTTTTAATTTTGAATTCTCTTAATAGAATTTCACTGAGAAAAAGTTTTTCTTACATTATATAATATACACAATTATTATTTGCAGAAAATCAGTTCCGTATTGGAAGATCGTAAGTCTTTCTCCGTTGGTGGCGGAGAGGAGAATAGATCGAAGAACAGAAGCGAATTGGTAATACCATACGATAGAAATCGAGTGATTCTCACCCCAGTCCCAGGCAGGGAACATTCGACGTATATTAACGCATCATTCATCGAAGGTTACGATAATTCCGAGTCATTTGTCATTACACAGGATCCACTAGAAACCACTATAACAGATTTCTGGCGAATGATCTCGGAACAATGCATTTCTACAATAGTCATGTTATCTGATGTAAGTTTATATTATATGTTTTATTTCTTTCTTTATTTCTTTAGTTATACTTAACAAAAAGTTACATTCTTAGATTCACCTAATTTTTGCAAGAAATTATATAAATGTATGAATATTGCGTTAATATAATATATTTGGTACGCATTTTCATATGTACAGAAAATATTTTAAAAATTAATGCACGACATATTTTTCTCTATAAAATTTTTTTTTGTTAGTAAATAAAGTAAATAAAGTTTTATGATATGTTGTTCTGAATAGAATATCTAAATAATTGATGCAATAAACGATTTTTCAATAAACGATTAATTTTTTGTTAAAATTAAGATTTCTGAAATATTATTACTGATATAATGATATAAAAAACATATTAATGATATAAAAAACAAAATTCTACATAATCGGGTGATAAAGGTATCAGAGTCCCCGATCTTAATATATAATATAGGATAATTATAAAAATCAAATGTATATTTTCTCAGAAAAAAAGAATTAGGTTTCAAATTAAAGATTGTAAGATCACATCATCCAAATGTATGAGACACATCATCCAAATGTATGAGACACATGTAAAACGACTAATATCTTTTCCAGTTAAATGAAGGCCCACGAAAATGTCCACGCTACTGGCCAGATGACGAAACTAATTACGATCATATAAAAGTCCGTTACATACACAGCGAAAGTTGTCCGTACTACACGCGTCGCGAATTTAACATTGTGAATACTAAGACTGACGAAAACGGAGTCGTGAAGCAGTATCAGTATCATGGGTGGCCGACGGTGGAAGGTGAAGTACCTGAAGTAACACGTGGTCTCATCGAGTTGGTGGATCAGACGTTGACAAATGACACCGAGACAAACGGTTCATTGGTAGTGCACTGCAGCTATGGATCAGATCGGAGTTCCATGTTTGTTGCACTCAGTATATTGGTCCAGCAATTGCGCACTGAGAAGCGCGTGGATATCTTTACGACGACGAAGAAATTGCGCTCTCAGCGACACGGCATGATTAGCACCTTCGTAAGTAATTTGATGATTTTTTTCTTTTTCTTACATAATTAAGAAACTTATCTATAGAAGAATCAATAGAGAATCCTGTTCATTTACTGATGAGCTATCACAGATTTGAAAATAATTGTAGCTAAAAATTACATACTGTCATGTATTATCATGTTTTTGTAATGTTTATCATTGCACATGTTACAGGCGCAATACGAGTTTCTTCATCGCGCCATCGTGAATTATTCGGATCTTCACAATTTGGCTGACGACGAATCTGTGTCATAATATTTGGATACATAAGTATAAGCAAGATTAGATTATTCTAAATACTCTGTTTTGGGCGGACTTGTGCATGGAGGACGAGTTCTGTGACGATTTTGAGAATCCACGAACGTTCGAACAAACGTACTGCCCCAACCAAAGATGAACAAGTACTTGATGAAGAATCATTGACATTTTATTATCATCGTTATCCTCGTCATCATCATTGCCATTAAATCAGGCTAATTGCGACGCACAACGCGGATTCGTATGCGAATCTAAAGACTATTTGTATATAATACATCAGCAGATTTTATATATGCTGATCATAAGTTAACTTCAGAAGAGAGAAATTAGAAGAGGAGCATTAGAGGAGATTAACTGAAAACCGATTTATTGTCCGTCTTATCGTACGTGGATTTTCGATGATGTTGGTGAAAATCGCAAAGTGCAGTGCGTGACGACATCATGAAACCGTTATAGAAGCTTATTTTTTATCAATAGTTTAATAATTCAATCAGAGCGTAATGTATCTACAGTGCGTTGAAGTTTTCAAATCGTGATCCGACATTCTCATCGGAATTGTCATGGTTGTACAGCGAGGGATTGGCACAAAAATAGACGAATATAGGTATGTCTACGTATGTACATTCTTCTGATACATGACACAGTTAAAGCTCCGTTTTACTCTTGCGAGTCACAACTGAAGCAAAACGATGAAAAACCTCGATGTTGCGATTAATCGCACAATTCGAGAACCGGCTAGAACTTCTCTGAGACTTAACGCGAAATGTTATCTTAGCATCTGCTACAGAACATTTTCCTTCAAAGTAAGTGAAACGAAGCTAAGTAAAATACCGTTACCTTCGTTTATCGCAAAAACTTCGAGAAGAAAGGTTTCCTGTCATAATGAGTAATATTAATGAGATTACGCGCGTGTTGCGTAGGTTTATATATTCTTCAACGATATATGCGTTATTATTACAATGTATTACGCGTTTCACGCGTGTGCTGATTTATCTTCTAAAAGGAAAGACTGATACTCTTTATTCAGTTTGAAATGCGACGCTTTTAAGACATGCATCTCATTTGCACAATATTGAGATTTTGCTGTGAATCGTAATATTGTGACTATAAAGGGGCGAGAATGGATGACAAAAATGTTCTTTTTTCTTTTTATTTTTCATTCTTGGGGAAAAGTTTATTACATATACATATAAATATATGTGACATGCTTTTTTCACGTGTGACGAGACACAATTCGAGAAAAAATGGATATAAGATCATATATATTGTCATTATGATCTCACAATTACATAAGTCTATTTTTTCTCAGAAAGGGCTATGTTCTAACACAAATTAAAAGCTAAACGGGCTGGGCAAAATATATCGTAAAGTTTTATCCTAAATGCAAAATACAAATTGTAAAATATTTTATAAGATATATTTCAAAAATGAGATACAAAAGTGATTCAACATACATGATATTTGAAAATTTGATTTAGAATAAGAAAAATGATATTTTATATATATTCAAGCATTAGCGCAATGTTCGCGAATCGCCCGGCCCTGCGAGAAGAGACGACGGCGGAAAAAAATTGGCGATGTTTTTATGAGAAAAAAAATTAAATTTCAGATTAAAAGCAGAGAAGGATATAATTATGCGTTTCATTCCTTCGCACGTTCGTTCAGTTCTAGTCAAGTTTAAACTCCAGCACGTGCGTTGCCAAACTATAACCTTTTGCAAGAAGCAGGAGACAATCATGTTAATTACGATTTGCATCGCATCGTCCGATTATTTCCTTTTTCTTTCTTTCTTCGCAGGTATCACTCTCATTCCATTTTAATCGGACGCTCTCCGATAAGAGACACGAAATGTTATAAGTCTATAATTTTATCTCGAAATTGAAATCACATCTCAATAATGAGAAGTAAAATAGTTAAGTAATAATTTAAGAAATTATTTTTTTTAAACAAGTTAAAAATAAAAAAACATTAAAAAATAATAATTAGTTAAACAATTATGAATTATAATATTTTCTCCAAAAATCTTACAAAGAAGGAAAAAGAATGAAATTAGCAATCAATTAAAATTACAAGTGCAAACAAATTTTATATATGTATATTTATATAAACTTTTATTTTTTTAATTATTTTATTTTAAAACATTTTGTTAAATAAGATTTTATCCTTTATACAAAAGAATTTATATACTTTTTTATCTAAAACTTTAAAATTTCGAAAGGAAAGAATATACAAATCCGACTTTGATATTATTTCGTATCTCACTTTGGAGAACTCATTTTAATGTTAAATGCGCTAGGTATCCCGCCTTATTTTACACGACAAATAGATATATATTAATTTTTAGTCGTTATCCCGCATAAAGAGTTCGCTTCGGTTTTGTTGTAGTTGATAGAGAGCCTCTAAAGAGTTAGAATATTCGCTGCCTGTATTTATAAATATATATAAATATATATATATATATACATTGTTACTATCGCCTATCGCTGTTGCTATTTGTATTGATGAATGATGTGACAATACTTGTTTCGTGCGCTCCTCTCTCTTTGATATATCCATTGTTATACGTACGTTTTCAGCAGGGTCATGCGACATTTCGTCTCATTTTTAGTTTTTAACCGATGTAATTATTCTATACTTATTTAGTTAAGCTCACAAATAGCAGCGACAAACCATTTCTGCAAAACTAAAGAGCCATGTGAATAAAAGTGAGGTAAATATTTATTATAATTATATAATAAGTCTTCTTTTCTTATGAACACATATTTTCGTAGAATTTGATATGTCTTTTTTACTAATGAAACGTACTTTGATACGATTATATATAAATAATTATTAATAATAATAATATACATATTATATTACATTTTATAAATTGTAATGTCTTTAGACAAAACTTTTTTTGATAAATTTATTCCATATTTATTTACATGACTCATTAAACATAGCTTCCTATTATCTGCAGCAGCGATATTAAAGCATTGATCTGATTGAAATCAATAGCTGAAATAAAATTATTGCGACAGATTAGTAGCCAAGTAGCTATCGATTATTATTAAAGAGACGTACCTTCCATGTAATATTTTATTTTATTGCGCCACATTTATTTTTATAAAACGTTGCAATACGTCACGCGGACGGAAAGACCTGCGATCAGCAGTAGTTTCGGTTGATTTCAGTTAACTTTCAAGCGAGTCAATTTCCTAATTGACAAGACGCAATCATAAGAGAAGACAACTCTTAGAAAACATAACTATGTGCTAGTAATACATGTGATAGGTTTTTCAATCCGTTTCATATATATCGTTTTTGCACGAGAATTTCGTTTTTGTTCGATTCTGAAGTGTATTTCTTCTATATATTGATCACTACTGATTCTCGTGTAGCCGTTTTACTCTCAATCTAGAGATAAGCGAGAGAGACTATTCCACCAGAAATTTTTCGCTGAGATATGATATCCAACCGATATACTACTACTTAATTAGTAATCCGCAAAAAAAGTATTAATTAAGCGTAGATTAAAATTTGTATTAATAAATATTATAAGACATTTTAAATGGCAAACGACGCAAAGTGCAAAGGAGATTTGTATTTGTTGTTAGCTTCAATTCGCACAATAGAAAAAGACGAATCAAGAGTGATCGATAGATTGATCTATGAAGTTGCGAAGCTGATCTCTCTCTATCTCTTTAAATCTCAAAAATTAATTAAACATTTTTTACTCTTTTTTATTATTTTTCTGTTTTATAATTCTGTTTTACTGTCTAGCGAAATTAATTAATATATATAATAATCTCTTTCTACATAATAAAAATTTTAAAATATGTCATAGTAAACAAATTCTTATGTAATCTTTAAATTCTAAGATAAGAAATTCAGTTTGTCTAATGAGCTCTTGTCAATTAATTATGTTCTATATTTTATCTATTTTTTATAACTATACATTTTATACAATTTAACAAATTATAATTTTACATGATTTATTTCTTCATTCTTTATTCAAGAATAAAATTCATGAGATAAGAAAAAAATAATTTAAATAATTTCAGAACTTTTGCTTTGCATATTGAGAATTATATTTCTTCTCAAATTCGCGACGCAATTCCAAGTAAAATATGACAAGACATGATCCTAAACTCGTAAATGATTGTCGATTGTAGCATAATGAGAATAATATTCTTTTATTGCCTATAGTATAACGGAATGTCCCGACGAATTAATTATACTTTTATTTGCAAAAATGAATGGAGAATACTTGTAAGAAGTATGATTCATTAAAATACATATTAATCGTGTTGCTATTAGAATGGCAACGATTCTTTTTGATAAATCGAGGAACGACTTTTCCTGGTTACTATGCGCAGTCTTACCGAAGAGTCCGATAATCCCACGAGTCGGCTGTTGCTGCAAATGTAACTCTATTTTTACATTTACGATTTTTACATTCAAAAGACGAACGAAACAAAACTGGTTATCTAAAGGAAAGGCGACAGTTCATTTACGTGGTTCATCGGATTCCGATGTGGCCAGAAAGAGTAGAATTATTCACAATTGCGTGCGATGAGGTTCGATATGAGGATAATATGCTCAGCTATTTACAAATTGATAATTAATAAACTTGATACTGTAAAATTCCCACTGATATTGCATGTGTGAAAGAGTTATGTTAATAACCCGAGGCCTATGAATGCGAAAGGAAAAAGGAAGAGAAATGTATGACTTTTGTATTATTCTAACAATATTTGCGTAATTTATTTTATTTAAATTTGTTGCAATTGAAAATGTCTATCAAAATCCTATGTTAATTGAAATATGCACACACATGGCCTAATTTTTTTAGCAAAATAAATCTCAAAGATAAACTCTAACAGAATGTTATAGAATAAAAATACCGCTTATGCGACGAGAAATTTTTCTCTCTTAATGAAAATCTTTATATGATGAATCTTATTATACGATCTACTATATAATTGATCTTATATGATGAAAGTCTTTTTATAATTCCTCCATCTCGAACAAATATGAAAACTTCAAAGCCAATAGATAATAGTCTATTGTTATGTCTATTTGGCATGTCTATCTATCGACTTATCATTTTAACTAAAACTGCAAAAATCTCATTAATGTATAAAAATTTATTACTTTCCAAAAAATAAAATAAAAAAATATATTATATATTAGTTTTTATTATATAACTCTTATTCACGAATTATTTAAATGGAGGAAATCCGCCACACATGAGAGATTTTGGAATTTTTTAATAAATCAATTTGTTCGTTCTCTTACTCTCGCTCTCGGCAAATCGCCAATGTAATTTATGAGACTGTTTGGGAGAATAAGCTGTACCACGAGACACTAATTAATTATTTGTCTCTGTAGTGGTCCTGGATCTATTGTCACATAAGCGATGTATTTACTGTATACCTTTAAAATTAAAAATTACTTATTAATTTTAAAACTTTTCTTATGGGAACAAATAGCGCAATGAAAAAGAAAAAAAAACATTTAACTATTTATGTAATAGAAATCTATATCTGTGTACGCGTGTAATAACTTTATTTCTTTGCAGATAAAATTATAAAAATGTGAATAACGTAGAATTATGCTTCTCTCGCCTTTCTACTGTTATCACATTTTGATTAACAGAAGAATATCTCAAATCGCAAATCTTAAAATATTTTATAAATTATAAAAAATAAGTATACTAAATTTATATATCATAATTAATTACTTTTTCTTTATCTTATTAACTATTCCATATCTGAAAACAAAATTAATTGTAACAATGGTTATCGCAATCTAAATTATTTTTTAAAAATCGCTTGAATCTATTTGATTTTAACATTTTTTGGAGAAAATTATAAATAAGAGACTCAGAGATTAAATAATTAATATTTCACTCATATTTCTTAAAGTTTGAGATATTCTCTTATAAGTGATAACTCGAGGTGTATATTAAAAGTGCACATGTGTGTGCATCATCGTTTAATCGACTGAACGTGTTGCGCGAATGACAGAGAAGCGTGAGGACCCTGTGAGGACATATGCGTGACGTATGTTATGTGTTTAAGATATTTGTAATCAAGGTAGACGGCGGTTAAAAAGAAAACCATTCAATGTACTAAGAACGATGTCGAAAGATGTCACATCGACGCTCCAGAGAGCTGCACATCAAGTTGCAATACAATTCATATCCTAATTAGATTTAAGTTGCATCAATGTTAAGAAGAGTGCGTGATTATAATTACATCTTTTTCTCTATCTTTTTTTTTATATAAACATAAAAATAAAATGCGAAATTTATTTAAGATTTGAGCTCGTAATTTTTTGCGAAACATGTAAGTCACCGTCGTCTCCGTGTTCGTCGATTATATATTGATAGGCCCGAATTTTGTAAATTAACTTAATGATTAAGATAACATACAGGAAATACCGCGTATTATACATTAACAATTACAGTTCGTATATAAAAACGAGATATAATTATAAGAGACATTTGCATATATAGTCTTAGATTTTGTATGATATTCACACACAAAGTGGGAAAAGTGGGGAAAAGTGAAGTGGATCACGTTGAAAGATCTATATACATATATATATATATATATATATATATATATATATATATATATATATCTGTGAGATATTAAGTATACTGATAAAACGGGCGATCGAGTAATTAACGCGCATTCGAGATTAACATCGAAATAACAGGTGCCCGGATACGCACAATCGCAAGATTTTCATTGTCAAAATTTGCTTTCTCGAAGAGTAAAATGTATGAGATTGTATGTCGAATCTGCGACGGTGCTCATCATCGAATCATCCCTTTGTATGAAAAATTGTAAAGCGATATCGGTAACAGTGCACTCGATGTGAAAGGAAATACATGACACAGTAATGAACAGTACACTATCTCTCGCTTTTTTCCAATTATATTTGTTTTTGTTTGTACACGCGCGGTTTTGTTTGTATACATACATATTTATACGTAGCAAGCGTGGCCCAAACGTGACAAGATGTCATTTTAAATTCCGGAAAAAAGAGCATCTTAGTTAATATTATTTAATTTTAACTATTTGAAAATAATTTATACAGAATCACAAAAAAAAAATTTAACAGTTACAGATAAAATATGATAAAAGTTACAATTATATAATTGCATAATATTATCTTTTACAGTGATTTTAAACATATTTAAGAAAAACGTATTCTAAACTAATAAAAAGTTAGTGTTGAATTGTTTTTTTTTTAATTTTGATGTTTTTTAATACAAATTTTTTTAAATAAAATCTATTTATATAATAGATAATTATATTTTTTAGTGAGAATGTATCGCGCTTACAAAGTATAATATTCTATTGGAGCAAAGACAAATGACCCTATAACGGTCATATGTATCGTTAGCAATAATTAAGCAACGGTTCACTGACTGCGATAAAATGCTATATGTACAAGTACTCTTTATTTAGGCGAATCGCAGTTATCCGCATGATGTTTCCAGGAATTTTACCCGAAAAATAACATAAGAATCTCACAAATATTCTAATACTTATAATTTTAATAATAATCAGGTAAAATGGCGAACTGAATTATATGTATGTCAATAATATTATCGTTATTAAATTAATTTGTCCAAAATTAATTAAGTAGAAATAGTATGTATATAAAAATATTATATAATATTAATTATAATATATTATATTTCTTTAATAATATTTGAGCACACAGAAAAAACAAGATTTATCTTGCACTAAAGAAATACAAATAATTTAAGACTAAAATCAATTCCTAATTTCGAAGATTAAGTATATTTGACAGGAATAAAAATTTTCGTTTATCCTTGTTTTAGTTTACTTATTTTCTACAGTGACACCGATATAATTAATTAGGAAAAATTCACATAGGAAGCGGATATATCGTGTTCGTTGAGTGTATCACGATTTCTAGTTCATGGAGACGGAAGATCTTTTACAACAATAATAATCATGGATAATCAATAGTGTCATTTAACGGCTCGTATCGGTCGATCAACGAACCGCGATTCCGCATGTTTCGTTATTGTCTCGGCGCTTTTCGATACGAATTTTTCATTTTTCATAAATAAAGCTATCGATTTATTACAGTAGCTGCACGAATATTGTTGTGATTTTCTTTTATTCAATAATAACGAAGTGCGAGTAAAATGTTTCAGTTTTATACGGTCGCTGAAGATTCACAGGGCAAATCGGGTTATTGACATACATTCGAAATTCCAAAAGTAAATTTATCCTGTCTGCTCGCGTCGAAACAAGATTGGCGAGGTGCTTCGGAAATTATAAATTTTTTCATTTCTCTTTGATCTCAATTAACCACATTCACTGCGCATTTTCATACCTTTGTGGAATTCATCAAATATTTAGAATCTACAAGTAATTTCTATCACAGCAAATTGAAAATGTAAATTACCAAATTTCATAACTCAGATATATTAGAATTTTAATGAGAGACTTTAATGAATTAATTTCAATTTTTTTAACCTATATCTAATATTAAAATTTAGTTTATTTCTCAACGTTAGACTAATTAATATATATGTATATTCTTTTATTTAATTTTTTAATATACATTAAATATTTTTTAATTAAAATTTGAAGAAACTATATAACAGCATATATTTTGATGAAGAAATTTATAATTAAAATACTTCTCGGAGATCAATTTTGCCTCTAAGAATAAAAATATTAATTTTTTATTTTGTAAGTCAAGCTTGAAAATTAAACTTTTCGTGATAGGTAATTTTCTTTCAACCTCCACGAAATTAATTTGTTCTGTAATAATCGCCGAATGATTCTTTACATGAGAAGATGAACAGAGTATCAGGTTGTATTCGTGATTGAGGAAACGTGATTAGGGGCACAACGAAGGATATAATTGTGCTAAATCGACGATCAAACGCCGATAAATAATATAGATATTATCAAAAATTTACTTGCAGTTACATATTCTACATCAAGCGATGACCATCACATGCAAATCGTCACGGATCATACGATTTAGGTTCCGAGGGTTTCGGGTACATCCGTTATATTACTCCTACATCGAATCGAATAAAATACTGGTCTGATAAAGGCAGAATACAATATACTATAAATATATGTACAAATAAGTCATTTTGAATAAAAAATAGCATTGTAACACTTTGCAGGAATCCCTCAAACTTTAATTAAAAAAACAATGGATCAAAAGAAATTAATAAAAGTTTATTATATAATTAACAATTTCTTGTGAGACAGAAACACACAAATTTATTATGTGTGTAAGTCTCATTTTAATATGTAGAAATAATAAAAATATATAATAATAAATAAATAAAAATATATAATAAATAAAAGTATATAATGTTGACTTTTCATAAGTATTATATTATAATTTATAAAAATCCCTGAATTTAAAAAAAGAGATTAAAAGCTTTCAAGAATGTAGTTATCGTAACATTTCTTTTAATTAACAAATTCATATCTAATAGATTTGTAAGATCAAATTATTATGATTAGTATTTGTTGAGCATTTCCACCGATCCGCTTTTTCACAAGAATTTGCCGAATGTATGGGGGAAATATGTACCGGTGAAAGAAGTTAATTCAGTTCATTCACAGTATAGTACCTTCGCGAACGGGCTCGACGATCCATCTCGAGCATACGAGTTTTTCGCGTCTTCGATCCAATGCGATCACATATCTACTGCGAAAGAAGTCCGGATATCGCATGTGTAATTTCAAGCTATGTTTGCGACATAGGTTGATTTATTTAACCCTTTGATTATCGCAGACGGCTATAAACACGCATACCAGACTACGTGTGTCGTGATCTCTTAAGTGTAAATGAATTCTTATCTTAATGCGAATGAATTGTAAATTGATTCCAATGATATATCATATGTTTTGTTATATCTAATTCTTTCTACTGTTTAGAAAATCGCGTATAATCGAAGATATTTGTGACGAAAATAATAAAACACAAATTATTTAAAACATTCCTATAAAATATATATATATGAGTAATAAAATATAAAGTGATATTAGGACATGAAAATGTGTTTCGGCTGCATCATCAATGTTGGAAGATATTCTAAATTAAATTTTAAATATGTAAGATCCTTTTTCTGTGAAAACTTCATTATATCATCATAATAGAGAACAAACGTTGAATAATAATAATCAACTTTAATCAATTTTGTTTTCATAAAATTTTCGAGTTAATTATTCATAGTAATGTTTCAACACAATACGCTAACATAACATTTAATGCTAAGTAATTTAGAAAGAATTAAGAAAAAATATAAAAATTTCATTAACTAAAATATTCTTGATAATTACTATTGAATAAATAGAGGTATATATTTAAATACGTCCTGAATATTTCACCGAGAAATAATTACACGAACAATGAGAGAAAGACATTAAGGAACCGTTAAATCCTTTTGCTCGATAAATACTAAAAGCCCATAAGAGCAATTCAATATGAATTCATCGCGAAGATCAAAATCATCTTCGCGATTCATCACATTAATATCATTGATCATTGTCAACACTCGATTGTGTGGTGCCGAAACGAGCGGAGAGTATCTTCAAAAGGCAATGATCGAGCTTCAGGAATTAAATGTGCCGTCTAATAGCATTACATTGCATGATCGATTGTCGGCGAATCATTATCAATATGCCGGCTATCAGGACGATTATAGCCAGGATAATGTACATCGCAAGCTCAGCACTAATAATGCTCATCAGGACATCAGGCATCAGGAAAAACCGATCGTGAATAATGCATTTGCCGAACAAGCGCAGTCTGCCGCAAACAATATAGTACAATATTACGCGGTACTTGAATGAATCTAATTAATAAAAATAAAAGAAGTGCCTCTCATTTTAAAATAAATTTTAAAAGAATTTATAGTAATTTCCTTAATTTAGGCTGTTTATTTTTTTGCTATCTTGTCTATCTATCTATATATATATATATATATATATATATATATATATATATATATATATATATATATATATCAGCATTTTGGGAATTACAAATAATTAAAAATAGAAGAGAGATAGATAGACAAGATAGCAAAAAAATAAACAGCCTAAATTAAGGAAATTACTATAAATTCTTTTAAAATTTATTTTAAAATGAGAGGCACTTCTTTATTATATATATAGAAATTAATATATATATATATATTAATTTCTACAATTTTTCTTTCTTAATTTGTCAAGGTACTGATATCTGCAAATTTTTCAGATACGCGATTCCGCCGCTGCGGCCAGTTATCCGAAGGTAAAACAGCCAGAGCCGCTGGTGCTCACACGAGCAAAACTGGCCGCATTGTATAAACAGGCCTTGGAAAAAGGATCAGCGATCAGCGTCGCAACTTTGACGCAGGCACTGAATGCCGCGGGCGGCAACGGCAACGCGCAGGTCGGTCACCTGCAGCTACCGGTTAAATACCCGTTGTACAACTATTACTTCTTTCCGCTCAAGAGCTTTGCGTCCGAGTTGCAGGGAGATCATCATCAACAGCAGGCTGCGGTAAGGGAGAATCCCGAACCTGTTGCGCCGTTAGGCGCGAGTCGAGATTTTTTCGATCACCTAGTATACAACCAGACATTTATACGAGCGTACAGTATATTCATGTTTTATGTCGGTGATATTATGCAAAACATCGAGAAGTCAACACAAGAAATTGCTAGAAATCATTTTTCATGCATATGAAATGTCGATATGCAGTAGTATTTTCAATAACAAAAAGAATTATATAAAAGATAAAAAAATTTATATTACATTCTAATTAAATTGTTATACATATTATATTATATATTAAAAATTTAGATTATGAAAAAAGTATAGACGCAAATTTTTGAATCAAAAGTATAGACGCAATTATATTCGAATTTCATTAATTATATGTGTAAATTCCAATATTTATTAAGAAAACTATATTCACAGTTATTCCATATATTTTGTATCTGTTATTATATCAATTTTTTCGTCAATAATGAATACATGTGGCTTGCTTTTTCTTTGCAGCTCGTTCCAATGTACGCGGCCACAGAAAGTACGGAGAACACTCAGAAGCAACTTATGAATCCGCTTTTTCTAGCGATCGGCACATTTATTAGCATGGCCGTTCTGTTCATGATGGGTGTACTATTTCTACCAAAATTGCCGCACTTCGATCTTTTTAATGCACGAGTAGCAGACAATGACGATTTTTTGCGTCTAACAACTTTCGTAATGAATGCCATAGACGGGCGTAATCGTTGGAAGAATTTCAGCACAGCTAGCTGAGAATATGTGTGATACCGTATAAAATAAAAATTATCACATTTTGATATCAAAAATTTTGAAAATATTAGTGAATATATTAATTAAAATTTATGCGAATGTTTGAATCGACCGTAAAAGAAAAATTACGCAAATAAGAAAAGGAATATTTAATGTACATATTAATATGAAATAGTATATTAAACGTATTAGTGAGACAAAAATTATAGTCCGTATTTGTTAGGAAATTAAATATATATGTAGTTATATAAAGACATAGAGAAAAGAATCTAGAATTAATTAATATTATATATTTAATCGAGAGAGATAAGAATTAATATAAGATTGACATTAACAAAAGATAATATTTATTTATATAGTATTATATATAACATTATTATATACTATAACGTTTATTTAAAAATGAAATAAATTTTTGTACATATATATAAATATCGATATAGTATATTGACCACCGAAGATCATCAGTAATTAAACATAAGTCGATCATGAAAATATTAAATAGTATTATGCAAGTCTACAAATGTTGTGCTCTTCTTTGTAGTACAATAATAATAAAAGAAATAAAGATAAATAGTGCACTTTGGCTGTTTGGGGAATGTGGACGTTTGTACGTATGCATGGACGAAGTATATGGAAAATCTCTATTTTGCAAATATACGTACCTATCAGTTTTCACTATATCTCTTCGCTTCGCGACAGGAAGAGATACAAATCGCAGAATCTGTACAGTACCAGAAGAATGGAAGGGAAGGCACATATTGGGGCATTATATGTTAAATATATATTTCACCCCCTATTTCGGTCTAGCTACTTAATTGTCAGTCAGTTCGATTGGCAGTTTCTTTCTCTGCTGCCTTTCTTTTCAACATTTGCCTCTGATGCTCATATTCAAAGTCCTCCTCGCTCAAGTTCAACCTCTGAATCTGCAACATTAAATTATAATTATGTAACAAAATTTTTTGTATATATTTTCTATCACATACACACAAATATGATCCGAGTATTCTCTGTAGATTTCTGCAGCCGCATATACATTTAAATTTTTATTAAATGTAATGTATATATATATTATAAAAAAAATTAATATTTACTTGATAAATTAAAGCTTCTTCTTCCATGATATGTTGTGGCGGGTTTCTTAGAACTTGGAGAGTTTCATATGTCGTCGGGCAACGCTTAACGAGAGATGTACGACCCAGACTACCCTTCAACAACACCAGGCCTACTTTGAAAATTACTTTTACACCTTCGCAAAGGAACATGTCCCATACGCGCAAAATACTTTCCCATGGCAACGTACGCGTGTAAACGCATAAGAACCATTCCGTCATATACAGAATTGGTTCCATTTTTTGTTTTTTCTGAAATGAGAATATTTAACTATTTATCTGTGTATATATATGTATGTGATGATATTATCAATCCCTAACAATAATAAAATTGAATCAGTTTAGACTTAGACACTATTATTCTGACATTCTTTTAATAATATATATACACATACTTTTTCAAGAATAAAAATATTGTTTTAATAGTTGTAGTAGAATTCTCTATCATGTATAGTTAAAATATTCATTTTTGATATTTTCAAAATATAAATAAGCAATTATTTTTTGAAATAAAATATGTATATATATATATATATATATATATATATATATATATATTCACATACACCTACAATTGTATTAAGAAATTTTACAATAATTCAAATGTACTAACTAAATGTTTATATGCAACAGGAGAGACTCTCTTCAGAAGAGCAAACAGAATGTCTCCATCACGCAGCAATGTTTCCATGCCCTGACTATAATATCCGACGAGATACTTGTCGCATATTGCAACGAGACACCAAAACGCTTGCACCGCTGGCATGTGCATCAGCAGGAACGCAGCGATAGGCGCTTGAGCTTGGCAGTAGCCTACTTTACTGTTTAGAATGGAGTATGCTTTGAGGACCTGGAACAATTCTTGCTGTCCAGGAGCGTTCTCGACGAACATCTCATGATGCGGAAATTGGCGATGAAGATCTTTTTTTATATCCTCTACGTATTTGGGATCGCCGGGCCGTTTGATCAGTTCTTCGTACAAGTTTGGATTCTCGTTCATTAAAAGTTGACCACCGCAAAGGTTCAACCAGGCGCGCAGTCTCACGGAAGGCGGTATACCTTTTCGACATCTCTCGCGGACTTTGCGGTAATTGGTTGTCATGAAAAGGCTCCAATTATTCAGCATTTGTATCCATTTTCTTTCTCTTCGCAGTATTACATCGGGTGGTATGGATTGCTTCCTATGTGATCAATGATTATTTTACTGAACTAGATTCCTTGCCACATTACAGGATTAACTAAGCAATCACCTTTCAGGACTGTATTGCGAACCACCTAGGAATCCATGACGATCAGGTACGGTGGAGATCACCGAGCCACATTGGTATATACTACTAGCCTCTGATTCAGTTTCTCCATTCAGCTCCTCCTCATCATTACGTGATGTAGCCATGGCAGCCATAGCATCTTTCTACTCTTCTAAATAATATTGTTCATTAATATAAACATATTTATTAGTAAATTGAAGAAATACAAACCCAATGAGTATATAATCTCAATTACATAGAATGACATAACATTACTGTATAATTATCATATAATTGCACCTATTATTAATTCACAGTATATTTACTTTATTGTTAAATAATTATTTTTAAAGGAAAAAATCGCAACTAGTTACAAGCATAAAATAGATTATCATAAAATAGAAATTCTGTAATGTTTCAGAAATACAAGAGACACAAAATCACACAAAATATATTACCCTAAATATGTGTGTGTAACACTATATGTAAAATACATAACATGTCAGAAAACAAACACAGGGCAAGTAATATGTGAAATAATTCAGTAAGCCAATTATCTCAACATTTCTATTTTGTACACTCGAAATAAACATTGATTCGTCGAATGGATATACATTTTACACGTTGTTTCATCGCATGCCACACACTATAGCGGGCCTATTTACGCCTACTTCACAATTGACAGTTTACGGTAGTTAAATGTCCACGTAGAGAGAATCAAGCCCTATTTCCCGTCATCATAAATATGCAGGAAGCACAGCAAAGTACAGTTTTACGCGACAACTAATTGCGGATATTGTTCGTGTCGCGTCTCTACGTTACGGGGGAAGTGATGATCAAACCAATACGAGATTTTTTTTCTTTCTGATCTGGGCACAGTATATATATACTAGATAATGGAACGCTATATACTTTCACTCTGCAAATATTTACATTTGCGAATGGGAGAATGTAACTGCGAAATATGCGCTAGTAGGCGTATCCTTTATCTCGCGGGGGTAACTGATACTTGCCGTAAATCTTCGCCGAATTTGACATTTCGAGGTGTCACGAGCGCATTCACGCCACGCACAATTCACTTGATTCTCAATTCTCACAGATTTCTCACTGTGTTGTATACAGTTGTATACGCAACACACACATGTGCGTCACGCACTATGTACGCCTGTTACGTGCTACTACGTATTGCATCAGCTATGAAAAATGCATATGTAGATGATCATGTGATTGTATGGATTAGAAATATCGACTGTGCAGGCAGACTCTTATGTGTTTCCAAATATTTCCTATCGAGCGCTACGCTCGTTTGTCCAAAAATCGAAATCATTGTTTAGCCATAGACAATACGTTCTAGACAATCGTATCAAATATGAGAATAGCAGGGAGATGAAAAAAAGATATGATACAAACGAAATAAAAATACATAAATAAAAAATAAAATTCTGTCGATTCGACGGAAGTTCTTCCCGATTTTGTGTCCTCAATATAATATTGTCAAATGCAGATTCTGCTAAAAATTTGTTGCTAAAAAAATGTAGTTTTGACAACTATTTTTACTCAAATTTGTCACCTGTTTGTTAACAGAATTTATTTACTAAATAATATAAATAAATTGTATACCAAGCACAGATGAAAGCGGAAAAAAATAGATTCGAGACTCAGGGCACCGTTATATTCGAAGCTTACCTTTGGGACCTAGTCTATCTATGGGTGCTTTCCAACAACATACACTGAGTTACACAAAAGCATTTTGTTGGCTCATTTTATCTTAGAAGATGTTTAGATAATATGTAGCCAATAAAATGTTTTTGTGTAACACAGTGTCGTCTTGCTGGAAAACTCCCTATAAAAATCCCGCAGCGCGCGAGCGCGGGCACATCGCGCTTGATCGCGCATCGTGCTGTACTTAAGGACCTTTAAGCACCACGATTTACACAGTGCGGTGTTGAGTTCGGTTCAACTCATGTCCGAGTTGTATCGACATTTGCGAACTTGCAGCGAAGGTATTCATATTCCTCTCAAATCATCGAAGAATCAGTTAGCCAAGTCATGAAGTATATTCTGGTGACCGGCGGTGTGATCAGCGGCGTGGGCAAGGGCGTCATCGCCAGCTCGTTCGGCACTATCCTCAAACACTGTAACATTCGCGTGACATCCATCAAGATTGATCCTTACATCAATATCGACGCCGGGACGTTCTCGCCCTATGAACACGGTGAGCGCGATGTTAATTTCTGCACATTACTGTGCCATGTTACATTCCTGAAAGAACAGCGGTTTTTTTCCTTAGCATGTTCGAAATCGATCGATATAAAAGTGAGTTCAATTTCCTGTGCTTTTGATACGGGAAAATGGACTTTATTGCAATCATAGCAGTTGCATGCGAGATCATTTCACGATTGTAGCTCCTAATTTCTCATTTTTTAACATTACAGACAATTTTACTTTATTTGAATATAATTTATTAAAACATTTTATAAAGGATTATATACTATATATATATATATATATATATATATATATATATATATATATACATGTGTTGCGCGAGGTTTAATTCAAATCGTCTTGCCAATATATTTATTTCTGTTTTCTGTCTATTTTTTGATCATTGATAGAGAAGAAAGCAAATTACAAAATTTTTTATCTGAATAAAACTATATGTTTATGTGATAAAATTAAACGAAAATCGATAAATTAAATGCCACGGTGAAGCCTTTATGGCGGTAAAATTTTCGGCCATATGCTCGCGCCATTTTGCATGCTGTTAATTAGCAATTAATTAAGGTCTATCGAATAAGGTCTATCAAATGAATTTTTAGTCATATAAAATATATGTATACAAATTAAATCAATCACGCATATATATTGAACGCAATAATAGAAGAATATTCATTTTAAGCTCCATATTAATTTATTTCTCTATCTCTATGCAAATATTCTACACGTGTCCTGAAGATGTATTTAGGCATCTTCCGGTTCTATACTTGCATTTCCTCTATTCAAAGATGTAGATAGGTAGAAAATGTAGGGCTGGAGAAAAAAACACAATTAAAAAAATTAACATTAAAGTTGATATTAAAATAATTTATGTATAAGACTTATTTTTAAAAATTGTATAATTATATTATATATTATATATTATTAATAAAATTAAAGTAATACAATAATATTCTTAACATTTTCTGTAAAATTATATATAATTAAATTAATTGCACATAGGATCAAATTAGTACTAAATTATTTTTCATATAATTTTTCATATAATTTTATAATAAAGATAAAGTTTAATAATATATTTGAAGCAGTCAGCATTGTTGATCATTAAATTAACAATTATTAGAAAATAGTAATTGTTATATAAATATGTTTGCAATTTCATTCATCCTTTAGAAATAATTTCTAATGTCCAATGAAACTTGATGCTTATCACCACATTCCATTGTTCAATCAAGTAAGCGGTAAAAGCATTCCTCGAAGAGAAACATCTTATGTTACTGATTCTCTATAGACACATCCACTGTTGTCTTTTTAATTTTGCTTATGTTTCTTACTGCAAAGTTTTTGTTTACTCTGTACAACAGGAGAAGTTTATGTACTCGACGATGGTGGTGAAGTGGATCTTGATTTGGGCAACTACGAGCGTTTCCTGGATATTACTCTTCATAAGGACAATAATATAACAACAGGAAAAATTTATCAACATGTTATTACAAAAGAGAGACATGGAGATTACTTAGGAAAAACAGTACAAGGTATATCTCTATCTTTGTAATATTGCATATTTACATATATAAAAAGGAGAGAGAGAAAGAAACAATGTTAAATTTGTTGCACAAATTAAAAAAAATCCGATATTATTTTTTAGTTGTACCTCACATCACTGATGCTATTCAGGAATGGGTGGAAAGAGTTGCAAATCAGTCTGTAACAGAAGATGGAGCTAAACCAGAGGTATTGCTAATAATATGAATTATTTTAATATATAATGTTATTTTAATATATAACATAGTATATTACATAATTCCAGAAGATATTAATTTATATAATATTCTTTATATTATATGTGATACAATTTTAATTACATAATTATTAATAATTTTTTTTAGGTTTGCATAGTGGAATTGGGTGGCACAATAGGTGACATAGAAGGGATGCCATTTGTAGAAGCATTTAGACAGTTTCAATTTAGAGTGAAGAAAGAAAACTTCTGTGTTGCCCATGTATCTTTAGTGCCACAGGTAACTGCGTTACATGCCTACAATCTTTACACACAGGTTACATTCCCGTTTAAATATTTCTTCTATATTTTATGCATTCAATAATAAATGCATGATTTTTGAAACTGCTTGAATTTTTGTGAAACTCCCTAAACGTTTTTGCGAAGGCAATTTTTAAATAATTACTGAAATATAAAATACTTTTTAGCCAAAATCAACAGGCGAACCCAAGACAAAACCAACGCAATCTAGTGTTAGGGAGTTACGTGGATTAGGTTTATCACCCGACCTTATAGTTTGTAGATCGGAAATGCCTATTGGTAATTCCGCCAAGGAAAAAATTTCAAATTTTTGTCATGTCGCTCCAGAACAGGTAATTATCAACAATAAAAAATATTTTTAATAAAGAAATAAACTGTAATTGATTAATTATAATTGTTAAATGTTTGAAATTAAGAAATTAATTGATATTAATATTAAATGACATTAAATGTTTTGAGCAGGTCATCACTATTCACGACTTAACGTCCATATACCGAGTACCTCTTCTTATGGAGTATCAGGGTGTTATAGAATTTCTCAATGATCGATTGCAACTGAATATCGGAATGCCGCGCCCGCGTTCCTTTATGCGAAAATGGCGAGATTTAGCTGATCGCGTGGATCATTTGCGGAAAGATGTTAACATCGCTCTAGTGGGAAAATATACAAAACTCGAGGATTCTTACGCTTCTGTTACAAAAGCATTACAACATGCTGCCATTGAGGCGGGTTATAAATTGAACTTGACGGTACTGTGTCAATTATTTGAAATATATATAATTTTGTAATACATATTACACTTGTAATACATATTACAATTATTATACTATTATTTTCTGAATGATTATGCAATAATATTATTGCAGTTTATTGAAGCTGCTAATCTAGAGCAAATTACATTAATGGAAAATCCAGTCTTATATCATGAGGCTTGGCAACAGCTTTGTAAAAGCAAGTAAGTTTTAATTTTTATAGATCTGTACTTTGCTTATATCCATAATTTTTAATGAAGATAATTTGTTGTGATAATTTTTTAATGAAGATAATTGTTGTTTTAGTGGCATTATTGTACCGGGTGGCTTTGGTAAAAGGGGATTGCAAGGAAAGATAGAGGCCTGTCGATGGTGCAGAACAAACAACAAACCATTCCTTGGTATCTGTCTGGGTCTGCAAGCGGCGGTCATTGAATTAGCGCGAAACGTATTGAATCTTCAATCGGCGAACTCTACAGAAATTGATCCACATACTAGTAGTCCTGTGGTAATAGACATGCCAGAGCACAATCAGGGAATTATGGGGGGAACTATGAGACTTGGCAAGAGACAAACGCGTTTCTGCAACAATAATTCGGTCTTAAGTAAGTAATAGATGCTATGTTTTTACACTAAGATGAATTTTCCTTTTCCTATGTCACAATATATATTTGATATTTTTAATATATATATATATATATATATATATATATATATATATATATATATGTATGTATGTATGTATGTATGTATATGTATATATTTTATTTTAATATTTTTTTACAGAGAAATTGTATGACAATAAAGATGTCATAGAAGAAAGACATAGGCATAGATACGAAATAAATCCAGATTATATTCCAGATTTAGAAGCAGCAGGTTTAAAATTTGTAGGTAAGTTATATTGCATTTTTTCACACACAATAAAATTATAATTTTATTAAATACAATAGGCAATCTTAATTATACATAATAGATAAGATAATGGTATAAGCTATATAGTCTAACATTTTTTTTAAAGGTCGTGATGATGATGAAAATATAAGAATGGAAATCGCTGAATTGGAAGGACATACTTATTATGTAGCTACGCAGTTTCATCCTGAGTATCTATCAAGGCCTTTAAAACCCTCACCGCCGTTCCTCGGTTTAATTTTAGCCAGTGTAGGCAAACTGAAATATTATGTAGCACGAGGGTGTAAATTTTCACCTCGCCAACAGAGCGATAATGAATCAGGTAATAATGAAATAAATAGAAAAAGATATATAAAAATAAAAATTTACATTAATTTATATTAAATTAATATAATTAGTATAATTATGCACACATACATATATATAAAATATATGATAATGTAAAAGCTAGACATAGTTTTAATTGCATGCAAATTCCTACAACTTATTTGTTATGTTGATTGTTACAGACGATGACTACATGTTGGAGAGAGTGTCAAAATTGCAATTGTCTAGTAATGCTAGTAGAAGTGGTAGTAATATGTCAGAACTCAATGATACTTTGTATTGAGTATAATTTATTATAGCAAATTTATCTTGTGTCATTCCATTTTTCTATAATCTGCTCTACATATCTTTCTCTAATCTTACATAATATATAATTAAAAATTGAAATATGATACACACATGAATGTGATAAGTATATTTGTACATATTAAGTTACTATGAAACCTCGTGTTTTTTTGTTATATACTATATATATATATATATATATATATATATATATATATATATATATATAAGCAGATTCTCATAAAAAATTTTATCGTTTTTATCATTTTAATACATCAAATTTTCTTATACCACATAGTAAAATTTATATGATTTTAATAACTTAGTGTTGTCAGAGTAAATCGTTTTTATGATATAATACATTATTCTAATTGAAAGTGCAGTATTCAAAGTACATTTTTTATATTAACAAGCTGGTTTTTTATACGTACAAAGTGTCCAGGATGAAAGAGAGAGAGTGTCCTGAAATATTATAATTTTATTATAATTTCATGTACATTAAATCGTATATAAGGTATGATGTATACCTAATACCAATTTTATTAAATATTATAAGTTTTATATTTTATAATAAATTATACGTTATGTTTGAACATAAAAATTTTTTGTGTGTTTGTATGTAGTGATAAAAAAAAATTAATGTTTCAGATAAAATGAAATATATGAATCTAGACTTTAAAAATTAAATTTTATTATATACAAGCGAAAATCAATCTTCCTAAAATCAATCTCTTTCTAAAAAGGTATGATTTGCTTCGTTTGTTATATAATGATTTAAATTATAGCAATAATTAATTCATCATAGTCTTGTTATTGACACAACATTAATGAAAAAAAATAATAAATAAAAATCCAATTTCTGAAAGATTGCAGTGTTTAAAATTTTAATTTGTATCTTTTTATTTATTATTATGTCCATTTGATATTTTACTCATATTTGAGCTTAAATTTTCAAATTTAAAGTTTTTATATGTTAAAAAAATTCTGTTATAGAAAGCAATGCAAATAAAGAAAAAATTCAAAAAAAAATTTTAAATATCTATATTTTTTTAAGAGAAATATTGTTATGTGTATGTACATAAAATATGTATATAAAAATTTACGATATCTACAATATCTTTTTTAATTTACAATATGTAGATATGAAACTAACTTATATTACATTTGATTTGTCAATTCTGGACATGCACATTCTATTGGTTAAAAATTTCATTCATACACATACCTTTCTTTATGACTGGAGAGTCTATGGCAAAACTATATAGCTTTTATGCTTTTACCTGTTTTACAAAGATATTCCCGCCAAATATTATTTTTCAGTCACTTTATGTTGACGGCTGTGTAACGTGTGTTTGACGATTTGATATATATTTTTAGTTTCTCAATTTTATTAGTAACAACAAAGAAAACGTTAACTTATATCAGTTATAATTATACCGAGTTCCTCGTAATATAAAAAGCATAATATAAAAACGGTTTCTGATTTCTGGCAAAAGCATATCGAAAACATGGTAAAGTATATACAAATGAATAAAATGAGTAACAATTATAGATGCAAATAAAACATCTTTATTGATCTTTGTTAAGAATATGTTATATATGTATTGAATATATTATATCTATAATTTATAAAAAGATGCTATATATAAATGTAATATATTATTTATGTTATTAGGTATATTATTATGCATATTATAGTATTGTTATGTATATATATATATATATATATATGCATAATAAATGTATTAAATAGCAATATCATATACTATATACTTTTGTAATTCAGAAAAATGAGATAATATTTAATTTTATATGCATTTATTAGAGTCAACAAAGTTCTCCTGTACATTCTGAACGGCACACTGAAGCAATGACTTCTCCTGCACCTAATATAGATGAACCATTTGAAGATGAATCTGAGTTATTTGGTGAAGATAATGATGCTAATAATGAGGAAGAGGAAGAAGGAGAGGAATTATTCGGAGATAATATGGAGGCGTAAGGATTTGACATTTTTAATATATTAGTTTTGATGTAACACATAGGAAAAGTAATAACTTATAATATATACCTAAACTAATACTTGATATTTAAAAAAAACTAAATATTAAAATATTACATATATATTTTATAGTGTAAAACAGAAAAAAAAAATTAGAATGCAACAATAATTATTGTTTTTCTTATGACAGGGATTATCGACCTATGTCAGCACTGGATAGATACGATCCCAATCTACTTGATGATTCAGAATACTCAGAATTGTCTCAGGGTGAACGTATAGCTGCAGAAACAGAAATGCGAAAAAGAGATCGTGTGGCTGGTATTATAAGAGATGATCGCGATCTGCTTTATGGTAACTTTTTATTTTTTATTCAAAGTAAAGGGCAAAGTATTAATTATAAATTATAAAGCTAAATCAATTCTAATATAGAACAATTTATAAAATCTAGAAAAACGTGCTTATAAAATTAAGGAATATTTTTTAAAACTAAACTTTTTTATGCTTCTAGATGAAAGTGATGAAGAAGATGTCCAAGCACGCAAACGACGAATAGCTGAAAAGGCTGCTGCTGGCATAATAGATGATGCAGAAGTAATAATCTTTCCATATTATGTATAAATGTTATATAATCATTTAATAATGTGTTCTTCTTTATTTCAGATGATTGAATCCATTGAAAACTTAGAGGATACTAAAGGACACTCAGTGAAGGAATGGGTGATGATGCTAGGACCACAAACAGAAATTTCGAATCGTTTTAAAAGCTTTCTTCGTAGTCATACAAATTCCAAGGGACAATATATGTATAAAGAACGTATTCGCCATATGTGTGAGAGCAATCAGGTATATCAAATCTTGCATATACATATAATTCTAATAAAAAGCTGTAATTTAAAATTTTTCTTAATTTTATTTTTAATTTATTTGTGATAAACTTTGGAATCATATAATAATTTTATTTTAATTGAGGATATTTTAGGATAAAAATGGTAATATTTTATATTTTTTTAATATAAAATTTTTTTTATTTTTGTAAAAGTGTAATAATTATTTTTATTTCATGACAAATCAAATCTACTTAACAGTGTTTTTATTTTATGAAGACTTTGTGTTTTTTTTTTTATTTTAATAGTCGAGTTTCATAGTGGAATTTCCCATTCTTGCCAGTAAGGAACATGTTTTGGCCTATTTTTTACCAGAGGCACCGTTTCAAATGCTCGAGATATTCGACGAAGTTGCAAAAGAATTGGTGCTGACAATTTTCCCTAGTTATGAGAGAGTCACATCAGAAATTCATGTGAGAATATCCGAATTGCCATTAATTGAAGAATTACGTACGTTCAGGTAAAGATGTATATTTGGTATTTATTTCAACTAATATTATTTTATTTATATGCAACAATACAAATAGTATATTAAAATAATGTTACTTTTACTTTGTTATAATAGAAAACTCCATTTGAATCAACTAGTTCGAACTCTTGGAGTTGTAACGGCGACCACGGGTGTCTTGCCGCAATTATCGGTGGTGAAATACGATTGTACGAAATGCGGTTACGTTCTCGGACCGTTTGTTCAAACCCAAAACACAGAAGTCAAACCGGGCTCATGTCCCGAGTGTCAAAGCATTGGTCCATTCATGGTAAATCAAAGTTCTATATTTTAAATTTATATTACCATTTTATTAAAATATATTATTCTTATTTGTGTGAATATAATTATAAATCTTTTAGATCAATATGGAGCAAACTATATATAGAAACTATCAAAAGATAACGGTACAAGAATCACCGGGTAGAATACCCGCTGGCAGAATACCGCGCAGCAAAGATTGCATTCTACTGTCTGACCTTTGTGATCGCTGTAAACCTGGAGATGAGATAGATGTTACCGCTATTTACACAAATAATTACGATGGTTCTTTGAATACTGAACAGGTAAAATTAAATTTTTAATTTATATTATAGGTAATTATATCTCATTGCTTTTCTTAGTATTTATTCTATCCTCTCTACAGCATCCATACATCTTGGAATAATAATCCTTTATAACTTTTATGAGAGGAAATTTTCTAATTTATTATGTTTCTATTTCTTAGGGTTTCCCGGTATTCTCCACAGTACTGTTAGCTAATCATTTATTCGTGAAAGATTCGAAAGAAATTGTAGATTCACTGACGGAAGAGGACATCTCGAGTATACTCGCTCTGAGTAAAGATCAGCGAATCGCGGATCGTATTGTCGCAAGTATGGCGCCTTCGATCTATGGACATGAGAATATTAAAAGAGCTTTAGCACTGACAATATTCGGTGGTGAACCAAAAAATCCTGGTACTTATTTTAAATTTCAATCATTTTATAAATCTAAAAATATGCTCTCTTATTGTTTATGTTGAATATTGCGATATGTAGGCAACAAGCACAAGGTTCGCGGTGACATAAACGTCCTATTGTGCGGCGATCCTGGCACTGCTAAATCGCAGTTTTTGAAATATGTGGAAAAAGTGGCACCTAGAGTAGTTTTCACGACAGGTCAGGGTGCCTCAGCGGTTGGTTTGACCGCTTATGTAAGAAGATCGCCTGTCAGTAAAGAATGGACCTTAGAAGCTGGGGCTTTGGTCCTTGCTGATCATGGAATATGTCTCATCGATGAGTTCGACAAAGTATTTATATAATTTATATATGGCTATAGTAATATATATGTATATTAGTGGCATATATGTATATTAAAAAAATATTGATAATGATAATATCATAAGTATCAAAGTAAATATTTTGATAATTAACATTTATAATTTTAATACAATATTAATGTAAATTATTGATTTATTTATTGATTAAATTATTGATATGTAGATATACTTAACACATTTTATATATATATATATATATATATATATATATATATATATATAATGTATAAAGTATAAAATTTAGATCACAGTTAGGAATAATTATTAAAGGCACATTGTAATTTCTATTTTTCTTAGATGAACGATCAAGATAGAACGTCTATCCATGAAGCTATGGAGCAGCAAAGTATTTCTATCTCAAAGGCTGGTATCGTTACATCTCTTCATGCCAGATGCGCAGTGATAGCAGCATCTAATCCTATCGGTGGTCGATACGATCCCAGTATGACCTTTGCAGAAAATGTATGCATTTGTAACATCTTTTAATTCTACTTTCTCATATAAAATCATGATTTGTAAAATTTTATGCAGGTGGATTTATCGGAACCAATTCTCTCGCGATTCGATGTGTTGTGTATAGTCAAAGATGAGATCGATCCTATGCAGGATCGTCATCTAGCCAAGTTTGTCGTTAACTCACACATTAAGCATCATCCGACAAGCACAGAGAGAACACAGACCGTAGAGTTGGATGCCATCACACAAAGTCTATGTATTCCACAAGACCTTCTCAAAAAGTATATCGTTTACGCAAAGCAGAATGTACATCCAAAACTGACTAATATTGATCAAGACAAAGTTGCTAAATTATATAGTCAATTGAGGCAGGAAAGTTTGGTGAGTCAGTAAAACAAAAATGCTACCTATATCTATTTATATATATATATATATATATATATATATATATATATATATATATATATATATATATATTCTTAAATAATCTTGAAAAATTGATTAAGGAAATGTATATTATACATAAACTCTATTTTTAAAAGTTAAGAAGTTTTATATGTTACATATATATTTTCGTTATTTACAGGCGACCGGAAGCTTGCCGATTACCGTACGTCATATAGAAAGTATTATTCGTATGGCAGAAGCTAGTGCCAAGATGCACTTAAGAGATCACGTTCAAGAAAGTGATATGAATCTCGCCATTAGAATAGTTCTCGATAGTTTTGTAGATACACAAAAGTATTCTGTTATGAAATCTATGCGTCAGGTATCTCTTTATTTTCTTTTTTTCATATGTAGTTTCAATCTGTACTTAATCTGAAAAAAGATCTAAATTTTTTTCTAATAAATATGTAAATTTTATTACAGACGTTCCAGAAATATCTGTCATATAAAAAAGATCATGGTGAACTCCTATATTACATATTACGTCAAATCACTTTAGACACTTTAGCATTTCAAAAAGCTTTACATGGCGGACGTATTACGACTGTCGAAATTTCAGAAAAGGATCTATTGGAACGGGTAATTAAAGGATTTAAGTTCAATTTGAAAATAACATTGAGTTAACAAGTATATAATAAACAGCAAGTTATTTCAACGGCTTGGCCTAAAAAGATTTTTATCTTATTTTATTTTTCATATCTAATTTATACATAAATCTTATGTCTCTTCATTATTTTTAACATCACAAATATATCAATAAAAATCTTTTTATTCAAATATTCAATTCTTATAATTTTCATTCACTTTTTCGCATTAATTGTTATATAAGAAAAAAGCTCATTTTAGTATATTTTACATCAATATTAATGATTTATGAGTTGCAGGCAAAACAAATTGACATACACAATTTGCATCCATTTTATGAAAGTGACATATTCAAGACAAATAATTTCGTTTATGAACCAAGGAGGAAAGTAATAATACAGACTCTGCCTGAAGGTATCGAAGATTGATCTGGAAACAGCGATGTTATATTTTTTCACATGAATATTTGAATTAAATATATATGTATAACAATTTTTTTTATCTTATGTGTAAAATTTTTATATTGCATTGAAATGCCTGATATAATAATGATTTGTTCCATGTCATTGTTCAACATTGTTACATAAGTATTGCGACATTTCATTAAATATAATAAATTATATTCATAACAAATCAAACTTTTTAGTTCTGTTATATTTAAGTATGCATGCAATAGTAGCAAAAATAATGCTTTATATTTAAATATCCACTCTATATAATAACTAGCAATAGATCTTCACAATTACATTCAATATCAAAATTTTTAAAAGTTTTATGAAAATAACATGATTAATGCAATGCAAGAAAATTTATGCTTTATATCTTGTGATGAAAAAAATCTTATAATAAGCTATATATGTATCAGTATACATATTTCATATCTATACCTATGTAATAAAATTGTGTATATCACTATACATATATAAAAATTGAATTTACAGAAGTGTCACAAATAATTTTAACGTAATAGTTAAGCACTCAAAAAATGAACTTACTTGAAAAAAGATCTTACATTAACTAAGTATATTTTATATACAGATTAACTTGTGAGAAAAAATACTTAATTTTGCAAATCACATATGTGTACTTATACTGCAGATAAAACAAATTTCTCAAGTTCTCTTACATGTTCTATATTTTTTGTTTTAGTTTTTACCTTTTTTTCATCAAAATTGTTTGGTGGCAAAATAATTTTGCATAGAACAATAATTATCATATAAAAAAACATGATAAAGTAATCAGAAGGGACTTTCTTCTTGGCTTTATTGTCTGATCTATGTTATTTTTTATAGGAGTTGTAACTGCTACTACTAGTACTGCTGCTACTACTGCTACTACTACTACTACTACTACTAGATACACTGTCGCTAGAGTCCGATTCGCTATCTGATGATGAACTGCTGCTACTATTTTCACTACTACTAGAATCTTCACTGCTAGAAGAACTCGTGTCGCTCGAACTGCTGGATTCTTCTTTCCTCATTTTCTTTCTAACATGCTTCTTTTTTGTTTCTTTATTTTGCACCTGACTAAAAATACAATATATTTAAAATCTGTTAAACTTATTCAAGTATAGATAATGTAGATAATATTTCATCTCTCATATCAAGATCAAGTGTTTGACATTTTTAATATTGTATATATTTTATTTATTGCACATTTTCTTCTAAGCATACATTAAAAAAAAGAAAGTAGAAACATTATTATCTAACTTGATGAATAATATTCTTGACACAAAAATATTTTTTCCTGTTTCTTTAAAAGCTGGAAAAATCGTTATCTTTTCAAATATTTTAAAAAGCATGATATGTCAAGGGAAATATTATGTATATGTAATGAAAAGAACTAGATAACATACATATTGTCATCCTGTTGCTGTTGCAAGGCCTTCTTTAATTGCGATGTGCGAGAGGATCTATGCAAATATTTCCTTTTGCCTTTACATTCGTAACTCCAGTGTCCCATTTCCAGACACTTCTGACAACGAATTCCTTGCGGAAATGGGTCCCTGTAAATTTGAAGAAAAATCAAAAGAATTGCAAGCGTTAGTTATATTGTCGCTCTTATATCGTAATGTTTTACTTTCGCATTACAAATTGCATACTTACGTTTTTTTCATCAACTTTATACCATTCGAACTCATGATTAGTTTATCAGTTTATCATAACCAAAGAGATTTCAAAATGAACGATTGCACGATCACGTTTCTGTATCTCGTATTCTAAACTTTTGTTTATATATCGAGGAATCTTTCATTTGCAAGTGTTCGCCAAGTAGTAGTTTCTAATGCGCGTTAGGATTATGAGAACTTTTCATTTGTCGATATGCGTGTTCATTGGTCGGCAATCTTATCCAATGACATTTCACAAAAATTACACTGACGATGATCTATATTCTATGTTCTATGTTTTCAAACTTCGATATCTAGAAGTATAATAATTTGAATTTTAAATTAAAATATTGCAAGCTAATTAAAATTTGTGTGCAAAGTGCAAATATCTTACATTGATATTTTTATATAGCAAATAACAAAGATGATTAATTCAGAGAATATTGTTTTCACAAACAACGCTACTTCAAAAAATGCTATTTCAAAGTCTATTTTGATGACATATGAATATAAAAGCGTAGAATTAAGGATTATAAAAGATACAATAAGTATGTATCAGAATAGTTTTATGGAAAAGGAAAAAGTGTTAAAAGAAGAAAAACAAAAGCTGGTATTTGTATACAATTGATCGAGAAAAACTTGTTTATACATAATATTCACTTGGCAGAATATGTGAAAAAAATTTTTTTTATTTTAATTTGTTTTAACTCTTTTGCTCTCCTAATATCATGAATTTAATCGCGAAAATTTTATCTGCAAATCGCTTTTTTTAATAATTTACTTTTTGCTTTAGCTTTTTTATCTTTTGCTGAAATATCTTCTTCTATAATAAAATTTTATGATTTTTCGAGAATATTAAAAAATCTGGATTATTACAGATGTAAATTACATTTTATTAGTGAATTGATGGAGAAAATTTTCTTGTGGATTCAGCCAGTGAATATCAAACGAATTCTGATGATAAGATTATAAAGCAATAAAAAAATAAATCAAATATAGGATTATAGTTTTCCATTATTATTAAATGCACTTTTCTTGTGTCTACTGATTCAAAATTTTTCGGGTGATTTAATTATATAATTATAATTGATCATTTTAAAATATACTAACCATGATATATAACGGAATTGTTAAATCACATATTTCAAAATGTTAATGTTTTTATTAATTTAGAAAGAATTAAATTATCAAATGTGGTCAGTAGAAGATTCATATTGCGAACAAATATGGCAATTCTCCCACGAACATAATTTCTCTGATATCTTCAAATGTTACCCCTTTGTTAAAAAAACTGATCATTGCGCAAAGCAAAGAAACAATGATAAAGACGGTATGACTGATGCATTAAAGATTAATAATCAAAATTTAAAAGATTAGATTTTTTTATTAAAGAAAAAATAATTCTATTAGATGTCGAAAAAAGCTCAGAATTGATTGATCTTATAAATGAAATTGATACGATCAGAGCGGAAATATTTAGCTTAAATCGTGAAAAAAATGTTAAACAAGAAATGGAGAGTATCTTAATGATCTTAAAAAAATTACAATTAATTGCTGATGAGATTACAGAATTATTGAGGTGCTTTTACAACATTTTAATATTTCATTCTAATCAATATTCTGTAATAAATATAATAATTTTGCAAAATTTTTTTTTTATTTTAGACTAATAAGTCCTTTAGAATCTTCGTGCGAATTCGCGGCGATATCAATACCAATACATGACGAAGTAATTTTTGATAGTGTAAATAAAATCAAACGACATATGAATGATACAGGTCACGGAAGTATATACAATTTTAGTATAATTTTGGCGCGATAATACAATATATTAAATTTATTATAATAAATTGATACAATATTTCTTCTTGCTATATTAATTTTCAATACTATACTATTGATTTTTATAATATCATCGGTTATTTTTGCAATCGTTCCGCAGATTCAATAAACAAGAAAACATGTAGTAATCAAAAGGAAAAATTATCAGTAAAAAATAAATCGTGCTTGAAAAAAAACATATCGAATTTTATGCCTACTAAAAAAATAACAATTATATCTCCTAATAAAATATATCCTCAATTATCTCTTGAGAGAAATATCGTGAAAACTGCGGAAAGAACGATAATGAATGTATCTACAGAAGTATGTATAAAGTTTTATTTCCCTTTTTTGTTAATTATTTTATGTATCCTGTAATAATAATAAAACATTCTAATAATGATTACAGTTCAAATGCAGCGAGGAATATAAAAATTTTACTCCAAAGAAGCGCAGTGAAATTTCTATTAAATTTGAACAGCATCGTCGACATATAATTGATAATTATTAATTATATATTTTTTAATTATATATTTTTCACATATATAAATTCAAATATTAAAAATAATTAAAGTTTTTCATTATGAATTATATAGATTCATTAATTAAGCAATAATATAAAATATATTTTTAACTATTACTTTGAATATCATGTTTTACATTATATAAGAATAAATTTTAATAATAATTTAATCTTTTAAAATCAAAAATCAAAAGGTAGTCGTGCAAAAAGAAGCAAAGAAATATGAATTTCGGGAAAATATTTCATAATATATTTGTATATTTAGAAATATTTATACAGCGTCTCGTATAGTTACGTAATGTACACTGAATTACATTTAATATTACATTCTTGGAATTATTTTACACATAACACAATATTTTGTGTGTTGCTCAATATACTATTCGATAAATGTTTATTATTATCTCAGAATAGTGTATTGTGCGTTTGCAATTGTGTTACGTAAATTTATCTTGCAAACCACGGGGACTATGTGCCGTCTATCGATTTGTGTATTCTGCTTTACTTTTTTTTTAGAAACTGTTTAACAGTTTATCACAACAGATTGTATTGTATCACCAATTTTGTGGCAACTTACATGTGAATGGCTCCATGGATTTTCCATACGTGAAGACTTTCATTACAATATCTAGTTAACTAATTTGTTAAACGATCGCCACGTGTCATTTAAATAATCCTGTAACATTTATCTAATTAATAAAAATAATTCTTTCAAATTGCAGCCTTCGTATGTAGGTATAATATCTGTTACGACTAATTTTTCCAGAGTTCACCATTAATTTTTCATTAAATTTAAAATGCAATCCAAGATTTTAAAAACCTGGATATTCTCCCTTTCGTTAAACTTAATTATTTTGATTTTTTTAATTTTAATGTTCTAAGATCGTGTAATTTTTAACATCTTATCTTGCAAAACAATAAACAGACTAATAATCAAAATATTTAAAATAATAAAATTGTAAAAGTATTAATAATATAAATCCTTGACATTCTAAATGACATATAAAATACGAGCGCATAGATATAGTTAAAAAAAGAAATATTATATATAGATGTATAAAACTTTATACTAGTACTAAAATCCAGACTTCTACAAAATATAATGCATATAATGCATTTTGTTCCTTACATAACATTACATATAACACTAGGTAAATTATATTTATATATATGATACCTCTTTAAAATAAATCTCTCTCTCTTTTCTAATACCGATAAACCGCTGACGTTTTTCGACGTCGATAAGACGTATTTTACTATTAATAGTTTCTGTAAGTGGGAGCCCATGGCGACCGTTACGCTGCAACCTTTATCCTATATAATACAATGAAAGGAATTTTCACTTTCAGATTTAAAATATTCAACATATTCATTAATCAGTAAGAACCTTTGCAACGTATTTCTGTCGTATGTTGTGCATATTGTTGAATTTACTAATTAATTGTTACAATATATTCTATTCTCATTCGTAAAAGATTATAAAATAATAATCTATGCAAACAATGCAAAAACAAGAACGCTTGCCAATTATTTTTAACTCCAACAATGTTAAAATCATCAATATAATCATATATACAATCTAATAGACAAAATCTATAAATTAATTTATTTTACATGCGACGCTATGTGCAATCATGACAATTCCTCAGTAACAAAGATTCTTACCGACTTTAAAACAAGAAGCGAAAGAGACAAATTTTACATAATATTTGCAAGGTGAGAGTATACACGAGTATATACTCTGCTATCTCTGTAAAACATAGATACTGACATAGACACAAATAGATACATAGGAAGTATTCATATACTCATATTGAAGCGAGATTCGTAACGTAATACACATTAAACTTTAGTATAGGAAGAAAAAATATTTTGAATGGGGAATTTGCTAAGTTCCATTTTCTAATTTAAATCCGAATGTCTTTGTCCACGCGATTTACAATTCGCGCAGATAAATAGATAATACAAAGAGAATGTGTAGATAATTAATAAATTGAAACACGTTTAATGTGTAACCATAGAATTATACTAAACCATAAATTACAACAGCAATATCAAACACTATAACATTAGAGATCGAAGAAAAATTAGGGAATGACACTTATAATTGCAAAATTGATCAACATCGAAGAAAATATATGCATAGTTACAATTACTGCATAATGAAAAATAGGAACATAACATTTTTGTCATAAATAAAAATATAAAAAAAAACCCGTCAGAATGATTGAAATAATTTTAGCATTTGAATAAAGATTTTATCGCTACAATCACGATAATTGTAGTTTTTTAACAAGATACATCTATATCATTTATAAAACAATAAATTACTCTGATATGGAAAAAAGCTTCCCTTTTTTTCACAGAACAATCTCAACTGTGGTATAGGCTTTTACAATACCAGACATTAATAAATTATTAAAACACATTAATAATTAATATGTCAGTGCAATTATTAAACAATCTAGCATTTGCAAACAGTGCAAAGCGACATATGTAATAATCTATTCTGAAATTTCACAGATCACTTTGGAGAATATATTCTTTCTATTAGAAGAAAGTATTAGAGAAATCTGTCACTTTTGGATTTATAATTAAACACGTCTGCAAAAATAATTATTATGACACATAATTTAAAGATTACTACATAGAATACAATTACATTCGCATATTTAACGTTAAATGAGTTTATCTGATTCTCAGAATAAGCAGTAATTTATATATAGTTTTCATTAAATTATCATCTTATTATCCATAGAAAAATCAAAATCTAAATTATCGGAATCCAAACCCTTGCAATACTTGTTGTATCGTAATTGAATTATTTAATTAAATTAGCCACACATCATGTTAAATGCACAATAACAATATAGAGACCCAATATTTAAGTAAATCATAATAAGACATTAAAAACGATAAGAATAAATCAACTAATTGCATTCGTAAATTATATGATACAACTTAAACATATGTACGTGTGTGTGTAGACTACACTATTTAACATATATAGAGATATACAGTCTAATAACATATACACAAGCGAGAAGATTATTAAGGATGAAAAAATTGATAAGATATAAAGATTCTAAAAAAAAAAAAAAAAACTCAAAACCTATAGATTTATAGGCACATTATTAAATGCGAGCCTGTTTATATATAGATATAATAATACTTATCTCATAATTATAATAATATGTAACGCGCATATAGATGTATGTTATATATATAATACATGTAATTTTACAAATACATTGGCACTATTTCTTTGTGCAGAGTTGAGAGCAGAATAACAACATTGATATGAAAGAGAAATCAAATGTAGCAAGCAAAATCGATCGATTTTGTGGAACTTAGCAAAATATAATCTCAAGAAAATGCTGAATATATGTCGCCTTCTCCGTTTCTTCTTTTACGTTTACATTTGGCAGCGCAATCTTCTTTAATCTAATGAAAGCACTCCAACAGTCAGAAAGCGTCAGGAATGTCTTGATTTCCGACTTACAATTAGACATTTTCGAATTGTATCATGTCCAGACATTCATGCATCGTGATTGGTTCTGAGACAAACACTATTGATTCTGAGACAAAATTGGCAATTTTTTCACAAATTTAATAGCGGTCTAATTCATTAAGATAAAATATAAAATTAATAGAATATAACAGAACTTTTTAATTTCTCCCATTTGGTAATATAATATATTTAATTCTTTTCATAATCATTATTATGCATGAATAACTAAAACATAATTATTATGCATCAATAACTAAACACGATATGTCTGCCTCAAAAATGCCAAACTTGGAAATCATTCCTGACGCCGCGGCTATACAATGGCTTCATTGCTTTAATTGTCGCACGAGATACATATCATTACGTAAATGAAACAGAGAAAGATCCGCGCGTCGTTTCTTTTCATGTTCTTCGTTCACTTTGTTGTTTCGTAAATTTTCTTAAACTGTAATGTACAGTCTCTAATATACATTTTACACATTCGAGTGATTTTCTCCTTTCGTATATTCATCTATGTTTATTTAAACAAAGATGCTGATTATACTGTAAAATTTTGTGCTATTTTACATATAATAATTGCACATGGAGTTCACCTTATAATTGCTCCATCATCACGATCTCAATAAAATATATAATTGTCGCTAATTATTGCAAATTATATAATAAAAGTAAATCTAAAAACTTTGATGCGATATTGTACACATTCTGTTGCTTTATATGTATAAAGATTATTTTTCTCCTTCTTTATATAATTCTTACTTTCACAGGCGTATTAGAGTGTATTCTTCATTTCTCTGCTTAAATTTATTATAAATACGATTCATAAAAAGTACGCGGCATAAATAAAAATTGCTAATATTTTCATCATTCGAACTGTTGAATTAGATAAATATAGCTATAATTTTTTATGTTTCAGAAGAGTATGGCTTCCCGTAAAAGGATCTTAGTGTATTTTGTACCTCACAAGGTAACATACACATCGATGAAAAAAAATGAGAAAAAATATACGCGTATATAACATCAGAATGTATGTATGGAAACTTATGTGTACTGACGTTCGTTTTGTGTGCACGTATATCCACAATTTTTCAATTTAATATTTTAATAAAATATTTCTTTTTCTTGCTTACAATATATACGAAGTACGTTTCAACCTTTTAGTACAACAAACAATGTCATCGTTGATGTTGATTCTTAATACATCTTCTTTTATCATTTCTAAATTAAAAATTTTGTCTCACTTGTTTGTACTTATGTAGTAGATAGGACGTTTATATTGTATTCTTTCACATGATACGCTGTTGCACAATTTTCTTATATATATATATATATATATATATATATATATATATATATATAATTTTGTATATATATATGTATAATTGTTATAATTACAATTTTAAAAAATTTGAAGTTACTTAATTGACGATTTTTGCCAACAAATAAAATGCAAACTCTATTAAGCTAGATTTTATTAAGCTATAAAAATAATAGCAATATTTAAATAATTCTTACAATACTTATATTGTTATGTTTTATAAAATGCTTTTTTTCTATCATAATCAACATAAGATTTAATCAACATAATAAGATATTTACAATTGTTTTAATTATAAGCAATATTTAAAAAATAGAAGTTTGCATATATTTTTCAAGGATTGAAATCATAAAAAAATTGCATCATGTTTTTAGCACAAACTTAACAAACTAATATAATTAGAATTCTCATGTTTCATGCATATAAAGAAAATAAACAACTTGTGTTGTAAAAGCATACTGTGAATAGCCCATATATAATTTCTTTAGAAACTATTCATTCAAATATACATATACATCAAATTATATCTTCCCATAAAACACATAAACATAACATGACAAATTAAAAAAATGATACCAATATATATAGTTTATCTTTTTGAATTTATATTAATAAAGCTATGTGATATTTAAAGTATCTTGTTAGAATTGCACAAGAACACTATTCTATATATATATATATTTCTCTCCCCCATATTTGCAAGAAAAATATTCTATTCAGCACCAATTTTACATTACACTTAATTCGTTTTTTGCACTTGAAAAGAAATATCCTTTTGACACTGAAGAAACAAAGCAATCTAATTCGTTTTATACAGTGTATCTTAATGTTTACTTTATTTCTCCCTAAAGTGAGATCATTAGAGTGAGAATTTAAGTCGACAGATATTCATATTATAAATATATCTTTTCTCTCCTTCAAATGATTTTTTCCATGGTATATTGCTTCTCTCTCTTTCATGATTAAGAATCGACATCAACGCATGACTCAGCAGCGCGTGAAGGCACGCGACTTTAATTAATCTGTTACATGGACCGATAAGGTCCCTGCATCTTAAGAAATTGAATCACCAGCGACGGTCCACCGGCCACTATCTCCGCCGGTATCTGTGACAATGGACAATTCTCAATTGACATAATACTGAGATTCGTGCACAATGCCAGCTCAAATGGTAGATTGTGCAGATTTGCGTTGTCGTTGATGTAGAGCGACTCCAGGTTTTCCAGGGTACCAATCTCCTCTGGTAGATAATTTAAATTGTTTTCCCCCACACTAAGATACGTGAGATTCGTCAGGTGGCCGATTGCGCGCGGCAACGAGACGATTTGATTCGACTGCAGAATCAACTTCTGCAGCTCGCGCAGGAAACCGATCTCGTTTGGCAACGAGTCGATCCGATTTTCCTCCAGATCCAGCACCCGCAACTTACGCAGATTCGCTATAGTGGCCGGAATACGTTTCAGCAGATTATTGGAGAGTATCAGTATCTCCAGACTCTTCAGGTACTGTATATCGTCCGGGATCTTCATTAGCTGATTCGTACCGAGGTTCAGCTCGACCATGTTCACCCATGTGCCAATGTCTAATGGTAAAGCGGTCAGCTGATTCTCTTTCATATTTAGCTTCGTGAGGTTCTTGGCTCGCGAGAAGATACCGTAGGGTATCTTGTCGATCTGATTATGTTCCAGATTGATAGAATAGACATTTGTGAATTGGGACGGTCCGCCTGACGGATATGCGGTAAAGTTATTCCTGGACAATGTGATCGTCGTCAAATCCGATAGGCTGGACAGCAGACCATCTGGCAGTTGTGACACCTGATTGCCCTCCACGCTGAATTCATCCATCATCTTGCAGTTCGCCAATGACTTTGGAATGCTCGACAATCTATTGTATCGAAGACCCAATCTCGTCAGAGACACTAGATTGCCGATTGTGTCCGGTATGTCCAGGAGCTCGTTGTGCTGTAGATCTAATGTGGATAACTGCACGCACTTGCCAATCTCCTCGGGCAGGTGCTCCAGATGATTATGCGAAACGTCAAACGTAATAAGATTGACAAGTTCACCAACACCCGCGGGTAGTTCCTTGATTTTATTCTCTCGCAAGCTCAACATAGTAAGATTTGTCAAATTTCGTATGTTATCGCTGACATATTTAACTCGATTAAAGCGCAGGAACAATGTGGTGAGCGACGTGAGTTTATACACCACGTCTGGTATTTCGTTTAATTTATTATGCCTAAGATCCAGAACCCGCAGCGATTTAAGATTCTCAAGAGTGTTGGGCAGGCTGGTGAGCGAATTTTCGCTCAGCGCCAGGGTCTCGAGATTTGCCAGGTAACCGATCTCAGGCGGCAGAGTTACCAGTTTGTTGCCGTAGATGTAGAACTCCCTCAGATGCGTCAACTCCCTCACGGAACTGGGCAGATTCGTGATGCTGGCCTTGCTGAGATCTAACCGCTTCACGCATTCGTCCCGGCAACGGATAAACTCCTTGGCCACGTCCAATTCCGCCTGGATCGGTTTACTCTTCTTTGTCGTAGGTTTCGGTTTATTCGACTCCGGATGCTTGACCATGACGGTCTTCTTGGTGTCGGTTTGGCCGCCACCGCCGCTGATGGACGTCGTTGACAGCTTCTTCTCCTTATTACTCGCATGCTCCTTATTGTCGCGCAGCACCTCCATATCCTCGGGCATGTCGCCACCGGCCGTGCAGGTGGTCAGCCCGCAGCCCTCCAGGTACTCGGGTATATCCTGCTCCTTCATGTAAAAACTCGGTAGACTGTCGTCCCCGAGACTCGTCGCGCGATCGCGCTTCGCGTTCGACAGACAAACCGTCGATATGTTACCCACGCCCGTCCAGTATTTGCACGACTTTTTCATAACCTAGTGCCCGCCCTCCCTCACGTTCCCCGCCCCGCGTCAAGACGACGTGTACGAGCACGTACGAGAGAGAAAGGCGAGGTTCGCACAATCGCACGCATGTACGATGTACGCCCGTTCGCCGATTAATGAGATCCCGTACCGAAAATTTGCGTGACCGTGCCCTTTACTGCGACATCATATCGCGCGTCCGCATAAAATTAACACTCGACCATGACTATTGATATTATCGATGTACGCTTGAGGTCAGAAATGCCTTCGAATTTCCAAACTGAATTTGCACACGTATCGAAGTACATCCGACGCGCGTGTTTCGTCTCTAAATATTCATGCATTATGACTGTTGGTGATTCGATAAAAGATAACGGGCTTATTCAGCGGATTCAACAGTTGGGTAGCAATTGAATGTGATTGGTTCTTAGTTTTAGAACCAACAAATCGACATCCAATGTTAACAAGACAATATTCAATTGAGATCACTGCGCCCAATGTCATCTCAAAGCAACGGAAAAAATGTGATGACTGACATTTAATATTAAATAAGTCGTATGTCATTTTCACGCGCCACAGTCATAGGCCGATATTCAGTCGATAATTCCAAAAATAATCGACTATGATTGGTCAATTTGTTTATGACCATCGACTTATGGCATACGACTTATTATAGAACGAGCCGTAGGGACAAACACGCGTGTGTCGGATACTCCAAGCTATGTTGGACTCAAAAGCGGCTATCTTCAAGTGAGAAAACATTAATGACGTCGAGTGTACATATATTCGCCCAGATGGCGCTTAAAACATTATTCCAATACGAGAGTTAGCTATCTATTTTCTTATATTTCTTACTCACTGGACGCGACAATATTTGCGGCGCGGCAAAAAATAACGTAAAATAATCAATCAATTTTTTGCTCTTATGAAAAATTGATCGGATACCGCCTTTTGCCGCTTGTCATCTTCTCAAGAATCATTACTCATTGGTTTTTAATGATATCTCGTCTCGATGATAAAAGACAATAGTGTTATATACAAAACAAGAAAGAGAAAATAGTTATATAAAAGTTATATATAGATATACATATACATATACATATCTTTTTTTATTAGTGTCAATAAGAGATATACAAATATTTTAATGTAAAATCGCTTAGAGATACGCAAATCTTAAGATGTTAAGATAATGTATAATATTGTATTGCGCTCCCAATTCTTCCAATAAACTTATAATTATACATAATTATACAATAAATAATTATACAATAAATTTATAATTATGACTAATAAATGCAAGACGACCAAATAATACTTTTATAGCGTGGCAGTAAAAATATATATCCTTTTTCTGACATAGAAATATATGTCAAAAAATAATCAAATGCGCAAAATAATTATTAGACACATACGCTAATATAAAAGAGAGATTAGTTTTACATTAAAAAGTTTTTTAAACTTAGTCCCTTTCCCCTTCCCCTCCCCACACACAACAAGTATTATCAATTCTTGTAATGTTATATCTAATTACTGATTATAATATTTATTTCTTTAATGTTATTTTTAAAGATATTTTTTCCATATTTGTCAAAATTATTACATTTATACTTTATATATATATATATATATATATATATATATATATATTTATTTATTTATTTATTCAATAACATGCCATTATCATATTCACTATCAAATATTTATAACATTAGCATTGCATTATTAATAGCGTTGTCAATTGTAAGTTGTAGCGAAATACATCCAGCACTAAATGATGATGTATATGATAAAAGAAAAAAAATAAACATTCATGTTTGTGCTTGGTGCTAGATCAGACTGATGTGCTTTGTTGCTTTCAATAAAACATTAATTAAGAACTTGCTTCCTCTTCATTGAGCGATATCAAGAAGTAAGATATACGAATCTTAAGCTGCATGCTATAGATGCATCTTCTGCCGAAGTACATCATTCTTCTACTGAAGTACATTATACAATTATTGTTGATTTTAATATCGCGTGATCGCGATATTAAAACGTACACAAAAAACATCGACAGCAGAAGAAAAACTTTTACGTTTCGCGTGAAACAAGAGGTGTTCCTCTTTTCTCTCTGATCTTTTTTTATATGATGCGACATGTTTTTTTCAGCGTTTGTTTGATTAAATAAATCAGAATATTGAGAAAAGATCAGAAATAATAATATTTTTTCAACATCGCAGATTATGCAATGGAGTGATGAAATTCGTATCCAGTGTGAATCAGTTTATATTTGCACTCCAGTTTCTATGACGTGTTACTTACTGCAAGCGAATGTCCCCATTATATACGACTCATCTTTTTAAGTGATATGTCAATAACTTCATTTGCACAGCGGACGATACCCCTTGTGGCTCATTTTTCCTGCTTAGGAATATTTTCATCATATATATATATATATATATATATATATATATATATATATATATATATGATGAAATATATATATATATATATATATATATATATATATATATTAATTTACGTTTTCTAATAAACTTTATAATTATATCATACAATTATACAATTATATCATATCAGTTTATTACTCTTGTGCATATACATATACGTATTCTGATGCCTGCATTTCTAAATTACTTTCATACTTTTTAGCCGAACTATCGAAGATATGAAGAAGACCGACACCTTTGGCGCTTTTATTTTCTTTTGGCGATACTTGTATACTCATTATATTATATTAATTTAAATTAAAATATCTAATTTTTTTATTAAATTATAAATTATATATTTATTTTTGCGATTCTTATTTCTTATAATTGTTATTTTGATATATCATATTATAAAATAGCGATAAATCTCTTTAATTTTTATTCGCACAATACAACATGTTACAAACACTTTTTAGCGTTTCTGTATTTGATTGAATAATTAATGTTGAAGTTAAAGTAAAGATTTGTCCTATAGTATATAATTTAATTTCAAAATCGTAATAATTTGATATCGAATTAAATTATTAATAGCAACTATATTACGAAAATTTTATAATAATAATTATTCATAAAAATTCATAAAGTTAGAAATTTTGATTCTACAGAGCAAATCTTTTCTTTAACTCACAAATTAATTATTAATTTTATACGTATTTTAAAAGGCTAAAAATGCTTATGTCAAATTCATGAATTTTGAGATGTATTAGATTTATGACTTTTATATTTCCAAAATATTGATTTCTGATGTTTTGCTACTTGAAAAGTGATTAGATAAATAATTACATTGGATTTAACTTAATCTCACTTATTAATATTTATACATACTAATATTGACATATTAATGTAATTAATAATACAATTAAAAATATAAACAATTTCCAAGGAAAAGAATCATAATAATAGGCGTAAGTGATTAAAACGATAATGCATCAAGAATTCATGGAAATCCCTTTCAAAAGAAAAAGGAGAAATATTAGATATTAAATAGACTACTTACGTCACAGGGAATATAAACTTCATTGGAGGAAAGTCTTTCCTCCCCTCAATGAATGAAAAACTTCCAGTGTTGAACAAAAGATACGTTACCAAGTAGATTATACTCGGAAACATTTCAAATGGAACTTACCAAAAAATCATGAAGATGATGCTCGATTCTATCCTTTGAGTGTGACGTAGACCGAAGACGGGGGCTTCCGATCTTCGAACGTAGAATTTACTACAATGAAGAGGAAGTACGTATGATTTCAGTTGCTGACGTGATTTCAAGTTGATGTATCATCAACGACCAATCAGCATGGATAAAGTTGCATGAAGAGGATATCCATGAAGTATTATCTCTTTCGAATGTGATCCCTTGAAATAAGAGATGAAGAGGAACTATTCTTATTTATTTTTCCATTCTTTTTTCCTTTCGATTTTGATTTCGCTCATCATCGTTTAACGATATAAAGTCCAATTATTTAGTATTATTATAACGTACGATAAGATTGAAATGCACATTTGCATGCAAATTTGATCATGATATAAGGTGATAAAGTCAAAACATATTTTAGTAACAAATAAAAAAGGGTTCAATGGAAATATACAAAGCATTACAGTGTGCATTACTCGATTATCTTTTTTTTCTATCTATCTCATATGTTCTGCTTGATTAATATCACAGTGACATTACGTCATGTCACGTGATTAATATCTCGTGACGTCATAGTGAATTAATATAAATTAAACTAAATGGAACTCTTACAATGATTAATGTAACAACGAAAAACAAAACATAATCGCTAATAAATAAATAGTGGCAAACGTATATATGTAAAATCAAATAAAAAAATATTTATACAGGAAAGTACATTTTATATAATTTACATACGGGATGTCCAGAGTCAATGGCACCCATTGTATGCAGATAAAACAGATGAAATCAAGAAGAAATGTCCTTTACCATTTTCGTAATAATTATTGAGAAATTAATTTTAAAAAATTGACTAATTTGCGTGAATATAAGCGTGCAAAGGAAAAAACGACCCAGAGACAATCCTTAAAGTTTACGGTTCGCTAGGAGCGCGACGAAGTTTTTGGAAAAAGCGTTCTACAAATGACAATGGTTACGTATATGAGCGATACATAACGATGGATTCTCGCATCCACACATCAATGGGTTGTCCCTTTATTGCGCGCTTATACTCACGCGAATTGGTCGATCTTTTTTTAATCAATTCCTCAATAATTATTACGAAAATCGCAAAGTGGTAAAGGATTTTTCTTTTCGGTTTCACCTATTCTATCTGTACACGACAGTTGTGCGATTGATTTTGGACATTTTGTATTATTCAATATTAGTAATGTACATTTAACTATTGTAATGTACATTTAAATTTATCTTATTAAAAAATCATTAATATTTGATATTTTTTAATATACAATCAATAGTATTTTTAGAGATTAAATATAGAACATAAATCCTATTTTTGAAAATGCTTTCTTTGGTATAAGATAAATGTTTAATATTAAGTGTAATGAGAGATACAAGCTGAGAATTTTTGAAATTTTAATGTTAAAAATTATTAGCACATGAAAAGATAAATTTTGAGTCTTTCAAAATGTCAGATATATATGAAAATTATATCATTAAAAAAAAGGAGAGAAAGTTTAATATAAAATTATTGAAAAGACTTCAAGTAAACCGAGAATAATCTGTATTTTTCGAAAACACTTTTTGAATTTGGAAACATATATAAGAGAGAAAAAAAAGAGAAAATATTTTGACTTTATATCATTCAAAAAAGACATTTTTAAACATTTCTTTAATCATACAAAGATTTTTCTTATGGAAAAATACATTTAACTTAAATGATTAAATATTCAAATTTAAGTGTTAATCTAACAATAATTAAGTATATTTTTCCATAAGAAATTTGAAGATGGACCGAAAGAAAGCATGCGTAATTCTCCCAATCTTCCCTCATACCCGTTTACGTCAGAGAAAAGCGCATCTGAATCAGGATGATGATAATGGCGATAGGATTGCTGGGGATCCCCTACTATATAAGAAGCTTTAGGCTCTGCAAAATTTCAGTGCAGGTTCATGATTGAAGAGACTACCATAACAAGTACTTCAATTCATTCGAAAAGAGTATAAAATATTTACGTTACGATAGTTACGTGTAGCAGCAGTGAATTTTCACGCAAACATTTTTCTTATCAAAGGGTGAGTAAAATGAAAAAATTTATTTATTCCGTATGTAAATTTATCTCAATATAATTCGAGATTAATTTAAATTAATTAAAAATTAAAAATCTTGACACTTTTTGACATTTACCTTATCAATTAATCAAGTGTAAAAAGTAGATAATTATTATCAATTGTCCATAGCAATAAAATTCTTTCATAGTTTTTTTACAGTGCTCTCTAAATCGATTGGTTAAATTGTGCATTTGACTTTTTCGAACATTTAATTTTTATTATTAGAATATGTAAACGCTAATCGCAGCAATTATCAACTTAGATTTAAAAATTTTAAATTAAAAATTTTTTATTATATTAAAATCTTTTCCTGACATTTTAAAAATGAGTTTTATCAAATAGACCTGGCATCGATAAACATCTTATGCACACTTGAAGTAGATTTTCGCAATAGGTAATTAATTTTGAACTGAGATTTTGTAACAAATGAGATAATCTAATTCAATCATTTTTTAAAGAAAATATAAATTAATTGAGAAATTTATAAGAAAACAAAGAAACAAAATGATATACTAAATTTGCTATGTTCATACGTATGTTTTAATATTGTCGCCCAAAAGTATTTGATAATAAAAAAATTAATTAAAACTTTATAAATGAAAAACGATCCGTTAAATTTTTGTTATTTGTATATTTATTTAAAAATAAATTTTTTTTAAAAATTATATCTGGTTGCACATGTTTGTGCAACATTGAAATGAGAGATGTTTCTTATATCAGGTTAGGTGGACTGGTGTTGCTTCCTTTTGCAGAAAGAATTCTGCTTCTGATTTCTCTTAAATTTTTGGGAATTTTCTTCTCTTTTCAATATTCAATCTCTTTTCTGCCTTTGCAGATAAAGCATTATGAAACCGGTTAATGTTCGATAAAAATATTTAAATAATATTATATTGCAGTAAAATATCTGTTATTATTATTCTTTTTCACAATAAAAAATCTCTTTTAGCGTGTTTCTTTTTTTAAATGAAATAGTTTTTACAATTAAATAGGAAAACTGGCAAATAAAAATCAAGGCGCGAGTATTGGTGTGCAATCTTATTATTGTTAAATTTTATTAACAAATGTGCATTAAGAATCTGTTTTAGATTTTAGATCGTTTTCTGGTCCATTTCAATATGAATATAAATATATGTAAATCGCATTAGAATTTTGAAATTTGACATAGATAATATTTTTTGTTGCAGTCAAATTTTATATTAAAATTAATAATTAGAAAGGAAAGACTAGAAGTCATTAAAACTCGCTAGAATCTGTACAAATTAGTGAAATGTCATTGCACATATACCGTCGGTGTTTTATAATATAATAATGATTAAATGTTAACTAAACCGATATGGTCATAAAAGCTATCATAAAAATGATCAAATAAAGGGCAAAAATACAAGATAAAAGTTAAAAATAAATTCTACAAAAAACAAGATAAATTGCTTAAAGATAAATTCTACGTGAATTTTAGTGAGCCTTTTTTTTATTATTCTTTTTAATGTTAATTTAAAATTTGACTGCAAAAAAAATATTGTGTATGTCAAAATTATTATAAAATTCGAATGTAATCTTTATATATTTATTTTATATGGCGAAGATGAATCAAAAAGTCTAAAATGTAAATTTTTTGATATACATTTGTTAATATAATTTAATAATAATAAGCGCATCAATAGCGCATACTTGCGCCTTGATTCAGTTTTCTTATTTAATTGTTAGTACGTCCTGAGCTTATTGCTGTTATTATTAAAATAATTTTTAATTATGCTTTTCTTTCTCAAAAATAGGTTCAGCATTTGGAATTTTGCAAATCTCTACAAGACAATTTGAATCGTCACACAAAATGAGGCAATCCAATAAACTGAAAGAAATGTTCGACGAGAATTTGGTGCGAGACACTACCGGATTTTTTGATGATTACGCAGAAAATAACATCGCTTTCAAGGAAGAAATCCAGAAGAACAATAATAATTTCATGTGCGACTTTGACTCAACTACAAATGATTGCAACAAGTCGACTCCTGTTTCATCGAACTCCCTTACCGATCAACACAAGAAATTTATAACAATGTGCAAACAAGAACTCGGCAGCGATTTACCGATGGATTTTAATCGATGGACACTCAAGGAACAATACGATCATCTTGTAAACAACACTAGTAAATATTTTCCAAACATACCCGAATCCCTGAGATTCGTCTTGCCGGCGACTTTCGAGGATGGAGACTGCGGTCGACCGATGAATGAGAGGCCGAGTTGGCTAGACATGGACAAGTTTTATCGAGGGCAACAATTTGCTTTGCGTTATATTTGCGTTCTCTCCATAAGCAACCTGATGGGACTATTGCAAATATTCAGCTTTGCCGACGGATTAAAGCCATTGATCCTAAGCCAGAAGTCCAATACGCCGTATCGCGTCTTCAAGCGCTACCTATCAACAATTAATCGTTTCAGAAACTGGTACACGAGCGATCCTTGGTGCGAAGGAACGCAAGCCTATCGCGACATCCAGACAGTACGAAGGATGCATCGCACCATGAGAAAAAAATTGTGCAGCATGAGCGATGAGCAGATTGACCTGGCTAGCGAGATTTCGCATATAAAATGCCCGGCGTTTAAAACGATTGCGAGAGACTTCGCGGACTCGTGTCCAATGGCGAAAAGCTGGCAATGTCCGTATACGATGTTAAGAATGAAGGGTTTGAATCAGGGCGACATGTCGGGCACGCAGTTTGCCTGCATGGGTCTGATAGTGCTCTATCCGGAGTGGTTTGGAATGTATGACGCCAGTGACGAAGATCTGGAAGCGTTCTGTCATCTTTGGCGAGGGCTAGGCTACCTGCTGGGCATCGAGGATCGATACAATTTTTGCCGCGGCAGTTTGCAGGACGTACGTCAACGTGCCAAGGACTTTATCGAGCATTGGGTAAAGCCAAACTTTCGCATGGTGACGACGGAATGGGAGCACATGAGTTTATGCCTCTACGAGGGCATCAATGATATCTCTGGTTTCAACAATTATAAAGTCTTTCTGTTCTACCTATGCGACATGTTCAAGCTCAACATGCCTCGCCTGTACAATTCTTTCAGTTTGTCAGAAAGAATAATGTACGCACTATTGAAGTTTCTGTTCCGTTATTTAATCAAATTGCCAGGTGTTCTTTCCTTCATAAATGTCATGTTTCACAAAAATCTGAATCAAGCGGCAAACTTAGGACCTAAAAAACATGCCAAGCTTAAAAAGAAGTTATCCAAGATCATCCCGTTGTCATCTAAGATATAACTCTTTGATGTTAAATTTGAAGTTTTTACGTTCTTCACTTATTTTTGTAATAGTATCAGCGATTATGATATTAGTTTATGAGAATATATAGAAAGTATATCAAAAGTTATTTTATAAGTTATATTTTTTTATATAAAAATGGGTATGTCGATGAGAGTCACAAATTTAAAAAAAATGAAATTTTTTTTAATATTTTTCAACAATGCTAGTGAAAATATTTAATGAGAATATTTAGTATATTTTTTATTTTAAATTTAATTAAAAAGATTATTATATTATATTATCTTAAAAACTAAATTATCACTGAATAGATAATTTATTTTATTATAGGTTATTTTAAGATTGGATATATTTAATGAAACATAATATATTTTTAACTTATTTAAAAAATTAGAATTTATTTCTAAATTTTTAAAATATTGTATTTATATATTAATTAATTATTAAATTATACTATTATTTATTATTTATTGTTATTTATTATATATTAGTTATTATTATTTATTATATATTAATTAAATTGTTTTATGTAAGTAAATGATTTTTATATATATAATATAAATTTGAAAGTTTGATTCCTTATTTTGTGATATTTCACTGTTTTAAAAAGTGATATAAAATAAAAATAATACATCTTGTCGATCCTATTTAATCATTAATACAATTAAAAATTTTAACAATTGTACTGGAAAAGTAATAATGATTGGCATTATGAATTCATCAAAAAAATTATATACATATCATGTAGAAACTGTGTAGAAACACTTCCTAAGAAAAAGAGGAAATGTAAATGTATTAAATAAATGATCATTCATTTCATCATAGTCATCAAACTTCTTTCAAGAAAAATTTTTGATTGGAGAATGTTCTACATTAAACAGAGAATACGTCACGTAATACGTAGATCTCTCGTACATGTACAAACTTGAGAAATTGCGAAGACACTTGATATCCTTATTTATGTTTTGCTCATGACGTAAACAAGTGATTGAACAGAATTTCCAATCCTTGATTGTAGATTTGCTGGAAAAGAATGATGTATTTATTGTGATAATTTGTTGATATTGATTGTCGTCATATGAAGTAATCGTTATAGAAGACTGTCATTTTCAGGGAATGATAAATGAACGCAGATAAATCTGTGAAAAGCAAACTTTTGTTGTAATAATATTAAAATGCATCAGTCTCTCCAAATAATTTTTCTGGAGATAACCATCTTTATCGTCTTTTTTATTCCTTTCCAAGTTTTATTTTTGCGTAGCGATTTGATCCAAATATTGTCGATGTGCGTTATGATGTACTTTTTGAATATTATTTCATAATTCATTTTTTTTTTAGTTATTTAATATCATTTGAATGGACTTGGGACCAAAGTAAGCGCAAGAAGAATCATTGATTATGATTATTGTGAAAAACAAAACCGAGAAAAATAATTACTCACAAAATTTATAACAATAATAAACTATTATAAATGTGTAAAATAAAAATATTTCATCAAAGAATATTTATATTATACCAAAGTTACAGTTTACGTAATTCAGTTAATAGTAAGTATTAATATCGATGTATGACTATCTTTTCTGGCCTTTGATTGAATGTATATATTTATGGGTGTTTTTAATTAAAACGTAAAATCAGTCTCTTTATTATTTTTCTATATCTTTTATTCATAAGTATATCGCATTTTTTATTTATAGGTATCTCATACAAGTTGATTCCACTGCCATTGAAAATTTCCAAATAATAGTATATATATCAGATATTTAATTTCCGACATATATTTAATTTCCAAAATAACATTTAATTTATTAAATAAAAGATTTAATTTATTAAATAAAAAAAATTTTTAAAAACTGATTAGATTTTTTAAATTTAAAAGAAGTTTAATAAATCGATTTGGTTTTTTAAATTGACATCTATTTCTTAGCAATTAAATGCAGCACTTTGTCGGAGCTGATATAAACTCGATCTACTTATTTATTTTTATTCATTAGAAGCCTCTACAGTTTTTGTTTGCTTTTGAGTTACTCGTTTATGTATTAAATTAGCTTTGGAAGAAAATTCCATCACCGAGAAGAACTGAAGTATCTTTTCAATTTTTCCCTTCCAACTTATATGTACAGCTGATTCTACCAGTAACTATCGTCAGCACTCACACATAGCTCTTATTGTAAGTAGCGATTCGTCATTCGTGTAAGCGAGCATCGTGCACGCGATCGAGTTACGTGACTCACTGCATTATTACTACGCGCGTATAGTAGTAGCTGTTAACCGCTATTTCTGTTCTCCTTCTCTCTTTCACGCATGCCAATCGATTTCATTCATGAGAAAGAATCGCAAACAATTCATAATGATTTTATATAATTTTATGGCAACAACTCTGCGAACATTCGATGTAACAGTGTGAGATAAATAAAGACGAATTTCGCAATTAGCGCGTCGTGCATCTCGTTGTCAAAATTTCAACGCTACAAGAGAAGAGAAGGCTATTCAAATACCAATATTATATACGAGGGATTATAAAGTCTCTTCGATTGTTAAACTAATTAATTAATCCGGAGCTAATTAATTCTCGCGCAAATTAATGATGGAGAATTGATTTCTCCAAGAGAAAAATGTTTAAATTAATTATAATATAATTATAATAAATATAATAATAACCATAGTAATAGTTTTAGAGTACTAATATTAGTACATATACTTATATAATATTAATAATTATATAATTATATAATTATACAATAATACAATTTTTTGTTATCTTTTATAACTACAAACTTGAATATAAAACATAAAAAATTTTCAATTTTTTTTATTTGTATCAGGATGATGTAACCATCCTTAAACAGGCGTAACCAACCCTTTAAACAGACATACGGCTACGCGATACTCATGCACTCGATGAATTCGAGAATATCTGCTTTAAATAAACACGCGACGATGCGCGATGTCTATGCGCTCTGAATCAGAGCATATCTGCTTTAAGCAGGCACGCGACAGCACGCGATACCTGTACGCTCGATGAATTCGAGTATATCTACTTTAAGAGACAGCTACACGATGCGCTCGATCAATTCGGGCATATCAGCTTTACAAGCTCGTACGCGGTTACAAGATGCCCGTACACTTGATGTATTCTACTTGATACATACTTTTCTTATTACTGTTTAATTTATATAATATGTATAACAAGTGAACGACCTGGAAAGAAATATAATTCTTATTTTATTAAATGAATTGCTAAGTAAAATGAAAAAAGCACATATAATGCGATAAAGCTTTCACAACTTCATTTTAATATAGATATTTGGAAATTAAATAATTTTAGTCATTAAATTTTTTTTCAATTTGTAAGTCAATAGTTCTCTCTCTCTCTCTCTCTCTCTCTCTCTCTTTCCCTGTCTTTCTCTCTTTGTGCAATATAATTTATTGTACAATACTTTTAAATAAAAAAATAATTTAAAGAACAATTTGTTAATATAGTAATTAAATATAATATATACTGCATTACAGGCATTAAATAAAATATAAAAAAAATAAATATTCAATATTAGTATTAAATCCATGCATGTATGTGAAATGTGATCTATAATTTATAATAAATGTAGTATGGACACGCACCAAATAGTGATTTTATCGGCAAAGGTGTAACTAAATAATTCTCTCAACTTTATATGATGGCGTTACCATTCGATTTAAAGATCCTATCAACAACATGTTTAAGTGATTTCCAAGTTTCTCTCTGTTTTTAATCTATCGCAATATCTGTTGAGGGATACATTAGTATACGGACAATTTTAGAAAAACTACGCATTAAACTTCATTTCCAATCAGAGAAAAACATTCTTCTCTTTGTTCTAACAATTTGTATATTTGTATTTCGTCTTGTGTTTGTGTATTGTGTCTGTTTTGATACAATCTCTCAACTGTTATTTATTTTACTCTTTATAATTTAGAAACTGAGAAAGATAGTTTTGTTTAATTCATTTCAATTATTCGAGAATATAAGTTGACGTTCATTTCTCACATATATAACAAGCACTGAAGAGAAATTACAATTGTACTGTGAAGTGAAAAATTATAGACCATGGCTGCAGCAGAAGTTGAGGATGACATTTATACAGGATATGATGATTATTCAGCATTATACAAGGATCTTGAACAGGATGAATTATTTCAAGAGGTTATCAAATCAAGTTATGGAAAGAGATCAATAGTGAGTATGTGCAATATAATGTATGATTAATATATATCTATTGGTAAATTTTGTTCGCAATTAATATTAGCTTTTGTGTTTTAATAATCTTTCATTTGATGTTTGTTACTAGTTCACTCCAAAGACACCAGGCACAGCGATGCGTTTCGGAACATCAAGCAGAGTAAGAGAATACTATTCTACTGTATTTAACTTTTGTTATACTTCATAATTTATTAATTTTATTAATATGTTATAATTTTTTAATTCCAAGTTTAATAAGTCTATCTATCTTATGCTTTTACTTTCCTAGTTTCAAAGAAGTGGTACTGCCATATCCATGCAACCTATGACTGGTGGGCTTAGACCAATGACAGCAGTAAGAAGTGCTGGATATACTAGTCAACAGACTTTTGATCCTCTTAATATGGGAAGTAGCGCCAAAGGTCCTGCACCTCCATTGGAAACTAATAAGGAAGACACGTAAGACTTAATATTTATGTGCATATTTATATATCTCTAATTATCTCCACTATTTGATATATTTTTATCACATGCACATCATCCAGAGACTATCATATTAAAATATCTTTTTACGATTTTTTTTATTAAAGTCCGGAGGAAAAAATAAAAGCATCAGAAAAAAAGATAATGGGTTTAATAGAAAGCTCTGCAGAGGCAGCTTCTGAAAACAACATGCGGATCGCCTTAGAACGCGCGCGCGAAGCTTCTTCAAGGGAGAGAGCCCTTATACGATTGCAGGAACAAGCTGGCCTCAGTGATAATCATAATATAGACTTGACATTTGCTGTAAGCTCATTGAAATTTCTTATATTTGTTTTATACTCGCATATATATTTACAAAATTTTAAATTCTTTTTTCAACAGGTGCTGTTTAACTTGGCAGTTCAATACACAAACAATGAAATGTACACAGAGGCTATAGCGACTTATCAAGCGATAACAAGGAACAGGATGTTTAGCAATAGCGCAAGACTTAAAGTCAATATGGGTAATATTTATGTGAAAATGGGCCAATTATCTCAAGCTATAAAAATGTATAGAATGGCATTTGATCAAGCTCCGACAGTTCATAAGGATCTAAGGTGAATTTACATTCATTAATTTATTTACAATCGAGCACTGCCAAGAAATATAATTGTCTTATCTAGATAATCTTATGTCAATAATATTATAAACTCGGCAAATATTTCGCAGAATAAAGATTATGCATAACATGGGAATGTTGTTTGTGCAAATGGGGCGATTAGAAGAGGCGGCTAATAGCTTTGAATGGGTGATGAGAGAAAGAGCTGAGTTTAAAGCGGGCTTACATGCTGTTTTGTGCCATTTTGCGTTATCTCATCGCGATAAGATGAAAAGAGCTTTCTTAGAATTACTAGAAGTACAACTTAATGTAGATCAGGAAGACAAGTATAGCATAAATCCTGTGAGTTTTTGGCACAATTGTACTCTGCTTACTAAAGCTATGTATTTCTCAAAACGTTGCCAATACCTGCACTACTACGTATCACAGTGTGTATCAACTTATTACCCATAAAGGTGCACTTATTTCACATAACGCCACATACACTACTAGTTGCCTTTTTTCATCAAGAATTTAATGTTTAGACTTTTTTTATATTTGTTATTTCCTTCTTTGAGATGCTATTTGTTTATTGTATATGAGCATTGAATGATGATTATATGTAAATATTTATTCATGTATAACTTTCCGTTTATAAATTATATAAATTTCTCTCATATATTAGTTGATATTATATAAGTATATTTATTATATAGTTTATATATTTTCTTATTTATATTGCATAGGATGATGCTGCATCTAATATATTAAATGAAGTTATAAAGAATGATAATTTATCAAAGTTGGAAAAGGAAATGAAATTGGAAGCTGAGAAAAGTATACTTTGTGCAGCAAAACTTATAGCACCCGTTATTGAAGATACACTTACAGCTGGATTTGCCTGGTATACCTTAAAGAATTATTAACATTTAAGAAATTATATCACATTATGTAATATTTTATACACATATTGTAATATCTTAATATAAAATATATAAATTCTCGCAATTATTTTTTAGGTGCGTCGATGCGATAAAATCCTCTACTTATGGCATTTTAGCTGCTGATTTAGAAATAAACAAAGCTATGGTATTTTTGCATAATAGGGAAACGCAACTGGCAATAGATACATTAAAGATGTTCGAAAATCGTGACACTAAAGCTAACAGTGCGGCAGCAACTATGCTTTCGTTCATCTACTATCTCGTAAGCAAAATTTAGAAATATTTATTAAATATCGATTTGTTTTTTATATTTAACAAAAAAATTATTTAGCAAGCAGATTACGATCAAGCTGAAAAATATGGCGAAGCAGCACGTAATGCTGATGCATACAATGCGGCAGCCTATGTTAATTTATCTGCTTGTGCAATACAAAAAAATGAATTGAACATTGCTAGAGAGTTATTGCTATGTGCATTAGAAACAGATGCTAGTCATGTACAAGCTTTATACAATTTAGGTAATGAGAGAGATTTCATAAGATTAGTGTTGCTTAACATTACATCACAATATTAATTATTTTGCACAAAACTTTTTCATATTTATTTTATGTGTAATCATAAGAAATGTATAAATTAATACCTATATTATTTTATAACTATTAAAATGTTCTTTTAGGCTTAGTTTACAAAAAACAGACTATGTATGAGGAGGCCTTAGAATGTTTCTGGAAAATTCGTAATATGGTAAGGCATGATCCACAAACATTATATCAAATTGGTCATCTGTATCAGCTGATGAACGATGTGGACCAAGCATCTGAATGGTATTTTGTTAAATTAATTAATATATATAGTTCTTTACATTCTTCTATATTTGTGTAACTAATTTTTAATATTTATATGCTATTATTATTTTACTAAAAATTAAAATCTTGCATTATTTTATGAATATAATTAATATGAATCTCGCCTTTATTGCAGGTATAATCAATTATTAGGTATATTATCATCCGATCCAGGAGTTTTACAGAAACTAGGAGAAATGTATGATTCAATAGGAGATAAGCAGCAAGCATTTCAATTTTACAACGATGTGAGTGTATATTTTTTTATTTCTGTTTATTATACATAAGTTATCTTTGATTGTCTATAATTGTATCATCAATATTTTAATTTATATTTATTACTGTGTATATATTTATTACAGTCTCACAGATTCTATCCTGCCAATTTTGAAGTGATAGATTGGATTGGATCCTATTTCATATCGATGCAGGTATTGAAAATATTTTCTTATTAACAATATATTGTTTTTAATAACAAACGAAAAATTCTACATTTTTTAAAATTCTTATTTTAAGGTTGCCGAAAAAGCATTGACTTATTTTGAAAAAGCGGTAGAACTCGCGCCAGATGAACCAAGATGGAGATTACTAGTTGCTGCATGCTTAAGACGCACTGGACAATTTCATAAAGCTCTTATAGAATATCAAGATATTCACAATAAATTTCCTGATAACATAGAATGCTTAAAATTTTTGATCAGATTATGCAGCGATATGGGTTTGAAAGAAGCACAAATGTATGCAGCTGAATTGAAGAAAGCTGAGAAAGCTAAAGAATTAAAAGATAGGCAAGGTTCAGCAAGACCAGGTACAACAGGTATGAATATTTTAATTAATAACATAAGGATTAATATGTAATAACGATTATATACTAATAATATATTAATTATATACATACATATATTCAGCAGTTTTTTTTATAAAATCAATCGTTTTTATCTTTTAAAAACGATTCATTTTTTTTTCATTCTTTTAGATCATTCTTTTAGATCTCTTGTAGAAAAATAGAATTACAACATCTTACAATATCGAGATCTAATAAAATTATGTTTCATTATCGTTAAATTAATATTAACTAATTAATATTAATATTAATATAACTATTAATATTAATATTGTTTCTATTAAATATGTACAATAATTATTTATTTTCTCTCATATATCATAATTAGATTTCGGTCATATATTTTGTGCAGGATCTAGAAAAACCAATAGTGGCACATCATCGCGGGCTGGTTCAGGACTGAGTGTACTATCAGATCACAGGCCAAGTCCAGATCGACGACCGATTTCAGGCCGAAACGATTATCAAGGTAGAATCATCAAAAATTTTATAAAATATAATCATTTTTCATATATTTTGATATTTTCATTATCTTGCTCTTTAATAACTCTAAAAATATATATTTTGAATGTAAATATATTAAATCTATAATTATATATATTTTTTATATTATAATTTTATTTTCATATTTTATATATATCTAATAATTTAATGTTTTATAACTCTGATGAGAAGTATTTTACTATATGATTATTGTAACATCATGTGGCAAATTTAATGGTTATTCAATTATTAATGCTTTAGTATTATGCACACTTCTATTGAAAGCAAACATCACAAAAGTGATCTACAGGTAGTACACGAGCTACTCTAATGGATTGAATAAATGATGGATAGCTACAGCCACTTTTACTAGTCTATTCTTGTTCTTTCTTTATCACTTAATACTCGGCAAACAGTTATATATTACTGATTCGAGCTGTGAATCTAGGAACAGATGTTATTAAGATATTTGCATTATATTTACATATATGTTAATCCATATCTAATATATAATATTTATAATGATTATGTAATTTCAAATCTATTCAAGAGTATATCTATGATTTATATATTTATTTGGATGTTATTAGAATTATGAAAGTAATATTCTTGCTTTTTATTTTTTTTTTGCATTTTCAATTATTTTCAGGTACGAGTTACATAGATCCTATAGGACCTCTCCCTACTAGGCCTATGACAGCAACTGGAAAACGAGATGATGATTTTGGTGATGAAGAGCTTGGAGATGATTTATTGCCCGAGTAAGAATCATGATTGATTAAATAATATATAGATTTATACGTTTTTTAACATACACACACACACACGCACGCACGCACGCACATATATATATATATATATATATATATAAAATTAATTGAAAATAGTGCAATATGTAATAGTAAAATATGCAAATTATATTATAACAACACGTGTTAATATTTAAATCATATATTTTGAAATAGTAAAAATATCTTCAAAATAGGAGTCGTGAAAAATTTTATTAAAATAAATATATTGTATCAATTATATTCTCTCATTTTATTTGCATCTTAAATATATTTTTGACAATATGTAATTTGTTTAATGTAATTTTTGAAAACAATTATATAACAGTGTGATGCGTGCACATATATTATATGCTTAATTCTTTTTTTTATGATATTATAGGATGTTATTGTTAATGTTAGCAGAGTAGTTAGTTCAGTATTTATGTTATAAGTATACTTACAGTTATATTATAATTGTACTCACAGTTATATATAGTTAAGTTTTTTGTATATCAGTTCTATCTATCAGAATGTATAATAAAGTCTCATTCGTAAAAAAATTATCCATCTAAGTAAAATAATATATATATGTATATATATAATTAAGAGAGAGAGAAAGGTGCGTGAAATGCTCTCCATTGTATTTTCAAAGCGCGATCAACCATACGAGTTGATCATTTGACATCTCTTATTAAGCCTATGTCAATGCCCCGCGATTCGCAGAATCTCTTTATCACACATATTGCACATTAAAGAAGTATAGAATCATCGTTATTACAGTGATTTTGTACAAAATGTATCAATATTATTTTTTTTATGATTCAAAAAGAGATTTGTGGTATTAAAATATATTTTTAATAATTATATTTTTATATAAACTCACACACACGACTTTTATATACAAGTTTGTAGCATTTATATTAAAGCTCACAATGAACTCTATTATTCACTCATAAAAATAATATCACATTATTTAACTTAATCGGTACGATATTGTATATTTCTCCCAATCGATTACGAAGCACGATTCGATCCAATCGGAACATATTTAGAGATGTAAGATAGGTCTTTACTAAGGAGGAATGATTTATACGGGCCTGTTAGGGTCGGGCAATTGCAACGATCTAAATTTAAACACACACATCGGCCGTTCTAATCAAACTCCATTCAGCTTATGTAGTCTGTTGAGATGGATGTTACTTTATTGCTTGTTCGTACATACAGGGTGCTGAATTTCAAACGTAACAGACCGAATCTTGATAACTAAATGAAATATCGAGGTCCTTCTCGATATTTCATTTAGTTATCAAGATTCGGTCTGTTACGTTTGAAATTATATGTATATATATATAATACGCATTTCCATGCATTCTGATGTCGTATCACACAATTTTCTCTTATAAATTTTATCAGATGTTTTTGCAATATTTAATAAATAATTATATATAATATAATCATTATAATCATTTATAAAATTTTGCAAAAACATTGATAAAAGTTGTAAGAGAAAATTTTAATATATATGTAATAACAATTTATATTTATTAAAATATATCCTTATATTTTAAACGTATAATATTTATTTTATTTCGAAATTATAGATATTGCCAATTAAACTTTTCCTTAATTTGCTTACGCGCATCAATATGTAAATATTTCTAGTGATATCTTTCTGGAATATAGCGCCGATAGCGATTTTTTTCATTCGAGATAACAAATTTTTCTCATTTTAGATAATAATGGTAAAAAGTTGGATTTGAAGATAAAAGCGAAGATGAAAAACCGACGGCGATCGATATATTGAATCGGTTTATTTCGATTCGCGCAAAATCACGTATGTTAATGTGTATATGTATGCGGATGGATAGATTTGGTGTGCTGAGAATAGAATAAATTGATGTGAGTGTCACGTGATGTGTGTAAACCATGTGCAATCATAAACGTATTCGACAATATTTTATTCCGTTTTTTTAATCTTAATTAAATATTTTGTTTAAGATTTAAATTTTATTTTTCAAATTTTGCATGCAAAATACGATTTGAGAAAATTTTTAGAAATTTGAATTTGTCTTTTGAAAAACGAGATTTGCCATCTGCTAATAATCATCGGTTGATTTCAACATTCCTCTCCAATTGCTAGATACCAATTAGCGTAATATTAATAATGACAAGTAATTTCTACATCCAATTAATGTCGCTTCTCGCTCGCCCGAATGAAGGTTAATGTTTGAACTTAACAAAAGCACGTGTTTCCTCTTATGTCATATTCTTCGTCAAGTATTAGAGTCGGTGATACACATGTCGATTTAATCAGTCCATTAAATTTTTTAAGCGTAATTTATCTTTAATTTCAAAATCGATTTACAGATTTCTGATCTTTAAAAAAACTTCTGATTTATAAATATTTTAAAATATTGGAGAATTATCAAAAACATAAATAATTGTCAAAATATATTCTAATAATATTTTAAACCTAATTTTGTTTTATTTCGAATTCAAGTGATTTTAACTTTAGAAAGCGCGCTTTAAAATAATTAAAAAATTTTAATTATAAACTTGTGTATTGGCTCGGCCATACACAAAATATGTGAAGTCAAAAAAACTACCAAGAGGAGAAGATATCATTATTCAAATATTTGTCGAGTTCCGAGAGTCATCGAGACTCCGAATCTATCAAAACGTCCATATGAATTCGATATTTATCATATAACAATAATAATATAATATAAAAACAATATCATGTCGTATGTACAAATCTTACTCACCGACTTGCACGCGAGCCTCTGTTTACGTAGCATAGACGTCACGAGCTCCGCACCGCGACCTCTCGCTCTCGCATGTTCACAATTTACGCGGTATCAAGGTACAGTGACGTACTTCAGTAGTAGTGGTAGATACAGTGGTGATGTTGCGAGCCGGCCGGTTGGTTGATCGCGTGGTATGCGGGGGGAGCTCGTCGGGAAGCACGACCAGTCATCACTCGGCCGTCGTGAGCACATTTCCAGCTGTTCCGTCCGCGTGCGTATTACTCGGAAGAGATCGATCGAGCTTCATAAACGAGTGTCGTTTTGGGCATCTTCAACGGCATCGGTTCGGGAGATCATCATAACGGAAGCGCTTGTACGAGAGATTCAGGTACCATATCACGATAAAAATCGTTATCGTCTGTTAAAATGTGCTATTAAATCTCGCTGCGACTGCAGAAAAACAATCATCCACCTGTTGATATTCACGAGAGACTAGCGACGTAGTGAATATTCCACGAGAAGCCTTAATATTCAACTGTTGAATACGAAATGTTTAGTTGCGAGAGGCTTGTTTTGACGGAACGCTCTTGTAGAGTAAATATTTATGATAGTCGATTACGTTATATAGTATGAAGGGTGGCATTTCATTGTTGTACTCTGATTCTTTTGAATGAAATTTTTTCGATTATGATATATGATTCGTTTTTTTTTTTTCAATAATTTTGCGAAACTTGTTGACATAAACATAAATCAATATACATATATACATCATCATCAATACATGTATCACATTAATATGTATATAAAATTCTAGTAGTTGGATATATTTTAAAAGATAAAAACCTGATTAGAAATTAATTTGTTTAATATATTTATTTTCTTTTCTTAAAAAAAAAAGAAAAATACAAAAAAGACAGATTTTTTTATTTTTCTGTATTTTTGGAATTTTGCTTTTGTGCTAAAGACAGAAGAAAAAAAATATATGATGTGCATTGATTTAGTAAACCGTGGAACCGCTTGGTTTTCCAATTCGGGTCATTTCCAAGGTACTGCTCCTGACATTGTAGCAATTTGAATTTTTGAATTTTAATTTACGAGACATTCGAGACATTCCGACGCGAATGACTTGTATTGCTTTCAAAATAGATTATTCGATAAGTCATTTCTTTTTTCACATAATGTTAGCAATAATGATTATTAGAAAAATTAAGCGAGGTCGTTATACAGTAGAGAGAAATCGACATGGTAATGGCATCTTTTTATGGCCGATAAATCGCGACGATTACAAGGACATTTTTGGTTTTCCAACGAGATAGGCATTGTACAAATTGGTTGATTAAGATCATCGCTCTGATTTGGGGCATAAACAATGCTCGTTCGAACAATCACGATGTCATCGCGTTTTTAGATACCAGATCCGCGCGAGCACGCGGGCCCGCTTCTGCGATGTTTACTTTGCCGGTGAGAGAAGCACGTGGTCCTTGAAATATTAAACACGTTGCATCTCTCGTCTCGCCGGGCTATTACATAGTGTTGTAACACGTGACATTCATTAGAGACGTTCCGCTGTCGTGGAATATAGTCGCGCGATAAAATTTCCCCATATATATGTAATTTCCATATATACGTTTTTTTACTTTTTATTACGCAAATCGTAATTACACGTTATCAGTGTGATAAACGCTAAATTTCCTTGCCGATTAAACATTTTTAGATTGCCTATATATCTCGGAGTCTAGTTATCGGTCTCACAGACGTTAAGTCTGTGTCAGGTTGTAATAGTATGTATATGCTTATGATAAGCGATTGGAAACTTGGAAGAAATTTTAAAAAATTCCATGATATTTGCGATGAAATTACATTCGAATTTTAATACTTTGTAGAAAGTATTTAATTGTCTCGATATATATTTATCGATCAAAAGATTCAATCATCGTGACTGTAAATATGTATTGTATATCTCATTACATTTAATTAAAATCTAATTTTTAACATTTCTTAATTAAAATTGCAAAAAAAAAACAATTAAATTATGAATTATTTCATTTAAAATTTTCATGCATTTCCTGATAAATTCACCGTATCTTGTATAAAAGACTTATGACATCAGTTGATGCGATTCTAACAAAATGTGAGCATTTGGGAGGTGCAAATGAATCCGCGCATTTTTGCACAAACAGAACTTACGTAAAGTTATGTACTTCGGAGTGCGTATGGTTTTTTTCCAACTGATAGCGTGGTCGTAAGATATACGCAAGTTTCCCCGATCAAAAATACAATCTGCGCCACTTTATCGTCGCGCGTCTCGTGTGTTTTTATTTCACATACGAAAGTTTATAAATACATTACATAATTAATGTAAGATCGTTAGTGGCGATATTTCGATCGTTTACGTCAAATGACAGATGATATCGGTTCGCGCCTCGCGTTTCTCAGGGCAACTATATATTATTACGGCGTCAATTACAATTATGAATAAGGATCACAATAAAAATTATACATCAGTTCGCGTGACATCCGTTGCGCTTCGTTCATTTGACAGTTATCGCACCACGTAATGTCATTTATGCAACTTTGCCTTTTATCTCGTTCCAAGAATTATAAGACTTTGTCGTCTTAATTTTCATTCTCAGTGTCTGCTAGATCTTATTATTTTTATATACGAGTGTCCTATTTAAAATGTGCTCTATATTTAAAATCTCTACTAACCCGCGGTTAGTCAAAATTATCGTATTATTGTTGCGAACCTTTTAGAAAGATGTTTCTCTTTTGATTGCATTTGATTGCACTCGCCAAAATTTCTCGAACCTCCAGTCTTAAATCTATGTCGAATAAATATGTTCAAGAGGCAAACACGTTTGAGAATGCAAACCTCGCAGCATTCTTGCATTTGACGCATTTCATCGGGACGCATTTATTCGATGCCCTAGCTGATAATAGTCATGAATTACGAAAGCTCCATTATTCAAACGCTAGGCAACTCTTTGGGAAGCGCATTCGATTAGATAACCGAAGTGCACTTGAAGCCAGGTCTAATCTCTCAAGAGTTGTACAATATCGACTAAGTTCGAGTATGTATGCACATACATACGTATTATTCTTTTATAGCGAAGATAAATTATACGTTGCATTTCCTCATTCCACATTCTATCGCCTTATCTAGAAAATGCAATAAAATCTCGTTGAAACATCGAGGATCGAATTTAAAATAATTTCTCGAATTTGATTTTACTTTGATTAAAATAATTAATATTTTTAGTTATAAAAAATAAAACTTTTGCTTTGATTCTGTAACTTTGCGTTTGATTATAGAGAACTAAAATACTATGAATATATGACATAATTTCTTTACATATTCATCTGTTCAAATACGAGAGGTTTTCTCTCTCTCGTAATGAGCGCATCTGATGCATGTGACGATACTTTTTTTTTCGAAAATTCATACATTTTCTTTTTTAAAAATATTTTGATACATAAATAGCTATTTATTTTGAAATTGTAATTCAAGAAGAAGCAATGAATTCCTGCATTTTATTATTCAGCAAATTTTTAAATGAATATTGATAAAGTTTTTTTTTATTTGAAAGATATTATATACGAGGAATATTTATATATAGTATTTATAGATATATATAATTACTAAGATATTTAATATAACAATATTAAAAAAAAATACTTTTTTAAAGATTTATATATAAGATAAATTTATGTAAAAATAAAATTAAAACCACATATTCTAAATCAAGAAATGTTTTATGCAACATTTGGTATTGATAAAGTTGCAAGTTAAATTATTCGGAATCCTTGCAACTTCATTAATCTTGCGGTACAGACAATGTTGTGTTTACGTCAGATTCGTTAATCGTTGAATGCGCTGATGGTCGCAGAGTGTGATAAATGGAGGATGGATGGTCGATGGACGAAGTGACAAGAAGAAACGTCGTGCATTAATTTACAGAGATGAAAAAAGCGCAGTCTCTCTGTGAAGCGGGTTCGTCATCGAAAGGGTGACAAACGAGTGTGCGTGTTGCACTCTGGATTAAAATCGTCACGGCAGGTCAACTGGCTGAATTATCTCGGTTGACGTTTTGCACCTTCCAATTGATTTCAATGGAGTCTCATTCGCCATTGGTTTGCAGCTAGGAGAGAACATTCTAGCTTCGCTTTTTGCAGCTTCTAGTTTACCTGATCTCGCAAAATTACACATCGCCATGCACGGCGATAAATATATATTCGGGCTAAATATCGCGATAAGAACAAAATTTCTCTGAATCATCTTGAGAGTGAAAATTTGAGGAAGTGCGTGTAGCGAAACACGTATATGAAAATGAGAACAATTATATGTATCGATGACACGCTATCTGAAACAGCCAAACGGATTCAAAAGATGGCTAGTTCGTCTTTCATTGCCTCGCTATTATATGTAAATGTGGTCGTTGATAAATACGTCGCTACATATACAACATATAGCCTTGTATCGCTACAATCGGCGTTATCTACTCGATGAATTGATATTCAAACGCTCCCGACAGAATTAACATTCATTCGAGTGAACGATCGAGTTTGATTAAGAATCGTTATCGATAAACCAGTTGAAAGCCAGACTATCCTAACAACGAAATATATACACATTTTTACTATATATATTTGATCCCCCCTAGTTTAAATTCTCTGCATTGTCATTCGATATTCTTTAGAAATATGTAAAGGCTAATCAAATCAGTTTTAATTAAAGTGCTGCTTTCTTCTTTTCCGATATTTTAATGCGGTTCATTCGAGGCGGTAATAATCCGTTTACTAATAACTTGCAAATTTACATCATATTACGTACTCATAATATATATTTAAAATTTGGTGATGCAAAGTTCACAAAAACAGTTAGCTAATTAAGTATTTTCCCATACATAATCGCTGATGCAACACGTTCCACTTTTTCGGATTCATTAATCGCGGACGTATGAAATTTACAGCGATAAGCAATGATATGTTACAACGAGAGAGACTATCTTAGATGACGCGGGATTTATGAGGATAACAAATCGTGTTATCAGAAATTATGTGTCTTAAACTAATCGTCATAAATTTTCAAGCGGAAAGAATAAACATAATTGATTATTGCATATCGTGTGACCTTATTAACATAAGTTTAATCGCATATTAATTAAGATTTGAAGAATTTAATAGTTTACACTATTTTTGCATAATATGTAAAATAACATAAATGTAAAATACGTATAATATGGAAAAATAATATGTAAAATAATATTATTTTTTAAATAGTTTACATCAATAATAAGTTATTATAAAATAATCAGTTATTTGAATTTGAATTCTTTTAATAGTAAATTAATTTAAACGAAAAAGTTTATCGTGGCTAAGAATATGTAATTAAAATAAATAAAAAGAAGAATAGAAAGGATTAAAAAAAAAAATAATAATTAGAGATTTTTCTCTTCCTATATTTTTATATTTCTATATTTTTATATCTGATATTATAATTTTATTTTTCGTATATACTCTTATAATTATAAGATTATTTTAGAAATATTTGAAATTAATTAAGATAATTAAATTATTTAAGTAAAATAAAAGAACTTTTCTATGAGCTGAACAAATTATTCACAATTCTAATCATAAAAAATGCAAGTTGTAGTCAGGAAAACTAGTTTAAAAAAAATTTAAGAAAGTTGACTTGACCGTGTTAGGAGAGATAGAGAACGTCAACCTCGTTCGGAAGAAGAGAGTACTCGATAGATAATGATTATGCCCTCATCATGCGAATATACATCATATGTATTGATAAAGCTGTCTAGTGACTCTGCCAATACATAAAACTATACTTGCATATAGGCTCGGGGGAGGAGGGGGAGTTAAAGCATCGCGATAATAAGAAATCAATAATCAAGAAAATGAATATTATGTCTATGTGATATCAGCTACAATATTTTATTTAACTTTTAATTAGATTATTATAGATTATTATAGACATTTATGCAACACGCCACGATTCTACATCTATTCGAATTTTATTAAAAACACGAAGCATTTTTAGATTTTTATTGAGACGAAATATCGTCTTTGACGATATTGCCTTTATTTTTTTAATACCATTTCTTTGCAATAGTATAGATCTTTACATACGTTTCTCTATGTTATATCAATTCTTTCTTACATGTTTTGCAATCTAGAGAATGAATAAAGATTGCTAATTGAATAAAATCAAAATAAAACAATTTCTAATTATTCCGTATTTAATTTTATCAAAAATTTATTTTTTGTAGAAATTATATATATGATTAAAGCGAGATATTTCTTGCTTTACTATTGCTACTACTTTGAGCTGACTTTGATACTTTATAGATTATGTTTTTCTGATTTCATATCAATATTTTTTCCCTTTTTTTTCAGAAATTCGATAAGATTTCGACATGGTCGTTCCAGCGGACCATGCACTCCACGAGGCGATTCAAGTATCGCCGCTGATACTTTCCGATGATGTTAGACGACAAAAAGTGAGTATAAAATGTAGTTGAACTTTATAGCCGATACATATTTTGCATTCGTAAGCATATACGTAACATTTATGTTTGTGAATATAACTGTTATAAGATCTATCTCTCGGATCTTAAATGCTTAATTTCATAAATTGTTCACCCTGAACTTCTGCTCTTTTATACTTATCATGTCATGCAGTTAAAGGCCGATATTATATCAGAACCATGCTTGATAAAGATGTATGTAAATAATGAAATAAATGACGCACAATATACATTTTTAAATAAATTCTTACTGAAAAATAAAACAAATTGCAAAATAAATTATTCTTTATTATCTGTTTATTGTTTTTTTTTATAAATATTACTTATTTAAAAATAAAAATAAAAATAAAAATTTGCAAAGAGTATTTTATTGAAAAATATATATTTTATATATATGTGTTATTATTTCAATTTTTCCAATCACTTTTTTGAGCTATTATTTCTTTTTAATGAATATTTAATATAATTATATAAAAGACACATACGAATTTATTAATCAATATAAATACTAACGATTCTTTTTCCCTTTTATAAATAATATATTTAAAATTCAATTAAAAACAACTAAAAGATATATAAAGCAAAGAGAAGCTTTGTTTAGGTTGCACCTAAGTTTTCTGTTCTTAAAGTATTATTGAGCCGATTTCTGATGTATATTTCTCTTTGACTATTTCTATTTGACATGTATTAAAAAAAACATTTACCGTTTAATTGCATTTTGTTATCAATTCAATTTTGAATTATATACAAATGGTAAGGGGAACAAAATCTTTAATCTTGCGAAATTAATTCAAAGTTTAGTGACACGAAACGTACGGATATTTATGCTAATCGTATCATATACTATTAGATATCATATCAGATGTACTACGTACCATTATAAACAAATCATTGAACGTAATTAAAAAATCCTTTTTTTTATGAACATTTTTTCATTGAAAAAAATCGAATACAATGCTTTCTCTGATAGCTAACATCTAAATGAATTGTAAGAGAATCGTAACATCTGTGAATTGCTACACAATATTTACGCAATACATACAGAGGAGATTACACGATGGTATTTTCGATAGACATTATCATGGACATCGGATTGAATGAATCTTGATAGTAAACTTTTCTTCAGAAGAATGTCAAAGATATATAAAATCATGAATTGCACGTCTTCTTCTTTGATTTTCTTTTAACAAGTTTTCTTTAATTATATCTCCAAAATTTGGAGCAATAAAAAAAATAGAAAAAGCTCGTTATAACTTTACATTCGATTAATAAAGAGAATCATGTGTATATCCATGTATATATCGAATCGAAATTTTTCTCTTACTTTTGAATTACAATCTAACGTTTATTTTAATATTTTAATATTTTAAACGACTATTTTAATATTTTAAACGATCAGATCTCTCTGAGAAACCACTTAATTTATAATTGTATCGAAAATCCCCTTTTTCTTCTTATCTTTAAAAATCTTTAAAAGAAAACTCAAGTAGAATATCAAATAAGCAATAAATTAATTAATTTCCCTTTTAAAGATTTAAAAGAGGAATTTTTGATAAAACTATATATTAAATAGTCTCTCTCAGAAGAAAAGGGAGATCCAACCGCTTAAAATATCAAATATATGTAGAGAGGAACTCAAAGAGAAAGTTTTTATATAAATTAAATCTATCGAAATCCTTTAAAATCTACAAACGTGAGAAAGTTGAACTTGAAAATGAGAAAATTTCGTCTCGGATAATTCTGTATCAGTCGCAATTACATTCGTGTGCCTATTAACAATAAGACAAAGTCCGAATAAAGATGGCTCAAGTCGGATGATGGGTTATCGTGGCTTAAATGTCATAAATCGTCGATTTTTATCTCGCTCTCTAAGCTATAGGGTTATCAAGCGGTAATCCCGTGTTGTTAAAAGTTCAAGGCATGTTAACAGTTTATCAGTGTAGATGGACAACCAATTAAATCGAAGAAAGAAAACTGATCTTTGGCTTTTTATCCACAACTTTTTTTTCTAAATTTACAATTATGAAGCAATTTTATTTTTACGGAAAAACCCTTATTTCTTTAAGATTAAAAGAAACGTATAAATGCACATTAAGCGAAAATTGTATGTTGCAAATTTTATTAATCACAAATTTATTTTATCAGATAAATCTTTGAGAAATTTAATGATAGCCGTTAATAATAAATACAATACATTAAATACAATACATTAAATTGAAAAGAAAGTAATTCTATAATATTTCTAATAATATTTCTAAGTTAAGCCTAAAAACCATTTATTTTTTTTAAAAAATAAGATTTTTTTAGACAATATAAGGTATTATTATAGATCGAAAGAGTTTGTATTTTCGAATATGTATTGTTTTTACGTTTAGTATTTTTCCCACAGTTTACTGCATTAATTTGCTATGTACAAACAAAATATATAGTCTAGTAGAAATGATATTCGAATATATGCAGTACGTTTTTAAACATTATTAATTTTAAACATTATTAATTCATGGAAAAAAAATAATTTATGCAAATTTATTATACTAATTCCCACATTGCAGTTATGAATAATAATAAATAACTGTTCTTGATGCACGTGCTTGAAACGCACATACGCAATAATTGAATAATAATTTAGTGATTACGTCACGGAAGAAAACTCGAGCAATTACATTCATCCGGTGTTATAAATCTCTTGTTTGTTAAATATAATTAATTCTGTATTCTCAGATTACTTTGTACGTTACAAACGAGCACTACATGAATAATATTTCTTTGATCTGTCTATTTAACATCATGTTAGAAACTGCTTAATAATACATAATACGATGTTGTAAACAACACATCATGTTCAAAGCTGTGTGACATATGTATGTCGAGATATCGCCAAGATTTACGGATCGTACGTTTTTTTTCTTGTCGCGCGGCGACAAGAATGACAACATTGCCATAAAGATTACGATCGAGATGCACGTGTCATGTGCAACATGTTTTTTAAAAGGGGGAAAAACTTTGTTTACAGATTGAAAATCATACGGCGAAGATGCGATTCTCCGCGGCAACCGCTAGGAAAATACAAGACGTCTTTATTTCGGAAATGAATAAGGGAATCCATCAGCAGCCCTCTTCGTTGCAAATGGAGAACACCTATATACCGGAACTACTCGATGGAACAGGTCATTAACGAAGTTCTCATGTTAAATATATATGCAACGATACAGCGTATATCGCATCGTATTCTTTATATCCGATATTAGAAGCCTTACCGCTACTTAATAAAGACATTCTCGGCAGAGATAGAGAGAACTAATTTACATCTAATTAATATCTTATTTCGATAAAGTACAGAATCAAAGTATTATAATATATCGATATAATTATGAATAATTAATTTTTAATTTGTCTAGTAAATTTCATACGTTGTAAGATTTTTAATAATTTTTTTATGCTGAAAAAGGTGGCATGTTTGAAATATATCTGCAAGATAATTAAATTGCAATAATATGCAAAATTATTTTATAAAAAAAACTGCCTTTAACATTTTAATATCAACGTAGGAAAAGTATATTTTTCTGATTTAAAAGAAATTTTATTTTACTGAATAGTTAAAGATTGAAAGAATAAAGAAAAGGAAAGAAAATCGCAAAACTTAATCACAATTAAATATTGAGAGATTAAAATGTATACTTGAATATTTACAGAGGAAGGTCTTTATTTGGCGCTCGATCTTGGCGGCACCAACTTTCGCGTACTTCTGTTGGAATTGGCTCACGGTGCTCCCATACGACAGGAAGTGAAGCGATACTTCATTGGATCCGAATTAAGAGTTGGCTCGGCAATCCCTCTGTTTGATTATCTGGCTGAATGTGTCAGTGATTTCGTCATCGCTCAGGGTCTTCAAGATGTAGAGCTTCCTCTCGGTAAATTGACCCTTCGATATCAATACAGCCAGGGTATTGAACACGCGAAATCTTTAATTAAACTCGAGCCGCTGCACAATCGTCTATAAATAACGTTCTCGCGACGAGACATCGAAGAGAAAACAATTTTTTTTCTGTTGTAAAAAATTTACAGAAAGATTATATATTAATATAGCTAGCTACATTAATATTATTATCTACACTTCGAACTATTTCCGCACTTCACATTTTTTCCTTTTCACTTCCAATCTTGATGAGCTACGTCTATGGCAGGTTTCACATTCTCGTTTCCGATAATCCAGCACTCGCTGGATGTCGGTATTCTCGTGACATGGACCAAGACTTTTAACTGTCCCGATGTCGTGAATAAGGACGTCGTGAAGCTCTTGCGAGAGGCCCTGGACCGACGAGCCGATACGAAAGTGAAGGTCGTAGCAGTTCTGAACGATACCACGGGTACCTTGGTACAGGGCTCAACATTGGATCACAATGTAGCGATCGGACTTATCCTAGGAACCGGCAGTAACGCTTGCTATCTAGAACGAGCCGATCGGGTCGAGCATTGGGAAACCGAGAGACACGGCGAAAGAGAAGTGAGTAACCGATATCATGATAGCATATAAAAATATATGTTACAATTTTTTGAGATCGATCTTTATTTTTTATTTGCTAAAGATATTTTTAAAAGCAACAAAGTCTATCTTGAATTTTAAATTATTTTTACATTATTTACTTAATAATTTTTTACATTATATACTTGATATGCAGACGTAAATTATCAGTTTGACTTTCGTCTTGACTTCAGGTTATCATTGATATTGAGTGGGGCGCTTTCGGCGACAACGGTGTTTTAGACTTCATCAAAACAGATTTCGATCGGGAGAATGACGCCAATTCTCTTATCGTAAATTCGTTTACGTAAGTGAGCAAATCTCGTTGCATTATCTCTCTAATTATGTTGTAATTATTCTGTTTGTTGCATATGCGTGGAGTGGATATTATTTCTAATAATATCATATCCTAATCAAAGTTTGTCACTATCGACTTATCTACGAAAAAAATTAAGATTTTGAATATCAAGCTTTTGATTAATATTATTAAAAATTATTATAATTAAGATTTAATAATTAATACAATTTACATTTTTATTAAAGAATAGATAAATAACTATAATGGTGAATTATGTTAAATAAATTTTTTTCGAAAAATTCTTCATAATGTTATATAACTCAAGAATTTTAGAGAAAGATGCGCGAAAAAACTTTATAGAGCTTTATTAAGAGCTCTCGCAACTAAATTAGTTCCTAGGACGTGATGGTTCATATCTAAAAAATCTCTGTATCATTATGACTTTTTTCTTTAGATTTGAAAAGTACATTGCTGGCAAGTATCTTGGTGAAGTGGTGCGCGTGATACTTGCGAGGTTGACCAAAGAGGGGCTTTTGTTTGTAGGAGAAACTGCACTACACAGCCTTTTTACACCCGGTTCCCTTACTACCGATCTGGTATCGAAGATCGAACAGTAAGTCTTCATCTCCGATCGCTTAATCCGTAAAGATTTGTAGCGTGTCACGTGCTTATCGTTTTGTGATTCCAGGGATTCTGTGGACAGTGGTAATAGCAATACCAGGGAGGTTCTCAAGAAATTTGGCATCATTCCGGATGAGGACGACATCAAAGTCGTTCAATATGTGTGCGAGGTCGCCTCTAATCGTGCTGCTCTTTTGGTATCGATATGTATGTTAATAAAGCTATTTAATTGCGCTCGATATAAAGATAATATCTCATTGATGATTTTTGTTGAAGGCATCGCGAGTTTGCTGGATCGTATTGATAAAGAACAAGTCACGATTGCCATAGATGGATCCCTCTACAAACATCATCCTCGATTAGAGAGCTGGATGAAGCAGTACATCTCGTTACTCTCCTCGGGACGACAGGTACATAGATAAAACGGTTATTAATAGGAAAGTTACTTGCGCTTAGAAAAACGTCATTGTGCAGTTATAAAAGCAGAGAAAAAATAATTGATGTCATCACGAAGTTCTGCTTTCAAAATTTTTAATGCGCTATCTCTAACACTAATATATAATTTTACATTCTCTCTTTTTATAAAGATAGAAAATAATTTTTTGCTACGTTCCTTTTACGTTTTTTACGTTATCATTTTGATGAAAGTTCCTTTTTTTTAATATAATAATTTATTTATTTTTTGAATGTGCAGTTCAAATTAATCCATGCAGAAGATGGAAGCGGCAAAGGTGCCGCGCTCGTCGCTGCTATCGCGCAAAGACTCCAGAAGCGATTACAATAATCGCGAATATATTAAAGCGTGTTGTCGCAGTTATCATTAACATCGTAAAACAATATACGAATTGTCGATAGGCATATTCCAGGAATATAGAAATATTCCAGCAGGTTCTAAATCGCAATATCGTCATAACTTTCCATTAGTAATCAACATCAATTCCAATAGTTATATTGGATTGTATTATACAAGTGTCGATTGGAATCAATCTAAATGTTATGGAATTACAGTAAGATGTGCTTGTATCGATCTTGCACAAGGTGTCAAAAAGATAGGGGTATCGATCGATCGAACAATGCGGGAAACGTCTGCGCGCGTGTGCCATTTTAGGAAAATAAATATACGTATTTGACGAGCGTGTGCTCATCAATAAGAAGAAGCATCACAAGAGAGACGGATTATTGACAAAATAAAATATGAAGAATGATATTATTTATTAAATGAAATCGTAATTGCGAAAAGCGTTTGCAAAATGAAAAATTGTTGCATATTGTAAATGTTCTTTTTTGTACAAAAGAAATCAAGTTGTTATAATAAAAGTTAACAAAAGATTGATTTATTTTAATAGAGTTTTGTTATTAATTAATATATAGTAATTTTTTAAAAAGAAATTTGTCTCAATACGTTATCGTAAAATTCTAACTATTTTTTAAAAACTTAAAAGATTTAGAGAAAACATATATATTACTGCCCATATCTAAAATTCAATAACAATACTTTAAAATGATATCACTTTAGAAAAAATATTTTACTTTAAAATTTTATTTTTTATGGAATTTGGCAGTAATAATGTAAAGACATTTATTCTTTTCGTAGTGTTTCATTATCGTCTCAAATATTTCGAAACGGATAAAAAATTATGCAATTTATTTAGACTTACAATTAATAAAAATGATAAATAAATTTCAAATATTTAAATTTTACCGCGCACACATCTGATATTTTACTATCATTTAATATATATATATAGTAGAAATTATTTCAAATATATTTTAAATATTATTTTTGTGGTATTAAAATATTCTGTTTTTTATGTTATATCTTGAATAATTCTACTATAATCAAAATGCCATTTTTTGATCAGTTTAATCAAATTCTTGAGAATTGCAGTACTGCACTTCAAAGAACTTCGTAATGAAATCAGTCACGAAACACCTTGCGACGAGTCGCGGAGTCATATTCGAGCCGTTCCGTGTATTTTTCGCGATAGTTACTATTTCAAAGTGGAATCTCGCGCATAAAAAATTATCGGGAAAATCTCGCTAAAGTAAACATCATATAGACAGTTTTTGTTGTGTATCAATACAGGCGATTCGACGACATGGAGCGAAATCATCTTTGGGATTATTTTTCTCAAAAAATACAAAATGTACATTGAGATATGTACACATTAGGTATGTACATATCATCGTCCTGTAATTGGTTGTATCAATCAAAATTCGCAATTATTTATTGGTTTTTAATCATCTCTAACAGTTATTAAAACATTTTATGTTATTCTCTTTCTCTCTCTCTATTCTTACTTTTTTGCCTTCTCACTCTACAAAGAGAAAGAGAGAGAAAGAGAGGGAACTGCACGTTTCTCACTTCATATTGAATGTAGTTAAAACGAATAAATTTCAAATTGTCGACTGCATTCAGGTCGACAATTTGAAAGGCATTCTGTGTTTTTACGCGTTCAACAATTGAGTCTCATCGGGTGCGAAGTATTATCGGAAGTGCCTCTTAAAAAGTGTTGTCAGTATAACAAATACCGCGTACAATCGTTATATTATACGCCGTTTTTAGTTTTATCAACAATTCGCGCTTCTGCGTATTTGAAATCAATTGAAATTCTCTTCGCGAAATTCACGCCGTTATTTTCTCGCGATTAGTGAACAATCATCGCCAAGTACGTATAAGCGTGTTACTGTTCCATAATTAACAGCGTTCTACTAATACTCTATTTCGTATTCTCAATAATATGTTCGAATCGTTGCTAATTATAATTATATACCTAACACAATTTACAAAAGCAAAACTGAAATCAATATTTGATTGACAATGAATTGAACTCTCGATACGAAACAAGAAGGACATTAATCCGTCGCCTTTTAAAGTTACAAATATTTACAGCATCAAAATCTGAATCTAAGAAAAATCTATATTTTTGTGATTTTTTTAGTTTTGTATATTGAACGTATCATGTTGCATGGATACCTAAGGTACCGCTCGATGCGCGCGATAAGAAGCGGGTCTATCGATCTTGTTGGTAGGCGGTTCGAGAACGCCGCTACCATCGCGACGACCATCGGCTAACCGTTTCTTCCTAGATGACGATAGATGGAGCGGCGCAAGCAGCGCGCGCACGCGAATCACCGTCGAGGCCGCTCGAGCTCGAAGAGTGACAGCTCGCGAGCTCGAACTGTCATCACGGCGGGTATCGCGCGCGTCGTCCGCATCCGTGTTCGCGTTTCCCGTGCTGCGAGTAAACGCGACGTGACACGACGTGACGTATCGTGCCAGTGCCGTGTAACGCGATTCGTGACCGTATCCCGTCCGTCACCGAACGATCGCGTCTCAAAATCGCGTCATTTCTCTCTTTTGTTTTTCTTCTCCCCCGTCGAAAAAGCCGAACCGCCGCCGCCGCCGCCGCGCACGGTGGGTGCGCACGCAAGGTAGAACGGCTCGTACCGCTCGCTCGCCGCCGGCTCTCAGTCTACTGGAAGATTCCATTGTGTGAGAGTGGGCTTTCGAAAAGTTTCGCGGTACTGCCGGCGAGTTTTCGCGGACGTCTATCATTGATACATCGGGACATCAGACCAGGTATTGTGCTCAATCATTATCAGCCGGTCGACGGCGTCTTTACGAAATTCCCTGTGAGTGTATGCGTGTCCCTATGTATACGTGGGTTCGAATGTGTATGTGTGTGTGTATGTATGCGAGGGAGAAAGAGAAAGACAGGTTGAGGTTATTACAGCGGCCGCTCTCTCTGGGTTCAGCTGGGCTCTCAGCTGATGCGCCGACCGACCGGTTCGCTGCCTCCTACGGTCGATTCCTGCGGACGTGATGAGCGCTCGTACGCGTTCGTCGTGCTTCGTAGCTGACAGTGACAGTCTCACGGTTTATTCCGAGATTCGTTTCCGATTCTCGGATTGCATGTAATTGTATATAATTTACACAGGAGGGAGAAATTTGTGCTTAATGATTAGCAACGGTGATCTCGTCAACGGCGACCTTGTTCTCGTATCGAAAATATGAAACGACCGGTAAGGGGGGAGAGCATTCGGTTAACTAGGGTTAGCGCTAACCGAGGTCGGGCGGAATCGAACGTTCTCGCACTTCCTGACGAATCGGCTCGCGAGTCCAATTTCGACAGTTTGTGACAATAGCCATTAATCTCTATTCGAAGCTATTCGGTTGAAGCTTTCAAAAGTAAATGTGTCATATCATTTTTTGTTACTTGTTTCGTTATTTTGTTAAAAATCTCGTTATTTTTTTTTTATCTCAGAATTGTTATGATTATCAAAATTCCGTTTCCCAATGAAGAATCCATCCTTTAATTACTGATCTTGGACTCACCTCAGTCGAAATTTTTCAAGCACGAACGTTCGCGGCTCTTTTAAAAGAATCTTTTTGAAAATTTGCACCAGTGATATTGATAAGATTAATAGATTAATTTTTCAAAAAGAATTTAAATTTGAAAAATATGTTAGCGATAAATATTTTATTTTATTAATTATACATATTACATATTACGCGTGACAGCTTTATAAGAAAAAAAGTACGTGCGAGAGAGACAGAGAATTATACCTATCATCCTATCATTTTAATTGCACCTTTTACGCTTTTGTCAAGAACAGGTATGACTGTTCGCCCTCTCGTACGAGTACGTGATACATTGGCGAGAGATTTCACCTCGCGAGATTCTCGCGGCGCGTCGATTCCCGGTGCTGACCTCGACGACGATGTCACGTCGCATGGTAACCGATTGATACTATTAGAAAGGAACAATCGCGGAGAAATCGGTACCTCATTTCGGAAAGGAAAATCATTTCTCAAGAGTACTTATAAGACGAAACTTTTATAGTCAGACATGCAGATTTAATAAAGTAATGGATGAAATGAATTATCTAGTATACTAAATACTTATATAACGAATAACGGTAAAATTCAAACTAGTAGTCGTTTCTGGTTGGATTCTATTGCGTTCTGTGAAATATTAGTGCACTCGATTTATTGTATTCGAAGAATACTCGTATACAAAAAACAGAAAATTTTTTTTAAATATTTTGAGAAATCTCTAAGTTTACTTCGTTCTTTTCAAAGTCGCGGAGCGAAGAGTTATTCCATTAAATACCGTGTTTAAATTGTGCTAATAATTGCATAGACGGGTGCATTCATTCACCATTCGCGTATAATTTTGACCATTGAACAAAGACGCGAATCGAATTTACAAAGAGCTAGAATAATCGTGTGTACTCGTCATATGTATTCGTTACTCGTTAGTCGCCTAACCGTAGTTCTAGTCGTGAAATCTCATTATGAATCTCTCGCTGAGGATAACGTAAAATAATCCGCCGAGGACCAAAGTAATCTCATGAAATGTCATTCATTCTAAAGTAGCTCGTCTTTATGCTACTCTTGAGAGGCATCGCTGAGAACAGCTCCGTACATTGCGCAAATTTAATTCTGAACCCTCTTATTGTAAGATTTAATTATACAGAGTATCTCTCTCCTGTCACTACTGCGTATAAACTATGCAAACCAAAGAATTCCACGTAAATCATATTTTTTATTGAGATGCTTTAGATATGCATTAGATTATTATATATATGAATATTTAATGGAATATTAATTTTTGGGCGGGTAACTGAGTAATTAAAAATTTATAAAAGTCACATCAATGAGTTCTAGATGGATACATATTTATTTTCTTCTTGGGATGTCTTTTTAAAATAAAACTTTTTATCAATTATGATTTAAATTACAAATTTAAAAATGTATCTGTTATGTGAAAATATTTAAAAAAACTTCTATATAAGAGTATTAAATGTAAAACATACAATAGGAAAAGCGTGCATGCGAAGCAAGCAATAAAAGCGGTACACGAGCAGTAATTATTCGAGCGAGTAATTTTGTTTTATAGAAAATAAAAAAGAGAAGAGTAACACAGAATTAACAGCCGTTTAAAGGAAATTAGTAGAGTCATTTTCGCGAAGCCATCTACTATATCTATCTATATTATAAATATAATTTATTATAATAGTCATAGTAAATATAGTTATCATATATAAATAATGATCAGTTTCTTTCTATTCTCGCGATATCATATTATTAGATATAATATATAAAAGCGCGATAATTTTTTTATTTTATTAATTGAATCTCAATTTTATTATACGTCAATATCGTTCAACTACATACATCATATGTAGTTTAAAGCACGCTACATTATCATATCTGATCCGATCGTATCGCGGAAGCTCTTCGGTAGTGGCAGGGGAAACGGCAGGACGAGAGAAGACTGTCATGGCACCGTTATCGCTCGCAAATCGACTCGCTTTTCCGTGAAGCGCCGCCGCCGCGCGCTCCCTGTTGTAACGTCGAGATCACCGCGCCCGGCTGCAGCTGAGCGCTGAGCTTCCAGCTGACGAGCGGAGGTTGCGACCGGTTCGCCATGCTCGTCCACCCCCTCCCTGCTCTTCTATTTCCCTCTCTCTCTCCCTCCCTCTTTCTCTGCGCGTTCCTTTTTTTATCGCGGCCACCTCCTCCTTTTTCCCTTTAAATCGCCTTTCACGTGCGCCGCGTCGTCATCTCTCTTTCTCCTTCTCCCTCACTCCCTCCCTCCCTCCCTCCCTCACTCACTCGCTCGTCCTGCCCCTCTTCACAAGTTCGCATTGTTCGTCTCGCGCGCGCAACGGTCGACTTTGTTGAAACAGTTCCGAACCGTTTCGTTCGCGTGTATCTTTGACACGTTCCGCGTGTGACGGCGAACGCACGCTCGAATGACGTGACGAGGAAAAAAGAGCGGGCGCGCGTTAATTCGGGGGTGCAATAAGAGATACGGGATTATAAACCGGTGCCGCGAATCCATTCGCTCTCGCGTAATCATCCCCGAGTGAATCATTTACTCGCGGTGAGAGAAAAGTGAATGTTTAGCTAATGTTTTCCGAGCGAGACGCGTATCGCGAAGAACTTTCGCCGGCCGACAAAATGTGAGATACTAAAGATACATATATATCTATTCATAGCATATAAGATATATGTCTGTTTATGTCAGAAATATATACGTTATTTATTTGTCTATATTCTTCTAGTTTTTCTAACTTTTAGAATAGTTTGTAATCTTACACACCACAGGTGAGTTGATCGATTAAATTTAAATCGAAAAAAAAAAGAAAAACGCAATTTAAAATTATAATGAGAAGATGATGCGATAACATCTCTCGCGCCGAGAGTATACTCGATGTGTATTTTTGTTGAATAAAGGGGGGAGGGAGGAGGGCGAAACGACACTTTCGTTAATCGTGTTTTTCGCATCGAACCAGTCTTTGGGCAAAAATTTCGCCTCTCCCCTCCACCTCTTCCGCCGTCGCGAGCGTGACAAACGGCCGATTATGTTCACGGGAGCTTATTCCGTGAGAGCGGTAAAAAAAAAAGACGTCGGTCGCAACGGCCGGCGGTCTCGGTGACGGAGAAATTGCGGTACTTCTGGAAATCTAAACGTCTCGAAATTGCGAGCTCGCCGGCGCGCGCGGACACGCGATTCGACGTTGCGCCGTTTCAGGTCTCGCTCATAAGATACTTATATATTAGACACAGACACGTGACACGCTTCTTGTGTAGAGAAATTCGCCGGTTTAAACCGAGTATTATAGCGAAATGCGTTTACTCATTCGCTAACGAGATCATCCGCGAACGGAGTGATGTAACAATTCCGTTTTACTTTATTACTCATCATCCGGCATTATTTAATCGGATTGCGTGGATTTATTTTCGCATTATTAAAGGCGAGGAGACAAATCTTCTCGTCTATCCGACACGATGAGGTGTAACGCGTTGATCTAACACGACTGTGTCTCTTCGATTCGAGCAAAGTGAATCGATCGGGTCTCTTGCTGGCTTTAAAGCAGCCTCTGACGTTTGCGCGCGGCCGCGGATCCGTCAGAAAGAAATGCTCTCCGCGCAGTTAAATTGATCATAATTGGGCTGCCGTTGGCGGCAGTAAAATATCGCGATCCCGTCGTTCGACTACGTTTTATCGTCGCAACAACCGGTTACATTGTGGATCGTCTCGCTCGTAAAAACGCACGATTGTAAGGGTCCTCCGATCTCTCTCGACCATCGAAAGAGAGAAAAATTCACAGACCGGTATTCCCATCGCGCATTTGGCTCTAAAACGTTTGCAGTCTTTTCTTTCGTTTAATATAAACTTGCGCTTGATATTTCAGTAATGTAAAAGTTGCTTGTTTCAAATTAAATGTGTGCGAAAGATAGAAAAAGAGAGAATGAGAGAGAGAGAGAGAGAGAGAGAGAGAGAGAGAGAGGAAGAAACAAAAAGGGAACGTATAAAGTTTAGTATATAAATTAAGGATTAATCAACATACTAACTGCGTAAAACTGTTCGTAAAATCTTTTCTTTTTGTTTGTGCAAGTTGCTTTTTTCGTCTCGTCAATACATTATCTCATACATATTCATTACGACAGAAATTACTGTTCACGTGCGAAATGATACGCGCTACTTGGTCGCTATTAAATAATTCAGATCTCACCCCGGAGATATGCCTGTTCCAGTAATCTCGTCGTTGCAGCGATAACCGCTGATTGCCGTTACATCGCGTCGGTAAACCTGTCACCCCGATCTGCAACCGTGTTACACGACGACACTCGAAAATTGTATATAATCAATGTATCCAGCTCTCGCACATAAGAGAAATTCGAAAATAATATATCCCGATAATCCCGGATTTTTTTGTAATTTAAAAAAAAAATTATCAGTTGGAAATTAAAAATTTGACATATCTACTCGTTCCGATTACGCTTGGCTCTGTCGCACCTGCTTTCTGCATTTGAAATAAAGTATTCGGATTATTCATTTGGAATTTTATAGAGTGAAAGATGAAGGAAAAAACGCATAAAGATGCGTGTAGGAAGTGCAACTAAAACGATGCTATCCAATTTCTTTCGACTTTACGTAATTTCATCTGGCCGGGCGTGTGAGAGTTATCCCCTTGTGCAAGCTATGCACGCTCTTTGCGAGGATTATAACGTATTACTTCGGTAAAACAGTTCGCCGGCCTTCGCGCAACATGATGGAAATTCCCCTCCCCCCTCCCTCCTCTCTCGGTTTCCCGGGCCCTCGCGGTAACTCCGATTATGTAACGCGGATTGCAGTGCTTCAGCTGAGGGTTAATACTCGTCCATGGGACCACACAACTTGGCTAAAGTTCATTATCGCGCCACTCACAATTTATATATCACACACGCGAGAATATGAAATAATAGTCCTTATGGCGCAATATACCTCGATCTTTCGTGTATCGTAACTCTTTTATTCGTCGTATATAAGCCTCGTTAATAAATTGCCACTAAATCATATTAATATATGGATACTAAAGAGAAAATATGCAAGATGACGAAATGCGCATTTTTAATTTGGACTCGACGAGTCATTCGGTCATTAATGATAATAAAACGATAAAAACTTAGTTGACGTTTTGATAAAAAGATATGTTAAACATAATTTGTTACTTGTTTTATATTTTTATACGCTGCTTTTAGATAAATAAATTGTAAAAGCGTGAATAGTTAACGCGTGGTTAACATACATGAGCAGTTTATACTAATGTAAATATAACACATACATATACATATATATTATATGATCATTAATTAATTAAATTTGCATTTACATCTCTAATATTTAAAAATTGTGTTTCAGTAATATAAAATATACATACAAAAATACGAAGGAAGCTTTAATTTATAAAAAGAACTTTAAAGTTCTAAAACTTTCTTTAATAAAAAAAGACATTAAAAACATGTAGTTTAAATCAAGATTATTTATGTTAATCTTTGCTGATGATGTCATCAACTCTGATATTCTTCTTTTATTATTGAATTCCAATAAAAAGTTTTTTATTTGCGAAATTTATCTAAAAATAAATGATAATGATATAGTAATCACTTCTTCGAGGGAGGACTTTATTTAAAAGAATGTCTAAAAATTAATTTTTACGTACACGGTACGTGATGTGCATTTTTATGTGTAAAATGTATTATATTGTTCATTATATATAGTCTTATCAAAAATGTTTTCCGAAATAATGATTTTTAAAAATCAAGATTCATAAAAGAAACCCGAAAAGGAGGAATATCTTTATTCATACGGATTATTTATTAATACGTGAATCATATGCTTATTTCCATCGCTGAGTTAAGCGAAATACATTGGCAAAAGAGCCACTTGTAATATTTCATTCTCTGTAACGAATGATTAATGACTGATTCAGCTGGTTTTAGCAAAAGGATCGATTGTGTCCAACAGTATTGCTCAACCGTCCGGTCATTCACTGTCGGTGCATCTATCGTTGCGGTTGGCAACTAGCGTTCGCTCTCTCGCTCGCATTTGCGTTGTTGCTAAGCGGCCGGATTTCCGTGCGAGGCTGCGGCTTCCGAGAATCACGGAGTTGAGAATCACTGAGGGTTAGCATTCGGTGAAGCCGCCCCCCACTTCCTTCTCTCTGACGTTAGGCATCGCAGACAGCGAGGCGCTACTCGCGCAATGACGTATTTTGTGTGTGTGTGTGTGTGTGTGGTGTGTGGTGTGTCACTCGAGAGATTGAATAATCGTCGCGTTCCGCGCGATTCGAAAAATGCAATCGATATCGGTACACGCATTCGGCCGCAGCCGATAACCGATAACGGACGTCATCGCGCGACCGATGAATGTGTGCCGTTATTAGCTCCCTCGGCCAAGAAGGTAAACAGAAAGTTCCCTAAAATGCGCCAGAAAAGTCTGTATGATGCAAAAACTTATGCAATATGCGCGATTTTGATTTTTATTAAGTGCATGAATTTATGTACGAGGGAAAAACGTCACATGTATACGATTCTCCGCTCGACTTTCGTAAGTCGGTTAATTTAATTTAATTTTTTGTTACGTAACACGAAATTGGCACATCGGATAGTAATCTTGGTCTCTGAAATTTTTCAGAGATTAGTGATGTATACGCACTAGAAGATGTAAATTCTTATTATCATAAATTACTTTAATATCGACAATTTTCATCGCATAAATTGGCTATTTACGGATTATTTTGTATTTTACGATATTGGCGTGTACAGTCCACTTGTTGATTACAAATGGATTAACACACTAAATTCGGAGAAGAGGAACTAGTATCAATGCACGCGACATAAAATTCGCGATTTACTTGCAGAAGAATTAATTATATTATCGAGAATTCTCTCTCTATTTTCTACAGTTTCTTCCAACGTTAATAATAATTACAATACTCACTCTTGATATATACTTTTTTTATCGTGAAGGCGCAAAATGGTCATAATACGAAATACAAAGTATCGATAAATTTCCTTTTTAGTAAAGGGAAATAACTCAATATTTTTCTTAATTATTTTCAAACAAGAAACTTCTTAATATACTTCTCGTAGATATTATAAAAGCGAGTATTAGAAAACTTAGCGGTTTTATTACTTGTACGACCATATTGGAGAAATGTCTGTAGAAGCACGAAGTAAAAGTCCGGGTAATACCGAGAGATGAAGTTATCAACTATGATATCTCTACTACAACACAGTAAATGGAAATATGAGTGCTGCAATTAGAACGCCTCAGGTATCTTTCGCTTTCGCCTATTCTCAATTTAAATTTTGCGTGATCTCGTGCGACTTATCAGTCCCTTTCATTCGCGATGACGTATCGATATATTTTTAATTTAATTTTTTATTTTTAACATATATTTAAAAAAAAAATTAATATCAAAATTGCAATAAAAAGATCTGTTTAACTCGTCGTCGAAATATCGGTAATGATAGATATCAATGTCGATCTTATTTATTTGTATCGTTATTTACATCCTCCTGTTCTCCGGAAAACGCAATGGACAAGGTCTCTGAATACGCACTTATGTTAGATACTGCGTAAGCGCGATACATTATCTTGAATGCTAAAGATTTATAATTGTCGTGACTCTCATAATCGTTCATGAAACGCGGTCGGAATTCAACCGATCATACCATCAATCGCACAATAATGGCGATTTTTTTTTTTACAGAGAAACATAAATTTACGCATTAATGTATCGAGAGCCGTCCATTCTCCGAGTTTGCCAGTTTCGATTCTTGCAAGGCCCCTTTCTCTCTCTCTCTCTTTTTCGCCACATCACGAAAGGATTTTCGTAAACAAAAATTTACGGTCATTGAACCGCGTGTCCGAGCTGTGCTGTCTGATTCGCTTCTCCTTCCTCATCTTCCCCTCCTATCGATCAGCGCACGCGAGAGATCGCAAAGGTTAGCTCTCGTTTATTTTCGTTCGAAATGCGATTGAAGTCCATCGTCTCGATCGAATCGTTCTACTTATCGGTTTACAATTAATTAGATCTGGATTGCGTTCCGCGATTCCGCCTGTTTATTTTTTTCGATGCTAATTATCAATCGCTACGGTATATATTATAACATTAATTTAATTTGATTCGCATAAACATAATATTTCAATATTTATCTGTCATTAAAATTTTTTTCATTTCATAAATATAAGACGTTTTTTTTTTTTACTTGCAAAATATATATGTATTTACTTAAAAATTACCGTGGAAAACATGCTCTTTGAAAAAAAAAGGACATAAATGCATTATACATCTGTTTTGCATTTGAAACAAATTCTACGATAAGATTACAATAATTATGTAAAACTTTTGATTTATACGTTTAAGTTTTGTATTAGTTATTATTTTATTTATTGTTAATCTATTATGTATTAATTGATATTAAAGTATGAGAAAAAAATTATAACTGAATTTTCGATAAACGCTATAAACTGTTTTATAGGTACACGATCCATATGATTCTATGATGCAATGAACTTATATGTTTCTTTGTGCATCATAATTGGAGCGTCAGATTAATGACTCTAATTATAGCGATAATTCATTGTTATTGCGCTCATTTTAATACCCGCATTATTTTAACTTTACCACCATTTTACATGTATACACACATACACCACCGTTTTTAAGATACCAAATTCAATATGTGTTATTTTTTAATATATTTTTTGTATTTATTTACCTTTGTAAATTTAATTTTCGCGGATTTACAAGATTTTATCATCGTCTGAAAGCGATGAGTAAGTAGAGCGCGAACATCGTTATCTTTGCAATGCACTTTTTTCATGTTTTTCACATTTTATTCTTTATTGTATAAATTCATTTGGCGTAATGTGTTAATGTCACGTATGCGGCACACATGGAGAGAAGATTATAACGAAGCGAATACACAAAAATTGGATTTCAGGCAAAGTTGAATGATAAGAATTGCATATTTATTATCATGCGCGCCAACAAGTCGATTTCTTAATTATTCTCAACACGTTAGGACTTTTTATCGGGACGCGTTATCTTATCTCTTGCACGAACAGCGGTAAATACATTTCATCTGATTGGCTCTGGAAAAAGGACGGGAAAAATATTAGAAATTAGTGAAACAGCGAATGATCCGTGAAGGCTAATATACGTATCGTTTAAGGTATAGTTTAACGGGTGTGTTTAACGGGTAGTTTAGCCGTGTGTTAAATGAAATTATTATTTTCGTCATAATGCGGAAAAATATTTTAAACATATGGAAGAAAAAAATAAATGGACTACTATTCCCTACTGGATGGCAGCGGGTCATAAAATATCAGGGTCGTGTGAAAATTTCCGCGATTCCCCATTCGATGTTTACAAGTGATCGTTGATCTCCCGTGTCTTTTCTCACGGAGTTTCTTGGGAGTGTAGTGTAGCACATCGCTTATTCTCTATGCAAATCACTTGCGCTTAAACGGATAGCGTTATCACATAGAAAATAGTAAGCTTTTAAATCGTGCTTTTTTAACGCTCATGCATTTGCAACAATAACATTTCTACGTCATTGTTTAGCTGCAAAATATATTATAAATTATTTTAAATAAAATTAATATTTAACATTTCAAGTATCTTATATCTTCTCTCTTACGCTCTGTTTTGTTTGTAATCAAGTCAATGATAATAATTACTAGAAAATGATTATGAGTCCGTTTTTTTAAATTTCGTTTTTAATAATAATTTCATTTTAAAATTTTTTGTAATTTTATACGAGAAAATATTTTTGCCAGATTCTCTGCGCGAATCGTTATCGATATAACGAGACGATAACAGATAGATTGGTCGATTGTCCGCGGAAGAAACGCATCGGATGAATGGCACAACAAGCACATAGAAGTTGTTGCACTGTGTGTGTAGCAATGTGCCAATCTGACCGCTGTTGCACTCTATGCAGTTGTATATGCTATAGCTGGCAGCACGCAGTATCTACCGTCCTTTTTGCAAACATCGCTCGCCATCTCCTTACAAGCATATATACTAGCTTTTCTGATACTGTTCTTGACTGTTTCAGCAGAAAATATGTTTGCCTTACACTATCATGTAAATATGTAGTAACGTGGAAAGAGTTAAAGGAGTTATATAAACATTTCAAATTCGTCTTTAAAAGATTTATTTTTAATTTTGATTTTGAATGAGTTTGAAATAAATATTATCCTGAAACTCTAATTAAGGATTATAAAGAAAGAAAAAAAAGGAGATAGAGAGGGGGAAAGAAAGGGAAGAAATTTTTGTAAGAAAGATTACATATATAGGCGTGTACTATTTTTCTCGCTTCTGCATTGATATATTTTTTTTCTATTATAAATGAAATTCTACGACGACACTGCTAATCGATATCTCGCCTCTTTTTATGGGTTATCTATATAATCCTCCAGTATTATACGCGAAATCGTATCGACATCGATCGGTGATTATTCCACGTTGCGTTTTACGGATAAAATCCCAGCTAGATCAAGATTGAAGCCACCGCATGTTTCCCGCATCACGTTGTAGAATCGCGAGTTTTTCTTTTTTCTTTTTTTGCACGTTGATGGCATCGTTCTTTCGCAGATCTCCTACGAAGAAGTCGCGCTAACGATTCCACGCTCACGGACACAGACACGCCCGGTTTTCACTCATTCGTCTTTCCCGTTCTTGCATCGTCTCTCTGCGTGGTCGACGAGAAAATTAGGTGGAAGACGAGACCATATAATTAGAAAGTATATGTACGCGGTCACGTGGCTCTTTAGGCGGAGTCCGCAAATATCTCGCCAACCCACGAAAAATATGGGACTGACGATGGTGAACGACAGTGGGTTTATTTGCATTTTTCACGTCCGCTCGATGCATTCACTTACGTTTTCGCAACTCTTGCATCTTTGTTGATTTTTCCGAGCAAGTTTTTTCTCTCTTGTTATATCAGAGCTTATTTCATAATAAATTCATGAGATTATGATTTTAATAATTCGATACCAGCGTTATGCAATTTAATTCCTGAATTTTCCTAAATATCTAATTTTATTTTTAATCTTGTTTCTTTGGCTTTCTTTTATTTTCGGTGCTTGCGAAAAAAAGGATGACGCCTATCGTAGTAATGTTTAGTGAGATTAGCACGTGGTAGACACGCTCTATCTCTGGGGATATGAAAATTCGTGGCTACATCGATTACAGGGGCCGATGAACATTTTCGGTCGATTTGACTCGACTGAGGGAAAAAGGGTTGTATCGAGTAATTTGCAGACAGCCTTGTATAAAATAAAGACCGTTCGTACTGGCAGACCAGCCCTTTACCTCCGACGAGTTTCTCGTCGGATCGTTAAATCCGATAATATGTCGAGAGCGACTAGATGCGACAAAATTAGACTGTGATTAATTTAATTTTTCCGGCTTTGATGGTACCACCGATGGCCATGCCTCGTTTAAAGCGAGCTTATTAAAAATATCGTGCTTCGTTTACGACAATCTATCATCTTTTTTCTTAAGCCGTATTCTGGGGTTAAAATGAAATGGAGATTAATTTCGAAATGTTCATAAAAAAAAAGGATTCGCGCGGAGTGCTAGGATCTTCAGTCGATCTGCCAAAACGCGTTTTGCGTATATTTTAGAACGGACTTAAGAGAACGGTGCCTTAAACGGTGTATCGATGCGCGTTGCGGATTACGCAACGAAACGCACTATTCACGCGCAAGCGACGTACCTTTCGTGTCCGCGGCGCGTTGCAACCACGCTTCGAGTATCGATAGATTGAACGGGGACGGGCCATCTCGGCCGGATGATTTACATGGAAGATCATTGACGATTCCCTTGCCGAGAGAGCCTAAGCTGACACACGCATATATTGCGTCACGTGTTTAGCGCGATATTTTTAGCCGACCGGCTCGTCGACATGCAGTCTTAGTATTTAACACGCGAACGGAATAAGTGTTGTTCTAGGATAAAGTGGCTGATAATAATTTCGTTACCGGCGTTTAGCATTTCAAATCCTTGGTATATATTTTGCTTCTCTTATCTACCTTTCTCGTTGTATTTTAAAATATAATGTTGGTTGTATCGCAAGGAAAAAAAAAATTTCTCGAAATTGTGTCATCGCTATTAAGTACCGTATCGTGAAGATTTAAAGATGATGCGGGCGGAGATTACTATCTCAGAAAAATATAATGCACGGTATTAATATCGCGGTTACGTTTCAGATACCCGACGTTCGCCAGGCAAGTAGTATCTCTCGTGAGGAAGCATGTATTCTGAAATCGTTTACGCCTGCTTAAAATGCCGACTCATATTCGTATCGCGCGTTTATCGCGTAATCATTTCATATACGAATGTTATGGGCGTCGCGAATTTTCTCTAAATATCATGAGTATTAGAAGTCGAACTAAAATTATTCGTCGTCTAACAAATATCAATAGCTTTCTAATTATATTCGCGCAAAAGTAAAGACTTATTTAATTTGTCTTAAGAGATATGCGAATAAATATATGACAAAATATTATTTTTAATTTCATTTTACAAATTTTAAATAAACTTCTTACGAAATTACTTGAAGGACTTCTAAATCGATATTGAGAAATATTTAATATGAAAGATTGAGAAATTATCAGAAACGTTTTGTCAGATTTTCCAACGAAACTCTAGGAGTATGCTAAAGGACCTTTAATCGAGAGAAAATGTGCAAAGAACGTTTTGTACATAGTGTATATTTAATGTGAATGATGTGTGTTCCCTTTGCACACAGTTACATTTAATCACATTCAACGGGATGGATACAAACCATTACCTCGAGTACCTATCACTACTACTTCGTCCGGCTGTGTTCATTAAAATTCATGAAAAGTCAATTATAGCCAATTAATCATGGCGTATCTTTAGGATGCAAGAATTATGTATCTTGTATCTGCCTAAACGTGGCATTATGTCGCTCGAATACGTCTCAGTCTATATCGGTCTATCGTATATGTATCATATCGCATATCTGTTTTTTGTCATATCAATGACGTAAATGAATCACAAACGTCTTAATAAGATTTTTTTCTTATTATAATAACGCATATTGCACGGCGAAATTATGTACGGCGAAAGTATATTGATAAAATTGGTTAAAGCTATTAAAGCTGATGAGATTGTTTTACTCGAAATACGAAACGTTTAGATTTTCACGTTGGATTTTGAATTAAAAAACTTAATAATTCTAACATTTCTCTCGCGTCATAAGTATATATATAAATACATTAAGAAACATTATTATTATTTGTACGCAAAATAACAGAAATACATTGAGAAAAACTCAGAGATTTTTTCTTTATTATATTTAATTAAATATTTATTAATTGAAATTTTAGTTTGATTTTAAGAAATAAAATTGCGAATGTATATAACTTTATTTTTGCTGAACGAATGTAACTCTGTGCATTTTCTCTTACCGGGCATTTCTCTTTTTCCACCTTTTTCTAAGACGAGTCATTAAATATCGACCTGGATTCGCCGTTTGAAAGACCGGCTGCGTCGCTCTACGATAATCGCGGAGTCGAGTTTTCCATGTTCAGTAGCCGTGAAGGCACCCGCTGTGGAAGGGACCTTGTTTGTTTTTTAATCTTTAATCTATACTTCGCCTACGGTTTCGCGTTACTGTATTCATATGTAAGGCTACACTATACGCGCGGAGTGCCACCGGTAATAACAACCAATGCTCTTTCTAACTGATGATGCAAGCAGACGCTCTTCAAAGGTTTCGACGAACATTCGTGTCTTTTCTTGCAAATCAAAACTATCGTGTCGGTTTTTATAAATCGTTATCTCACGCTACAATATAACCAAAGATCTTCAATTATCGACTTATTAAAATTTAGAAAATTGAACTATTTTTATTTTGATAATTTATTTGTTGTCACTTTAAACACTTTAAAAAAAAAAAAAAATGATAGATGTTTTCAGAAAAATTTGCGAGAAGAATAAAGTCAAGATATAAAAAACAAAAATTATTATGCGAATTAAGTTCCATGAGAAATTATAATTTTGCAGATTTTTAATATTTTTTTGCATGCCATTGACATATCCTGACAAATTTTTCTCCAAAGCCTTGTTCGGCGTCGCCGTCACGGCCCAGTGGGCCGTATCTATAATTTAATATCGCGTTCTCTTTTCGCGCTCGCCTCGACGAAGACGCATTATGCCTCGCTCAGAGATCACGCTGCAAGATTTCTCCTTGGCAATCAGGATCGTATTCCGTCTCCCGCTACGCTACGCGTCTATCTCGGCCTCCTAAGCCGAGGTAGCCTCGTTTCCGCCTCGTCTCTCCTCGCCGCGCGTAATGCTATTATCCATCTCTCACTTGTTATTCCGCCAACGTTCGACCAGCATAACAGAATCAACGTTGCATTTAGGATATGTACAGATCGGTCAACGCCTTGGAACGCGCGCCCGAGTATTCTCTTGGAATGATTAATGACGATTAGAATCATGGTCGATTAACGAAAAGCTGTTTTCAAAAGATATTAAATTTATAGTTAATTAGTTTTCTTAGTAAAAGTCAATTTCTATATTTTTTAGATATATTTCTATATTTTTAAGTCAAATATTTTTTAGAAAATAATGAATTTTTAACAATCGAAAAATATTGATATATATATAAATAAAAATATATATATATAAATTGTTGAAAACGACTAGCGAAAGAATCATTAGTCAAATAAAACAACGCGATGCAAATTGAACTCTATGATTTAAAAAATGTCGATAATAAAAACGATATGATAATTGATGAATTTTTTAGTAATATACCATCTTTGAGCCTTATATATATTCATCGTCAACTTATTATGCGGCTCATGTTTCGGATCAGAGAATCAATGTTGCATTCATGAAGATGGGTCATTGCCTCTCGAACGTGCATCCGCAAACGTTCCGTGGATGATAGTCGTGGATTTTACGCTCACGACGAATCATACGAAACGTTTGTATAACGTGAATCGCTTCAGTTTAACCCGTTGAATTCGTAAAATCTAATTTTGATCGTGATAGCAAATTTTTTTATAAATTTATAAAGTCGATTTTTTTATAAATTAAATTGTTTAATTGAAACAACGCGAAATGCGTATTTTTTAAATTTTGTATGTTCGAAAGCATTTGTTGCGAATTAAATTAAATAATTAAAAATATTTGCCAAAATCGTACTATATATGTATATTCATTTAAACTATATCTCTCGACGGAGATTTTTAATTCGAAATTAATTATCAAGATATCTTGTACCGAATTTAAAAAATTTGTAACAAAATTTCTGCTAGGGAAGGGAACCAATTTTTTCAACTTGCGGCAACGCGAGATGGTACCACAATTTTCTATCTAAAAAAACTTCTCACGAGATTTTTCGGATAGCATCTCCGCGCTTGTGAGCAAAACCAGGCGACCATAAAATTACCAGATCCTGCGCGTGGCGATGGTAAAAAGCTCGGGCTTTTGCGAAGCGAGCAAGGGCTTTTTCGCTTATTCTTCCGAGTCGTCGAATGTTATCGGCGTGTTCTCTCGCGTGTCACAGGATCGTAAAAGCGGCGGCGGCGGCGCTTTTGCAATTCGCGCGCTAACCACCGAGCGACATCGGACGAACTTTTTGTCGTGTTATCATCGTATCGATCGATCTCCTCGTCCTCTGAGTCATACCTGACTCGTCGTCGCTCGGTGCTTATCTACAAGTGAATTTCGAAGATGCGCGTGCGTACGCGCAATCAGTCTTGAACTTTACCGATAGATATCGAGACGCACTCCCGCACAAAAGTATTTAGATAAAAATACTTTTCATTCTCGGAAAGATAAAAAAAATGTATTATTTTGTCGAAGCGTGCGTACAAAAAAAGAATATATGATTTTTTGCATAGATTGCAGATGACACGCTATCGTATCAGGCACTACCTCCTTTGCGTTCTTAGTGCTGTGCATGTTGGTGCCAGGCGACAAACACGCTAGTTCGGTTCCACGAAAATAATCCTGATGGTGCCGTTTGTATTGTAGCATGAATCATTTTTCATTAAACCATTAATGCTGAATTTGCATTTCTTACAGTCAAGGACGTGGTTAGGTAACGCGATTACTGTGCAGTAGTAGATTTTCGATTTTAGACACGTGTGTGTCTAAAATACAAAAAGTTAAAAAAAAATGAAAGGAATTAGCAGCGAAACAGGAAAGCGAGCTTTAGTATAAGAGAATGAGTCGATTTTTTATGCGATAGGTCCAAGAATATATATCTCATATATCGATCTCATAAAATTCATAAATGACAGATAAGAACGTGGGAAATTTTCAATCTATAGTAATCTCATGAAGGGCGTGGAAAGAATGCGCGAATTCATCGCCACTCGTATGCTTCTCTCGAGTTAATCCTATCTATGGCGTCGTCGGGCTCGTAAATAAGCAGCCGTTACCGAAGAGGAGAAGGTGATCTTGAGGCAGTGTGTGCATCTCTCTCTTTCTCTCCTTCTCGGCCATCGATTCAGTCGTAAAACACGCTCTTTGGCGACGCGGAATAAATTCCGCGAGCGAAATTACGATGAAATATATTATTCCGCGGGCGGGCGGCGTTAATCCTCTTTTGGTTCCGTTTCGTTTAATTCGCTCAAGCGAATCGAGTCGCGCGACCGCTTTATCGCCTCGCACGTTCTCCGACGTGCCCTGACCATCCTTATATCTCGTAAGACAAAGTGTGTACGGCATATCGCGAATGCACGGCGGCGCGAGTATGCGGTAGCACGACGGGCCACGGCATTAATAATTCATACTCCGCGCGGAGTGGTGGAGTTAAGGCTTCTGGGCGTTATAAATATTTAGATCGTCACAGAGATATATATCGCGCGCTCGGACGCCCGGGGAACGAAGCCAGAAGAAGACGAAGAAGAACTGCAATGAGGAGGTACAGCGAGATGACGAGATACGTGGACCGAACTTCAGGGGGAAAGAAAGAGAGAGAGAGAGAGAGAGAGATTTTATTTAGGATTATTTCCGAAGAAGTTGAATATTACAGATTCATGCGATAACACATAATAATATAACACAGAATAATGATATATATCTTATCCGAGATCTTTGGCGAATCAATTTTTATCTGTGAGTTTTTTTTTATTAGAATTATACAATGTCGGAGCGACAAATCGCTTGTCCTAAATGTTGTCAAGTTAAATATGTATGTACGTTAATGTGAGCGTGTAAGTTTTTAAATGATATCATGTTTGTGTGCGATTGCTGGTGATGTCATGCGTTAAACACTCTTTCACCCGTCTCGCAGTTTCCTGTTAATTCCCAAGAACAGACCGCTATTGCTCGGATAAACACAATGATTATGGCAATCATTTTCTTACTTTACGTCGCACACAAGGAAGAATGGAATACTGTTATTATCATTGTGATTATCGTCAATTATAAATTGGTTTGATATGTTTTTTTAATAACGCGCGAATTATTGTTTATAGGGAAATTTCAATTATTTTTAATTTCTTAAATTTTTGCAAAAATTGTCTCGAGAAAAAAATATATTATTTCACATTTTCCGAATTTCTTTTTTACGTCGCGTAAGAGAATTACAATTTGCGCAACTATTATGATTAAGAGAATATTTAGATTGATTTTAATTATATGTTCGATGATTTTCTTGTTTATATAGAAGCGGACAAATATCAATTCAACATCGTGTTCGCTTATATAAATCCATATGTCATAATAAAATCTTGTTTCTGTGACTCACGTATGGTTTTTATACGCTTTTAAGTAGGCTAAAAATGCAATTAAATTTTTAAAAAAATTAATAATATCAAGTTATATAAATTTTAGATTATTTTGATCTTCTTTCTTCAGTCTCTAATTAATAACGAGAAATTTCAATCTCTTTTTCTAATAAAAATATGTCATATTTTTTTACGTCTTTTAAACGATGTCATGTAAATATAAATTTTGTAAGAATGGAAATAGGAAACGAAATGATTGAGAGAATGACCGAGTTAGAAAATTATATTCTGTTCGTTTGTACATATGATGATGTACGTATTTTCTTTATTACCGGTTATAAATGTGCTTTCATATTCGTTTAGTTTTACGGTAAAAAATATAATCAATCGGTGTGGTAAAAGAGCAGTGTTAAAATGAAAGCTTAAAAATATGTATGTATGCGCGAAGTGTTATTACGTATGAACTATAAAAATGTTACGCGAAACATCATTAATGCAATAATGATAATTACAAAAATCATACACGTAACATGCGTGTCTCGAATGGTGAGGATTTGAGAAACACCGCTCAGCTGATCGATGTATCGTCGCAGTGATAATTGTAATGCATTGTTACAATCTATTTATATCGATTCGATAATGAACTCGATAAGTTGATTACGGGTTGCGGTACAGCTGCGAACGAGCGAAAGTGAATTTCAAGCCAAAGTTTCAGAGGGACAGAAATAGCGCGGCGAAAACTATTTTCCCTCCTCGGAAATTCTCCTCGTCAAGAGCGTAACTTGCGGCTCGTCCGAGGCCTTTTCCACGCGGCTTACGCAATAAGAAAATACGCGTATGAAATAATAAATGCGCGAATGTGTGCGTTTACGCAATCGGCGCAAGTGCACCGTGAGACTCTGAATTTCAGGAGAGAGAATTTCTATTTTCCTCGCGTCTTTACACTTTTACCATTTATACATTAGATAGCTCATTTTTTTTACATTTTTTACTAACATTATACATCGCTGCATCGCTAACTTTACTGTCGTATTGATTTTCTCTTCAACGCGAGAGCGCATGTTTCTTTATTCCTTTCGATATTTCATTCTTTCGTGATCCCACGATAAATTGTTACCGTGACGCGACCTTTCTTATTTCCTGATCTCGGAACCTTGACCTCGGATTTTCTTGCACAGCAATCGATTAATCAAATTGTAGAGTTAAACTATGATATTGATTAATCGCCCAATCTTGATAAAACGTAGCAATTAATTAAGTGCCATTTTGAGCTAGTATCACGAACTATTATTCGCATCTAATATAGGATCGGGACACCCAGTATATTGTTTGTAATCTATTAATTCAGCTGATCACTCTGAATTATTAGTCAGCAATGCCAGCGAAGTAGAATTATAAATCTCTATATAATGTTAAAATGCTTATTTTTATCACGTTTTCAAATTCGCGACACGCATCACATGCATATTGCATACTTAATAATTTTTTGACTTAATAATTTTTTTACTTAATAATTTTTTTACTCGACAGTAATTGTAAGTTAAATCGATGTCGAAAAATTAATCCATTTCGAGATAGAATTGATTGAACGTTTGATTGCGAGTCCGATTGTAAGGCGAAATGCTGATTTCCTTAAGGTTCGCAAAAATTACGGACTCTCGATTGCCATTGCGTAATACACGGTCGATAATTCACTGGTTATTACAGTTTCGAAAAGTGTTTCCCTATTAAAGGTAGCCCTCTTACGTCGCTATTAGATTCGTTTGGCATATAAGAGCATAAAATCGATCGACGCGCGTTAGACCGACGGTAAATTGAAGTTCAATACGAATGAAATCACTCGGCGAAATGCACGCTTTTGCTCACATCATAATCTGTCTTTTTGCCACGTGCAATTTCACTTCCTTCTTCTTCGATCGATGTCGATCATTTCGATTTAATGCGGCGTGCTACTTTCCAAGTTTTATTCGTCTATTTCGCGGAGGAAAGAATCTGCTGAAGAAAAATGATTTCGTCTATAGAGGAATTTTGTGGATTTTTTTTTGTCTGTAGGGAAAACTTTTTTCCGTTTTTTATTTTACTTGTAATTTATTCCTGCTACCCTTTCCTTCTGTGCTTTCGAGTATCCGATAGATTAATCCCACGTGGAAAGGATAGACTGCGTTCATTTCATTTCAAAAGATTCGGTGGAAAACGCATACGGTGACGATAATATGACGTAAAGGAAAATATGATTCGATCGGTGGTTACGTTGACACGAAAAAAAAGAATATAGTTCGTTTTATAGATTTTGACGGCACAGCTTTTTAAAAAGCTCTACCGTCGAAACACTTTTTTGTACATTTAAGACTAATTATCTCAAAAGCTATGGAACGTACTACAATTATTTTGAAAGATAATTTAATTTTCTACAACTTTTGTTTCGCTATTTTTTGTTAATAAATACATACTTTCCGTGATATTTATAAAAATGTATAAAATAATCGATTAATAAATGATTTTAAGTTTTTGGACGCTAATTTTTTAAGGAAGCATTTTTCGATCCATTGTTCAGAATTAAATTTCCTATAAAATCTCAAAGTCTGATCGGGACGTTTGAGCCTACCTTGTATAAAGAGAAAAAAATAGGAAAGAAAAAGAGAGAAAGACAAACATAGGAGGAAAATAGGAAACGGGAAAAGAGGGAGAAGAAAGAAGAAAAGAGAGGCGCGAACAATCGATCGTATCCGATCGGTTAAAACGTTTTTCCGGTCGATCGTTTTCCTCTTTGCGGAAGGTTCGTCAGAGACTCGCGTTTCCCATTCCCGCCGTCTCTCTCTCTGTCTCTCTCTCTCTCTTTTGCTCTCGAATCTCGATAGATCGCCTCGACTAGGCGGCCGACGCCTCCTTGCCTACTTTCTATCGCCCTGAAACGTATCCTGAGGTGCAGCCGTCTCGGTAAAATCCTCCGAGAGAAACGAGTTTTATGGTCAAATCTCTCGGCGAAACGCGATGAAACGAGCGTAATTGCGCGGGGATAGTGCTGAGATCTACTCTCTTTCTTTTTTCCTTCCCTCGATTTCTTTCTTTCCACGCTGGCTAAAGGAGGAGAAGAAGGAGTCTTGGAAAACGAAGGAGTGCCGTTTAATCGCGGCGGCGAGCAATTGATCGATCGATCGATCGACAGAGATGCGATCTTAAAATATTCCTGCGATCGACGATTTTAATATCGTCGTAGAAAATTTAAACGAGATTGTAAAGAGCGAACGACTTAACTGTATTTCTTTTTGTGCAAAAAATTGAAGAAATTTAAGATTTCTTTTGTTAGATTAAAGAAAAGATTTACGGGGCAGATAAGAATAATGCGATTATGATTCGATGACTTATATTTATATTATTCTCGTCTTTTCTGTTTTTTTTTTATTTTTTTTTTATTTTTTTATTTATTTTTTTTTATAAGAAAAGACAAACTAATCGATCTAAACGCGAGGCGATTTACGCGATCGAGATTAATAAAACAGAGACTTGATGATATAGCAGACCGTTATTTCTTCTTGCAGCACCAGCTCGCATTCGAGGGAAGGATCGTTCGACAAGCTCGCAAAATAGACGAGAGTATCGTGCCCGTGTAAAAGAGAAGAAACGGCGAATCGGAAGGAAGAAAAATATAGATATCCCGTCGTTCCATCGCGCGCGCTGTTTATCCTGGGAATCGAGCCGAGCGCGCGGGCGCCTCGACACTCCGCGCGATTGCTTCGAGGCAAGAAGGATCCTGGAAGGATCGGACGGAAGGAAAACAACGTGCGCGGGATATGTACCGAGAGCCGAACAGCTCGTCGGGCAGCAACGCCTCCACCAAGGGCGACGAGGTCGAGCTCGTCAGTAGGTTCCTGGCGCCGCTCTGCGCCAGGGACGAGGCGGCCAGGAACATCGCCCTGGCCGCGGCCAGGACTACCGTCGAGGGATGGCTGGGCAGTGTCGGAAGCCCGAATCGCTGGGAGGACGCCGGCGATATCGAAGACATCAAGAACGCGACTGGCAAATTCTCCGGTCAGGACGGAAGGTAAGTGAAAAAAAATGCTTATGTTTGCCTTTTAATAGAAAATTATATAAGATTGATGGATAAATATGATATATTTGATTTTATTGCATTTTTTTTGCTGATTTTTTTAGTCACGTGGAAATATATTTATATTTTTGATTTATATTACATATTATTTGAAACTAAACATTTATTATTTTGAGTAAAATTATATTATGTTGATGCGATAGAAAATAATCAATCCGATTAAATTCTGTTTTTTACTCAACCTGTTATTTTTATTTTATTTTTTTATTTAAAAAAATTTATTTTAAAAAAATTTGTATATTCATTGTTTTTGTGAATATATGGACCAATGTATGATGTTAGATTGCAATATTTTGATTACAATTCTGTTAAATGTTAAAACTATATATATGTTTGCCGTTGCATACCTTCATTTATTCGTATTTAGATTTAATTGGATCCGTTGTAATAAATTCACGATCATCCTATTTTCTGTCTTGTTGAATAAATATGGGCGTGTTGCTGGGATGTGTCAAAATTATATAATTTGTTGAACAACTTTGTTTGCCGGTATCAATTATCAATACTATTAATTAATGATTGATCAATTAACGATTTATCAAATAACAAATAATGTATGTATAATACACATTGTGTAATAAATATTTCCTAAAATAATTTGACTTCGCGTATCATAATTTTGATCGAGCGGACATGTTTAATCGGCGCAAACATTTCGTTCCGTGCACTCTTGGCAAATTATTGGTTCTGGATTTAATATCAGCATTCAGTCACGCAAACACGTAAAACCCGACGTGAACGCGATACTTAAATAATCACGAGCGGTTCATTAAAATGTGCACGTTATATATGAGGATTAATAATAAACACGCAGGAGAAATTATACTCGTTTAAGCATAACTGCAAGGACTATTACGGAGAAAGAGATCTGCTATATATCTTTCTTTTTTAAAATAAAATTTGTTTAAATTTGCCTTTGTTTCTTGTTAAAGAGTCTTTCCTTCGAGATTATTTTAACTATCTTAAATAATTTTAAGAGGGCATAGATTTTATAATTATAGAAAGGTTTATTGTTACGTATTGCTTCAATTAAAAACAATTGCAGTGGGAAAATTGCGAATAAAAGTGCCTCGCGAAAGAGGTGAGTGAATTAATTATGAATCGTGATAAAATTTGAGCAGTAATAGCGGTTTTGTGGAAAAATACATAATCTATCTTCTTCCGATTTTATTATTTGTATGTATTATTTAATACGGGTATTATCTAATCCGTTTCAAATTACTTTATATTGTATATAAATGATTGTCGCGATTAAAGCTGCTATTCAATGACGAGAATAGTGACATCTCAAAAGATTTATAAGATATACACACATACACGAACATTTATGTTCCTCTTTTAATCGATAATTTGTGTTTGATCGAAGATACGACATGAGTGTCGAACGGTCGCCAACGAAGTCGTCGCCGAGGAGCGTGCATCAGCACCACCTGCTGCAGGACACGTTCCGGACGGAGGGCTTCTTCCCGCAAAGCGTGAACGATAACTCGGCAGCGTTCCTCGAGGAGAACAATCCGGAGCCCTCGTTCGATTGCGTGGATGGCCGTCTTCTGAACGAGAGGCGATTCCGCGAGCGATACGGCGACGGCGTCGAGAGCAGATCCGGCCATTCAACGTCCTCGGATGAGGGTAGTAAGGGCTTCAACATCGAAGGTAGATGTGCCCGCTTTGGTTCTAACTGTGAGAGCGAGCGAAAATATCATGCCGGCTCGTCGTCGAGCGACAGATCGACGAGTGACGACTATTGTCCTGGTAGGACAAAGAATAATTATGCCAAGTTAAAGGGCGCCAAACAGAAGCAGCTGGAAGATGACGAGCTCGATGCGGACACTCGGGTATACGGCAAGAGTCCCAAGTTCGACGACAACATGAGCGGTTTCGCTTCGTTCGACTGCCGGAATCGCCGAGCCAAAATCGCCGCCGGCGGCGATCTGCTGACGCATGAGCAGCGGCGATACGCTGACGATGATGTGTCCTTCAACGAGAACGAAGCGGCGCGCAGCGACGGGGTCGTCTTTAACACGCTCGACGGTTTTGAGAACGAGAACGAGCCGTCTTACCGCCAGGACATGAGTCTGGAGAGCCGCGAGACAGCGGCGGCTCACGAGGATAACCCGGAAGATCTTCGTAATCGGGCGCAGCAACAGGACTATCTGCGTAAGAACGATGAGAGGAAGTTTAGCGCCGGTCAGATCAAAAGGCCGCTTTCTCAGGACGAGGATGTGTCTACGAAGAGCGGCAGGGTACTCGAGAGTCCGGAAGTGTCGCCCGGCGATGTCGGCAGGATGCTGAATCTCGGTAACGCCTTGGACGGACCCAGGCAGGCGCAGGCCAACAAATACCTAAGTTTAGTGACATTGCATCTGCCGGTGATACTCAGGCTCAGCGTCAACTGTCCCTTTCAGAACGTCAGAATCAAGTGCGCGGAGATCCTTCAGATGGTCAAGGTAAGGGAAAATTATTCAATTTTCTTCGCAGACAGTTACGGATTTTGAAGATGCGTGCCAAATAATATACGTCCTTCGTGTTTAAATAAATCTATGTTAAGTTAATTAGCAATCATTTTAAATTAAAATTTGGTTAAAGTTATAACTTTATATATTATAGTGCTATATATATTTTCAACTATTTCTATTTATATCTTTAATATATGTAGGAATTATTTTGCAATATACAATAAGTAGTAGTTCTTTTTAATAAAGAATATTTATTTCTTAGAGAGAGTGACACAAGTATAATAATATAATGTAATACTTCTTGCAAACAGCTTATTAATTATGAAAGTAGTCAGCGAATTGATTGATTTGCTTTCGCGAAACACAGAAATCTTCTTCTTTCGCATTAATCTTTTCAGTTTTCAAGAGGTGCAGAGAAAGTTGCGAAAATAAAAACGAAACTGCTTATTGTAGTTCTATCCTTTGACAGAAATTAAATACCGCTGTATACCTTGAGTCAGAGTACACGGGACATTCCGGCATTCCGGAAAAAGAAAAATTTTAGCGAAACGACCGAAACGATGCGAGAGATAACGGATAGCCTAGATATGGCTGTGCAAGGTTTCGCGAAGTCTCGACGAAGCAGATATTAACGCGACCGCAAAGTTTGCACTCTCGCGTGCACTCGGCCGAAATTCTTTTGCGACGGTTCCACTCAAGTTTGCACTCTCTCAAACATTTGCCCTTATGATGTATATATATATATATATATATATATATATATATATATATATATATATGTATACATACTTGTAAAGTTTATTAGACAATACGAGATAAAGTTGAAAATGGCGTACACAAAGAGACGTACCGACGTATACATAAGGAATATCTCGGAAATATCACATCTGTTCTTTAGGATGAACTATTTAATTTTATGACACGAATATATTTATATCAATTTTGCAACGCGAATGAAAACTTAAATTATTGTAAGACTGATTGTTTGCGCTGTAATTTCTTGCAAAAATTAATTTAAATGATTAAATTAAAAAAAGAATAAATATTTTTAAAAATATTTATTTTAATTAACATATTTAAACTTAATGTACAATGCATACTTTATTACATTTATTTTTATTTTATTATTTTATATATTTTTAATTAAAAAAGATTAAAATATATATTGTATATTAAAATTAAAAGAAAAAAACATTGCGCGTCTCATTTAAATCTTACTAAATTTAGCTTATTTTAGAAAAAGTTTTATAATTTTTATTTAATTTTAATATTCATATATCTTGGAAATCACTAATGCCGCGTAATTTTGGAACAACCTCCGGTATCCATGTCTCGGAGAGGAAGTGCACAATTATTCTGAGATACGCTGTACACATTCCGCGGCGGAATTGAGATTGTTCAGAATATTTCAAGCTTTATCTCTTCAGTTTTGCGGCAATTTATCCAAGTCCTTCGCGAAGAGTAACTGCCGGGCGCGATTCTTACGCTGCGCGCTGCTGTGACTTTGTATCTTTGCTCTTAATGCGCGCCGTTGTTTTATAGCTTTCTTAATAAATAAACTAGTAGGAGAGATTCTCTCGTCTCTCAGAGTCTCTCGTGGCAGCTGCTCGCGCATTTCGGAGGTAGCCGTTACTCAATTTTCGCACCAAAACTTTATTTCTTTAGACAAAAAATTTGTATTTTTTAATATAATATTCATCCTACATTACTACAAGTCATAATAATAAAAAAATATTTTAAAAATTTTGTTTTTGAGAATCTCCTCTGGATAATCTTTGACAATAGACAGAATGATCACTTAAACTCATAAGCTGTCAAATGAGTGCGTGGGAATAATCCGGCGCAGGATGTGTTTATGCATAAAAGATAAACCGGATAGGAGTAACTGTCGGTTATATTAATGGACTTGTTTTGACTGGCTATTTGGGGAGACGTTTGAAACGCGGCCTAAAAATATCCTGCACCTAGGTAGTTCGCGGTTAAAGCACAACTTCGGCTTATCGCGTGAGAGTTGCTTTTTCTCTCGCACCGAATAGTTCTATGACATTAATCTTATTACGGCGACAGTTAATCTTTTCGAAGGACCGTGGCAAATTAGACTAATCCATGTATGCTTCAGTATGCCGTTAAAAGAAATACTTAACAATACTGGCAAAACTAATCTCGCGCGTTAGTTAGTGTCAGAAACGAGCGAACAAACACGCAATGCATCGCAAATATTCGCAAGTAACCGAGAGATCGAAATAGAAGCAAATAGGAGAATGTTGCAAGATCAAAAGGTTTTTCAAAAAACGTTTCCGACTGACAACTTCGTATTATTTTAGTGTCATTTTTTTCTCAACGTTCACAAGGACGACATCGCGCGCAATAATATACTCGAACTTCATTCGTTTCTAATAGTAGGATGAAAGTAAGCCGCAAAAATAATCGGCTATCTTTGAGCTTCTCGAGAAGCCCAAGATACCGTGTATCTCTCTTTATCTTTTATTTATAAATTTTAGAAACTGTATCGTTATGATTAATTCTCAGAATCATAAAGATTTAATTTTTGCTTGACAAGAGATAAAAAATATATGATCTCTTTATATGAATTTTGTTTCGCTTTTGAATGTGTGCATCAAACAAGATCATAAATGAGTTTGTAATTTTATTTATTTTAATATCATAAATAATATGATCATCGTTTACATTTTTCAAGATAATTGTCATATATTATTTAATAAAAGAAACGAGATACACACGCATGTAGGAAAGAATAATATATGAATTAAGAAATGTATAAATATTTAGTCTTCATCTAATAATAAGGCAAGAAAAATATACGTGTGTGAATGTAGAATCTGCTGTCGGCCGACAGTTATGCTCACCGATATTGTCATTCGAGGTCGATCGATACGACTTGTGTGTAAAGCTTTATACATAGTGCAGAACAATTTTCAGGAATGAAGACAGAAACAGAAAGCTAGGAAAAGGAGGTTTTAAAACACGATATATCGTATTGTGTATGTGACATTGATAATCAGTAAAATTTGCGAAAAATATCTAATTTTTTAAAATTAGATATAATCTAATTTGTTTTCTTATTTTCAAATATATGTTAGGTATATTCAACTGAAACATGGACTAAAATCGTTGTTTCAAGTCTACGTTTCAATTGAACGTACCTAATAGATGTGGAAATAAAAATGTCTTTCTATGAATGCGAAGAAAATAAAATACGAATTTGCAAAAGCGAAATTTTAATTGTGATAATAGATTATTATTGAGGAAATATTTTCAAAATTTTTATTTTTATATAAAATATTAAGTCTAAATAATCAAGTTATTATTTTTTAAATTTAAATACAATTTTTATTAATAATTATTAATAAAATTAATAATATTGGAAAATTTATATTTTGATTAATATCTCTGAAAGATAAGACAAAACTACACGATATATAAAAATATTTTTATTTTCCAACAAAGTTAAATTATTGTGATATATTTACTTTAACATCGTATATTGCAGCAACACAATTTTTATTGATTCTATTAGAGAGGACAAAGGCTTTATTTGACGATATATTTTAAGGAAATAATTAATAAAATATTTTTTTGATAGTTTTCATAAAATACAAAAGATATCGCCCAACGTGGGGCTCGAACCCACGACCCTGAGATTAAGAATCTCATGCTCTACCGACTGAGCTAGCCGTGCTCGTAGAAAGTCCAATGTATTTTGCAAGTTTTCGGCTCATTAGATACGAATATAGTATTTTTTTTTTTGTTACAGGATAGAGGACTTCCAGTACCAGTGCCGGCTTTCGATGGACCCAGTGCCTTCGTCCCTCTCTCAGAGGTAAGTGATTTTGCATGTGTCAATTGCTTTTTTGTAGATCAATATGTCACACAAATCGTATTTACAACCATTCAAAAGAGATGTTAATTAAAATTCAACTAAGTTTGACTTGTTAGTTTTCTGTATCTTTCTATTTATAATTTCAGAGAAAGAGACAGAAATTAAATCATTATAGTTATTAATTAACATGTATATAAGTGATCTTATGAAACTTTATGAGGCTTTAGTGTATTATATCACATTATATATATATATATATATATATATATATATATATATATATATATATATATATTGAACAGTTTTATCATCGATGCAGCATTATGATTATCTTATGCGATAGCACAATTTTTGCAATTCAATGCCAGACATACAAAGTCAAATATATACTTCTAGATAAATGAAGATAAGTACATGTATTAAATGCAATGATAAGGACTATTCAGAATATAATCGATCGTTTTTTCTTTGCAACGATGAATGTCACATTTGTAAAATGTTACTATCGTTGCTATTATTACAAAGTAATACAGTTTACGAAATATTCAATTTTTGATCATAATATTTATCTCATAATAACATCAGATATAACGTTTTTATTGAAATAATAAATGAGGCACATGAGCGTCATAAAAATGGAACATTTATGTTTCATAAACGCGCGATCGGCGATGCGTTAAAATGAATGCGCGCAACTTATTTTTTTTTTATTTTTTTTTTTTTTTTAGAGATTGGCACGGATAGATGAATTATTTTACTCGCGATCGTGGGGTCAAAAAGTGGGACATGAAAAATAAATCGGTTAATGTTGCCGCAAAATCTGGGCCATTACATTGACGCCAACAGTGTCGATGATCTCGCCAGCTGATTGGCAATGGTCGGTAACGAATCCTAACAATTGGTTCACATTATACCGGGTGTCAAGTTGGTTCATGCTTACTTGTCTCTCAATGACCTTTAATTTGCTTTAATTAAACGTAGTGAGTATTGTGACTGGCTTTGTGTAGTTATGAAATATATTTCTTACTACGTTTCTCTCTCTTTCTACATATTTATATAGATAACTGCATTGCCGATCGAGTAAATGTGCATAGACCTATTGACAGATTTTGAAAATATTTTCAACACAATCTGTGACACAGTATTTGTGTTGAAAAGGATTACGCGAGGATTGTAATTAAATACTGATTATTTTATTTTCTTTTTTTGCCAATTTTCTACATATTTTTGATTAATTATTATATCTATATATATTAGAATAATATTGAACTAATCTTATCTTTATCATTATCTTATTCCTTGCGTACATTTAAAATTTTTATATTTTATCGATATAGAAAAAGATAGAAAAGGATATTGATTATAGTATCAATTTGCAGATGGCGCCAATGATCAAGTTATCGCGTGATTTTAAAGCTTGTCGTAATTAGTGTTTAAACTATTAATATCGTGTTGTTTGATATATAAATGGGTACTTTTATGCAAATAACGAATTAATTTCCGCGCTGTTTAAAGCCACAAAGGAAATGTAGTTTCCAATAGAATCCAAGGAGTTTCAATTAATTGTCTAATTATTATTGCTGTCAATTATTAACTATATGAATTACTAATGTTTCGTCGTTATGAATTTTGATATAATTTAATAATAATAATCAAATCACATTTTCGTGCTAGAGAATAGCTGACGCAATGTGCAGCGCATTGCAACATTAAAGAGAAACTAATTTTGCACTGCAATTTATTTTGATTAATACACGAATTTATCGCGATCTTTACGACAAAAATGGTCATTATTTAGCCATTTATTATTATTATCAAATATTATGTAATTAAATAATCTGTGGATTATAAGTTTGTTTATTTTACGCTATTTCATGAATTGTAATATCCGAGATCGTCCTCGGTTGAGATAAGATTACTACTATGTTAGTGTACATTTTCATAAAACGAGGAGAAACTATACTCGAATTTATTATAAAAAATACGAGCTTGTAATAATTATCCACACATTATTATACAATGTAGTTATCGGTACAGAGATTTGTTCGTTATATAATAAGAGAATACATATACGTTGTGATTCGTAAATAATGCAATGTGTCTTAGAATTAAAAAAAAAAAGCAAGCTATTATAGAAAATGTATTATATTACATTAAATTTACATTCTATTAATTTTTCCTCGATAGAAGAAACGTGCTGTAAATTTATATGTTTTTTTTAAAAGGAGATTTTACGCCGGTAATTTTTATGATTTATAAAGTGATTACATAAAGTATTGTTTACCTTTTGAGAGCTGCAGCTGCATCTCTATAGTAAATGGCAGGTAAGTGTGTAAACAAGTGTACTTTTTCTACAAATAAATCGCACACTATGGCTTTAGTCGAAACATTGTTTGCAATATCTTAAAATAGTAAAATAGATTTTTTTTTTTTTACTAGAGATAAAATATTTCTTTTCTTCACGATATTATTTTTAATACATAAAAAACTAATATAAGTTAGCTAGAAGAATAAAAAAATTGAAAATTTAAATATCTAGGATTCTTTAGAAAAATGATCGTAATAGCGATTATTTTAATTATGACATTTAAATTTTTTAAATTATAAACAATTAAAAGCTAAAGAATTCTCTCATATACTTTGATATTTTATATGTTTACTAAATATATAAAATTTTTTCGACATATATATGATGTATTACTTATTGATTCTCGTCTGTCATTTTTATGTTATCCTTATAGACTTCGTGATGTCGGCGAGTTGAGTATTGATCATCGAGGACTCGAATAGCAACCGATAATGTATCGCTGATTTTTATCATTATGCTTTTAGATTTGTCCGAGATCTCTTATATCTTGTATGGGTGATCAAATGGGCGCGCGATTTATTTGTTACGCCCGTAATATCATGGTCTCGTGACATCATTCTGCAATCATCCTTGAATGCAGGCGAAACTAGATATGTATTACGAAAAAGAATCGCATACTAAATTATGTAAAAGCACGAAACTATTCGAATATATCCAACGTAATAATTTTAAACGATTTTACAGCATTGATTACGAATGCATTTTATCGCACAGAGAGGCGTGTCACGTTACGTTATTATTTTTGTATCTTAGTATATTTTTATATAATTTTACAACTTACTGATTATATTTCTCTCTCCTTTTCATCTCTTTCTATAAAATATTTTATTACCCAATTTCATTGGGTCGTCGCTTTTATTAGATTATTCGAAAGTATATCTTTTCTTCTATAACTATATCACGTTCTCACACGCGGGTCAATTTCCAAGGGATATTATCGAACATTCTACTTCGCGATAGTTCTCCAGATATCGGGGAACCGGTCTCAGATATCGAGAGAATACTTCGAATAAACGAAATTTTACTTTATCTACGCAAAACTGCTAGTCTCGTATAGCACAATTCGAATCGCTATTTCTCGAAACCAAATTTGAAACAATCCGAATTTCTAACAGGATGGCCAATTTTTACAATACCTGTGTAGAGAGACAATTGAAAATATTTTGCAAAAACGTAAGGCAGGAAGAGGAGGAAAGTAACGTGGGATGAAGAAAGATACTGAAAACTCGCGGAAATCTTAATCGGGTCAATGGGTATTGTTCTTAGGTCAAGCGATTACAAACAGCTCATACGTGCTTCAATGACTCGTACGTGCTAACATACAAACTTCATTGGAGCGCGAATTGAATCTTGATTTCATTTGTATCCTTTTGTGCTTTTAAAAATAATTTGTATCTTGTTGATAACGCGCTTACGAAGATAGGCGATGAATGTTCTATATTTGTTACACAAATTTTGTTTTCACTTTATATAATAACGTTGATTGTTTTTATTTTAATGTATTAAAATTAAATTTTGTTTAAGAAATGTAATAGGATTTTTCTGTGAATGGGGGACATTTATGTCTACAATACTTTATTATAGTATTAATTAAAAATTTATTGAAAAGTAGATCAGAATTTTATCATGTTCCATTTTTTATTTTTCTGTCAACATTTTTTCTCTTTGTAAGTATTAAAGTAACTATTAATTGCGTATTGGAGCGCAGAATTTAGCTCGTTGAGCTTAACCTTAAAGTCCATAGCACAGTAAAGGGGATAACACACACAGTTTATTCTGTTAATGACGTTAATTAGTGTCTAAACTAGTGCCATTTTGATATCTTACCGGTAAAGTGTGAGATATCCGCGATTAAAGTGGAGTAATCAGTAAACGGTAATTTCAGAAATCGTTAATAGCGAGAATATTAAGATAACGTATTAAATATCTTTTTCAATATTTAATTATCATTATTAATTTAAGCACGAATGTTAATTGAAATAATAATCTTTTTTTACACGAACAAAAAAAATGTACTGATTAGAGCGAAAGAAAAAGTGACCACTTTATTCGCGAATCCCTTATCTCCCCCTGTGACTGTCCAGCCTTCATCTATATATGATTATCTACGGGTCATTGACATCGCGCCTCGTCTTCTTTAATGCGTCAATTGTCGTCCTCGGTACTTGCGTGCGTTTATCAATTCGACGTAATGGCTCGTATGAATAGAAGGTAGCAATTGCTTTAATTTCGCGACCGATGTTTCGAAAGATCTCACAGAAAAGGCCGAACGCGACGACGAATGCAATCGTCTCGTATTCGCGAATCGTATTTTGTTTTTTTTTTTTGTTTTTTTTTTTTGTCCCATTTATTCATACTGTCACAATAAGCGTAAGAGATAAAGTTTAAACTTTGTGATATCATTTCCTTTTTTCTCATAAAATATGACTATTTTTTGTACGAATTTGTTTGAAATTACAACTCGGTGTAATACGTGTCTACGTGCGTCACTGCGCTTAATTATGTTACATTTAGTTACGAAACCAATAAACCGTCATCAAAGCAATTTCCATGGCAACGATGAAATGCCGTTGCGGAATTCGTGAAACTGTAATTCATTCGCAACGACTGCAAATGACAATTCAAGTCGAGGCAAATTGCAGCACATTATAATTTTCGCTGCTAGCAATCAAAAGTTTATTTTTTTTCTACTCTCTACTCGGGATTGCTATTGTATCTTGTATTTTTTCTTGATGGAACGAGAAGAGTTTCGTGGTAACTCGGTCAGAGATAACTTGTCGAATTTTTATAACAAACAAAAACGCATGAAAAAGAAATGGACATATAAAATTTTACGATTTTTTGAAATTTAGATATATTATATAAGTATATTTAATTAATAATTAATAAATCTGTATAAGCTCTTTTTTTCTGGGATATCTACATAAATGCAATATATCATTATATGTGATATATTAAATGTACGCATAAAATAATTAACATACATTTTTACTAATTGAATGATTTTATATATATATAGAAAAATTTCACGAGTAATTAATCTTACATTTAACAACTTCTTAAATACCTATCCCAAAATAAAATCTAGCATATTTTATATACGAATATAAATTAAATTATACTCGCAAAGTAATCAATTTCAGAAATCGTTAATAGCGCGAACAACTAACAAATAAAGATAAATAAATTATATATTGCTTACCCAACAGTCGCTCCGTCACCTCTCCTCTTTTTTTGTTCATTCTCATTTCTTCACTCTTATTGCGGCACAATATTCACTCGAAAACACGGTCAATTCGCGCGATGCTTTGTACGACACTCCCGATTATAAAATTTGTACTTTGTTATATTATGACGAAAGGAAAACGCGACGGCTGCTTGAAATTGCACGATTGAATTTACATGATACATGCCGCAGAAATTTTACCTCTATTTTTAATAAATAACATATATTTGTTTTTTAAAACAATTCTATTATCACGTATTAAAATGTATTATATATAAATGAATAAATATATAAGTTAAAATTTAAAATAAAATTATCTCCGCGAACTGTAGTATTCAAAAATATAATTGGATTTACCGATTGTTCACATAACAGATTTCGATCAAATAAATCTATGAAATCCGCAGATACGATACGATATAATAGATTACACGTAAATATTTTAAATACCGGCTCTCCGTTACTTAAATTATTCGATGATATACGTATTATTTCGTGCTGTCGATATGATAATTATGAGCACTATATTTAAATTGATGAAAAATTTAAAGCATTATGCAAAATATTTTTAAATCTAAGCATATAAAAAAATAATTATTAATTAAATATCCGAGTGAAACAATATATTTATATCTCTAATCCTCTATCAATATAATTGCAAGTTATCAATCATATAAGAATTGTTCAATTACATGAATCTTATTGCAAAAGGTATAAGAAATAATGTTGCATTTTAAAGAGTAATTTTGCGACATACTGAGAAGCTCGATTATCGTTACTGCCTTCTCGCTTGAGTCTCGCAACACAAATGACAAGGCCAAAGCATGTCAACAACAGTGCTCTGTATGTCGCGAAAAGCGAAGGCCAAATACTGCGTGACCGACAATCAATTTGTTACCATGACGAAATATTTAACGCAATATAAAATAGATTTATGCAGAATATTATATTCTCTTTAAATATTACATTAATTATTAATCAACAATTGATGTATTAATATTGATGTGTGTGATGCTATTCTTTATTTTAATCACTCGATTCTGCGATTCGTATATTGACACGTATTCCTAATCGTATATTGATAAACGTAAATGATTAGCAATTAAAATCTCGATGATAAGAATTTTAAATCTGAAACATGAAATATATTTGAATTTCTTTTTTCGACGAACATATTTAAAGAAATAGTTATCGCTCAAAAATTTATACTTTTATATATAATATTACATATTTATAATATTACAATAATATAATATATAATTCTCCGTCACTTCGATTCGTCGCATTATACCTTGAAAGGCGATTATTTTATTATATGATTATAATTTTATTATATATTAACGATTATATTTAATAATTCGTATGAGTGCTTAATTTTCGCAATGAAAGAAAATTTATATGAGTATCATAACTATCGTTATTAGTTTTATATTATTTGCTGACGTAAACATAATTTGCTGTTTTCGGAGAGAGATATAATAACGTACGAATCGAATAAGCCAAATATTGAATAATCGTAATTGTATCAACCGTTAATTAGTAATTAATATGAAAGAATAAAATATTTTCTACAAATTTAATTTACGGCAAATATTTCGTAACGATTACGAATTAAATTCTCTATCCGATATGTTTACAAATAGAAACTTATCGTTGACGTAAATTGATAATTGCTAATTATATTAATTCTAAGAAATTATCGCATTACGCATTTTCTACTTGTGACGTATTTATAGAAAGATATTAAATTACGACATACGTAATAGCTCGGATCGCTCCTTCCTGCTCGAGACTCGCCGCGTGAATATGAATGTCAAGGTTACGGCGAATCTCGCACGCGTACATAAACAATGTCACATTCTACAGAACATACCAATAACATATAAACATTCTTATAAACATAGCGCGCTATTGTTAATACTGTATATACATGCTTAGACTTATCGTGACTTTCTCTTTCACGCGGTGTGCCTCGAGCAGGAAGGTAGCAATCCGAACCGCTACGTACGTCGTTTTAATATCTCTCTAAATACGATTGCGATAAGTACTATTAGAAAATGCCAAATGTGATCTCGTTTCTTAAAATTAATACAAGTAGAAATTAGCAATTCACGTGATTGATTAATTCTTATTTATAAATATATCAACAGAGAATTGTACGAATTACATTTTATTCCGAATTGAATGATAATTATTTATTTACTCCTTGGATTTGAATATATCTGGCATCTCTATTTAAACTTATCGCTTTAAATATAATTAAACTTTTTGATTTAAATATAATTCGCTCACATCTATCTTGAATCGACAGCACGAAGTAATACTTTAATAATGGAAAGCCGTGATATATCATTCATATAATTTATTTTTCGTGATTTATATGTACGAAACATGTTATGTGTACCGAGTTTTCATTATGTTTTTGGATAATTTAATTATTAAATAACTCCAGTCGCACTGAAACATACAATATTAAAGCAAAATCGCTTATACCATTTTATATTTATATATTGCGTTTAAATCTTTGCATTAAATTATTAAGTACAGTTATTATATAATATTGAGCGAATTATATTTTGAATTCTTTTTTCGAAAAGATAAAGTGCGCGTCGCGTGCAATTATATAATGTGTCGGGAGTGCCGTGCAAAGTACCGCGCGGTCATCGTATTCTATCGATTAAAATTTCGGGCAATCGTAATTAATTATGTTTTCGCGAGTGAGTGTGAGTGCCATAAAGAAAAAACAACAAAGGACAAACAAGAGAGAAGGAGGAGGAGGAGGAGGTTCAGGGAGCCATCAGGCCACGACGCAGTAACCGTAATTTTGAATTTATTTAAGGTAATTTACTTTTAAAAGACATGGTTTTTATCTTCGCGATAGTAATATATTTTATATCATTAAATAACGTAATATATATGTAATATAAATATTCCAGATTCTATTCAGAAATATTACTTAAACTAGAAATATAACTTAAAATGTTTAGCAAAATAATTATAATAATTATACGTTATTATGATATATATATATATATATATATATATATATATATATATATATATATCACAAAAGATAGAAATGAGAGAGCATCGCGCAAAAAGATAATTTGTAATAGGTAAACAAAATGTACGCGTGTACAATGTAGAAAGACTTTAGAGTTTAGAGCATAGTGAGGGCGGATCACTAACGAAGTTTGAAATATTCAACAACATTTATGCAGTACGTCGCGTGCGGTGCTTTCTCGTATAGTATGCTATGCAAGATTTCTCTGGCTGGTAATTTTATTAAAAAAAAAAATAAATAAATAAAAAATATCGTACCCGGCATGATTTATCAAAGCTGTAACGATGCTAGTGCCGTGTAATGCAATTATACACACGTGTTTATCGGAACGCCGGCACACGTATAATAATTCTCTCTCTTTTCTTTCTTTCTCCCTCGCTCTTCATTTTTCGCTGCCAACGATATCATTGACGAGATAGATGCACGCGTGGGAGATAACGCGAGAGAAAGAGTCGGCAGTCAGATGGAATAGAGAGATTTTTCATGTAAATCCCATCCTATTTTACGCAGTCCACGCTCGGCTCGGAGGCAAATAAATATCCGCCGCATAACCGGGATACCTATGGAAATATTACCTTAGAAATATGTTCGGGAGCGAATTGAAAATGAGCAGGACATTTGATACAAGCCGTCTGTGTGTCGGCAGATATTTCGAACGTTTTATTACTGTTGGAATCCAGATGAGATGAGATTCGATATTTTATTTTTGTTTTATTAGGACGCAATTGCATTAATTTTTCATTTAGAATTAACTCTGCTCAATTTCATTTAGAATTAACTTTGATCAAGATTTCCCTCTATCTGTATTACAGATGAAAGAATTTGGCTTAAAAAAGGAAATGATAAACCGAGCTTATTTAATTCAGAGATTGAAATCGTACTATAATTTTATCTACTATAAAAAGTATTTTATGACTTATCGTGTACATGTATGAGAAATATACAAATCATATGCGCTTAGTAAAAATAGCTTAAAAGTGATTGACTGAATAAGAAACGCGTTTTTTACATACGTTTGACAGAACGTTTGACTCGACCTACTTATAAGAGCTGTCGTTTTTGATGACGTAATTCTTATCGCACACACTTTATCGAATGTCACGTGAGTATCGGAGCGAGTATTTGGGAAATATTATCAACACTGAAGAGTCACATAATCTTTCGAATGATGTTATCTTCTAACTTTTGGGGGTATAGATTATCTCTATACGAGAAGCCGCTTTTGTGTTGTTCTTTGAATTACTGTCGTAAGAGAGAATATTTTTCGCAATCTTTTTCCACTATTTGTGTTTAACTGTTATATGTTTGGGTCGATAGAAATGTCGATATAGTCGATGTATAATATACGGGCATCGGTGTAGGTCGAGATGGCGAGTGGCTTTTATGTTTTCCTGCTCGATTGTTTTTCTTACAATTTTTTAATCTGAAGTAATTACAGTTTGAAACAAATATTCTTTTAACTTGTTAAAGGTAAAATATAACCATGATAGATATTTTTATCAGAATCACTTGGTCAAAATGACTGAGATACACAAATAAATTTAATAGCAGCGTTAATTCTGTAAAAAAGCCATTTTAAGATTATGTTTCACGGTGGAGAAGTTTACTCCATTTGCCTAAAGTTTCAATTATTGATATTAAATAGTTAATCAGTAATTAGCTCTTTATCCAATTTTAATTAACGTTTTTGGTTGAAAAATTAATGGATATATATGTATTAAAAAATGAGAATATGTTTGAAGAATTGATGTATAATTTTTGATTATCACAATAATTAATGAAATAATATACATGATTTTAATTAATAATTAATATACGTGTATATTATATGTATGCGTATATTAATAATTAATGATATTGATTCGGTGAAATACTAATCAAACTCGTCAATACGGATTTTATTGACTCAATCGTACTCGAAGATATTTATTTCTTCGAATTGTAAGTCGCGCTAAGAGTATCATTGCTTTCCTTTGTTGAGAATAGAGTTTCATTCGCGTATCGATGTTTGCTGTTATATTTTCTGCGGGTGGTCGAGACATGAGCTAAAACATGAGTTCTCTTTATGGAGTAGCATTGTTCGAGCTCTGATTTCTGTTCCGATGACAAACACGGGCGTCGATTTACTGGGGGACTCGATTCAGAGCAGGCTCGATTGTTCGAAGTCCGACACGCCTCTATTACATTTTTGTCTTAAGTTATCGCTTAAGTTGTTATCGCCTTGATTGACGTATCTTGTTTATTCAGTTTATCATGTCGTAGTTTATCATACTGTCGAAAATTTCTTCTGAAATTATCCATGATTAGTTTTCTAAACTAAGGATAGATATTAAACAAAGAAAGATTTATGCAATAAACTCTATGTGTATGTACTCTGTGTGTATGTGTGTGGGGGAGGCAAGATTTAAATTTACTACAGTTAAAGTTAAATGTTTTGCAATACATTTATTTACGTCATCTTGCTAAAGATTCGTAGATTTCACATATTTCCTTATATTTGTCTTATAATATTTTTCTAATTTTAATATATTTGTTACATATATATATAAAACATTTATATTGTTAAGTTAGCTTGTCTGGGAATTTAAAAGAAATGGGTATTTGTGATAATTAAATAAATAGTTTTTAAACATTTTTCTATTTTTTTTTTATTTTAAGCAACCGTTGTGCTTAACACGGGCTTATTTTGTGTCTTGTTAAAAAAATTCGTTACTTTCTACTTCTCATGCATTTGTATACTGAGCAATCTTCTCTTTTGTATTATATCGCGGTGATGTTGACCTTATCTTTAGGGCAAGTTAACAAAGAAGGGAAAGATAAAGGAAAATGGAGGAATGATAAGACCTTTACGCAAATAATGGAAAAAATATTCATATTGTCGCTCGAACGATAACGCTACCGTAAAAATTGCCGTTATACTATTCCTGAATAAAATTGAGATCAAAGCAAGTAGCCTCTTTAAAACGAATTACGGATATTGTTTCTATCCGGTGCACATCGTTTTTTCCCTCCTCCTCCTTCCCTCTGTATCTTTTTTTCTCTTTTTCATATGATAATTGATTTTTCTCAATTTGTTTATACATCCAACATTTATCGCTCGGAATGTTTGTAACAATAGTTTCTTATCTCTGACCAAGATATATTAATACTGTGTATTTATGTAACGAGATTCGACGTGTAACGCAGATTACATTCACAAAGAGATCTAAAAATAATTATAACGTTGATACTTGGATTGAATAGAGATTCTATTACGATTTCCTCTATACAATTAAATGTATATTATTGTGCATATTTCCATATCTCGAATTAATTTTAAAAGTAATATCAACTTATTTTTTCACATTCAGATATTATTCGTATTTTGTATAATGGCTACATAGCGATATTACAATAATGAAGACATTGATTCACAGATACAAGCATGCATCTTTGAGAAACATCAAGTATTTAAAAAAAATTGAACTTGAAATAAGCGTTACACACAAAAGAATATCATACATAGCTGAAAAGTTGCTTAGCAGCAAATAAGGAAGCGGAAAAAGGATATCTTATATAACCATAATATAACTTTTTTTTCTAATAACAATAACTTTATTTTATCTGTAATCTATTTTTTTTACTAATTTTTTAATATCCCTAATTTTTACTAATTTTTAGTAATTTTTTTAATATAATAATATAATATATAAAATAGACGTTTTTCATGGAATCATTTTTTAGATTAGTTTACATGATTTCAGGAAAAAAAACTAATGAAGCTAAAATTTCACATAAACATATGAATGATTTAAAATTTTACATAAACATAAAATGCATAAATATGTAGCAGTTTTCTATTTAAAAAAAATATGTAATATTGTAAGAAGTCAATAGCAAGCAATATTTCAAAATCATAGAGATGTAAATAATTTGTCAGAAGAAATTTTTTGAAAAGATATGCTTAAAAAAATTGTTACATTCTAATAAACTAATCCATAGTTTGGATGATAAAGAGATATGTTTCTGTAAAATTTCAGTCCGATTACTTTTCCGAGAATTTATATGAATCAATTTGGAAAACATAAATTTGAAAAAAACTCATTTACAATTTTACGATAGAAATGAATAAGAGATTGAATTAATTTTCTTAACGTTAATTTAGGCTTTTAGCGTTATATTCTCTATGGTTGTGTAAAGAAGAAATACATTTTTTTTCTCAAAAATTTATTGATTTATTAGCAATCTTTAGCCGTAGGTGTTTCATGTTTTTTTTTATTTTTTTATTTTTGACACATCGAACGCTCATCGTACAATTCTCTCGATGTCTTATGTTGCATTAACATATGCTTTTGTATATGATTCAACAGTGTGATTCTAATTATAGATATTACTTCAATATTGACACATATAGTTCTCGTTGAAAATGTAAATAGCTTTGTAAGATTTCTTTGGGGAAAGGGACTATACCTTATTTGTTTTTCGCAATATAAAATGTAAGACAAATAATGCGTTGAAATTTTTATGATTATGTATTATATATATATTTTTAAAAATATTTTTTTTGATAAATCTTCAATAAATTTATTAATCATTGAGAAAATTGCAAAAAATTTAATATGCAGACTGACTGGATTATCTTTGGAATTTTTCAATTTTTCTTCAGAGACTTATGTGTGTGTGTGTGTATATATCTTTAAAAATAAATTTATTATCATAAAATTCTTTTCTATCTAATAATGTACCCTTTTTATCATATTTTGGTACTGAAACTATCTTATACAGAGCGTGACAGTATATATTAATCATTTCTTATTGTTAATAACTACATATATGAAAATATTGGAGTTTTGAGAAAAAAAACACACACATACATATATACAAAAATTAGTGTGTGCGTCTATATATTAAAACTTGAAAAATTGAAAGCCTTCTACCTGCTCCTTACCTCATTAAAAAAAAAGCTTTCTAAGATTCAAAAGAAATTTGAACGTTACAAGTTAGATAGAGATTTCTGAAGAAAATACTGATGCTTATGAAAAAAAACACAACGAGATTAGATATTTGGATGCGTAAACTTGTTTTTGTGGGAAAATGACTCACAACCATATACTGGTGCTTTGATGTACATTTGCCGCGACCACGCTGCGCCGCCGATCCGATTGACCAATCGGCGTGTATCTCGGTCGGTCCGGAGTACAATCGCAACGGATATATACAGCGGACGTAGACGCGCGCAGTCCGCCGGTTGGTAGCGACGCCGTCGCTTGGCCGTTCACAACCTTCCACTTTAGTCTCGCACGCCGTTGAGGTAGGACGTGTTCCTCCGTTCTTTGGCTCGCTATCTTGTATGAGGGTGCATGCCAAGTGTAACGTAACGTGCCTCCCACGCCGGAGATTTATTCCGATGTTCGCAGGCAGGTTGTAACATCAAAGTGCGTCGCGACATTCGTCGGCCTTATTTGCAAAATACAAGATCGTCATTGCATTAAAACGATTCTCAGAGATTGCAATTTTTCGATAGTACTCAAAGGTAAGTGCGAGAGAAAAGAAAGGATGCAGGATACAGGACTTTATTATTTTATGTAAGGATTTTTTAACGATCGAGACATGGCTCATTTACGGTTTAAAATAATTGGCGCGGCATTTATTTCGTATTATCTTTGTATAAAATAATTATTTTTTACTTATATAAGTACTCTCTTGACAATTAGAAATTGTGCATCTTATTTAATAATTAATTATATTTATTAAATAAATAATCTGACTTTTTTATATAATTTTTTTTTTGTATTAAATATATTTAGTACATCATAAATAGTGTTGAATTAATGCGATGAAAATTTTCGCCGCGCTATAATGACATCTCGTCTCAACGTTCTTAAACGTCATTTAAATAAATAATTCTTATTTGAATAGCTAACATTAATGCCCGCGAAAAGCCCGTTTATTTCATTACGTACGAACTGTCACAATAAATAAATAACTACGATTATATCACTAAATAAACCGCTGTGATTGTTGCATTTGTATGTATGGGCATTTGAATGCATTAAGAACATTATGTGCGCGCGAACATTATGTTTATTTATACGGTAGCTTAATAAGCTGCCACAATAAGCTTCACGAAATGATCTATGACGAGAGTCGTTACAACTGGCTGTTGGATGCGATTGCGTGCTAAAATAAAAGTGCGATAGAGAAAATGCATGCTCCGATTTCGCGTCGCATGGCGCGATTTATTTTTCTGGGTCACGAGGAACGAGCTCTCGTATGTTTTGGCAACGTAGCTTCTAAGAGGGAATACTTTTGTGAAAAATTCAAAACACTAAAACTTTTCGCGATAATTTCGTGATAATTATTGTACCGATATTACCTTCGTGTTCGATTGCAATTGTGATAAATTTATAAATTATTTCTCGGGTGACATACGATTGATATCTGAATTATTGCTGTCAAAAAACATAAAATGTTTAAAATAAATCATCTCATGTGTGAAGCACTTTGATTATTATCTCTTGTTTATATTTAATGAAAAATTTCGAGCATATTCTATATGTATTCAGCGGCACATTATTATAATATTCGTGAATTTGAACGTCTGGTAAATTAAATTTATCAAATGTTCATACAAAATTGAGCCGAGAGCGCTCCATCAATTATTTGAAAATTCAATTTGTTAATTATTTTATGCGGATATAATAAGCTTCAAATTTGATCTTAAATTGCTTTGTAATTAGGTCATCAATTTAATCATCTACATATACGGAAACGTTTAAATTGAAATTAATTAAATTGTTATTTTTTTCTCTATATTTATTTTTATTGCATCATTTTCTCTTTTTCATATGATTCTCACTTAATAAAAAAATTTTTATTACTGAATTATAATTAAATTAATAATTATTTAATTATATTATTATTGTAGTCATATAAAAAACATGTGAATTAATATAAGTAACAGTTTTTAATTATTTTTTATTTATTTTTTAATTATATTGAAACAGAGTTACATTAAACATAAAACATTAAAATTTATATTAAACAAAATTGAAGAATTTGTGCGACTTTGCTTTTGCTTTTATACTTATGAAGGATTTTTATTTGCTAATGTATGTATATGATTAAAAATTTACATCTTATTATTTACTTAAATTAATCATTCATTATGGAAGAATTGCTTTCAGCACATTTAATATGGTTTATTCTGCGCACTTAGTCGCATCTGAAATGCCAATATCGACTGTTCACCGGTTCGTCCTTGTAAGCAATGGTAAGTGACGACCCTTGTTTCCTATGCAAACGCATATCTGGACTTTATACAACGCCGTCGCGTAAATTTGCGATTAAACATACGCGTATCAAATCGGGACACGTGTGTTTTCGGAAGAAATTTTATGACGTATGTAGTACAAATGGGGGAAAAAAAAAAAGGGAAAAAACATTCAATTGTAATAAAAAAGCTCCATTTTTATTTTTTTATACTTTATATTTTTTTATTCATAACATTTTTAATAAAATGTTTGTGTTTAGATAATCTGAGTATTTAAATAATGTTGTTTTCTCTACTTATACAGTTTGACGTTTTTTTATTTTTACTCATAAAATTTGACGAAAATATTCTGGGACATTCACAAAGTATCTCGTCATTATCGCGTTAATATTTAATGATATATTTCTTGATTATTATAAAAGAGGAAAAATCCATTAGGTAAAGATAAATTGCCATTAAGCATCAGTACAATAATAAAATATTCTGTATAATTAAACGAGCCATTTTATATCTAAAAAATGTATTGTATGAAGACAATAGTTATGTGCACATAATTTATATATTTTTAAACAATATAGCAGAGTAATTGTTGCGAATAAAATGTGGAATAACGCAGAAAAAGTAATGAGATTATATTTTAAGCTGAAAAAAGTCTGAAAAAGATTCAAAGAGTTTGATACAAAAGACACACACACACACCTGCAAGAGTAATAACGCGTGACTTTAGAATTCTTCTGTAACGAGCAGATAGTTTAATTTATGTTTGTTGAGTCCAGGCGCTGATGGTCGTTGAAAATTGAAGCTCTAACTTAAAATAGAAAGTAGAAAATACGAAGTTAGTTTTAGTATCAACTCAATATTTACAATTAATTATTTCTGGTATTATTGTTTTAAAAATCATTTTTAATTTATGTCAAATTTGTACAATTATATATATATAAATTAAAATATAAAAAGGTGATACAAGATATATTCAAGAAGAAAATGCAAGAATTTCGTAATTTTACTAATTGCTTTTGAGACCATTCGGAATATAAATGTAGTTCAATTAGGCAATTGATTTTCAAGCAGTTTATTCATTTAATTGAAAAACTATCCAGACGGTGCTCGAAGCTTCGAGAAGACGACAAAGTCAAAGAATATATTTATCATTATGACGTAACTTTTTAAATAACTATTTAGTTCAAAGCACAGCTTTGCTTCGTTTCATTTGCCTAATTAATGCTGAAAGTAAATTGATTTTTTTTTAGCGTTTTATTTCTCATGTTTTTACATTGAATATTTCAATGCTTACATTATTCTGTATATGCTTCGTTTATCTGTTGAATAATTTAGTTTTGTCGTCATTGTATTTGATTAGTTCTTGGTAAGTTACATATGCAGTGACCAGTAGAATTCCGAGAAAAAAAATAAAGATAAAAGATATCACTTAAAAAGTAAAAAGATAAAAGATACAACTTCAAAAAAAAAAAAAAGATAAAAGATACAACATTTAAAATTAAAGAAGTGACTCGTATGTATTATTTTATTTTAGATATTTGGAAAATAAAACTTAGGAATATAGTATATATCCATAATAACTAGGATAATGTCATATTTTCTTTTTTTTTTTTTAATATACGTATGATATATATAACTTGTTAGTTGAAATAATCTGTTTTATATAATGTTGTTATTTTGAAAGATTACTGTATTTTGAGATTATTGTTATGTTATATTTTTATAATGTGAGCTATAGTGTATTTTCAAATTTTGGACGGGAAAATTGGTGATTGCGAAATGTACGTTTTCTATATCTTTCAATCAAAAACCATTTGCGCTTTCTACGCCTTTTTTTCGTTGAAGTATTTGTAGATGTTGCGCAATTCATCAGTATTGTTTACATTCGTACTTTACACGAAATCCGAGTAAATACAAAACGATACGATGTGCGGCTTTTCACCGAGGCCACATTCTTTGTAAAAAAGCTGAATGTATCGGCGGAAGAGTGATATGTTTTAACAAATGTACTGCTGATTTGTTCGTTGAACCTGTGTACTTTGTGCGCGTTTAACGATTTACACGCGTAATCATACGCCGTCGCATTTACTCGGAACATTAACTTGACGAATTTTCGTCAAGTTCGCAGAGCATTTTTCATTGTCTGCTATTTATTATCCGCGCTATTATTTCCGCTATAAATTAGTATGGAAAGATTTATTTATGCTTTGAATTTTAGTTGAAATGCCGATGTAACTGATATTGTACATAATTTTCTGACAGCTTGCGTATATATGTATCGAGGATTGAGAGATACTGAAAAAATACATTATTAATAATATTTTTAACAGTAAATGCTAGGTTAGCAATTTTTCTTTTTTTTTTTTTTTTTTTTTTTTTTTGATGAGATTACGATTTCGTCCGTGTAAAAGTGCCCGTTCTTATCATCACGTACCTTCACTCGCACAAAACGGCACGTCGTGTGTCCACGTCTCACGAAGGATATCTATTTTTCCGTCCATCCGTAAAAACGGAGAATTCCGGACATGCGCGAGGGGTTCTTTTTTTAGCAGGAACGTAGAGATTTTTACTTCGGGATAAAAGGGACAATAGATAGCGGATAAAAAGGGTCACAGGAAGGCCGACTCTGTCGCCGAATCCGTCAGAGATCCGGATAATCGACTCGACCATTACAAAATCGAGAACAACAGGCGTGTTTGTTCAGTTTGTGCTTCCGGCGATCGTCATTCTCCCGATTTGTGCTTATTTTACAGTAGTAGCGTAATCAGACCGATTGCTATTCGGTATATTGTTTAAGAAACGCTGCGGTTAAGAAATTAACGATAAAATATGAAAAATACCTTTCATGCGAAAGTAATTGAAATAATTGACGCAACTTTCTCGCGAATTTTTTAAATTAACGAATTTTTTTCTGCCTGTACTACAACCAAAAATTAAAGGTGCCTCTGCCAAATAATTTTCCAATGAAAATCCTATTAGAATAAAAACGGCTTAAAATTACACGAAATTCTTTATCTCCCTCATGACTGCAGTCACGTCGCTTTTTCATCTGCATTTCTCCGACGTGATGCATAGTTGACATTTTTTCCCGTGTTTTTGCAGTGTTGTGCATGTACGGAAATGCCGTGCGGCATTTTCCGAACGGCATCATAACGTCAATGACCGCGCGCGCTGAGATTTGCCAGTAGAACAAAAGAGTACAAAGAATTTTGCGAATGGCTTGATCCTTGAGCTTTTTTGCATCACGCTGCTGAAATTCAATGTGTCCTGCGAACGCATACGTACATACACGAGTTCATGCGTGCATAAAGAACAAGCTGAAAGTCAGTTATTTCCCGAAAAAGCTTTGCTTCTTTCTTTATAATTATATTCTGTTATATTCTCTCTTGTTTAAGAGGGCATCCACGATTTTTATTAAACGAGCACAATGCGCTGCATTAATGTACAGCTGCTAATTGTTGATAATCGTCGTATAGCTAATAATTAATTACGATTAACGTCGCGAAACAGATAATGTTGAAGATATTTTTGCACGAGTTAGTAGATGCGAAAAGACAAAAGGGCAAGAGGCTTTTTTTCCCCGCCATTTACTAAATTGGAACGCGCTAGTTCTTTTTTTTTTTCTCTCCGGAATACTCGACGGCATTAAATTTGCCACTGTAAATCGAGCGTGGTGGAATAATCATCATCGTCTTCCTCTCTTTCTGTAAGATATCTTACGCCAATCCGGTTTCCTGCCATGACTAGGAAATGCGAAGGCAATATCTTTCGTCATGATTATCCGAGTTCTCATTTTCGCCAGGCATTCAGAGATAATAAAGGAGATAATAAGTGCGCGCACTCTTAATGCATTTCGAAATATCGTGTGAAGTGTCTCTTTGCATGATATTGCATATCGTCGATCGAGAGAATTCTTGTAAATCTTTGTACAACACGTGTATATCCTCTATGTACTATATTTTCTTTCTAAAGATTTTTCTGGCACGCACCTGCATATACAATGTCAATTGCATGAGGTTATTATCTTTTTGCAAGCTTCTGCCTTTATATTAGTATAGCTGCGAGAAGCACGTGCCATTTCTAGTTCACTATAAAAACGACGGAGATTCTTTCATGGCATGGATGTCAGAGAAATCGGAAGGAGAAAGAGAACGAGAGAAACTATCTTATTCGCGACGGTGTACAATGAATGGACGTGTCGTGATGCTTGCTTTAGCGTACGTATCAATGAGCGTCTTTATGGATCGCACTTTTGGCAAAAATTCTTGATTATTGAGAGAAAGTAGTACAAGTTGCAACTCGAAAGTCTTGTCCTGGAGTGCAACGTGAAATGATATAGCCTGTCTACTGATTCGAAATATTTTGTCGAGGGTTATTAATGTATCATTCTCTTTATATTTGGACTTTATTCCTGCTCTTTGTTCGAGAATGTTAGTCATTCTTTCGATTCTTTAGACTCGCGGTAAAATTGTAATAGTCTGACATGTTTTTTCTATTCTTTTTTCTATTCATTTTATTTCCTCTCTTCCTTGAAAAGCTTTTAATTTATTTCTAACAATTTTAATAAAATAATGTGCGGATGAGTTGGTATAGTTGGTTCAAGTAAAGGGGGCAATATTTTCAATTATTCTTTTACGGTACATTATTATCTATTATTTATTTCTTATGTTCTACTGACGTTATCTCGTAAACTTTCGAATTACGAAAACGCAACTAGGTTTTTAAAACATCGTTTTCTGGGCGTGAATTTCGACGCGTTTATCATCATGAAATTCTCGGTTGAGTAAGTTGTTTTATAATTGAATTAGTGCGCTGTCTATCTTTATCGAGTTAAAATAATCTCGAGAAGAGAGAGCATCTAAACTCAGCTTCTTTGATAAAATTTGATGAAATGGTTTTCAAATGTGCCGGCCGAGAAAGATCCGTCTGTGGTTTTGAAAATAACGCGCCTAAGAATTTTATTTTTAGGACATGTGAGGCGAATACTTTTAATAAATAATCTTTTCTCGTCTTCTGCATGTCTTCTGCTTTTTGTAGGAATAGAATTTTCCATAAAATAATAATAGAATGTCTGCTCTGAAATTATTCGTGAAAATTGATCAATCTGCTCTGAATTCTATTTTCTCGCGTTTTAGGAATTCTTACTAAAAATTTGATTTTACATTTCGTATCTTATTATTTATAGTTTAGCAAATATTAGATGTCAGTCGCGACATAAAATACATTTTGTCGTTGATTTTTTTCTTTACTAAGCAAATAAAGATGCAAATAACGGGCTGTTATATGAAATAATTTTTATTCTGAATACGTGGAAAGAAATATATGGTTATCATTTTTAATTTATCAGATTTAATATCGTATATTTCTCTGATAGTGATTGAAACAGATGAAACTCTACAATGCTTTCAATGTACTTCTTAATTCTATCGTAGCTATAAGGCTTGAAATGGAATCATTCATACGTCACTAATAGAAACGGAATCGAACTTTGTTCGATGACACAATATATCGATCGTTTACATATTCACAAATCCTTTATTGTTCTAGCAACTACGCCATGTCTGACTTCATTAATATTTTGATTTCTTCATATGATGATTTTTTTTTTTCCGAAGCGCGTAGAGATCTTTGGATTGTTCTTTTGCGGCAAAGTAAAATAGAAGAAGATCGGAGCTCAAGGAATTTACATTGCTCTCATCTTATTAGAAAGACGATTGTAAATTGTACTTTGTGGCACTTAATCTTCATTTGCATTTCTCTTCCTCCAAGACCGTTAAGAAACTTACGACAATGTAGTGATAATGTAGCTTATTTTAAGTCTACTTGCAAACGTATTATCTCTGGATATCGGATAAAATTTTTATAATTGAACAAATTTTACTTAATTAAAAATTTTGTAACGCGCGAAAATTATTCAATAAACTAAACAATATTTGTAGTGCGCAACTTTTCCGAAATAATTATGGCATAATATTAATATTGTAATAAAGTGTCTTATTATGCCGAAGCATATTAGGTATTTACGAAGTTGAGCGCAATCTATTTTGAATTTGTATTGTAATTTATAATTAATACATATAATGAACAAAATTATATGCTAATATGATTTTTAATAAGCTTGATGAAATAAATTTCGAATAATTTTCGGAATTTTGTTGGAAGGGAAGACGGTTAATTCAATGTGATAGAACGATTAATCGAATTTAGTATCTGGCTTTATTATTCTATTGGTAGAATTTAAAATAGGAATTACTATGACAAGTTACTATGATTGAACAAACGATTGAGAGAGAGGAAAATAATTTCACTGCGGTGAGAGTATGAGAAATCGTGCTACTGTGTCTTATTCAATAGGGACGAAATTCTAAGGGAAAGAAAAAGACTTTTTACGCTAGGAATATGTGTCGAAAAAGATTTATACATATATATGCATGTCAGTGTCTGAGAATTCTTTCGGACTTTTTTCGAACTTTGATTAAAAACTTCCGAAAGAATTAGAATAATTAAAAGTGAAAAGTTTTCGACAGCGTTTATAAAAGATACATATATATATATAGAACATCTAAAATGTTTTACAAACTTTTTAGACTACGACAATATTTTTTTTTGACTTTTCAATGTCGACTTACATGAGAGACATAGATTACCGGTATTAGATATCCAGAAAACAGAAAGAATTAATTGTATTTTTTTTAATAAAATTATTTTATTTTATATATATCGATTCTCTTAATAATTCTGCATAAAACAGGAATATATTAAGTATTGAGACAGAATCCAAAAAATCAATACGAGATATTACACAATTTATTTTGTTACATAAAATATATAACAACTCGGTATAAAGTGCTGATTCAATATTTACGTAATGAATATTAATAATTATAAGAAGTGACTAAGAGAGATTCAGTTTTTATAGAGGGTCGTTACTCCGAAAGTTCTTTATATCATTATAAAACGTTTCTAGATGAGTGTTGGTTGCAAAGTCTAAGAGATCCTTGAATCTTGAGATCTTATTCAAATCGTAAAGATGATTCATTTCTTCCATTGTGTTTGTATATCGTGTGTGCAATTTTTGAATAACATTCTGATTTTGATCTTATGTAAAAAGTATACAATTATAAAAATTTGTTTAAAGTTTTTTAATGATATTAATTTGTTCCTAAATTTTCAGAAGCGCGTATATTTTTTATATAATATAAAAAAGAATAAATATTTCCTGTATTTTTTTTTTCTCATTTTATAACTTATTTTTATTATTTATTGAGAAACATCAAAGTCATTTTTGTGCATTTTTATTAATTCATTGCGAGCGATAAAATCCAGTAATTAAGAAGAAAATAGGCGACGACATAATGAACACTTGTTCGTTGGAGAAATACATTTTTGTATTTACAGAAGTGTGTTTCCCCTCAATAATCGTAATCGTGCATCCGCTTTCCATGTTTGCCCGTGACGACGTGAATCGTCGACGGTCTGTAATTAGACTGCATTGTCGCCCCCGGCCTGTTTACCCTCGCATGCAAACGGATTTAATTCGACAAGCCCTAATCATCGACACGGCAAATTGCAGTTTAATTATCTGCAGTGCGACGCGCTATTTCAGGACTTTGTAGGAAATTGACTCCCTAGCTAGAACTATGTGCAAGTAAAAGTATAAAAAATAGATTTGTCTGGAAAATGGACGTATTTGGACGAATCGATTTCATATTAATTTTTAATGCCCTTGTAAATGTTTAATCGATACGTTGCGTTTTTTGCGGTAAAAATAGCTAGGATTTATTGCGTCGGTATCGAAGGGTTTACGATTCTCGGCGAACAAGAAGATATTTAATATCGCGTGAATTTGCATCTCTATTACATTTCATGAATGGAGGAAAATTTATTTCAACGAATGCTTTTATCGTCTCTTGCAAACTTTGCATTATTTTAACTCATTCAACGTGTAGAGAATTGTTTTTAAGATAATTACAATATTTTTAATTAGGATTGCGCGAATGCGATAAAACGTATGGTTTTCCATTGTACGGAATAAAAGCTGGATTAATAGTTACTTGCAATTTCGTGATCGGCATATTTTTGTTACTCTCCGATATTGGATCGAGTCGAGTTTTTACTCTCTTTCGATCGCTTTTTCGTTTACACTTGCGAGATTGCTCGTAATCGTGAATACGGGTTTGTCAGCGCGCGACGATCGACCCCGGGAATAGTATTAACAGCTGTTCGCGATCTCACTGCCGGAAGCCGCGGCGGAGTTGCCGAAGTTGCTTCGATTAATTCTCGTTTCTCTGCTGAGGCAGGAAGCCGATAAATCGCCACCGCTACGTTGACTCGACAAAGTACGAAACCGGTTTCTGTCCGAGGCTGTAATGCGTTTTGAAAAAACGTGACGCATGCACGATTCGCCGTGAAGATTTAGAAACTCTATGGCAACTACACTGGGTGTAATTTAGGAAATGATGTCAGGACATAAATAGGAGGATGTTCAAAGTAACAATTATTATCATAATATAAATTAATATATATGAAAGTAAAAAGAATATTTTATAATATTATTTTATATATATGAATATCGCGCGTATTAAATTCGATCATTGCGCATTCAGCAGCCAATAATCTTGAGATCCGTCGCGTAACTGTAAAAACGGAATATGGAGGAACCTTACAATATCTAGACAATATTACGATAGCTAGATGAAAACTTTCCGTCACGTAGAGTCGCTCCTTTGAGCCATCGTGTGCGATCGAATCTGATATTAAACCAATGCCGTGTGTGTGTGCAGCGCGTAATTCATCGATTTATGCTAAAACTTTCTTTTGCAGGTACCGGCAAGGTATTCTTGCGACGAACACTGCATGGAACAACGACAACGCTAGCGAAGATATCGCCTTCGTAAAAGCGGCGCAACTTTGGGAAGCAAATAAGCCAACTATCTCCGTCCTCTCTCCTCTCCTATTCCTATACTCCCATAAGACAACGTATTTCCTGCCTCGCGAAATATTCGATGAACTAAGATTTCGATTTTCGAATCTGATCAGAGAATCACGCGAGAAGTTTCGCTCTGGAATAAGGTGTCGAGGTGGGATACAATATGATGCTGACGCAAGAGCCAGGCTGGAAACTGGAGCGCAAGGGTTCGGGAGCGCAAGTGTTGCGCAAGGACGGCTCTCACTTCAAGAGCAGTACCGCGCGAGTTTGCTTCCGGTGCGACGTCGAGGTGCGCGAGTTCGAGCGTGACGAGGATTACGGGACGGCGGAGAACGCGGAAACGGAAACGGCCGCGAGTCCCCTGGCGATGCTGTCCAGCTGCGTGGCCGCGCTTTGCGTCACCATTCTCCTGCCGTGGCTCCTGATCGGGGGTTAATCGCGCCGCCGCTATCGTCGATAGCTCCACGTCGTTTTAATTAATGAAAAAGGTTTGTCATCACGTCTATTCATTGTAGACTGCTTTTTAATTACTGCGAGAAAATGAGTATTGATATGTCCGCCAATTGTCACACACAGGTGGTCTCAATAATCACGTGTTCAAGATGTGAGATCTGACAGTTGACGATGACGTAACGCGAATCCTTGGATCGAATGGGCTGAGCGAATTTCAGTTAAGAGCGAAAAATCCCGTTCGAATATGGACTATGGGATGATGAATCGCATCCAATGAATAACATCTCAAATTGCGTAGACGGGATTGCCGCGGTTATTGTTCGACCGATAAATCGGGATGCAATAATGAACGGGTTTTATCGCTATGATATCGATAGGATATAGGATTTGTGATAACACGTGTTGTATTTGTGGTATCCGATCGATAGGGCGATCTAGAAGTTTGTGTACGCTCTCGTCGATTTTATGGCGTTCTCCGGAAACTCTCTGGAATTTATGGCCGAACAATGTTTACAAAAATCGAACGCGTCGGAGACATTCCTGATTTAATATGTGATGAACGTAGTCATATTTATATATGTATAATATAGTGACCGGCTAGAAGCATACAAATAACAAGAGAATTCGAATTTGATTTTTTTGTACTTGCGTAATAAATGAGACAAGAGAGAGAAAAGTGTAATAAAATATACACATCGATATTATAATCGTGATAGAAAATACAACGTGTGATTGTATTTTGTGCTAAATGTTGCCTAAACTAACTTTTATAAATATTTTCTATATATATATATATATGTTGTATAGAAGGCAAGGGAGAGGTAATAAGAGGATGAAAATAAAAAAAATACTTTAAATCCGGAAGCATCGGCGGTGATTGATTTCGATACAACCTGTACTTGCTACAAGTGGCACCGAGACGCGAATAATTTACTATCTTTTCCCATTCCAGAAATCAACGGCTGCATCGACGGCTGTTAAGATTTAATGGTTAAGAATTAATGCGGCAGCTGTGCTATTGCAGATTTACTTACGGCTACTTTATAGGCTCCGTTATATAGGGTGCCCGAGGTGTAATTCTATTTACAATCGTGAACTTTTCCCGAAGAGCATCTGAATTTCTTCATGCTGCGAGACGAAGTGATTTGAGTTTTTTTGAAACTAATGCATTGATTTTTCTTTTTTACTGCAGTTTGCATATTAATTTTGTTTTGCGATTGTACTTTTCTTTTCAGAATCTCTAAGCTTGTGCGTGTGTTGTGAGAAAAGTGTAATTGCGAGACTGCGAGAAAATGTTATACCGACTCTTGTGTAATTCTTTTTTCCACTAAAATATATTTAACATTTTTATCTTAATTTTTTTATATTATTTTTTTACAGATACAGGTATTTTGTTCATCTAAAATATATTACATTGTTGCATTATAATAAGTACACTCTTATTTAAAAATTAAAAACTTGAAGTTTTTAATTTTTAAGTTTTCGATAAAATACTTTTTTAATTATTTTATTACAATTCTTTTAGATATAGATTAAATTTTGTATTATTTATTGCGGAGGAGAACAATGATATTTTAATTTTAATTTAATTCATATTGCGCACACATTATATAATAATTTATTATATCAAAAATTACAATAATTATGTAATAATTTTATTCCCAGATATGCATTCACACGGACTATAGCAATATTATATTATATACTAGGAGTATTTCTATCTCCTATTTGAAATGCACATCATTGATTAAATATACAAAATCTTGGTGAGCGTTTGCAGTCTTCCATAAAATTGCACCAAGTGCAGTACCGTTGCAAATTAAAGAGGATGGGAGAGAAATCTCTCTAGTATTACTAACCTTATTCGGCAGAAAATCTTCTTCGTTTCATCAGAATATCCGATATCTTCGCGCAAAGGAGAGAGAGAGAGAGAGAGAGAGAGAGAGAGAGAGAGAGAGAGAGTTTTTCCGGTTACCCCAATAAACTGGTGAAAACTGGCTCCTCTCTTCAGGTTTCAAAACGAAAAGGAAAAAATTTACCACAAACCTCTAGTCGAAATTTATTTCTACTTGCCTCCCGCGAAGCCCTCATTCATCTTTCCGGCCCGTAAAGTAGAACCCGAGATGCCAAGGAACGTTTCAAGATTCGTTCTCAAGGACAGACATAAACTCGCGCGAGCATGTAAGATTACGCGTAACAAATTTACGGCCTTCGACAAACGGAAGATACTCGTAGAACGGCAATGATATTCTTATTCGACTTTACTCTCATATCTCATACAAATTTCATATTCTAACGGTAAAGAGATCTTTAAACTGACATAATGTTCAATCCATGCGACGGTAGGCATGGAGAAGCCATTGGAAAAAAAAGTCACGCAATTGTGCTGATTTTATCATGAACAAAAGAGATCTATAATTGATTGATTATTCATTACAATATAAATGATACGACGCGGTGGACATATATAATTATATTTTTTTTTTCTTCTTTTCGTGGATGCGTGCAGGTAGAAATTGCTACTCGAAATAGCGGCAGTAAATCAAAGTTTATTCGTCGCGTAAATCGCAAACACACGTGGCGAAGTACCGTCATCAAGGACGACAATGCTGTTCAACAAATTGTGCGCGCATATGGAATTTGGGAGTAAATATTACGTACATATACACGATTATGCGCGAGATACCATAGAACGGGAGAATGCATAATCAACATCGTATTATATTTGTGTATGTTTCTAATGAAATAACAAACAAGATATGTCCATTGTTTTCCCTGTCGCTTTCATAATAATTCATTTCAATTTCCACATGTTGTCGAAACAAATCAAATATCTTCATTTCATCACGCTAATTATATTGATAATGTATTATAATGCACTTTGTGCTATATTTTTAAAAAATTATTTTTATGTTCTTAATGTTTGTTTTTTCAATCAAATTGTTTACTGGAATCCATTGGTGTTACAAATATTATTGGAGGAATGGTTGCTACGTTATTTTTAAAACTTGATTTTTTTTTTAATTTCATAAATAATTGATGTCCAGCACGTGCTATCGGGATTTTTTAAATTATTTCAAATTTAATTCTTTGATTGTAATATATTCGGCGCATACACATTTTCTGTGATAAATCAATATTAGATTTGTATATATTCTTAATCGTGAATAGATGGAGAATGAGTGTAGGAAGGCAGAAAATTGAGATATTGCAAATTTAATTTGATTTGGCACAAATTGAATGTACCTTTCATCACGAGTAACACGCTTTGATGTAATTTATTGGAATTAGCAGCACTAATGTTATACAGAACAAGTAACTTTAATAACCTGACTCAACGTAACGTCACGCGACGTATAGAGTGATCGGGTTCACGAATGAAACAAGTAACTTTGATCGAAATGTTGAATCCACTGACTCAGAAATACGTTGCCTTTTATATGATTTGAAAATCTTGATCCATCGAGATGTTTTTAGAGACTCCGTAAGATCCGAGAAAATCCGTAGATCTCGATAGTACATGTACGAGAAGGTTAAATCTCGTAAGATCCATTTCGTCAGACCTCGCATCAGATACGCATTAGCACGTAAGAAAAAACTAAGGTACGGAAGGGTCGTCTCTCAATAAACTTTTGTGATGAGTAGAAACGAGAAAACTGCCTTTGTCTGCACACAACTGGCCGTCCTTTACAAATTTTCTTACATAGGTGCGTGATCCTGCGTATTTTATAAATATTTATTCATATATTATAATTATATTCATTTATTATATTCAACGCTTAATATAATAATTATTTTTTTTTATTATAGAAGGTAGTACTTTGATCGTGAAATATTTGATGATTTTGAACGGTATTGCCATTATTTGTCTTCTTGCCGTTTTTATCTGCATGCACTCGGAGAGGGGGATTGCCCTCCAAGGGAGCATTGAGTAATTATATTAAAATGATTAATTTATTATATTATTTTTTGTATAATTAATGACTAAAATTTAGTAAAGAAGTGTTACCAAGTATTAATAAATGATTTTAATAAATAATTTTATGTAATCTTATTAAATGTTTTACTTATTTTTAGGTTTATACACTAATCAAATTAATTGAATAATATATTTTATTATGTGCATTTTATTGTGCGCGTATTTATCATTGTGATAAATGCGCGTGATTTTATGTATATAAGTTAAAATAATAAAAATATCAATATTCTGATAACTATAATTTATTATGAAAGCTGAAGTTACTTAAATTTTAAATTACGTGATCAGAAATCGTTTTTGGTTTCTCCAATATTTTGAGAAATATATATTGTTTGAAGAAATAATATAATTTGCATAACAAATTTGTCGATAAATATATCATCAAGACTCGCGCCAATTTTTAACGTACAATAATCTCGACGCGTTGAAAAAATATATAAAATTGCCGGATAAGAATAGAAAAATCCTCTTTACAGTGAACAGCGTTAACGAATCCGTGTCGTGCAACACCCACGCTGTTAATGAAGGCAATACAATTAGTATGCGCGACAATGGAAGAGATCATTGGCGGCGGGAAGAAACGAATCTCTTCCGGATCTCTGCCTCTCTCGCGACTCGCATTCTCAGCGTTCCGTCGCGCAAAATATGCGCATGCTTTATAGGAGCCGATGAAATGTGTGAATTTAATTTTGCGGTGCCTCGGGCGCATAAATATGCATCGCTCCTTCTTCACGCTGATTTATGCGCGATTACACATTTACTAAAGCGGGGACGGATTCCGCTGACCGAAAACGGTCAGCGATTTCGAAATTGTTCGATATAGAAGGAAGCGAGAAAGAGTGAGAGAGAGAGAGAGAGAGGCGACATAAAAGGATCGTCAAGAAAACTTTAATTGATAGCCAGGCCCTTCCGATAATCCGATCGAATCTTGCCACATCTGCGCTTTAATAAATTCAGAATCGTAGTTATTTTGTACTGTATAGTGAGAATTTTCAAATGATATAGTCTTTTTTTTTCCTTTTTCAATTAAAAAGAAGCCAGAAGACAGATCTTTTTTATATGTACTATTATTTTCTTTTTTTATAGTATAATATTTAGCGTAATAATCAAGTTAAAATATATTATATATAAAATATATAAGAGTTAATAATATATATAATATAAACATTTAATATAAATATTATATATATATATATATATATATATATATAATATTTATATTAAATGTTTATATTATATATATTATTAACTCTTATATATTTTATATATAATATATTTTAACTTGATTATTACGCTAAATTTTTTTTCAGCAATTTAATTACTCTAATGCGAATATTTGTTTCCCTGGAAGCATTTTGCAAAAATTAACTAATTTATCTGTATATATATATATATAATAAAATTGGCAAAATTAATTATAATTAATTAATATTTAATTAATTATAATTAACCGTCTTTAAATACATGGTCATTTATAATGTGGTCTTTGATAATTGATATTTTAATTTCTGTGTAAATAATTTTGCAGAACTTGGTGATATCTTTTCTTTCGGAGCACGTACGACGACCATGAAAGTTAATCAAGCGGTCCGACACATCGGGCGTTAAATTAATCCCAGCACATTGTATGCGAGAGATTGTAACCAGCCGCTACGGCTGATTGATACAAATTGACATCAATTTTCTTCAATACGCAACTTTTACGAGGGATCGTGAAGAGAGACGCTAGGCGGCATCTGTCGACCGTTGCGATGCGTCTCTTCGATTTCAGCGAGCCAGTTACATACACGATCGATAACTGACAGTCGTCGGTAAACTCGGAGAGATGTCATATCGCAATGTGTAGATAGGTGGCGTACCGGCCATATCTTTTTGGCGGTAGTACTTGTACGCGATTTTCTAAAGTTACTGTTTATATAAATCAAATTTATTAGATTTTTCTGCTGAATGTGCTGCATCGATTGATAAAATTGCGTCAAATTGTAAGTTTAACTGTCTGATTTAAGTTTCCAGTTCAGAAATTTAATTACTTTTACTCTCTTATTCATTCTAATGTGTATAGCTTGTGTAGTCTTATTATTGTGCAATTAGGTTACTTCTGCTTCCTGCACCTACAGTTTGACATCAACGATTAACTAAACATAAATATAGATTCAGTGTCATTTATATATGCATGAAGTTTCACAGACACCGAATAGAAAATTAAAAATATAATATAATTTATTTTCTTTTTTTAGCTGCCGGATCTGAACAACCTCGATGAAAAGGTGAGTCCACTATTACATCATAGTAACATGTGAGAAAACTGCTTAGAATAAAAAAGGAGTGCAATCCATTTGCTTAGAGGTGAGAATTAGCATAGATATTGATACAATTTAATTCTATAATAATACTACAATAATTGACGGGTTTGACAAAAAAAGTCTGCATTTATAAAAGAAATATTCGCTATTAGGTGATGACAATTATAACGAAACAATGTTGTGTTATGCATAGATTAAAAAAGTTAAATATAGACGAAGACCATTTCATAAACGTAAATAAAGATTACCCGACACTGCTAATTGTGCATGGAAAATTACATACCTACGTGACTATTATCACAAAGTGATGAGTCAACGCGATGCAAATAATAATAAAAATGCAAAAGAAAAAACTTAAACGACTCCGACTTATCTCCGCCGTCTATCTTATCTATTGCTTTTTATTCAACATTGCCGCTAATAATAAATCTTAATTAATTATAATGTAATAGATAGACATGATTTATTCTTTAATCTTTCTAATTTTTGTATCGTGTTTGCTATATAATTTTAATTTGTTGAAACATTATACTATAGAAGCTTATTATCGATTCGTTAGTACTGAATTATATTAAATTTATATATATATATATATATAGTAATTATTTCCAGCATTATATAACTTAGTATTGCGATATATAAAAATATAGAAATAAAAAATCATTTTTTTAATTTTTAAAATATATTTATTATTATATTATATTTTATTATATTTATTTTATTTTTATTATTATTTTCTAGTGTATTTCATGATGTAATTTAATATATTTTTTATATCATTTACTTTATTATATACATTATTATATTAATTATTTTTTTATTTATATTTTTTAAAAATATTAAAAAAAAAAGATTGGATAAACTTTTACTTTACAAAACCATTTTTTTTTTAATATACTTACGAATGCGAAGATTAACATCAATCCGCGTCAAGAATTATAAAGTGTCTGACAAGCAACCAAATTATTTTTCTGTTTGAATGTATTTTTAATGCATGTCATAATATGTGAAAATAAGATCGCACGCTGCAGAATACAACTTAATATTGTGCGTGTAAAATAATCGTTTCTCTTAACTGGTAATAAAAACTTGTTCGAATTTTTAAGAGAATATATAGTAAATATAAATTACGAAAAAAAGTTGCGGAAAGTTGAGAATCTTAAATTAATTGTATCAATTAACAGACTCGCATTTTCTTTTATTTGTTTCCCCGGTTCTCTTAGAACCGTCGCAACCGCACGTAATCATCGTCATGTTTGTCGTTACGTAATTTGACTCGAAGACCGATTCTCTTCAATTTTTAACCGCGATACCATTCATTATACAATCGCACAGGTCGTCGAACCTCTCGTCGTCGAAAATCGCGCTTATTCGCGCGTGAAGCTCGATTCTCGTATATTCGCACGTGGATTTATATTTGGTGGCAGATTTGCGTAGAAGGTAGGGGGAATTCGCTTAACGAGAGAATCACATGCGCGTAATTTCGCGCGTGTTCCAGTTACGATATTCGTACGATCATCGCTCGTCGTTCGCATATAGACCGGGTAGCATTAACGACCGTATTTTCTCTTTTGACATGCAAATGAAGCCGCGTAGCATTCAAATTGTAGCCGTGTATAGAGTTCCGGCATATAGTTGCACGCGGTACGACTTTTGTAGCGCGCATAGAAAGCATGTTGCGTTAACGCGGGGGGCGCGCGATAACGAGGCTTTATTAGATCGCATCTCGTCGCGGGTTGCACAGGATCCGCGTGAAAGGGAGAAGTAATGATTCATGTAATTCTGTTACATTTACATTTGGAGCGCGAATGGCAGAAGCGGTAATCTTCTACGTAATTGAAACGCGAATTTTATCTCACGGGCGGTGTAACTCGGCCGTTTTCACGCGAAGCGAGGATTAAAATATGAATAGAATCGGGTAAAGTAATCGTCAGACTTAATAGTATACACGACATAGTGTAAACAGGAACGATAATTTACGAATATGTAAACTATGACTCTCCACTGATTGAGTAATGCAGGTAGACACGCGTGATTAAAGGCGATCGTCCATTGCTTGTCTACTTAAACGGCGTGATCGGGGTGATTTATTTATCGTTATTATAATTTAGATATTTTGCCGGCAGAGATTACGCGTAGAAACTGAAAGGTGGATATCGGGTACAATTAATATACGTTTGCACACGCCTGATTTAAATGCAATGTCATTAGCGCTTGCGAGTGTCCGGGGTGAACATTTCACTAGTGTCTGCGGTGTCTGTTGCATTTGCAGGTGCAAAGTGTCGTTCGCTAACGAGCTCGTCAATCGTTCATCGTGCCATCGAGTATTTTCGCACGCATTCGATGGCGCAACGCGCTGTTCGCGAAATCGGGATTAAACATATCTTGATTGAATTAAAAAAAAAAAGGATACACGCGTGACATATGCTAAAAATTATGATAATTGTCATACATAGACAGATAATCTTATGTACATAGCAAAATTAAACAAAAATATCAAAATGTGAATATATGCTATAAAAGGCGTAAATTTCGCAAATTGCAGTTTAGACAAGAAATCCTATCAATCTTGTTTTTCGATTAATTTTATGTGGATTTTAATCAAATTTATTTGATTGACACAGTTGATATTTAATATACTGAAGCTTCAAAATCGCGAATAAATATGATTCAATTTTAAGTCAGAAATATAGATATCGAAGAATGAAAAAGAGATTTGTTGATCTGTTTTGAAGATCTGTCTTTACTTTACTCTCTTTTAAATATTCTTTACGAATTATATACACATATATTTCGCGCGATATTGTTTCCGAAATTAATCACCGATAAATCATTAAATGTATATAACGAACTCTCGTGACATCGCGTTTTATTCCTCGTCTCTCGTATAAATTATTTGCGTATCCTAATAGCGTGAAACTCGAGTGAGCATCGCGAGACGCGGTTATTCACTTCTATGCCCAGCAAAGTCGTTATGGAAGTTCAGGGGAACAAGCCACACGTACTTCGCACGCTTTGCATAAACTGCAGTCTCTCTAATGTATTTCTAATGTTCTCGTGCAAATGCAATTATTTTTAACGATGCGAGCAACAAGTCAACACTTTTAGCACAATCATAGTAAGATTATTGTACGGCAATTTAAATTAGCAAGAAATTGCTGTTAGCGTTTCTCATTTTGCAGAAAGAAAAATTTGCACATTTTATCTCTGATTTAAATTTTTTAATATAAAATATATTATCCTAGAAATATGTATATCTGGTATTCCTTTCGAACGTTTAAATCAAGGTGGAATCGGTGATTTTTCGTCATTTGAAATAAACAATGTTGAGTAGAAACTTCGCTCGTTGTTGCGTAACAATCTTGTTTTCAATCGCGAGCTGGAGTCGCTACGTAACCGAGAGACCGGTTTTGAACTTTCGAACTCGATTCGAATTGCCGTTAGTTCAGAGACCATTATTTTATTATATTATTGCTAATCTATTATCAACGCGGAAGTAACTTTGAATCGCCATCGCATAACGATTTGTTTTCGATCGAGAATTCTGGGATCGGAATCATTATACGAAGAGGGGAGTGAAAATTTGAATCTTACACATTTCTGAGAATCGGTTTGTAATTTTTCTCGCTGGTTCTTGAAAGCCGCACCTTAACGTCGATTTAATGTCGAAGCGGGAACAATTTATCTCATCGTTGCGCAACGATTTGTTTTCAAACTCGGGATGGGATTGCTTGCTATACATATGACAAATAAAGAGAGAGAAAGAGAGAGAGAGAGAGAGAGAGAAAAGCTGATTCGCGGTATAATTACGACGCATTCGTTTGCGTCCTTACCTACGCCGTAGGTGAGCCTTGCAGAGGTTAAGAAAATATCTGTGTCAGCCGTGTGATCACTTGCCACCGTCGTTGAGCTTGCCAGATATTCGTGTTGTTGTAAACAGGATGGAATTTGCATACATATTTAAGTTGACGAGATTATTGAGGTCGCGGGCTTAATTTTCGTCCGGGCATTTCAAGCCGCCGGAGAGTAAAAGCGCTCTCGCACTCTTTTTTCGGTGAAAGTATATTCAGACGATGAGCACCGCGGAGAATCGATCAATTGGGTTAACGACTTTTCAAGTATATTCGCCACCTCGAGGATTAATTGAGACGATTATAATGGAGTAAATATCGCGTTCAAATAATACGATAAAATTGATGCTCATTACTTTTTAACGAGCTCGTAACGACGTGCAAATAGTCGTAATAGTCAGATGGATGGCTTTTTTTTAGATAATATCACTATCATTGCCCTCACGCGATGATGAAATAATTAATCTATATTATTATTTTTTATGACTTTGTCATGGTGCGAAAAAATATTTATCATAAAATGAATAATAATAGCACTGTTAATAATTTGCATCTATAATATGATTATTCGTATTTTAGATAATTAATGGACATTTTTATGTTACTTGAATTGATACGTAATTTAATGATTATTATTTTTTAAGAATTTTTTGATTACTTGAGAAAAATGTGATTTTTCTATTTTGCTATAATTATATTCCATGTTTTATTAAGAAATATATATTGACGGTCGTAATTGACCTTCGAAGTGATTTGCATAAAATGTGTGTCATCGGATGTCCGTCCATTTAGCACAAAGATAATTGTTAATATGCGGAGACTACGATTTCCGCTCGTAGCTATCGAAACGCGGAAACCCGACAGAGCCCCATTGTCGTTCGCCGTCGGCTATGTCTGCTTTGAAATTCCCAAGCTTGCTTTCGCGCATTATGTGCAAATTCGTACGCACCAATACGCGAGAGACGCTCGCTGTCGGCCGTTTACAACGGCCATCATTTACAATTTGCGGTCGTGCTCGTTGTGGAGCAAACTAACCGTGTGACTCGCTTTTATACGCGTATAAATATTGTTCAAGGAGCTACGCAAGCCGCAATTTTTATTCGCAGTTTTTATTCTTCCAACGAGGATTTTTTATTTTTCTGTTCAGATTTGCAGCAGTTAACGATAGTTTATATTTTGATTACCTTGGTTTTTCTATACAGAATAACTTAAAATCACCGCATGTTCTTTTAAGATACTTTTTTACGAATTTAAAATCGATTTTTTTTTAACGAAAATATTGCAATAATAATTTTCGAGTTACGTAGCACTAATGAGGATAAGTGATTTAAAAAGATTTTTCACAAACTAAATTTTTGAAAAGCCGAAAAGATGAGAAAAAAATTACATTTTTTAGTTAATTTCAGATATTTATTTTTAATTTGAAAATTTAAGGAAAAAGTTTATAATAACAAAAAATTTTAAATTGTAATATATTATATAAAAATGATTTCTTTCGATATTTTCGATAAGGAGAAATCGACTGTTCAAAAAGAGTCTGCCGTTCTGCCTGTGATTTCAAGATACCCTGTATATTCTTCCTCTGCTTCTCTTATCAACTGTATTATGAATACAATTGAAGAGAGAATTATGATCAAATGTAATTCCCTAAATTCTTACGTAATTCGGATTGTTACGTCAGAGATCTCGCGAGTATTTATGGGCGAAATTTAATATTACAGCATAACGCGATATTTCGCGATGCGCGAATAATATCACATCAGGGATTCTCGACTTGCATTATTGTTGGTGTGACTGAGTGTCCCTGAACAACGCTATCGTATACGTATACATACGTTAATTCCGTAATAACTAGTGTGTCGCACCTCGCGCGCGCGCGCGACGTATATGGCCGAGCTTGGTAAACAACAGTGGTTGCCAAATCGCGGCTATTAATAAAGTGGAAAATCATTTACGTAATGAAATGCGTTTAGTTGTTTTGACGTAGAATTATTGCATGACCATCGTCACGCATTCGATATACCGCATATTGGTTCGTTTATTTCGGCGAAATGTCATATACATTCTAGTGAAATGGATTAGAATAATTAATTTCTCATGGTTTGTACGTTGTAAGCGCGAGTAATCCAGAGAGAAACATTTATCTGCAACAGCAGCCATAACAGACATGATCTAGTTTAATTAATTGGTACTTCAAGGACTAAGGATAATTATTGCATTCACGGTTTATCGCGAGTCTTTCTCGAATCTTGAATTTTATTGGATAGTCGAATAAAATATATCTTGTGCGGATTTTCCTCAAGTGAGAACTCGAGAAAGCTGTAGCGCGCTGAGCAAAAGAGAATAATTAATTTCTCGTGTTGGAAGGAGTTAGTTTAAAGTTAGCGTTTATCTGAAACGACAACTCATAACATACATATGATTACGTCTAGTTTCGCTAATTGGTATCTCAAGGACTCGATAATGTGTTATGATTCTTACGGGCGCGCCTTTCGTGTATCTCCAACTCCTCGAATATTCAAGTTTACTCTGTCGCGCAAAACGAAAATAAATGGATATTTGCAGCAGATTACATATTTTATTTGAAATGTGATTCTGTGATTGCTGATGGCTTCGTAAACACGAATTTTAATGCTTTGCATGGATTTCTTATCATTTTTGCATGACTCATTATGCGTGTGTCTCAAATGTCAAATAAAGATGAGAAGAGATGATCACTATAAATCATTTCTCTCTTATTGTATAATTAAAATTACAAAATTTATATAATTATATAATTTTAATATAATATATGGAATTATTGTTAATATATTGATTGGTGTATGTGTATATTGTCTCAAATTTTACAATTTCAATATAATGTGTAAATTATTAATTCTGTAAATTATTAATTTGAAATTTCTACAACTAGTTAATTTATACGATGTTAAAAATAAATTAAGATGTTATATAAAGAATTTGAAGCAGAAAAATTAATGCAATTTTCGATATATCGAACAGACGGTATACATTGCGGATACAAATTAATTGACGTGATAATTCCCAGGCTGATCGTTAACCTTTCTAGTATATACACATACACACAAAGAGCTGGAAGCAAATTATATACCCTCTGCTACGATGACGCGCAATGCACGTCATACCTGGAATGATAATTCGCTTTGATGTGCATTGTACTGACTGCAGGGAAGAATCTATGCTTGCATTAGACGCATTCGAACAAGAATAATAACTCTCTTCTTATAGACTCAGAATTTTTTTTTTTATTGTTGTATATTTTTTCTTCATAAATTAATAACACGCAAAAATCTTTTTTTGCCGTTTGCTTTAGTCCACTTTATTCGCGCGTGTATGTTGAAAATATATTTTCAGCACAGAGGGTTAATAAGCACATTGATTACGTTAATTAGCATATAACCGTGCAAAATTTATGAATCCATTGCATGTTCTTCTTTTTTATGCAGCGCGTAAATCGCGTGGAGTTTAAATGAACGAGGAAAGCCGAATTTGTGAAATCAAAAACAGTGAATTAAATGAAGCCATAGATTGCGGGCCCTCTTGGATAAACGTCATTAAGGCAACGGTGATAAATACAGGGTCGCCGATATTAACATTTCTCTTGCAAATCTGTGCGCGCGAATGCCATTTGTCCATTAATAAATACGCTCGAATCGCCTCTCGAGCGTAACCGTTCGATAGATAAATAATGTAACCGATGCGGGTTACGGGATCGAAGCTGTAACCGGAGCGGAATACCGGTGCGTGTGTGTATATTTCTATCTGGTGCGTGCGTGTATGTGTGTGTGTTATGTTCACCGCGTACACGTGGCGTGGCCCGGTGTGATTTACATATAGCAATTAACCCTTTGCGGTCGTAGTGCGCTCTACGACGAGGATTTATGTGCCGAAGGGGTATATTACGAGAGACTTGCAAATCAAAGGGCAAGTGCCCCTCGTACGGTGAACGCGTGCACAAGGAGCTGATCGATTACCCTGTGACATCGTTTCGGACATCCTATCAGTATATATTCGTGTGCGGCAACTATCGTCGTTACATATTTCAGATACTACAGATACTGGGGCAACAAGATTTATCATAGTTTGATCAGAAAGACTTCTTTTGGAAACATAGATTTGTTTCAGCTTCAACGACTGATACAGTGGACTCGTTTCTCTTGTTATTTTTATCAAGCCGGTTCATAAGTTCGTATTTACCAAGATAATCTTGCCTTCATCAATTTCTGACGCAGATGGATTCTAAAAAGTTGCTAATAAGATAACAAATAATTAATAATGATGATGGAATACAAATGATTAATTAAAAAATGGAATATATTTATCTTATTCTTAAGAGAGAAAGAGAGGGAGAGAAATTATCTTTTAAAATACGTACATAAATAACGTTTCACATAAATAACTAATCGACTTTATAATAACTTAAAATTTAAATATAGCAATTTACGTCACAAATTAATTATATACATAAAAAAAAAACTTAAAAAAAAATTTAACAATATATTTTAATGACAGTTTTTATCTTTTTAATTATTTATAATGAAATTATGTATAACAATTGTTAGGATGACAAAAAAAAATTTATTGTTTATAATTTTATAAGGAACATTTTTTAATAGCATTTTAATGGTTATTTTTGTTCTATAATGTTGAAACAATATTCTCGATTAATATGATTGAAATCACGATTCATCTGATTTACGCAATTCGTGCCTTGTACAATATAACTCCTCCTCTCTCCCCTCCCTTTGCGTGTCTAAAAAGAATGATACGTTGAACGATCATATCCGCCGATGGTGTATCGCGATGTGTCAATAAGCCTGATTTAACCGCTGCGAGTGCATGGTCGATAATTATCTCAATCTATGTAACGAGTCGCATTAGTCACTTTGGCCACACAAATACATATACACGCGCGCGCCCTCACACACACACACACATACAGAAATAATTCTTAAAAAAAGTTACGTGGCCGGCCTTCGGCGCCATCGCTGTTATCGTCCAAGAATTTCGACCTTAAAATATAGACTGCCTTGCGTGCTCTTAGTATCAGTGGTTATCAGTTGTCTCGCGTATTATGAAACGATTGCTCGTGATAATAATTCTTAACTGATGATATGAAAGAAATCACAATTGGTATGATCTCTCACGCAAATTCTTTATTTTTTTTTTTAGTTTTTGGGATATAATTTTTTTTAAATATAATGTCAATTACTTTTATTTGTTATTTAAGATATGAATAATTAATTATGGATTTTCTTGTAATACAGAGAATGTAGGAGAAAAAGAATTAATATCTTTAATTATTTATTTATTTTGTGAACCAATAATCGATAGATAAATTTGTGCTACGCAATCTGGAAATATTTTGTTAAGAATTAAAATAAAATTGCAATGAATATAACGCGATTAAATAAATTTGGGATTAATGCAGATTTTACATAATATCGACGTATGAATGCATTAAGTGGAACATTTAAGCTCGTGTGACTTTTATCTTACGTGCCATAATTTGATCAAATATTACGTGTTACTAATTATTATTCGCGAAACAAATGATTTCGCGTCCTTAGATTTCGTGCAATACGCTTCAAAGAGGGACGTCGCTTTTATTAAATTTAACAATTAGATATTTGAAATGTATTCATATCTTTCGCTCAAAAATGTTGTTATCTTAACTATACAACACGTTCCTCTCCTGTCTAAAAATCAAGAAATAAGATATCTTTTCTCTTTAAAGATTTCGCACAGGAGATATATTCTAACTTTAGTGTTAAATTCTATTTGCGTGACAAACATAAAAAGCGAGAGTTATTTTTATATATTTTGTTGATCGTGATACTATTTTTTTTCATATATTTCAAGATGCACAGGAAAGATAGTGTCTTGAATTCTACCATTCTTGTGTCGAAAATAAGGATCATTTCAAACATCTCGTCTTTTAATCGTTCTCTTTCTCTTTTCTCTTCTCGCGTTTATTTACGCGAAAACTTTACGAGATAATGCCTCTTCATGGATACACAAGTGTTATTCATAATACATATGGCATTTGCAATGAATCATGTATAAAGCGAGCGAGAATGGTTCTGTAAAGTAAGATAAACATGATCACATAGTCATCACCGAAGATATCGTAACGCGACGACAAATCTACCGCGTGGTCGCATAGAGAAGATAAATTCCGATTCTCCATCTTTCTCTTTCCCGCGTGTTTTCTCTCATGTAATAAAATGTACAATGGCTGATATCACATAATAATTTTGCCGAACGTTTTCGTTTATTATTATTTTGTTTTGTACAAATTTTTTCGAATTAAAGTTGACTCGTCAATGTATGGATTGAGAATGACAATTTATGCAGAGTTGTGAAAAGGTTTTATTTATTTTATATATTTCAAATTAAATTTTAAATAATATCTATTTGAAATTTAACAGCGAGAGAGAGGAAGAGAGAGTAAGCATTAATATATTCTTATAAAGTGTCTAAACTCGTAGAATTCTTAAATTTTTAATTATTTCTAGAATTTACAAAATAAGAATTATTATTGATTAACAGCGTCTTTTGCAATTTTATTCGCTTAAGTCAAGAACTATTATTATAGTGTCTCGAAATTTTCGTAAAGGAGAAATTGATTTAAAATTGATCGATGATATTGCCATTAAAAAAAAAAAATACAATTTGGAAAAAAAAAACATTTGGATCATTCATCCATTCATTTCATTTCATCGTGTATAAAATTCGTTTGAATAAATTATATTTCGATCTCATCGCTGAATTAGTACGAATAGACGATAGACCACCGGCTTTCCTTTTCCTTTTCGAACCTCTCGAGCGGCGCTAAAATGCCAGAAGCACCACGTGTCTTGGCGTCAAAACATATAACACGTAAGATCGCGTAAGCTTAGCACGCACGCCACGAGAGAAAGAAACGCCGCCGGGGAGGATTTTTAATAGCCGGTTTTTCGTGAGATGACAAGTCAAGGACAAGCCATTTCACTCGTCGAGGCCGTTAAATGGCCATTAAGCGGTATAAATAGAGTCGCGATAACGGATTAACATCGCGAAACTTCCGAATGGTTTTTGGGCGCGTCCGAAGAAAACGATCTATTTCCGCGTCTATTAACGTCGCTTAAACCTGGCGTTAATACGAAGCGACTGCTGCTCGATGTCATTATGATTCCGCGAATATAATAGAAACAGAAGATGTTTTCGTGAAAGATAAATGAAAATTAAAATAAGATATTTTAGTACTTATTTATTAACTTAACATTAATACATTATACCCCAAATTGGCCTTGTAACGAATGAAAAATACTCTTATTTTTAGTGAATATTTATTTACGATTATTAATCAAATATAAAAAATAAAGTCCATATTTTAAAAAACGTTTCTTATTACAAAATTTAACAATAATTAATTTAAATATTAATTAAAACAATTTTATTTTGTTACATTACATATATAGTAAAATATTTGAAGGAATATTATTTTTGCGAATTTATATACATTTAATTTGTTTTTCTTTGGTTTCAAATGAATTTTTATCTATATTTCATTAAATTATATTATTTTTTATAAATATATATAAAAATATTTTTTACATATTTGTACATGTATTATTCGCATTGAAAAGACTTTCAATAATTTGAAATGTGCTCACGGCGAGAATATGGGAGAAAAATATTTAGTACTTTTGAAAGACGAATTCGTGTAAATGGTAAACAAGATGTTTATTGCGACAAACTTAGCTATCGTTAAATTATATCGCCTGACTTTATAACAGTCGTAAAGATTACTCTGTCTCTCCGGTTATTATTCTAGAATTAAAACACATCTTCGCTGTTTCCTCTTACCGGATGTAGTTCTTACCGCTTGATATTTTTGTAGCCATCACCTATCACCTTTGCGTTTATTACTTATCGCTCATTAAAGTTGATAATCTGTTGTTACCACCGTGGGTCATTGTCCCGAAGTGTAATGCGAAATACTGCTATTCTTTGATCCTATCGTTTCTTTCTTTCTATCTCTTTCTCCGGAGCGTGCATCGCGTTCGCCTTTAATATTCCAGCCCATCGCGCATTATTTCTATCAAGAGTGTTTGTTATCTCGACAGTAGTGTGTATGCCGAGGTTAGGCTGGAGAGATTATTTCACGCGTCAACTCTCTTTGTACAATAGGTTAAAAATATTATAATATATTTATAGAATCATATAATATACATAAAATATATATGTTATCTAATTTTAGAAGACCTATGTGGAAGGATCTATATAAAAGAGATTAGATAATGTGTTATATGTGTATAATGTATAAAAATATATATAAAATCACATGAACAATAAGTGTGAAATTACGCAATAAATAATAAAATATACATATATATTTTTATTATTTATAAATTTATACTTATTAATAACATTATATATATATATTTCATAATATTTTTATATTTCTCTAGTTTGTAATATTTTTTACGGTAGAATTTTTTAATATATTTAAAAATACAAAGGATTATAATTATACATACACATTTGACATAACATATTATATATATTCACGACTTTATTTTTTATTTTATAAAACTAGAGAAATATAGAAAGAAATAATATTCGCATATATACACGATTATATTTTGATATTATATAGATTTCATCTCTTGAAACTGTGCTTTAGCTTTCAAAGTCCTCGCGTTGGCACAAATGATGTGATATATTTCATCTTAATTGATTGGATTTTTTGTAGGATTGTCCTTATTGATAATTGATTTCAAAAAACGCTTGTCGGTGGAAGCATTATGTTCGCAATAGTCGTTTCGCGATATTTATATCGCCGCCGGCGCAGATGGTGATGTGTGATGCAATCGCGAAATCACGTTTACGGCACGTGGCGAGACGGTAGTGTGGGATCCATTGTAATCTACGTCGATGCCAGAAACTAGAATTGGGAATTGTTCGCAGGCGCGATGTCTAACTGAAGATTTTCTAAATAATTACATCGAAATGAAACGCAACGCGTTGCCACGTGTTGACCCTTTCATGGCCAAGGAAATGGATCTATTAAAAGGCAGTCACGGCTGAGTTTCAAACAAAGCGCGCCGGCTACTTGCTGAAGGCTACCGTCGTATGAATCACAAGATCTATTCACATTATATTAGCGTAAGTTTTTAAAATTTCGACACACGCAGTATTCTACAGCAATATTTCTCTAACAATAAAAAGAAATTAATTAAAACAATTATGTATAGATTTATGACTGTAATTTTTATTTAAATTTTATTTAAATTTTTATAATTTTTTAAAATTTATTATGCATATCCAGATGTATATATCAAGCAATGATAGATTTATGTACTTAAACAATGATAGACTTTTTTAACGTACTTGTTTGACGATTCAAGTTGACTATTGATGTCGTTATCGCCGCGACTGTTCGTCGTAATTGTCGTCTGCTTCCAGCGCTAGCACGCGATATTTCGTATTCAAACGGACTTTTTAATATTCATTAGTGCTTGCTTATCTCCATGCGGTTATCAAGCGGCGCTTTTCCCTCTGTTTTTTCACAAATCATTATTAAAAGCATGCCGCCTCTCGAGCGGCCCCGCTGTCGCCGACCTTCCTCCAGTGTGCGTGCACAATCCGTTATCATCGTTTTGCTTGTTTTTGGCACGGAGATGATAAGGAGATGACGCGTAACAATTCTCTCTCTCTCTCTCTCTCTCTCTTCCTCCCTTTTTCACTTGCACATGCATATATGTATGTGTATATAAACCAGAAGTGGGCAAAATAGTATTTGAAATATAGACAAAAAAAAATTTACTCATATGTAAGAAAACAATTTTTTTTCCTAGATTAAAGAAATGGTTTATTGTGAGTATAATTCACATCTATATGAATTAAATTTTTATTTGAAATATTTATTACATTTTATAAAAATTAAAAGTAAATATTTCAAAAATATGTATTTCATTATAAACAAATTTATATATACAAACAAAATTGAGGGAATTGTTTTTCTCATTGTATAAGCGATAAAAGAATTAGATATAACTTATTCTAATTTTGTTGTATTTATTTCTCTCTCATGGCTTATATTTTTCAAGTTATGTTCAGATTTTATTCAATTATATTATTTGCTTTATAAATTATTTAATAAAAAATCAATACACTTTTATATGTGTACGTAAGATTTTTCAAAATCTTTATTAGAAATATGTTAAGCAGTACGATATAATTGGCCAATTCATCTACAACATGTTAGAACCGATATATATTTACGATTTTCGTTCTTAATTTCATTCGCAATCTGAAATTATGACTATAATTTATCTGAATTTTTTTTTTTTTATTATAATCTAATTTATCATTCACACTAGCCTGATTCGCTGTACTGGCAGCTCGATTAAATCGCACAGAATTGCGAGAAGGATTTTTTAGACGGAATTCTTAACTTTATTTTAAAACAAGTAATACAGATCTGAAATCCGTTACTACATGCATTACGTAAGGATTTATAAATAAACGTTTATATTTCATACTTTTACGCTTGAGATGACTGATCATTTTTATGTAATTATTAGAAACGAGTTTCGAATTTACATTCTACTATTAAAAAATCGAAACAAAAATATTTGGCATATACAAAAATTAAAATTTTACTCAAATATTCTTTACGTAAATATTAATAATTTTCGTTAAGATTTATTTTTTTATTTTTATTTACAAAAAATTATATAATCCGAATCAATGTATCAAAATTCCCTTATATTTATCAAAAGTTTTAAATCTTTGCAAATTTGTGTTATCATCCATTTGGCGCAAATAGAACGACGTAGACAGCCGGGGACAAATCGGTAAAGGAGAGAAATATAATGAAGAAAGAGAGAAAGAGACGGAAAAGAAGAAAAAAAAAAGACAATACACTCGCATGCCGATGGCTCGTTCATTGCGCTCTTATCGCGCGAGGGGATTCGACGATTTATTGACTGCGTCTGATAAGTAAAAGGCGAATGAGCTACGAGGACCGCGTGAGTGAAAGCGTCCGTTGTAGGGACGAGTGAGTCAATCTTTCGAGCGAAAAAAAAAGACAAAAAAATTGCGCGATTATCCGAGACTAATTTTACTAGTCAGATTATTCTAATCAAACGGCTGATATTGTTTGTTGCATACTTGGCCGCTCCTATTTTACGTTGCTTAAAAAAATAGATTTAAAGTTTTTATCTCGCAGAATGGAAACATTGCAAATAATTTGATTATCGGTTAATGAAATTGCAAAGTTAACTGTATAGAGTTGTAAAAGGCAAAAATATAAAAGTTTTTGATAGGTTTTTATGCAACAGTAACTTCGTATATGTATGCTTTTTTTCATAAATAGTGCCTTAATTGTTATATGCTCGCTATTAATCGCATTCTTTTTTACTTTTGCTTTTGCGATTTTGAAATTTATTTTTATTAATTTATTGACATCTTTCTTTCGCAAAATTATAAGTGAAAGCTTCCATCTGCACAAGATGTGCTCTCTTGGGCAACTTGTATACTTGTGAATTTGAAAGGAACACATGTAAAAGTAATATTCATAATAAGCAAACACATTAATTATCGAAATTGTTCCATATTTCCAATTAAGGCATGCATTTCTGGAAATTGCATACTCGAAATTTTCAGCGCTATTTTGAGGAACGTCGTTATAGATTTGCGTTATAAATAGCGATGTCACCGAATAGAAAATATTAGAGATTCCGCGAGAAAAAATCTCAGAAAATCGTAATGCAAAAGCATATGTCTCATTATACGATGCTCTTGCTTTTATAATCCGTCGAAACGAAATTAGAAACGATATCTCATACAATGGCATCATTGTCATCATCGTCACATGCTTGACTTGTGCTTCATCCGTTATCAGGGGTTCGTATTCCGTCTCTTTGTCATCCGCGACGACTCTCGCTATATTATTATATGCAACGGCGTTAAATAACGCGAGTGCCAGCGCGCTAAAATATAGCGTGGGCTACGTCATCGTCACGGTGGATTACAGTCCGATTGGAGATACACCGGGGTCAAACGCCCCGTTATCGCATCATGGCTACATACGAGACCGTGCAATCGTATACACACAAATGTTATACACACATGCGTGTCGGGATTTATGCTACTTCACTGTTTCGCGGTGATGATTTCAAGGTTCGCGTGTGAGGCAAAAAATGATTTTTTTGGCGCTGATTTTATGATGATTATAGGCGAATGACTTTAAAATCGATGATTAGTATATAAAAAGAGAGAGACGTTAATTGTTAATACATAAAATATAAATTATTAATCAAAATACAGCGTAAGAGAATCGCGTATTAATCGCAACTAAAAAATAGTTTTTCATTTAAAATACTTTAATCTCCTTAATTTATTAATTGGATAAGGTCTTCATTCTCCTTTCAACTGTATATTACTTTGTATGTTTCGTTATGTCGATGATCGCAATCGAAAATTATCAACGGACGTGAATTCGATCAACAGGATGCAAAATATACATATTGATTGCAATGGCTGATGAACGGCGCAATATGCTCGTCTGCAAAATGTTAAATTATCGCCCATTGTATTATGTCTATATATATATACACATTCCCAGACTCCTCTAACTGCTCCTATCGTAGAAAAGGGATCAAAGTAGGTCGCTCGAGAAGATAACGTTGTGTGTGCGCGCGTTTGTTCTTTATACGGTTTTGCGGCGACTGGAATAAATAACCATCTGAGCCGATGATATTGTTATGCGTTATCTCATTCATTTAAAATTTTTCTTTTGGCATAATAATGGAGAAATTTAAAGAACGCTTTAAAGAACGATATCACACTCGGACGATATCACATTTTATTCTTACTCGCGATTGTATCATTGAAATTAAACCGTACAATTATTAGATAAAAATCGAAAAAAGCAGATACGACAAAAATATCAAAATAATCCACTTTATCAATTTACGCTTTGGAAACATGACTTTCAAAATTACTTATAATCTTCAATCGTTATAATCTAAAAATGTTCCTTGATACCGCGAATTTTAGTAGTTCTCGTTAAACAGACAAGGGACAAAGAATCTGAGACACTCGGTATACATCCTGGTATCATGACAAAGGGTACTGCGTCTGAGATGCGGGTTACGGGGTTTCGCATATGTACTCTGCGTCCGTATTTGCTATTTTCGCGCGAGCGAACACGTGATAGCGATCCGCCTTCGCGAGTGGACATGTCGCCGATAAAGACACGTGCACATATATTTCCGTGTTAAGTTATATGCAGAGACGAGTGAAAAAATAATATTTAATATAGGAAATAAAAATATTTACGCGTGTAAATAGTTAAACTAGATGTTTTCACGAATTATTTCATTTTTATTCTCCAAGAACTTTTGAAAAGCATTTTTTTTATAATTAATTCTCTCTTAAAATTTATTATTTTAATATAAATACTTCCAATATTTCAAATAAATCTATCTGTTATGTATTATTTGTACCTACTATTTCGACAGAGAAAAAAAAAATATATATATATATATATATATATAATTTTTAAATAATATTTTATTTGAACAAAACACTATGTTTAGATAATTACTTGCAATGTCTGCATTCGAAATGGACCCATTGCTATCACGCGTAAACATAGTGAAGTACACCTTCCCAAGCCTCCAGATTTTTAAATCGCGATCTCTGATTCATGATGTTTTAAAACAACAAGTTGCTCTCATTCTTATATACATTTCCTTGCATCTCAATTAAAGAATACAGCAGCGCAGCATCGGAGATACAGTTGCGAATATATTAATAATTATTTCAATAAAAATCTTGTGTCACACAAAATTCAGAGTTTAATATAACGAATATCATAGTTGACGGCCGGAAGCGGCGCCAGATCTCGTCGCTGGAGAGTTTTTTCTTACGGTGAGCATAGGGGGAAAGACGAGGGGAGATCCTATTTTTGTAACGAGAGAGGCCTTGAAATGGGCCTGTATTAGAGCCTAGAGGCCCAGCGTGACCTGGACGTGTCGCTATGTGTATACGAGCGCGTCCTCGACCGCTCCGAGCTAACGCCACGTGTCGATCTATTGCGTGCGCCGTTCGACGTACATTCGCGCGTCTGTTGATTCGCGCTGCGCACCAGATACTGGCGTCTTTTAAAAACGAACGCTATAGACATTATGCATGTGCACGACGCAATCGAAAGTCACGCGTGCAATCGTGTAAGCGCTGACTGACAAAGCGGGGAGGAGGGGTGAGGGGAGGGGAGGATAGTCTGTCTGTCTGTCTCGTGCGCGTCGCGCCGTTTGGACATTATATAAAATAATAAATCTTGAGGAAAGATACGCAAGATAGATGATATATGAACCTTGGCGACGATATTTTTGGCACGCGTGAATCATGAATTAAAAGCGAATTCCTCAAAGTCGAGTTGAGTCTGAGTTACGTCTCAATAACGAGTTGATTAATGGAGTCTTTTCTCTCGACGTGGTAGAACAAAACGATAGGAAGTTAATTAATTCCCGCGGACTGATACGTGGTGCACATCATAAGCGCCGATGCACGCGTGCATATTACCATAATTTGCATCATCGAGTAATTTTGTTTTTCATGTCGCACGTGTCGACCTTTTGTCTGTTCTTCAGATACGAGGAAAGATGCGATTGCGTAGATCTCGCTGAATATGACAGGTAGGATATCAACATCCATATCGGTTGCTCTCGCGAAGAAGATTGCATCCGATTAAGAGTGATTCAATGCGGATTAAAATGTCATTATGAATCCATAGAGATCGAATCACTTTTAATCGGATAAATAATCAATATTAGACGGAGCGAGAGAGATGGCTTTTCTCCATTAATTCTCTTATTAGCTAATATTTATTTTCAAATTTACAAATCCTATAAATAGCGTCAGTCTCGCGGAGCTAGATGTCTAAATTTGCAGTCTAAATTTTTAGACAAATTCTTCTGAACTTTCAAAAAAAAAACGATTCTGACGATTAAGATTCTCTGAAATGTCTTTCAGATTTGAAAAATTTAGACAAAAATGTACTTGAATTTTTAGAAAATATTTTACAATGCCTATGTACATAAAGCGAAGTGTCAAATTAATCGATATAGCGGACTTTGAAAATTATGGCGTTTTCTATATGATTAACGAGATACAGATGCCTCAGGCAGGCAGCTGCGTAGCGCGATTCGATCAAAGGAGAATTTGGCCCGCTTGCTCGACGGAAACGTAATAAACGCGCCGGCGGAAATACCTGGGCCCGGGTCCAAATGCGAATCAAAAGGCGTGTGTGCTGTGTCTAATATAATTCCCCTTTGTTTGTTGCGACTCACTTAATGATACTACGGGAGCGTATGCGTTCACGTTCGCGCGCGCGAATTTATTTTCCCCGAAAATACGCGGGTTTGTTTATCGAGCAATAATAGCAGTTGCACGTGATACCGCGCGCATTTGCACGTGCTCACTTACCGGCGAGAAGTCTCCTCGATTTTCGCATTCACGAAGCTTGTTTATGCTTCTCGACACACCTTGTGTTTACGATTTTGATTTAAGGTTCCCTCTCCTATTGAATTATGACGTCAGAAAAAAAGGTAAATCGTATAAATCTCTCCACGAGATACATACATCAAACTAAGTTAATTTTCCTTATTTGCACGTCTAGTATAATACATATTGATCAAAATAGGAAAATATATCTCAGCTGTAAATCTTGATTAGATTGTCATATACTTTGGTTGACAATGAAACACGTTGACATGTAGATTGAGTTGTATGTGTGCATTTATTAACAAAAGATAATAAAGAAGAAAATTCCGGTATTTTATTAAAATCATCGAATGTGAGTATAGCATATAGAAAAAATTCAGTCATTTCGAATTCCTATTTTATAAGAAAAATATATATATATATTTTTTTTTTGATACAATATGGCTAAAATGAAAAAACAGAAGTCTCAAGCATCACACCCTTGTATATTATATCCAATTAGCTTGTTGGACTAGCCTTGCATCAATTTAGAAAATAAAATGTTAGAAAATCATTTAGCCCGCTTTTACAAGAATCCAAAGCTATTTTTAGTTTTAATGGGAATGTTTAACTCAGATACGACTCGTTGAATGATTTAGGAATAACGAACATATCTTTGGCACGTAAAACGTCTGTATAAACAAGAAATTTATATTAAACTGTAGACATAGTTTAAGCAACCGCGAAAGATTTTTATCATCTCATTCCGTCAAGAAGCGTAGTAAAAAGAAATATATGCGATGTAATAATCCAACCAAAATAATGATTCTCTTTAGAATCTTTATTTAAATCTTTTTATTTTGAGATATATCAAGAAAAAACAGATGATAATTACAATTTAATTTTTTCTGTGTTTACCCAAATTACACTTTACATTTTTACTTTAACAAATTCTAATTCGATTTAAAAAATAATGGATAAGTTTGTGGATAAGTAATTTTATAGCTACACTACTGCTCGTCCACGCGTCCACCCCTTTTATGACGATTATGTTATTTATAATATATCAGTCGACGGAATATAATATTATCTAACTAGCTCGAAAACTGTACAACCGGAAACGTCCGGTTCATCGCATCGTCTTCGGCGCGGCCGATAACGAGATTCGGTGCGTAAATGCTGCCATTTCTTCTCACTATGTTGCATTATCTAGCATTGCGCATTGTTTATCAACCACGTTTTCTCTCCATACAGAGAGAGTACTGTGTGTAACATTATCGTGAAACCGGCTATAACAGGTTACGCTTATCAGCCTCATTTCGCTTCCCTCCATGATCCCTCCACAGCGCTCATTAGTCGTCTTTGCAATAATAATGAATCGAAGATCTCGCGACTTAAAGTACGTGGCACTTTCGGTGTTTCCTCTTTCCACCGCGAAAAAAGTTGCGAAAAATAATTTTTGTATTTGGAGCAACTACATTGGTATACTTGTGTATAATAGAATATTTATATATAATAATAGAAATATTTCTAGCACTTTTAGAATCATTGTTAAACACGTGTTTTTTAATTCAGAATCGATATTTCCTTCATGAAAATATATCGAAGCATTTTTTTTGAATAAATAATGATTAAAGACACGATACTCTCTTTTGACGCGTTGTAAATTTTTTGCAACGAAAATTTACTGCCTTGAAAATTCTAAGAATTATGAAATCTTTGAAATATGTATAAGAAATATGTTGTTTTGTTTTAATTATTCATGAACAAAAAAGATATAAAATTATTTTAGAGGAAAATTACTTTTTTTAATTTAATATTGTCAATGTAGCTATACGAATAATTAACTGTTTCTACAATTGATAATCATATTAAATTCTAAATCTCGTTAGGAGAAATAATTTGCTTTTCATGATTATTCATAAACTATACTGTCCGATTATTTCTTTATTTATACGTTTTGCATTTTCAATTTTAACAAATTTATACACATATAAATATGCATAAATAAAAGAGATATTTTTTTCAAGTGAAAATCGCCCTTGCACATACGATAGAAATATGAATTTTCTATGACTGTTTTTTTTCTTTTTTCCGCCAGACCTTGCAACGCACTATTACGCACAATAATTGCGGAGCTGCTGCTCGATCAGTTTGTCGTGCGAGATGATGTCACGCATCAAAAGTACCCGCGCATATAAATATAAGCGCGTGCGGGTACGTACGTGCATCCGTGGTAGGACACGCGCAAAACGTCGACGACAACGATCGCGACTTATCATTCGCATACTGAGCGCACGTAGAAAGTGTACGTACATATATATGCATGAGAGTCTCAAGGAGACACGGGCGCAATTGATTCTCATTAGGTTCGTTGTTTTCGCGTAGACGGCATATGCGCCGATCTCTTGTCAGCCGCAAAAATCTCTTTTCGCGTTACAAGATTCGGATCTTTCGACGATAAAATAATTAGAAGTAAAGAAATACGATTTGAAGAAATTGCAAACATTTCAATTTAAATGCTTGCAAAGTCTTTCGTTATCATCATAATGTGTAAAATATTTGACATAACAATTTAGTTAGAATAATCAAAATTTATCTCTACGATTTTTACTTAAAATCTTCATCTTTAAGAAAGCGTACATAAAAAAGAAATTAATAATTAGAAAATTTTAATTCTTTTTAGGACAATTTTCTATAAAATATAATCTATAGTTTGTACTATAAAAAATGCATTACACAAATTCACAAATATATAAAATATATTAACTAAAATGTATAAGAGAGCTTTATAATAATCATTAATAAAACGGAAATTTTATAATAACATTTGGAATGCGGACTTGGAAAAATCTTTTATTGAAATTAATTATTGATTATATATGCCTGCATAAACATGCATTACTCTCTATTCGGGGAGTATATGCCCCGTACGTGATCCCGATGTTTTCATAGGTCGCGACTATGCTATGGGAAAGTCTGGAAAAGCCATTTTATGGGCGGCTGCGGGCATTTTGAGGTGTGTGTTGTTGCGCGAATGTTATATTAAATACACTTGGCGTTCTCTCGCGACGCGGTGCCTCTTACTATGTGCATCGAATGCACACACGGGGGGATTCATAACAGCCGTAGAGTTCTAATGTGCGCTAAGAAGCACGTCGGTTTATTATAGCAAGTAGGTTTACGATTATGCGTACACGTTACTACGCTCGCAATGTTGACTATTTATATATTTGCAACCCTTATAGAGAGCGTCCGCGCTATAAATCTATTATAAAATTTCTGACATTTTATTAATAAAACTCTCTTATGCATTTTAAGTTAATATATTTTATTTACATTTTAATGAATTTATATAATGTATTTTTCATAGTAAAAACTAAAAAGTATGTTTTAAAGAAAATTGTCCTAAAAAATTAAATTTTTCTAATTATTAATAATATAAAATATATAATATATATATATATATATATATATTTTTTTTTTTAATGTATATTCTCAAAGATATAAATATAAATTGTAGAAATAAATTCTGATTATTCTAACTGAATTATTATGTCAAATATTTTTCATTACAATTTATGATGATAACAAAACGCTTTGCTGCAGACAGTTAAACTGCTTACAATTTTTTCAAATTGCCGCACCTTTGACTATTATTTTCTAAAACGAGATATACATTTTTTCATCTGTACATAATAACCGGATTTCAACGTGTCAGAATAAATTTCTTTCTAAAAATCGCAAAATCCAAATTATTTGTTTCTCTCTAACGAAAATTCGATGACTATATATAAAGTAACATTTTCCTCAATTACCTCTCCAATCGCGCGTGCGTATCATGCATAATTTATTATTCACTTAGAGCGAACGAGCGAAATTCCTTTAGATAAGAATTCATTTCACCTTGGCCACTGTTTACTGACGCATTACGGCAAATGAAACCCTGTTGCTTGTTATACACACGATTTATTTTCTCGATTTATTTCGCGCCGTTGTTGAGTCGAGTCAAGCTCGAGTACAGCTTTTTTATACGAGATGGGCATGATAATAGAGGGCAAGCGATATTACTTGCATATTACAAATAGATTTAATTGGTATGTTGCGTTTCACCACGAGCGAATTATGTAAAATAATGCAGCGTTATTAAATTGAGGCGTTACATTACGCGAGATGAAATACTCATATCGTTACACGCGGAAAATTTTTAATACGCGGTTTCTTTTCCTCAATATAAATTCGGCAAACAAGCTGTGATGGGAGGGAAGAAGAGAGAAACACGCATTTTGCTACAATCATTTTAAGTTGTTTGGATTAATGCTTTATTATATTATCAATCTTTAAGAAAGTAATAATTATTATATATGGATGACATACATTTATTATAAAAACATATTTATTACAGATAATATTGCTTAATTATTATACATAAAAGCATTATAATGTCCAATGCATACATATAAGAAGCAAACATTTTAATATTTCTATTAAGTATTTTTTATATATACAGGGTGCTAAATTTTATACGTAATAGACCGAATATCTCGATAACTAAATGAAATATCGAGGTCCGGTTTTTTCTTGACGTATCCATCTAAAATCAAATTCTTGTTATCAAAATTTGTCTGCTTCGAAATAATACGATTTCCGGAAAAAAACCGGATTTCGATATTTTATTTAGTTATCGAGACATTTGGCCTGTTACATTTGAAATTTAATATCCTATATAATGTAACAAACACTAATAAATAAATTAATATAATGTATTTTACAAATTTATTGCATTTTTAAATTTGAGTTTCGCCATTTTTGACATCGACAATTTATGTATCTCGTATTGCTGTACATTTATTTAATATTCTTGCTACAAATGCGAGATACCAGTTTGAGCGTGAATTATGAATATCCAGCGATATTATTTTCATCGCACGGTGAATGGTGTCACGCGAGACTTCGTTGTCACTCCCACTATGGCTAACTATGAGTATCTATCGAGGAGCCGTAAGTAGGTCAACGAGTCGACGATTCGTTTATCTGTTTGTTTGCTTGCGTCTAGTGCGCGCGGTTGCGCGCTGCGTAATTCTGTATAAAACAAACAGCTGGACGAATGGCAACAGAAATCGTTAAAATCGAAAGACGAGAGCTTTCCAGTTTTTAAACGTAATTATTTTATATATTGTAAATTTGATTAAAAAATCTAAAGATTTTTTCTCTGAAAAAAAAACACAAAATTTATTAGAATTTATATTAAGTGAAAAGCATAGGATTAGGAGATACGATAGGAATCTCAAACAGAGAGATATGACTTTATTACTTAAATTATTTGAGGAACAACGATAATTTATTTTTTTATATTTAGGTCTTTCTCACTCTACCATTTTTATTTTTTATTTTAAATTACAAATTATTTGTTTTGGGGCAGTTGTGGTTTTTAGCGTGCTCTTTATCTTTTTCCGACCAATTATTCTTTTCGTACATGTGGTATATATCTATCGACGTTTATAAATAAAATGCGTCACGTGTACAAACTATATATCGTGGAGCATCGAATGATCGTGGAAAGAATTTATAAAAACCGAATATAAACTTGGCTGAGGTAATAGTGTAAAGTATACTTTGAACACTGTTATGTAAAATGATAATATGAAAAGAGTATAGCATTATACATTTTTGCATAACAGTATTTGAAAACGTAAATCGTATAATATAATTATATGAGCATATCTTAAAGATATGTATGTAAAGATTGGAATCTGTTTTTTAATCCTCAAACAATGATTTTATTTTTGCATGAATACAAAATGTATTCAGAGATTTAAGAGATTTAACATTTCGAAATTTCTGTCCTTTTTTCTTCTCTTGAATTATTTAAAAAAATTTTTAAATATTAAGATAAAAAAGAAATTTTTGCTTAAAATTGTTAAATACAAAGCATTTATCGCATACGAAGTATATTGTAAAAAAATAACAACATTTTTAAAGATTGACATTAATTTGGCCGAGAGAAACCGACGAGAAAAGAATTTTTAAGAAAAAAAGCGAATAATTTCTAGTAGAAATAGAATTCAATGATACGTTGATCTCTCTCTGGAACAAGCGAATTCATGGGGCACAATTTATGGGACTGCAAATTGCGTGTTTTGTGTGTGCGCGCAACGCACCGTGAAACGCATCCGCACCTGCATACAGTAGTGCGAATCTTTGCGCACTTGCTTTACCTTAAGTGAAGACACGTGTAAGCGAGTTTCGCAGCCACGGCGGCGGCAGTGGCGACAGACGGCTTGCAATCGTTCACGATAAGATACATTCACGATGGAGCGCCGCACGAGGAAGTTGTCGGAAATGTCGATGTTTTTCACGGAAAAGAACGTCGTTGGTCGCACGCGGCGGGACAACTTGTTGCTTCACCGAGAAGACGACAAGGGAACAGAGAGAGAGAGAGGAGAACTGTCGTCGATTGCATAATGTCTGTGTTAATCGCAATAGCGTACTTCGCCGCACTCTCCTGGTTATCCTTATCGCAAAGATTAAACAGTTCTGAATATGTTCTATTTTATTATTGATATTTAATATTTATTTGGATATTTTTTTACGGGAAGGAGAGTGTGTGCGAATTATAAACAGATCTTAAGTAATATTAGAAAAAATATTTTCATATTTTTATAAATTGTTAAATGAAAAAGGAAATTAATTGAAATCTGATATACATAACACTATACACGGGATTAGAAATGTTTTAATATATCAATTTGCATGTGTATCGAGGCATATTCGGCGCACCTGCTTTGTCCTTAAATCTCTATATAAATATTTGCGTATTACAATTATTAATTATTCGAGAAATGGTAAAGCTGTCTCAAAGTATAATAAAATTATTATTAAGAAATATTATTATATTGTTATCAATTTGTGATAGTTATTCGTATTTTATTAATATAAATAAAATTATTATTTATCTTTTGAATAATCAACAGTCATGATGTGAAAACATTAAATGCAGACGAATCATGCGCTTCGAATATGTTTCAATATCTATGCAAATTTATTATGTATTAAAGCATTACAAATACCGTGTGTACACATATGAATTTAGGGCGCATGCTAGAACATATATTGGGAATATATGCATGCCCTGATATATGCATAAATTTGTGTATTCCTGTCCTCGTGTGTATATATATATATATACACACACAAGATTTTACAGTGATCTTCAATAGCTCTACTTGGAACGAATAATGTGATTTCAGTTTGAATCTCAGATTGAAACGCGAGATTACTAAATGTATCAGATTAGTTTTATATATAGGATAGAGGATATAAATTTCAGCATATGTTTTTTTGATACGTAGTCTCGAACGGTCTCTGGTTTTTAATTAAATAGAGAGAGAATTTAATTATATAGAGAGAGAATTTATCGCGTCACAGAAATGACAAACAATAGATAAAGATTTCTTGTAATCAATAGTGATATAAATTGATATGTTTCTGAAATGAAATCTGATTTGTCATACTCAAAAGTGCAATAATCATTCTTAAATAAAATAAACATATATAGTTTTGATACATAGCTTTGAAAAGTATTCTTATATATGCAGAACACATATCGCTTTTACGAGAAGCAATTTATAGCTGCCGATACAGATCAAACAGAACGACGATTAAACTTTGCAATTGCTGGTCAGCGATTAATTTGAGCCAGCGTTTTAATTTTATTTTTAAAGATTATCGCATTCTGTTTACCTGTGTAATATATATTTTTTTAAGATAGAGCATCGATTGATGAAGTACAACGAGCGATTTGTCAGTATATATAATTTTTCAATTTATGAAAATAGTTTTTTATCAATTCAATTATTATTTCTAAATGATCCTGCAATTTCTAAAAATTTTTTTTATTACTAATAGAGAGTAATTTGTCTTAAATAATACGTCTCTTTTTCTCTAGTAAGTTTTCTGAAATTTTATATAAATTAAATTTTACTTTATATCTGCTTTTTTCTATACATTTTTATTAGTTTTATTTTCTTCCTAATATATTTCTGTTTCTAAGGTAATCAGGATTTTCGCGAATATTGATATTGACAGTTGCGTGTATTAATTTTATTGTACAGTGTCTCTCTTGTCGGACTAAATATCGCAGTAACGCATTCCTATCGCGTGGACTGAGCCTCATTATACGCCAGTGCGTCGATACAATGAGGAATTGTTCACCTTATGCAGTTAAGACAGGCAGACGAGTGTAACTTTTTGTCTGTATAATCATGTAAATGCATTTCAACTCAGTCATCGCGTTGACTGTATTCCATTGTTCATCGAAACAAAAGGCTCCAATGGCGAAAAATTGTTATTCACAACGGCGATCAAGCAAATAAAAAGATCAGTTCATTATTCACGTATAATATATTTATAATACATTCACAAAATAGGATTCTGTAACATGTTATATAAGTTAGCTAAAAAAATTGCTGCACAAACTTTGAGTTGTATATTTTTTCTTGTAATATTTTTTTCAAAGAATTCTCAAGAAAAAGCTTAATATATATATATATATATATATATATATATATATATATATATATCTTTTGATTACTTTGCATAATCCTGCGACCTGCTCTAATTATAACAGATCTTCGATGCAAATAGCGATTCGGTATCTGCCGTCTGTTTATCCGTATCTATGGTTTGTCGGTTCACCAATTTTCCTTATCTCGTGGCTTTACTGCCGGCAACTTAACGAGGACGAGCAAGCGAAGACATCCAAGTTTGTAATTAGCGTGATTAGCGCAGCTAACTAAGTAAAGCAGTCAAATACACTCGCGCTCAAAGTTTACCGCCTTGATTAAGGAGACAATAATTTAACGCGACTATGCGCGTTTGTTCGCACAATTATCATTCGTGATATACTGTAAGCACCGCTTGTAAGGATAGAGAGAGTAGTATTATTGTCCGAACGAGCATATTCACGTTACAATTTTATAATTTTATTTTATTATAAATAAACTGAGAAAAAATTAATTTTAAATAAATAAAGAAATTAGAAGCAAGGAAATATTAGGATTATTGCGTAAAACTACCTTTATCAAGACACTTGTACGAAAATATTATTGATGTGTAGTTAATTTCTATAGAGGCTAATTAGCTTCTCTTAACATATATATTATAATATATCTTCTGGAACTGTCAAAAAATAAATGTTAATGATTAATGATACATGTATGATAATGCGAAATGGTAGCGTACAAACAACCACCTAATCTACCGCGTCGAATAAACAAGGGACCGGAAACTGATTTTTGATATCTCGCTTAATCAGCTCGACTTCAGTTCCTTGATTGACGCGAGAGAGATCCAATCTAAATTCATCACCGCGCCGTCATTAGCCGAGATGTACTCGGTGATCCAAAAATAAAATCGGATCATCCGTTACACCGATACTTGCGCGAACTCGCGCTATTATAGGAGAGAGAAGGGGTTCTATCTTTACTTTTGTGTGCGGGCTAAACGTCGCGCGATATCTTTGGCTTGTTTATACAGGGCGTATTGCGAAACGCTTTTCTAGGATCGGTTAGATTCACGTCGGGCCTGTAAATTATAATTATTCCGCATTTTCCATCTCTTTCACACTTTCTCATGAAAATTCTCTGCTTCGTCGTTCGCTACTCGATATTATGAATATTTAATTATCACGATCAATTACCATTCGATCGCTGCCACTTTTAACATGGATTGGCTCCTTGTTAACGCATCAAGACAAATGTGCTTGTATTTTTGATTCGAATCTTCAACAATCTAACACGTATTTATACTAACGAAATAATTATTAAGTGTCTATTAATACCTTAGTTTTCAAATAATGGATTTCTGGTCTCGATGCTTAAAAACATGCTTCTAAAGTCAATATTTAATTTACCGATCTATATAACACGCGGCGCTTAGACAAGATCTTAATCGTTAGACTAATTGGCAATTATAGAGAGTGATAAGCACTGCGTTAATCTTAACGATTATCTCCGTAACCCTGGCTTTCACCGACTTGTAATTTCGCCGCGTTCACAATGAGAATCGGGAATGCCGAGAAAAACACAGTGGCCAGAGAACAACGCGTCTTTCTTCGCGCAATGGTCATCGCAATTAGATGCAGTTCCTGGGATCGTCGAGGTGGAGAAAACGAAAGAGGAAACTCCCGGTGATTAGCGAGCGCGAGTCTGCAATTAATATGATCTCGCAAGAAATTGGACACGCGAGCAACGCGCCTACTTGCAAAATATCACACCTATATTCTACCTACTAACTAAAAGCTGCTTTCTCTTGCGAGAGAAGAAAATCGGCCGTGGGTTCGACAATAATGATCGCGCGATACATTTCTTGCATATTAGGCGTGTCATTAATTACGTTCTAGCTTTCCAGACGTTTTTCTTTTTTTTTTTTTGCAACTGCATGATTATCGCTCCCGAAGCGAACTGGCTGCGAGAGATAGACAGGAAATTAACCGGCACCATTTGAGTATATCTCGACCATTTAAAAGCGGAGAGCGCATAACTCGCTATAATTATAAACGGTTAATGACCTCTTGAAGATACAAAATATTGCTAAGAATCTAATAATAGAGGGTACGCAGCGCACTTCTACATTCGATAACTCGTTGATACGCGAGAGAGACTCTTCGTGAATAGATGGTTCTTCGCAAGAAAGTACGAGAAAATATTTTAAAGTGAATTATAAAAATAGAAAGTTACGTTCGTTAACCCGATATTTTATCCTTTTCATCGAGACGAAAATAGACGGCCGTACGTGTGTTCATGCGTATATTTGTTACGCGGTATTCTTATATTTTGCTTCGTCGAGGGATTGCGTAACGATTTGATGCGTGAAACGATTTTGCAGGTATTGCGGCCTCGAATGCGCGAACATTTATTATTCTTGCTATCTATAAATCCACCGTCGTTTAACATATGCTTCACAATGTAGAGCAACCACTTGATGCTAGACGTTCTTGCCAACGCAAACAGGAGAATAAGCACAGCACACCCGGTCTATCCACTATGAATATACCCTGCCGCCGCGTTTCTTACGGCAGAAATCAATTTTTCGCGACGGACTTGTCCGGGTTTCGCAACGAAATTTTATTCGCGTTTCGCGATTCCTTTTTCTCTTTCGCACATTTGCATGTAAATAATTATAACGAAACAAAATCTGCACATATTCGATTTTTTTAGAGCGACACGTTCGCTTCTTCCCCTCTTTTTTTCCTCGCTATTGTATTTTATCGCCCGATCTCGATTAGCACACTTTGAACATATGTAGTCCTCGGGAACTCGGACAAGATATGGAGCCAGATATATTCCGAAATATCCGCTGCTCATCCTCACCTACATTACACTTGCTGTGCGGTGCGTATCGCACTCGTACGTGTGCGTTAGACACTCGATTCGATTCGCGTTATCACGTGGCGACCTCGTGCTTCACGGCATCTTACACGCAGCTCCAATTTCGCTTCGCGAAACTATCCGCGCGAAGGTCTGCGAAAGCTACAATTAAACGACAGAATAATATACACAAATGTGTTGGAGCGACTGGGTATTAAAAGCCCGCACAGTCGTAGACATTAGATTATAAAATATTGTTTCGATATAGAAGGATTATAAAATGAGAGGATTTTTCGAGAGGTTTAAAACACACAAAGAGATATGAAAATACATTATGTATGAGATGTGTGCCCTTTATAGCAGAAGTTGAACCAACAAGAGCTATTTATATATCTCGAATCGCTAATAATAGTTGTACTCATATTTATGAGTTAGACAGATTTAAGAAGCGAAATTATGAGACAACAGTTCGTATGATTGTCGTATAAAAGTGAACTATGCACGACTTGACAGTTCGTTGGTTCTCCGTTCGTGAACGATCGTAATAAATTCGTTACACACGCCGTTTTTTCTTCACACTTTCGTCATGCGCGGCACACGTGATCGGCACACTCAGAAAGTTCTAAGGAGTTCTCTCGTGGGAGATTTTTATCTTTGAATATTACGCCGTTAGATCGTCGATTCAAAAAAAAAAAAGATAAAGAAAAAAATACCAAGGTCCAAGAATATAAAACGGACAAACACTTGCACCTTTACCTTTGAAACAAAGGTAGTGAGTTTAATTTTTGAACTAACGCTATAATCCATTTTTATTTATTTTTATTATATATTGAAGACATTGCGTCGTTTTTCTCGGCAATTAAGTTTCGCAGAATTATTCTTTCACGAGCTGTATTTTAAAGCACGAAGAATAAACAATAAACTACTTCTGCCTCGGAGGTAGAATCTCAACGCTTGGATTACTCTCGACTCTAGGTTTCTTGAGATGAACTTTTCTCGAGTCCTCGCCATCTGTTGCCACTCGTGTACTCTTGAACTCACGACGAAGAGCAAAAGAACAAGTCAATAAGCAGCTTGAAGTTTCGCAGTGCGCTTCTCTCGTAATTCCGGAATGTGGACCGAGTTTCCGAACCATTGACCTAATTCCGTATCTCGAAATAAAGATATATAAGTCCGACAGAATGAAATTTTCAACATTGGGTGGCTTATAAAATTACAATAGATTAAATTTAATATGAAACTCATTGATCCTCACAGTTTTAATTTTTCAAATAAAAGTATTATTTTTTATGAATTATAATGATATTAAAAAAAATATATAACTATATATATCTTTAATATTGTATGTGAATATAATTTTTATAAAACAATTTGCGAGAGAAAAACATAAAATAGTTATGATAAAGAAGAGAAATCTTAGATCTTAGTACACATATACATATATATATATATATACGCATAGAAATTATTTTTCCACGTATTGCTTGCACTCCTACACATAAATGCGCTATCCCTGAGTTTTCACAACTCGTCGTCCCGCTTCTCAGGGCCTCGCTTCTCAGATCGATCGATCGACGAATAAATAAAGGCGCGCCACGCCTGCTGCTCCGATGTTTACCAGAGAGAATCACGATTCTCCATCACCTCATTTCAATAAACGCACAGCAGCGTGCGCGCCCGGAAAATATCTAATCTCCGGCGAGATAAGTCTAATCGAGGCCTCTCTAACCACTTTATGCTCTCATAGACGCGAAATATGTGCTAAGGAAAGATCGCGCAGCGCTCATAATGCGTCACGTCGGCAATTGAAAAAACGAATCAGACGCCGAGACGTCTCTCACGCATCGTCGCAATCTTGCTCGTCGATAAGAAATCGCGCGCGATTTTAAGTTCGGTGTGCGAGGTCAACGATCTACCGCGTTTCTAATACAAGTAGAGGTAGATAGGCTTTGAGAGAAAACGCGCGCGCGCGCGCGGAATGTAGTTGCTTCCCGAAATAATCGCGAGCGTTCGAGAAGTGGTCTGCGAAAATAATCACTCGAATTTTAACCGTTCGTAATCCGTAGCGTATTTTTAAATAAATCAAAAGCAAAAAGAGAGAAGAAAGGAAGAAGAATTATAAAATTAAAAATTCGGCGCAATCTGTATTTTTTATTCTAATAATTTTTGCACATGTCATTTTTTATGCGATACGAAGAAATGAAGAGAAAAAAGAGTAACGATATTTATTTATTGGCGAGCGCGCATTTATTTTTCTTCTTGCGGAAGCTAACGATCGCTTCCTTCTCGCGATAGCGGGCAATTGATCCGAACGAACCTCAGCTTCCTTCCTAAACTCTGGGAAAAAAACGATTCCGTTCGAGCGATTCGATAAACATCTTATTTCGGGCCGTGTCGAAACGTCGCGGTGGTGTTCGGCCGCATGCCGTGGTACGATCGCTAAAAATACACGACTCCGCGGACGACCCGCCCCCGGGTGCACCGGCACTCGGTGAAACTGCAATCGAAAATAAACCTCTCGGAACACCTGGCACCTGCGCGGTGTTTCTATTCGGTATCGTGCATCGGATCCTCGTATCATTCGCGCCCCCTCTTCTGCTTTCTATTCGGAATTCGCGCACCTGTCCCACGCATTCTTTCCGGGTATAGACGATAGATACTCGACCGCATTTATGTGTATTTAGATATCGAATTTGTAAAAACGCCACGCAACGAATGCATTTTATATAAAAACAATCGTATTAATTTTCTTATCGAAAATTGACCGACACAAAAATTTTATTTTATTATATTTTAAGATTAGAAATAAGTACTAAAGCAATTAATGTAATTGTTAATATATAATTAATAGGAAAAAAGATTCATTTATGGAATGAATTCATGAAATAAAGAGCTTGTTGTAATAACGCATGATGTCGATGGGATTGACAGTAGTAGAATCAGTGAATGCGCCGCTATGAGGAAATATACCGTTGCAATATCAACGCGCTTTTCTCATTCGCGAGGTCTGTCACGATAAGATTACGGCGCAAAGATTTCACGTGTTTGCGTACTTCGGAAAAATACACTCAGAGATAAGCTAAAATCAATATTTGTCGCGCATAAAAATGCAATTATTTTCGCGAGCGCTCGTCGATGATCATACACAATTGATTATTTCTCGATAACCGTTGACGAAACGGCTTTCCAGGACGACCTTTAACAGGTAGCTGTAACCACTCGTGAAAAGAAAAAGGTAAATTTGCTCAGCGTGAGACTCTCAAATCCACCATGTAAAATCAGTCAGGTTTAGGTGAGGTTTAGTATCCCATGCTCTTTCGAAATGTTTTGAATTCGAGCTACTTATTAGCCGACAGTACGCTTATCGAAGACGATTTTCTGAGAAATCAAGAATATATATCGTAAAAAAGATGTTTAAAATAATAGGGAATTATAAAAAAATTTTTTTATTAATATTATAATATATAATGCTAATCTATGATCACATTTTATTATATATTCTTTACAAATGTTTTTACACATAAAATTGCATTTTATAATTATTTTCTTATACAGATTATTTATAATTAACAATAAAATTTTAAAGCGTATAATGCAGATCAGTTTTTTTTTTTTTTTAAATTATATTGTCATTTTCTTATTATTGCAAAACTTTATCATTATAGAAAATATGTAAAAGGAATCAAGTTGATAATTAAGACTAGATCAGGCAAAAGTTGCGTCATCGAGAGTCGGTGTGAGGGTAGCATTAACCACCTATATTTGCGATTCGACGTGGTTGGCACCTTTCCAAGAAAGGCTCGTTCTAACACGTTGAGTTTCTTAGAAAGAGTGTGTCAGTGCATCGAAATTCTCTTCTTCCTCATCATTCCCTCATCGTCCCTTTCCAATTCTTTCTCTGCGCATCGTTATACGAGATTTTTTGGGTTTATTATTCGAACTTTCAGTTTTAAATACAAAACTTTGCTCGATCCGATTATATTTTACACGAACGATGGCATACAATAATACTGGATGTAGTGTGTAACATTTTAATATATATATATATATATATATATATATATATATATATATATATATATATCCTTCCGATATATAGTTTTTCTTTTATTCTCTATTTTATAAAGGAAAAAACTAAGGAACTAATTATTGATTTTTCTCAATTTATCTATTTATTTGTTAAATTTAATTTTTTTATCGTAACAAATATGTACTATAGAAAACATGGAAAAATTCATAAAATTATAACTCTTATTTCTTAATTTAATCTATTTATATCAAATCACATTGCGAATATGTTGAACTAGTATCTTACTTATTACGTGACGTAATCTAAGGACTGTCTTTATTGTCGTCACTCATCCGGATTTATCATTATTCGAGTGTTTTTATTCGATTTTGCTCGGGCTTATCGTGTACGATTCTACGATTCGTCGCAATCGTCAAAATGACGCGAATTCAATGCCGTATTGCATGCATCGATAATTAACCGATGCTGTCAAATAATCAACAGTTATTTCATCATATTATGTTCCGGTGATAAATCGACATTATCATGCAGTATATATTGCGTAATGTAACGTGAGCGGAAAAAATTAGATCACGCTTAATTCTGCACTTGAAGATTATAGTTTCGCTTTTTTGTGAACAAAAAATTTTTCGGCACACATTTCTCTCCAATAAAATATATTTTTCTATATAAGCAATTTTGATCACGTTTTTGTAATGCTTTAACTTGTATAAACTATTTTTTAAAACGCAATATAACAATACCGGAAACAACATTGGAATCGAATTGAGAGAAGAAAAGTTTTTTCGCGAAAATTACGTTCTTTACTCCAAAGCGCGATACGTGTACGTATGTATTATACATGCGCCGCTCGTGATGATATCGAGACTATGATAAAACAGCGTTCTGAAACATCATTGTGCCCATCATCTCCGATCAATTCAATCGTTAATTATCGCTGCAGCTGTACAGAAGAGCCACGAAATTATTTTGAACAGAGCGTCTATTGTCGTATCGCATAATATCGGGAAGTTGACACATCGGGAAGTCACTGGCGCGGTGCCAGGTATATATATCGTTACGTTGGGAAACTCTGACGTTGGTTCTGGACAACAACCCTGAATCCTTGAAACCCTTATGGTTTATTCACAGCGTTTCGTCGACAAGTAAATAACTCTTTTTTTTTTATGTGAAAGAGAAATATGAAGTGTTCATTCGTTATTTCGAATAATTTATTGGGGCTATTCTTGTTATTAGTTTATCTGAAAATATCGCCGATAGAGAAATATTTTTATTATTCCAAGAAAAAAAAAAGAAAGAAAAAAAATTATGAGTGAACATCGACAAGTACTACATCGAAAACAAAAATTTTTTTTTTATTTATCACATTTTCTCGATGTTCGTAAATGTCATCAAGAAGAAAGGATATTTTTACATCAGATGTTTTTTAACTATGTCTTATTATTATTAAAAAAATTTAGAATCTGATTCGATCATTTTGCCGCATAAAAACTTTATGTTTCCGTTATAAATCACGCCAGTTCGCCTGCGCGTTGATTAGAGCAAGAACGCCAAAGAGACGACGGTAAAATAAATAAGAATTTGTAAGCGAAAAGCATCGCGTAGACATTGACATGAGTGTAAAGGTTCCTCATGCATATTATATTCCCAGCATCCGTCGAGCAGCGATAGGAGAGACATGTTTCTGCTCAAATAGCCGCAACGCGACGAAGTCGTGCATATTTAATTAACCGGCGATAATCTCCCTAGGGCACTTGACCCCTCGATTGCCGTGAACTTTTCGTGTCAAGGCCGTGGACCGTTATTGCGTCTTTGACGATTTCATATTGCAACGAATGGAACATAAACAATAGCACGTGCGATGTTACGCGGAGGAAAGACGTAAACGGGTCTTTTCATATTTAAGAATACTAATATGATAATAATAATAGAAATCATTCAATTATCTTTGCACACGCATTTTAAAAGATATAATGAGGTTCTTTGTGTGTATGTTTGCGATGCATCACGAAAGGATAATTAATCAACATTTTACTATGAAATCGCCGACTGTGTTTGCTAGAAAAACAGGTCGGTCGATTGCACGATTTCGAGTCTGCCTTTATCACGCCGAAGATAAAATTTGATGACGTGTAAATTAACAACTGTATCGCACATTTGAATCATTTTTGTACGTCGGATTGCCGGACTCCGATTTGTTACGACATTTGTTTACGGGAGGAGAGGAAAAGGAAGAGAGGTGAGCCACAAGAGCGACATCTTATAAGAATTTTTTTTTTTTTTTCCTTTTATCGAGGACTACTTTTTTCTTATCTTTATCTACAAATTTACTACTATCGTCATTATTTTTGAGAATAGCAATTAAGAAGAATAATAATGTTTCAGTAAACATATGATCAATTTCTTTTTTATATTGGAAATGATTGCGTAATAAAATGACGAATTAGATAATTTTCAATTTTGCAAATTCATGATTCTCATTTTTATATAAATGTAATAGATTTAAATAAAAAAAGTATAATTTCTTATGACAAATGGGAATAATGGCCATAATTTGGTAACACTTCGTGTAATGGTGATGCATAGGTACGATAAAACATCCGCTTGACAAGTCTTGTAGAATTACTGTAATTTATAACTAACGAGCAAGTTAATGCGTTCGGGCTTGAAAAAAATGGAGCTAAATGCCAAACTTGCTCGGAATAATTCAGAAGATCGATTAACTTCCACTGCAACAGTTGCTTGCAATTTACAATGCAACCCCGTATGTGTATATCATTCTTCTCAAATATTCTGTGCTTAATACGTAACATTATTTTCTATTCGCAGCTATATATAGAACGTACAAATTGTTCTAATTCCAAGATATTAATATAAATCAAGGGATTGCTGCAACAATAACACGCTAAGGTACATAATGAATGAGGCTATCAATCTATCAGTACTTATTGGCATTCTTTTCAAAGAAATAACATATATTAGAGCAGTCTAGTAAACTTGAAATTATAATGAAAAATATATGTGAAAATTTTATATGAAGAAATATATTGTTATATAACAAATTGTTATGTAACAAAATTATTATATATAATATATTTAAATATATATTTTTAAAAACGTATTTAAGCTGAATATTCTTAAGCTGCTCGCGCTTGTCAAATTTATTTTACGTCGACTAAGCTCTCCAATTATCTTCGAAGTCCACCGTAAACCAATAGCAAATTCGGCAAGTGCATTGTAAGGGTCTAGAGGCAACTAACCTTCGAAGGCCCGGATAGCTCAGTCGGTAGAGCATCAGACTTTTAATCTGAGGGTCCAGGGTTCGAGTCCCTGTTCGGGCGTTTTTTTTTGCGCCCCCATCGAAATGTCATCTATTATTATCAAAGAAAGATTTTTATTTTGCTGCATACAAATTTGCACGATTTCGCCTATTCGGGAAGAAAGGTTATTCTCCAATAAAGAGCTTTTGATAGTTCTGGTATTCCAACGACGATCCCGAAGCGATAGAGAAAGAAAGAGACTTTAAGGGTAGTGATTTCGTCGTTCGCGCCATTTCATCTTTTCGAATCGTTCCATTATCTTCTCGAGTCCTCTTTCGCGTATTTGCTGCCGTAAAATGGGATATACTGGCACACCGCCTTCCATTCCGTTATCCAAGATATAGCGATTATTGACGCCGTTCCGTAACATAAGAGCGGAATTTTGCTGCAGGAGAGGAACGGAGTATGAAATTTCGCAATTCGGCGTAAATAGCAGTGAGATCTTTCGAGGATATGGACAAATATAACTGTTTGATCTTGGATGAATAACTTTTTATCGTTGAATTTAAAGTATCTCTTAACTTTACTTCGCTTTTATAGCCATATAATTTTTACATCAACATTTTATTCCATCTATAAGAATATTTTACGCGACTGCAACTTTTAATTCGACGATTTGTTAAAAATTATATTCATGCTATAAATCCTACAAGCATGGTTATATATTTGTAGGTTAATAAAGCGTAAGGGAAATATACTACGTGATATAAAAATATAATTTACAAGGCAGCAATTCTTTGCGCTATTAATCCCCATCTTCTGAAAAGCAATGAGTGACGTGGGATCATCGTGTCGATGATTTATACGCAATTATTTCGCAAAGGTTGGCACTCGATGCAGAGAGAATTGCACTTTTTCACGTATATTAATGACAAGCTTTCTTAGAGCGTTTTGTTTCTTTATCTATCGAGTTATAATCGATTGTAGCTCGACTGCATGTATTGAAATAAGTAAATCGGAAATTTCATTAATCAAGATGAAATTATAAAAAGGAAAGAGAAAAAGAAATTACATTTATAAATTAAAAAAAAAATTAAACTATTAAAAAACTTTACATTATTCACAATTATGCGTGAACTTTTGAAAATTGACCTAATAAGAGATAGCGAAAATATTTTATCAATTCGTCCGAACAAAAATCGTCATAAAAATATCCCGGAATCGATATATTCCTCTTGACGGAGGAAAAGATTAACGGTTAGGAGAGAAATTGCGCAACTTTTTTTTTTTACGAAAATTACATCATAATACATAATATATGACGGTCCTTGTATGTGTGGGACGTATAAATGCGTTGCACGTGGATAGGATTTACATATATGTAAATTATACGCACACGTGCGCCTCATATTTCTAACGCAGCGCGTGCTCGGTTGTACAGTTCCGCTTTCAAATCGCGAGAATATTCCGGTGGAAGCATACATTACGCACATCGACATATTCCGAGGTTAAGAGAAAGAGGCGGATAAATATGCGTTGGATATGCAATTAAGGATTCATTCGAGACTAAGCATATGAGAGGCGAATCCTTCCGGCAGACGCCTTCCTGACACTTTCACGCAAAGTCGCATATTAGAAGACGCGTATTAGCGATGTTTATACAGCAGTTATCGTAACGCAGTTAATTGAACCTACACAACACTCGATTCACGTCATCTTTTTATCGCTGCGCGAAAACGCTAAGCGTTAATTAATTATCAGCTGCCGCGAGCTCGAGACCGCCATTATAACGTTGCCGAATTAATTTTCCTTCTGATTATCCGTAATTGCATATTTAGTTGGTTGTTGTACGTATATATCATAGTAATGTAATATGTTATATATATATATATATATATATATATATGTGTGTAATTGTCAAATGTAATTTTCTATACATATACGTGTGTGTATGTATAATATGCATTTATGGCTATTGCATAAGTGATAATTGAGTGTTGCAGATGATTCATTTTGAATGTAAATTTGTGAACAATATTGGATTAGTGAATAATGCAAATGTCTGTATGTATGTACGTAGTATTTTCTCCTCTCTCTCTCTCTCTCTCTCTCTCTGTTTTTCACTCTATCTTTGCATAAAACATTATCGATTCCAACATCCGTGAATTTTGTATTGGAAATGCCTCAATCATTTTTATTTTAAATTTATTTTTTTTTTACAAAAACAAAATTAGTAGATTTTCAACATAAAAGAAAGAAAATATAATTAATTTTCTCTTTTATTCGATAATTTTGTACGTTAATTATTATTATTCTTTTTCTAAGTGATCAAAATTTAAATGCAAACAGACTGTAGTTTATGAAAAACTAATAATGCATGGAATAGTGCTGTGAATCAATTGGAAAGAGTTAAAATATAAAGCCGCTTTCGCGCGATAAGTTTACTCTACCGCAAATGTGTGAGATAAAAGAGTGCTATGTATTTTCTGTCACGTATACACAAAGACGATGTTCTAATTCCTTTGTTTAATACACTTCTCCAATCGTTACACTCCCACGGTTTTTCCGCCGTCGTTCGCCCTCTCATCCTCACCATCGCCGGCTTTTTTTTTCTAGAAAATGTCACATACACATGTCTCTCTACCCATATCTCCGTTCATTGGTCGAACTGAGATCCTCTGTCCTTTCTGTGAACTCGTTTTTCTTTTCTTCTCGATACACAAACTACACTGTGCAGGGTTCCATATGGTGTCATGTCGCGATCGAATTAAACTAGACCAGTTTATTTTCTTTTTGTCGATGTTTTTTCAACTATAAATATATGCGCTTCTCTATTTTTCTTCCCTTTCTATCCGTCCGGCCGTGAAAATTAACGTCATCTCGAAGTTAATTTGTATAAACGATACTATATATGTAGAGTGAATCGAGAGAAAATTATTAACATGTTATTAATTTTGTAAAATATCGAAATAATATATTTCTGCGAAAGTATATAATTTTTTAATTTAAGTATACCGATGTTAATTGAAATACCATATGAATAAATAAAGCTGTTTAAATACAACTTTCGCAAATAAATTCAGTTATTAAGCATATATTTAAAAAATTTTATACAATTTCCGTAGAATCATTTTTTTGTCATTCTTCACAATATCGCATTTAATTTTCATTTCTATCATTGTAATTAAACTGCTTCGCAAAGCAATTACCAGCGTTTTCGAAAATTTGGCTTTCATAGTGTTGTTAGGCTTATAAAAGTATTAAAATGCTTTTAAATTATTTGATTTCTATTTGTTAATACGATCGTGTCAAAATGTCAACAATTTTGCATAACATCGAGATACTCCTTTTAATAACGTTTTTATGCAATCTGATTTACGTTACACAATTATCTGAGAATATATACTATTATCTGTGTGAGACGATTTAAAAGTTACTGTTAATAATCGTTAGTTACTGTTAGTAATCGTTTTAACTCGCAAATGTATTTTTTTTTATATAATATCACGACATATTTATTAATTACGTATACTAAATATTCATGATTCTCAAGTTATTTTCTCGATGTTAAAAGTCACGCGTTCTAGCTATTCATTATGTTCTATGTATAGAATTTTTTTGCACAAATGACGTTTTATCACTCGGGGAGAAAAAAAACTTACTTTACCTAACTCGTAGATACAAACGGCGTGTTTTATGCAAAGAAGACTAGTTTGTCTTCCCGGACTCTTTTTGCTGATGAGATCAGCCGTCAATTATACCAATAATTATGTTAATAACTAATTGTCCTTGGCAGAGACCTATTATACGCCGTCTTTGGATCGTCTTTAAAATCGCGCGATTCCGCGATCGATCAGACCTTGTCAATCCTCTTCGTTTGCTGATCGATGTCAATCGGCGATCATCGGCTCTTTATTCGTGTCGCGATTCCTCAATGTCACTGTGTTCTTTCGGATTTCGATCGTCGACGATAGTTAATCTCATTCGCAACTGTAAATCGGCGCTCTTCACCGTTATCACAATGCGCTCTCGGTACTCGTTAATTACGTCATTCAATAAGAAACTGTCCGGTCGAGGAAATATCGAGCCCGTTTAAACGGACGTTGATGAAGAAAAACTGCTCGCGCGTGTTTGAAATCGCGGATGACGATCTTTTGGCGATATGTGTATATCTCGACATTTTCGCGAAACGTTGAAACGGCAGAAAAAGAGATTGGAGCTGTCATAGGCCGACGTTGAATTTATGGGAGCTGTGCATTAAAGTCCTGAATAGCCTTGTATCGAAGCGCTGAAATCGGTATAATTTTGACGAGTTGAATTTCCGACATTCGGAATAGCAAATGACCGTAACGCTCGTCGTGAATAAAAAGAAGCATTCCGATAGTATGAATACTGGGAAAATGAACCTGATGAAACACGTTTCCACGCTCGTCATGAATAAATAAATAGCAGAGATTAATTACGCGTATCGTTTGCATTGACATTGAAAATCGTCGCGAAACGATAACGGATTTCAATTCCTGCTGAGAAACTTAATAAATATTTTTCAAGAAACTTGTGTATGTTGTGTGTGCAGTTGAAATGATATTTGCGATCTTTGCGATACATTGTGATACATTGCGATCGAAATAAAAAAAGGCATCGGAATACAAATAATCTGACAGATTAATGTCAGAATCTTTCTCTCATGTATCCTCTGTTATCGAGTTACTCTTCGGTATCGTTTTCACAATAACGGCCAATGAGAAGACTGCACTTTCGTAATTTGATAGACGATTCCCACGGCGAGTCCTAGTATCGTGATCACGCGTAAATAATTCGCTTAATTAAAGGTAAACCGTAGACGCCCATACGTATTGTGTAACAGCGTCATGAGGATTCTGGGTGTTGGAGCGTGGGTATCATATCGGTCGGCAATCAATGGTATTCAACCCGTTTATTTACGAGCACGCGGGCATTTAAATGCATCCGAGCGATTGCCAGAAGACACTCCCGGCGATTGGTCGGTCGGCGCATTCAGGAGTCTCTCGCACTTCTCGTTCCTCGATGCGTCCACGTGCAACGAGATCGAGAGCGCATTCGGATCAATCCCGCGATCGTAAAACGAGAAACAGCCATCGATGCTTTTAAGAGAGAAAACGTTTATGGATTTCATTAAAATTACGGTCACGTCGCAAGCGATGTTGGCCTTTAACTTTACTCATTTCGTGAATTTTATCAACATCGATGAGCTTTATTATACATGCAAGAGTAAAGTAGACTAGAAGAGTCAAGCACAGTCGAGTATAATTAACTGTCCCACTCAATGCAATCCATTACGCGATTTCTTCTATTATAAGGTGACTGTGTTACGCCTAAGAATTTTAAGCGGAGCGGCTCGAAAGTCTTTCAACATTCCTTTCTCTCGGATGCGTAACGAAGGTTGTATCTCGATTTACGTTTTCCTGCCGGCTCGTAAAACGGCTTCCGGCGACACCTGCGTCCCCTCCGCAATTTAAGGGTGAGAGATAGAGAAAGAGAAACTTTATGAGCCGTGGCGAGATCCAGTCGTCGCGCGTAAAACGTTAACTGCTCTCGTTCCGGCCAAACGAAAGAAACTATCTCTATTTAATTCCGCGATTCTCTCTTTCTTCCGACGCGCGCTTCCTCTGTTCACGTTAATGATTATTCGGAGAATAAAGCGAAGTTTTCTCTCTTTTTCCTTCTCTTTCTGTCTCATTCTTAAAATACTTTTTTTTTTGTTTCCACGCATTTTATACGCATTTATATTTCCGTTTAATTGATCAAACATTTTATCTTATTTCCGTGGGAAACACTGATATGAATCACTTTATACGTGGAGATCTTAATAAAAATATATATTAATTATAAATTTAATGTAAGTTCCTTTAGGGATTCTCATGAAGAGAGTCAAACGAAAAAATCATGTTAATTTCTTTTTTGATTTTAGTACAATAGCGATATAATTAGCGATGTGAAATGTACGATTGCTTTATCTCCATATTATAAATTAATAAATTAGCGAGAGCAAAGATAATTCTTGGCGATGATGCAACATTGTCTCATCATGACTCACCGATGTATTTCGCGAAACGATAACGCTTTCCTGCGAGTTAATTCGCCAATTTGGGAACAATTAGCCATTTTTCTCTTATATAACTGGAACAATCGCTGGGATTGCGACTCTACGCGAATTTATAACACTTCTTTTATATTTCTTATAACATTTTTATTAGCTCTTGAATTTTAATTCGTTATCTCCTGCGAACGCAGCGAAAAGAAATAAGTAGTAGGTAAATTTACAGATTGCCATAAAAAAGGTGTTAAATCTTACATTTCTCACGGCTATAATTCGCAGATATTGTGTTATATTTTTCGAGATTACGGATTAAATTAGTGATTTTTAATTTATGAGCTACGAATATACAGCCGCATCTTTTATAGAATGTAAAAGTTATAATCTGTGACTTTATAAACTCGCAAATGTTTTTTATATATATATTTTTTTTATGTACACGGACGAGAACTTGGCGATGAAATCGAAGAACCTTCGAATAGAGAGGCTCAATTTATTCTTGTCGGATTAAAAGAGATCGCTCTTTAAACAGTAGCTTTGAAAAGACGAGTTAAGCGCGATTTTAGATTTCTATGACATCGTTGCGTGTCAAGAGACTTGTAAACTGAATGCACTATACGATATTTACTATTATACTATGATTATGGTTTATTTTTATTATATTTGTATTATTTCGACATCAGAATAATCTTAAGCAAAAAATTGATTTATCCTTTAATATTTTAATAGTTTTCCAGAAAGAGTTTTGCTACTTGCAACAATGTTAAATCTTACAAGTTAAATCCCTACGCTTTTCGAGACTAAACCATTCTTAGTCCCGAGAATATTCGTTTTCTTTTAAATATCCATGAGTAGTTTAAAGCTCTGAAGATCTTTTCGAACGAAGAATCGACAGTGTGATGGAGATTGAAAGTTTTAAAGAATTTGGAAATCTCTTCCGTCTCGATTGTCTCTATCAAGAATAACGTAATTACATTTATAATTATTATATTAAATATTTTCAACAGAACAATCTACGTTATTAATTATAATTTACGCTTATTTATTTACAAGAATAAATTTTTGAGAAAAAAGTGATAGATTATAAATTTATAATGTCAGGGATACGTAGAACAAGTTGAAATCATTTCAGCGATCGTTTCATCTGTCCGCTGATAAACCCCAGCGTCGAAAATCGAGCGAAGTGCATTTTTCGATATTATCTTCGTGTATTAATCGCTGCGTACAACTCGAGAACTTATGAGTTACGTATACGATATGTTGGCGCGAGCGTGAGTCGAGTACCGAGCGGCAATCTCGGCTTCTGGCAGAGGCCTGGCATTGCTCGAGGGAATACCGAGATGAGCGGAGTAGTAGACTGCTTGGTGCCAGCAGGCCATTCGAGTCCCTCTGCTCGCTTTAGTCCACGTCCGTTTCTTTCTTCCTTCCTTCCTTCCTTCCTCTCCTTCGCCGCTATCTTTCTATCACTGTCTTACTTAGTAACGTTACGTCTCGTCACGGCTACTCTTTCCTCAACGTCATCTCTCTCTCTCTCTCTCTCTCTCTCTCTCTTTCTTTCTAGGAGTTTCTCTCCGTTTACTCCTCCTCCGCTTGTTTTTTTCTTTTGTCCTCTCTGGCACTCGAAACCCTCGGGGTTATCTTCATCCGCTTTTTATTTGTACAGCACATTAGCTCGTCTTTTGCTGTTGTTATTTTTAACTCGTTATATTTTCTAATGCATCTTGTTTATTCATTCGAGAACAAACAACTTTTTTCGAAGTACAATGGATTTTTTTTGCACCATTTTAATTTGCATTTTTTCCATAATTTGCATAAGTTTCTCTTTGTATTTCTATTTTCTGCGCCCGCTTTTCATTTTTCCTTTTTTAATATAAGGAGATCTTTTCTTTTGTAATGTTTCTCGCGCTCGTTGTTTCTTTCTTCATGTGCGTGGACTTTGCTATTTCTTCATTCTTCTCCCTTCTCCCCCCGAGATCAATCTAATCGGCCAAATTTTCATTTTACGCAATCTCGCGAGCTAACTGCAACGATCGTGTCGCGCTTTGTGTGTATAGCCGAGGACACTCTTTGCCCAAGGGAATTCTGAAAGTATCGCTGATGCTTGCGCGATTTATACATGTAGCTTTGGCAAATAGCACTTTTTTTTTTGTCATGTTAGATAATCTACATCGTACATTTGCGGAGCAAGTGCCAACAGCTCCGACAATTGCATTCGAATCTACATTTTGAAAAGCGCTTGCGTCATTCGGCATTGAAACGTTCATGATGCAATGATATTACAGCTTGTATTATATAGAGTGTACGAAAAACAAATTTGATGAGAAAGAGAGAGAGCAACATTTTTTAAAATTTGGTGAAAAATGTTTTCTGTATTGATTAGATAACATATCGTACTTTATAAAGTTTCGACTTAATATCACGATGACTAAACGTCAACATATATCAAGTACTCTTTTCATCGAACACACTGTATATGCGATTGCCTAAGAACGTCACTGCGAGTCTTCAACTACCACTTGTTTGCTTCTGTTCAGAGGTGATCTAATACAGACCGTTTCTTGATTTTATCCTTCGCTTCGCATAGACTGGATCTATTCACATACACATACTTTCAAGATGTCAAGTACATAAATCAATTTGCTGTGAAATTGTGGCTCTATTGGCTGTATTGACGTTGAATGTGTCTCTCTTTACATCACGCTATTTTACAAAATTTATCAATCAGATTTTCGGTCGATTAATTCAAACTATAAATATATTTGATTAATTTCTTTTTTACATCGATTAAATAAATTTAACATTCATCGCTGCGTGTCAATTGGGGTTGTATAATGTGACATGAAAAAATGTGACGCGAAAAAATATGTGAATTTATATATCTCAATAATGATGTGTCCTTTTACTACGGTGACATATTGTCGACATTCACTTCGAAACTTCCTTTTACATTTCACTCCTATCATTGCCGTCATTTCGTTTTTACGCGTCGCGACATTCTCTTTGATCAATTTCTTTGACCCCGACGAAATCGCGGAATGAATATTGAAACGAGGAAAGACGTTTCTTGTTCATCGTCATGTCATAGATCGTTACGTCGAGTGTTACACGCTACGATCGAATATCTTGATAATCCGATTGATGGTGATAATAACGAGAGATACTTCATGCATAAAAATCCTCTAAACTTTTTCCCACAATTATAGAAAATTTATTTTACAATTGAAAAAAAAAATTACATTGAACAAAATATACTTTTAAGCTGCGAGAAAAGCGAAGGTCTATTCCGTGAAAAATTCGATTTTAATTAGCAAATGTCTGATTGCGTTATTAAAATAAATGTATAATAATTGCGTTAGTAAAATAAAACTGGAAAATAATTTTCGTTTTTTACTACATCTAGATATTTCAGTTATCGTTTGCCCGAGAGTACGACTCTCGAGAGACACTCTGTTCAAATCGACGACACGTCAGGGACATTCGCGAGCGTCAGATTTTTCAAACTACTCTATTATTCCAAACTACTCGGTATATATTTGCGCGCGAAGTATTTTTCCGATATATGTATAAGGTATCTACTTTTGCGCAAACACACCCCATGTCGCACAGTCGTCGTAAACTTATGGCAATTGCTCCCGACATGTCTCGCGCATCAGGAAGAAATATCCGAACGAAATTTCTCTGATGATATATATATATATATATAGTGGAAGAGATCAGATTTAATTTTATATGTTTTCGTTATCACAATAATTTAGATGACACTCGACGACGTCTGGAATTAATGATAAATGACGCATTTCGCATTTAGCTTCTTTCGCGATTAAATGATACATAGTCACAAAGTTATTCAGAATCATTAAATAAGAGTTATTTAAATATTCAGATGCTCGTAATACTCGTATTTTTTACATAATGTAGCTGTCATGTAATTTTATTATATATTTATTTTGTTTTAAATTTCGAAGTTTTTATTTGAATTTTTCACGTCTTCGAACTCGCGCGAAATCTTCTGTACATTTTATGTGACTTTTTTCAATCTTTATCTTTATTTTGAAAATTCTGCGAAAATTCTTATCACGTTACAACTCAAATGCCAAAGTATCAGACATTCGGCAAGAAGAAGCAGAACAAGCAAAGATCAGCGAACCATTTCCTGTATATGAGACATATAATAAAACGACGATGACAAATATTCTCCGCTTGTCAAAGTCTGCTGATCGAATGTGAAGGTCTTCCCGACTATCGTTCACATGTCCAATCTTGAAATCTCGCACCTCAATCGTTCGTTCGCGAATGACAACGCCAATATAAAGCTTTGAAATTGAAAATTTACAATATTGAAGGATTTCGCTCCGAAATATAAGGTCGAAACGAAGTTATTTTATAGGAAAATTCTTATCTCCTTTTCGATATACGGATATGAAACGGTCTTATGAATCATATTTTTGTCATTTTGAAGAATAAAATTTACGGAGACGCTCGCTCTTAAATCCAGCCATTTCATCAAAATACACTTTTTTCTATAACAGAATAAAATTGTTGAATATTTAACTGATGCTTTCTCTGATCTTTTCGTAATGCTATTATGTAGATAGACAATTTAGTTGACGGCAACTGACTAGTCTTAACTGATATTGACAGGAACGATTTCGTCAAATCGTATCTGCTCTATGCTGATTCAATGATACATGGATATTGCATGTCGAATCTCAATATTTCCGTTGCGTCTCAAACGCTTTCTTGAGCTGAATCGAAACGATGATTCGCTTTCTACAGATTCGGTTCGACGGCAAATCGTCAGAAACGCTGGCATGCAATGCGCTGGCAACAAACAAAACAGAGAAAACGGCATAATAAAGAGTTAATTTATTACTGCAAAAATTCCTAATTTATTGTTCCTATCAATTAAGAAATAATTTGGTATTAATATTTGTTATTGATATTAATGATTTAAATTTGGTATTTTTAAAATCTATTTGCAATATCTTTGAATAATTAATTAACAATTAATTTGTATTTTGTGTTTACAATTTTATAAATATTTTTGGAAGCGAGAGTGATGTTAAATCATCACTTCTATCTTTAATGTCATCATTTTTTGCTAATTGGTAGAGAAAATAAATTAACAACAAATTAGCAGTAAATTAGCACTTAATTATGCCGAATGCATCATCTGAATTTCATTCCTCGCGGTGCCAGATTAACGGAGATGAGAGACAGAACATAGAACTAATTTTGCGGTCGAGTGAAGATGAATGTGTTATACAGGGCTGATTGAGATATGGCCGACTCGAACGCACATACGTGCATACGCATAGGAGGATGCAATCTATCGATTTACCGTTATAAATTTGAATCGATAATTCTTCGTGCGTTGCATATCGGCAGCAGTGATTTACGGAATTATCGCTTCGTTTATCGTGTGGCTCTTGAAAAAATAATTTTCTATTTTTTGGCAAGAAACATTGCATGAAATGCGCTTTATATTGGGGACGTAGTGTAAAAAAAAATTGTTGTTTAAACAGTGTGTTTAATATTATATAAATGAAAAATAACTTTTCTCCAAATTAAAGAGAGAGAGAGAGAGAGAGAGAGAGAGAGAAATGTTTGCTGCATATACGAAATACACATGTAGGTATATGCGCGGCAAATGCACGTATTTATATTACACAAAATATATGCGCATATCAAGTTGGGAGGAGTATTGTCGATGGGGCAATGATGCAAGAGGCGAAGCGGAGAAATCACAAATTCGCGGAGAAAAATAAGCAACAGATGGTTGTCAGCAAATGTTTACGAAGAATTCCTGCGCGGATTCCTGACAAGTATATAAATATTCTTGTTATTATAAAGCGGGAACGTTTTATAATTTCTTCCTCGCACAATTCCCTATTCGCAAATATTCCCATGTCAATACTTTTCTGCCTTAATATAAACAATGCCACTAACAATATTTTACTCGATATTTTACTCGTGTCACATAAAAATTATTACGAAAATTTTGCGTAAAATATCGTGATGTGTAAAATATTGTAATAAACGCGTTTAAATTCACGCTCCTTCGCGTGAGTTAATTAATTTTTTTTTTTATCATCATTTTTGACAGTTTCCCAAGTCTTTTTAGAATTAGCGCGTAATCCCAGCGAGATGTTTCGAAGCAAACTGTCAGCCGAATGATGTATCGTGTGTCTAATTTGTTTGTTCAACTCCGCTTTCGATGGAACAGTGCTAATAGGTAAACATGCTTATTTCTCTCTGTCATTGTTCTTTGGCTTTGTACTTGTATTAAATCTGATACGATAACTTATTTTTTCATAATTGTTAGTAATATAATTTATATAATTGTTAATTAAATTAATAAAAAAAAGATTCCGGATCTGTGATTATACCGTTACTGTAAAGTAAGCATCATATCTCTCGCAAATGTAACCGTATTAGATGGATCCTTCTCTTTGCGGGGCTTAAACGCACACAAATGAAACGCGACGTGGGTGCTCCCTTCCGTGATTATTCGTTCGTATAATATTATTACACGCTGATTACCGTTGTATAACGTGATTATCTGCGTGTGGCCTTCGTTCGAGACGGATGTGTAATTATCATCGGTGGTGTAGGTGGCTCGTCAATTTCCCCACCTTTCTTCGTCTTGCTTTAAACGCTCCGGAGACTTAGATCTTGGATAAAAATATGACGCGTAACCTGACAACTATTTCTATTTTAAAGATAAAGAGACGTATATTTTTGTTCGTTTCCTTAGAAAAATATAAGTGATAACGTCTAGTATGAGTCGTTAGATAATGTTTTCTTTTTCTTAAAGTTTATCGATATTTTTATGGTGCAATGGATTTATATAGCGTGTTTTTTGTGCAAATTTTGATAACGATAATGTGATTGATGTAATTGTAAAAGTAATGATTAGAAAGTGACAATATATGAATTGTTTTATCAAAACGTTTAAATGCTAAAAGAATGTGATATATGAGATATCTAACGATATATATATATATATATATATATATAAGTTCATTAAAAAAAATAGAGATTGCATCGAGCGTTACGCAGGAATGTGACCTGCAAGTATTGCGTTTTTATCAGAAATCGTTGCTTATCGGATTATCGAATAATATCGTATCGAGATAGTTTGTATCGATTCAATCTACTAATGGTCTAGACGTCTAGACATCGGTAACACGAACCGAAAGTTCGCAGAGGTTTTTTTCCGCAAGCTTTCCAAGCATCTTGCGTTTCACTCTCATCCTAGACTTGTCTTTATTCAATAATGCCGCGTAATGGCATCTTATTTCCTCAAAACTGTTTACAGCACCCTGTAAGATCTATATAAACATACATACATACATTATATATATATATATATATATATATATATATATATATATAAAGTCTGTAATTTTATCTTTAGTTTTAATTCTTTGTATTAATAAATTTTTTATCTTCCTAATTTGATGGAATTCTGCAGAAAGCAATGAAAGTTTAAATTTTGTTATCTTTTTTTGGTAATTATTTCTTGAGATTCTACAGAAAAGGTGAGAGAAAGAGAGAAAAAGAAAAGGCGAGAGAGAGCGAGAGAGAGAGAGAGAGAGAGATAAACAGTTATTGAACTTTAATCGTCTCTAAAAATTAGAGATAAGCTGCTTAAATATTTGTTTTTTTCGCCTCGAATCTTATTAAATTCTATAGAAAATGACAAATGTTTGTCGAACTCGTCAAGTAGATGATAAAAAAAATATATACGAAGCGCACCAATGTACACGCGTATACCGCGTGGGAATATTTACAGCAACGAGAACATATACCCGTCATACTGATACGCTCCTCGCGCGATATCGATCGGCAGCGATCCGTGTCGATTAAATCTGCATAAAATCTCGTCGCGGAAAGATTCGCTCGACTCGAAATAATCCGCGGTTACGTTCCATCTCGGTGATATGTAAATGCGCATTATGTAAACCCTAATACACCGTACATTTGACGGAATTAAATCCCGCGACCACCGGTTATGACTCTCTCTCTCCAAGCGTTATTCGCCGACACTATCTGTGTCGATCGGTCGTGTTTTATAAGACAAAGGGAGATACTCGCGTGAATTAGCTCACCCTTATCTCCTTTTTTGCGCAGCGCGTAATCGTTGACGCGTAATGTACGAGTGGAAGGAAGAGAGAGAGCTAGGTGGAGGGAAGAGGAGAGTGGAAAAGAATTCTAATTAGCTATTGTTAATCACCCTCGCTCACGTCCGCTCGGTCGGACTGGATTTCAAGTAACCTTCCGTCGCTTTTATCCGCTCCTCGTCTATACGCGAGTGTGAACCATGACTAATTAAATGACAGCGGGAAACACACACTCGCATCTCTTTGGATCACGTTACGGCAATCCACTTCGACAAAATTGGAATCCATCGTAGAAAGGAGCCGGTAGATTAACTTTACATCCTGTTTCCGCCATCGCTTCGACGGAGCGTTTTACGTGCGTATTGGTTTCGCATCCTAATCATTTATAAATGCAATTGTATTTTAAATGTTAGCTCTCTTATCAATGTACAGTGAATATTTTGATTTCATGAATTCCTTCGTATCTATTCGAGAAGAAATATAGTTCTCGTTCTTAACAAGTTGCTAGTAAAACGAATTAATACTGATAAATTTCATCGATATTAAAAACATTAAAAATTTTTATTAATACATATTTTATATATATATGTATATTATTTTATTTTCTATTGCCGAATGTGTGCTTCGAAAATAATTTGTGTGTTATGTATATATTTCTCTCAACTATAGATTTTTTTATCAAACGTGAACGATCGATATACATATGTATTATACATCGAAGCATTTCTCTCTCGCGAAAATCATCTAGCTGTTTGTCCTCCGACGTTAGAACCAATCCGTTCAACAATGAAAGCTGTAAATCGACACGGACGGAGAGCAGGAAGTGTCGCGGTGGCGTTACGACAAGATTAATCGACTTGACACTTCCGCTATTAACGAGGGGACCTTCGTACGCGATCGTCAGTGTGTAACAGCCGTGCGAATGAAATGAAAATTCTCTTTGAGATATTAATTATTTTTCTGGATCGCGCCCCGAAAAATCGAGTTTTTAGCCGACGCGTTGCTTTTTATCCTTCGATAGATCGCGATAATGATACTTCATTGATAAAGTCGATGTTCACTCGTAAAATCATGCGTAACAAAAACAAGTTCGATTATCGTCAATTAATGCTATTTTTGAAAATTGCTTGATAAAGAGATATCAGATTTTGCGTTTACGAATATAAATTCTAATATGAGTGACGTGTGCTTGAGTCTTATTAAAAATTTATTATTGAAAGAAATTATACCATAATGTTTAAAAAAAAAAAAATTATTGATGCGGTTACTTGCGTATGCTATTATTTTATATGCGCGAAACTTCTTAAGGTCGAAGAATTTATGTCTAGATTAAATCTCACCTTACGTCAGAACGTGTCATAAAAAGGTTCATCCTCAGGGAAGGTTTTTAGTATCGTCTTTAGAGGAAGGAGGTTTCTCCTATCCTTCGTGCATAAAAGGCATAGAATTTTTCAAGACGGTTGGAGAAAAGATGGACCCGGTAAAAAAGGACGTCTGGAAAAACGAGGAAGGTTTCCGTCTGCAACGCGCAAACATTTAAAAGATAAAGGATACCCAGAATCACACGGGATGCATTATTTATCTATCTCTTTCTCTCGATAATTTTCCAAGTTATTTTTTTTTTTTTTTTTTTGCAATTTGTTGATGGCAAATTTAACAACCGATTATTTCGTAAATTCAACCGTTTTTTATTCTGAAAAATCATACAACGGGTAGAGAAATTAAGCTCGAGCTTCTTTGGAAGCGAAAAATCAAAATTGTAAAAATAATTTTATAAAAAAGTTATTAAATTGGTGAGATTGAGGAATTTGAATATACATATATTGAAGTATATAGATAATGCGTAAAGAAATATCTTTTTTCTGGAACGAGATTCCAAACAAAGAATAAGAATATATCTCTTTTTAAATATGAAGCTCGTATTATATTTCGCGCTAGTTCATACACAACGTGTATTCTTACTAAAAAAACAGCAATATGTGCATGTTTTATTATATAATATTTTCCACACGCCAACTCGACGAATTACAGCCGCGATCATGTATCTCTTCTTACATAATCCTGTTAGTTGGTAGAGCGAGGCAATTGCTCGTATAAATAGATCATAATTAGATGCAACTTATTGCGTTATCGTTGTTTTCATGCCACGAACGTTTTCAAATGCATATGGAGAGAATGAAAAATTTTTTTACACGAATATTTATTTTCGTCGATTATTCATCGCCGCAATGATGATGAGGAGACTTTTAAACGCGATCCGCGAATAGAATTGTCCATTAAATTCATTGCGTTTAAAACTCGTCGAGGCGAGTTTAGCCATCGGATTGAGACCGGTTTGCCGGAGTGATTTCATCGTCTCCTCCGCTCATAATTGAGCTTCGCTACCGGCTTTGCACATAGAGGTTCTTTGTTCTCTCCAAGCGCAGCCGTATTACACGTGTAAGCATATGTAGTGCAGCTACAGATTATAATTCTTTATTTAATTAACGATATATATTTTTCATCTTTGTGCGTGAATTTAACGAGTTGCACGCCTTTAACATAACTCATTATCCCAACATTAACTCAATAGCTCCTCGTTTTACGCGCGCGAGCATATACAAATACACACATGCATGCGGTCTCGTTTTTTCCGAAAAAGATTGTTTGTTAATTATTAATCGCCGCGCTGCGCCATGACAAATGAACAAAGGCGCGTTAACTCGATTTTGCGTGTCGACATATTTTTCATCGTGTTTCTCTTTTTTTTTTGTCCGTCCTCTCACGGATACGTGCGATTATCGCAGTAATGGGCGTTAAATAGATTCACTCAGCTAAGCAAAACTGTTCTAAGCCTGTATATAAATGAGCGCGTATAGCGTAAACGAGTCTCGAAACATCAAGTTTGTGCGGTGACATTGAAACCGTTGTCTTTCTCTTTAGTCTTGGCTTCAAGTATCCGTGATTCCGAGGAAAATTTCGAAAGGCCCCCTATACTTTGTTTTTTCTTTCTCAGTGACTTATTTACGCACATTTTTTTGACTACCAACTGGCAACTGTGATTTCGTGCATTTTGGAAAAGAGAATAGATGACGTCTCTATATCGATACGCCCGCTGAGCAGGTAGAAGTCCCCGTGATATTTTGAAGGATGCGCAAGCGGGGGTGCAAGCGGGAAAGAAAAGGATGGGAAAACAAGAAAATGGAGAGAAGGAAGGAATAAACTCTCCATCAGATGATTGAGATTTTCCTCGGTGCTTCACGGATTTCAATTTTAAAATCAAATTTTACGTTTTAATTGTTTTTAATATTTTACAGAATTATTTTATCCAGAGTTTCTTTGCAAGGAGCACGTGTATTGATATTCGAGATACATATGTTCCTAATTTCGTACTGTCAAAGAAATATGCTTATTATAATTAATTTTTATTGGTTTAATATTTAATATATTTTTTTATGTATATTAAGAAAGTAAATTTAAAAATATTTACAAAAAATTTAATGAAATTTATTTAATGAAATTTAATGGAAATATCAAAGAAATTTCTTCATTTTTCGTAAAAATTATTTTTTGAAATTTTTTAAAATAAATTGATATAGAGAGAGAATAATTAATAAATATTCTACGTCTGAAATATTTATTATAAAATTTAATATTTTAATGATCTAAATGAAATAGAGATAACTTTAGCGCAGTACCGTAAAAGATAAATTTATTTATACATATATATTTCTGTATTTATTAAATACTATTTATTATTTATTGTTATCATTAATGTTATCAATATACAAAGAGTTAGATTTTATCCAATGTATTATACATACTATATGTCAACGGAAGTTTCAACAAAGTGTCAACGGAGAAAATAGATCGTTATTCTTCTTAAAAAGTATCAAGTTTCCCCGACATATACATTTCATGAGAAGGGGATTAACTTTTTATCGAGTGTATTATGTGTTGTTCAAAGCATTCTATATATTCAGAACATATATTTTAGCAACACAATCTATATCATACTCTCCGCTTCCTAAAGAAAATATCGCTCAGTTGATTTATGTTTTGATATTTTTTTGGATATCAAAATATATACTTTGAAAAAAAAAATAATAGATGTAAAGGAATATTAATTTCATTGTCGACGAAGTGTGAGATTCTTCCATATCAAAATTATCATCTTTTCACGCAACTGTTGGATCGAAAGCACGATATTCACGGAAACTTATATCACGCAGGGAGATTAGTCCTTGTACTCGACTGTGAGTCATCGTAGCTTCTGAGAACAAAGGAACTTTGGAGGGTGTCTCGAGCCGAGCTGCTCGGATCATTATCCGGCTTTTAGTCGGAAAAACGCTTATAATTACCGAGTAGTCTATCTGCGATATTGTACAATCTATTTGAAGTGGCTGATGAAACGGATTTCCGCGTTGCATCAGACTACCGATAAACGTGTTGTTTACCGATCGTTAACAATGATTCTGTGCTGTGTCCGCCATCCTCCCTCGCGCTCCCCCTCCGCCCCCTTTTCCTTTCTTCTCAGCGTACAGAAACCTCTCACTCGACGAAACCTTGATAATTAGCATGTTTGAAATTCTATAAACACACAAACACGAAGTCGTGATGATTAATTCGTCGGCGCGCTTTCTCTTATCTATGATTTCTCGTTACTTGCAAATCCCACAAACATCTTTTATCAAAATTACGACATGATGATTGTTTTTTTTGGATTAGGAAAGATTGAATGTCCAGAAATTGAATTTCAGAGTGCGGATGAAGAATAAAGCCTCAATTTTTTTTTTATTTACACTTTTAAATTTTAATTTAATTACAAAAGTATTTAAAAATACTTTAATGTATCTAAAAATTCTAATCTAATTTTTGTTGAAGAGTGAACAGATTATGATTTGTCAAGCTAAAAATGTCTTAGTGTTCGTCGAGTCGTAATAACGCTCGTTCATCGTTTCGATCAGGGTGGCGAGGAGGGGAAGGAGGGGAGGGGGGGACATTCGAAGGGAACGGAGGGCGAGGCGTGTCTGCGGTTAACTGTTCTTAATCGTAGTCGTCCGGATAATTAGAGGGCTTGTAGAGGAGAATGACGAGAAGGACTTGGTGGAGAGCGAGCTCGATTCGAATACGAAAATGCCGAAAATGTACACGAACGTCTTTCGCATAATTTGCAAAAGCGCTGCGCCCTCGAATTACGATGTCTGGCAGTCTCATTCGCTTTATCAAGGATTAATGTCTAGATGTGTACTTCACGAGTCGTCCGTTAAATACTCTTGTAAAACACAATCACCAATATGCGCATTTTTTTTTTCCAACAACAAGGGGACGGCTCTTCGGCGGAGAGGAACGTTTTATTTGTTTGTGTGTCAACAATTCCTCCTACCGCTTTTCCTCCTGCATATCATTCTCCCAGATTGCATACCGCATAACGTGTGCCAGTCACGACTCGGGCCGCACCCGCAGGGCTTGGTAAGCGCCCTTTATGTTTCTTATACTAGGAGAGGAATGTCACCGTGCCTAACGCGATTTCGGTCGCGTACAAAGGAACGGAAACGAAGGGTGGCTGCTTGGCAGTCGTATCGGACATTGAATTTATTTTTTCTCTCTCCCTCTTTTTAACAGGACTCGCGTTAGCGGTGAAAATCACGCGGCTTTTATTCCACATGTCACATAGCATTCAAGTTGACGTTTATTCGATTTAATATCGAGAAAGTACTCTCGAGCGCTCTAGGTTTTCTCGATTTTTGAGAATTGCTGTAGGGAAGTCTTTCGGCAATGTGTAGGTAGCTCGATGCTTAATTTGATACTATCGGCGCTATTTAACATTTCTCTGGTTTTTAATAGCTCTAACTCTAACAGAAGCGTGTTATTTCGTCGTAAGGGTAAAGATAAATTATGATAGCAGGATAAATTATGATAGCAGATTCTGCTGTTTAACATCGACCATGGACGATTTATAAATCGTATCTAAGATAAGGACGGACTCGGATCAACGTAAAAGATCAATATCCCAGAATAATTTCTTATCGCCAGAGTGGAGAACAAAGAATATATTTTTCCGCAGATATCTTTGGAATTCTAAACAAAGAAAACGAGAGTTCTAAAATTAATTAAAATCATAAAAATTAGCGTTCTTAAAATTTTTATATTAAAAATTTGTATTAAAAATTTGCTATTGTTTCAAAATTAAAATATTATTTCGTTAACTGTAAAACAGTAGGGAATAATTTCGCACGAGATATCGTCAATACCAAACATTAAGAGCGACAATGTATTACTCGCACGAATTCGTAACGGAAACAATGGAGGGGAGGGAGAGGCTGGCGGAACAATGAAGCTTATTTATCACGCGCCTCTCTCTTCGTTGGCCAGGAAATGTTACAAGCCCCTGTTTACATTCGGAAGCGTAACGCGGGCCATAAGACCACTTCCCCTCTTTCCTCTGTCCCTCTCTCTTCCCTCATTTGGATTTTACGCGCCGTAAACGAAAGCAGACCGATTAAATTCCTTTTCCAGGTTGGCTGCCGGGGTGTTATTACCAAAGCGAGGTACGCAATTTCGGCCGCGTCCCCCTCTCCCCCCTCCCCTCTTTCGGGCTCCCCTTATTACATCGTTGACACATGAGCGACCATCACCCTCTCCCGATCCCGGTCGCGCTCCAAAGTGCTTGACTTTGTCCTTCGGTCGTGACGAAGGGACGCTCGAGATTTTACCTAACCGGTCCCTCCTCAGGGCCGACTTCCCTTTCTTTCTGTCCGTCGTACCGCAGGTACTAATCTGTCAGAAAATAAATTTGTCCCTCTCGCTCTCGAGTCCCACGATGATTCCTTGAGTGGATAACACCGCACCGAGTTTTATCGCATTGTATAGCACGAACGCCGTATTTCTTTATATATTCTTAGATTTCTTCTAGTAAGGTCCGATTTTATGGTCTAAACGATTGCGATAGATTTACTCGAGTAATACCTGAAGCGATTCATATGTCACATTTATTACGAATTATTCCATAACTACAGGATGCTCTTTTCGAGTATATAAGCTTTTTTAGATGCGTCTGGGGTTTTAGCTTCTTCTTCTTCTAAAATAGTAATAATCTTTATAGCGTTTTATATTCTGCGCGGCTGGAGACATCACGCATTTAAATAAATCCTTATAATCTACGAAGCATCTCACGTCATTAGAATTAGAAATAAATCTTCGACGGTCTAAAAGATCGGAGCAATATAATCTCCCGACTTTATCGCCGCTATTGTTTGATCGAATTTATAATAAACATCCTTCTATCTCGCGTCGCGCAAGTTATACCGGGTGTCGAGAACAATCTAAGATACAACGTATATATGCCCAGGCTATATATATATATAAATCCTTAGAGACATTCAGGGCCATAAGTTTTATAGCTCGACGGGAATATAATATGAGATCCGATTTAATTTCGTCAGGATTTCGCGCGCGCGCGCGCAATCCGACTAATTTATCGCGATATAAAACTCGTCCGCGCGCGCGGCTGCGTACGATCACGATAGATCATTGATCGTGCCGCAGTGAGGGGTGATCTCCCGTACGACGAGGGGGAAAGAAAAATACATTGTTGTTACAGCTCTGGTTTTACGACTCGACGTCCAACCACCGACGTTCTCGTCACCCTGTCCTATCCTCAACAACGCTTCCACGGAAAAGACACACGAGGAGACCAGCGGTCCGGATGGCTCTCACACAGGCGGGTTTCCCTTAATTTATCGGCGCATAAAAGTCAGAAAGTCGCAGTTACGAGCCGCCCGTCGACATTGATCCGCCGATGATGCCCCGCGCTCTTCTCTCGCTCCGGAAGCGAAAACGTATATACGCACGCACGCACGAGGGGAGAGAAATGCGGCGATTAGAATGCGATACTCGCAGCGTCTCTCTTCTCGTTGTCGCAACGTGGAAATCTCGCGGCTGCCAGTTTCATCGCCCGACCGATTGGACGGTTTTTATTTAGGGAGTCGCCAACGTTCTTAACTCTCTTACCCCGGTTGCATCGCCGGTTGCTTGGAACGGCTTTGCGTCGATTTCTTTTTAATTTTTTTCTTGCGAAAAAAAAATTTATTTCGGAATTTTAACACCTGGGATATACTATTTCAGAGTCATTTTTAATTTTAAATAATAGTAGCTGTATATACTATCATTATATATACATTTTTCTTAAGTTGCTTTGGTTGCAATTAAAGACATTTTAGAACGTTCAATATATTTCAACCCGCGACAGAATTAACGTAATTATTCACTCTGAAGGTTCATCGATTGTTATCAGACCAAGAAATTTCACGCGAATCAACAGGCATAACATCATCGTATATATGAATATATAAATCATTTAGTATACACACACACATATGCATAATTTTCGGCACATTATCTCGAGCAGACTGGCATAACTACCGTGCGCGAACAATAGAAAACTCATCGTGGATTTCATTGGCGATGTTCCTCTCTCTTCCCTCCCATTGCATCATTTTCCACCGGGGGTAGAGAGCGCAAGTTTTCTCGTTAAACCAGCCTTTTACGCGAGCGGCAAGGGTGGGCATTGTCGGAAGAAAATGGTACGGAGTGAAATTCCTAGGAGTCTCGCCGACAGGGCGCGGAAAATAAAGCCTGGAAAACTTGACAACGTAAACTCCTCCGCCGCCAACTCCGCTTTCCCATTCTCCCGCTGCTCTCTCATTCTCATTCTGTCTCCCTCTTTCTCTCTCTCTCTCTCTCTCTCTCTCCCCCGGTCTGTTTACGGATTCGTGAGACGCTTGTTTGCGCCGAATTGCACGAGTGGAAACCTCGAAGCGACGTGCAGATAACTCCGGGGCGTTCGTTAATCGAGTTGCAAGCTGCGCAGGACGGTCCTCTCCTTTTTCTCGAACACAGGATGTTTCGCGTCTGTCGAGGCAGTTATACGTTTTCCCCTTCGCGATTTCAAGTTAATCGCGAAAACGTGGCTCGCAGCTTTTTTTTTTTTTTCAAAGTTATGTAATTTTGATTTAAAAAAAAAGAATATTATTATATAGCGGGTGTTTTTATTAATCGATATAAACACACAACTGATAAGAAAGTCCATCATGTTTGCTAAATTTTGTTTGCTTGTCGTTAATATCTTCTTCAATAACAACTTGAGACGTGAGAATCGGACAAACGTATTTATCGCTAATTGTGCTGTAAGAATACGGCCTTTTATCAGTTATGATTATGTGTGTTTGTAAGGACCATTATTAGTTTTATCTCATATCGCACTCGTAATTGCTTTGTTTTTTTCTAAGATTCAATCTCTATTTCTTTTTCCCGTAGTTGAGAATGGAATTTGCTCTCTCTGTATGATTTTGTCTCGATATTACTTCGAACATCGAATCTTATGACGTTACATATATTAAGATATATCACTTTTTTTGTGCATCGTGCAGTTTGTCTGATTTACGTCAACGGAGCCTGGCCTAGCTTAGTCACGAGCAAGCGGTCTCTTATCATGTTTTCCACATAATTTCGGGACGATTATTTCTTTTTTTTTTTATGGAATTTGATTTCTTGGAATATTGCAACATGTTGCAGATGTATTTTTAAGATTGCTTGTCCATAATAAAATATGTAACATCAATAACATACATTATATATAATTTTAAAATATTGGGTAATAGATTTGATAATATTTTAATAAAAAGTCTATCAAAAATTGAAGTAACTTTTTCTCGACAAAAATATCGACGTATAAATAATTTTTAAATGTTAATTAAAAGAGGGAAATTTAATCATTAATTTTTTACTTTGAAAAAATTCTGATCTCCAATTTTATCAAGATATTTAATCTCAAAACTTTAGGAAACAAGTCTTGTGCTTTTAATTAAATTTTGATAGTTGAAAGATCATTCCAAAAAAAAAAATATTTTTTTTTTAAATATATATATATTCGGATGGAAATTTTTTTTTCTTGCTTTAAAGATAACGTTTCTTCTGAAACGTCGAAAAATCTGAAAATGTTAGATAATTTTAAGTGGATGATATACAAAAAAAAAAGAAGAAGAGAAAAGGAACCGTCGATTTCGTACATTTGCGCGAAATTTGCACAGATGCATCCCAAAATAATGCTGCACAGACAGCTGCATGACTCCTTGTCATCTTCGCGTTCATTTGCAAATTATATTATCAGGTGTTACAACAATGTTGCGGCTCATTATCAATGCCCAAGTGCAGCAATTAAACCGACGCGGCGTGAGAGACATTCGTAAACAGATTATAGATATTCGCGAGCTGCGTGTACTTGCAACGTTATGCAAGGAGTTATTTAAGATCTCAGGCTGCCGGGCTTTGTTAAAAAGTTATCTTCGATCACAAATGTTTCGCATATTAAGACATCCATGTGATTACGAATCTTTCGAGCATTTTTTTTTTCTGATTAAAAGATCTTTGTCAAAAGGTCGACTCCTCGCTGCTCGTAAACATCGCGAAAAAGTTTCTACGCTTGCAATTCTGGCAACATTATGCAACGATCGGTCATAAAGAAAGTTCCTTGAAAGAGGAAAAAAGCTATGACTAAGTGCCACGCGTTAAACGTGAATTTATAACGTCGCGTCATCTTTAATTATTACCAAATTTCGTGACTGCAAGAACATTTATTTAATTTTTTGCGTTTACTTTATCTTATCTTCCTTAATTTTATTCCATATAATTAAAAATTTTTTGCAGATTATTTATTACATTAATTCTCAATAAAATGCGAAAGATGTTTTTCTCAGGGATCGTACGACGAGGATGATCGAACAAAACATCGCGGTCGGCCATACGATAATAACACTTTTTGTTAGCGCGTGTCCAATAAGAAGTACATTTATTTTTTGACGTTCCATTCGTGCGCGACTTCTGTCGTCAATAGAGATACGGGCGATAGTAATAGTATGCGCACGGCGAGATAATATGTCCGACGCGTTTTTGCGAAACGCGACGAGTGAACGGTCAGCAACTCGTGCATCGAGTTGACACGGATATCTCTCACTTTATCAGGGGTCGGCGTGTGCATTGTCGATGCAAATGTCCGCCGGAGGAAACCACGTTGGCGGATCTCCTCCATACCTGCTTCATGATGCCTGCAATCTCGCGGAATTATTTTATACCGTTACGAGCGTGCTGGATCTCTCCTCCGCACTACGGTGCATACCTTTGTTTTTTTTATTTTTCAAATTTATATAGCAGGAAGCTCGAGTTGCGCGCCCATAATGATAATGGAGATCGTTATTGCGCAATTTTGAGAATTTTTATATCCGTAAAACGAATTTTATTTATTTTTTTATCGCGCGATATTATCGAAAATAAATCGCTTTAAATCTTCGGTAATGATACAGGATCAAGCGACGTGACAAGCTTTATATAAAAATCAGCTGGTAAATTGTCACACAAGACTCGCAAATCTTATCCGGAAATCTCTCGTCGGACGTGCTTTTAATAGGAATATCTCGAGGACTAACGATAAGACTAATTTTTCTCAGGTGATATAAAAAAAGAAGGCTTAATTTTTTTTATACGACAGCGATGTTGTTTTTACTTTGCAAGAATCTTATTTAATTCTGTAAATTAGCAAAAGAAATCTTGGAGGCGCCGGGTATCGATCCCGGTACCTCTCGCATGCTAAGCGAGCGCTCTACCATCTGAGCTACGCCCCCCTCGATATAAAAGAGAGGTAAGAGTGTAAGATTTTCAGCATTCAACAACGCGCAACGACACACTTTCTTACATCTCTCGAATTGAAGTGAGCCCGCCATGTGTAGCACATATCGATAAATACAGTAGATTTCATTCGGTGACATGACGTTTAATCTCTATCGACTCATGTTTTTGTTTTTGATCCAATGTGTTCTTTTGCATCTCTCTTTTGCTGGAGAATCGTGTGCGAGTAAACAATATGTCAAAAACAACATGCTATCGAATCGATAAGAGGACAACGCGTTACTTTATCAGAAATATTGGTCATAAATATTTATCATAATACGTACATGGAACTGTATTGTCTTTCTTCTGTCACTTAATGGACTTGTCACATAGTTTTTGAACTAGTCATTGAATGATGAATCACCTGTAATACATGTCAGATCGTTGCACTTGCAATTAACCATGCTTCGCGGCGTAAAGTTGACGCAACAAGCTTACAATTGTATTTTATTGCAGTGTGAATCAGTTCGACTTTCTTTTCACAACGCGTTTTAATTGCATCTAATGAAACGATGAAAAAGAGCATCGACTTTTTATCAATTTGACGCTCTTTCGTAAAAGTGATGTACATATTTCTAGTTCAAAGATTTCTAGTTCTATTTTTAAATTTAATTTTTTCACGTTTATGGATTCTAAATGATTTCTGAAAGATTGAACTTTCCTCTCTATTTCAATAATAAAGGAACAGTTTCCTATTTTGAAGTTTAAAAGAGAAGCTTTGGGCATAACTATGTATTAAATAGGGAGCAATTTTTTCAAAGTACCAAAATAGATGATAAATTAAAAATTGAGATGGAAAATAGGAGAAAAATTTCAACTCGGGATGGCTTTCCGTTATAAAATTATGCATTTTTTTCAAGCTTTTCCTTTCTACTATATTTTGCTCTCTCAATCTATTTTTTATCGATGTGATTACGTAACAATACATTTATTTCAAATGGGAATGAAAATCAGACTTGTTAATAGCAGAGAAATAAAGATCGTCGAACGACACGTGGCTCTTAGACTGTAAAAATGATTATTGCCGTGATAATATATGATGAAGTAAAACATACCGCATGAAACGATTCATCTAATCGCTTGATTCGACCTTACGTTTTTTTAAAAGCAAATACATTTTTCTTTCTATACAAAGAATTCACACCCACATTAATTTTTTAAGTTATTAATACTGATTTTTTTTTAACATCAAATGAGGAAGAATAAATGTTTATTACAATTTATTAGCAGAATAATTTATAAATTTTTTTTATTAAATTAAAAAAAGAGTGAGAGTGATGTGATAGGTGACTCGCAATGGTTCTTCCGATAAAAATAAATCTCGTGTCACGTGAAAACGCGAGATCCATCAATCCTCACTCGCGACACTTCCCGTGCTCTCTCGTTCTCCCCTTTTATGGAGAGCAAAAAGGAGAAACGACGCTACATGGCGCTAACGAACCTTTGTTCGCGATTTTACGATTCCGGTAAATAGCCGGTTCTACGAGCGCAGCGTGACGTTGCTGCGGCTGTAACAAAGAGACGCAACAACCGCGTTTTCCGGCGCGTCGTCGAAAATTGCACATTTCTCTATCTCGCTCACCCTCGCACATTTCTCTTTCGGAAAAATCTGAAACGACTGTAATACGGGCCTTCTATGCAGAAGTTCGCTTTGCTTTTCCTCGCGCGTGTCTCCGCCACGTGTGCCTGTCATGTGCATGCTTCACATCGCAACAGCGATTCCCAAATAGTGCAAGAGCCTTTTAATCAGAATAATCAAATAAAAGCGTCACCTTATACTTTATGTAAGCGGTAGTACTTTTTGATTTTTTTTTTCTTTTTTTCAATTTAATCTCGTCTTTCTAATTTTATCTCATTTGCCATTTTATTGATTCGTATTTATTACTTCACTTCTTTTTTGTTTCTTTTTTTATTTTTTGTACATATTATTCAATATGCGTGATATTGCGAATTTTTTACATTTGATTTATTTATTTAACAATACGCCTGATGCGACATGGGATTCTCAAAATAATCGATATTATCATCAAGAAGAAAGACGTGATATTGGATATTGATACGATATCGCTTGACCCATATCACGCGTTTCGATAAAATGCAAATCATTCAAGTCTGCACTGAATAATTCACATTATAAATGCATGTCTGTCTAATGTTTTTCGCTTTAATATTAATGGGAAGCCAGTATAATCGTTACGCGTACGTTTCACTTTATATCGCAAAGCTGCGCCCCGAGAGAAACGCCCGTTCGACAGTGACAAATATCGGCATCGGCATCAATTTTTGCTTAAAACTTGTTTAGCATCATCGTAGAAGATTTATTTGCGCTATCCTGCGGCGTAAACAGGATGTACCCCAGAATCTCCGATCTCTGATTTTAATGAAAGATTCCGCGGCAAGTCCGGCAAACAAAGGAGTGAGTAGTAGTTTGTGTATCGATTTACTCGACGCTCTCTTCCCCTCCCCCCCCCCTCCTCACCCCCTTTTCCCCTCTTCAATCTCGTGTAAGCTTTTTCCAACCAAGTAGGCGTCATAAAAATTACGTAACCCTCCGTGCCGAGGATGAACGATTTTAGGGAGCTTTTATGCCCGATGGTTTTTATGAGCCAGTTTTATATCGAGAACCATTTCGTATTATACATTTTTTTATCCAATAAAATGTATTGCCGCAACGTACGAGTTTATTTTGACGAGTTTATCGTGAGGACAAGAGAAGCGTGTGCAAAGATATATCAAAGGCATAAAAATATTATGGGCTGGTCTTTGGTCAAGAGACTCTTGGAAGGACAACAAAGATATATCTTTTGTATATATTTCTGTGTAAAATATTATCTTACTTTCTTTTGGCGAAATATTAATTTTTAAATATTTATTTATTTTTATCGAAATTTTATCTTGAATTTGTTATATATTTGCATTAAAAAAGATGTATTTTAAAAGGATTAAGATATAAATTTTAAAAAATTATATAATTTTGATGCCTCTTTTTATGAGGCTTTTTATTTTGATATTTTGGCGTTGATTGTAATTTAAGATGACAAATAATAGCATTATTAATAAAACAGCAATATATGTTTAAATAATAAATATTGTTTAGATTTAAGCTTATAACATGTTGTGATTATTATTTCAAATATATTTTATATTTAAACATATAAGTAATGAATTGTTGCATATACATATATGAATATTTTTCTCTCTTCCTCTGTATACAATATGCTATTCTTATTTTTAACGATAGATTCTTTGAGTAATTCATATATTTTTTTTTTCTTTTTATGTAAATGATCATCCGACTCTATCTATACAAATTTTACTCAGGATCCCATTTAAGAACATCTGTGCGAATAGCCTTGTGCAAAGTAGTCTGATCCTCGCTTAGCGATCCGGGTCGGCAGACGTGCTGGCATTGTTACGCAAAGTTTTACAGCCGACGTGACTCATTGTCGTTCTTAAACAATTTATGTCGGTGGCTCCGAAGGCGGCTTTTAGCAGAAGATTACGCGCAAGGACATCGAGGGACAGAAGATATAGATAGACTGCGTAACTATGTCTACAAAGTGCAACAATACGGTGATTCATGTCACTCTTGATACCGGCATATTTATAAGAATTGCAAGCATATTCTTGCACGTTCATAACAAGCTTCTTGCATTAAATATATTTAATATCGAGAAGTAGCGTGGCCGCTATTTTGGAAGACCACGACATTCTTTATGCTACATCGGCTATATATATATATATATATATATATATATATATATATATATATATATATATTTAATCCCACATGGGATTTCATAATTGATACATATTCGTCCAAGTAAGACTTTTTTTGAATGAATTTTAAGCGGAGCTTTTTTCTTATTTTTTAAATATAATATTTGTCGACTTAAAACGCGAGAGAAAATTATTTTTGTTGATATTATAAGATTAGTTTAATTTTTAACTTCTCTCTAAAATCCGAAATTTGTGCTTGGATATTATTTGGCAGCGTCGAATAACTTTATATTTTGATAACGTGATTCACTCATGCTAGTTACTGGTTAGCTGACAGCATTTTCGGCATGTGATGGAACATCTTGATTATGCAAATGCGTTCGGAACGAAAAATAGCGAGTGGTTTCACTCGATGTACATCGTGAGTAACACACGCGATAAAACATGATTAAATATACATTCTGTGTGATAAAAGTACATTTTCGCAAGATGGTCCTTTGTGCGTATGAATTATCTGTTAATTCTACTGGAAATGTTCCCGGCACACCTAAAATTTGCAATTTCATTACATTGGTGATTCATTCAAACACATGCGAGATACAATTCAATGAATTTTGAAAAACTGAAAGATTTCGTTATGACAATACACTCGAATCGTGATGATATCATTCCTAGCATAATTAGACCTTTATAGCTTATTAATTACGTCTTTTATTAGCAATTATCTTTAATTGAATATATATATATATATATATATATATATATATATATATATATATATTATTTACTCTAAGAGGGGTTCTAATTTTCTTGGCTGGAGGATATTCGATATCCTTGGCGGTACATATATATATATATAGGCCTGCGTATTAGGAACCCACTGACCGAAAGACCGATTGAACGAACTCTGGCTTCTTCCATTTAAGCATCGCGCAAGGTAAAAGCAATTTTCGTCATTCGAGCGTATAGCCGGTTATTACTCATCACGAGTTACGGTAGACAAAACTTTCCATTGATTTAGTAGCAGCTAACCGTGTAGTATCCTGAATAGTAGGCTGCTCCCTGCTCCGTTATAACGGAACGGTAAAAGAGAGAAAGAGACAGAAAAGGTGAGAGAGAGGGAGAAGGCGAGAGAAGTATAAAACGAGTGTATTGAGAAGACACAGAGTATATCGAGAAGGCGGATATGAAAATAGGGAAATGGTAAGAGCAAACTAATGATGCGAGAAAGAAAGTAGAATAAAAGGCGAATAGGAGAGAAAGAGTGTGCATATGTGTGTGTATGAATCGTGCCGTGCTTAGAGAAGAGAAGCTTATAGTGGGATAAATTGATATGGAGCGATGTTTTGACAGCCTGAAGACAGCGATGATCGACTGACAGTTAAAATACGAAGGAAAGAGAAATATAGGAGTGCCTTTTTTCTCAGAGATATTGATCACATTTGATTCGATGATCGTATGATATTTTTAAATCCTCTTTGTGGTATTATTGAGAATAGAGATACATCTATTAAAAAAAGCGCTTTGTAAATTTGCGAGAACGGTACATCCATTCATCTCTTACAATCAAGGCGAAAGACTTCACATTTATATCTATCTATTTTTTTTTTTTATAAACATTATAATAAATTTGGTCTTTGCAAAGGATCGTAAAACTCTGTTACAAAAGCATGGAATGAAAATAAAAGATGATGATTTTAATCAGTTGATTATCATAAATCATCATAACCGTCCCGCAATTATACGTAAAAAAAAGAGAAGGAACAACGATTCGCTCATGGAATGTCAAATACCGTAAGTCGTAAGCCAGAATAATAACGCAAGTCAAGAGAAATAGAAACAATGGCGGATTCTTCAACGGATCGACGAGTCTCAGCCCCCGTCATTCGTAAGGGATGAAATCGAGCGAAGAAAACGGTAGGGAAGGTGGCGGGCAAGGGAGGACGGGACGCATTGCCGTAAGTGCACAGAGGCAAGATGATGGAACGTTCGAGGAAGCGGGAGAGATGATCGAGCAATCGAGCTCGATAGAGGTAGAGAGAAACACGTACATGTAGCGATTGTGGGGGAGGGGGGCTAATGGGGAACAGGGATATCCAAGTGACGGGCCTGGTAATATCGTATGGCAGTGCCGTAACGAGAGCCGCTTTTCCGAGCGTTGACCCTTTCGGTCTTCCAATACTAACCTCGCCCAAGAGCCTGTATCCGCCTCCTCCCGGGAATACGAAATAATAGAAACTTCACAGCGCGCTTGAGAGAAAAAGAGAGAGGGAGAGAGAGAGAGAGAGAGATGCCTCGTCTTCGCGGAAATCATGATTGATCGGGAGAGTTCACACGAAACTCGACTAAAATATCTATTTCATCTACGAATGTTGAAGACTTATTGTTAGAATAAATTCGAACACGTACAAACATTGACGCATATAGGTAATGTACATATTAACTGATATAGAAAAATACACGAAAAAAAGTAGAGGGTTTAATAAAAAAAAAAAAGACAGAACCGCGTTATTAATTTAATAATTTAATTGAATAAAAATGTTGCAGTTATTATTTACAATTAAATCTATATTCGTCTCATCTATATATTTAAGTTTATAAGAATCTATATTAAATCTAGTAATACATAGATTCAAAGTCCGAGTCTATGTATCTTATATAATATCGATTACTCTCTATCTCTCGAGATGGGAAAAAATTTGACACAATCTTGACTCGAATACATATATAACTCTGAACTCGCGGAACACTTTCTGTTGCTTTCTTTCAGCTAATCTATCTATTTATACAATAATCTAGCCTGTCAATTCGCGCATAAAACACGTTTCCTGGAGTTCGATACCTGTTTCTGCGGCGGACAAGTTAGGAAAGAAACTGTTACCGTTGTTGTGTTTCGTTATGACGTATTGACGTGTTTTTTTCGACAGCGGGAAAAAGATCTGCGTTTCGTATGTTAACCTTTGCATGCATAAAAGATGAGTCTTTGAAAGACTACAATATTTTCTTTTTTTTACAATACTCTCAAATTCTTCTATTAAGCTTTTTCTTTTTTCTTATAGAGGAATCTATTTTTTAAATTTAAATTAGGTTATTTTTTAAAATTATCGAAATTAATTTTTTACTCTTTATTCGCGATTCATCCGCCCTACCGATTAACATCTTCGAAATTCGATCCGTGACAGGAAAATATCCGAATCGTCGACATTTGTCGCGAAATCGAACGCGGCCATTCTATCGATCGTTCCGTGAAAATCGCATTACGTGTTTGTCGTTATCGACAATAATTAACGCGAGATCGTTGCTTTTTCCTCATCCATCCTCTCGTGGCTTCTTATCGAATCCGCGTGACGCGTGCCTCGCTTCCCAGCATGCGATCGGCGTAATGTTTATCCGCTATTTATCGGTTTGAGAGCGCAAAGTGCTTGACGGTAGTAATCGAATCGGATGTGTAATCTAATATTGCACTCGTTATTACACATGACGTTTTACAACAAACACAGGGAATACAGAGTCTTTCTGCGCAGTAATCTCTCGTTCGAATTATATGGATGTACTTATGTTCTCTTTCTTTCTCTTTGCCTCTTTTTCTCTCTTGGGCTACATTTCGTGCTCGTAACAAAGACTCATTAAAGGGCTCGCGGAAATGAAGGGTCGGCGATCCCTCGGCGCCTTCATTTCTCAGAATCCTTGGGAGACAAAGGAACAAGGAATCGCGCGGAGGTCTCGGATGCTGATGCCGCTTCGTCCGCATCTTGTTATCCCCGCGAAAAATATGAAGGGAGGGGAAATGTGGTTTCATTGATCCCAACATTTACGACGCACGAAACTGTTATGTCACATGATACGTTTCCCGTACTTAATTGAATTTCAGGACCCACTTTTGCAGAGGCGTGACATCAACAGGCGTGTCTCTCATTTATTTCTGACTCTTGTCCCTTAGTTAAGGAGTGGATTTAATTTTCTTGCTCTCCGCGTTATCGGCATGGACTCATGTCGCTTGTTGATGGCTTCCTTGACGATTAAGATTAATACTCTATTATCTGCGAATATTAGCTTCGACAGTGAGGGTATTAATCATCGATATAATTGCAGAGTGTCAACAATATGACGAATATCATCATCGAAATATGTTTCAGTGAAATCATATTAGTGATGTTGGGTAGTTAGAGATAGCTTATCAGCAATCTGGAAATTATTTTTATAAGCTCTATTTAGGTCAGATTACACTTGTGACTTCTTAGTTCTAGGAAAAGAGATGCACAAATTACGAGAATATAATCGACTATTTTATCATACTAAAGCTACCATTGGATAAATTTATATAAACATATTAGTCACAAAAATTTTTTAACATATATTAATATCTTTATAAAAAGAGACAAATATATGCAATCTTGATTGATTATTTATATATTATGTTTGGTTCTTTGCATAAAAAATATTTTTATATTATAAAATAAATTCTCTCACGTTTATGATATTCTTATTTATAAAAATTTTTGAGAAAAAAATTTTTATAATCATCTTTTTATTTTATTTTTGATGATTTTTCTTAAAGACAATGTTTCGTCAAAATTCTTTACGCGCAACATATAATCGCAACCGATAAATTATACAAGTATTATTCACCGACAAAAAAGTGTTGTCCCTTATGTGTAGCAGGTATACGTCATCGATGTGATTATGCGTTTAATCGCATGACGAAACTATGGTTATCATTCGATGTCTTTCTCTCATCGTTCTTTACAAGTTGCATTGTGCCGGAGACGTGAACTCTCTCTGATATATTTAGCGCGGTTAATACCACTGTTGCTAAGGCATCAGCTGATCAGGCCGGCCGTCAGCGTGCAGGGCCGACTCTTCGACTTCGGCCAACGTGTGTTTTTTCTTTGCCCCTTCTTAATAATCCGCACACGAAATAAGCATAAATATTTATACAAAATCTTGAAATCTTTGGAGAAGTTGATTTTGAATTGAAAATATTTACATTATAATCGAAAACTATGAGAGAGACATATAGAATAAAGTAAATTAAAAATTTTTAATGCAATTATTCGAGGATTAATAAATATGAATCCGTAAAAAAGATCACTCTATAATTTTATACAAATAAATAACAAATATAAAAGCAATTAAAATAAAATAAGTTTTTATTATTGCACGTACATATACATATTCAAAAATTTCAAATCATTTCGTCATACTTCTCATAAATGTTATTCAAAGTTAATAAAGTTTGATATATGAGTCTCTTTTTTTATATTTATATTCAGAAAAAAAAGAAGAAAGCAAATAGAGAGAGAGAGAGAGAGAGAGAGAGAGAGAGAGAGAGAGAGAGAGAGAAAGCTGAGCAATAAATTAAACTTTAACCTGCACTGATATTTACCCTTATTCATATTAATTAAAGAGAAAGCGGTAAGAGGTAAGATGAAAGAAACTAAACAGATAGTTTTTCGATCTGATCTAGAGATTCTGTCTCTCTTCACGAATTGTGCCGAACATCTAGACGTACAACTAGGATGCTAATCGTACAGCCTTGCCGCGACCAATGGCAGACGCGTAAAACCGGCGTGTGTTACCCCACCGCGCCTGATCTATCTTTTCCCCCACTGCTTCGCCGCCCGGCAGCCTGCCAGATGATCGCGACTCGCGTGGGACACCTCTTGGCGGCGTCAGTTAGTAACCGGCAGTCTCGAGGAACGGATCACAATTTTGTATTCGCTCGGAACCGCTCAGCGTAACCTGATTTCTCTTATTCGATCTCCCGTCTCGCCCGAGTGTGCCGGTACGGTACAGTGTGACGTAGTCTCCGCGATTTATCGGAGACAACTCGAGAGTACTTTGGTGATAATATTATGACTGGTAATAACAACGCGACGTCAAACCTCCTTCAGCTCGTTGCTTGTAGTGACAATCGACGGACGTGTCGCGCTGAATCTGGTCCGCCGATTCGCCGGTGATAATTGTCAGGATCCTCGGATAAACGTCGGCAAATCGTTGCGCGACTTGTCAAGAGAAAAAGAAAGGAAGAGCGATAAATCGAAATTGTTAGCCGGGCGGTGCGCGTAATTATCTTCAGAGTGTTCTTATCGAAGCCCGCCAAGATTCCTATCGCCAACGAGAACGATCAGCAGCCGATAGCTGCCGATAAACCTGCTACGAAACCTGCCACGACGATGGGCAGTATGGGTCAAATAGGAACGAATGAGGTAAGTCCTTGGCGATATTTTTTTTCCTCATTTTTCGGCTTTTCCACTTTTAAGAGCGCGCCGAAGTTGGCCGTGCGTCGACGTGTAGCCGTTAAATGTACGTACGTGTCATTGTGTGCCCCGATACGATCGTTTGAATTTTCCGGACGATCTTTCTCGCTCGAGAGGAGCGGACACGCCGATACATTGAGTTTCCGGAAATGCAAGCGAAGAATGAGGACACATTCAGACGAGATTTATCTCGTCTGAAATGTAGCCGGCTCGCACAGCAAGCGAAAAGTTCCTCGAGATCAAGAGATACGTTTCATAAATCTAGACTCGCGCGATGATTTTTCAGTTCTCTCTGAAACTTTCCAAGCCGAGATGCGAGCACTTTTGTTACTTACTGATAAGAACTTGAAATCGAAAATGTGTGTACGTACTTTTGAAGCTTATTTTGTGTGCGTGTATATGCCCCATATTTTGTTTCGTATATATGTGTTACTCGGGGATATTTGCACAAAATGATTTACGCCCACCGATATCTGTTATTGTCGCGCAACTGCCTTTAGAAATAGATAAACGAAATAACGTTTGACACGTGACAAAACTACACCACGAAAGATATCACCCTGTTTCATCATGTAGCCAGTTTATTTTAATCGTATACATCTTGCACCGTCAATCGTTGCCGATGTAATTAATCTCTTTATTTCTCGTTTTTTGCATTGAGAATTGAACAAATTTCTCTTTTAATTTATATATAATTTTCCGGTCTCGCAAAATATAACAAATATGAGTAAATTACATATTTAAAGTGTAAACGAGACATAAGCCAGTAATATATATTTCGAATATTATTTTCAGGATAAAAATGAGCGATAAAAATTCCTCTCTCTTCGAATGAAAATATTTCTTGTACAATTTTTCAAAACAATTTTTTTCTATTCTTTTTAACTGAAGTAAAATATATATTTTCCGCTTCTCGTTGCAAATTTTTATCTGGTATGTACATACATATATATATATACTCGAGAAGATCGACAATATCTTTAATGCATTCGAAGGATATATTTCTCGTTACTCTCGCGATTGCTCTCGACTTTCCTTCCTTCTTTCTTTCGCGCACACACGTGCGCCCGGCACGCATTCGGAAAGTCACCGAGACCTTACTCGGCTCATCGGCAGAAATAGAGTACAATAACGCGTTAGTGATGGAGCGAGACAGCGAGAGCAGTCCCAACCAGGCGATCGGTCGCCTGAATATAAGAGAGAGAGAGAAAGAGAAAGAAAGAGAGAAAGACGGTCGCTTGTCAGCGAAGAGAGACGGAAGGTCGGAATCGCGTGATCGTGTTCTGACGTAGCCGGTTGATCGGGAAACCTCGGGATTTGACAGCGACGAGTAATTCCTCTTCCCTGTTTACGCATTTGTTTTATACCGTTTCCGTCCGTCCCTTACCCGATTAATCACGCACTCGATCTCATCGAGTTAACGACATGTCACACGTCTCTATGTACGGACCATTTTCTCGGCTTTCTAGAAGTTTCTCTCGGGTTTTCCTTTATTATACGGACCCCCCCCCTCCCCTCCCGCGGCTCTCGATCTACCTGGTTGTCCAAAAGAGTTTTGCACAGAACTTTACAAAATCCGTGGTGATTCGAATATATATTAAACGATGATTTATGGATAATTAGCTTTATTTTTATATGATATAATAATTGTGTAAAGGAGCTTTGTGTGGATATAGTACGTGCCAAATTTGGATCCTTGGCACGCATTAGGAAAAGCAAGGTCAGTACTGATATAAATGTGAGAGATAAATGGACTATTTCTGAGAAAATAGATTATACACAGAGTGTTCTACACTAGTTTTTTTTTTTTGTTCCGAAAGAAGCGATCGATTGAATTACGCTTTTGCGCATATTTTATAATTCCTTTAAAAAGAAAAGAATAGATCTTTTAGAATTTTTTATCTAACTTTTTATAAGTTCCGTTAAAGAAGGCTTGAAATTTTAAATTGTCACGAATCATTTTCGAATTTAACGCGATTTTTATAAATGCTGTCACAACATATTGTTCTTACGAGATGCGTTATCGTCAAAAACGAATATATATATATATATTCTTACGAACTGCTGCTCGTATTCTGAATCAATTTATTCAAGAATAAAGAATATCTCTTTTTCATCGTTCTTGTTTTATAATCTCGATTAGCAATTTCAGTCCGAGCGATGTTTAATTCTATTCGAATGACAAAAAATTTCGCAATACTAGTTTATATACTATTTTAATCGTGGTTAAGCCGAATGTATTTTTCGCCGTGCCTCGTCCGATAAGCGACTGTTTACTGTGACTTGATAATCAAGTGATAAATCAGGTATTCATTCGATTTAATCTTGCATTCGCGTAACAACCATATTTTTTTTTCTTCCGACGTCGATTATTCATAATAATGTAAGAAGATAAGTAGTCTTTGATGCAAATAATTTGTTATTAATATATAGATGATTAAATAATTTGTTTGACGGAGGAATTCAGTAAAAAAACAATTTATTTATTTTGTCATTTTCTCGACGTACGTATTTTCAAAGATACATATCGTGCATAATTTATCTGCGAGCTGTTTTTTTTACATATTTTTAATTATTTTATTATTAGTCGTGACGTGCGATGATTAGATCATAGACGAGTGTAAGAATGGTCAGTTGATTTCAAATTAATAGTTGTTTGGTGGCTGCAAATTTGAACTAGCAATCCGAAGATTTCTCGTAAATAAAGTCGACAGGTATGAATATTTATTCCTTATCTATTTTTACGGCTACGCTGAGCGTGCCACGAAATCGTGAGGCACTATTGCGTACATTTGTAGGAAGCAGCTGTGTTTTCACATAATTTGTCCTTCGTAGCGCAAACGCAAGACAGTGACACATAAAATTTTCGATCTTGCATCAGCTTCATCCCTCTTTCATCAGCTTGTGCTTTAACATCAGATTGAGAATTTTTGTCCTTGAAAACACGTAAAACATTTATAGCTTGATTAAATGTTTACGCGTTGATCATTTTCAATCAGAAAAATATAAGTTTAACTTCTCTCTCTGTCTGCAGCGAATATATTATAACATATATATAACTTAGATGATTAAACTAAAATTATTACATTTGTAATTTAAAATTATTAAATATTTAATTAAAATTAATTTTGTTAAAAATAACTCAAGTATGAATATATATATTTTTTTAAAGAAATTATTTTCAATGAAATTTATTATTTATTATTTATTTAAATTTTATTTTTCTACATTATTCATTTTTCAACATATTTTGTGACGATTAGAGAAGAATCGAATCAAATTTTTATCAAAATTAAAAATACAAAGGCTTGTTCAAGAAAATAAATCACAAATAAATTAAATTAGAAAGAACAAAGTGTAACGCGTATTTATATATTTAAGGAATTTAATATTTTTTTCAAATTTTCAATGCTATCGGTTGTTTTTTTTTTATCGTTTTAAGTGTGCGTGAAACATCTCTTAGACGGTGGTGCGGTAGTCTCTCTTAGGAGAGGCAATGCTATCGAGGTCCACCTTCTTCAATTTCATCGGTACCTTTCATCATCTCTCGCCGGATCGAAGACGGTGGACCTCGCGGCAATATAAGAGACCATGACAGATTTACTCAAAGTATGTCGACGTAATACCTAACACGTATTATTTTTTTCAATCGTTTCGCACTTTTCACGCATCGCTGTGTTTACTTATTAACGCAAGAAAAAATGAAGCCTCTCTAGTCAAGGTGATTGACTTGTTAAAAACTCATTAGCGGTTACGGTGATACTCTTGTTAATTTTTGGTAACATCATTATCGAAGGTGTAAGTTATTTAATCTATATAATTGTGGCCCGGGGTCTTTCCGACTCGCTTTTTTCCAACGAAAGAAAGAAAAAGAAGGAAACTCGTTAATAATTATCAGCTCTCTACCTGACTCTCTTCTCCCGCTGTTACGAACGACGAACGTGCGTTTTGCTCGCTTTTGCATGTTTGACGTTTTCCTCGCCGCCGCGCTTGTTGCTCGCGTTACGCAATCGAGCGACTCGTCGGTTTAATTTCTGCGGGAAATTGGAAATTCGCCGCACGCTCCCGGTTTATTTTCGTTCGCGAACGCCGTTTTCTAGCGGGAGAGGCAAATGGAGGAGGTGAAATTAAGCGGCCGTCTTTGCGCAATATCAGTCGCGGCTCGTCTATTTTTATCGCCACCACCGTTTTCGATTTCCCTCCCTTTGTCTTTCTCCGCTCCCTCCACCTTGTTTTTTTCTTTTCCTCTTCGTTTCCTTTAACACGCCTGACGAGTTTCAGCGGTGGATGGGAGGGTTCGTATCCCCGCTGGGATACGAACACGATTATCGAATTTTCTCCTTTTTTCATCTCCTTTTCCCTTTCGTGCTTCTGTCTCTGTCGAGATATATACCTGTCACGATTACTCGATATACTATGTATCATCCTCCCTTTCGAAATTTATTTCTCCCCTACCGTACGAGAATCGAAAGATCTCGGTTGTTATATATTATGTTCGGTAGAGAGAGAGAGAGAGAGAGAGAGGATCTCTATCGGTTGAAAACCCCAAAATAATTCTTTTCCACTGTGTGTGTTGTATGGAATATCAGGTGTTTTTTTTTTTTCAAACTTATGTATTAAATATTTTGAACATATATCCTATGTACGTGTAATAGAAGCTTATCGCGACGTTATTCACGAGATACGAGGTTGAATTTTTCACATTCTTCGCGCATCTAAGCGGGCTTATGTTTCTTCATCTACGCATGTTTCTCTTCGTGCTCGTCCTTGAGGGGTCTTTCCTAAGGCGGAAATAAACGCCGCGTTTACCCTTCCCTTCCCTTTCTCTCTGCTTCTTTATCTCGTTCCTTTTCTCCCGTTATAATGTGTCCTTCTTGTTCGCTCTCCCCCTATGTCGTAAAATTGTTTTCCAACCGCTAGAACTGGTTAGAGATCTGGGTTCTAGTTTCCAACGATGTTTACGGGCGCGGTCATAGGCCGCCTTCGCTCTTCTCGCGTACGGCAGGTTCTTCTCGACATTTTCTTTTCTTTTTTTTGGCATTACCACAGCGATGTTAAAGGCTATTGCCGAATGAAAGACGAGGGGCCTCTTCTTTCTGATGCTGAACTATTCAAAACCGCGAGGCGTGAGTTTCTGTTTTTTTGCGACCGGTGGGCGAACTTGTCGTAACAAATTTTGTTGGTGTTTATGTTTCGATTAACGATTACATAGGCGAATGTCTTTGATGTACGAGAGAGTATACGAAGAATATACCGCTAAGAATTTTGATGAAAAGATAAACATATTAAATTTATCGAGGAGAAAAGGTAGATATATCTCTAGAAGAACTCAAACGTCATTGTAATTTACTAGAAATGGATTTCGCCGATAAAATCGGAAGAATTTAAAATAATAAACAAAATCTGTTTTTTATCATACAAAGACACATCGTGCGTTATTTAGAATTCACTCGCAGCACAATCTCTGGAATTAAGTCATAAAATTCAATCTGATCTACGACGAATGTAATATTGTAATAACGTAAAATCTAAAAAAGCATTAAATTAATATTATTATTATTAAAAATAATTTGAATTATTTGTAATAAAATTAATATATCTTAGAGATTTGTTATAATTTAATTAGTTGATTACAGTTTTGATTCAAGATAAATGTTATTTAAACCTTCTAATATAATTGAGATTAAAATAAAAAATGCATAAAGTTTTTAAAATATAAAGATTAATAAAATATAATTGTATAAGTGTGTTTAAAATAAATTCTCAAATAGAGCAAGTCGATGTGTTAGAAATTTTCAACTATTTTGAATGTTTGTATGAAATCCTAGCGGCGTCTTGATTACGAATCTTTGCTAGTTTTCTAAAACTTAAAGAGTCTTCTTCTTTTCGGCTTTATCTTTTATGCCCGAAATCGCGCATAAAAGTCATTTATAATTTATAGGACAAACGGCGCCATTCGGAGACTCGACTCGCAATTTTCGAGATTTGCGGCCGATATATTCGCGCACTTCCTGGTTCAGGACCGGGAAGACCTAAAGTCTCTTTGTGCATCATCGGCCTCGAATCGGCCAGTGGGACACGGGGTAATCTCAAGTGCGACGAGGACGGATCGTAAGAATGGGGAAAGAGAAAGAGAGAGAGAGAGAGATAGAAATGCGCGGTCGTCACGTGGCAGACCGGTAATCGATACGATGACGTCGGATTTTGCTGGCGACCAATGAGACGGTTGCTCTCGTGCCTTGGTTATAACACTACCATCTACTGATAAGAAGGGAGCATCGAACTCGCAAAGTTTCCTTTGTTCGCGACCTCGGTCCTCCTCCTCTTCCTCTTTTCCCTTCTTGTCGCTTCATTTGCTCGTTCTCATATTTCTCAGCCGAGTTTATTTTCTCTCTAGCAATTTCTCTCTCCTTCTCTCTCTTTTCTTGGTCTTTGCCTCTCTTCTTATTTTTTTACAAGTCTCTGCTTATCTTATTTTTTTTTTGTTTCAAAACTTTGCTCAACTCTTAATGACAAATTCTTTAACGAATATGAAATTGATTTTTCAAGTTGAAAATCTATCATTGAAAGTTAAGAACAAACTAGATCACTCTGTATATTTGCTGTAATTTTTTTTGCCTTGTAAGGTATTTTTCGAGACGATGAATACAATTGCATTCGGCATTCGTGACAGAATGAGAGAAATGGGAATTGGGTGGAAGAGAGGTTTGAGGTGGGAGGAGGGAGAGAGAAAGATACGTATTCCTCTGTAAATCGACCAGCCAAATCGCTTGAATTAAATTATCGGATTTTATCCGAACGACCTTGGGAACCCGTGCCGATATCGGTAGATACGACGTCGCGAAGCACATATCACTCGCATGACTCGACAAGGAGAGAGAAAGACCCCCATTCCTTCTGCTGATTAATGTGTTTGCTCGCTCGTTGGATAATTCACAAATATTCTGCCCGAGTAATAGTTGTTATTACCACACTTATTTGCGCATAGAATATCAATCACTTTCTATTATTCTGTACATTTTTTATCAAGATCAAGCAGCTAATTAAAATATTTTATTTATAATGCGTGTAAAATATGAAAAGGGAGATGCATGATTTACACTTATTTTTATGCGACTATCTTTCAGAGATAAAAAATAGTGAAAATATGATTACTTTTTTTTCTGAAGGCCTGACAAGATGCAACGTAATTGTGTTGTGAGCGATAAGAAGAGAGCGTCGATTTTTTTTTATTATAACTTATAATCGTTCGAATACGTACGTAGTTATTTTGCGGAATAATAAATGATAAACAGGTGCAGCGATGGGACGGATTTTGGATTGGCTCTAATGCTCGAAGCTGTGATTATAAACTTGAGCGTGACCCTGGTTTAGGGTTTAAGTGGCCGAAAGAGAGAGAGAGAGAGGATCCGTACGCGATAATAGTCGGGACAATCGGTATTCATCGCGCGTAATACGGCGCATGGAGACCGAATTTGTGCGTCCTTGGGAATTGTAATGCGGACACGTGTAGAGAGAGAGACGTACCTTAGATCATTTAATCGTGGTGGATGGCGTTTACACGGTCGAATTGATCCGCATGTATTTGGAGGCAATGGCGTAGCCATTTACATATAAAGTAAGGAACCGGAGAATATATAGAAGAGACTTTTCTTTTCTCTCGATAGAGAAATGTATCAGGGCAATGTTATGTCGGAAAAAAGAATTTTTCTAAATTATGATTTTATTGCGATTTGAAATAATTGTCGGAGGCTAAATTAATAAAAGTGCTCATTCTAATACATATTTACATTGAAGAGAGGATATATATATGTATGTATGTATGTATGTATATACATATGTATTAAAGAATACAAGAGTGTATGTGTGTGTGTGTGTGTTGACACACGATGTCCATAAAAATAAAAGAAAAAGTCCATTAGCAAACTTTGTTCTATCGTTATCCCTTTTGGGGATAACGATTTTTCGTAAGGGATAATGACTTGTATCTATCTATGTACTTACGCCGCTGTGATATGTTTAGTATGGGATGAATGGTGCCCTTCGTCAAATAATAGACAAATAAAATCCCTCGACAGCCTTGAATAGCTCCGAATAAGTTGTGACAAGAAAATTACTTTCGTGTAGATAATGCGTATATAATGTATAAAAAAGGCGTTACCCTTGAATCATTTTTGCGTCATTGTTTTGATATTTTTTGATAAAATTAGAAAATACACATAAGAAAAATAAGAATAATTATATTAGCTTATTTTCTAATGCAACAATAATTATTTACAGTTAAATTAGCTATTTAATTGAAAATAATTATTAACTAACATTATCGTATAAATAAAGACTTCATTAATTGATAGAAAATAAGGAAAAAAAATGTTGCTTTTTATATATTTTTTCTGAAAGATTTTTTTAAATGTCGCTGCTTTTTTATCGATCACATTTTCTTCCGAATTCTCGGAAAAATCTAATTTTAAATTCGCAAAAATGGCAAATATTTTATAGAGAAGAAAAGCATAGTTGATCTTATGTTTATCATTAATTTGCGCAAACATGCATCATTGTTTTTTTTCAATTTCTTATCGATTTAGCGCGCTGTCTCGCACCACAATGCTCGCAATAAATCTCGCGCAAGATTAATTTTTTTATCGCCTACGCGCGCGTTGTTTTTCCCGTCGAAGAGGAGAGATATTTTTTCACACGTCCTTTGATATCGAGAGAACGAGGTCTAGCGACCTATGCTTTGGCTCGGCAACGTCTTGATTCATTCCGCTCGAAATGGCCACACTTTTTGTCGGATCATCGTGTGTGAAGCGTCGAAATGTGCGGCAAATGACGCACACGCACTCACACATTAGATCTGTCCTAATTTCGGTTACGCCTTGTATAACACTTGTTCTCTGTATAAAACGAACATTCAGTATCTGTTCTAAAAATACTTTATTATACATACATAATATATATAAATTATAAAATACATTTATATATAATTTAATATATATTTTTTAACTCAAACACAAAATAATTTATCAAAGAGAATATATATATTATAAATTATTTTGTTGCGTGCTATACGAATACGTTAAAGTACATCATTTCATGCCGTCTTGCAATTCACTCAATATTTTGTGTTAATTGTGATTGTTGGATCGGTTTGATTCGAGTGTGAGTCTGCCCGTCACGTTCTCGCGTGATAAGACCGGCGACGCGCGTACATACACACAACTTTTTTCTCCAGGCGTGCGTATATACACGCCACTCAAAGCAGAGAAGATGTGTTGTTTTAGGCCAAGCAAACAAGTGCCGTAACCCGGTACATTGTTGTCTCACGACCGGGCAGCATGTTTAGGCGGGGTTTATCGTCTCGCTTTAAAAGGATGCAAAATCTTCGCCGTGGAAACTCGTAAATGCGACGGAAAATATGTTTGAGATGCATTATATGCAACGGGACGCGATGGGATATTCTATGTAATATAACGTTGACATAACGATAAAACGAGAGAAGATCGTATATCGTGTTGAACATATGTACCGATCATTTTCCTTCACATACGGTACATGCGCACCGATATATCCGTGACACCCGCTATGTGGCAGTTTTTTTCTTCTTTTTTAATCAATTATTACTTGTAATATGAATAATAATATCCTTGCTTGTGTTCTTGATAAGCGACGTCAAAAACTGCGTTATCACAATCGTGGCAAACATTCTGAAAAAAATGTCGATGACCGGAGTCACGACGACCGGACAACTCCGTTGTCCAAGGTCGGCCTGATTTTTTTTTTTCTTTTTGTTTTTGTATCGTATGTTATATAAACGGGATCGCCGATCTCGTAAGTGGCTGATGAAATACGACTTAATTCGATCAGGCATATATGTATACTTATCTATATCTCTCCTCCCTTTTCTTATAAATAATATGAGATTTAGATTGTAATATAATACGCATATCAAGTATATATTATACTTTTTTATTGAAAAATAAAATAGCTTTTCTTTGATATTAGATTGATATATTTTAATAAGCTTTTATTCAGATAAAAATGACTAGCTTCCATTAGATTCTATTACGATGCGTCCTGATAATATCCTAAACATTAAAGCTGACAAGGCCTGAGGGCTATGTGGGTTACGTTACATGAAACAATATCTCTGATTTTCTATCTATCGAAACAAACACTTTGAGAAATAAAAGTGTATTGAGTTATATCTGAAATTGAAGCTTTTCTGCGTCTATATAAATAAGCAGTTGTATTAAATATTATAGAAATGTATGAATATAGTGGAAAGCGTATGATTTCGTACGATTATATTATAATTTTATTTATTTACGTGTTATTATAATATTGATGCTTCTGTTATTTCAATGAAGTTTACGAACGAATATTTTAATATAAATTTGAAATATTAATTAAATGCTGCAAAAATGAAAAATTATTTGCATGAAATGTAGGATACTTTCTCTTCTGTTAAGAAAATTAGTTTATAATAATTATGTGATTATATAAATGATTCAAACAAATTACTCGAATTGCGTGTCAATTTTGTATTTTGGCTCGCGACAAGCAAGACACTAATATTTGATATTTCGACTTGTTAACCAGTCTAACCGACATTCGCATAATAACGGCTTGTTAGAAGTGGCTGATATTGTATAAGGGGTGTTTCAGAAATCATTTCCGATTCTAGATAGTAGAAAAATATTTCTGGCAAAAATAGATTAATAGTCATCGCCGATATAATTGCTGTGATATTTTAGCTTGGGTAGTTTTGTAAATTTTTTTCTTTCAGGATTACACAAGATTTATCTTACGAGTCGTAGATTAATAATTGCGGATTCCGGGACACTCTATGCATTCGCGGTTACATTGTAATGCATATCGCGCACACATTCATATTGTCTGACAGACTAATCGGCCGTTTGTGGGAAACGGGATGGAGAAGAGAAAACAATTGTTGGATACGTTCAATTGTCGCAAGTGCACGCCACACACACACACACACACACACACATACACCATTCGTTTAATTGTTGATCCTAATTAGCCGTATCGTCGTAGATTGCAATTAGTTTCCGCGTAGGTGGCAATGTGATATTCTATCATTCCCTTCCGCTTCTTAAGCGACACTTCTCTATCCTTCTTCAAGATCCGTCGACTTTTTAGTCACGTAGCGGCGGTAAAGACCCACCGCTTCTCTTTATGCCACTTTAATTCTCGCTTTATGCTCCCGCACGTAATTGGCACTTTGCTCCGTATCTTCGATGGAATTATTTCTCTGTACTCATGGTCGGCTATTACCGTCATTAGCGAATCGATTTCACGAATCAGCTGCCATTAACTCCTTTTCATATCCACTTCGCTTTTCTGTACATATAACGCTTCCCGAATAATTTGTATGAATTATATTCCTCACGATTTAAAGGATATTAAAAGGCTTCATAAAAGAGACCTTTCGAAAGGAGATATTTTTGGGCAACGTTAATGATGATGACACTAGATGATGAAAAAATAAAATTTATTCTCTAATTTACTTTTCGCAAATTTTTTATTTCCAATATAAAATATGACTATAAATAATGTCTGTCATTTTAATAATCTCTCTTTCTCTTTTTTTTTCAAAAATCAAAAAAAAAATTACTGAATTTCATCTAAAGAGAATTTTCAATTTAATCTAACTTTCTATAACCTTTCGATTCCTAATCTAACGATAAAACGCACATTTTCGAGTTTTTCACGGAAGGATGTTTATTATTTTTATAAATTTAATTGATATAAATATAAACTATATTTTATTTCTTTTGCGCTCGCGGTGTAAAATACGCTCAAATTTATTTAGTGCTTGATTTTTTTTTCTACGATCATTGCGTAAGAGAGGGAAATATTCGATCTTGACGCCAGCCAGTTCACAGAGCGGTTCGCTGAAAAATTCGGTGCCACTACATGTGGAAGTAATATATGCAAGACCCAATGTGGCACAAGGCCCTTCAGTTAATGATCAACTTTTTTTTTTAATCGTGGACGTGAATCTTACTCTTTCGCGCTTCTTCTTGGCCGTTTAAAGTTGTAGGTCCCGGTTTGGAGATGTATTCTAGTGATTATATACTCTTAGTGATACTCTCACATTGTTGTAGAGTTTGCTTTCGGCTATCGGGATGATGAAAAGATTTCGTCGGATGGCGAAATGAAACTCATTAATATAATATGAGAGAGTAGCTTGGATGTTAATGCGAGATAACCGATCGGAAATTATGATAATCGGCTCACTGACTCAATTTTTTATGGACACCGGGCGAGAAAATCGTAGTCAATAACTGTGAAATGTTGCGTGGAGCGGCGCGAGATGATATTTTTAGAATGTCCCGAGAGATATTCGGGGAACATTGGAGGGATATTCCGTCGAAAATATTTTTATCTTGCGTCATTCTCGGGACATCGAAGCGATCTCAGGCGCAATGCTGATTTAGCATGCCCCATTGAGAGTCAATTATATTATATATTCGCGGGGGAGAAACTAATATGATAAGATTCTTGTTTCAGCCATCGTTTTCTTAAACAACGTGTCACGGCACACCGACGAAATATATTGTTAAATATTCATCTACAGAATTTTATAAGATTCTGCCGAGCTCATATCTTTTTTCCTGATTTACTCGGTGAAGTCTCCCGCTAGGCAGCTTGGTGTCTAAAGCTCCTATAAAGCGGCATCGCAATTTTACTTTACTCGAGCCGAGAGATACTTTCCGGCGATCGATAAAATTTTCATTTCATGCGTCCTAAGCGGGTACGTCAGAATTTCTCTCTCTCTCTCTCTTTCTCTCTTGCGAAGCTGGACACGCATGATCGAACAATCGAATCGACTTTTAAACAGGCGCTAGCGCCCCACCTGTCGCTGCTTGACGCTGGTTGTCGTGTTCCTGTCCGCTCGCTTGCTTCGCGACATGTTGGAAAAATAAATAACGACATGTAAGATAAAGAATAAGCGTTTCATCTTTTTCTTTCTCCGCGAAGATGAAACCTGTCAGTCAATATCTTTGACGAAGAACAATGTTTGCGCTTTCGATCTTGGCTATATCTGTAATCATCATCACCTTCGCATTGATAGTTTCTTTGCTCTCTCGCACCACTCGCTCGCGAAACAAGCGTGCTCATTGATAAAGTCTGATGTAAATAGCGGTTTAAACGTTTACAGTACTGAAACGTGACGGGAATATGCGCGTTTAACTCGGCCGAATGTGATGAGGGCTGCGAAGCGCACGTGTGGCGTCGGCGAGAAGCGGAGAAATTGGGTCAAGTTTTTCCAAATCTTCTCGCAAAGCTCTCGCATGTCGAGATATCGGTGCCTTTGTAGCCGAACGCGCAATAGACACCGCGGTTTTATGATCGTTTCGCTTTCGGCCATCTGGCGAGGAACGACGTTGTCGAGTGCTGGCTTGCCTCCCTTTGAACCTTTCAAAGAAGACCCGAGAAACGTTTTTCTCAAACAGCACGAGTCGTTTTCGCTCGTAACGAGGCGAAAAGACTCGCTCTGGCGGTCTTTTATAAAATAGATTCGTTAATCACGCGTGCAATAATTGAAACCGCAATTAAATTTTTTCACGCATTGCATTTCGTATTTAGAAGTAAAATGTATGTAACTTCTTATTATATCTTTTATCTTTTATCTAAATTGTTGTTAAGGCTATAAGAGAAATGAAACATTGACATCCTTGTTATACACAAAGCTTGTTATAAATTAAGGAAAATTTGTTAGCAATGAAATATTGTCTAATTTACGACTATACGCCAATAGGGAGACTATTAATGCGAAATCTGTATTTGAAGTCTCCTTATACGAGAGACCAAAGGGAACAATGGGGAGGGAGCCCTACGGGCGTCAATTCGTCGGCAATTTGCGCGAAATTTCGCGAATAACTCTGAACGTATTGTCTCGGGAATAACTTCGTTAGCATCGAAATGGCGAAGGGCTGTGACCCATCGAACGAAGCAGAAACCGACGACGGCACGCGAAACGAGATTTCCTATAACGGATTCGGTTCGGAAACCGGCGTCAATTACCGGACAACAAAGCAGAGCGTGGATAAATCGTGAGACTAATAGCTCCTTTGTTCACCTGGATCTAGCACGTCCGTCGCGCCGCGCGAGCTCGACGATAAAATAAACGGCGTGCGCGCGTGTAACGTTTTATTATCGCGCTTAAACCAAGTTACACTCGGCGCCCATTGAATCGCAATAGGGCGTGTAAGTAGTGCGGTCATGAAGCGGCGAATCTGGGAAAATAACTTACTCAATCTTTCTTTATTAATCAGGATATCTACTTCCTGGAGGAAAATCTGCAATTCTCAGGGAATTTTTTCGTATTATATATTAGGAGAAATCAGGATGGAAATTTTTTTTTCTTATGGAATTTTATTAAAATTTGAGGAATTAAAAAACATCTGATAATTTTGCTCTTATATATATTTTGTTGTAAGCAATAGGCAGTCCGCCAATAAGCCAAGTTGTGAATTATATGTTTAAAATATGTTATCAATATATATTTATCCTTCTATTTATATATTCAATGTTTTAAATATTGAATATATATATTCTTTATTTTAATTTTTAGTGATAAAAAATGATTACGCAAATTAAAAATTTTTATCTTAATGGAAGCTATTTAAATTTTTTTTTCAGTATATTTGTAAATCCAGCACTTGAAACTTAAGTGGCTATGTGTTTTTCTTCGTAATGAAAAGCATTAGAAATTGCATAGAATAAAAAAAATTTATTTTAGAAAATTGCACCAAAAGATTTTCAAATATTCTTTTTATCTGGAATTTTGCAGAAGAAGCAAAAATATCTGGAAGATTAAGGAATTTTTTTTACAAGATTTGAGTAGAGACACTTGACGATCTTGATGGCGAAAGATTCGAACGAATGAAGATTTCGAGATTTTTCACGCAAACTTATGTAACCGACAATACCCGCCAATAGTTGAAAATTCCAGCTGTAACTTAAATCTTTCTTCAGGTTATTAAAATTAATGAACTGGCGACTGTATGCTCTTTCAGTCATATTTTCAAAATAACTTTATTATTATTTATGCGCGTGCGCCGCGAATTATAATGGACATGGCGTGACTAAATCGATTAGAAAAACATATTGTGTTTTGTGACTCGCGCACAATACGTGACAATATGTTCATAAACGACCGACGACCAACATGTTTGGACTTCGACTATTTTTTTTATTGGTCTTACCTATATTTACAATATCATCGTCGCACTTCGTCGCACAGATAATTGCCAACAATCGTTAAATAATTTTGCAATTCCGGCGAAAAGTATTGGTCGTATTATTAGGGAGATTATTAGGCTTCTCGCCGCTCTCGCGTGCAATAATCGAACAGCAATCATGATCAGCCTCTGCTGATTGATCAATGGACCACATGGGATAATTGGTGAAATTATAGCAATTGAAGGCGAACGAACGAGTATTAAAATTAAACCAATGATCACCCGTGTAATGTGAAACGATATTACATCATGTCGTGTCGCTAAATTTTTATTTATATGCAAGATATGCATATTTCGTAAATTTGCATCTCCATCTTCTCTAGATTTAATATCGGATATTACGTACGCGGCACTGATTAGAAATCAAATATTCCTCATCATTCATATAATTAACCTTTAAATTCTTTAAAATCGTCCTTTGCCAAGAAACCCTCCGTTATATGCGCTTTTAACGCAATCGGATGTAATGTGTCGTTTTGGATCGGATGACGTTACGCTGCACTTTGCCTGTTGCATATTGCGGTAATCGGAGAAATGTTAAGTTTGTGGCAAATAACCGCGCTGAATAAAAAAGTCGCGTAAATATAGCGGGGCAATTGGCAAAGCTTCGTGTTTGCGTGCGGATACACGCGGCACGTCGCGTCATTCGCGCGTCTGAAGATGCTCGAGCATGACAAACATACGATCCCCGGGATGCGCCGGTGGTGTTTATTCGCGATAAACGTCGCGGTGACGCACGTGGCATTTTTCTTCTCTCTTTCTCGCGAAGCACCCGCTGCTATCGCGCGTTTTATTGTTAGTCTGATCTCGCTTGGTTATGAGATTTTGTCCAAAATGCAGCCGTCATTGACTGCACGATGCGATCTCGTCTCGAACGTCCGCCAATTCGATTATAGAATGTCATCGCGCGTGCACATATGTGAGCGATCGAAAATTTTTCGAGCTTGCACCGAATGCCATTAAAAAATTCATGCGGTTTTGATATTTGACACGCGAGTTTATATCGATATAAAAGCTCTCGAAACTTTCTCGCAACATTATTATTCCATATGTGCAACTTTGCGCGATAATTTCGTTTGGTAAATGCACTTTTCCATAAATATAAATCATCGTATACTCGGCGCATAAATTGCAATTCTCCGCATTATAAACTTTGCCAATAAAATCCGAAAGAACCAAGTTCCGCTCGCGATTTGCACGAACAACGATTCCAAGATACTTCTCTCTATCGTAGGAGCAGCGTAGAATTATAAAGAAGTTCTCTCTCTCTCTTTTTGTTTTCGTATCGAAAACGCGATGCATTATGCTTCCACTTCGAAAGATCATATCGTGGATCGATTTTACTGATCTCTCTCGTACGGTTTTTATCTGAAACGTATTAAATACTGTAATCTCGTAAATCTTGTATCGCAACTTTTTCACAGATGTTAATTTACAAGTCAAACGTGATCTCTTCTCGCGAAAGATTTCTCTTATGTCCTTGAAAATTCTCTTAGAAACTTACATTTTAGGATCGCATTTTTTTTATTTAATTATTTTTTATTTAAATTTTTTAGCGATCTTCAAATATATCGGCTGCCCATTTTGTCTTACTTAAATTTGTATTACAAATTTCTCCTTTGTGCATTAACAAAATTAGAAAAATGGAGAAAAATTAGAAAGCTATGGAAACATGTAGAGAATAGAAGTGCAATTTTTCGCTTCCGATCTATCAGTATTTTAGAGAACCATAAATGTTTAAGAAACATAGTTTTTAACGGATTCTGGCCCTTTAAGCAAATATTACGTATGTAACATTGATTCCGTTATTACGGCGAAATTTTCAACCGCGACACCGACGCACATATATGTGTGTCCTTTAGTGTGTCGCATACATAATATACGCGGCTTTGTTCCAGTAATTATTACCGCGACTGACAATGGACAATAGCGTTTAATGTATCATTATGAAAAGAAATATTCGTCCATCGTGCGTTGCGGCATATCGATTATGAAATATGGATATCACAATAACGATACAATGAAAGGCGAAGGAGATGGATTGTCTCTGTCTACCGCCATTTATCACCTGTTTATTGCTTATTGACTGTAAAGATATACAATTCTAGGTAGGAACCGGATGCTGGTCTAGATGAAGAACGCGGTTTTCTCCCGACGACGTGATGCATCGTTAGGATTTATTCCTGAGGAAAGAACATTGTGCTACTTTCTATGTAGCATATCTCAGTATTTGCTATCGCACACAATCACGTGTCGTCGACAAAAAGCACGTAGCAAAAATTTTCTGGTTTCTATTCATAGCCGCAACTTTGGAGATCATCGAATCACGATTCGGCACGGGAGAATGACCAGTCGTTGTCCTCTTTTTAAAGATCGCTTCACTTTTTCATTGTCCTAGTCACGTACGAAGAGATACGGTCACTCTACTTGAAGTAAATGACGTTCGTTCGCAAGGCGCGCGCATATTTGGCGAGGACAAATTTTCGACGTGACGCGAAATCCTAGGAAGAAGAGGGTCGAGGAAATTGGAGCTCGCCACGAAGTCTCAGCAAGTCTCGGGCCGATCGCCAGGAGTCTCCGCCAAGAGAGCAAGGGTTCTTCTCGGAAGAAGAGAAGAGGGCTACCTTGTCTGCCTGTTTGTTGGCGATGCATTTCGAAAAGCTTCGGAGAGAGTGAAGAAAAAGAGAGAGACTTGCCAAATCGCATTAACAAGTTAATTGAATAATATCTAATCACATATGACGCAGCTGACTATTTTCGCGAAGCGAGTCCCGTCTAATCGCGGTTTCCTTTACTTTGAGCCATAGTGATTATTCGCTTTTTAATTAATTAATTAATTAATCTTTTGAGGAGATTAACTCTTCTTGGCCGAAGAAGATACAGAAAATAATTACAAGTTTCGACATAACATATAAATGCTAAATAATTATAAAAGTCAGACATAGTAGACTAAATAAGAAAAACTAGAAGAAAAAAATTCTATATAAATATAAAATTGTTAATTTAAAAAGAATTACATATACACACGTCACAATAAGAAATTAAAAATTACATGCGATGCGTATAAAACAGCAGATCGAAAAGACATAAAAGAGAAAGAGGAGAGAATGAATATTAGGAAATTTATAAGAAATTAAAATACTTTACTGCGGGAAGTAGGAAAATAAAAAGTTTTATATTACGAATGAATAAAAAAGGAAAATTAGCGATGGAAATGAAGGATTCGAAATAGAAGTGCAATTAATGCATCCGATAATGATATTTATGCCCTATTTTCTAGATGAAGCGTTATAATTTCTATGAATTCTTAATTTCCGATGCTCTAGATACACGGAAGAGAGAATCTCACATCGAATCATCGCGTTTCTACGATCGCAAACAAGCATAGAGATCATTATTTCTGCCATTATTTGTAGCTTCGAAAATTGAGCCCGACAAAATTACACCGCAAGCTCTTGAATTGTGATGTTAGCGAGGAAATATATGAGAAAAAGAGAGAAGAGAGAGCGAGTCTCAATTTCTCTGTGCTGTTTATGTCCGTATAAATAACTTCATCAATGGAATTGTTCCGGTTAGGTTGGAATAAAGCAGCAATTTGCGACGGAGTCCCTGAAAGCGCTCGCTTGTGCGATGAATAGCTGATAGCTAATTTAGTGGGTAGAAAAAAATACGCTGCGAAAAAATAGACCGATGTTGAAAACAACTTAACAACTTGTCTCTCCCCGTCATGTCCAGCGTTTAACGGTTAATGACTGTCGATTGTCGACGGAACGTATCGCAATGTACAGAGTGTTGTTGGCGTTTTTTTATGTCCACCTATAACGTAACGCAGAAAAATACCAGCTCGAAAACGAAACGGGTCATCAAGCGGATGTTTATCTAGTTAAATGATGAATGCGTGTGTTAGATAATCGTCGGTATTAATATTAATATCAATTCGTGTGCGTTTCTTGCGATGATCGCACAGTAAAAAAACATTTATGGAGTTTAAGCCAATAAAACGCGTGATGGTCAGTAAAAAGGATACATTTCTCGATAAAAGTTGGAGATGATTCACGTTCGCGTCGATTAACCAAATATACATATGCGAATTTTTTTCTCTTTTGGAGACTTTCTCGAGGTCTGCCGGAAAGTATCGAGTAAATTGTTTCGAGTACTCGGACTACTCTCTCAATTTCCGGCCGCCACGCCGATTAACCGACATTGGGTAATCTGTTATTTCCGCCGACGCGTTGAATCCGACTTCTCTCGGCAACATAAACGTCACTTAATAGTAGATGAGTCGATTCGAGGGCGGGTATTCTTCTTAACGAGACACACAACTCTCGATTAAATTTATTTTTGTACGACAGCAAATCCACGGATGCTGTGATCGATTTGCTCGATAAATCGGTGAATGTTGCGTGAGAAATAAACACCTAAATTATCTCGCCGGGATTGCCTTTGTCATCGTACCGAAAACGAACTCTACCCTAAGTTTAAAACAAGTTCGCGCAAAGATAAATTTGAAATTGTATCATAATAGAAAGTACGAAGTAAATTTGACGGAATTTGCTAAAATGCGAAACTCTCTTAGCTTCTTGTAGTAGAGAAATCTGAATTATAATTCGTGCCTGCATTAATTTACATAAATATAGCGTCATATGCGCCTCGAGTAATAAAATACTCGGAGTATAATTTTTGCAAGAGCATATTTATTTTTATAAAGACTGTTTTTTATTTTTATATTACATGAGGAGTAGAGCCATACGATACCCCATAAAATACAATATATATCTCATTTTCTTCCCTTATTTAATAAACCTTATTTTATTTATAAACTCGTGCGTTTATCGATCACTTTACAGTAATCTTTGCAAAATATAGTTGATGTGTTCACATCCATCTTTCGATGTTTGGTGAGAATCACAGTTCGGGAAAGATTTTTTTTCGTAATCGAACGTACAATAATAGTAATGATAATAAATCGCGTGAGTGAGTCTTTGATTAATCATTCCATGTTGTTGATTTTAGCTTCGTAAGCGTTTTTATTTGAATCCGTTCTTTGTTCGCTTGTTTACATTGAGTTTGGAGAAATCGAACATGAAGAGCGAATATATTAATACGTTTAACCCATAATCTCATCTCATTTTTGTTTCCTTTAATCGATTAAGAGTGATAACGATTCGTCGAATCGAGGCTGAAGCTCGTACGGTCGTTTCGACGTGACGTGATCTGTCATCACGTAAAATCGTGTCCCGCTATTATCGCACTTACGATAGTTGTTCTACGATGATTATAATGGATGACATGGCGTGTCCCGTTTGCATACGTCCGGTGAAACATCATTTGATATTCCATCCAAACAAAAGTCGAAAGCTTGAAAGCCTTTTGCCTTCGCTGTATGTGTATGTGTGTGTGTATTATAAGAGAAATAATTTGCTGAAACCAAATATACATATGTACATATAAATATAATATAATATACGTAAATATAATATACGTATTTTTTTTGAACATTATTAAACAGTGCAAAATTTTGTTAAAATTTAACAAAATTTTGCAATGTTTAATAATATTCAAAAAAAGAAATCGCTATTTGCATTTCGGGTGGAAAGAGGAAAGGTACTTTAACGAAACTTTTTCTTTCACAATTTAATAACGAATTTAATTATTTAAAAAAAATAATGTTTACTAAAATCAAAGAGATAGATCGATTTGTACATCATATCCTGCACCATATTATATCCCCCAGTGGTTTACCCTTCGGTATTACATATGTATATATTTGCATAGGTTAGCGACTCAATACAAGGTCGACCACACATCATTGCAGAACAAATCATGCCTGCATTTGAGTTACAGCTATTTACTTAGAGTTCATTCGCGACAGTCGCATAAGTTACATTTTAATTTAAATTATTGGCTCAGTTATATTTTAATTATTACTCTCATTCGGCATCACCGTCCGATGAATATTTAATATTGCAGGATTGTCAGTATAAAAATCGATAAAATGATTTCTTAGAAATATTTATCAAATTACTAATAAACATCGATACCGCATAGGCGACTATATATTAACAGTGCATTAATAATGTTTTAATGATTAAGCAATTGATAAATGAAAGTCAGATGACTTGCAAAATATTCGTTATCGATTGTTAAGATATTGCGAGCAAATTTAACGAGAATTATTATCTATTTGCGTTCTTTTAGGAAAAAAAAAAATATATTTTTTTACTCTTATACAGATATCATTGAAACTTAATTTGCAGTATCGAATAATTTTTATATGTCGAGTTGCCGAAGTTTTTGCAAACTTCGTCGCGTATGTACAGCAGGCTCGTTTACGTATCCTTCTGCATGTATATGAGAAAGATAAGGTACACGTGAAGAAGCTTTCGTACGCATGTGGAAGCGAAATATCGTAGCAACGATTAGGCGAATGGGAGACAAAGGACTTTGAGTTCGATTCCTAATCGACATACGCATACATGGAGTGATCTGCCAATTTCGTAGCGCGAGCACGTACATGACGAACGACTGTTTACTCGCACATTTCGTACTCCCGATATATTCGAGGCGATCCTAAAATGTGATTGCGTAAGCGCTCATCGATCACCGTAGGCTCTTCCGACCGGCGAAAGCTTGGCTAATATGCTTGACAGTAGACGGAATATTTATAACGGATGAATTGATTTCAATATCGTTAAGACAAGAAACTAGCAAACAGGAACTATGATATAAATATTAACGAGCCGGTAAATCGTATTAAGCGGTGAAACGTGATTCGGTGGAAAAGTCACGTTTGTTTATTTTCTAATAGCGCATTATTTTCTATTTATGTTATGATTTAGGAAACGTAAACGTTTACAATAAACATTCACATATTAATAAATCATTTTTTTTAAAACAAAGTTATCAGATCAAAGCCGTTTAATCTGTGGATACTCGAATATTCTAGGGATACACATGAAAGATCGATCATTTGTATATTTTTTTTTCCTTTATTTATCTATTTATTTTAACCGAATATTCTTTGATGATACATTTCTGTGTCATACTTTGCTTTTAAAAATAACTTCCTGTAATTATTTTATGTACCGATATATTCTGCGATCGATGGAAGAACGATCACAAGTAACACGATTAAAACGCGTGATGCTCTAGTGTAACGTATTTACTGCGCGGAACAATAATTTATGCCGATATCTATTTTAGCTGCTCTTATCTCTCGCGACATACGCACAAAGACATAAGGTGATACATTAATCAGTAGTAGTCAAGACGAACTGTCGAATGATGCAATGTAAACACCTGATTGCGCGGATTTCTTTCCGATGACCCGGATATTCCACTCCTTCATATTTGAGCACGTGTCATAAACCCGATTATGTAATTGATACCGCATCTCACTCTTTTTACGACGATACACGCTGTGAAATAAAGTGCGATAAGATAGTAAAATCGATTAGCATTGTGTACGAGACGCGTAGATGAAAACGCTGGCTTTCTAACGCTTCAAATTTATCGCGGGACAAGGTACGACTAACGGGTTTTAGGCACAACCGAAAATAACGTGACTAGGTTGACCAATTATCAGATAGATTCTAATGCTGGAATAAATCTTCCTGTCCGAAAAAAACAAGCGGAACTCAAATACATTTCTAACGTTTTGAGACGAAATATATACATATATACATCGTGTGAATATAATTTTTATAATTTGTTGTAATGATTTAATTTTTAAATTATTTAATTATCTCCTCTCTCGCGGATGTTCTTTTTCATCTCTTGACACATTAAATATTTCTAAATTTCACGTTGGTATATTATTAGATTCAAGTGTTTCGTTGTACGAAAGACGTGTTCACGAAGCACTTTAAATAGTATACACTTAGCTTTTATTTATGTGAAATGTGTTTTGTGTTACAGACGCATGTGCTATTGATGGATGTTTTCGTGCAGAACAACAGGTTGGATCATGTCTCGAGAGTAATGTCATCGCATCCATCGTATTTGGAACATTTCTTGCGCACTCAGCATTTCATCCTTCGGGGTGATGGACCACTTCCTTATGACTACCGACATCTCATCGCCATTATGGTGCGTTCTCATTCTTATCCTTCTATAGAATGTTTTATAAGTTTTATATCAAGTACATTTTTGCAATTAGGAGAGAATTTCTTTTCTATTTCCGCATTAATTGAATTTTTTGGACGTTATTTTAAAAAATAACGTCCAAAAAATCCAAGTCTTGTATTTTTTTTTTTCTTTTGAAAAATATTTTTTGTTCTTTTGAAGTGTTTTTTTCGCGAGATCATCAATTATGTTTGATCGAATATAATTTATCACATGAGAAGAATCGTAGCTCGTGAGGCAAAGTTTTTCTTCATCGCGCCTTCATCTATTCTCTAAAGTGTTCCCCGATCACCCTCAAGCGGCAGCGGATCAGCGGATCGAGGGTTATCGCCGTCTGAATAAATGCAACGCGTGTTTCGTAACGTCACGCACGTTGACATAGAAAAGACTCGATGAAAAATAACATTGGTCATTCCTTTATGATCTTTACCACTCGGCGATCCATATGCATTTCCTCGTTGTTACTTTTAGCTATTCTTGCATCAAAACATGCCATTTTTTTTATATGCAATTATATAATTATGACTCTCTTAGATATACACGCATATAAAAAATATGAAATGAATTATCTTGAAAATAACGTCCTTTTTTTTCCAAGAGTTATGTTATTATAATTAAGACAGAATTTTATAAAAATGCTTGATGAAAATAAACTTGTATTTTATTTTTCAATTAGATAATTTTTTTTCTTTGTTCTTATCGATGATTTAAATCATGAAATAGAAATACAGTTTAATTCCAATGCATATAAGCATGTTTTGTGGAATATAAATAATACATAAATGAATATATCTAATCGAAAACTTGCCTGCAAGAATCAGACAAGCCAATATTTTTAAGTAAATAAATCATTTATTATTTAACATTCGGTATATACATTTGTGCGAGAAACAGGCTTGTCTATAATACACACAGAGTAGAGAGATAAAATAGATATTGACTTTACGTTTGCGAGCAAGAACCACACAATTTTATGATGTGTTTGCTTACGAAAATAAAATTGTAATATCTTCTTTTGAAACATCACAAAATTGTGATATTTTTATTCGTCTTAAAAATGTGCGTGGGGAATAATTTATTCAAATTCAAGAGCTTTTATTAGATAAATATTTCAACATCTTTTCGGCTTTTTTGCGATATTTGAAGAAAACAAATTTACTCGTTTTTCACAATTATTTGAAACGAGCTTACTTAATTTTCTCTTTTTTATTGTCTTGTCTTTTTGCATTCCTCGATTAAGATTTCGCTTCACTTCTGGAAATGAGCTCGGATTAGCCAATACATAATTATTCATTGAATGTATTTCCGTAGATGTGTATAAAGAATAATATAAAACTCACAATATGAAAACACGATGTTGTTAGAGATATTTGATATAAGAGCGAGAGCAGGTATGCTGATTTTATGAATTTTATGGTTTAGTTTGAATTATCAAGTTAAACTGCTTGACCGCACGCGTTTGCGCGACCGCAATTGACTTTGTTTATTGCAAAATCTTGAGCAAACTGCTATCTCTTCAAATAATATTTTACAATATCGAGGTTACAACTTCCGTCTTTGACATGGTCGTAATACACATATAATATCTGAATCCGATTTTATATTAAATTGCGAAAGCCACACATTTCAAGTTTATTCCAATTTAAATTTGATTGCTGTGCCTTCCGCGCCTTTCTCGGCTCGCTCGATCTTTGAATTATCTCGACCTGATAATATGGGAGACATGCCGGCATGATATAGACGAAATATCATCGCGGCGTGTAATGATTGCTCGATAGAGATTTTATATATCGTGGCGGGGTGCGGACGGGAACGAGGATAAATTGTTGGTCAGTACACGTGGAGCGCGATAAAGTGATAAGGTATCTGAAAAACAGCTTTTCTCTCGATAAACATTTCGCACGATGGACCTTATTTCGGGATTTGCTTCGCGGTGAAAATGACATTAGGAAAGTCAATTGTATCTCATTGTGCAAAGATTTATCACATATTATAACGAGATTAAAAATAGATATGTAAAAAACTAAATAATAACAAGATATTTCTTTATCTATTTATTTTAATACTTTATTAATTCTTGCCTGAAAAATCTGAGATATTAAACATTACGTAAATTCTTTTCCTCGAATATTACGAAAAAGTAAAAAAAAAGATGTTAAAATGTTTGTATCTTGGTCTTAAAGTATCTTGGAATTTTATTTTTAGATATGGATAGATGTGTGCTCGTATCTATATTTAATTTATATCTAGATATATTTATATCTACATCTAGAAATGATATAAAGATAGAGAAAAGTTTTATATTTTTTATATATAAATAAATATTTTATATTTATTTTACAACAAATAAAAATGTCACAGAGTTTTATGATATTAAAAAAAAATAATAAAAATTATATATATATAAATTTTATTTTTTTAACATCAAGCATATATCGCAAATTTATATGATTTTTGCAGAGCAAAATAAATACAACACCATATGCTATGTTGTGTGTAAATGAAAGAAAATAACGTCAAACTGACTTTGAAACATAAATATCATTTAATTGTCGGCAATCGCTCTGTCTCAAATTATATTAAAATTAAATATATAATAATAAAATTTTTTGCTGTTATCAATATTTGTTATCGATGATTACAATAGGCTTAACAACTGTCAATTTAGCTTCTTTCGAAAATAATGTGAACAGCATGAGAAAATGAATAATGTGAATATTGCGAATTGGATATTCGGTGATTTCGAATTATGATGAAATATCACGGCGAATTTATCGTTATCACGGACCGCTCGTAATTTTACAGCATGTTTGCGATGGGATTATCAGAGGGGGGTACCAAAGGTATATTCTTTCGCGATTCGAGAAAGAAAAACAGGATGTGTTTTTCACGTTTCCTGATTACATTAACGGTCATTGTGTAGACGACATCTCGGAATATCAAAAATATCTACATATATATCGGTTATCGAGATTTGTTTTAAACGCGAATTTTTCTCGCGATTATCAATCACATGCATATTGTTTTTTGGCGATAATGAATTATTATTTTCAATACTTTATCATCTTTTCAATTCACGCGCGATAATCCTCGACAGCGCAAAATAAAAATCGATATCGCCATAGCAAAGTCTGGCCGAGCATTTTATGGCAATTAATATTCATTAATCTCTGATATAATTGCGGCCCGTGAAACGATAATATTCCCGCAAACTTTTATAATTGACGAATTTGATAATAATAGGATTTGGATGCTGATTGATTACATGATAAAATTGATGCTAATAATCTGCATTTTTTTTCTTGTTTTTCTCTTTTAATCTCAATGGCCGCTGATAATTTTCACCCTTCTTTGCGACGAACGCAAAATTTTTATAGATATAAATTGGCCCTCTCTCATTTTTCTGTCGATCAAACTGTAATAAACATGATAAATTATTAACAGAACACGTCACATTCTCTAGGCTTTTTTTTTGGGAAAATCCATTAGATTCTTAAAGTATTTACACTCTTTTCTTATCGCTTATCGTGATTCTTAAATCGATTGATGTTCAGAGATGCCTCACGGCAAACAGATGTCTTGTTTACTATTTTATCTCACTCTCTTATGCACACACACGTTCTCTGTCTCTATTTTTCTATTTTCTTCTTTTTTATCCTGCTTTTTTTCACTCGCTCGGTTCGTTCTTTACTGATATTTATACCATGTCCTGCGACGATGATTGATCTATCTGTGATTTGATCGCGCTGCATCTATCGTTCACGCGATCGGCGAAATGGCAAGTCGAGGATGCTAAACTGACACGTTCTCCATACTCGTGCACTTTACAAAGTTATTCACGCGAAAATAAATAAATCATCGAATTTGCGTCAGGTAATTTAAATCTCAAATAGTTGCGTTTATATAAAATTCGTATTATAAATTTTCAACAATAAATCTTTTTCTTTATATCGATAAAAAATTATTCACATAATTTCTAATTTTTTTGTTATTCGAAAAAAAAAAAATTTTTTTTATCAATTGCATAATATATAAATGTTTTTATAACACGCGCAACATAATATTATAATGTGGGGTCATCAGCGGATAAAATGTTCATCACATATCAAGTTCTTAATTTTTTTCTCACGTATTTTTTTGATGTTATTCTTTAAATGTATATCTTATTCGAGCATCGTCGGATCTATCGTTTTATTGTTATGACTAATTTTCTATATGATTAAGATTTTCTCTTCTTGTTAATTACAAGGTCGTTAACGCGACGGTTCGATAATCTGTGGACTTGTTCCTCGTTAGATTGTTTGTTCATCGATAGATTAAGCACAGTGCGTAGAGCGAAACTCGAAACTCGATATCTACTGGATTCGACACGTGCTGAAAATGATAACGTGATAACGCATGCGATATTGCCGGTCGCGACCTCGCGCAATTTTGCGCAGCGATGCATCATCATGTCGTCGTCAATTCGCTTCTCGTCGTTCGAAATTTGCGTTGTGTTGAAATTGAAAAATGCGGGGGATGCTCGCCGCGAGAGAGAGAGAGAGAGAGAGAGAGAGAGAGAGCGAGCTGGAAGTCCCCCCTTCCTTCATCCCGAAAATCGAGCCAATAACTCTGACGTTCGTCCTCTGAAAATTTGTGGAATGGGAAATTTATCGCGTGCACGAGATCCACGATATCATGTATATACAATATACGTACACTTACACGCGTCTATGGAAATATGCTTGCAAATCGACGGCAATAATGCATGACGGACGCGATCGGCACCCGGCATTCAATACGAATAGAAATTCCTCGCGGGGCGAAATTGCTTTCGCTCGATTCGCGCGCTCGATCGTTTTATTCGCGCTTATTTATTATGGATAGTATCTTATCGACGAGCATTATCTGCTCAAGCCAATTCTGCAGATCCATATATATATATATATATATATATATATATATATATATATATCTGCTTATTGTGATGCACAGCCTGAGGTAAGCGGCGAGATAATCGAGATTACGAGGCTTGTATCGTTGAAATGGCTATAAATTAAATGATTTATTATACATAATATAGTGTATGCATTGTAATTATGTCGTAATTATATTATATTATTACTCGACATAACCCGGCATTAGAAACATCTAAAATGTTTCCATTGCGTGTACGTATCGTCATTTTGTATTCAAATTGTGTTTTATCACAGATATCAATTAGCGGAATATTCATTGTTTCTTTTCTCCGATATTATCTAAAATTTTTTTTAATAGCATACGATTTAATGTCATACAATAAGCTTGTTGAGAAATGTGTAAAGAGATATTACATTATGATTATAGAATGATTATGAAAACGCTTCCTAAATGTGGCGTCAAGTGGTATCGCGGATAAATCGACAGAGAAAACAGGTTTGAGGATCCATCTATCGTATAATTTCAGGCCGCGGGTAGGCACCAATGTAGCTACCTTATAAACCTGCAGAAGAGAGAGTTCCTTCTTCAGGGCGGTGACTCCTCGTGGCTCCAAGGTCTGAGATCGATCCCGGGGAAGCTGCAAGATCTCTATGAGATCAACAAGATCCTAGCTCATAGACCGTGGCTCCTCAACAAATCGCACATAGAGGTAAGCGATAATATTGTATTTGTATATGAATTATATTTTATTCATAATTTATTACTTATATTGCTGAATCGTGCTTGAGAATATTAGTAAAATATGTTTATTGCAATTTTGTTTTGTACTTGTAGAAATTGACTAAGGGCGACGATAATTGGTCCTTAGCCGAGGTCGTCCAAGCGATAGTCCTATTAGCTCACTTCCACTCGTTGTCGTCTTTCGTATTTTCCTGCGGAGTTAACGAGGAATTGGATAACGTAACTGGCCATCATTACAAGGAGAACATACAGGACAATAGTAATAGCGTATCGCCAGCCAAAGATAAGAAATTGTCCAGCAGTCCGAAGAAAATTCCCAACGGCAACGGCAAAACCGGTACGTTGCATTTTATTTACTTACTTTTCTATAAATAATATCGATTGTAACGAGATAATTTAATTTGCATTTTTCAATTATGCGCTTTTAATTATGAATTATACGTACTTTAAAACATAATTCCGTAATATTAAGTTTTGTGCTTGGTTTCACGCAGAAAATATGCCGTCACCGCCATCGTCGCCGAGCATAGTCGGCGAGCAGGAAGTCGGCGTGGAGACTTTGATGGAACGTATGAAACGCCTATCGGAAAAATCCGAGTCCTATCAGATCACGCAGGAGGAACTCTCCAAGAGATTTGAGACTGTCGAGACGCAGTCGGCCGAGTTGGCGGCGGCGCCGCAGAGGAGTAGCTCGGTTCTCGACTCGGATATCGGTCTATTCATCGAGGATCCCACCTTCATCTATCAGGATTTTGCTAAGGTGAGGTTTACTCGCCGCTACCGAAAATAACCATCAACCAAATGATTAGATTTTTCATCTCCATGGACCATCATGTTTCTTAATTGGATCTCTTTTCCCTTTATGTGGATAACGTCGACGTTATTCGCGACTCTTATGTTATTCATTTGACATTCCGACGATGATTCCGCGCGTTGTTTTGGCATGCCTAACAAGTAGTGCGTAATCGATTAGAACTGAAAGAATATTCTCAAGGTAGCGTGTGGCTCATCCATGAATATTTAAGTCAGCTGCGCTTGCTTCGCGCTCGCGAAGCTTACAGCGACGCTCGCATAACTGTCATGAATATTTACCACGCGACAACAACATTGTGTATCGGCTGACTCGAGATAGCCGTGCGAAGGCGGGGCACGACGATCATCCATGTTAATTATGCAGAAGTTATTAAAAAAAAGTTGCTTTGTCGGATAATCAAAGTTATATATTTAATTTCTTGCTTTTTTCATTGGAATAATTTATTCATCTCTTGCGACCTTTTGACGATACAATTTTTTCTCGGCTACACGTCCTCCCTCTTAACGCAATTTATTTGTTCTTTTTTTAGCGTGGTCAGCTGAACGACATACCGACCTTCCGCGTCCAAGACTACTCCTGGGATGATCATGGTTACTCTCTGGTGAATCGTCTTTACAACGATGTCGGTAATCTCCTCGACGATAAATTCAAGACCGCGTACAATCTGACATACTACACTATGGGCACGCACAATAAGGTCGACACGTCGCGCTTCAGACGGGCGATCTGGAATTACATACAGTGCATGTTCGGTATCAGACACGACGATTACGATTACAATGAGGTGAATCAATTGCTCGAGCGTAGTCTCAAAACCTTCATCAAGAGTGCCGTTTGCTATCCGGAACGTGTCACCAAAAAGGATTATGATCGCGTTATGAGGGAGTTCAAGCACAGCGAAAAGGTAAGCGTAGATATATCTCTCGAATTAAGATATTTAGTAAAATTAATCTCTTTTGAGAATTTTTTCAAACTTTAATTTAATGTTTAATCAAAATAATATTAAAATATTTGCATCATTAAATAAAGATTGACTGTCTTAAAATTAAGATATTTATAATAATATAAATAGCATCGTTAATAATAATGTTTATTAAATCAATGTCTTGTTTTTTTATTTAAATGTTTAAGACACATTAAAATTTTTATAAGAAAAGAATTGATTGTGAATAATAGAAGACGATCAATTTTTTTTATATTAATAATATGTTAGTTTCATATCTTTCAGGTTTTGCAGAAATTTAAGTGAACAGCAATTTATGTAAATAATTTCAGAAGTTAAACATTAAATACGAAATATTACACAGTCCAGTTGAAAATAGCCTTTCTGCTACTTATTTCTCATAATAGTTAAGGTTAGCTGGCACGAACTATGCTCTTAAAATTAGCCATTTCGCGTCTTTGATAAAGCTTTTAACATAACAAAAAGAAAAAAGAAATATATTAACATAAGAAAAAATTATTATTCTTGCGTAAGTAGCGAGATATTGTTAAATATCGTGTTTCTGTTCTGTTTTTTTCAGGTCCACGTGAACCTGATGATTCTAGAAGCTCGCATGCAAGCGGAATTGTTATATGCTCTTCGTGCCGTGATGCGATATATGACCTAAAGCGGAGTTTTGCGTCATCCCCTCGTCTATCTGTTGTCTGTCAATTTGTGGATTTGTTTTTTCGAGCCATTCTATCGCGCTATCCGAATTCCTGGATTCTGCGCAAGGCATGGAAGGAACGAATGAGCGCGACATCATCGAGTTTCATATAGAACATCATACATATATATACATTTGCACACGCACGGCATCATAAAGCCATTTCGTCGACTCATGAATCGCGGCAATAGAGAGAAATTGCGATTCTTCAATCAACGCTGAGAAAGGTGATAATGAAGAAGCGAGGAAAAAAAAGAAACAAAGGAAAAGAAGATATGAATCGGGTAGGAAGAAGAGATGCAAGAAAACGCAATACTTGGCCATTTGGTGAAGCTCTTTTCGTGATCCAATAGCGAATCCAATGCATCTTTATTCCTCGAGCGACTTACTAATACGTCGATTGTACGTTCCGGTTCCGTCTATTCGCGTAATAAATTTAATATAGTTGCGACGAATATGTAGGATCGGCAAAGTACTTCCGTGCGTATTTGACAGATCAAAGTCTAGAGCATTAAGAGGAGAGAACGAGATTGTGCGAACAGACAGAAAAAAGACAAGGCTGGGGATGACAGAGAGATGAAAGATTATAATTTGTACATAGACACTTGTATTTTTCTACGTTCGGCATCGTAGCAGACTGTTATTTGTGCGTTTCTTTTATGTTTCAGATCTGTTAAAAAAAACGTTTGTTCTCGCCTGTTAGTAGCTTTCGCGTCGCGCTTTAACTTTATACACACACAACATACACACACACACAATTTTTTCACTGTGTTTCGATCTTATGCGCGATTTGCCAACAAGTTCATAGATTAACGCATCATTACGACGTGTACACACACGAGAAAAAATTTTAGCTCCACACGCAATATTTTGTTTCTGCTTCTGTGTCGGGTCTTGATAACTTGTCACGAAGTGGAAAATTAATTATAAAGTTAAATTAAGAAATTTAACGCTGAATTCGTCATCTTTGGTCTTTTTGCGTTGTATACATATATATACATACATATTATATATACACACGATGCGTTTTTTATTTTCGCGTTTTATTTTGATGATACCATCTTTCGTAAAACTAAAAAAGACCGTGAAAGCTAACGTAAACTTGTATCTACTTACCATTCGTCATACGCATATGTCGAGAAAACCTTAGATTGTAGGACGATCCGCGATCGCGTGCAGCATACCCACATACACACACGCATACACACATGTTTTGATGCACGCATGCGATCGCGGAGAGAAGCCTATCGGCTGTGTTTATTTACCGAGGGATAATGCGCTCTATTGTCGTTTAGATGAATGTGAAAAGCGAACCACTTCCATCATCCAAGAACGAAATATCTTTTCATCTTGAGATTAAGATAAATCGGTTTTTGAAGATTGGACATTGTTATTTTCGTCAGCAATGGGAGGAGATTAAAGTTTCAATCGAAAGCGGAACTTGATGATAAAAACTTTTCGTGTTTATCGCCAAGCTCACATTGAATAACAAATATATCGATCTCGTTTGCGTATTGCGTATGCTGCGTTTCGAGTTATGCGCGAAAGAAAAATTTGGCTGCTATTTTAAATTGGAGAAAGAAAAATCATTGTATTTGTTTTATACTCGTGATTTGAAGAAGGAGGGAGGAAGATGGCACGAAGGAAAGCGTGGATCGGGATTATCATAATCGTATAAGTACTATTGCGAGAACCGACCGACCATGAAAACACCAATCTCTCGACGTCCGATATAATGCCCGCACGCGTAGGTGTTTATCAACGAATTTCCAAGCCTTCTAATAGCCTCCCTCCGTAACCTCTAATAGCACTATAGAGGAGAAAGAGAGAAAACTCAATAGAGCGATGGGGTACGCAATGCATAATTGACGAAGCCCTGTCCCTCCCGATTAATTACGATCGTTGTAACAACGGGGTTACCGAGCAAATGGTGTCAAAGTGTTATGTGCGAGGAGAATTGAGGAGAGGCTGTTTAAACACAAATTAAATCCTTATAATAGATTGTTAAAGTACATGCCTACACACGAAGAACGTGGCACAAACTATTACACGCGAATTATACGTGTTCTGTGATCATATATCTACATATATATGTATAACACATAACACACACACACACACACACACACACACACACACACACACACACACAGAGCAAATGTGTATATATACATATATACATATGCATATTATATATATACATATATATACATATATATATATATATATATATATATATACACACCACATACATTTATATAGATACATATATACGCATATTTACGATTAACTTGACGAGAGAAAGAGAAAGAAAGAGCGAGAGAAAGAGAGTGTGTACGCAGAAGTTTGACAAACGTATATCTACGTATATTCTACGTATATCGTTTGTAATTATAATGTCTCTTTATTGTATAACTGTGCATGTGTGTGTATATGTTGTGTGCGCAGGCGCGCTCCAAATATTCAATTTACTCACATGTGTGTTCAACGATATCAGAATATCGGTACTTTGGAATCCAAATTGATGAACGTTTCTTCAATCTTGATTGAGCTAATGATAATAAGTAACGCATAGGGAGATCACAAGATGCAAAGACGCATGCTAAAAATTGAAACTGGCGTAATTTCGGTGAATTGTGATAATTTGCGGCTTTGAGAAGGAGGGGGAGGGAGGGATTACATTTTTATTAATAAAATTTTTATAAATGTCATATATATATATATATATATATATATATATATATATATATTTATAATTTTAATACATTTGTAAATATAAAACTTAAAATTTTTAATGAAAAATACATTTTTTATCTAATATATAATAATATATAAAATAAATTCTCTCTACAAAATATCAAATATTTCGAAATAATAAATGTATCGCTTAAAATTTTACTAAAATGTTCAAAATCCCAAACATCTATTTTAATCAATTATTAAATATTTAGATTTTCTGATATTACACCGGTTCCGATTCTCGATCATAGTTATCTAGTCTACGGGAAATGATATCGGATAATACATTTTATTCGGAGGCGAGTTTGTTCCGGTGATGTGAAGTCGTGTTCTAAAGTACCAGTTCATGTAGGAAACATGCGTACACACACGCGCACGGTTCGCCCGAATGATGCGGAACAAAACATGGATAGCAGCAGCGAGATATTTCGACCAACAAAGCGACGCGTTTTCTTGTTTCCTTAGTCGACGCCTCTACATATCACTCCGAGAATTTAAGATATAAAAAGAAAAACGCGTCTCGCGCGATCGCTCGTCTCGCCAGAACGGAATAGCCGGATCGGCAGAACCAATAACTTTTTAGCGATCGAACTTTTTCTCTTATTGCTTTGTATCCTGTCATTTGCGGATGACAACCGAGGAGAGGAAATAACGATTTTTTGCAATCCGACACTCGCAGTTTTTGTCGTGTTAACGACAATATTTCCAATTATTTTCTGTCACTTTTTGTTGTTTTTTTTTTCTTTTTAAAATTCTTTTTCGATCTCTATTTTGGAACTCTCTTTCTCTTCTCTGCTTCCCTTTAAGTAACTTTCTATTTTTATCTATCTTTTTCTCTCCCTTTCATTTTCCGGACAATTTACGAAATTGTCGATCGCGATCGATGAGTTTAGAAAAATCGGGACCTTTTATTTTCTTGCAAGGATACGTACGTTGATATCAAATTGTCAGAAAATTAAAATTGATCATTGGATTTTATAGTAGATTATTTCTTAATCAAACTCGTGTCGCGAGTGTCCGCGAAGTTGAAACCAAAGAGTTGTACAAAGGGAGTATTGTTGCGATTACCCGAATTTTAATAGTACGTATCAGTCTATATATAAATTATTTACATGAAATGTGTTTTGACACATAAATCATTCAAAAGAAAAACGTACTCCACTCTGTACTAATCGTACATATTCGATACCTTTTACTCACGAATATTTTATACGATTACTTTATATCTGAATATTTAAGGAACAAAATTATTCGCGCGTTTAGTTTATAAGTATCACGATTTCTCCGACATACACAATGGTTTTACGTAACTCTGATCCCTTTTTTTAATTCCGTTTTAGGTGACTAATAATATAGGTTTCGATGCGTATGTATTTTTGGTGCGTTATGCAATCACAGATGAGAGAGAGAGCAAGAGAGAGAGAGAGAGAGAGAGAGAGAGAGAGAGAGAGAGAGAGAGAGAGAGAGAGCAAGAGAGAGAGAGAGAGTGAGAGAGAGTGTGAATGTTAATTACCATAATAATCACGTTTATTTAGGGTAATTATGTCGCGACTTCGAAAGCTACTTCAACTCTTTTTGAATTTTATATAAAAATACATGGGATGTGTATTTTTAACATCCTGGTTCTGTAAGAAAATATAAGATTTTATATAGAGTTTTATTTATTTAATATGTTCCAAAAAAAAACGGCGCAACACGCGTCTTACGAGATCGTAGTTGAATTTTTTCTCTCTCTTTTCTCTTCTTTCTTCTCTTTTTTTAATCAGTTTTTCTCTCTCTTTTACGTTTTTTATTTATTTCTTTTGTGTTATTTATATTCTACATTATTGCTCGAACATAATTGAAGATCTTTTGAGTCTTTAATCTATCTTTCCAGCTATGTCTTTGCCCTCGCTAATTTTCGTCATTTATTAGCATTGTTTATTTTATAATCGGCAAAAGAGAGACTTTACAATGTGTTTTTCGATGTAGGTGAGAGCAATAACGGATAGCAACAGATGTTCGCGATAACCGTGCGCGCAGATTGATCTCATAATGTAATAATTGCGAAAGATAGAGAAAGAGAGTTGAAGGGGAGACAAAAGAAGAGAAAATAGAAATACGCGTGAGGCTTGTAGAGGGAGAAAGAAAATCGTCGTTGTAATGACAGAAGAGCGTTGTAACAATAACGAACAGCGGCTGTTTCATATCTGTTTTTCATTGTTCTTTTCTTTTGTATTTTAAATGCGAGAAATTCTTGTCGAATTCACTCGTGATTGCCGCTGTAGCGAACCACACATTGCGGTAGATCATAATTTCGCGATTCTAAGAAGAGAAATACGGTAGGAAAACGGGAGAAAGAAAGAAACAGAGAGAAAGAGAAAGGAAGGAGTAGAGAGATAAAAAAGGATGTAGAAAGAATCGAGATTTTTTATGTAATAGCGATTAAGTTGTGCATACCATATAAAGGCGAATGCTTTTGCAGCGAGATACGATCAAATATCGAACACTGAGATCTCTTCACATAGCGAAATATAAAATCATCGCAAAGCCATCAAAACGCTTGAAAAACGCTTCATGATATCTTTTAAATAGATTGAAAATCTTTGGAATGCATTTCAGATGTCTTATGTAACTCCTTGTATTAGAAAAACAGAGGGATCTCCGATTGTGTCTCATGTCTGATCATAGCTCCACTTTTATCAATTTCTCTGTTTCTCTTGGACACGCGAGAGAGAGCGTGTCGAGATTTCGAATCGAGTTGATGCCTCGATAAAGTATATAGTGAGAATATTGGAGGTGGACGAGCAAAGAAAAATAGAGAAGGTGACAGAGAAAGAAGACGCGCATAGTGTGGAGTAAATTTAAAAAAAAAAAATAAAAAAAAATAAACTTTTATGTACATATAGATCTTGAACCGGATTTAAGCTTGTCGTCCACAGTTGTCTCAAGTGGGTATTCTCAAGAGAAAAGGAGAGAGAGAGAGAGAGAGAGAGAAAATGAGAGAAAAAATGCGAGAAGGGGAGAGAATGAAAGAAAATGCACGAATCGTGCAAAGTCGAGTGTCCACCTCCGAAAGTCACAAAAAGCATATTAAAAATAGTACATGCCACCGTATCGGGAATGATTGTGTGATAATTACAAGTGATTTGACCAGGCCCCCCTCGTCCCGATTTATTTAACGAATTACTATCAGTGAGGTTTTTTTTTAATTGCACATCACACGAGTAATTTGATGTAGAGCGGTAAAAGGAGGAAAAAATTTTCTTTTTTCTCGTTTTGTGCTCTCTAGATTTAGTCCTAGAATTATACGCAAGAGAGAAACATCCTTTTTGATAGTAATTCGCTGATTGCACCGACGAGGAAGAGATTTCGTAAGACCTTTGGATCAGAGAGAAGGAATTCCTCACTCGCGTAGCCCGTCGTAACATCTCGGTCATGTTGATTCGATTAAGCATCGCGGTCGTAGCCTAATCTAATCATGGACCGACACGAGCTCGCGATCTTTCTGAGATTTTCACTTAGAAATTCCATGGAATTTCAGTTCCCGCTAATCTGTATATTGTCCAGCGATAAGCCGGTTTCGTCGTATATCGTGTGTAAAAACTCGAGCGATTGCCGCTATTAATGTGGCTCCTGGAGAAGAGGGGGGTCATATGTGATGTGATTTCTTTTATATCATAACGAATAATGAATACTAAGAAATATTATAGTTTCATATAAGCGATATGTTATTTGTCATTTATTTTATCCCTTAATAAATGATGTTATATAAAAAAGACAATCTTTCTCAGTGTCGATGGCATTTTTTCTATTTTGCACCTCCGTAACTTAAGCGATTTGTTTGAAACAACTCTATATATTTTGCTGATATCAAAAGGTTGATTTATTTGTAATGATAGATTAGTTCGGATAACTTTAATCTTAGTTTGGCTTTAAATTAAACTAAAAAAAAAACTTTGATTTAAAATTATATTTATGGTATCTTTTTTTACTAATTTTTTTGAAATATTTTTTTCGCTAACTTTTATTTTAAATAGCGGCCGATACAATTTAAAGAGGATAAGAAAGAGGAGACAGCGATGATTCTCTTATCTTACATTTATTCGCCGACTATCAGCATTGTTACAGCACACGTTACATGACACCAAACATCTAAATTGTACTCGATTACTAATGATTACTCACTCGCATAAAACTCACTTTTGCATAAAATATTTCCATTACGAATTTAATTGCTCTGCTTTATCCCCGCGGCGATATTTACAGAATACTTTGCAAGTACCTTACACTTTAGGCAGCCTTTTATGGAGAAAAAGAGGGGGAAAAAAAAAAGAGAGAACGCATTTACAGAGTATGTTTAAATATTATTCTGTGCATGGATCGAACGTTAGATCTCGTGCGAGAGTAGCATGAATGTGCTCGATGGTAGAGATATCGGTGATCACCATCGTAAACGTATTAGATGATTTAGTTATCTAAACGTAGGACGGAAGGCTTCATCGTCTATCGTTATAGATTGAGCGTACTACTCTCTTAATAGAACTTGATATCAGTTGTAGTAGAATTGAGGGTTTCGTGCCTGATAGATTGCTATCTCGCAATGCTCGCTTCTTATAACAATTGAAGACTCGATATAAAAAAATGTATGCATTAAAGACAAAAAGACAGATGAAAAAAAATATATTTCGCTAGATAATATTCATTTCAAGACAAGAGAAAAAATATAGAAGAAAAGGAGGAAAGTTTCCTTTTTTTTGTACATCTTAAATTTTTTTTGTATATTAATTTTTTTTTACATGATTTCTTTTCAACTTTTCACCTTAATATTGACTGTGTCACGTCAAGGTAAAATTTTCTTTGACAAGATCGAATTAATATGTTTGCGAGTTGGTTATAACATTTCAATTTAGGATTTTATATATATATATATATATATATATATATATATATATATACAATTTTATATTGAATTACGTTATCCTAACGTATATTTGAATAAAATGTCAGACATGCTTTGTCTCAAAATAATTATATCGTATCCTGAATTAATATTATATTAATCGTACAAAATTTGCGGCCAAGAGAAATTACTTTAGAGCTGTTACATCACATTATTAATTAGATCATGTTGATTTCTCGAAAGATTTTTCAGATGTGTGCGAAAAAGCGACACACGTCGATTTAGAAAAAGCATTTTAAGCTCTTTTCATAATCGCAAACGTCGGAAACGTCTTTATTAAATATTGTGCAAAATTGCCGACACTTTCTCGGCGAAGGTCTCTATCAATGAAATCGATCATAATTACTTTTCGTGACACGCTTTGTAATTAATCCTGCTTAACGATTAATGTTATCGAGATTTGTCTTGCTAAAGGCGGCGTCCCTCTAATTGCCATCATAGTCATGTGGCGGTGCGTGATGATGCATGTGGATGTGTGAAGGCAGTTCGACTACGGGTACGGTCAGGCTGCTTCTCTGTAATATAATTATATATTAGTTAAATGAGTATCAACGCGCAGTAGTCGTAAATCTGTGTAAAATTTTTGAAAAAATTTGAAAATTTTACATAATATTATATACATATCCATGCTCCTTTTTTAATCGTAATTTTACCGATGACTGTATTTTTATTTTTTAAATTACTCCTTACTAATTAATTATTGTATTGTATTTATTATAATTTAATTTAGCATGTTTAATTCCTTTCTTAATTTTTAATTATTTATGAATAATTTTGGAATTCGTGATTTTTGGGTTCTAAAATTCTGTAAATTAGAAACCAAAGTTAACTTTCCGTAATTTACAACAAATTATGACTGAACTGTTTTTAATATAAAATTCAAAAAATTATATTGATTTAATTACACATTGATAAAATTTTTATCTTGTAATATTGCGTGAATTATTCTCCAGAAAAAATGAAGTTTAATAAATTCTATACCCATCCCGACAAAAAGTAAATCTGCTCGTTAATTAAGGAACATTCAAATGCAATTATGAACTTAATGAACATGGTAATACAGAGAAGCTCGGTGAATATAAAATATAATTGAATAACGATATAACGGGGGAGGATTGACTTCTCTCTTGACTAAAACTGTGATAATGTGATATAAAGTCGGTCTCGAATGTAAAAGATAGAAATATCAGTTTGATCAAAGAGAGGATAATCAGAGAAATGTATCATTATTGCGGAATCTTCTCTCAAAAAAAAAACATATCAAAGTAATTATATTTCGTATGTATTGTATTATATTTAGTTTTATTGCACGATAAGTATTCAAGAAAGATATGCAAATTAATTCTTAAACAAATATGTCTTAAATAAATAGAAAAAACATTATTAATGCATTTTTTCCGAATAGATAGTTTAGATTTAGATCCATTTTTTATTTACATGTAGGACATAAATATATATTGTTATCATTATTTTATTACATATCATTAATTGATTTGTATTTATTTTATGTTGACATCTTGCAAAGAGAAGACAGACATCGTTTAAAAGATTAATAAGCAACAAGCGATAGGAAAGATTATTACCTGAGACCTTATCCCGTTTATTGGGGTGGCAGTGGGATTATCCGGTGGATAGCCGATCACGTGGGTGGAACATTTGTCGCAGGTACGTCGTCGTCGTGATGACGCGTGACAACGTAAGGCACGACAAAGCTCGCGTGCCATCTCCGAGCAGAGTGATTCTTGCTGTTGATTTGTTTGTTGTTGTTGTGGATGCTGGCACTGTTGCTGCTGCTGCTGCTGTTGTTGTACAGCCTGAGAAATCCCCTGAAGAGAACCGGAAATAGGCGTCGAAGGGATCGGAGGCCTTTGCTACATCAGCAGTCCACAACGACGAATTATTCGCGCATGTTGTTGACGCAATTATTAAATATAATTTCGTAAAAAGCACAATAAGATCGACTATGATATAGAAGGATGCATTTTCGAATTAGCGACAAGTGAATAAATATATTATTATATATATATATATATATATATATATATATATATATAATACTATATATATATATATATATATATATATATATATAAACTATATATAAATATATAAAAATAATATTATTTTTTATAGTGAAATGTTTTCCGAATTGTAAATCACATAAATATAAGCAAAAATAAATAATTAATTGTTCAATTTTAAATGGTTTTTAATATAACAGAATTATTTAATCTGAATCTCTTAATTATAGCTCTAAAATATTGAATCTAAAAATTGTTGATAAATACATGATTTCTTATTAATATATATATCATGTTAATAAAAAGCTAATTTCCACTTTTCGTTAATTCATTTCGCATTCTTGTGTCATGACCGGCGAATCGAAAATTATTAGCGACATTTTTGCAGCATATATTTATTTACTAGTTTAAAAATAATATCTTAGAAAGAGCTTGTGTGCTGAAGCAAGCAGATTCGTAAAAAGTTTTCGCAGTAGTGGAACGGACCTCTCTTCACAACTGAATTTGGGGCGAGCTGCAGTCGAGCGGCATGCTTCAATGGACGATGAGCTCATGCTGATACGGTGGAATCCATGGCGTAGCGATGAAACAAAGTTCAGGGAACGTCATGCAATGCTTACGTACGATTCATGCATATCCCTCAACCCTCCAGTTCTCACCGATCAATAATCGTCCGCAATAGATATGATATTCTTGAAAATGTGTCTTCTATCTTATTTTTTACTGCTATGATATTTATTTGACAAAATTTTGTAGCATTTTGCGCTAAATAATTTTAATCATTAGAATAGCGCAATGAGAAAAAAGTAACTTGAGAGTTAAATTCAAACGAGCATCTACATCGAGAATTTGGATCGCGAATAGTCGTGCAATGTCAACATGCTGACGACGATTTATCGAAACGTATCTTAACATTGATTTTCAAGATCGATACACTTACCCGTTCCGCCGGTGCGTTCTTCCTGGAATTGTAACAGAACTCGAAGATCGCTATAAGCACGGCGAATGCCAAGCCGCACAATAAGACCACAAAGATTCCCCCTAAGTAGGAATAAGACGTAATTCTTGAGCAAATGTATAAGGAAATTTCGATAGAGAATTAATGATTTCGATATATATATAAATGTAATAATTTGATAAAATCGCGCTTAATTTATTAATTTTCGAATAATTTATTAATATGTATAAATATTGCTAAGAAAATATATGCAATTAAATTTGAATGTTTATTTTAAACATTCAGTGATTTCTGTTTCCTGTAAAAGATTTATTTTTAACACTTACTTTCATAAGAATAACAAGAGAATTAATAATAAGAGAACACAAAGAATATCAGCGAATGTAACGAAGCATTTCTGAATTATGACCTTACGACGGAAGATTCATGGCGTGTATAATTTAGACCTTATGCGCTATTCTAGGAGAAAAGCGCTCACCTATGTTGTCGACACCTAGAGAATTGGCTTTACTCTCCTTTCCCTTTTCCGTCCTCTTGCAAGTATCTCCGGGGCTCTTCCACCATTTGTCATATAGAATTTGAATTTCACCTTTCTCTTGCAATTCCAAAATAGCCAGAGATATCTTGTCTCGCCATGGCGAGCCTGAAATTTTTGAAAATTATAAACGTTACGGTAAATGTGACGAGATATATTTTTTTTTTACATTTATTTTAAATTTATTTTATGACTATTTATTTTAATAAATTTATTTATTTTATTTTATTATATGAGATAGTCAATGTAATATGTTAACACGTGATACAGTGCGTGTAAGATTTATTTCTAAAACAAAATGAATAAGCTGTTACGAATTAGCGTGAAAAATATATTTTTACAATTTCTTTATTAAAAAAATCTGCGATATAATAATAAACACACATGCATATACTTACCCATGGGTGTAGCGATTCCATATCCTTTAGTGTCCAAAAGACCGCCGATTTGTGTGAGATTGCAGTTTCTTTGGACAATATAATCCAGCATGGTCGATTCCATGAGAAAAGCATAATCACCTTGGAGAACTCGTTGGATACCCTCTTCGTAAGTCGGTACGAAGACCGATGGTTTCTTGTTTTCCATGAATCGCCACATTTTCTTGTACGTCTCGATCATCGAGTCCTTGACCGAAATTGGAGAAGTTTTGAAAATACATAACTCGCTATATAATTACTACATCGCGCGTGTTATCGCATATATTAATAAAATATTATTTTATAAATTAGGCTCCTTAGTTAAATTATGACAACAGAAGTAAAAAATTATGTACATTCTTTTATTGCTTTATCTGTCAAAATAAATTAAATTTTTCGTATTCGATAGTACATAGATTGGTAGAACATACTGAAAACTTTTTTGCGATTCGCAAAGTAATAAACCATGTTGATCAACGGTCTCCATAAGGTCTCCTTTTTTCGAAACATGGAAGTCGTAAAAAAGCAGATTGAGTTATATTGTGCAATATAGGATAATAAAAAAAAAAAGTTTTTTATTTTAAATCCATTCTATTGAACACGAATGATAGCATATAAGAAATGTATTTTGACATATTTTGCAAGAAAAAATATTGCATAATTTTCCGCTTCGATGTCATAATTCAATATAGTCGTAATAAGGAAAAAAGTTTTATAACTGTCAAAGAAAGTTTCCGCAAACTTGGCGTGAAAACGCGACGTAAATAGAAATTATCATGATTGCAAAAAAAAATCTTGCATCAATCGCGTGGCTATATCGCGCAATTATTATTTGATTAATGGGTCACATAGACTTACACAAACTTGTAAAAATATTAATATATAAGGAATTTTCTTTACATTATATATAAACAAGAGCTATAATTCTCTTGCAAAAAATATAGTTTTTTAATATTTTTAATATTTTAAATATTCATGAGATGATGCGTACGCGGAGGAGTAAGAGAGATATCATATTCACATATTTATATTTACATTTTGCAGATTGTTACTCTATCCACTTCACATATAAATGAAGAAAAAATATTAATTACCCTGAAGAAAGTCATTGTGCTTCCGCTGTCGAGAGTTCCGTACGCAATGTCAGTTTGGCTGGCGAGATCTTCGGCATTTTCTATCGGTGTGATCATCCTTTCTACCGTGAGAAAAGCTGCCAGATTCGCTGTATACGACGAGATGATGATCAACGTGAAAAACCACCATATGCCACCCACGATACGCGTGCTCGTAGCCTGATAAGCGATTGTTTCATGAAAATGTGTCGCATTTAATTAATTTTATATCTTGCTAACTGTCAAATAATAGTGGATAGGCACACACATCGAAATATTCGATCGATAAGAATTTGAAATATCGATGTTATACAGGGTGTTCGGAAAGTATGGCATACACATATTACTAACTGTATTCAATTAATAATAACGTAAAATCATATCATCAGACAAATTAAAGATATCGATAACAAAATTAGTCGAATTAAGATTTGTTTTTTTTTTTTGCATACATGGAAATCACTTCCAACATCGTTTGTAAAAAAAAGACTAATTTATTAATAATGTTTGATAAATGTTTTTTTTTTAATTTGAAACAAAAGTGTAGTTATTTTTCGAACATCCTGATAAAGTATCGCAATATTGCCTCATAATACGATGTCTTGTAATAGCATCTTTAAATTTTCATCAACGTTAATTTCTCATTAATGTTGGAAAGCCAATACTCTCATCCTCTCTATATCTTTCAGTCGTTCCAGGGATTAATGTATTTCACTTTCTTAAATAAGAGCTCTCAGTGTTCGAAAATTAATTCAAAAGCTAAAGTCTGCAATTGAAAACTGAAGATTCCTTTAATAGAAACGCTCGCGTTCCTTTTATTAAGAAAATTGTTGAGAAATACATACCTGAAATAAATTTTTTTCTGATTCGTTCTCTAATTCCAAATCTCGCGTTATTGCATTAATAATAAACCTAAGCATATCTTTTGCAACATAAAACGTCCGTCATCGCGGAAAAATCTGACAGTATTGAATAGATTTTAATACAAATTACTCCAAATAGAGGCAATGCAAGCAATTAATTAAAATATCAATTTAGTTGATAATTACTCTCGATGATATAAATTAATCAGGAACTGCATAATCATTGCATGAATTTCTTCTATTACTACGAAATAATATCTAACTAGGGTAGCGATAATGTAATTCATGTAATGATCTACATATATTACGTATAAATGGAAGCAGTTTGTAAGGCTAATTACTATATTGATTAACGACATAATAACATCAATGATGAGATATATATCGATAATGTTCTTATAATTTTCATTCGTATATAATGCTAAAGAAATTTATGTAATTTTTTTTATGTCACTCATTTCTTTTATGCGTACGATACTGGAATAGAGAATCATTGAGCGCAAACCTTGGGATTTAAATCGCTCCCCTGCTGCATGAGAGTTCCGATAGTGAACCAGAAGCTGTTCGATAAAGAGAACTGATTCTCGACAATGTCCGGCCCGGCATGACACGGATGCGGATTGTTCCACTCGTAGGGACTGAATCGCGCCACGACGAACATAGTCACCGATACCAGAACATACGCCGCCAGAACGTACAGCCAGATTTCGATCGCGAGTGGATTCATGAAGGAGAAGAGTCGCGCCTGATGGCTCGTTGGCACCTGCAAGGAATTTCATTCTGGTACACCACTTATCTTACAAAACTAAAAATATGAATATCTTAAAGAAAAATGTCTATTTTTTACACACAAAATATACACATTATGTTCTCATGTACATTATATATATTTTTTTATATATCTTATTTTTTATATATATTTTTAATAACATTGATATATCAAAATATAAAACCTATTTAACGTTCGTCAATGTTTTGTATGTGAATGAGAATATGTGAATTAATAATTAAATAATTGTATGTATAAAACAAAGTCTATTAATGAAAATTTTTATGCTATTTATTTGAATGATAAGTGATGTACTTCATTAGTGTATAAAAGAGAAAATAAAGTTTGTATTAATATAGCTTAATTAATATCTAGAAGAACCAAAATGTATACTGCTGATGATAAACAAAGAAAAATTTTGCACGTGTAGTTTAACAATTCTTAATTAAGCTTAATGATTCTTTTCTTAATTAACGTTGAGCGTATAACAATATCGATTATTGTGCTTAATATAATATCCAGAATTTGTTTTGCCTGCATTGAAATTATTATTCAACTGTATTTTTTTGAGATTTTATACTTAATTATGTGCTTTCGTACATTTAATCATTCCATAATTCCAAATATATTTCGCAGACTCTTTCAACGAACTATTAATACATATTATATATGTAAAATTTTTTGATTATTACATTATAGTGTAAATATATATATATGTATAAAATAATTTATATATCAAGTATAAATTTATTAGATTTATTTATACTCGTCACAAATGTTGCAGATTTAGAAAACTGAATGATAAAACAGAAAAAAATATAACGAGAAATGATGTAGAAAAGAAATGTAGAAATATATACACAGTATATATGCAAAATGAAATAAATGAAAGAAAAGTTTATTGGAAATCTCTATTGGAATAAGCAAGCATTCTATTCAAGAAATTCATATCAATTGATATCGATCTCAATGATTTTTTATTCATAGTGTATTGGCGGATACTAAGTTCTCAGCTGTGGCTTATTTTTTTGCTGCTACCAATAACTTTGTACGAGCGGAATTAGCTGATGCAAAATTTAACGCTCGCTCTTGATAGAGGATGTTGATCCCAAAAAAAAAAAAAAAAACGAAAAAAACACTTGGACAAAAAACATCGTCGTTGTTATCTATCAACGACGAAGAGAAATAGAAACCATTTTGGATCTGTACTATCGGCTTCGCATACTCGAAGAATTCGTAATACTAATATAATAATAAATCGGTTTATCGGAATATTTGAAATAATTATGGCATGTAATATGATGATAATTGTAACGTACGTGTGGAGCCGTAATGGATAGGTGGCAGGATAATTAAAGGATGCTTTGTGAATACGGGGAACGACTAACGCCTGCAACATTAATTGCAATTAAATGATCGCCTTACATTAATTAGAAGACTTGCTCGCGCTTGTCGACGTCAATTGGTGCAATCAATGAAAAGAGACTCACTCTTTTTTTTCTCCCCTTCACCCCTTTCTCTGTTTGCCAGAGGAAAATTCCACTCGGGCGGAAACGAGCCTTCAGACCGCATTGGAAAGCAAGCTATCGTCATCAGTGCGGTGAAGAAGCTTCTATCGTTTTAATCAATTTATGAAAAGTCCATTTACCGTTTTTTTCCCTTCATTTTGATGAAAATGTAGTTGTAAAGAATTATCTCTTTAAATTACCACAAGATAACTGACTAGTTCGATTGATTTTTATTATTATTTGATAAACAATTATTTTACCCTTTTTATAATCGAATATCGTGAAGAATCGAGAGAATATCTCATATTTTGTTTGATATTTATTTTACTAAAATACTATAAATGCGCGTTACGCGTGCGCCATTTATTTTATGTGTACGTGTATATAATTACTTACATATTAATTCTACTTTTTCAAAATAAATTTAATAAAAATTATTCTTAATAAAATTATCAATTGTGTCGCTTATGACAGCTATGACAAGCTTAGCTATGACAAACAATAAGTTCTGTGATATATTAATCGTTAATTTAATAATTGATTTATTCATTTATTATATCATGACTGTTGATTAGGAATTTAAAATTCCTAATCAACAGTCATGGTGCACAAATATCTAGATGTGCGAGTACGTTTCAAATATTTTCAATTTTGTGTAAGAAAACATGCAGAAGAAAAAACATGACCACAGTGTACATACATACATTATAGAAATATCATAGCATATAGATATTTCGGCAGCAAATTATCAATAACACGGTATTGTTAACATATATACATATAATAAAATAACATAGGTATGTGGCCTTGCCGATGTAAACATTGGCCGCTACTATGTTTCGTCTCCATTATCATTTGCACGACGACGCTCGAACAGGAAAGTAATCGTGCGAGACACTCCGTCGAATTCTTTCTCTAAACGCGATCGCGATCAATATCGGAAAATTAATATAACTAACATTTATAAATAATATGTAACTACATATATATCACGATGATAGATCTGAAATCGCGTATTTCGTAATTTATTTAATTAATCAAATAAGAATTAAAGTAATAGAAAACTTAACAATTTATAAATTATTTTGTCGCGATTTTTACGGACAATATTTATTTCTTTAACAACACATAGTGTCAAATATATTTTGTTCGCGATGTTATATCATTTTTCAACGATCTTATAATTTGGATTAAAAACATTCTGTAAAACAATCGAATCGTGAAATCGAATAATTAATGTAATGATAAGCTCCGTGACGCATTAATCGTTTAAAAAATAATTGATTTATGATTTAAAATTCTTAGAATTTAATATTTTTCATATATATATTTCATAGAACGTAAAATATTTCGGCAGCGAATTAATAATATCTAATATAGTATTTGGCCTTGACGTAAACATTGTCGCGCTATTATTAACGTATTCTTTATGGCGTATCATTTGCACGGCGATCCTCGAATAGTAATTAGAGCGCAAGACGACTCCGTTAAATTTCTTTTCTAAACGCGACAATATCGGGAAATAATTTGATATAATAAATAATTATGTTTTATTTTAAATAATACGTAATTATATCGCAACGATTAATCTCAAGACATGTATTTCGCGTGATGTATGCATATATAATTAAGAATCAAAATTATTGTTCTATCGCGATCTTTCTTTACCTTTAATCGTTAAATCATTTTATTAAATAAATAATCCAAAACTTTAAATACTTGTATAATTTAATATTCCGTTTGTCAGTATATACGTCATAGCATATAAATATTTCGGCAGCAAATTATCAATAACATGGTATTGTTAACATATATACATATAATAAAATAACATAGGTATGTGGCCTTGCCGATGTAAACATTGGCCGCTTTATGTTTCGTCTCCGTTATCATTTGCGCGACGACGCTCGAACAGGAAAGTAATCGTGCGAGACACTCCGTCGAATTCTTTCTCTAAACGCGATCGCGATCAATATCGGAAAATTAATATAACTAACATTTATAAATAATATGTAACTACATATATATCACGATGATATATCTCAAATCGCGTATTTCGTAATTTATTTAATTAATCAAATAAGAATTAAAGTAATAAAAAACTTAACAATTTATAAATTATTGTTTCGTCGCGATTTTTATGGACAATAATTATTTCTTTAACAACACATAGTGTCAAATATATTTTGTTCGCGATGTTATATCATTTAACTTTTCAACGATCTTATAATTTGGATTAAAAACATTCTGTAAAACGTAAATCGAATCGTGAAATCGAATAATTAATGTAATGATAAGCTCCGTGACACATTAATCGTTTAAAAAATAATTGATTTATGATTTAAAATTCTTATAGAATTTAATATTTTTCATATATATATTTCATAGAACGTAAAATATTTCGGCAGCGAATTAATAATATCTAACAGTATTTGGCCTTGACGTAAACATTGGCGCGCTATTATTTACGTATCACGGCTTTGTTATTATTCATACGGCGACACTTGAATAGAATTGTAGTGGGGTGAGACGTTCGAATTTCTTTCCTACGTGTTATCATTCGCACGACAACACTAAGCAGTACAGTAATAGTGCGAGACGCTCCGTTAAATTCTCATTTTCTAAACGCGATCGAGACAAGTATCGTGACATAATTTGATAAGATTAATAATTAGTTATCTTTTATCTTAAATAATAATTATAATTTAATATTAACTAAACGTAATTATATTGCGATAGATTTTTTATTTCGAGTGATGTACATACACATTTAATCAAGACCGAAATCAAAATTATGAATTATTGTTTTGTTGCGATTCTTATAAGCAATAATTATTTCTTCAAAAATATTTAAAATTAAATATACTTCGTTCAATGCTTTATTCTTCGACGGCATAGTTCGGATTAAGATTATTGCGCAATTAAACAATCAAATCGTAAAATTGAGTAATTAACATAACGAAAAGCTTCGTGATACATCAATCGTTCAATTAATAATTAATCATAATTTCAAATATATTTTATACATTTTAATATTCTGCGTATACATATAATATGATAGCGCGCAAGTTATTTCGGTAACTTTTCAATAACATAGTGTTAGGGCTTTGTGGCCCTATTGTTTACGTTTACATATATGGTCTTGTCATTCGTACGGCGACACTCAGACAGTAACGTAGTGGTACGAAACGCTGCGCGTATTCTTAAATACTTTTCCTAAATGATCGCGATTGCAATCGCGATTAGTATTACAATAAAAATCACTATAATTATTACAATTAATGATTAATTTACTTTTAATAAAAGACACAAAACTGTATTGCGGATATAAATAATTGTAAATATAAATCTTTTTCAAATTCTAAATTGCGATCATCCATTATTGTAAAAATTGAATTAACAGAGATAAAAATTGTAAAATTTGTTACGATCTTTTGATCATCGATCCTTACGGATAATAATTATTTATTTAATTAATTCTTATAGTCAAATATATTTCGTACGATAATTTTTTCTAAAATACAAGCATAAAATAATTAATTAAAAGATTGCTATATTATTTTTGTGCACATGGTCTTGTATAAATGTCAAGCGGGAATCGTATCTTCTGTATTACTCTCTTGTGATATAATAAAATGTATATCTCGTGCAATCGTTTCTCGATCGGGAGTGCCGTGCAAAGTATTGTACGATCGTTGTATATACGATTAACCATAATTAATTGTGTTTTTGCGAGTGACTAAGTGTCATGATTAAACAGCAAAGGATGAACAAAAGAGAAAAAAGAGCTTAGAAAAGTATCGAGCGATGTACGGAGCAACAGTATACGGTGAGTAATTTATTATTTATTCTCTTTTATTTACATCATTCTCAAATACAATCTCACGTTATACGTATATAATTTTGTAATATGATATATATCATATTACAAAATTATATACGTATAATACCCTCCCAGGGTGTAACCTTGGCGTGGTGGGAGGGCATAGTACCCGGATGGTACCTTAAGGGCCTTAAAGGCCTCCTGAGGTTACTGAGAAGGGGAAACCAAGCACCCAACGCCGTCGTCGCTGTCATCGTGCCGCGGACGGCTCGTCGTATCGTTAGTGCTGTCATCGTGCCGCGGACGGCTTATCGCGGCGTCGGTTCCGTCAACGTGTCGCGGACGGTTTTCGCGTCGCGGCGCCGGTCCCGTGTTCCGTCATCGTGCCGCGGACGGTTTTCGCGTCGGTCGCGTCGCGTGTCCATACTGCATTGCCACGAGTCGTACAATGACTCTTATGTGGCACGCACATCTGTGGAGGACTTAGTGCGTTGCCTTGTTGCTTGTCATCGGAGCGTACGAGCAACGAGAGAGTCGCGTAACCGCATAACCGCGTTTTCGCGTCGTCGCGTCTTCGCGTCGGACTTCTATCCCGTTTTCACAATGCGAGGATCGTACTTCGTTGCCGACTAACTGGGATATCTCTCAGCGTTGCTATCGGTAATATATTAATACCCTATTAATATAATTAATTTTATATGATATTAGGTAACGTTAATACAACATTAATGTTATATATATTATATAAATATTTATGTATTAATAAATTTAATATATTAATGGAGACGCAACGTTAAAACGCCTCAGTATCGCGGCTGAGGTGAATGCCGGCCGCGTAGCAACGTATGATCGTGCATAGTATAGATGCGACGATCGCGCGGTTAATCAAGAACTTCGGTTCGAGAATTGGCTGTTGGGGCACGCTCTGCTTCGACGAACGGTTCGGCCCGAATCGGTTAGAATTCGATCGATTTTGAATCGTCGTTCCCTCATCTTGTACCGTCTATCAGCTGTACTGTATCGCATTGAGGATAGTTGGCTGTGTTTCATTAGGTTCGATTTTCGCTCGCTAGAGAAGCTGATTTCTCATCTTCTAAGTGATCTAAATTGTGACACTTAGGACTTGGGTATCTTCATTCTCGACCCGTCTCTCAGCCTTATGATAAGCGTAAGTTTCAGTCTGTATGATAGAAACTTGGTGGTTCTCTGTGATCGTTCCTAATGAAGTTCGAGTCGGCCCTCGGTGAGAACAAGCGCGGGCAAGAATTGAGCGTCGATTCCATCAATCGATTTCGTCTTCTTCCTTTGCTCGCTTAACCCTAGCTCGGAGTAATCGTGAATTCCCGACTTGTCGACTCGCAGTATGATTCTCGAGTGAAACGGGGTTCGATCGTGCCGAAATTCGAAAGTGCGGGAGTTTCGTTTAAAGTATCGCGCGTAAAAGTGCGGAAGTATTTTTTAATAAAAGTGCGGGTGTGCCGTTTAAAGAATCGCGCGTGTGAATCTACCTGAGAGGAGGAGGAGGCCTAGGAGAGGCATCGGGCACCGGTGGAGCAACTCTGTGGTAAGTAATTTTTTATTTTTATATTAATTATCTATTAAATATCTATTAATTGTATTTAATTATTAATTGCAAACGTGCAATTTAAATTAAGCAATTAATCGCGTAATTTTATTTTTTCGTTATATAATTTAAATAAGAGAAAATTAGAGAAAAAGATATTTATATATAAAAGCTATAATCTTGTAAAAGTTTCTACTTTTAGCTAATAGCTTTTGTATGAAATTATTACAGTTATTAGTAGATTTTTCAAAATTTATAAAAGTATTTTATTAATCTGCTTATTATTACATGCATCAAATATAAAATTCAATGCATATAATAAATTTTTGGAAATATTAATTATTTTGAGCATTACTACAATTTGCATCTCCTATTTGTATGTTCAGATCAACGTAGCGACCCTGACATCCTGAGAGGAGGAGGAGGCCTAGGAGAGGCATCCTGCACCGGCGGAGCAACCCAAGGGTGAGTATTATTATTTGTATATTAATTATTTATCAAATTATTTCATATTTATATACCTTATTATTATACGCATATTTATATACCTTATTATTATACGCATCGGATATAAAATTCGGTGTATACAATAATATTTTTTTGAAATATTAATTATTTTAAGCGTTGCTATAATTTGGATTTTATATCTTTGTGTTGCAGACAACGTAGCCTCAAGACCAAATCTCCGCTGTTGCGCATCAGTGCCGGTGAGTGATGAACTTTTATTTAATTTTAAAGTAACGGATTCATAGAGATTGTAGATGTAGATTATAGATTATAGATTGTAATAAATCCGTTACTTTTAAATGGATGAGCTTAAACAGATTCAGTTAAACAACTTTGAATAAGTTTTTTTAAATATGTATTGTATCTATTGCAAAAAATAAATTATATAAAAATAAATTAAAGTCTAAGTTGAGAGAGAGAAGAAGGAAGATTATAGAAAATATTTTTTTCCAATTCGTAGATTTTATCTAATTTATTGAATAAAGGACGATAGTAATTTTATCAATTTTACTATGTCATGGTAATTCATTCTTATAACGCACGGCGATTTTATCCTAATTTCTTATAGCTCATCCAGTTGTAGAATTTGTTTGTAGACTTTGTTTTTAAACTTTAGTTTAACTGAGAGACCAAAAATTAATCAATTAATTATAATGATAATAAATGGCATAAATATTGTGTAGATTAATATTATTTTATTATAAATTATATATTATTATATAAATTAATATTATATATTATTATATATATGCATTATTATATTATTAAATAAATTATATATTAATATTCAAATTTTAATCAAATTTATATATTTATCATAATTTTTTAATCAAAATTTTGATTGATAATTTGGCTTTGTCTCAGTTAAAATAAAGTTATATTAAAATGAATATTCAACGAACGATCGTAAAATTGTACGATCGTCAACGAGCGTAAAATATTTGCGCTCATCTGCTGGCGACAATAATTAGCCGCCAAAAGAAGGAGTTTATCTCCTTACGAGCGCAAGAAAAATCTTGCGGCTATTCGCCGGCTAATAAATAGCATCAACGATAAAAGGAATATGTATTTCCTTTTTCGATCTCTTGTTCGAGATCAATTCAGCAAGTGGCCAGGAGCAACGAAAGGTAGGTCCAACTGGCCTGAAGAATGGATATTGGTCTACAAAATAAGCGGCTTATACTGATCAAAATGCTTAGCGAGAGGTACATGTAAGTTTAGGGCACGCGGTTAGGGCACGCGATTAGGGCACGCGGTTAGGGCACGCGGTTAGGGCACGCGGTTAGGGCACGCGGTTAGGGACATTCTTTAAATCTCAAATTTCTGCTGGTTCAGCCAGCAAATAAGGACTGTTAGGGCTATAGGGATTGTTAGGACATTAAAGAGAAAACTAGAAATAAAATAACAATACATAATAATAATATTCAACTTAAATTTATTCTCAGAAAAATTTTAAAAAATAAATTACAATAACATTAAATGTTATGATAAAATATAATAATAAAATATTTTAATATGTTGTAATATATATTTTATGTCAAAAATGTTATAAAATTATTGTGTAACTAATAATATAAATATGTCTAATATATGTATAATTGTAAAAATCTATATAATTGAAAAAATATGTATAAAATATGTATAATGGTATTATATTATAATTATGTGTAAATTGAAATAGTAATATGAAATATGCATTTTTTGTAAATTACACGAAAAATTCCCAAAAGGATATGTATAATGACAATATGTAAAAAATTCAATTAACATATACGATATATTTGTTTCAAAAGTATTTATTGCAAAAATATTCTCATACACATAAATTTAACGCGTGTATTTTTATACTAAAGAGTCATTAATAAAAAATCGGGAAATTTTATATATATATATAGTTCAATATATATATTTTATAAATTTTACAAATACATAATTCTTTAATATAAAATTTAAAAAATATCAAATAAGAACATGATTCGATGTTAAATTAACGGTTAAATATCAGCTTGTCATTCACGAAATTTAACGATTGCAGAATCGCGAGTAATTTAGTATATATTTTTACATATGATTTACTTTTAATTAGAGATTGATGTATTTACGAATTCCGTATCGCAATTAAATATTTATAAAATAAATTAATAAATTACAATACGAGAACATATTTTTCCGCGTTCTTTCCATTCTTTCTGTTCTTAAACGCGATTGCTGTCCCTCTCGTCAGGTGAACGTTATTAAAATTGTCTGGTTCGTAGCGGCAAGTAGTCGAAACGATCTTTATTGTAGAGAATTATTTCTCATTAGTTTTTGCAAGATCCATCCGCGACGTCTAGTTTGGTGGTCTATTAAAAATTATGGATTTTCGCTGCAGGAATGGAATTAATTCTCGGTTTTCCTGACGATTCCTGAAAATAATGATTTCGGTAGTAATACAACGATGAATGCCACACACGCCTTTTAAAGTCGAATTAAAAATTAATTTAAACGGTATACATTTTTTTAGAGGAAAAATATATATTTTTTTCTTTATTAAAAACTGTTTTTCTATCATTATTAATATTATTAATAATTTATTATTATTTTTATTATTTTTATATTAAAAAGAAAGACTTAACAGTAGATTAAACATGGATATAGCTATTGTATACATTTATATGTTTTAATAATTTCAAATTGCTATCTATCGTTTTTGTTGACTTTATTGAAAAAAATTATGGTTACGAACGAATATATTTTAATAATTATTAATTAATATAATTTTTGGTTTCTTTTAAGAAACTATTTCTAGGCACTTGGAATATTAACATCAGTTTTTGGTTTCTTTTAAGAAACTATTTACAGATATTGGACATTCTGCTTTCATTCTCTAGGACATCAGTCCTGGATTAGTATATATGTATTATTTTATATATATAATAAAATACATGCGCAAAACAACATATCATCCTAAAGAATTTTATATTTTTTGAATATTATATTATATACAAAATTATATATGAATATATATATATATATATGTATATGAATATAATGTAAAATGTGCGGATATTTAAAAACTTCGAGACAAATCGAATGGGTACCCTGATATCAGTAAAAATCGACAAATTAATTTATTTTAACAGGAAAATAGCTTAGAATTAATTACTTGAAATTATATCGATTTATCTTGCAAAGTATTTGAATTGAAATATTTTAAATTTTGCTGTTATCGGGTTCGATTCGTCTCGAACAGTTGGTACCCGAGAATTATTTATACTCGCATATTTAACATTAGCTACAATAAAGATGCATGTATTTTATTATCCATAAATATAGTCGTTCGTAACCACATTTTCATAAAAAAATTGTTATATCCATCTATTTTCCAATAAAGAAATATAATTCTAAATAATAGAAGAACATGTTCTCTCGCGCAATTTTCAATCGCGTGAATTGAAGATAAATGGTAACTGTCGTTGATTCATTACCGAAATTATTGTTATCGGGAGCAGTCCGGAAGATCCGGAATTTTGCTCCTTCCTGCAGCGGTTCTAACGTTCAATGGATCACTTAACTTTTCTTTGCGAATTGATTTTGCAAAAACTGATAAAGAAACAAGACAAGTTGGTCGTTCTCCACTTTTAGGATCGTTCTTCTCTTTGTCGAATATTAACCAGCGTGTCACTCGGCGGAGGGAAGGTCTTGTTAAAATCGTTGAGTCTATTATTCTCTATAAAACGTGGCAATTTTTTATAACAATATTTAAAGGCTTTAAAGAGCCATTTTATTTTGTTAAAATAGTCATCCGCGAGATAGAATCTATATCTTATTGTTGATCGCGACATTCGTATAAAATCGCGTATTGGAAAATAAATCGGGCGGTGGATGCTATATCTCGAATGTCTGCCGAAATATCTTTGCATAAAATGATAGCAATTATATCGCGCGCGTGCGTGTATTGTAAGCTTTAATTATTATAAAAATTACGCGTGTCACTATATGAATATTACGAATATCATCGGTTCATTTATTTGTCGCGTTTGTTCGGAAATTTTAAATCGCGATTTATTTTATAATTTAATCGTTGACGCACATCGAAACTTTGTCTATCTTTTTACGTTTTAAATTTTTTCTTTGAAAGTTTGCGCAAAATAGTGCACAAGTACTTTCTTCTACAATTAAAGATGATTGATAATTTTATTAATGACTCTTTTGATCGCTTTACATTATATAAATTTATTAAGCTTTATAATTGTATATCAATTATTAATAATAAATATCGCGTAATTAATCGTTGCTAAAAAGCCTTGTCTAGTCTAAAAATTTCTAGTATGTTTTTTATTATACGCATATTTTGGACATTTTCGTGTAATTCCCTGTAATAAATTATTTTAATTATTAAATTTCAATTTTATAAAAGGCGAAAGATTTATGTGATTTGAAGGGAAACCAGAGTAGATTATATTTTGTATTATATTTTATTAAATTTATTTTTGTATATCATACTTATTATTTTGTTTATATTAGAATAAAAATAAAAACAAAATAAATATCTCATTCTGAGGAAGAGGCAAAAGCCTATCCTCACATATTTTTCCTCCTCTACCGTATCTCCACCTTAACGAAGGCATTTGCCGGGTGAGGAGGTTTGTGTACTTTAATGAACCTGAGAGCTATGCCGGCGGTAACATATAGCGTTTTCGAATGAAATAAGTTTAATCGCTCTGAGACCGATTAATAAATAAAATTCATAAACTCTGTCTTGGATTCTAGGGATTCTTAAGTTATTAGATTAAATAGAAATATGAGAAACATTTTATTTTTTAAGCCTTTTTTTTGCCTGATTGATTAATCAGAGTAAAAAAATCTTGTATTTTGAATATAAGCGGGATATACCTTATATTATTAATTATATATATATTAATCAGATTCTCTTAAAACCTATATTTGGCCAAACATATATTTATAGCAAATTGGATTTAATCGCTCTCAAAGAGATCAAACTTGCTTTACTCGAAAACGTTAATAGTTATCGGTAGGGTCACCCATGCCGGACAGGTCGAAGGGGAAAAGTCAGACTAAGAGAGATACAAGAATTATTATATATTTATTGTATTAATATTTTTAAATAAAATAGAAGCAAAAAGAGAAGAAAGCTAAAATTTTAATCTAAAGAGTAGTAGATTATTTTTAAGTAGATTATTTTTAATTCCTTAACATTTAAAAAAAATTAAATTAGGAATTTAAAAAAATACTAAAAACTATTAAATCATTGGAGAAATAACAACGAAAGAAATTATAAATAAAAATTAAAAATTTAATTTAATTTTAATTGCGGGTATCGATTTAATATGTGTTTTTGAAAATAGATATTATAAGGTTGATCTCGATCTTATTATCGATCTCGACCTTATTTATAAGTAAGAATCATTTAAAGAGACTCTGTCAAGTTTAATACATAGTCTATTTTAATTAATTCTGCAATGATTCACGATGGAAGATTACCACGTCATTGCCGCTTGACTGGATAACAGCAATTTGCTTAATTATCTTCATTAAGCAATTGACTTGTGTCGTTAGGAGCTGAAATGCAATTTCATTCGGGCATTAGCGTCGCGTGGAAGATCTTCAAGACAATATGTGCAATTATTTTCCCCTCCCTTCCTCTAATCCCCATTATCGTAATCATCTATGTGAATGATTAACGGAAAAAAAGATTAAAGGATATGAGAAAGAAATGTAACATAAAAATATAAACAATTACATTTAGGCTAAATATCCGGAAAAGGACAACAAGAGGAATACATTTTTTACGCATGTATATACACATTTATTAATTTTATTGATTCTTCATATAGAAATTGCGCTTTTATTTCCTATTATTTAACAATTATTTTATTTAATAGAATTTAATAGTTCTCTATTAATAGAACAGTCTGATAAAATAACAATAATTACTCGATATATAAATATATCGTGAAAGAGAATTGTACTTTTATTTTATAGTACAGGGCGGATGCGAGATAAAAACGCAAAGACAAAAAAAAAAAAAAATTCTACAATGGCGAAGAGATCGAGAACTGCTCGTAAATTTCGTCGGACTGAATGTCCGATCAGGTTTTCCGTGGAAGACCGAAAAATTAGAGATAGAACCTAGGTTGGGAGCGGAGAGTGACACAGTGGGATGAGGTGACCTCGTCGTCGCGGAAATTTTATTACAAAAGCTCGAGAAATTAACTTCTTCATCGTATCGTTCTACTCTGCACTCGTGATCCTATTCTCAGTGCAATACCATTATTAACTTCGGAGTATAAGCGAATCCCACCGCCGCTCGTTACGGTATAAAGTGCAGCTGCCCGAGAGAAGTTAACTCCGTAGATCCGAGCATCTCGAATTATTTAGCGCGAGTCGAAACTTCAGGAGGGGATTTCTGCGCTGTCGTTGGAATCGATCGCGAGTGAAATCCGCGAGTCGGAAGAAATTCCCTGCGGGACATTGCGAGAATAATTAAAGCTTCAAGCGGATAAAATATAATTGAGAGAAGAGACAATCAAAGTTGGATGTAGGAAGAGAAAAAGAGAGTGATGGATGAGGAAACGGTTCATCGAACAAATATTGAATTAACCGGTTCGCTAATTCGACGCATAAGCCGATCGATGATACATTCCGATTATTGAATCACCTACGCGTCATCACTTGCGAAAGCGGCTCTAATTAGTCTGCCGACAGTCCTAGGACATGTGTTGCGCCATTATAAGCGAGAACACACGTGTGTACACTGATACGCGCGAATGCATTGCCAGACGTCAGGATATTATTGTGATAGCGCGATTATATAACCGAAACCAGAGTTATAACAAGGATCAAATCTATCAAAGGTATGGGATAACTCCTTTTGTCCTCGTATAATAATTTGTACATATTTTTTATTAATTTAAATAAGCAGATTAATTTGTCACTTTTTCAAAGACAAATTACAATCTGCAAAAATTTATATAATTGATCAAAATACATAAACAAAATAACATATGTAAATATATTTTATTTTTAAATAAATTTATAAATAAATTATTTGACAAAAATTTTACTTTTCGATATATTGTTAATAATTATTAATTTTTTTTATAAATACACAATTGGTATTTACGCATCTGACTATTATCTAACTATTTCGGTAAAATACGAGGAAATTATACGGCATGCCCGTTATCAACCAACGGTCGTTTTACGGGCAAATAGATAAGGGCTAGTTATGGTCAACCGAAGTCAAACGGAATTACACTCATATGGATAACGATTCCCTCCATTATTCTGACGGCATTATCTCAGATAAAATTATACCGCTAGTAGATTTGCTATCAAGCTAGCGAAAAAAAGCGAAAACATACGCGCCGTTCGTTTCGTTTTTTACAACAACCACTTCACTTCATATCGTTGAGTGAATATTTAAAGAAAAAACAAACACGAAGACGCGAAATATCGACAGAGATGTCACATTTCACATAACTTTCATCGATTGCGTTGATCGTTGAGCGTGGAGCGAGTCGGATACGAAAACGAAAATAGCCTAACAACAACAATAGGGGATATACGGTGGAAAAAAAGCAAATAAGAATAACAGATGCGCGACGTGGAAAAATACACAGGACGAGAGAGCGAGGAAAGACCAACAAGACCGGACGGGTGAGAGAATCAAGATTCGCCGACAACAATGCACGTCGGGATGTGGAGGAAATAAAAATATGAGCTATCAGTGCGGCGCCATTTCCAGCGCAAACCGGGCATTATGTGGCTTATACGAGAGAGATAGCTTTAAATGCGCCGCTCTCTTCGGTCGGAATTGGACGCCTATGTAATTGCTAGTTTGTGCAACGAGATTACTACGCCATTTCCGGGAGATATCGTTTCGTGAACCATTGTTTTACTTACCTTGAAGAGGATCGAAATGCCCAAATTCATGAACGGCTTCGTGAAGTCGATGACACTCTCGCGCGCGTAGTTGATCGTCATCGAACCGACAGCGAGATCGGCCTTCTGCAAAATAAAAGAAAATAATAAAAAAATATTCTTAAAAATCGAGCAAAGAGGAAGAGAAAGAGAGGGCCATTCCATTAATTTATTTCTGTAATTATAATAATTATAGGGATTGCCAAATCATTCGAGCTGCTTCCAATCATTCGATCGACAGGTGCGCGTGCAAAATTATTTAATCATTACTCGCGCAGTTGGCGAAACAGCTGATCGAATAGGTGGTCAAACGTAGTGCTACTCCACGATTGAATGAAGCCATCTGGAAAGGAAGAGTTCGAGCGCGCACACGCATTTTTGGCGCGATATCTAACTGCTTTTTCAGCGTCTGCGAAGTCACGACAGTTCGGGTAGATTTATTTCCGGCTTGCATCGCAGCGAGAGAGACGGAGGGAGCGCGGATATCTGGCCTGGGAATGCACCCCGAGATAGAGAAATCCCCTGTCTTTTCTGCCGCGCGTACGTACATCACATGGTACGTTATATATTTCCTGTAAGTACGAAAAGGTACACGTTGCGCGACAATTTTATTGCGCGACGTCGGCGAAACGCGATTTATGCACTCGCGTTCTTAATATTCACGAAATGTCGATATCTAGTCGCAAAGCGGTATGTAACATCAATTTTCACGTCTTATGTATCTATTCGAAAAGTTATTGTGTTTCAATCATTGTGCATTTAAAAGCTTTGCATCTTTTGATAGTTTGTCTTTCATCAATTTATTTCATTCAAAAATATAACTGTTACTTGATCCATATTTCTATTCTCTCTCTCTCTCTCTCTCTCCACGGGTATACTAAAAAATATCTATAATAATACATTATTCATCAATTATTTTATTACATTTATTTTGGTGACACTTAGAGTTGAAAATTAAAAAAAAAAATAAATAAATTATCAATTTCTTTTATAATGATTTTATTAAATTCAAAAGTAGTTCATTATTAAGTTGAATATTTTTTTCGATGCTAATATGGCGTTTTAATAAATATAATTATTCGCAAATAAAAATAATCATATTTATCAATTCTACAATAGGCCACATGAATCTCTAAAAAATTTTCGTAACATTATCCATAATAATCCGCGTTAACAATTTCATCTTCGCGTTCTCTCGCGTGCTTCAAAAATGTCCTAAAAATTAACATGTTTTATAAAAATCTAAAAGCTCGCATATCAAATGCTGTACGCATTGCAATCATCGAGCTTTGAATAGAAGATTGATTTCGAAGATTTATTAAATGACGATCGATATCAGCGTGAAATCCCCGGTTCATTTTGCGAAAGATATTTCTAATTCGCGCCGTCACTAATTCTCGCGCGTGATTTATGTGACCCGTGAATGACGGTCGCAATAATTTGTTGCGGCGTACATGCTCTCGCGCGATGACAGGCACGGCGCCATTGCCGAGTCAGGATGCATCGCGCCGTCAATCGTTTATGAATGTATGCAGTAACGAGCAATGCTGTTTTCGCGCATTCGATGTGTCGGCGGAGAAGTCAAACGTGCCGGAAGTCGATTAAAGCTGCAATCAGAGATACATCGGAAAAAGTGCGCGATATAAATTTCACATAGGATTTCGCGAGAAAAATTTATATGCGCGCGCGCGAACGTGATGTTTGCATTATTTATTTTAACATTTTTCTATTGAGAATATCGCTTTTTGTCAATTAATAATTTTCATGACGACGATGATACATCGCGAACAAGGCTTTTTCGTTTTGCTCATTCGTTTTTTAGCTTCGTTACCTTTTCACGTGGCGCCGACAAACGATATCCCATTCATCAACGTGTTCAGATAAAAAAAAAAAAAATAAAATATCGATACATCATTCTATTCAGATGAAATCACGCAGGGAAAATTAATATCTCGTGTAACATTTTGCATATTCTGCGTGTCAACGAATACTCCAAAACTTGTTGCATTAAATTGCAAATTAATATTATATTTATATTTTATTTATAGTGTGTAAAATAATATTTCTGCTCGAAAAAATTGCCTTTTTAACAGTATTTTGAAACTATATGTAAATCGCAATAAAATTCGAGATCAAATTCATAAAATCGTGTGATAAAACATTTGAACAAGCAAAATATTTGCACATTTCGAATATGTGAAACACGAAGTCATAAATAGAGAAATCTCTGTGTGTTGAAAACAGGTTTCTATTAGAAGTCTGTGATTTCAAATTATATAATTATAAAATCTAAAGTGAGCTTTAAATGCAAAAAAAGTTTCTGGAAAGAAACAAAACAGACTAGCCTATAAAAGAGGATTCAGAAATATATTATGATAATTAAAATGCCTAATTAGACGTAGTTTGATTAATTTTCGCTTTGACGTACCAGACTGTGGATTTCTTGGTGAGAGCCGCTTAACTATGCTTAAGTCGCTAAAATACGACGCCGTTTCTAGGCATATTACGGACCGTCGCCTTTTTATCATCATTTTTCCGTCCTCGGTTTCGCTCTCGACGAACGAGGGGGAAGGGAAAAGGGTGAAGGCGAGGAGGGGATTGCGAAGGAGCGAGCGACGACTGCGGCGAGCATTATTAATGATCATCTGACAAAATTAATACCGCCGTCCGAATAACATAGTGCCGGTCGCTTTGTAACGACCGGCACGGTCCGCGGGTCTCGACGAAAATGAGAAATTTCGTCGACTCGTATCGCGATCTCTCATAATTCCACACCGGGTTCCATATGTGTGTGGGCGCGTTTGCACGCTCATCAACGTATCAACGATTGTGTAAACTGTCAGAGAAGGACTTATGCGCTCTGATTCGAATCGAGATAAATATTAGATAATTAATAATCGTGATGTGTCCTCATCCTTTCTCTAGTTCCGAGGTTTTAACACACCTGATTATTCCACCTACGGTATCACGATATCGGCAGATCCTTTAATCGCGTACTCGTGCGCAGTATCTCGTTAAATTAAATATTTGAAGCATTTTAAACATTCAAACACACTGTGTGCGCGTATATATTTTTTTTTTCTTTTAAAGTTATCCATTTGGTAAAGCCGACGGTATTACATTACGGAAGCCGTTCTCGTCACGATTACATTGGAATTAATTATTTCTATACAAGGACGTAGTTTCTATTACACGCAGGGTTATACATTATTCATCGTGATAAAAGTGCGCCCTTGCAGTTTCGCAACAGCCGGATACCTAGCCCAATCCCGAAGTTCGGGATTTATGGCGAAAGTAGTTCTGGAATGTAGATATCGACGCTAGATACACGAATAGTTACATCTTACTTAGTTCTTTCCAAAAATCGTACGCGCTCTTAAGTATATACCGGGTAAAAGGAAATACGTGCGAAAAGGAGGAATAAAAGCGGGCGCGTTTGATCTCACCAATGTGAGAAAATCTCGTCTGTGAAGCCGGGAAATAGACTCGCGTATTTCGTATAGTACTATAGTGTAGCTAATCAAGCTTCTAATCGAGAGATCTCTCTAGTTTGATACTACGTTAACGTATTCAAGATAAAATCAACTGCAAATACATATATGGTTTAACTACGTTAGTCTATACGTTGTGTAATGCACAGGTACTCTAATATAAAATAAAGATTTTATAATAAAATACTACGCATGCATTTAACATTTATTGGAATTGAGAATTACCTCTAATTGCAAATTATTTTTATTACATCTTTACCTCTATGATACTTTGCGACAGACGAGCCGCTTAATATCGTTATCGCGCCGCGCTGTCGCCGTCGCATCTGCTACAAATGTCAGCAAGGATATTGAAATTCGGTAGAACGGAATTGCGGACGCGTATGCGCCACTTAATCAATCGCCTACTTGAAATGTAGACGTAGCAATATAACGCGGGCTAGTTTCGCGCCTTGCGGATAGAAACGCGTTCATACACGACGTCTCACCGCATCTGTCCGCAATTTGAATTGCAAAAGCGAACGGTATCCAATGCGTCGCGTCTCTACGCAAAGTGCACGATTCGCCGGTTGCAAATCGGAATGCGGCGGCAAAATGGCACGATGGCCTCCAATATTACGTTACACTCCGCTATATCGTTCCACTTCGCAGTTATGGTCACGTCAATTTGCGTAATTAATGCCTTTCTACACGGGGTGTGTCTGAAATATTCCATCTTGTATCCTTTGTCAATATGCAATCGCGATTTTTTTTTAGAGAAGAGCATGATAATTTTTAAAATATAAATAATATTTTAATTCGCATTATATCTCGAGCGGTGAAATCTCGCTCTTTATTTGTTGACAGTATAATGTCTGTATCAGTAATGGAGGAAATGTAATTCCCGAGACGCATCTCCTCGTCAATACTTGTTCCTTATCTCTATCGAAATTCCCATGGTTAACCATCCTTTGTTATGTCTATTACTGACTATCACTGACTATCAAAACTATCTATCTGGAATGGGATCTATGTGATAGTTAACCATCTCTAAACATCCTATATTGTGTTACACACTGTTGTGTAAGACTTGCTTCCGTTACGGATAAATTATACCGTAGTGTCTCAGATGTCAGCTTTTCATTTCGAAAGTTCATCGCGATCCTTCATACACTTATTGACACATTTACTAATAGCAAATTGATATACGTAGAAGGTTCGCGAGGACTAAAAAATGATGTTGAAACATTTAATAGTCAATCAGTTATCAATTATATTTTTCTTCGAGAATTGGATATACAGTGATTTTTACGATCTATGTGATAAGTGTCATCATTCGTTAAAAAAGAGTTTTTTCTCGAGAATTTGGAATATAAAATATCTTATCGTTCTACGCTAATCCGAAATGCACTATCGACGCGCAGATATGCGCGCATCTTATCCGTCCACACTCACCTTGTCCATCAACTGGCGCACTATGCCGTTCCATTCGCCGGTCTCGTAATCGTAAACGCCATACTTGCCGTCCGGCACGAGCTCGATCCTGTAGGCGAAGCCCACCATGCGCGCTATCTCCTTCAGCAGGTCGATGCAGAAGCCCTCGTAGCGCGCGTTTCCACTGAAATTCCCCTCGCTCCTCAGCATTACATACGGCTGCTCCTACGGGGATCATAAAAAGGAGCTACCGCTCTTTCACTCGCATCCCTTACAGGCTTTCTTTCGCGATTCTCCCTCTCTCATTCTCTGTCTCCATTCTCGTCCGTCTCCGCCAGTCTTCCCGCCCATTTTGTTATCCGACATCCTCTTCGCAGAAGAGTCCTCTCCTACGCCGGATCTATCGATATGGTCGGCGACAAGGTCGGCGCGCAACGATAAGACATTTGCATGTCTGTGATGAGAATTTTAGAAGGGGAGGCTGTGTGGAGATGTAAATTCTTTTTTCTTTCTTTCCCGATAAAAAGGTCGCGCATGAGGTTCAAGTTTTACGGTATTAGTCTGGGCTCTCGAGAGGATTAGGGAAATTTCGTTTCCCCTTGCTCATTTCGCCGAGAGATACGACCTACAGGCCTGATTAAAAAGTAATAAATAGCTGTGTCTTGTGATTATCGATCAGTTAGATAACAGGACGATAATTGTATATAAATTTTTATTTAAATTATTAAATTTTTTTTTATTTAATTTTCGTTTAAGTATTTAAATTTTGTAATGTGCAAACTTTAAATAAATAACGCTTTTCTCAAATTTTCTCTTGGGGATTGTTCGGAGATAATGAGAAAGAATCATAGAGTAATTAATAATTTAATAATGTACATTTCTTGGAATTCAGCGAGTGAAACGGAAGTATGCGTATTGTAATCTGAAAAAAAATTTCAGATTGACTTTTGAAATAATTAATAAATTTATTGCACTTTTGATCGCCTCCTTAGGCTTGGAGAATGGCTAAGAAAGTAATTAAATAAAAATACCTACGCAAGAAATATAAAAAAAAATTCTTGTAAGTTACAAGCGACGCGATGGAGCGACATGACATCTCGATTAGAAAAATGTGCGTGTTTTTCAAAAAACAACCCATGCGAATTCCGCATGAAAGTGTCATGCCGCCATTCTCGATCGAAAAGTTCGGGCGCACCGAGCGCGCGATAGCGGGTCGTGCATCTTCGTAGCGATGTGGACAGCTTTAATTGGTATTTACGACGGCATTCCGAGTATGTTCGGGCCTGGTGGCGAAGTGCACTCGCACATCGATGCGCGTTCGATGGCTCTCTCGATGCTGATTACCGGTTAAATGGATTACTCTTCGATAGACTATTACGCCGAACACTCTCGAGGGAGGGATGCGTTCTGCATGATGTAACCACACATGCGTGTCGTAGGCCTTGCAGGACGCAGGTGCGAGAGTGGCGATCAACGTGCGTAAAGTTACACGTCAGCTGAACGGTAATGTAGATAAATCTCGTTTCATATATTACGCTATATGAGTATAAAAAAATTTAACTATCGAAATAAAGATAATATCATCGACAATTTCCGATTCGTTGATGTTACGATTGATAAGAAAAATTTCAGATGAATCAATCTTTTTTTTGCATGAAAAGTAAATTATTATTTGCGCTCTTTTTTAACTTATGTCGCGTAATGCTAATTTCTTTCGATAATTTTTGTGAGTCAGATTAATGTATCCTTTCTCAATAATCTTGACACATAATAAAATCATAATCCTAAGTAATTTTTAAAGATTTTACATCGTTAGTCGCTGTTCATTAAAAAATAAAGATTTATATGCAAATAAAGTATTCGAATATGGAAAAAGTACAGTATCTAGAGATTTACTAATTCTTTTTCATCTTTTATTTCGGTGATATAAATATAATAATGGTAAATATAATTTTCTCCTTCTCTCTTTTTTGCCAATTCTCTCATGATAGTTCTCCATTACATTTAGTATCGTTTTAAAGATGAAAAGCAGGGAAATTCTTTACGGAATTTAAATATTTAATTTTCATCATTTATGAAACACTTAATCCACTATTTTTATATGCGAGATTAAATATTTGACAAAGCGTCAATACGAATAATTAATTAGAGTGCGTTTCCACTAATGAAGAATATAGAAAAGAAAAAACGAGAAAAATTATCCAGATAATTCTGTTAAATGCACGCGTATAAACGACAAAAACACACGATTAAAAGTCCACGTTCTAACAACGGGTAAATATTATTCTTATGAAGAAATTTGTCGACAAAAAGATGTGGCCGATATTATCGCGCGGTCGCTGTTCATTCCGAGAGTTGAAAGTCTAGCGCATGCGATCTAGATTTACATTTAAATTCAAATCGGCTTCTTGAAATGCAATAAAGTAACTTCACTTCATGAAGCGCTGCGTCGTTTTAGATGAAAATGTGCCGCCTGCGTTACGGCGAAAACGTGAGAGATTTAATTAGAGGAAATGTCGACCAGATTTAATATTTACGAGCTGCATATGAGAATTTCGACCGGATTAACTGCGATAGTAGTATTTATGTGGAAAATGCATTTGACACGCATTTTAATCAAGTTGCGTCGATAAATAATGCACCAGAAAGATAGATAGAGAATATGTTGATTCATCGTGACTTTTTAACTCATTATCTAACTTTGTTTTAATAATACTTTTACCCGTATGCATATGTTTAACTACACTTAACTTTATTATTTTAATAGTATTAATTTAGTTGACTGAATTTTTAAAGAAGAGAAAGGCAAAGGGACGCACACATATTTTATTCATACATATTGTTTGAGATTTTCTGTTTGTTTGTAAAAACTTGGTATGCATACGTACATATACATATGCATGGAAAAAGCTTGAAAATTCCAACATAAGATTTAATCCAAATAAGCTGCGCGAATGCGCGTATGAAAATAGAGATGAAAAATTAGCGTACGTAGCTAGAGGTAAAATTCTCGTAGAGAGAGAGACATTATTCTCGCGAGATATGAATGAGACAAAAATATTTATCCTAGATTTCAATGTGAAGAAAGCGAAAATCTCTCTTCTACAAGGCTTGATTCTTCGAACGCGCAAATTAAGAGAAGCAGCAGAACGTATTAAATAGCCGGCGTGTGACTTTTATGAATGATTACTTAATATGGCGCATTCTTATGTGAGAGAGTATTAAAATTTCCATCGTGAAGAAAAGACAGAAAATGAGATATAAAATTAATTTAAAACTAACTTAATGGAGGTTGTAAGGCCACTTCTAACTCTCCTTTGAATAATACATGAATCTTGAATAAAGCAGCGAAGTACGTGAAGCGTGAAAGTGCAAGAGCGTGAAAGATTTAACAAGAGAAGGGTCCAGCAAATTTCAGCATCGAACATGATCATGTTATACGTTAATATAAAGCGACCCGTGCATATGCTTAACTATTAACAAAGATTCGTGAGCAACTTTAAGTAAGTTTTCGTGTTGAACAAACAACAATGACGGATAAAATAATAATTGATTATCAAAGCAAATAACTCTTACGAGAAATCCATAAGTAAACCCTATTCAAAATTGTAAACTATTTTGATGTATATGAAAGAAAATTATTAAATATTGCAAGTACTTTCTGACATATGCTCGATCGCATTGTAATATCATGAAATTTATAAAGTATTGCTAGTCTTTATTTTGTTGACGAACAATATATATTTTATAAATATTTGCGTCTTTATTTTCATCAAGATATAATTAGTCATTATGGTAAAATGTCAAGTACTATATTAAAAACTTTTTATATAAGAAAGAATCTCTCTCGACTGCTGTATTTTTAATTTTAAAATGTTTATTTTTTCCGTGATATGCAAAAATTATTGACTCTACGCTCTACGTTTGTTCTTCATATTTGTATAGAAAGAAAAAGAGCAGACAGAGAGAGAGATTATGCAATATTTAATTAAATGATTTGCATATACATGTATTATATTATTATATTGTACACTCTCTCTCTCTCTCTCCCTCTCATATATATGCATGTTATCGAATAAAAATAGGTAAAGATATCATCTATTGTTAGAAAACATATTTTAAATTCGTTTTGCTTTTATATAAAATAATAGATAATTTTATGTTCCAAAATAATTATTAGAAGTACTATAACATAATATTATGAAATAATGAAATATGAGATATTAAAAAATATAAAATATTATTTTATTGTATCAAATTTCCATTTTCGTCAAGGATTTCCCAAAGAATCGCACGCGCATACGTATAGATCAGTGCTTAGATATAGAATTAGATAACAAAAAATCAGAGCATAATTATGTTAATCAAAACTTGATTGACTCATTGCTGATAAATCTCACGATGCAACGGCATTAAACCGTGTCCATCAATAATTAATTTGCTACGATCATTGATCGATTTACGATCTTATTTCGATTGGTATTTGCGAGTTGCCAATATCGTACGTGCATTATGCCATACACACCGCATTGTGATTTACCTTCACCCATCGCAGTTCCTCCATTCTACAATACGATGAGATAACGGTGTAATTGATCATAATGAGTTACTAGGAGAATAGATTCGACTGTGCTCAGCATAACAGAAACATGTGATTAGATACAGAAACTAAGATCATAATTGAAACGAAGTGTGAGTACTACAGCAAAATAGGACATCTAATCGTGTAATTATGTTTTTACATCCTGAAAAAGTTTACAAGTAAACAAAAAAATAATAATATAATTTTGTTTTTATTTCTACTATTAATAAAATTGTATATATTGGGCTATCAAGACATCAACGAGATTTTATCTGACAAGAAAATTTTCGCAGTAGTAAAACGTTATATTGGTCAGCCACGATACTCTGTCGATGAGTATAAACATTGCGTATTGAATTGTCATGAATAATCGGCATAAGCGAATATGTAGTCTTAATTTGACATACAATTCGTCGATGGATCCAAGTGATAAAATAAAAATTTCTCGACTACCCAATATAAGCCGGCTGAACGAAATGTTGGGGATAATCAGTAGTTTTCTAGCAATACGAGTGGGGCAGAACACGGGACGACACAGTGCGAATCAAAACAGAGAGACGTTCAAAAATGAAACAAAACAAACCAAATCATACATGTCGCATGAGCTCTCTGACGATGCCGTTCCACTCGCCGGTTTCCGGATCCCGCGCGCCGTACTTCCTGTCCGGTACCAGCTCCAACTGGTACGAGAAGCCCACCTCCCTCGCCACCGCCGCCAGGAGATCCACGCAAAAACCATAAAACCGCGAATTCCCGGTGTAGTTTTTCTCGTGATGCATCATCACGTACGGCATCTCCTGCATCCGTGTCGTACGCGTATGGGATTCATGCAAGAATAACGGAAAACGCTTTGACAACCGTAACGCGGATTTACGGTGAGACACGTTGGCGCCGACCATATCGAGAAACTTTCAACGGCCATCGCGCGTTCGACCCGTTTCTTCCAAAATGAGTGGGTGGGTGCGTGGGTATGACGGTATCGGACAGTTGAAATAGTCGACATTGCAATGATTTCATTTCATATCTTTTCTAGAGCAACGGTTACTGAATAAATCAATAATAATTAGCATTTTAATTATTTCCGAAGAAAAGAGAATATTTTTATTTAGAGATAATATTTCTTATTTTATGTGTCTTAATATTATTTTTATTTACTGATGTATGTTTTATATTAACTACATGTCAAATATAAAATATCTCGTAAATTGTATATATCGTATTGATCTTTTGGTAATTTTGCCTTATTAAATTTTTGTGCAAAACGAATAGAAATATATTATATATAAAATATATATTATGTGTATGTATATATATAAAATTATATTTATATCTATTTTATAAACAATTCATTATTATTATATAACTTTCTTATACATAATGTAACTTCTGTTCGATAAATTTATATAATAATCTCGCGAATAATTAAGATTGCTAATTGTTACTGATTTATTAATTTTTTTTCTGTGTATTTGATTATATTTATTAGTCTGTGTTAAAATAATCTTTCAGCACGTACGAGAGACACGTGTGTAGATTTATATAAAAATATGTAAAAGTCTTCCTCTCGTGAAGAGTATATTCTCTCCTGATGATCCCATTTTTATACGGTAAACATGTAACAAAGCTACCGTTATATTGTGCAACTCACCAGTATAGTGATCACGATCAGAGTTACATTTCCGATGCCAGGCTCGAAGAAGGCCGCGGTATCCGTGACGTTGACGCCAGCACCGGGACGCCATTCGCCGACCTAGTTTCATATATATAATTTTATATATATCTCATCTGCGTGTTATAAATATTTACATTGGTCTGCCGATGCGCGCTTCCTGTTTTGCTCGGTAAGTCACGACGTACCTTGACGAGCGAGTGTTGCCTCAGTTTCAGTAGATCCAATTTAAACTGTATTCTGCGTCCTTCTTTAAATTCAATTGGTCCGGAGATTCCTTTCATCTCGACCTGCAACAAAAACCGTTTGCGGATTCGTTTGTGAAAGAGCACTCTATGTTCCTTGCATGAGTTGGACGGTTATCCCGCGCGTAGGTTTTATTCAGAAAATTCAACTTGAACTAACAAAGAATTTGCTGAAAACGTATAATATTTTAAAACTGTTTCACTTATTTAATTCCTCTGCAGATAAATAAAGTTCAATTTAAATATCATAATATAAAATTCAATAACGTATCAATGGAACAAAATGGGAAATACGAATTTATTCTGATACCGGTAATCATAAAAAATGTATGAGATTAGATTTGAGAGTGTAGGTGAAAAGTCAGAAACCGAAAGAGAATTTTCTCCTCTTGCGCGTTGTACGTAAACTGCCTAAACTCTATTAAAATGCAATACAAGACAGACGCGCACAGTGTAATCTCTCTCAATCTCATCGTGCGTATCTCGGGCGTGTCGTCTTCCGATGATTACGGAGACAAAACTCGCGCGGTGTCAGCCAAGTTTGTCTAAAGATCCTAAAACGAGCGTATCACCGGCTCAGAAATTTTCTTCCGGTAGCTTTAAAAATTTTCGCACTTAGAAAGTCGTTACCGCTCGTGCGAGCTCTGCGAATCTCGCAAAGTCGTTATAAAGCTTCTCCTTCTTCGCGAGTATCTCGTGATCGTGTCGGAGCGCAAAGACAGGAGGGTGGCAGGTGGCTTTTCGTCCTTTTCGTTTAAAATGCCACGGAAATCTACCATCGATGTTGGGCGATATTAAGAGAATGACGGGGGAACAACGGTGGGAAGAAAGAGAGACGAGGCGGAAGCATCTCCGTAGTCTGTCTCTCAACGAGGATCGTGGAACGCATAAATTTGAGAGAGATCTTCAAAGTTGAATTTTCCGCATCGATGGTTTCGTTTGAGAAACTTTTAACCTCCGGCTCTTCCCTTTCATACCGCGAAAAAGCCAAAAGTGGATGCAAATAATGAGTTACGATGATGAGTGATAGCAAAAACTACCTAATCCCTGCGATATAGAAGATTTATTGCGTGCAAATTGCCGTAAATATTTTGGTATTTTGAAAACTACACGAGTTTTATGATATCCCGTATATAAAATATTGATCTAAGCTGTAATGCAAACGCTTTGCAGTGTTTGCGATTTGTAAAAGCTGTAATGTAGAATACATTTATTAAACAATATGTAATGTTTTAAATTCTCACACTTTTACACAACAGAATTTTTTATTATATTTAAAAAAATTGTATACTTATAAAAAAATTAATACATTTATTTTTTAGACTACCAAGATATAAAATGTAAATTTTTTCATCTCTAAAACGAGGAAAAAAAATGGTTGCATATATGAAATTATTAAAATACACGTGCATAAATTATTGTAACTAAAGTTACTATTTTCACGATATAAATGTAATCAGATATGATTAAAAGAAAGATTAAGTCAAATCATCAAGAATTAATAAGCGCACTAAATAAGATAAAAAAATTTCAATTATTGTAATTATAATTTCTAAAAACTGCCATATGTATGTTTATATTAAAAAAAACATATATTTAAAAAATAATTTCATAAATGCGTTATAAAACACTCCATTCAAAAGTTTAACGAGGGCGCGCAGTGTGCGAAATAAGGTGGATTTTATTGAGACGCTCTATTCCTTTCATCATCCGAGATGACGACATGAAAGAAATACGTGAACGACAGAAGGAAACCGTGGTTAAGTATTTAATAGTAAAAGTTACGTATAAACGCGGTAAAGTTACGACGTGTAGCACGCGCGTAAACGTTTATACATACTCGTTTCTATATATAACGAGATGAGTCTCGTAACAAAATCCAAACAGCAAATAATGTCGAATATAAAAAAAAAGCTTTACGAGCTTGTGCTCTTCGTAAAAAACATCTCCACCTGAGTCTGTCGATGCGGCAACTCGCGTTTTAAAATTTCCGAGGTAAAAGAAAAATCGGCAAGACAAAGCAAAAGTGCATTCAATCTTTTTCGTACCGTTATAAAACCGAGATGTAACAAAAACATATCTGAATGGGACTTGGATAAATACGCTTGGCAAAGTATGAAAATACATTCGAGAATTCCTCCATAGCGTTTCGTTTTTCGCGGCATAACGTAAGAAGTAAGCAGACGAATGCATAGAAATGGAAAATAAAGTGGAGCGCAGAGAGTAAATGCGACCTAAAGTTTGATTACCTCATTTTGCAGCGGCCAAGAGAGAATTCGCGATTTCTCATTCCGATTGTAACGCGAAGTTTCCACGCTTTCCCCATTGAACGAATATATAAGAAGTATTTTAATATAGCACTCTCTCGAGACTTTGTTCTTCTGTACGGCGCAAAACTATTAATGAGATTATTACAAATTGTCGATTTTTAAGCGACTTCAAACTTTATCTGCGTAATGCATAATACTCCAAACTCTAACGGTAATGGCTACAGGTATAGAGTCGCGCCGTATTTATCTCACGCGAATACATTCTTCTACGTAGCTTGATATTTTTCGCGAATGTAGCCGAGCTCTAACTGGATTTTTCGTTTGCGCGTAACCATAAAGTGTGAAATTAACGTATGAAAAGGGACATTGTACTGAATTAGCACAACATGGCATGTTTTAAATATATTATATATACCGTTGCTCTTTCTCTCTCTCTCTCTCTCTCTCTGTAAAATATTCATAAAATGTACATTATGCTGTTGCATAAATGAATGTAAATGTAAAATGTCGTGACATTTTGCAGACCGCGAATAATAAATATTGTTTTACGCGCGTTTGAGCGTGCTTTACAATAAATTAACAAAATAAATACTATATTGTTATATACATATATGTCACGCGTATTGTTATGTCATCTAACCATAAAAAAAAATTAAATTTAAATTGCTCCTTAAAAGTATCATGCAGTTTGCCGCAGAAATTAATATTATCTATTTGTACAAGTACTTTTAGCGAGCGGAACAATATTATTTTCCGTATTCAAAAAGTTGATTCCTCGCCAATGGAAGATTGCAGTCTGTTGGCAAAAAGTCAAGAAAAGAGAAGAAGACGTCGCGATTTCCAAGTATACTTGAAAAATTATGGCGACAAAGATCTTTTTCATTTTCTACGTGAGAGGAAACGCGCGCCGTGTGTGTGTTTTATTCTCGATTAATACTTGAATCCTTCCTGTCATAGAGCGACATTCGCATTGTGATATCGACCATTTTCATTATTACAACGGGCAGTTAGACATAATAGAGAAGATTAAACGAGATGCGATTTTTTGCATGCGATTAAAAAATAAGAAAAATGGTTACTATAAAATTAATACAATCATCCTGATAAAAACGCAAGAACAAAGTCTGAATGAATTTTCTCCTTTAATATTTATTCTCTCTGTCGCTCTATCGACTATTATTTGTCAAATATTAAATGTGACAGATAATTAATAAACTCCTCAAAAAGATATTGGATTTCTTGTGTATCCATATATGTAATTTTCTATCAAAGATATAATTTATAGTGACTACCTTTTATAATAAATAACACGTCGTAAAATTCTTGTGAGTGCAATTCTTTTTATTGCGTCAAGATTAGAATTCAGGTGCGAAGACGGCCGGTACGGACAATCGGGAAATTTAGCGATATGTTCTTCTAGTCGGTGGTTTCGCTTTCCGTGACGGGTCTAATTAGAGCCAAAGAGGAAGTTACCACGGATTGTCGGGCGTGACTCAAATCCAAGAGTATAACGATTGTCAACGAAGAGAAACGTCACAACGCGTAGCAACGTGGGCAAAAGTCGGATATATCATCGTGGTAATTGTAAATTGTTATTACGGGGAAAATACTCTCCTCTTTTACTCACGAGAAAATCCCCTTTTATGGTTGAAAACGTGACGCGGCGACGACGGCCATGATTTTTATCACTGTGTTCTTTTCGCGGGTCTCGCGTCGCGTATATTCTGCCCATGCGAGCGGAATACGAGAAGCTATTCTAAATGTGCGTTATACTTCTACGAATTTTCACAATACATCCTTATCTTATACATATATAAGATGCATTGCTTAATAGATGATTCCTTATATCCAATAGTGGACAATTTTCAAATCATTCTTACTATTGGAAAGAAACATTTAATTTAAAATTTATTTTGAAAATAATGTGTAGATAGAATCTAAAATATAGCTCAAGAAATATAAATATAGAAAACATTTATTTTAAGTAATTAAAGTATAGTAATTATAGTATGCACCTTATATATTAAAAATTTATTTTTTAATAAAATTTTTTAATGAAATTTTTTTTTTAAAGAAAGAGAGCATCACAATATATATTAAAACATAGTTTTTTTTTTTGAGAAACATTACCGAGATTTAATTAAGGAACATGTTCGAAAATGTAATTAATCGTTCTACATCGTGTGTAGTTTATATTTTTTTTATCATGTTACAATTCACTGAATAATAGATTCGCACCAATGGGTAGCTACGCGAAACAATTCCATTAGTAAATTATTTGCAATTTAACTTGGTTGTTCTATAACAAAGTTATCGTAAAACGAGGGAAAACGCTACGCGCTACATTTTCTAAGTGATCAATAACCATGGTCAATCTATGCACGCATATGTGTATCTTCGAAGAATGTTTATACAATATACTTAGCTCTCTTTCTCTCTCTCTCTCTCTCTCTCTTTTTCTTTTTCCGTCTGTGATTTATGTATTTATCCTCGTAATGAAAGTGCACTCTAACTAAATATGCTCCGAAATAGAATTTGGCACGAAACAAAGCTCGCTCTCACGTAAAATGATGCTAATAAGAAATCAGGGCTTTTCTCCATCTGCTAGTATAAAAGGTTGAACTAGCAGTTAGTAAACAGCTCGTATATGTGACTCGACACTTTTCCTCGACAATGTCGTTCGCCTGTGCCGACAGGTTGAGCTCTCTCACCGGTATCGTAAAAAAGTCACGACTCTACAGAAAATCGCTTATTTTTCCTTCCCACGTTTTACGTAAATGCGCGGCAATATTTTTTCCCTCTTGGCTCAAAATTTGAGATGAAACATTGCGTAAGAGACAATATAATATATAATATAGTAGCAAAACAGCTTGCTTGTTATGACTCATTATAATTTATGGCAATTGCTTAAAAGTTTACTTTCATAAATCGAGAATAATATGTAATCTAAAATAAATAAATTAAATTTTTAAAAGAAAAATTAAGTTTTGAAGTCCTGTAATTATATCTCTCAAAGATTTTATTGTTTTGAAGATAATCAGATTCTTAATAAAACAAAAAAATTCGGCGCTTTTAAGATTTTGTCCTCAACAATGTTGTTTACTTATTTGCCTTATTTGTTGTTTACATATATTGCATAAAAGGGAATATTTATCTTCAAAAAAGATGAGAAAATTGCACAAAGACATACAGAGAAAGTAGCAGATAAGCAGGCATTTATGTAATAAGAAAGACTGAAGTTTCTTCGACGCTATGGAAAGGGAAGTCATCCGTATCGCTAAATTTAGACACTTATATTTCAATCGCGTACGTGCCGAGATAGCGTCTTCTTCGTGGAACTTCGTTTCGCAAATGAAGTATGTATTTACAACAGTCAGAAGATTTTATTAAATGAAAGCTTCGCCGAGATGTAGCTTCTCTAGAGAAAGTAAAAAAAATAATATTTTTAAGCTACCTCTGCATATTTGATACTATACTTCAAGAAGATAGAAAAGGAGAAAAAAATGAAATATATTATAATTTAAAAAGAATATTCAAAGCATGCAGTAAATTATCGTTTCATTGATACTAATTTATTTTGTATAAAATATACTAATTCGCATGATCGTAATTTGATCAAGAATCCTCTGTAACACTGTCATAGAGATATATATAATCTTTTTATATAAATCTCTAATATATGGAGAAATAAAATACGTTTTTATTTTTATTTTGTATACATTCCAATTCGAGTATTATCCGCAAATAAATAATATCAAAAATTGAGCCGTTCGAAATGGCTTCTCGTTTTTCAGCACGGTCGACAAATTTTTCATAATAATCGTATTTCCCATGCACGGCGTAGTATCCACATTTATAAATTATTTGTCCATGTGTACTTGCATATATCGTCCTAGTATCGCGAGAGTATACGATTATGCGTTTTGTATCTCTTTGCGGAAAACTCGCAATTTATTGAATAATTCTCGCTGCGCCGTTACATCGGACGTAATCAGATAACGTCCGAATCCCGATAACGTGAATTCATATTGCTTTAGAAGAATTCGTTTATAACGCCGAATCGAATATCGCACCGAGAAATAATTACGAGGATTTCTCGCGACACACTTTGGGATCCTCGATTCCTCGAATTCAAATCATCCAAATAGCCCGGACGAGAGGCAACTCGGGAGTTGTGAACGCGCGCTGATCTTGTAAGGATTACTTTCAATCCCCTTGAGCGATTTAAGATTCCCGACAGATCCATTTGAAAATTAAATAAGATCGATGAGATAGCAGACACGATGGGGAATCAGCTTCTCGCTTCTACAGACAAGCGATTCGGAATCAATCGAGCTTGACTGTATAAAATTGAATGAGAGCTTACAGAAACGAACAAGAGTGGAGGATTGATCGTTTCATCCTGCTAAAGGTAAATTTTTTATCATGATCAAAAAACCGAAATTTTTGTTACGACGCATAAAAATGTAAATGCATTATAAATGTGATGTTCTTTTTTTCTACCGCAATGATATAAAGTTTAAAATAATACCGGCGGGATATCGTGTGGAGATATCTTGTTACATGACAACCTTAAAAATGATAGAAATCATACAACCGGGATCGAGCAATTTTTAACCGTGTTTGACAATAAAATTGTAACGCGAATGCCAATATTTGATAGAATGTTTAAATATTGTGATCCAGGGTTTAGTTCCAATATGATCCGATAAATTCTAGTTACATATAATGGTTTTGGCAAGGATGCAATGTTGTGCAGGCTTTAGTTACGCTTGGATAATATACGCGGTTACGCCCCGGAGCTTTATTTACTGCTTCCGATTCCTGTGTTCAATAACTGCTTCGTGCAAACACATACATTTTTCGTCCATCGAGATACGAGCAATATAAATTTATTAGTAGTGTAATATTCGTGAATATCTTGTATTACTCCTATTAAATGTGACTTAACACACAGAGCGTTTATAGCGTTTTTTTTTTTCTTCAAACGAGGATGGATTAATTAAAATATCGTTCGCGTGGGTCGTTTTAGCAAGGCGCAGGACGCGAGGATTTCTATGGAACTGAGGATAACAAAGTACGGCCGTAAATTAATGGACCCGTCCCTGCCCTAGTTAAAGCCTCGAACTTGGACCAAGTCGTGAAACAACGGGGGGACAACTCCCAGTGTGTTCCTGACGGGAATGGCCGTCGAGTAAGAGGCCGTAAACGACCTTTAAAAAGTACCACAGGCCGTACGAGAAAATCCACGGCTGGATTAAGCGGTAAACCACCAGAACGTGAATATCTAATTACGGCGGCAGCCTCTACCACGTTTTTCTAAAAGCGGAAGTAAATTATAAGGTGCGTTGTGCCTTGTACGTATATCGTCGGTACCCTTAAATGCCAATCTAATATATCGTTGAAATTTCTCGATATTGTAAAGAATCATATTTTTCTCAATATTCGCATAAAAATTTAATTGAAATTCGACGGGGAGTGTTAATTAACTGAAGGGTGAATTTGATCTTTGATTACTTTGCGTTACTCTCTAAAGCTGGGTTAGGTAATTTATCATTCACTCTATCCGCCTCTCACGTCATAGATTTTGACGCAAGCAATTCCGTATTCAACAGGTTGTAAGGCATCTATATAGATGTGTAAGTGCAGTATATCATTATAGTTTAGGCACGCGATATTAGGCATCGATTTGCCTTTATCCTGCGATACAGGAGGCGTAGCCGAGAAGTTGACATCTGTATTTGGCACAAGAGGACCATTTAAATAAATTATTCAACAGCAACATTTTTCCTGTCTTTTCAGGAATTTATCTCCCGAAGCACGTATCTCGTTCCTCACGACCGTCTCGTTGGCGCTAAACGTATAAACTGTACGCGGCTTATCAGCTAACGCTTAATTAAGGGGAAAGTCGGCGGGTCCTCTCTCTCTCTCTCTCTCTCTCTCTCTCTCTCTCTCTCTTTCACCACGATGTAATCTTGTCTTCGTGTAGCGTCCCCGCGTGTTCCCGCGATTAATCAAGCGCTTTCACCCCCCAATTCTCGACGCACGGCTGTGTATGTGTGTGTCTCGTTGTGTTTCTCCGGTCGTGATAAAAACGGGGAAGCTCATTTGCACGCGCTTTCACGTGCAATCATCCCTCACGCTCACCCATCTCAAAATAAGCGCTTTAATCACGTCGCTAATTACGTCGTAAACAATGGGGGTTTGCACGTCGAACGTTGCACGGAACGTAACCGGAACTATGTTATTGACGAACGTCACGTCTCACAGCTGCGATCTCTGAGATGAGAGATTACCGCAACGTCAATTGCATTGACAATACAATTAATTCTAGACGGGTTGCTGACTGGCACGATGTCGATATTGAAACGGCCATCCGATACATCGCTATCGAGATAATTAAATTATTAATTATTATATAATAATTATGCTAGACCATGCTAGACCAGCTAAAATTAATCATTCTCATTCCGGTCATCTATATTAGAGTCCTGGAAACGCGCCGTACCTCTTGGCTGCAATTGTAATTTTACAAGCGGGATTTAGATTACATTCTCGGCGAAAACGATCCGGAGGAGCATCCCCCATTCGCGTGACGTCATGTATTCAACGCGCGAGCTTCGCCACGGCAATTATTTCTCGTTCGGTTCAATTAAGCTACTCGGGCGGTTAGAGGCATAATGTCGCTCCGGTTAGGATTTAACAGAATGCTGAAATGCCCTATTAGGCAGCAGAAACTAACTCGGTTATACCGCGCGGCAATTCCCAGCGTTGCTCTGGGACATTCCTCGTGCCGAGGTACGAATTCGGAGGAACGGATCCTCGATAACATCGCCCGAGGGAACGTTTGTATAAGCCGGGAATGTTTTCGTCACGAAAAACAGACTCCCGGTATCCCTCTCACATGCACACACACGTCTCGCAACGTTGTTTATTCAGAGAATGCAAGCCTGCAATTATTGCGACTAATAACAAAATTATTTTAATAATAAAACAGTTGGTTAGGAAAATTAAAATATCTAAGAAAATTAAAATAATCATTTTAAAAAATTTGATATAATTTTATATAAACAAGGCATACGCATTTTTCCGTAAAAATAAATTTAAGAAACGGAATGCTCGTTTGTTATTTTCAAAAATTACATTTGAGTAAAATGCTAAGTTAAACTAAAATGCAGAATTGTATAATATTAAGAAAAAAAAAAATAGATTTTGTATTAAGAAGAAAAATAGATTTATTTTATCGCGATGGAAATTTCATTATTTTTTAAACATTATTAATATTCTATTACATTTTCTTTTTTTCCACAAATGCTGAAATATCAAAACAATGTATGTAACGACATATACAAATTTTCTCGTAAAATTAAATTTTAAAAGTAGACATTTATTTTAAAAAGTTGAATTAAATCAATACTAAAGATGAATTATATTAAATTATATTAAAACTAAAAAAATACTTTCTTATTTCTCGTGATGAAAATCTTATAAATGTTTTAATAAAAATTTCAATACTTTCTAATATTGTAACAAGAATTTTCTTTCTTTTCGGCAACTGTCAAAATCATCACACTAATATATATACGATTTTCTCATAATTTTCCTTAAAATAAATTTGAAAAAATACTTATTTTCAAAAATAAAATGATATCAAAATGATGGTGTATTATATCAAATTGAGATTATATCTCATTTTTTCACACTAACAATTGTCATCCTGCAAATTTCTTCTGGATTTTCAATCCAACATAAATAATTTTTTAGGATAACATATTGGATCGTACCTTTTATTTGCACACTACAGGAGCATATCAGCTTATTTCAGCTGTCGGATATGCCGTAAAACAATGGCAGAGCCGCCGAGTCAATAAAAAAATTCTTTTTTCAAATGACATCTCGCAAAAAGGTAGTTTACGTGCCGCAGTTTCGCGCGTTGTACAACCGGCAAGATCTGATATACGTGGCAGAATTTGAGGGACGGCGGCGCGAGTGTCCTGGGAATTGAATATCGACCATTGTACACGGCTTGGGTATTGTCAATAGGAGTAAGTGATCGCGAGCGTTGAGAGAACTCGGTTATTTTGGCGCGCCTCCAACGTTATCTAACTAAATGCCAACTGTCATTAGCATTGCAAAGCGAGTGCGAGATCATAAATACGAGCGAATAAACAGCGGCGTTTGCGTCGTCGGTGATGTCAGTTCGTCGTAATTGTCGCGTTCGATGTGAACGCAATATTCTCGAAGAAGACAGACATTATTTACGTGTGAAAAAAATAAAAGAAATCCCCGGCTATCGCAAATATATCGCGCGAGTGTGTTTGTGATAGCTTTAATTATATTTGCTGACGCTCTCAGCGAGTGAGAATCGGACCTCGTTTTGTCGCGCGCTCGTGGAAAATCCGTGTGAATCGTTAGCGCAAAGCTTGTACACAACGGCTGTTATTTTCACTCACCCTTTCTCTTCCTCGTTAATTAACATCCTCGAACAACACTTTGCGAAATAGTTGCCACGATAACCGCGATTACATAATAATGTCCGTGTATAAATGTGTAGACTATGTCGTCGCGCTTTTGACATACACAAAGGTTAAGTAGCCGAGCGTGCTTTACGTCGCGTGTAATCTCCTCAGACCACTCAACAAGCTCGCTTTTATGAAACGATATATTAATCGCGTTATATCGCCTGTTACGCGCCGGCAAGTAGAACGAGAACAATTTGGCCAGGCACAGCAATCCGCGTCCCTCTAAATCCGGCACGTTACGACGCCGTCCGAGAAAGCGCTATCTAAATCCCGTGGGATCTAAGAGCCGTCACAAGCCGGCTTAAAGCAATGGCGCGAAGAATGGATATTCTAATCACTTAAGGAAAATCTTCGCCTCCGCGGTTGCGAGTAATCGGGCCGTCAACGCGCGGTATCCAGGCTTCGCGGAGACATTGACAAATTGATAAGCAAAACTATTAATCTATGGCTTTAATTGGGCCTGATGGACAATAAAAGAGTTTTTCAAAATTTTTGCATGCGTAAAATGTTAATAATAAAATTGCATATATCAAAAAATTTCAATATTTATCTGTCGGAATAAAGCTTTATATAAAAGTTTTTTTTAAATAATTAATGCAAAAAAATTCTTCAAAAATTTTTACAATATCAATTTGTTTTATTAATACAAATATGTTATCGAGAAGAGATTAATGCACTGAATTACTCGCGAGCGAGATATTTAGGATCTGGACTTTCGAGCTGATAAAAGAGAAAAAAGAGAGAACTAGAGACATAAAACAACATAACACAAGTACGATAGAGATTGAAAAAAGGCAGCCGGGAGAAGGACAAGGTTGCGGTAGGTAACCGGAGAGCATAACGGAGAGCAATTTCAGTAAGCGGTCATCCAAAACATTGCACAAACTCGAGCGTGCTTTGGGAAAGTGCTTTAGCGTAGATGTAGTATTATATGGAACATGAAGCATGGTAAAAGAACGACACGCTTGCAATTTTAACATATCTTAGATCAATAGTCGCCACACATATACACACACACACATATATCCACATGCATGCACACACAAAATGTATCTCTTTCATATATTCCTTGTGCTCTCGCATTTCGCATTTTATTTTTATTAAAAATATGCATTCTGCCTGATTAAACAAACGCGGTGGAATATCGAAGAATGCAGAAAATGCCCCATAGCCGAAATCGAAATGCCGTTCGCCTCTGTCGAAAATTATTCGTCAAATTGTTTGGCAATTTGACAACAGTATAATTCACAATTGAAAACCGATTGTACGCGCATCGCAATACCGTTCACTCGGCTTTACGGATATGTTGGATTATGATAATGTTAGTTATAGCATAAAACTTTTTTCACGAATTTAATTCGGTTACAAAGAAAATGTTGGCTTTTATCTTCGAAAAATTTTTCATCGTACGTCTGTATTCTTTGTTGACAACAAAAGCTAAACCGATTAAAAAAGATGCGTCAAAAAATTAAATATCACTCTTTGTTGTGCCGTGGACAAACGAAGAGTGTTCTCAAAAGAAAAGCTTTCTTGCATGCTGGTATAGGCAGCTGATACTCTCGCATGAGTAGCGAATAAAATTGGCTCGCAAATTAACTCTTGTTTTTATGCTCGACAATTAAAGGTACATTTAGTTCTTCTTTTTTAATACATATTGGCTTTCAACGAGCTGTTTTTCCATTATATCTGAAAAGCAATTTACTGATAACGTTTTGCATGTAAACATCGTACAGAATTTGTGTGCTTACTGCAATAATTGTCAATATCTAATATATATAATTTTTCATTAAATACAAGTTAGAGTTTTTTTTTTAACTGAAATTGGAGATAACACATCGAATAAATATAAATTGCACTTCTAGAATAGCCGCTAAAAACGAATATAAATTACATGTCAAATTATCGTTCGAGAAACGCATCGATTGCTTGATCATAAACGTGAAAAAACGACCGATTTGTTTGTCGCACGAATGAACTTTGAGCTTGTTGGCAGCTGTATATACACGCTGAAACCGTACGTGTTCAAATGCACTGCAATATATATTTTGTTGAAACAAAAGAATATAAAAAAAATCCAGGTTACACATATCCGCAAGAAATGCAATAGATACACGTAGTCAAAAACATTGTGTCATATAATTGTGTCACGTATATTTGTTCCGTTAACTGCAGATCTGTGTAACCTGATACGTTTTGAAATTTATTAAATTTTAAAATTAATATACAGGGACATATATACGTACATATATTATATGTATGTGTATATGTAAATTTTATAAATAAATAAATTATAATTAAATATAATCCTATAAATAAATAATAAATCCAACATAAAAAAATAATAATTAAATATAAATACTAAAAAGAGAGAGAGAGAGAGAGAGAGAGAGAGGGAGAAAAAATATTTTGGAAATTCGTAATAATCTTTGTATATTCCAGCAAGATATAAATATAAAAGCGTGAAAGGACAAACAGCAAAGCAAATCCTTTTTAAAATGGATTGTTATAGCAAAAATGCCATCAATGCAATAACCGACTGTGCGAAGGCAATTCCGAGATGGAATCGCAGTTTTGGAGATGCGGGCACATGAAGGGAGATAATAAAAGACCGACCAGTGTGCAATTGTAACGTCAGAACGATTCTGATTTCGCGAACGAATTTTTTGTACGCCGTAGAATTGCCGTAAAAGTTACGAGCGCGGTAAATTTTCTTTTTATAGATCGTACGTTGTGTTAAGCAGTTGCAAAATAATGATAGCACGGTGGATAACCGACTGCGCGTTTTGTAAGAATTTGCAATAAAATTGGAAAATATAATACATTTTTCATACAATATTAAAAAAAGCTATCTACAATTATGAGAACACACAAAGTTTTACACAAAGCTTCTGTTAAAAACCGTATTTCTGTGTCTTGTATTTAATACTCTAAATATTATTAAAACACTAAGCGATTTAATAGCATTATATTAAATTCTACTGTGCGTACTGAGATTTCACTTTTTCTTGCTAATTAAAATCGTTAATTAAAAATGATAAAATAGAAAAAGTAATAATAATAAAATTTTAATTAACGTAGAAAATAACAATAATAAAGTTTTAATTACAGATTTATGTATTATTTCTTTAATTATTTATCAAAATTAGAGAGAAATAGTAGTTTATATTCGTAGATAAATAATGACATAAATGTAGTATTGTAAAATTTGCACTCTGATTTATCGAATCACGATCAAAAACCCATTTTCAACGTAAATTAGTGCGAATATGTATTATATTTAGCGACCCACATAATGCTCTTGTCGCAAGCGCATTGCGCGAATACATTGTTTTCTATATCGATTGGATCGCATTTAGCAAAATGAAAATAAAGTAACGCAAATTACAAGCACTATAAAATTTGCTCCGACACGATTTTCAATGTGTGATTTATATCAAAAATATATATATATCTCTGGGGCTGTATATTATTTACAAAATTTTTTTAAATGTGATTGGTTAATTCACGCTAAAACTGTAAATTAACATTATTTTAATTTGATTAATAATAAAATATCGGTGTAATTATAAAATGTAAATGCTTAAAACATTAATGCTTTCTTTATTGTTTTTATTATTATATTAATATTATTATATAATAATATTCTATTTTTTATTCCTGACATTACGATATATTTTTTCATTCAGTTTTTCGAGGAATTACTTTAAATAATTTTTATATTGAATAAAATAATATATTCTGTGATGACTACTTTATTTTCATCTATTTTGTGCTGATATTTTTTTTGAATTTTTATTTTCTAGATATCACGAGCGTAATGTGCTCCACTGTAAAAGCTACTCTGAAATAACTTGTTCTTTGTATAAAATAAACCCAATTTACTCGTTACAAATGTAAAAAGAGATGCCGTCTTCATGTTATGTTGAAAAGCGCAATATCTTAAAAAAAAAAAATGTCATTCTATTTTAAATATTTCCATATAATTTTTACTATTATAATTCTTTGCGGAATTTATAATCGCTGCCATTCAATTTTATAAACCACGAGAGATGAACAATTTTTTAGAGCTGAGTTCGTAAAAGCTGAAGCACCGGCGTTAAGTTAAACGGAATGCGCTCGGTTAAGATTTAATTAAACGAAGTTGAGTGAGCAACAGAAAGAGAAGAAAATAAAGAGAAAGGGAGGGAAAGAGAGAGAGAGAGCACGGATTTGTGTGTGTATGTGTAAGCTGGATCGTAAATTTCTGTCGAATAGCATATATAAAAAGACTGTTAGGAGTTCGCGAAAACTCGGACCGCGCTACTTGGCGCCTCAACAATCCGGCCACCGTCGCTCGCAATATTCGTTTAACTTATTTATGGCAAATTTGGCGAGCGGATGGATTTTAATCCGACGACCCATTTTACGTTTGCCCTTGTCGCGGAGATATTTGGGGACAAAATCGGGGTAAGAAAGTAGGGTAATGCCAACGGGTAGTGCAAACAAGAGATCGCCGTGCGTGCCAAAATTCGCACACAGGCGATTAAAAGAAAAGCGCGGCAAACAATGCGAAATAGCTAATCCACCAAGAAAAACGTACGGAAGATCGCCAAGTAGAGAGTTTTGCGATTTTAACGCTATTCCGTGGCACTTCTGCGGTCGAGAGGAGAAAGGAAACGGGGTAACATTATAGAAGCATCAAAGAATAACTCGTTTGAGTGTGCAATAAATAATAATGATATGATAAATTCCATATATATTTTTTGTGTGTTTTTTTAATTCCTTAGCATTAATAAAATAAAATTAATATTTATAATATTTCTTGGAATTTATTAATTTATTAATTTCTTGGAAATTAATTTAATTTGACAAATTAATTTTTTCTCTTCTTCTCCTAAAAAATATTTTAACAACTTTAAATATTTATATAAAAAAATTCTCTAACAGAAAAATTATGTATTAATGGTGGATCGATGCGTAAAAAATTTTTTCTCACAATTATAATTTCAACAATTTTGTCGTATCAATAAAAACATATATAGCGTGTCCAGAAGGTTCAATAAAAAGCTTCGCACAAAATCTGAATCGTTCTTTCCTCATTTTTAAGAAATTCTGCACGATATTGTCGGCCATTTAGCTGTGAACACACGCTCCTTCTATACCGCAATAGCTGCATTCACGTGCGAATGTCCACGAATGCGTATTCATAGTTGGTCGCTTGTATGCCGTTGCATGCGAATCGCATCCCGCGCCACGTGTTATTTATTGGTCCCGTGCGCAAAGATGGACACATGTGTGTACCCCGCATGTAAAGGACGAATCGCTAATTTAATTTCGACATATTCGGCGTCATAATCTAACGTTCGGCACGCATGATGTTATGCCGTAATTTCAGCGGATGGGGGGGGGGAAGGGGATTGACAGTGAGCGACGCAAATATTCCTGGGTTTCGATTAGAGGCACCACGACCGATATTGGAATCTCGTTATTAAATTAATGATCGCGTGGACGCGCACGTAAATGTACCGGCGTTCGATATCGGCGAGAGGATGCTCACTTAAGGTCAGATTGCAAAGAGAAGGAGGCGGGATATTACAGACGGCAGGGCATTCAAGGACCGGGTTAAAGATGGTCAAATTTGTAATTACGAGAGAGAGAGAGAGGAAAGAGACAGAACAAGACAGAGGAAAAGAGAGAGAGAGAGAGATAGCCGGAGAAGATAAACTTAACTAATTATGGATGCAGGTACAGCAAGGAGACGCTTTCTGTTCTACGCGCGGCAAATTCGGGCGGTCGCATTGTGCCGCATCCAAAGTGCACGATGTTATTTCACTCGTGGGACGTGAAGCCGGAAAATATACGACGATGTTTGTCGTGCTCTTAAGACGACGCGACGCTTGGTTTAATTCCGCACGTTGTCTCGGGTTTGCCGCACGCGCTTCCTTTCATCTACGAGCGCTTTGACTAATCTTCTCGGAGTGGATCTTTCTCCTTGACGAGAAAAAAAAAAAAAGAAAAAAAGAGAATAACGTGCATCAGATGTACTGATGGCTATTATTTTCTTCCTCAATATAAGGCGCGATACTCGTGCGATTTTTATTGCTCTTGTACTGTCTTGCTGCAAAACTGCAAAACGCGTTTTCGTCTTCGCTTCTCTCTCCCCTTTTCGCAATGTGTATATTTCTGTTACCTTTCCACTTTTCCCATTCCTCTTCTTACTACAGCCGCGTTCAAATTCTCCAATGGTCTCTCGTGCCGCTCCGCTTTTACCCCGTAAAAACTTTTTATTTCCTAACAAGCAGCGAGAAAGTCACGTACGCGCCAGGTTACGAAAGTCTGTACAATTCGGGAAAATTGAACTCTATGCGCCGATTCAGATAGTACGACGCGGATTTTCCGCTTAACGAAGGATCGTCGAATCAAAATCGTGGAAATTGGATCGAACGTGTGTGTTAGAAGAGACTCGCTGTTAATGTGGTGCACATTTTGAAGAAACGATTGCGCAATTATTTTCATTATACTCATCCAGAATTACACAAATATATAATAGTATAAAAAATATAGGAAGAAACATATAATATATGTTACATATATATATAATTTTACTTGATGAGGAAAAGAGGGATATTAAAGTTATAAATTCTGAAATTAAACTCTTGTATATATTTTAAACAACTTTACCATTTATCAATCTTATAATCGGGAACAGAAAAATAAGAGATATATAAAAAGATTAAATTTATATAAAAATTTTATATTTATCTCCGTAAAAGAGAGATTATTCGCTATATATGTGTAATATATTTTATATAAATACACACGATATATATCGTAATATTTTCGCGAGTGGATATCAATCCCGAAACACTACAGCCGGATATCGTACCTTGTCGGACACGGGAACGGGAAGAATGTCGTACAGGTTGAAAACGGGAAGTACAACATCACGGAAGGATTTGTGGCCCCTGCCTGTGACAGGTTTGGAATCGTCCATCATGGTATTAAACAATTTATCCGTCGCGTGGTGCTATACGCCACGTCGCGCCCTGCCTCATACGAGCGACATGTATTCGTGTGCAAAACGTTGATTGAAATTTATAAAAACGCGTTACGGCTGTTCTTTTTGAAGCAAAATTGTTAGAAATGTACTCCATCGTACGACATGTTCGAATATTAACGATATGAGTAAATAAGAATCCGTGCTACGAGTTCACTTGCATCATGCTCGAATGTTTGAATAGTTTAAACTGAATAGTTTAAAATATATCATGGGTATTTTTATATCTTTATGATGCATCGATTGACAAGATAAGATTGACAGAACAGCAATTTGATGAATGTAAATGATTTTTTTTTTTAACGAAAAATGATTCTTTCAGATTTCGTGTATCTGTGGCATGTGCGCGAAGTTTTCTATCGCGTTAAATATTTATAGGAAGGGGGCGGAAACAAATGCTTGTGCCACTATATCGAATATCATTGTTTTGGACACTAGCCAGATCTTAGCGGTGGTAATTCACGGTAAGTTACCGCAGCACGTTTCTTCCCCCTCGAAATATCTGTCTCACCTCTCGGGCGAATCCGGCGAGTGGATGCTGTTTAAAGAGCGATGAGGCGAGCTCTCGAGCGCGGATTTTCCTATGGCGTTACCTATTCTCGGGGAAAAGTCGAGAGGCAGATGCCGCGATATAGTCGAGAATGTATGCGGACGGTGTTATGAAAAATTAAAATACGTCCCGCGAGTGTATTTACCGTGCGAACATCACGAATTTGTGGCACGGATAAGCATCGCTCGGTGAGAGAATATGTACTTCTTCTGCAATATTTCGAGCATGCATTTATGAAAATGAAGTCTTTCACATTTTACAATTTCGCACCCTTTCATTTTTAATCCCTATTATATAAATTGTCAAACTAATGATACAATTGAAAAAGAGGTCCTGAAAATAAACTAGTTCAAAATATAGAATAACAATTTCTAATCAAGAGACATTATTTTTTTCGATGAGATTTGCTTTAAAAATTAACAAAATTATACACTCATGTGAGCTTGAGATTTTTCGATTTTTAATATTATATCATGTATCGTCAAATTTATTTAAACGATAGGTAATACAAAAACTCGATATTCTAAAGAAAAGATAAAAATAACATTTTTTTTTTCGAAAATAAAACTCTCTCTCTCTATAAAAAAATTTTGTTGTATTTTCTATCTATTTTTTTTACGGGAATCTAGTCTCTCTTTTCGATTTACATTTACTCTCATCATTTCTATAAAAATTATCTCTCTTATACATATAATCTGAATATATATTGTGAAACATAATTTGTGAATCTTTCCAAATATTTTCTGTTATTGTTTTCATATTTAATATTATATACATTATGTTGTATATGAACGTGTTGTATGTAAAAAAAAAAATGTAAAAGTGAAAAGAAACTCACCGAGTTAATGTAGTTAATGAGAGACAATCCTCCATCCCAGGGGTGCTCGAGCTCGCAGGAAATATTAGCGGGCCTTAGAGCATGGGATTGCTCCAGGGTACGTAATCCCACCGCGAACACCTGTACACTGTCGTACATTAACGCTGGTTCTGCCTGAAAAAGATATGATTACGTAATGTTGGTCGAATGACACAAAGCATGCCCTACTTCAGAAATGTCAGAATATTTTTGGTAGTATTAATTCGATGACATTAACTAAGATTAACTGACAATAAGATCGCTCTCCTCATTTTAAATTTTAAAATAATTAATAATTACTACCCTAACGCGCGCAACTAAGATCGCATTAAAATAGTATATAAACGTCCGATGAATGAAAGAGAATCATTTTGAAAGCATTTAACTCAATAAGGTGTATTAACGGGAATGTATAATTAAAACAGAGCTATTGATTACTGTAAATTGGTAGAGATTTGAACGAATCCGGTATAGAAAGAGAGAAACGAGCGGCGAAATGCGAGGATGCGAGACGATTTTCGAGAAGAAATGAATGGACGCGAATTACATATTATTAAAATAGAGAGAGGACGATAACGAAATGCTCCGGTTATTAATTGTAACGCTGTTAGTCGCGCGCGTGTATGCGTGTGTGTGTGTGTGTGTGTGTGTGTGTGTGTGTGTGTGTGTGTGTGTGTGTGTGTGTATGTGAGCGTTTATTTCCGTAAATTATGAAATTCACGGTACGTTGCCGCGTCGAAGTTGCCGCGCCGGTTCTAATCCACTCATCTCGTCGTTGCGTTCTCGACGGAAACGTCGGCGGAAAATGTAATATTCAGCGCGAGAAGACTGCGACAGATTTGATAGTGACGTTGCGTGAAATAATTTCGTTCACACGCTATTTATCCCGCCCCCTCTTCGTACAGTTTTTCTTTTATAAGCAAATTATTTGAGGAAAATAAGAAAAAGAAGACAATAATTTTTATGTTAATATATTTTTTGTTATATATATATATATATATATATATATATATATATATATATATATACTAAAATTTTGCATGTTTTTATAATATATGGATAAATATCATATTTCTATGAATCCATAAAGTATATTTATGCAAATATTGATATTAATTTTTGCTAAAAATATTGAATTGATGTATAGTAATAAGGGATCACATTTTATTGTATTTGACATTACAAATAATGTATTGAATATTTGCTTAAAATGAATAAATGTAAATTGATTTCAATGGAAATCAATGTAATTAAAATATTTGCACTTGAACTGTCAATTCGCAAAAAAAAAAAAAACAAATTCTAATAATTAAATAGACTTGACGTGTTTATCGATCACCGACTTGCAGGCTCTCAAAGAATCGCTAACGATATTGATAAGACAGACGAAGGAAGATCTTAGAAGAGCAACGAAAATGGAATTATACGTGGACAGCGGATTATCTTTCGAGATATATATTTTTAGGGGATGTTTTTTCCTCGAAATGCGCGATCGATGCGAGAGACGGTTGTTACGTCGCGAATTGATTGCGCCCGGTATCTTAGAGTCGCGAAACGAAGCGTGACGCGACCGTTCCGTTTTTTGCGGCCGCTTCTCGTTTTCATTTCCTTCCTATCCGTTCCCTTAGCGTCTTATTCGCAGCCGCGTCTGTTGGAAGGCATGTATTTGAGACGGACAAACATTCAGGAAGCATCCAGGAAACGAGCGGAGTCCGCGCTTAGTCTTGAGTGTCTCTCTCTCTCTCTCTCTCTGTTGCTACTCTTGCTCTGCTACGAGTAGTTTGTGGAGCTTTAATGTTTGCCCTGGGGCTAAAGTATGTGATGTGTCCCCGCATCTTTCCGCTGATTCAATATTGCAATTTCCGTTGATGACGCGCGAATTTTGTTAGCGCGACTAATCAACTTTCCCGACGTGGTTTTAACTGATTTCAATATTCTTCCTTCTCTCTCTCTCTCTCTCTCTCTCTCAGTTTCTTTTTTTTCCTCTTTCAATATTCTCTATCTTGTCAGCGGCCAAGCGCTTCTCGAGATAAACGCTGATAATATATTTATCACGACGCAAGCGATCTCTAAGAGATATGCTTATCAATTTACATATGATTATACTGTTTTTAGACACAAAAAGTGAAACTAAAGCGGCATTACGGGCATCTATATCTTCCCGTAATGTGACTTTGGACATGGAGAAAAGCTCTTCTATCTATACATGATAAAGCTCTCTCGCGTGCCATCTCCAGGGAGTTAGGATTCTTAACTTGATGGATAACTGAAAGCTCGCGATTTTATTTACATAATGTCAAGATAACATTTGGCTGTGCGTACAGCTATTTCTTCTCTCTCAAAATATTATTCAATTTCATCAGAAGAGAATATAAGAATAGAAAAAAAATTATTTAGGAACAATTTTCGAGATTAGGATTTTTATAACTATTTTCAAAGTTTAAGCAGAATATTGATGACACATTTTGAAATGTTTGCATTTTATATCCTAAATATTATTATACATATAAATTACATATGCGTCTCTCTGTTAATGATTTCAATAATTAAACGAGAAAATTTGCAATAATTTCTCAAAGTTTCACCTATTATCGCGAGAGGCTTTGTTAAATGTTACGCGTAAAATTTCGTTCAATATTAATTTATAAATTATCGGGACAAGCAAGCGCGCTGCGGTTTCACAATTACGTTAAAATCCACGCGGTGATATGTGCGGGGCAGTAATAATCCGAAACGAAAATTCGTTGGAAAGTTTGCAAAAGTTGATAAACTGGCGCTAACGTAATTTATATGCGGCAAGATACACGCAAATGCGCGAGCGTGACATGAGGGACGAAGCAAGTGTGATTCGGACGGACGGAGGGTGGGCGACACGTACACATCCTGCCTGTCTTATCCTTGCCCGAGGCAAACAATAAAGCTCCGGCAAACTACTTGTAGGCGAGAATCTCGTCTCGACAAACTTGAAATCTGTCTGGGATAGTTTACGCGATCTACAACTGCGAGCGGTTATCCTCCTTCTTTCTATCTAATTAATTTTTTATCTCTCAATAAATATATTTTTCATCATTCCCGAAAAAAAAACATAATATTATATTTATTTCGTTACTAGTATCCTATTTGTTAAAATTAAATATTAGGTTCTCATCAAAACATTAAAACATGTGGTCCAAGTCAGAGCAATGTTTAAAAAATTGTAGTTTTTGCTAATTTTTATAATTAAAATTTTACAAGGAAAATTAATTTAATAATTAATTAAATATCATAGCCCGGTGCTTCGCACACGAAATGAGGTCTAAAAACATATAATTTTTCTATTTAAAACGAGATCTCTGTTTGCATCCAAAGCACCTTGCACTATCCGGCATTTTGGATGCGAATTAAACGAGGTTTAAAAAGATACAGTTCCATTTACGTTTCGCTTTTGTTTTTTCAAAATGCTTATCTCATATCATTTAATGTAGAAGATAAAAGGAATATATGATCAGATATTTTTAGAACTGCAGAACTATGCATTTTTAAACTTTGTTTCGCATTCAAAGCACGGGATCATGTGAGGTGAACTTTCATCCTTTGATGCTTATATTTTCCAGACTAAAAGTGAGCGACTAATATTTATTGAGAGACATTCGTAAATCCTTTGCTCATATATTTGAAAGTTATTGAAACTGATAAGCTCGCATTAAGCTTCACCTCCTATTTTTGTAATTTTAGATAATAACATGAGAAATTATGATAAACAGTTAAATAAATAAATATCTTACATTTGCTATATATTATCAGTATTAATTATTATATAATATTTCTCATATGTATTAAATTTCGCATTTCGCGATTTTGCAAATAAATTATGGTTCAATAATTCATTAGATACTTTATTATACTTTATATACTTTATACTTTACAGTTGTATTTTATAAAATTTTGATAGACTTCACTATTCTCGATATAAATATTCGAGGAAGGTAGGAATTATATAAATTAATTTAATAATATCAACAATATTAAGAAAGTTAACATAAGATTATATCTGAAAAATATTTTATAGATAAATTTTTCTCTATTAAACATCAATTATTATCGTTGTATGTGTACCTTTCGGTAATTAGTATCATCGGTAGAGATAATATCAAATATCCGTCGAAATATCGAAATGCACCTATTGGCGAAGATATCGGACGATAATGTGTGTTATATCACACATGGGTGCTGGCTATCAATTTTGGTAGCTTAATGTGAATACGAATCGACAACTTCGCGGACAACTAAAATCATTATACGCACATCAATCAATTAACGGCCATTACTGTGTGCAATTCAATTTATTATCGTATGTCTCGTATCGCGAATATTCCGATCTACGATTATGAATGTGCAGTAACAAATATATGCATAATAAAATCGCTACTCCTTCCTTCTCTCGTTATACATAATTCGACGCGCAAATGCTGAATTTTTGTGCATCGAAATAATATGCAGCGTTTAATCGTAGAGCATGCGGCGTTGTTGCGTGCAAAAACAGCACGCAGATCGAATTGATGCCGTAATAATTTCCGTCAGTAGTAAATGATCGTTATATACGATCGAATAAATTTTGAATTTTTCCAATCGCCGCACTCATTTGTTGATCAGCAGGCAGGTGATAATGCACGAGAAATCGAATAAAGCTTGCGTGTTTATTTGCAAAATCAAAATAAGGCTGGCTGCGCTAATAATAATTTTGCACAACAGTGTAAATAATGATAAATTATTTACGGAAATATATATATATATATATATATATATATATATATATATATGACACGCAAAACACAAATACTTTCCATACAAATAAGCGTTTTATTTTTGAAAATAGCCAGCATTTTTTTTTTAAGATTTTTGCGAGACACTGCGTCGAGCGCTTTTATGTCATGCCATTTAATCGGGTCGTGTGAAATATCTAGTTATTGAATTTGTACTCCGCTGTGTCATGATGAATATACAAAATGCAAACGATAACAAAATCATACAGTTGCTGCCGCATGTCTACGCCAATTTATATTACACGTACATTTTCCCAGTCGTCACACTCGTCCTCGATTGGACAACACGATCCGGAAGCGCGAACAGAATAATAACCGGTATGTGATGTAACAATACGTACGGATATTTTGAATCGCTATCGATTTGACGGGAATAACAAAATTGTAGGGCTGGAAAGGACGAGTTTTAATCGACGGCACGTGATCGGTTCGGTTCATCGACGAGACCTGACGTACGGTATTGATGGAATAAAAATTCGTAAAAATCAACGTTGAACACAGGTCGCAATAATAACGAAATAGTCGGTTTTGTCATCGTAAATCTTTCATGTTTTGTAGGAGAGGACGATTTCTTATTTTTCATTTTATACATAATATGTATAATTTAATTCAACAGCACATAAAGAATGTTTTAATGATACTCGCAGAGACGTGGAATAATTTAGAATCATACAATGTAATTTAGATCTAATAATATTAATCCTAGAATAAGCCTCTTAATTTTTTTATATATTTATATATGTATATTATTTAACTATAATAAAATATATCATCGAAATTCGCCCGTCGCTCTTAGATCCCCTTAAAGAATGGAATTATTCGAATATTACACGTTCATCTGTTTCCTGATATCGATATCTGTTATCTGTATTAATGGAGCTAGCTTTGCAAAACGATGCTGCAGTGCCAGCTATAACTCGCATGTTGCTCAAAATGCGAACTCGCACAGTCGTGGAATGTAATTGCGCTGCAGGTGCGTGCGTGGTCGCGTCCCGGAAAAATTGCACGAGCTCCAATGTGTTCGCCGAATGAATTCGGGATGGAACGAGGAGAAATTAATGGCCAGCGATAGACGACGCGGTTGTCACTCCCTTTTTTTTTTCTGTTTCGGTGATCGGGACAACCGAGGGTGCGCGAAACATGCGCCTCGATCGTATCGATTGCAGTTACTCTGACGATATCAAAATATTTTATCGTCGAGCCTCATGAGATCGGACAATCCAACGCTTCGCCCACAAAGAGAAGAGAAACTGAATCGAATGCGTTTTTCCATCACGTTATCGCGCATTTAATTTTACTCTCTTTGAACGGAAACTGAACGGATTATTGAGATTACCATATGATCAAATTCTAACCGTGTCAAATTTTATTCATAATGTACGCAATAAAATAAAAAGCAGTTTCAGTTGACAGAGTGATGTATATAATAAGAACATGGAATAATAATATAGGATATAAATTTCATATCTCGATATCAAAATTTTAATTTAATTTATAAACGAGTGTGCTAAAGGAATGAACGAGTTTACTAAAGGGTTTCTATATAATATTTCGTTGCATATCAAAAATGGATTATTTTCCAATTCCAATTTTAGGAATTTAGATAAAAATAAACTGTTTAATATTTATGTATTATATTACACGATGGCGTCGAATAATATATTAATTATAATAATATAAATCATAATTTCCAAGATAACAGAAAATTTTTTTATAGCGGTTTTATATCTTTTAATAAATGTTCTATTACAAAATATTGTATTACGTTGAATAAAATCAGTTACAAATTGATAATAAATAATCATAAGTTTTAAAATAGTAGATAATTTTTCTACTATTTTATATAATGATGACGACTCTCTATCACTAATTTGATCTAGTATGACTGATTTGCATATTAGAAATTTGTCTAATTTAATTAAAATAAAACAGTTTACTGTGTTTTCTTCGGAGCATTTATGTCTTTATTACGCCCCATCGAGAGACGAAAACGAGGTGGATGAGCTCACGCGTATTATCAGAAATCTCTTAGTTGGATGGAAGTTGCGATAGTTGTTGCACCGTGAATACACTCTAGTTATCCGGGGCTAATTGGAGAGTGCTTTTAATTAGACTGAGTTCAACCTAAGCTAGCGGACAGAAATGGTACTTTGGCTTTGCCTAATTGCGTTTAATTCGAATGCACATTGAGGCAATTTAAAGCATTTTTTCATGTATATATCTAATGCCTAGCAAAATTTGTCGGTATTATTTGACAGGATACTACTTACACATAATACTTACAGCATAATTGATAATGATACGTAAAGAGATTTGTAATATTCTCGAGCTTTATCGCGCTGAAGTAATCTGAGCGTGGTATATTATGCACAAACATCTCTCGTAATACTACTTAAAGTTTCGATTAAGCTGTTTTCGAAAATTATATTCCTGCGATACACGTTGCTTAAACTTTGGCGCAAGAGATAAGTATACCAACATTACCTATAATTCTGAATTAATTACGTTCCCTCATCCCCGATTATATCACGATCGAGAATTGCATCCAAAGTACTTTGTAATATAATATCCTTGTAAAAAAAAAAATTGTTTTCAAATTTGTTAAATAATTTGTAAAGATTCAAAAGAATCGCGTTATAAAATATATCGCGGGCATAAATATATAAAAATATTGAATATCAGTACAGAATCTCTACACATACAAACATTGTTTCGTAATATAAATCATTTAAATAAAAATGTACATTTTGCCATATCATATGTACACATAAAATTTGTTTAATATTTATAAGACGATATATATTTAAACTTTTAATTACAGAATACACAATCCATCTCATATTTAAAAAAATCGCATCCTGACCCACTTATCCTGTAATTATCTTATAGATATAATGTATAGTTTACGTTACGTTCAAAATGTTGTCGTACGATCGATACAAACGATCGCAAGAGACCGCACGGATTGCTTCATCGGTCGAGCATCTTGACATCTTGGAAATTGGCAATCTCGCATGAATAATGAAGAAACTGATATACAACCTCGCGTACGCCGGCCAAGGTACGTCCGGCTGCGCCAGATTTAAGCCTTGTCCGGATAGATCGAGCGGTTAGTCGTTGGACACCCGTGGCTTCCCGTAAGTTCTGGCACCAACATTTAATTCGGTATAAAAGCCGAAACTGCCGCGCTTCTCCTAATCCGCTACTCCCGTCCGGATAATCGCACCGCGGAATTAATCTGAAAAGATCTATCATTTGTCCGATCTCGTCCGCTTCTTTCTTGAAACGCGAATTTAACTTGGCGATGGACAACGCCGACTTTGGTCCGATTCAGCCTGTTCATTAGCATTTAAAGCGAAATGGAAATGCTTCGTTTGAACTACTTGCTGTCTAACGCGAGATCCTCACCTTTCCCGCTAGTTAAGTCGGGAACGTTGAGGGAATGGCTTGCAGATGACAATTAACTTGGCGGAAGTGAAATATTTCTGCCGTCGCGCTACTATGATTAATGGTGATGTTTTAAAGATCAGTCTACCGTGTGTCTTCATTAAAGCATAAAGGACAATCTGTCATCATCCAAGTTGACTAATTCATCTGAGCCGATTAATGACAATTCATAAGCGCAAAATGCGCGCGAATGGGATTTTTGACATATATATCTAAATATATATATATATATATATATATATATATATATATATATATATATATGTTTTTCTCGCGAGACACATTTTCACTCCTCGTAAATTTTGCCTTCGAATAGTAAGTAAGTGTTCATTTACGGAAGCTCGAAAAATTCTCGCTATTATGAAGATCGATATTTCTCCCTTTAGCCTGACGTAATTGAAATAAATATTACTCGTGCGGACTGGCAAATTCTGAAACAAATCTTGCTTTATGTCGCAAAATCCCATGAACGTGTTTCTTCCATTTCGCTGGCAAAAATGTTACGTTTGGTAAATAGAAATTTCTTCACTAGCTTAACCAATCTTTTGCGTACAAGCGCCGTTCTCGCAGTCGGATAACGAAAAGAAAAACGGTTATGGCTCTTATCCTACTTATCACCGAACACAAAGTCACGATGCAATATGTTTAAATTTTAGATTGTCCACAATTTTTTCTTAAACCCTTAACGTATCTCGATTAAAATTTTAATGCGAATAATTTATTGCAATCTACCATTTATATTATGTATTATACTCGTCGACGTGTAAAATTACGCGAAGAAATTATTATCCTATTAAAAGTCCTGTCAATATTTAAACCTCTAAAATTGCAGTGTTCTAATATAATTTCGTATGCATCCTTGATTCTCTGCTATATAATGATTTTAGCGATGGCAAATAAAATAATATTTATAATAAAAAATATTAAAAAAATAAATAAAATTTTATTTAAATAAAATTATTTAAATAATTATCTTAAATATTTATATTTGAAATGTGTCTCACTAAATTTTACCATCTATAAATTTTGAGACAATTGAATATTTTAGTGTTTCTAAATTCTTTTCTCTATCCATATAAAGTATAGAGATTACAAAAAAACATTGGAAAAAAAAAAATTTGTTTGACAATCTAAATTTACTTTTATATATAATATTTTAAAAGCTTATAAATGTCACGATGATTTAAACTTTGAATTTTTTTTTAGTTTTATCATTATTTGGTAAAAATATGGAAAACAAACCAATATAAATCAAACGTTGCATTTTTTTTGTACATCGCTTTTTAAAGAAAAAATGTGATACAATGCGTATATTTGTAACCAATATTATATTGGGAACCATCAACGTCAGCAATATTTACTTTGTTGTCTGTAAATATAACGAACCTGTCATACAATCAGTTATTTTTTTTTTTTGACACATGACAAAAATTAAAAAAATTTGCATTATATGCTAATGTTTCATCTCCATCAGTTTTTAATATATTCAATATAATGTATACTTCATGTTTTTCCACAAGATATTTTTACATTTGAAAAAACAAAATAAGTTTTATTTTCAATTAAACGTTACTTAATTAAGCGTGCTTTATTTCTTCTGTTTTAATACAATTTATTTTTTTTATTTTAAATTACCGGCAAAACTTTGAAAGCCGCAGAATATATGTGTATATTGTGCCTGCGGCGATGAAATATTCTACTGACTAACTAAAGTCCGATTGTCGTTAACCCATTAAAGCATTATGAGACTGTAAATTACAACCAGTCGAATGGGAAGAATTAGTTGAACAGGTAATGCGCATTAATGAACATCTGTATTTTATGTGGAGAAAATTCCAACATTGACCGCGCACAACAATTCCGCAATGATTCGTAATAATTCGTTAAGCCGTTCGCAGCGGTTGCTGTAAATTGGTTGTTTTGCAATCGACCTGCTATTGACAGTTTAGCAAGCTATGGATATGAATTACGATTGCTGAAACGCAACTCAATTTATCCGCGATAGTAGTAGGCAGTCCCATACACTTTATTGTGTAGCAACAAAATTATTTTTAGGGAAAATCCAAATACCCTCTCTCGTCATTTTCAAAATTTTCTCATATTTTAATGAAAAATTTGATTATATATCTCAACCTAATTACATATTCTTACGCATTCCAAACTTAATTATATAATTTTCGAGATTAATAAATTAAAAAAATTGCGCGAGTGACATATGATGTATATAAAACTGACATTTGCAGTTAGCAAAACGCAGGTCAGTTCTTTGGCCAGTCGGTTGCAGATTTTTCGCGAAAAGATTCCAGCCCAGGCGAATGTCGTGCCAGCCATATTTTTGGCCAACCACCACAGTCGCCACAGTCGGAACTTACCTTGCCGGTGTGTGACTACACACTCCGCTCGGCAAATAAAATAATAAAACCTTTCGAGTGCGCGAGATAGCATGATTTATGGCGCCAACAGCAAAGGTTATCCACTGCGGTGCAGAGAATTCAGTGATTCATTGGCCAAGCGGATCGGAGAAGAGTTAGGAGAAATATGAGACAGAAATCTTGACGCTACGGCTGTTCCTTCCCTTTCTCATTAATCCATGCATTAAGCGAAAATTCGTAATTAATGGGGCCACCGATTAAATACACCTTCTGGGACAGCTTACAAATGTACAGCTTTTCCGTTTCCTCCAGAATAAGAGAGAATTTTTTTATTCATTGTAATTAATACTCTCTCTCCTCACGGCACAAATCTTTGTATTTTAAGCGTAACGACTGATAACGTAAAAAGTTAATTAATTAGTGTCATACTTCGAAATGGTCAGATGCATTTATTTAATTTATCATTAAATAGATTATAAATTAAAATATATTCTTCGATGGCATAAGTTATAATTTCTAAATCCACTGAAGTTTAAAAAGTTATTTATTATATTAAAAGAACAAGAAATTTATTCAACATATAGTAATTAAATATTGGAAATTTATTAAAGAATTCTATCAAAAATGCTAAATTAGATTATTAAATATCTTAGAATCTCAAGGTCTCCTAAAACGCAAAAGTTGTTTGGGAGTGAAGAACTTTAACAAAATTCAAGTTCGCAGAGCGGCATTACATTAACGTCTCTAAAACATACAATCTTTTTTATTCAGGAAAGTCCCTAAAACATACAATCTTTTTTATTCGGGAAAATCGTTGGAGTTTACGGAATCGCGCAATTAGGCACGCTGTTATCCAACCAGCGCCGGCGGTTTCTTCATCACTGTTTGACGTAGATCCCTCTCATTACGCCGTTACATCAGCGGCTCTCGCCTCGTGCATTCGCCTCGTCTCGCGTTTTCCACACACAGAGGAGGAGAGACCGAAAAAGTCCATCTCGCCTTGACGCGGATGTTGCCTCGCTCTCTTCTCTCTCTTCCGCTTGAGAGAGAAGCAACCGGGGGAAAAGAAATAGGCAGAGAGGAAACGCTCTGCTGCCGGTAAGCGCAATCAGTATGCATCTAAGGTTTCCACGTTGATGTAACAAGCTTCTTCTTATCCGCGTTCTCACTTTTTCCTACAACGCAGTCTGCTTTTCTCTCGGTCTACTTATATTGTGCGCTTCTCCTATATATATATATATATATATATATATATATATATATATATATATATATGTAGCGCTTCTTCTAGTAACCACCACCCACATCTATATTTTCTGTCGAAGCTTCTCGCGGTGAATTCGTGGCGAGAAAGGTCGGGGAAAGGCTAACCAGGTATGCCCTCTACTTATCCCGGCGGCTGTTTGTTGGCTAGAATCGCCTACTTCTTTTTCTCTCTCCGCGAGCCTAAACTGCGTCCTCCTTCTTTTTTCCCTTTCTTTCGCTTCGCCACCGCCAAGCGTTGATTGTGACCGAGCTTTTTGTGCGGTTTTGCCGGAGTTAACTCGGTCGTTTAGCGGCGCGGAAAAGGAAGGTGGTTGCTGACGTGAGGACACGACGGTCGGACGAGAACGGAAGAGAGTAAGCGCTGGTGCATCCCCTCGAGGGGTGTCAAAACAAAAGCCACCGTAGATAATTTTACCACGTAGTCTGCGAGCCGACGACCCGAAAAGATTGTCCTCGACAATCTAGAGGCGTTTGACAATTCGCTCGAACGAAGGCGTTTATTATCTGGGCGCCGGTCGAGAAGAGCAAGAGATCTTAAGCTCGAACGCGATGCATCGTTCGTGGGTTCAAAGTGCGCTCGGAATTAACGCATGCTTCTAATTGTTGTAATATTTTAAATCATTGATCGAACATTTAAAAGGATTTAAAAATAAATTTATAAAAAACCAAAATATGCTCTGCATAAATAAATGATTAAAATATATGCGCGTTATAATAATTGAATTTTTACACACAGGATTAAATTAGACAGACCTTGAAGAACTTGATTTGCCGTGACACGCGGTGACACCTCGCAAAGATAATCACTTTTAAAAGCGAAAGGAAGTCATAGGAAAGCACGAGTACCTGCGCCCATTTCGCTAACAAGATATAAAATAGTAATAACGGTCGAGACTAGCTTCTCTAACTGCTTCTTCTGAAGGCCTTTAACCTTTCGGTAAGATTATAAAATCGCGAAGGAGGTAAACGTCCTAATTTTTACACCGTACTTTCATATATGCAATAATTATATAATTGTATTTTGTATTGTGATAAAATATATTTTGTATAATATATATTTTGCCGATAGCAATATATATTCCGAATTTTAGCTCTTCTTTCGGTTTCAAATTTTTTCACATCTTAAATCTTTTTTTTTTATCTCTAGCAATATTCCCGTTAACTCGAGTTGTTTCGTTGATATCCGCCGATATCATCACGTTTATAACATTCTTGCGAGCAATTAAAGCGTCCTTAAATTGCTCGTAACCGCGCTGCCTAATGTTGGAAATTCCGAACAAAGCAATAAACGCGGAAAATTCCACGAGAGGGCAATAATCTTGAATTCGAGCGGCGCAGAATCGACAAGATTGTTTTTTGATGAAAATTTTTTAATATTTTATGCATTCTATGCAACGGAAAAATATAGGATTATTCTTTATTCAGATTAAAGCAAGAATTATATTACAAAACATTTAAGTAATTAATTAAATCTCGCAGCCCGTTTCTGACACAATAAGTATATATTACATTCGAATATTACGTCTCCGCATTATGCTATCACGGGAAGTTTAACGGCTGTAGCGGAAGTAATTAGAGAACTCTTTTTCTCATGGACCTGAATCTGGGTATTTTCTCATGAATTGTAAATGCGACCAAGTTTTTTAATCTCAGTATCGCATCTAAAAATTCAGATTGTTTATTTACAATTCGCCCTCTCGACCATAGACGCGACGAAGGATAGAGAATATTTCGATTATTCGAAGAATAAAGCATTGAGGGATTTATTCGAATCTGTATAATTTCTATTTTCTTCTTTTCTTCGCGGGCGCACAACTAAGTAGTGCGAATTAAGTTTATTAAGAATTATAAAAGAATTGAAAAAGACTAAATTATCTTTTTAAGGTGAAACACATACATATTTACAAGGATAAAATAAATTGACAAGTCTGAAAATATTTAAACGTGACGTTAGTATGACTTCAAACGACACGAAATGCTCACTGAATAAAACATTATCCTCCTTCGTCCTTTCTATCACAGACTGAGATAGCGAAATAGCGAAATTTCCTTAGGTATGCATATTTTTCCAAAAACGGTAAATATGCATTTCCAAGAAAATGTTACTTTATACTCCCGGATGATTGTTCGGACGAAGGATCGCGCTTTTCTCTCCAATCCGACTGAATCCCCTTTGGTTTTGTTATACATGCAAATAACCCTTCAGAGTTCCCGAAATGCTGGTCCTCTGGGCAAACGAGATTGGAGGGTGCGAAAAATAATAATAACCATAAAAAGCGCCTGAGGTATAACGCGAATATTCTCGGAATAATATCGCTCAATTTGAATTATTAGCGGCGATTTTTCGAAGAGACTTCTCGCGCAAACGTTTCTCGTGTATTGCACCCACAAAACGTCTCTTTCACTTATCATAAACATCGCATATTTTGCGATGTAAATCGAAGAGAGAATTCGACGTTTGTAGAGAAACGAATATGCTCGCGCAATTCCGTGATGCGAATCGTCCACATGTTTGTGAAAATCCGGCGCGAGATCACGCGCCTGGAAAATCGATTTATTTATTCGGGTTTCAATGCAGGAAAAGGATTATTTGCATTCAGCCAACCACGCCGCGGACAGAGCAAATAAAGAGATCTCTGTGTATTATAATTGCATAAACTTATTCCGTATTTCATGAAACACATTATGTTACGCGAGAGTATAATTGTCCGATTTTGATGTTTTCGCCAAAATTTTTTAAAAGACATTAACTATTACTATTATAAATATTATCACTATTAGTATTGCAGTTAGACAAAGGTCTCTATTTTTGTATCTGTGCAATATGTGTTAAACGAAAGAAACCAACAAGTTCAAGAAGAAAAGAAAAACTCTTAGATCTCGAAACTTGAGAATTCAAGTAGATGAGATCGAGGGATCTAAAAAACTAAAGATCCAAGAGTCTCTCAAGAGAATGAAGATATAACAGCTTAAAGTTAAACATAACAACTTAGATGACCTATATATTTTAAAATCAGATTTATGGAGATATTCAACTTATTAATGTAAAAAAAAAAAAAATTAAAATGTAATAAAAATAAAAATTTAAAAAATTATAAGCTTGTAAAATTCTGATGTGAGTTACGGAAGCTGAATGAAATCGTGTGATCTCTTCCCGCGTACGGTACTTTCTTCATTGACACACTACTTATGCATTTGCCCCTGCACGCATAATGCGTGATACGAAACGCGATTACGAAACGTCGTCGTCGCGACGACAGCACCGGTGGAGTTTTACGAAGTCATTGTCGCGACGACATTCTGATCTGCATCTAAATTGGAAAAAAAAAGCGTGAAGCTCTTCACGCGTCGTGAACGCGTTGCGTTGTTCGCGGATTTTTACATACATAGCGGATGCTGCCGCGTAATTCTGTTATACGTCATCAGATAAAAGATTCGCGTCTTTCTTTCGAGCTTTTCTTCCGATCCATGCCATTGTTATCGGTTAGGTTTAAGTGATAAATGCATCGCGATAATTTAATTTTCCTAAAGACATTATAAGAGAAACGTTTGTCTCTCATTCGTTTTCGTGTTCCATACATTATGCAGATAATTATTTCTAACGAATACCGTCTTGCAGATTTTGTATTAACACGGTATAATTTGATGATGAAGAAAATGTCATTTGAACGGACATATAAATGTATATCTCATGTTATCTCGACATATTGCATATATATTCCATTAGTGAAATTTGCAACAATGTCCTTTGGATAAAATGTTATATAATTTAAATGCAAATGCGATTTCCTTTTTTCCATATGCATTACGAGAAACTCATACATCATAATTCAATATAATCGAATCGGCTAGAGAAATTGTGTCTCTGTATAAAAGTACAAAGACAAACGCTGAGTTTCCATTTTCCGATATCGCAATATCTGAATACTTTGCGAGAGAAATTCTACGATAGAGTGCGCTCTCTATTGATAAAATCAGAGATAATAATAAAATTGGAACAATTCCGCGAGCTTATTTTATCACTCATTTTTGCCTTTGTTCGATAATTTATTTCGACATTCACGACTATATTAGTTTGTTACGTACAATATAACGGAAAGAAAAGGATCTTTCGTGTTTCATGGTTTTCTGCATACTTTACTGCTGTTTCAAGACAAAAGCAATGGTGTTGCTTTCGTAGCAATGTAATTCTATCCGTCACACATAAACATGTACGTTACTTCGAATAGCTTTTAACCAATTTTATTGGCTCCATAAAGCATCCGGTAACGTTGACGTATCGACATACGGATGCCGTAACAAAAACGTAACGCGACAATAAATTGTCACACCTTTCATCGAGATCATGCCAATCTTTCAAAGGCGCGATATCATTTTGCCTGCGCGATCTCGCGAGAAATTATAGCCGATGAGATTATATCGAGAAATAAAAGCGCGCGGTATCACGGCATTTATATTTGTTATGCTTTATGAATACAATACGGAAAGTAATCGCAATTTTCTCATTTTGAATAAACATCTATTTCGTACTATTTGTCTAAAGACATTCCACAAGGCGCAATAAATTATGTGGATCCTGAATTCTTAAATCGAGAATCGCCAGTTTCCTCTCTTTTTTTTTTTTTCAACGTATCTCGCATCGCGTGCATTTCTATAAACACGGAGAGCTTACCTGAATGATTCTCGATTTATTGAGAATCGTGTTCCCCGCCGGCTGATAGCGCTCCATGTCCCTCAGGATACTACGTACGCCGAGATCGTCCGCATCGACCAAACGAAAGGCAGTGATATTGACAAAATTGTACTTGAAATCCTCGAGGTCGAATGTTTCGATATCCTATGGAAAAACCGAGTGGGTGAATCGAATCGCGAATCGAGCGGATCTCTTACTATGCGTTTCAATATCCCTAGAGTACTTACAAAAGTCGTGAAGAGGTAGTGGTACTTGTAATCATTCATCTGCAGCTGCAGGATCTGCAATATATGCGAAACGATATGGTCAGCCACTTTTCCACACGAAATAGAATATATAAATTACACATTCTTTGTCTCTATCGCTCTCTCTCTCTAGTAAGTTTTGATCCTTAAACTATAGACTCTCAATTTTTTATCACAGACAAGTTTTCAATTCGATATACAAATAATTGTTTTTATTTTTTAAATAACGTTTTAAAAAACGTCTTTTATGTACTTTGATAAAATCTATAAAAAATATTAATTCAAGATTATTTTAGTCTTAAATTAATAATCTGTTATCATTTTTTTTCATAATTTTATGATTTATAATTCAATTCTTATTCTCATTTTTTTCAAACTGATTCTTAAATTAATTTTTTTTTTAAATTTATCTCAATGGCTATTTTTTAAATATTTATTTAGCCAATATATACATAAATAATTGATTCTAATTAATTACATCATTTAATAATTTAAGAACAACTTAAAGAACGGTTATAGAGTATATCTCGAACGTGTAATGAGTGTAGAGTGATTTACCATTCGTAGAAAATGATGCATGTGCTCGGGCTTTGTGTCCACGATGAGATTTTGAATTTCCTTGCTTTTCATCTCGGAGAGGATCTGCCTGTACGAATTAGGATCCGCCTGCCTAAGACTGATTTCGATGTCACGGATTTTCGGTGACCTCACCAGCTGCCGCAATTTCACCAATCCTGAAGGCCAAAATAAGTCACACTCAATCACTAAAGATGTATCAACGATATACGAAATGTACCGAGTTAATGTCTCTAAAGTCGAGACTAGAATCGTTGCGGTGCCGTTATCGCGAGAGAATTCACACGAATTACATATAAGGTCGGTCGCTTAATGGCACGGAAACCCGTGAATCGCACTATCCGACGAAATCAATACTCTCCCGAGCGTCTAAGTATGATCAAAGTATTCGACTTGCGGGTCTTCCGGAGAGGCGCGGATATCGTTGCAAGCTACCGTCCAGAACTTTGACTCTCGTTATTCAAAAGCGCGGAGACGAATAGTCAGTCGGTGGTCTGTCGACCCTTTCGGACAAAGAGGACAGATATTCAGATAATCTGTCAAAATAAACTTTGCATATGCTCGAAACGAGATTCGCTGATTAACAAGTATGTGATGTTCGCGTATATTGATTCCTATTTAAATATGGGAACCACATGTTTTATAGATCGTAATGACGAATCATACAATTCTGCACGCAATTTTGGCTTATTTTATTTAATTGTTTAAAAACTTTCTGTAAAAATATAAAAATAAAATTATACATAAATTACTATTACAATTATCATTAATTTTACATTTTAATTTATATGCAAAAAATATCATTTTATATTTCAATTGTTTATCCGAAAATTTAATAAAATAAGACAAAATAGTTAACATAAATATTTTTATTTTCTGTTTTAATAAATATTACTTTTATCTAACAATAAAAATGTATAGCAACATTCCACTTAAAAATATAATAAAGACAATAGTCATGATTAAAATCTTTTTAAAAATAATTTGAAATAACTTTTGGCAAAGAAACGTGCTTCGGCATGCGTTTCGTTCAAATGTTAGCAGTAATTAATTCAGAGACAAGCAAGAAACCGAGTTTAATTGAAGCCGTGTCGGCGGTAACTCGAGTAAGACCAATGTTCTCATGTAAGCAGATTTTGCATCCTAGGGGACAACACACCGGACGACTATCCTGGGACAACAACACACTGTGAATATACCGTACAATAGCTCCAAGTTAAGCTATGTTACGTTAATACATCATCACTATGATATCCGAGTGTAGTATCTCTTTGCGATATATCACGTCGTGCAAGAAGAAAGTGATATCGTGTGATAACAAATTTACTTGCACGAATAGCATAACAGAAATTTGATTGAAATTTCACAAACATTAAGCAATTTATCAATATTTCGACGATAATCGTGATTTGACGAATTTGGCAAATGTGGCGATGTGGCGAAAAATCATGGGTTTCTATTTCTTTTTTTCATTATTTGAGAGCGCTTTGCAGCGAGAAAAATAGTTAAAGAGGTAGTTAAATGGTAGTATGCGCGCTGCTGCTTGAGTTGAGAATAATAAGTAGAGTATTTCTCGCGGTTTGCGGCGCGACTCGTTGCAGCTCAAATTATTAACACTTCGCGTGCAGCGGGAACGGACTTTCATGGGAGTCGTTTGAAACGGCGGTTTTAATTAAAATAGCATTTCAAGCGTTCTACTTGCGCTACGCAATTTCACGGATGACACACGAGAGTGGCACCTCTTATGAAAATTGACATGGCGAGAAGCCGTAAAGGGCGACGTATTATCGCGTCAAGTTGCGTTTCATAAGGTGTTACAACTGGGATAATCCGTATATATCAATCAAAGTGAAAGAGCGAGATCTTACGACTTGCGAATATTGCGAACTATTCGTAGATTACTATGCAGCTAGGGAATCGGCGTTGTTAAACTTTATGTATGTTATTTAAGGGATACCGAGGAAAATTGTGTTTCTAGAGAGCGAGCAAACGTCACATGTGGAATACAGGGAATGCAATTTCTCATTACGACCAGTATATTCTCATTACGATCCGGAATATAAAGTGGAATAAATAATCCACAAAATTTACAAAATTTTATTACATCTGGGATGTTAGAATAAAATAATTTAATGAGAATTATTAATAACAAGCAAGACGCAAAAAACACAGATTACAATATATATTATTAATAAAAAACTATTATACATTACATAACTTAATTTAGGGACATTTTAACATGTAAGAAATCTCAATGTTTCAATAAAAGTGAATGCAATGTCGTGAAAAATGTCAAAATCATGTGGTAAATGCAAAAAATTAAATTTTATGTATGGCATCGTGCTTAGATAGTTATTTTTACATTCATATATAATTATATTTTATCTTGTTTAAAAATTATAAATTATAAATTATAAATTATTTTGAAAAAATGTTATATTATTGCAGTATTATATATAAAATATTTAATGCATACTAAGCAAATTATTAAATAATTATGTCTTATATAATTTGTACTTTTTCTTATACATCTAAAATAAAGATTAAAGTGTCTATTTTATGAAACAATATATAATACTGACCAATTAATCTGGGATTATTATTTTTATGTCAACGTGTCTCGAGATGTACCTAAATTATCTTACATAAGTATCGTCGTCACACAAATCTTGGGAGAGACCTATCGAAATAATTGGCTACATCGCTTGAGTTTTAAAAAATGCGGAATAAGAGAAAAATTGCCAGAGCTAAACCAAACGCGGGTGACGTTTATCCAACGATGAGGATAATTTCTCTGGGGAGTCTGAGAATGCGCGAGGACGTAAGCGTCTATTTCCAGCGGGAAACAGATTATTATATCTTTTTTTATACACCCTCTAATGGCGGCCACTTACGATCCGTGCTCGAAATGTCGATATGCCCTCCTACCTCGACGACACGGCGCGAAATATTGCGCTGAGTCGGCGTGCGCGAAAGGAAGCTGTCAACGACTCTACTTGCGTCCTCCTTTTTCGCTCTTCGCCTCGAGTGGATCGCCGCGGTGACAGACGATCGAAATAATTGGATCGGCTGTCTTAAACATGCACATTTCAAGAGGACGACCGAATGAATATTGAAAACGCGAGTGAGCGACCGCGACCGAAAGATTTGATTAAGAAGTATGCATTATGAAGTAGCGCTTTAGAATATACATATAAACAAGTTTTTGTGATTATGCAAAAGGTACTTGGTAACGTTTTTAATAATATGCCAAGAAAGAGTACAACTTTTCTTGCACTGTCGCAATTATATTTCGATAAAAAGAACGAAAAAAGATGTAACAATTGCTTTCGTAAAATTTTCCATAAAATGCTGTACAATATTTATTCCTCGAAACTTACTACAATATTATGTATCATATTCTTAAGTAGAAATATCTCTTAAATTTTCACGATCTTTTCAAATAGAAAATCGAGCGTAGATTTTTTTTCGTTATTTGGTCGTCGGCGAAAGCAATACGCTGTAAATAAATTTAATCATTGCGCGATTTATATTTAAAAAATTGACAAAATAATTAATCAGTACCTCAAGAAAGAGGTAACAATAAATTTTGATATTATCGATTTTACTTTCTTAACGAGGATATTTTATAATGAATGTCATATCAACTTCAGATCACCATGCTTTTTTATTTTGTCGAAAACAAGGCAAGAATAAAAAATAAAAAAGGGAAAAGAAGTCATATTTGTTATTTTTTTTAAGCTACAAAGAAAAAAAAAGAAATAGAATAAAATACAAAGTCTAAAAGTATTAAAAAAAAAGAAATAAGAAAAATACAAATTTGAAACATTTGTTTAAATATTCAAGATTTATCTGTTCATTCAATGAAAATATTTGTTTGAAATTATGTTAGTTATAAATTAATTACATTTCATTCGCACTATCATGTCTTTTGTCTTTATGCATTTAATATATTAATTTTATTTACTACGCTATTTCTTTCGTCATGCTAATAATAAAACGTAACATTCAACGCATTCACTTTATACGTTGACAACGCATAATAACGATGTCTGTTTATTCACCACTGATCAAAGGCAAATTTCTAAAACATGTACGTGACGAGATGAGTTTTCATTAATTGCCCCGAGGATCCCAAGAAAGCACACCATTTTCGGATACTTTGTTTGCCCCGTCAAGATTGACCAGTCATCTGTGCGAAAAGAAATGTCGAACGATCGCCGAGTTATTCGAAAAGTTTTCGAAGACTTTTGCTGTGTCTAGGAACGAGCAAACTCTCTTTCTCTTGAATTCCTTCTTCATTGTGATTTAGCCGTCGTGTAGAACATACACACCCGACTCGACACGTTTTGCAGGAGGTCTGCTATAAAATTCTCATTACGACAGGGAATGATTTCTCTCTTATGCGTGCAAGAGCACGTAACGGGGGATACTTGCTAAGAATCTTCCGCAAAATATGGTGGCGACCATGTGTAATTTTCACAAATGCGCTCCGCTTCGTGCGGATTCTTTGAACTTTCTTGTAATTACCGAATTATAACGCTCAGATCGTGCGAAGAATATTAGCGGGATTCGCGTTCGGAGGCAAAATCATTTAGAACACGTGGCTGAAATTAGAAAGAAGGGAGGGTGGTGGTCGGTCTGTTTGCCAAAATTTGAAAATACGTGAGAGAAATTATCGATCTTTCTAGACAATATTCGTGGTACGTGAGGAAAATGAGATTAGCAGAGTCACTTGATGGTAGTTATTCAGCGAGATTATTTAAAACACGTGAGAAAAATGACTGATTAAGATATGCGAGCGGGAGATCGCGAATAATTTTCCTTTTAAGAAATTCATAATACATGATGAGAAAGATAAACTGTGCAAATCAGGAGAGATCGAAGTATTAAATTCTGATATAATGTGTGCGTTATTTGTTTTCCGGTAGTTTCGTAATAACGTACATGTATGAGATGTGATTTTTATGTAAATTCAAGATATTTTTTTTGTAATCCGCAAGATATAAATAAATAAGTTTTACATGAAAATACAAATTTTATATTCTCTTCTCTTAATATTCTTTTTTTTTATAAGCTAGATAATAGTTAAGGATGGCAATGGATCTGGTATTAAGAAAAGGGAATATTTGTAGGCAAGCTGAATATCCGTCATATAAGTTTTACTGAATACTACTGGGCTGTCATCTTCAATGGTGAAATAAAAATATGATCGACCACACCGCGTCTGGTTTTGACGGATCTCATATAAGAAGGATTTGACGTTTTTCCCTTGAAGTAGCAAACTTTACGAGGAGAATGTACTACAGAATAAGAACAAAAAAATCCGCAAGCGGAATATATTTCCCGCAGATAAAATGCCAAAAGTAAAGAGTGACATTAAAAATTTTGTGTACTCGCTTATCATTAATATTAAAAGTGTTAATAATATCTTCTCGACAACTATCTCTACAGTTAAAAATATACATTCTGAACAATGTTAATGTCGTTATTTTAAATTTATTCGCGATGCGTAAATTTGACATTCGATAATATCCGCGAAATATAAAAATTTCTCGATAAAAGTTCCAAGCTGCCGTGAAGATAAATGAAAAATATGCTAGGCGGAAACTCTCGTGCTTTTTTTCATCATTCTGTATTGAAATATAAAAATGCAGGGTCGTGCGTTCAGCGTGACGATTCGTCCTTCCGCCAGTGACTCCATTATTCTGGAGGTTTCACGAGGAATGTGGACGGTAAGACCTGGTGCGGGAAAAGGAATGTGTGTGTATATGTGTAAGAGAAAGAGGGAGAGAGACGAGGAACGAAAGAGAGAATGGGGATGGATGTGAGGGAGGAACGCGAAGATGGTTGTTCGATAGGATGAGAGAGAGAGCCTTGAAAGTTTCACAATGGGCTGTGATGGGCCGGGTTGAAGGTTCATTGGCGATTCTCGGGATGTAAGGAAACGGAATCAGATTTCGGCGGGACTACGAAGCAGGTTCAAAACCGTTTCGACTGCTCGACCTGCTTCTTTTGTCCTCCTTTTTCCGCGCTCAAAGAAAAAGACAAAGCGGAAAGTACCATCATCTCTAGTGTTGAATTTTCCTTCCCTCTTTCCGTACCGAATATGAATCTCGAGATGAATGGAGAGGTCAAACTTATTACGATCGTAGATTGAAAATTCGAATTAATCGTGAAACATTAATCCACGCGGTGGTTTCACTTCGATGGACTCCCGGATGTAATTACGACGTCGGAATCTCGCTGCCGACTTGCCGCTGAATAATGTCTGAGAAGCACGTCGTTATTCAGTGCGTATAAAGGCCGGCGCGCATGGAGGAATGTTCGCTTAATATCACGTCATATTATCCGCGTATATATTATCTCGCGTATATATTATCTATATTATTCCAATCGGCAAACTTTTCCAACTTTGCTCCCTTTCATCTGTGTAATTTCAAAGTTTCCATATTTTAATGCGACTGCTTGATCAATTTAATATAACGTTTAACGGGATAGCAGAATAAGAAAACACTAACTCTTGTTTAATTATGTAATTACTACTTGTATAAAAAAAAAAACTTGGAATTGAATCACATTATATAAAGTCACATTCGTGAATGATGCATAGTGCTGTTTGCAGCGTTTCTAAACATGTAACGATGAAATGATAGTGTTATGTGATACTGATATGAGTAGGTTAGTAAATCATGTATCATCTTGTCGACAAAATGGGATAAAATAACTCTCGCTTAGTCACGATTTCCCTAGCTCGCCATTAACATCGTATATAGCTACATGTGGGGAAACTTGGCGTTGATATTATATCGTGCCACGGACACAGGGCTTCATTGTGAAGTCTATTCACTGCCAACGAGTTATGTAGAGCACGTTTATTGTGCGGAGAAGCAAGGTATCTAATGCACCGACTTGATTTTGCTCGTTTTGCCTGATCTCTCTCTCTCTCTCTCTCTGTCTCGTGTAAGCGGAGGAAACTCAATTAAAGAAGATAAGCGAATGAATGAAGTGCGGCATACTCATATAAAGTATGCCTGTCGAATGTAGTAATTACATTAATTTAGCGACATTTCAATGAAAACGTTACCTGGATTCAAATAAATATTAAATAACTGATCTCTCTTATTATATGCAGAATTATATAAAATACTAAAGAATAGATAAATAATTTATTCTCATGCATTAAAATTCAAAAAGAAAATATTTATAGAAATGCTGCTGAGAATTCTCTTAGAGCCCGAAATTCTTTGGTATTCTCTATACGTATTCTATGTGAAATTCCATTTGAAATTGCACAAGAAGCAAAGATGTTTGAAGTCTTCGAGGAAGAACCGAATTGACATTCCACAGAGGTCTAAAAGCATGCAGGGAATAAGGATTGTGGAATTCTTCAAGCACCAACGAGTCCACAATATAGAACCATTCACAAAACATTTGTATAAAATTATAAATCGTATTATATATAATGTTTAAATTAACTTAATTTTATTTATAACTTTTTGTAATCAGTTACAAGATACCCTGCACGTTATTCATATCTAATTTTGTTATGTATAAATATTAATTATTTATTTATTTGATGTAGTGCAATATTAACTACGTGCTTGTAATCTGATTGCACACACAGTACTTTAAATTCTTGTACAAGATAAATTATTTGAAATAAGGAACATCGGTCGTTCGATTAGATACGATGCGGCGATTTGAGAAGCGCGCAAAGTGGATAGTAGTTGTTCCTGGTCGGGAAAGTTTCCGCGTCGTCGCAGGAACTCCACGAGACGGAAAACGAGTAAAGTAATCGCGAATCGATATCAGCGGCTCTCTAAACTGCTTGAAAGTTGAAAGAGATCTAGTACCCTCGCTATCTACTTCCCCGAGATCACTGTGTCGTCGAGAAACTCAACGCGGCATTTGCTCGACGATTGAATCATGTCAATTTCGCAAACTGCCCGAAGAGAGGCAACGAGATTTTAAATTTGAATTGATCGATCCATTAACCATTCCTGTTAATCTTCTTCAATTCATCTGGCAACGCAAAATCGATATATAATAATACGGATTTGCATAATTGGGATCCTGCAATAATTTACGTGCAATTTCGACAGCGATTGTGGCGTAATCAAAGCGGTCGCGGTTCAACGTTGATTCGAGAGGGTAAAGCCGACATTGAGCCACTCGAACGACATATCACTGCCGTGATGATGTTCGATCCTGTAGGGAAAACGTGAATTTCCACAGAACGGATCCGCGGACTCGTAACGGCAAACATGCTCGAGACGTGTACGATTTTGCCAACTTGGATCCCTTACACTTTGCGGGTACATAGCGCGCCGGAATTGAAAGTGGAGGAAACACGGAGATCGCGGAGTCCCGGTAAATCTCTCGAGGAATTCAATGCCGATCCTGGAAGGAGGCGCGAGGAAGGGAGGGTGGACGGAGAGAGAGGATGATGAACTCAACTCCGGGGAATCAGGGGTGTTCTAATCGGCTTGTACGTGTACTTCCATGCACTCTCACAAATAGCTAAGCTCGTTGTGGAAGGTGCTTTAAACTCGTGAGATGTTTTTATCGAAAGTCGTCGAATTCCGGGGGAAAATTTTATAGAGATGAAAAGATAAAATTATCCACGCATCGAGAGGGGAATCAAGATTGGATAGAAAAAATTCTGGTTCACACCTACAGCTTCATTGGTGTGAATAGATCAATCTATCGATGGTATCGTTTAATTTCACTTTGCCAGACGCTAACGCGTTTTACTCGACTATATATGTTGTATGATACCGCTTTGTATGTTGTGTAAAGCTTCGTAATAAAATACCGTTACAGAAATTCGAGCTATGTGTAACATGTTTGGTTAATTTCGTTATCATTTTCACATCTATTGATCTATTAAATGCAAATGGATCATAGTACACTAATTTATATCTAAAAGATTGGTAATGTTATAGGCAATAAAATTTATGATAGATAAATTGAGCCTCTCTCTCTCTCTTTATTTTTATATCAATATTATTTCATGATTCGTATAGCTATTTTTGGTATGGTTTTGTAAATATCACATTATATTCTAATATAACACAATGGCAAAAAAATTACATTTTATTATAATTCTTATATAATTAATTTTTGCGGATTAATTTATATATGAATTTATATATTTTAATTCGTTAAATGTATTTAAGAAATCTTCGTAATGATAATTGACGAGACCGGATTATAATTACGGTAATTTATCTTGTGACACGTTATAGGCGACTGCGATTTGCGAAAAACCGCCTGCAGAGACCCATAAAATATCTCATGACGCGACAAATGCCTCCAGACAACGGATTTAGCGGCGATCTTGCAGAATCGTCACGCGTCGCAGTAACCGCAGAGACGGCTCACGTGCCGCAATGATCAGTCACGGGAATATTCCGGCATCGCAGAATTCACGTTTATGTCGCGCGATTCTTCTTCTCGCGTCTTAGCACAGCTTCTAATTCAACGCAATCGTGCCCGCTCGTTATTTCCACCAAATTACGGGAGCAGTTCATGCGCACAGACGCCTGCGTTTGCATAATTAATGCGTATTCACTGGCGCGTCTTCATTACGAATGGAAATCTTGAAGTGCATCAAATCGCGCTCGCAATTTCGCGATTGCAATTTGCGCGTGAAGATTCGAAAGAGAAAGCGAGAGGATCATTTAAAAGATAGAAAACAAAAAACGAGGTGATATATATTATTCCAGCAAAAATTCGTTGCTTTTACTTTTCAAAATTAAACTTAACAAAATTATCGCGTCCAATTTATATTATTAAGATATTAAAGATAACAAAAGAGATAACATTGTATAAATTTCTTCGAAATTTTTCTTTAGTTTTATATTCTTAGCACCTTGAATAAGTCTCTATAAGAGAACATTTTAATCTTTCCGGGAAACTAGGAGAAATTCCCTATCTAAACGGGAAACGTGCTTGCAACGTCTTCAAATTACTTAAATAAGTCCACTATGCGAATTTATTAAAATCATGGAACTGACTTGCTAAAACGAGAGAATGTTCTTCCTTATAAAAGGAAGAACTCAATCCGGTTTCATACTTGGTTGAATGTTTCAAATCATCTATCGCTATCTTCATTAACTCTTACTTATTTCCGTCCCATTCTTCAACTAGGTAAAGTATTTAAAAAAATATTAAACTATTAATTTCATTCATTCGAAAACGAGATGTTTTTTGTTCACTGCACGTACGCAAATTCTTGTATAATGCTCACTTCAAACTTCAAAGGATTTAAAATCGACTCTGCGTCGACGAGAATTTTAAACGAGACTTGAATGTACAACCGTTCAAATTTTATTTAATGCGTGTATTTCTTCTGCAATATTTTTAACGCAAGAAATTTGAGCGAGGAATACCTTCTCTCCAATTTACCTTTGACTTTTACGGAATAAACGTATAACGTTTCGCAATTCAAAGAAACTCGAGAGGCGATCATATTGCTAACTCACGATTGCTCGAGCAAGACGATGAAAATAAATGATATGAATATGCATTTTCTACATCTATCATTCGCGATAAAGGTATGAATACACTCTCCAAAAATTTGTCAAAGTACGCATAATTTTTTTTTTACCTCCTTGAAACAAGAATTTTTCTTTTACATCTTCATTTACGAGTAAAAATGTGCAGCGTCATTAGCGCGATCCTATGTTACGATAGTACGCATTAAATGTCCCAAGATATTTTCTGAGCATGTAAAACAGATTTCTCCACACATGTTCTCCTCTGCATGTCAGTAAGCATAGAGAAATTCTTGTAAGACACTTTCGATTTTTTATAATATTTCATGCACCAAATCATATGTGGTCCAAAAATAGTTTGCATCACGTTTATTAAACTGCGTGCACAGGCACAGTTTGTAGCGCAAAGATTAATAAAGTAAGACAAAAAAATAGCAGCAAAAAGAAATTAAGTTAAATTATACTTTGATTTGATTGTGCTAAAAGCCACTTTAATAAACGTTTACTATTGCATTTAGCAATTAAGCTTATCATCACTCACCGTAATCGTCCTCGTAGATGATCGCCACTTTGGTCCAATTGAGAAACTCCATGACGTCCTGATAAGCGATGTTGAGCAGATTTTGTGCGGGATAGAGATTAATGCTGAATTCTTTCGCCTCCGCGTCCAGGTCCAGCCTAGCCTCGAGATGCGGAATATCGAGAGCATCGCAGATGCTGTGAATGTGCTGGCCCAGAATCGGATCAGAGGGCCCGAAGATCGCCTGAACGCCGTACTTGACCTGCTGACACGCTAAAACAAAAAGCAACATGATCGTTAGCTTTGACAAATGTGTACAATGTATTCTGAACGCAAGAGCATAAAATGATTTTAATCTAATTTGACATCCGCTCCGCCCAAGAACAATAATTAACAATAATTTAACCCGACTTTCTCGTGAGAAATTAACGGCAAAGATAATTTTAACTATCGCGGGTAATGATGCTATTTTATTCACTATTAGTTTACAATCGAATTAACTTTTCTCTTCTTTTTCCCTTTACGCAATTAACATCCATTCCTCTGTCCATTTTCTCGTTTTCGCCGAATGAGAAAAAGGAAACCGATTAACTCGGAATTAGCGACGTTCTCCCGGTACCGGAAAACGCGCCGTAACCGGACATAATGACGCCGTGTTACGGTCGATAATTCCGTGTGGTGAGGAGAAGTCCACCCACGAACGGTCGCTAACGCCGCATTAGCGCCACACTAAATGTAGGACACGCGATCATCGTACTGCAGCACTAGCGTCGAGCATAAGGGAGGATTGTCGTCGTTGTCGTACGTGCGGAATGACCGAAGCCGGCGCGCATACTTGGCACACACCCGTCGGGTTATCTCTCCCGGCAAGTTCTCTAAGTGTTGCCGCATCGAGTTTTAGACAACCGACCGAATCGGAGTTTAGCCGAGAGCATCGCCTCTATCCGCCCACAAGAACAAACCAGCTCGTCGTCTTCTCCTTTCCCTTATATATAGTCTCCCTTTGGCTCGCTCGCCTTTACGTTACAGGGTTAATTTACGTTGTTGCGCACGAAAATCGATTTTCCGAGTTGCCCGTCCTGACATAAGATGACAGTTAAATCGAGTGTCGCAAATTTGACGTGGATAAAGCGTAAGCAGATATCGCTCCTCCCAAAATGCGTGATAATTATTATCAAAGGGAGATGCAGAGAATTATAACACGGATAGATGAATCATTGAATATGCGCATTTAATAATGTCTTTATGTAAGGCAACGCTAAATTAGCTATAAATATTTGCTCGCTTACGGCTGCTGTAAAAACGGCGAATGTGTCGTAAACATTTTAATTGGAAAATTCTCGTACGTAAAATGACTCTCGATGTTACGAGGCTAATTAACGAATTATTTACGAAAATTGCCGGTGAACTTCTTCGAAAATATTGGGTTGTTTGATACGCCGACTGATAAGCCGGCTCGTCCGATTAACACGATATGACAGTGGAAAGGATCAACGGTAAGGCCGGCGAATAATGACTTCTCATGCAGTGAGATAATAGGTTTTTGGAGGTTCCATTATCATTCCATGCTACAGCGGTGATATCACCATCATTATACGCGGATTACAATCCGCACAATCTTGTTCCTTACCGCGTATCGTTTCTGGTTGGATGCGGTAATACAAGTTGCGGGGTAAAGATGGTCGGCGCGATTGGTTAAATGAAATTTTACACGGATAAGATAATTTTACTTCGATTTCAAATTGATCGAAATATATGTTTGATGTCACGTGGTTGTAGAATTTGCATTTAATGAAACACTGCTATCTGTAAAGTTTTGTTTTTCTCTTATTTTTATTATATTTTTTATTACTCCAATGCAAAAATCGTAATAGACATCCCGTATCCATCCAATCAATTTATCTGAAAATACCTAAAGACGCAATGATGAAGATCGGCTTGTAAAATTGAGCGCACTGAAATTGCGGAGAATATTATCCATATTTCACCCATATATACATAAATGCATTTATTTAATTTACAGTGCGCTCGATATATTGATTTAGCGTTAGGATACCTATATCAACATTTTGAACACGGCTTATTGCATTGCCTCTCAACCTCTGCTCGACCATTAAATTTGCACAGATTATTAAAACCCTAGCTAGAAATACGCAAAGGTAAATGACTAAGGCAAAAAAAAAAAAATTTAACTTGTACTGGCGTTTAAAGCGAAAAGCTTAAAAAAATCAAGGTTATAAACGAATCTCTTTCTCTCTCTCTCTCTCGAAAGTAAATGAGGTTTAATTCGTTGCTTAATGGGGTGATCGTTAGCCTCTTGCACATGCGCCTCAACTTTTCTTTTTTCTTTTACTCTCTAAACTCTTCTTTTTTTTTTCTTCAATGTACTTTACCTCTCTAGGGAAATAACTCTCAGTGCGAAGTGCGCTCATAATAAATCGAATTCAATCCACCTTCTGTTCATGTTTCTCTCATAACTTGCGTATTTCCGCGATATATCTTTCTTCTTTTAAATACTCATACACAATCGATTTTTCTTTTTAAATAAATTCTATTTTGTTTTTTAGCAAGAACGGATAAAATACCATGCAAAGAAGTAAAATGCACATTGGAAAATAGAAAGATGAGCAACAAGAACACACGTAAAAAAATTAGAAGTAAAAATTAGTAGTAAAAGTGGAATATAAAAATAAAAGAAAAGATTACTTGATCATTAATTTAAAACAAATTTCACAGAGGGTGTTAAAGAACCACTGTATATTTTTTGAACTGCGATTTTTTTTGCTTACTAAAGGTCAATTTATTTTGTTAGCAACGATGTCAATTTTTTAAATTTTATTTTTTTATTCTCATCTTTTTAAAAAGAAAATTTTTAATAAATCAAATTTTTTGTCCTTTTTTGACCAGACTATACTTCTCAGATTAAATGACATATCGTTTTTATTTTTTTTTTTTTTTAATATCCGTACAATCGATTTCTTTTCAATCCAACCGTGTCCCGTTATTGTCAAGAGAAAGGAAGAAAGAACATCGAACAGAGTGGTTGCGATGGGAATTGAAATGAGAGCAAATGGGACAGAAAGCGGAAAGTAAAGAGACGTTAGGTGGGCAGCTGAATAGCAAGGAAATAAAATGCACGTCGAAAAATAGAAGCGGACAACTAACGCAGACAGAAAGGATGTGTAATGGTGAATGTAACGCTAGAATGCAGGTATCAAAGAGACGGATAAGAAATAAATAACGCGATGATGTCCGATCCATCAACCTTTCTTCCTGTTTTCGTTTTACTTTGCTGCTTTGAAACTATTGACATCTCTTTATTATGTTTTGTAAGAAATAATATAATGCAATTTGTATTTAGGATTAATTAAATTATAAATAAAGATTATATATAACTGTCCATATTCTCCTCTCAATTCTTGTATTAATATTCTGTTCTACATTTCCAGCGTATGCAATTGTTATAATTCTGCAACAGCGTTTTGCAATATCAATATATTTTTTTTATCGGAAAACAATTATTTTAAAAGCATTATTGATATTTTTATATAATACCATCCTTTGTTGTATAGAAAATCAATAACTCTACCAGATTCGTATAAAGAGCTTAAAGTTTCATCAAAATTTTATTATGCAAATATTTCTAAAAGTAAACTTATAAAAATTGTAAATACTCAAAGTTAATTAATCGTGTAGTTGTGTCCTTATTTAAATCGTACTAACAATATCTTTTAGACAATCTACAATCTCTGTAAATTTAAGACAAAATTCCACTTGGATACTACATATCCTTATAAAATTATTGCCCAAAATTGTGTCACAAATTAATTAACATGTGCTTATACAAAAGAAAAAATAATCTTTGAAGATATAATTTTGCAAGTAGCATTTTTTTTAATTAAAAAAAAAGATGAAGTAATTATATGTACAATGCTAAAATCTACCGCGAATCTCATTTTGACATATAGTCGAACGAAAATGTTGAACTTATTGCGGAGAATATATTTGTTGACATTCCGCGACAACAGAAAAAAATTTATGTTTCTTTTGCAAGTAGTTCTATATCGCCGCACATATTTACACGCGCACAAATATTTTTCGTGTAATGCGTCCCATCGATCGGCGAGAAATATAAATCTGACATTTTATTACTTTCGTCTCCAGTCATCCCACCAAGAAACACTTGAAGGGTATAAATTGAGAGAGAGAGAGAGAGAGAGAGAGAGAGAGAGAGAGAGAAGCGGAAGGGCAATAATCTGCGATATTATTTGTCAGTTCGCCTGCACCGGATGGAGCACTAATCGCAATTTCGGTGTGTTTCATGGCTCGAGTATTTACTACTGCAGTAATTATTTTCGGTCACAAAAAGCATGATTTTTGTGAGTTTTCAAAAATAAGGAAAATATATTTACATGTCCGTTAATATATAACAATCTCTATATAAAAACGACATATTTTGTTAAAGAAATTGAATTATTAATTGAATTGAAAATGGATTTACCATTGAATCATAAATTCAGAAATGAAATAAAATAGTTTCACTTGTTGTAACATTTTTTTACTATTTTCAAAATATTTGATAATAACATTGAATTCTATTATTTTAAAAACGAGAGATGCATATTTTTATTAAACTTAATACAGATAATTGTACATATATTTTCAAGAGAAATTGGTTTTTAATAAAAATATTTTAAATCCTAATATTATATTTATATATTTTAAATTGAAATTGAAACATAAGTATATACATATATAGATTATATTTTTTTTCTCCATTTGCAAAAATCTGGCTCAGAGATTATATCCATTCAAAAAAACATTTCAATAACTACATCGGTTCGTGCAAACATGCGAAATTTCATCGCATAATTAAAAATCCGAAATGCAGTGTAAATGTACATTGCGGTCGTTTTGCACTATCGATCGATCGCATTTGTCATCCGGAGCGAAATAAATTCAATTTATTCGGTTTGCGACGAATCTCATCGTAGAGTTTCAGAGTTTCATCACCGAGTTGCTCCCTGTGGCAATGTACCCACGACTTTGTCGCTGATGAGGGAAAAAAATCGTCTAACGTAGATTCTGGGAATAAAAGTAATTTCGCAATCGTCGGGATTTATATCGCGGAAAAGAACTATCTTTCATAAAAAAAAAAAAAAAAAAGATCCAGTTACAATTCTACTAACTCATTTCGTTTTTTGTACGTACAAACAACTCGCAATGTTCGAAACGATTTAATTTGCATGAAATGTTTCGGATGAGAAAATTGACGCTTTTAATTAATTTTTCTAATTATATATAAAATGTAAATATAAATTTACGTAATTATATATAGTTGTAGTAATTATGTATAGTTGTACTGCATTTTGCACATTTTAAATTATATTGAAAATAGCAAATATTTGTAATAGGCAAATATTTGACTAGGCAGATGCATTTGTACATTTTTTTTTTTTTTTTCGTATTCGTGAAATGTCGATGGTCTCTTCCTTGATTTACTTCATCAAACTACTTGCTACTTTCCCCCTCAAATTAATCGAATTGACTTATTTCGATGCGGTTTCTCTTAGACGTCGGTTGCGTTTCTGAGGTTCGCTCTTTGCTATACCGTCACTTCATTATTGCGAAACTAACTTGATGCTGCCTTGTTGGAGTAGTCAATCGTATAGTCTTCGCTGATTGATTCCGGTAACTATAGTAATTGGGTAACCTGAATTCACTTGTCCACTTGATTCATTAGGAATTATATCATCGCCAATCGAAGGGACTTTAAAGCACACCAATTAAATGGCGTCTTATCGATCGTCGAGCAGAATCGTCGATGAATCTAACGAACCGTAGTTTCGGTAAGGAACCGCGACGCGGAAAATTCAATTTGTTGACTGCGCCGATAAATATATTATCCGGCTTTATACTCGCTTCTATCCAAAGTCGTGCGCGAGTTGTTCATTAATCCGTTAACTCTCCAAGATACTCGCGACGTTGTCGTTCTTATCGTCTCCGCGCAAGTTCGTAAAGGCAAATTCGAACTTCAACTCGATAAGCTCGAGATATCTTATCTGAGAATCCATACTGTAATACGGCGTTAGTCGCAGAGTGAAATTCCAACTTACATATAGCGGCCAAACGGAATCGGTAACGTTACAAAGGGCAACGTCGGCGTTCTGTGTTTCAAGGACGTAGTATCTGGTCTCGAGACGCCAGTAAATTGAAAAGTGAGATCGATAGCGGCGCTAGGAGGGAAAACAGCGCGTATTTTCGCAAACGTGGAACAGAAACGAGGGGGAGGGAAGCGAGATATATAAGCGGTTGGTCGCAGATCAGGGGGCGTCCGGAAACTCGGCGAGAAAATAAGAGAAGGAAAGCGAGTTTGTGGAGTCGAGCCAGCCAGCCAATCGTATCTGAATTTGTTTACGATGACAGCGCGCTGTCGAAAAAGTTTCTGTGGCTGACGTCGACGTCGTCCACGAGAAATACGAAAGTTAACCCGCTTTTTAAAACGTCAGTTCCGGCGAGAGGCGATGTGGCGAGGTGCGAGAGGCGATCCCTTTCTCACTATCCGCATTTACCTTTGACGATTCAACGAAAATCAATCATATTTCGAGAGGATCGAAGACGGTTCGGCCCCTCTTACGATCAGATCTTCGAAGGTCAGCTTCTCATTTCAAATAAGTCTCCAGATCCTCGAGGATCCGCGCGATCAAAGTTAACGTCTATCCGGGCGCACAAAAGGCGCAGAGGAAAAGTATCAGGAAGATTCGTACGTCTTTACGCGAATTTTCCGACAATAAATCGGAAGGAAAGCGCGCACAATAGACCTGAAATGGAATATCGGTGCCTATTCGAGCTTTTCTCGAGGCTTCTTCGAATCTTTCTCGAGCCTTTTTTTTTCCGGGACGCTCGAGGACGCAAGATCTATTCCGCGTACGATGCTCGATCTACTTCGTTGCCGTCGTTGAACCAAAAAATCGTCGAAATCGTCGCGGGAGGCTCTGATACGTTACGAGTTTGGCCATCGGCCACAAGAGTTATCTTCCCTCCACTTCCTTCTCGCTAGCCGTGCCAATGGTGCTCGCGATGATGAATCAAAGTCGTAAGGCGATTCCCCGCTATCTGGGATTGCGCGGGAGGAAGTGGGGAAAGAGTGATTCGGGCGCTCTTCTTAATTTCGTGAGATAAGGCGGCTGCGTTTTAAATCAATGGCGCGAGAACGTCGGAGATAAAGCCCGACGTAAGTATAAAAAGAAGTCATTACGCGCGATTATGCCTCTTCTTGCATCGCGCGCGCCGCATTTACGAGCTGGCATTTAAGTGCCACGCTGAAATCAGGTTGATTAGAGTGTCACGTGAATTAATCTTCGAGTTCACACATAGAAATGACGTTAAATATAATATATATATATATATATATATATATATATATATATATATATATATATATATATGGGGGGATAATAGTATAAGCGAGTATAAAAATCCTATAGCCTTTAAGGGCTGAAAATGTCGAAATTATTGATTGAAAATATATGCAGTACATGGATTATTTAATTTAGCTTTAGTGTTATTTCATATTATATGACATGATACGAGAAAAATATTCTGCCACAAATATTAAAAAAATAATTATATTTTTCTCTATCATTGCATGTTGAATAAATACATTTGTAGTAAAGAAGAATATTTTGTTGTGTCATGTAATTTGAATGAATTTTTATGATTTTAAAATGCTTAAAAGATGGTTCTTTAAATAATTAGACCGCTTCTTAGAACAGCCTTGCGTTAATTTATTTTTCGCTTCTGTGAAAAAATTATGACATACTATTTTAAAAATATTAATACACCTTCTACGATTCCCTAACGAGAAATTGTGAGAAGGGCTGAGTTATTATGGGGGAGTATGACGTGAAAATGTGAACAGCCGGACTTGGACTCGTAATTATTCCGCGTTCATAAAAAGGTCTTGCCGGGTCATTGCCAAGGCATTCTCTCGAGATGCAGTAGATTTTAAGCTCCTGTAAAGGAGAGTGTCTCGAGTTTCTTGCCAAGAGAGACCCGACAAGAGAGTGCGTGATGTATTGATATCGATGTAGTCGCTTAGCGATTATCGTAATATTTTATCGTGCACAATAATCGTAACATCTTCTTTACAGAAGAAAAACATCTGCTTTATCGAAAACATTATTACATGATATATTGTGTTACGTTGCTATAATATGAATATTTTTAATATTTATGTTTCAATATGATATCATAAAATATTATTTCACATAAAAAAAACATTAATAATAATATCATATCTAGTTTATACTTTGCTAATCTTTGAAAAATAATATATTGTCGATGGAAAAAATATTTTCCAATATTCCTCCCTTTTATGTTATTCCTTGTTTATTTACAATTTTATTCACAGTTATAGATAGCAAAATATATTCTTTTCAAATTACTTTTTAATCCACATCCATGTATACTAATTATTGTGTAGTAATTATTTCAAACATATGGCTAAAAAATTTATTTATCAAAATATTCATGATTCTCATCAAATGCAAGAAAGCGATAATTTTGTAATTCTATATAAAACGGTAAGAAATTTCGCAGCGATCTAATACCCTCGCAGTTAGTGAACTTACATTAGTGAGTTTTCCAGAGAATAATGCAAGGGCGTATTATTTTACCGCGCCCTGCGCATCGCATAACGAGCAGCCTTATTGGCGACGGCCTCTCCTCCTTTATGTTCCTTTAGATTATCGTATATACCAGTTACCGGAAGCTTAACAACCGCGTCAGGCATCCCCATGAAAGGTGCGTCATGCTAATTAACTTTGCAACTTTCGCGGAAATGGCCTTTCCTCGACAACTTTCAACTTTGTCGGCATCGACCACGGTTTCTTCTCACATTGACGACGAAATTGGAGAGAAAAAGAAAAAAAAAGCGCACCTCATTAAATTTTCGAAACATTCGGCGCGAAGGTGAATCGATTTCGTCTCATTATGCCTCAATCAATTTGTTAGTTATTACTTAAACATTAATCGGCAGTAATCGTGACGTTTCGACATTTAAATTATTTTTACGCGATCGAGAAAATATTTTGTTTATATTATCACTAGAAAAACACAGTAACATGTTAACCGGAACTTTCAAAACATAAATAAGTACACAAATAGGATGCCGACATTAATATTGCGAATGCTAATAACCACAATTGCATATGCGCGATTCTTGATTTTCATATTAATTATCATCGATAATGATCATTGAAAAGTGTTTCTCTCTCTCTCTCTCTCTCTCTCTCTCTCTCTCTCTCTCTCCCTTTCTGTATATCTTCAAAGATTTTCCAATGAATTTTCAAATGCTTAAGACAACTGCAAAACTTATCGTACACCTTGTAGTTACATTGTCTGTATGTGTCAATGTATCTTTATCTCGCAAATATTCATTATGTCTGGTAACTTTGTCGCTTTTGACTTAGAATATGTTTCATTTGCAAGTAAAATGAGTCTCCCGTTGCTTACGTCACGCAAAATACCATCGTAATCGAAGTTTGAAATTAGTAAACTTTTGCGATACTATTCTTCGAGTTGCTCTTACAGCGAATAACTTCGTCGTTTATATGTGAACGTGCTTGTCCGTCGAATTTCAACAGGATCGGCAAATTTCCTGAGAGACCTGCGTTATAAAATATCAATGTTCATCACCGATCAAACATATTTCGAGAAATGCAGCAAAAATTCACTGGCTTCACGTAATTCACTATTGCAACAGGTGGTTGTGTAAACGTTATCCATTACACAGTTCAACAGGGCAAAAATATTTTATGTAAAGAATGAGAATTTTTATTGAATATTCGAAATATTCTCTCTCTCTCTTTCTCTCCCTCCTCTCTCTTTCTCTCTTTATCTCTTTCTTTCTCTCTTCTAATGAAAAAAAAAAGTATTCTCTATAAAAAATGTCTCTACACAGGATCTTAAAAATGAGAAAGAAATATTCAATAAAATAAGCATTTTAATTTCAGTTTTGCATAAAAATGTAAAAATGTCTTTTTGTAGTAAATGATAAATAAAAATAAAAAAATTCATTTAACATGAGCTTTTCAAATTAAAAACCTTGATATTTTCTTTTCTTTTCTGCAATTTTATTCTTCCAATACTTTTGATATAAAAAACAACGTATTTTTTCGCATCATGTTATGCATTTAATTGCGCGTTTCATATTAAATATCCACTAGATATATTTTGAATCTGCAGTAATAAACAAATTAACGACAAAGATGCATTGTTTCGGCGTGACAATGTGTGTGTATAGCGTAAGAATGTCTGGCGCTTTGTTGGCTCTCTTTTCAATCTTAACGAGGAATCGAGTGTCGGTCTGTATTTTGACGTCGGCAATTCTCCCGACAGATCCCGAGCCATCAGCTTCGTTCAATCAGAGTAATTGCGCGTTAAATCTCTTTGCTCGCCATTGAATCAATTTTGCAGCTTCCTGAGCTATCTTCGTATATACCCGCAACGGGGATCGCTACAGTGTTCCTCCGTAACTTGCTTCTCTCGCGCCAGTTGAATGCCATTCGATTAATCAGTGGGGAAGAATTATAGATTTAGCTATTAATTCATTTGTTCAAAGAGCCTAGAACGCCACTATTTATCAATCTATTCGTTTATCTTTCTCTATTTCTCTCTCTCTCTTTCTGCATCTTTTTCTTCTTAGAGCCGTGACACGTACATTACGAAGATATTATATAAGTCGAGAAAAAATGTAATATAATCTAAAAGAGAAGATGATTTCTCCTGCAAAATTAAATTGAAAATGTACGATAAAATTTGTTCCTAATAGATTCTTCGTTTTTAAAAAATTTGAGTTTTCAAATTGACAAAATATTTTTGCTATTTTAAACTTGATAGATTTTAAAGATCTTATATTATATATTATCAAAATTATCTTCTCTTTTATAACAGTAATTATATTAAAATTTTCTATAATTATAATAAACTTTAGTTTTTTAATATAATTTAAATTATTTTAAATTATTTTTATTAAATAAATGTTTATATTTTTATATTTACGTACTAATCACTGTCATAACAAAAAGTTATTAGAGATTATTTTAGCTTAAAAAAATGTAACTATTTCCCAAATCAATTTCCCAAATTTTAAAGTTACTTTTTTTTATATAACAAAATGTTTATCTATTTTCTTTCTAAAATCACGCAAATAAATAAAGTCATCTATATTTTCAATTTATTTTTGAATGTGAAATTATCTTCTTTTCAAATTAATTACGTTTTCCAATTTTCCTATATAAAAATTTTCCGCATGATGTAGTACGGACGATCTCTTTTCAGCATGTTTGTAAAATGTTACGTCAGCAATGATTTAGCAAAAAGATTTTCGTACACACGTAATAAAGATATCGAATAAAATTTCTAAAGTATCCAATAACTGTACAGTTTATTTACACAGTTCATGCATCGCGATATATATGCGTGCTTTTGCATCAAGAGGAAATCGAGGAAGTCCTCGTGTGGACCATGGAGAAGCTATGTACGTAATGATATTACTAACTTAGGCGAATGCAAACTGACGCCTGTGTGCTTTTAAATCTCGCAGGCAAGGCAACAGCTCTCAAGGCTCTCCTGATATATCCCGGGGCAAAAAAATTTCCTCGGCAAATTCCCAACTGAATTTATCGAGGAGGGGGCGAGATGCGCGTGTTCCTCTCATATATATTCCGCGTGCAACGTGTCCGCGTGTATGCCACGGCTCAAGGCAAGTCTGCTTCGTTTCCGTATCGATATTGGTTTCGCGCGTCAGTTTATGTTTCCTTCCGTCTGGCCTCTTCTCTATTTCGCCAACCTTGCGTCTCCCTCACTGCGAGTCCCTCTCTGCTTTTCAGTTTTCTTTAACTCCTTCGCCGCTGGCACCTTCCTCTCTCGTTCCTTCGTACCGTTTTTTTTTATTCCTCTTTTCACCGCGAGTACCGCGTCACGCTTTTTCCCCCGCGATATTTCCGCGTCGTAAAAAAGCGAATGGAAAGCAAATGGAAATGGAGTGGGATGTCCAATGAAAGAGTGATGGAGGGAAATGAAATTTGAAGAAGCGCCGATATAAAGCGATTTCGTCGCCGGAAGTACGGTTTGATATAATGTCTCGGCGGGTCAACAACGAAACACGGCCGCGTAAACTTGCATTGCAAGGCTACAAACATGATTAAAAAATAAAATATAAGAGTGCATATAAGATTTATGAAAATTAATTTGCGAAATATTTTTCGTTAAGAACGAGTGTGGGGGGGGAGTATCTAAAATTATAAAAAATTATTTGCATTTTTTTTATACGGATGCGTGAGGAAAGTATTATTTGCAATTGCGTCGTGAGATAAGAAGACGGTGCAGAAATTACAAAAGAAGAGGATCGTGCGATCTCGGATTTGAGAAGAGTGACGTCGAATACGTACACGTACGTTACCGATATAGAAGCGCAGCGGAAAAACGCAGATTATAAGACTGAAATATAGCTCTAAGCCTTTTATTCTGCCGTCGGTATTATATCCTGGGATTTATTTACAAGCGGCGGGGCAAATCCGCTTCCGCGCGCGCGTATGCGACAGCAAGAAAAATTCGAAGCTTAATCGATAAACATGTCCCCCGGTTTCGTATCCGGAGGATTTGCGACGGTAAAAAAAAAGAAAGATTAAAATATTAAACGACGTGATATGGCCAATAATTGTACGGATAATATCGATTAAAAATGAATTCTTCTCTCTCTCTCTCTCTCTCTCTCTTTCTCTCTCTCTCTCTCTCTTTTCAAAGGCGAGATTACGGAAACGCGGAAAAATCGTAACTATAATTGATTTCTCGTTTATTCCAATACTTCTTCCGGCTGATGATTATTCGATCGATATACAATTGTAACTCGTAAACGTTCATCAAAGTTTAAATTGTTGAGCAAGCAGGCAGCGGTCACAACAGCCTTCGCGTTAAACTAAACTATATGTTCATTCTCAGAGGATTAAACTGAAAGTCAAATCCTCGCGGGATTTGCTGCAAGCACTCATTACTGACAGATTTCACAGTAGCATATTCAGCCATTATGAGGCACCAAAGAGATGAGTGGACGACAATAGCGTCTGCCGCGCGGTAAGCGCTGAGAACCTCCCCGTCTGACAAATGAGTTTTTACGTTCAACGATAAATGCTCCTCTGTGCCAGATACTTTCCTTTAAGTTTTCCCTTGCATTTGCTCATTTTTCTCAATGTCATAGATTTCATGCAATCTTTGTCTGCGAATCATTTATTTCATTCATATATATATATATATATATATATATATATATATATATATATATATTATATATTCTTTGGCTGTAACACGCGTCTATTATTATATGGCAATTTTATTTTTCGATTCAGAGTTTTACCCGCTTTCTAACAAATTCAAATTTACTTATAAATAGCATATTTAATTTATCTATATGAAGGTATTAATCAAGTTATGTAAAACATGCTAGCGACCGGAATTTTCTCGACAATGCAGGCCTTTCTTATTCGTGAAAATTCTAAAGTAGCTCACGGTCGAGAGTTCTCGGGCATGTACATAGACCGAGAAACCTTCGCATCAAAGATCGAAAATCAAGAGCACTATCGGTTTGAAGACAAGCAGTGCTTATAAGCGGAATCGAGAGCGACCTGTTCGAGAGGGACTCTCGAACACGCGACATGATGCTAAAGCTAGGTCTCTTTTAACCGACGACAGTTTCGGAAATTATGTATTTATGTTTCGCAAGGTTTGCTTTAAAGTTTGACAGCGTCCTTGTTAATGAATATCGTATTGATCCTGTTTTCAGGAAAACTTTTTACAAAATTGATGATTTTGAAAATTGAGAGAATTTGATAAGTAAAGCTACATGAATGTAAATCGATAAAATCTTATTTTCCAATTAATTTTAATCAGATCGAATTTATAAGCGAGGTATACAATAAGAGATGGTAATAATAATTTTTTGGAAATTAATCTAAAATAATTTTATTATTATTATCATTTTAATTAATTAAGACATTAAAGCATTTCATTTCTGCATTAAATTTTCTTATAAAATTTTCTTACTTGCGTATTTACGTACATAGTTTAACCATCACAATTTTTACCGCAGATACTGAAAGAGGCCACTATTACAAATGAGATGAGAGAAAACGTAGCATATAATGCGTGTAAAGAGCTTAAACAGGAATCGCGCCCATTGACTTGTACTACTTGTCACGTCGCCTTAACATGGCGTTGTTTGCATAAGTGTATGCATGTGGTCATGTAAATGGTCCATGTAGGGACGCGGTGATGATCGTTGGATATTGCAAAGTAGCGTTATCTGCGCCAACGAATACGATTTTTTTTGTAGACGTTTATGGTTATATGCGCACGTGCTATATGAAAGTTGGTTATCGGATTTCCTGCGCGATGCGTCGCTCGCGTTAATACTCGTACGGCGATCTCACGGGGAAACGAGCGATGCACTAATATCGCTTCCGATCGTCGAGGGATACATACGTTTCTCGTTGATGCAGTCTTCGTTAAATTTTATCACCGGCAGGCAAAATAATTGTGTGACAATTCTGTATATCCCGTACATTACGGTTGTACATTAAATATCTGAATAACGAAATTTAAATGAGACCCTTATTTGTGTAAAGTTTAATTGCAATTAACGAAAAGCAGAGAGTCGGTTAATTGTACTTTTCATGCATTATATACAGGGAGAATCGAAACGTTCCGGTCAGACTTTGAACTTTTATAAAAAATTTAATTCTGAACAAACAATTTCATAAACATGGCTCGAAAAATGCTTCCTTAAAAAGTTGGTGCCCAAAAACCTTTGAAATCACGATTATTTCATTTTTACAAATATCAGGGAAAGTGCGTTTTTTAACAAAAAATTGTAGAGAATTAAATTATCTTTCAAATGAGATCAAAATGATTGTAGTACGTTTGCGCCCACCCTGTATATATACTATATATAAAATTGTCAGAGCACGCAGCTTCGAAATAAATAAATTTGACTATCTCGTGTTGCCGTGTGGCTGAACTAACGGGTCCATGAAAAGTCACTAGAGAAAACCCTCGGCGCTACTAGCAGACTATAGACTGGTTTTGAAGTGGCTTCCCACTCAGTGTGTTACACAATACATATTCACATTCTATCGATCCGCGCGGCAATACCGAGACACGAATTCGACAAAAACACCGATTCAAGTTTGCCTGGTTCCAAGCAATTGAAAGTATATGTATATTACATCATCGTTCAAATTTACGTCGTTACTTCATTTGATTTACCTTCCATCGACAAATTAATAATTTATATTCATATGTGTATTCCTGTCAATACTTAAGTATACTCGACAGAAACGATAATATTTCAATTCAAGTTGTGTAATAAATTAATTATTTTACTATTAGATTAATTAATTAAATTTATTAATTATAGCTATTAATAATTTTACTATTAGAGAGAAAGAGATTAAAAAAAAAGGAAAAGAGAGAGAGAGAGAGAGAGAGAGAGAGAGAGAAAATATAACAAAAATTGATAAAATTTTTCTGGTCAGAAAATCATCATAAAAATTTTATGTAGACATGCATTATATTTTAGCAACGTGAATTTTGCAAGTATGTATGCAACAATTTTCATATATTACGATTTTTTATAAAGAATGAGCACAATAGCCGAAATTGAATTACAAAGATTATGTGCGAGAGTACAATGCGAAATAAAAATGAAAATTTATATTTAAATTACGGGTAACGTTGAAGAATTTGACTAAATTGGATTTCATAATTGCACTTTGCGAGCTATACATGCGAAATTAATATTGTTACTAATATTATAATCAGATTATTAAAATCTACGTTATCAAAATATTATAATCAAAGTTAGTATCAAACTATTGCTGTTATTTTACATAATTAATATTATATTAAATATTAATATAATATTATATATAATTTATATTAGAGAGTATTATCTGCTCCGTGATTTTTTCGATATTTAAAGTATAGGAATCAAAAATTAGAAAAAAGTATACATCTCATTTAAATGAAATATGTTGTTTTTGTAAAACATCGATCGCTCGGCAAAGTTATGATTTGCGGTCGAAATTGAGGCCGAAAATGATAATGGCAGCTGATCGATTTTGTTGATTAATTCTCTGCTGATCAATATTAACGGAAGATTGGAAACTAATCACCCTAATCGTTATAACGTGTGTATAGTGCACATAACGAGTGAGATGTGCTTCCATTCAATTCGATTCGATATCGACCTGGATTAATGTTTTTCACATAATTTATTTTCAATGACTAAAAGAACCCCGATATTGTTGATGCGCTTTACGGAGACTTAAATATGACGCAAATCCAGATATTCATGGAAGGAGAAAAGAAATGGAGAAAAGAAATCTGCTCGACTACTCTTGGTAGGATTATAAACACCGCTGTATCTTGAAGAACGAAACTAACGAATCCCCCCTAACGAATTTCATCATACTTGTATATTTAAAAATCAGCTCGTTCCATGGATCTTTTTGTAAAAAATGGAAACAGGAATTTCATTTTGGTCTGTAATACCAATGCAATCAGCGCTAAGGATTGTTGCAGAATCAACACATACTGAATCATATAAATATTATAGGAATACTTTCGCGCGCGATATATCGCATAAAGAGGCGACAATTAATTTTGTCTTTGAGATCTTTGATTTTCTCGTATATAGGACAAGAAGCGTGTAATACGCTTTTAATGACACTATGAAACGAATTAGATATTGTCGTCCATGTGTATCGGATAACGGCGAACGAAAAGGATAAATAATAAATATATGCTACTTTAATAATGACGAGCGGCGAGCGAGCCTATTATTCTCATTTGGTTTATATATACGTGCTGTCAAGATGATAAATTTTGTATACGGTAACGCTTCTTACATCGCGCACAGCGCGTTGACTCTGTAAGGACTCTCGTGATATTCAAGATACCCCGAGGTATTCTCGTGAATATCATGATTTTGCTCGATAAGTCGGCTCCCTTTCTCTCGACTCAGCTTCTTCTCTCACAGGCGATTACCGTTTACGATCGATTGTTTGATTCACCTCGTTTTTTATGTGAAAAAAAAATTTAACTTAACACGTGACTCGTCTTGCTTCTCGCACTTCGATGATAGGAATTATACGAATTAAAAAAGTTTCGGCAAAAACGGCTGAACCTGTCTCCCTCATATTTTCCAAGCTAAAATAAAATGATAGTTGTCTCAAACTCGTGCCAGAAATGTAGCATCTACACATTTTGCAACTGCTTGTAACTGTGTGAAAACGGAACGAGCTTTCAGGAATAAATCATTTTTGACATGCAAGAAGCCGTGAGATTAATGAGCGTGAAGAATGTTTTTTTTTTTTAACTTCGGTGAAATTTCTTACGAACGTGTGCGATCCGGCATCGTTTGATTACTTTACTGGAGAATCTTCTACCCGCGATGAGTTTCGGCTCAAATTACGTCATTTCTTACGTAGATTTTTTTGCGGTAATACCAAATAAAATTATTTAGGCAGTCTAGTTCGAAAGTGAAATACGTATAAAAAAGATATACAGAGATGTATTGATGGCGCACGAGATACGAATACTTAGCACTTACCTTTTTTCGATGCGTGAAAGGAATCATCTTTTGGCACGTACTGGATGTCATACTCCAGCGTGGTCTTCGGCAGGATAATTTTGTCCTTGTTGATCTTGTAAACGGCGTACTTGAAGGCTAGCTCCGTGCTGCTATCCTTTTGGTCATGAGTGAATATAGCACCTGAAAAGTAAGCACACAAATATAATGGCGTTAAAGTAAAATAGCGAACTACATCCCGTAGAGTAGATAATACTTTCAAACGATTAAAGTTCGTCCATCTATGCTAATAAAACTTTAAGCTGAACAAGTTTGAATCTTGTTTATAATTTATGCACAATTTTAATACTTTTTCTACATTATTTAACTTTGATTACATATCAAATATTTTCTCTCCTTATGTTAAATATATTATTTTATTAACGCAGACGTAATAATATATATATCACATGGTTAAAATAATAAAAATCAAATTTTATTTTATTTAGAAACGAAGAGCATACATTTCTGCTCAAAATACATTAAATCTTTAGAATACTAAATTTTATGTTTATCTACCATGCATTACAGATAAATGAACAATGTTCATCGTTAATCGCTCGACTGTCACCATAAGAAAATGCAAAAGTAAAAAAAGTATCGCAACTAAAAATATGCTTGCGTCAAGGATCACTATTATTGTGTGATATGCTTGAAGAGCGGCTTCTAATAACGCCTATTCATTGACTGATACTGATTAAATAGCCGCTGGGTATTGATAGTGCGCTAAAGCTCTTAGGACCGCAACCTTCAAAAAGGTCACGCGTTTGAAAGTCCTTGAGAGAATATACTTCCAATTTATTGAACAGCAAAGACTCTAAGCCGCCCTACATACATCTCGTTCCCGTCATTGCCAACTAAACCAGTTCCTCGAAGAAAAGGAATACTTAAAGACACTCTGCAGCATTGAAGAGAATTAATCACCTTCCTTTAGGTATTCAGACTCTCATCGCAAAATGCTCGGGGTCGTTTGCGGAAATTAACGGGGATCCTCGCGATAAAAAGCAGCAGGATGCATTTCTGACCTAGTGCCAGAGACAATTTTTATGGTCAAACGCGAGCGAGAGTTATAAAAGTGATGATCAGCATTGCCGATTAACGTTTGCGTCTTCGAAAAACTTGAGAAAAACTTTGTCAAAATTGCAGGCCGTTAGCAACGTTTTGTCTGTCGTATTCTCTTTTTCTCTTTCTCCTTCCTCTCCTTCTTTCTCTCTCTCTCTCTCTCTTTGAATTATTAACAAAAATTTGATTAAATAAATATTTTTTTATAAACAAATATTTGTCCTTATTTAATAATTTGTTAATAAAATTCCCAGCTTTGATATGTATAGTATTCTAGTGTGATGGGAAAAAATCAATGAAAAACAAAATATTTTAAAGAATATTATATAAAATATAAATAAAAAGATAATTTAATCTTTAATGTGCTCTTTATATCACTCACTTTAAAATCCGACATTACGTAATGTGAAAAAAATCATAGTGTTCCGAAAAATAAGTTAGCTTTCTAGTTCTAATTTAGCTGATAAGCATATTATCAAATATTTGTATCATTATTTATATTTTACATGGAAGAAGAAAAATTGTTACTTGTTTTTAGCTTACCGTACATGCGTAATTGCATCATTAATCATACAGTAAACGCACATAAAATACATATACATGTAGAATATTAATCGTATCACCTCTTGTGTGCAGATAAAGCAGGTAAAATCGAAGAAAAGTTTTCTATTATTTTTCGATTTTTATATATAATAATTATTAAAAAAAAATTTAAAATCGATTAATTCGCGCGAGTATAAGCGCCTATAACTTTTTACTTTTTATTTCTATACCATTTTTTTTATAAGAATTATTATTTTCAAGAAAAGTTTATTAATTAATATATACATGTATGTGTCATAATATCTATTTTATAATTATATTTTTATTTTTATTTGTATAAATTTTCGAAATCTACGTTTTTATGATGTGTAAATGCAGAACACATTAATCGAAATATAATGTCGAGAATTATGAAGAAAAACGAGACTAAAAATGTACAATCTGAAAGTTCTGACAGGATCTGATACGTATTTTGTGTACGTGATATATCGTTAAAACACTATATCGATTTAATGGAATATTTCTTTCTGAATTAGACGTTGAAGAAATATTAATATTTAACCACGTTATCCGCAGATAAAGAGAGAAGATTTGTTCGATATCGCGAGAATAAGTGGACATGAGTGAGCGATAACGAACTGTATTTGTACCATCAAATTATTCTTTCTTTCTTCATTTTTTCATCGGCCCTTAATCCTTCGATGCGGCACTTTCTCTCCGCCCGATGTGCTCTTTTGCTTTTCATTCCGTGTCGTAACTAACTAATCCATTTATTTGTAACGCAATGGATGCGCATTAGCGGTCTTCCATCTCTCATCCCGCAGTATTGTTCTTTATGCCATTCTCTTTCCGTTTTTCCGTTTTCGCTGTAACACGTTAAGTACTCTTATCCTCTCGGAAATGCTCACAATGATTTCTTTTGGTATTTTCTTGCAACCTCGCAACTACGGCTGCATTCAGCCATTAGCTGCATTTAAATAAAGAATAGATAATATTCAGATATTGTTCATTACTTGTGTACAGAGTTTTCAGTGATCATTCCAACTTCATTTCGTATTTGCGTATTTTAATTAAAAGAGGAATTATCGTATGAATAATATTGGATAGTTTAGGCAGGATTAAATCAGATATTAATTATTTAAAAAAATATTAAATTATGTATGTTTCAATACATGAAAATTCATATAGTGGAAATTGTAAATAATATTTCGAGAAAAGTTTTCTTTCATAAAATATGACATATCTCTTTTGCATCGATTTAATACACATTAATAATGAAAAAATATATAAATATAAAGATGGAAAAAGAAGAAGACGAACGAGATTAGTTTACTGGAAGAGCATTTCTATTGAACCGCGTTTGTAATTTCGCGAAAATTTCCTTGAATTATTTTATCTTTCAAAGTACTGCATTATTTTTCAAAAAAATTCTGCAAAATCATCTTATTATTTTTAAATCCTTGAGAAAGCCTTTTTAAAAAATAACCGAAGATTATAAGTGACGACTTTTTTTTACACAAGAATGATCATCTTTTTTCTGCTTGTACTATAATTTGTAATACAGTATTATAATTTTCTCTCTTTTCTTTTTTAATAATAATAATGATAAAAGCACATAATTAGATATATATGTATATGTATATTTTTATCTATTTATTTATTTTATTGTGACATTATATGAAAATAGATTAGCATAGAAAAATAGATAGCATAGCTTCTTTAATATAATATATGATTACATGATCAGCTGCTATGTATATCTGACTTTGACATTTCTTATTTTCTCTTGTCGCTTGATTTTCATACAGCTCCAATATGATATTTCGACAACAGTGATGAAATAACGAGGAGCGTCGCGTGAAGGCTGCTTATAACACCTTGTGATTATACGCGTGCGTGAGATTAAAGGAAGAACCGTGCAAAGATGAGCAATTTGAGTAACTTCGAAACAAGAAATTTACCCATCTCGCGTTTCTAAAGATACGCAGTTCGCATGCGTATTGAAGTTTCCTTTCTAAACTTTGGTCGTATAACTCTGATTAAGCATGTATTAATATCGAAAATATGATATAATTTGAAAAGAAACTAATCTGTCAGTTCGTTAATGAGTGCCGGAAGTTAAACCGATTACGCATACATAAAAAAGCAGTCCAAAACTTATATAGCGCGGACGAATTTATTATAAACGCTGAAACATACCCGAAAATTTATTATTTATTTCTGATAAATAAAAACGGCTTATTTGTGGCTAGTAAAAAACGACGCTCGGATTATTAGTTTAAATTCATTTTAGAATCTCGTTGCGAGCTCTCCTGCGAGCATACGGAAAAATATGAATGTTTTTAAATGGAGTAAGACTCGAATAATATGCTGGTGCATACTTCTTGCATAAAGAATAATATTTTTTCCTATAATGCCGATCTTTTTCTCGTATAATATGCGTTTGCTATCCTTTCTCTGCGCGAATGAATAACGCATGCTTATGTGCTCGTTCGTTTGTATCTCGGATCATAAAATGTGCGAGAGATGCGCTACGATATTTCTAGAGTGCAGTGAACATTTCTCAATTCTGTATTACTTACTACGGAACTTTCATTCTCGTATGAAAGATAATAAATGGAATGCTAGGAAAATTTAATATTCATGATACACTTTATATTTAATAAATGAAAGCAGCTTATAACTCGTGAATACATCTCTATTATACTTGGTGCTTGGAAATAAAAGCATATCTTTGATATTGCTCGTAGTTTTTGCATATTCTTTTTCTATAGATAACGTATGGCATAAAAAAAAGGATAGGAGAACACAAGGTACATCTATTATTGTTTCATTTATAATTGCATGTTTAATTCTAATAATATTTTATTCAATTTAATTAGTCTTTCATTCAGTTTAATACAAATGAGAAGATGTGTATTGGATGTAAGTTACTGTGTACATATATTTTATACGATAGCGGAATGTATGTGATATTTAGCGTGCAAGTCTTTTCGCGCTTATTGTTAAGCGGCTCCGCTTTTATCAGTTTCAGTTATGGATAAAACTTTGCTATTTTGCCTCGTAACACGATAAATTCAATCTCTCCTCTTACATGTTCTCTCGCGTGACCACTTTCCTACGGTTAGTATTATTCCCAAGGTATAGCAAGGTACATTCGCGTCGGAATATCGTAGAATAGAATGACGTTTATTTGGCGTAGTATTTCTCACGTATTTGGTTATGGAAAAATTATAAAAATAAAAAATTTATAATATGTTAAAGCAACTGAAATGAGAGGAATTTGTGTGGCAGTGCAATAAAATATTTACACAAATAAATAAAAGCAAATAATAATTTAATGCAGTATCGCACGTAATATTTTCCTGTATTCAAAGACTATTCCACAGCGGACGTTTTAATCTCAACCTCGACTTCATTAATGTCGCGAGTTAACATCCCGATTGCTCCGCATTCTTTGTCGCGCCATTTTCTCGAGAGAAAAGAGAGAGAGAGAGAGCTTTCGTCGCCGTCAGATTTTTTTCTCTGAACGAGACTCGAATTTCATCGAGCAAAACGAGCCCCTCTCATCTAGATAAGATTAAAGTGTGAACGACGGGATGAAAGGGACGGAATAAGGCAGCAGCTGATGAAGAGAGGATTGATAAAAAGGGTACGAAAAACGATGCCATGGTCTTTTCAGGCATTTTAAAAATCACTCCTTTCTCGTCCGTCACACGCCTCTGAAATAAGAATGCAAAAACTTCGGGGGGGGGAGGGGAGGGGAAAGTCAGATCGAGAAACGATTCGCAGTAGATACGGGGAGATAGAATACGGGGGAATAGTGAAGGAAAGGCGACGAGATAAGAAGATGAGCGCAGATCAGGGGCATACTCCTCTGAAAAGTGGAGTGAAACTTTTTTCCCCGGAACTTTTCCATTTCACGGATTATACGAGCTGCGAGAACTCTTTCGGAGACTTGGACAAATCGGGAGTTACTGTAATCTAAAGTTGATGAATGAAGCAAGCAATATTATGGAACTCAATAATTAATAATAATAATAATTATACGATAAGTCAGCAAGAAATTATTATTATCGTTATTATTATAAAGTTGAAAAATAATATATGATAATATGATAAATATTTCATCAACTTTACATATATATATACTATATATATATATATTATTAAATTAAATAATAAATTTATCATTCGCGTGATATTTTTATACATTAATAATTTAATATACACTCATTTTGACATACAAATATAGAGAAATTAAACCGTTAATTTTCTCTCGTTATCTCTAAATATATCAAAAACAAGCAAAAATAATTAAATTAAAATAATTAAATTAAAAATATTAAAATTAAATGCAAAAAAATATTTAATGTATTTAATTGTAATTGTTGTTGACTCTCATTATTCATTATAATAAACATTGCGTTAATTGTCAGACAAACTAGAAATATCCGAAAATGAACCGTGAAATAGCTTATGCTATCAGAATCGCTTTTACACAAATTACGTAATCCTAATTTGGTACGATCGAAACCGTAGCGGCGTGAGTTACTGCCAAGTGGTTTCTGGGGCGGATTTCCTCCGCTGTCGCGTAAAGTCGATATGCTCAGTTTGCGACCGAGATCGTAGTCTGGCCAAGAACCGCTTTGGTTCGGAACCATTAACGGCACATCCTACATACAACGTAAATGATCCCTGCAAAACTCCTTTTATTTTGTTTCGGACAAGAATAAAAAAAAAAAAACAAAAAATGTTGAATTGTAAAGAGATCAGCTTCTAAAGTCTCGGATAAAAAAGAAATTTAATACTTGATCAAATTTCACTCAATATACGGTTCGCCAATGTGCTAAACACGCTGTGCGAGAACGAGATATTTAAACTTATGTGTGTTCTATTAGCAACAGAAGTCTTCAAACTGAAAATTTGTCTTTGACATAAAAAAAAGAAAAAAAAACAATGACGGAATAAGCAACTTTGTGGAAAGCGGCATCTAATAACATCATCGCGTGTTCATTAATTACTTATGCTGGGGTGAAAGCCGATTAAAACTCCGTTAGTGTTGATGGATAGGAATTTAGGAATTTTCGCACGGAGAACGCACTCAAGACACGCCTTCCCTAATTCTCTGGTAACGAGTTATTAAACTAATGTCTCTCATTAACGGAAACCCTCCTTCGATTGTGGAAGAACGTGGCGGAGTCCTTACATACTGATGCGCGAACGCAGGGTAGAAGGTGGAGGAGAAATAGGGGTCACATACAGTTCTCGGTGTGCTACGTGCCACTCGAAATTGGCCTCGTTAGTATGCCATGTAGTTTCGAGTCAAAGTGCGTTTGCGGCAGCAGCCACTCCGTCACGCACGCGAGAGAGAATCGGCTGCGAGAGAATTTAACAATGTGCCATTAAACGCATCTGTTTTTGCGCTGCGCGAGTTTGTTGTTCATAAGCTGACGATGAGTTTAAAAGTTCTCCCTTCAGATTCGAACATTCTTTCTCTAATAGAGAAAGATGAATCGTTAGAGTTGCGATGGATTCAAATTTTTTTAATGCACGACAGATAACATCATGTGTTTCATACTTTTTTAATTGTGCCCATTTCAATTAGTTAATGGCGTCCTTTAAAACTGTTAAGTTTATATATAGTGTATAATCATGATTTAAAGAGAGAGAAATAGAAAAATAGAAAAATTATTAATTTTTTTTTTTTTTTATATAATAGAAGAAAGAAATTAAAAGAGTTTTTGCATGAAATTTATTATATACTATGTTTTATCAATATAATACTTGTTTAAAAAAAAGAAGAGTTGAATCAATTTTAATGGAGATAAATATAATCAAAAATTTTTAAAGCGATAGATTACCAGAAACTGTTTTTGTTTTCAAATATATTATATAACAGATTTCTCATAACTACTTTTTGTGTTTAGAAAACCAAATATTCCCTAATAATGCTATCAAAATAAAACGTTAAAGCATCAAAATGTTACTAAATATTTAAAAAAATTCAATCTCTTTCAATTCAATATCTCAAAAATTATATCTCATAGAATAAATTTATTTGAACACAGCTTAGGAAATATGAAATTAAATGTGCAAGTGATGTAAGCGCTGATTATAAACGTAAGTTAATATAACAAATGTAGATAATGCATAATAATTAAACGCAGCTTACGGCACCGCGATAGAAACGTAATAGATGTCAAATCCAGAAATGGGATCTAATAGCTGGCTTCATTGTACGCGCAATGCAAAAAAAGAACTGTTGCAACCGATTGTAGTTATCCGCGAATTATGCCGTTGGTGGTCGTGTCTGACTATTCGCGGTGGAGCTTCAACATGGGCTTGCGGTAATCCGCAGAACCACACTTTGAGAGGCCCTGTTCCACTAATGCAATTTCTGGCATGATCGATTCTGGACTACAGGCGAAGACCTCGCAGAACATACCGAAACATTATCGAACTTACCGAACATTTACTCGAATTAGAATAAATCTTAATTATAATCCAGACGCAAAAATACTTCGCTCTATTAACGTTATCACGAATTACATACGATTAGATCTCAATTCGTGCGACTCAAGAATCTGTGAAAAATAGTCGTGATGCTGTTACTTGACTTAATTTGACAAGACAATGTTAACGAAGATGAGTACAAATCTCTCTAAATACATTTTGCATAATGCTTATGAAAAAATATAATTGTTCAAAGTGTTGCTTTATTTCTAAAATACAGTTAACGAAACCCTGATTCCGTATTTCGCTCGATATATGCTAATCATTTTATAAATATGTATCATTCGATAATAATCCAAATAATTCATATTTCAAATGAAGTCATTTTGACAATAACACGATTACAATAGAGGCGTTGAATTTTGATCGTTGAACCAATATATGGAAATTATACTTGTATGAAATTCAACCAGAGAATTTGATTCGTGATCGAACTATTAGATAATAAAGAAAGCTTAAATTGTTATCTACTCGGAAACGGAGCATTCGATAGGAACGGTTTCCATTTCCCATAGATTATATCGCGTAATTCTTTATAACGATAAGAAACCTCAGCGACGCAATAAAAAAAAATGCTCTATGATAATCGTAAGATATTTCTAGAATAACATTGAAGCATTTGCAAGGCGATTCCTATAGCATTTCAATAACCGCGACGGCGGATAATCCGAATTCAATCGGCGGTCTCTCGTCTGCTTGTCGAACAAGCCCGAGGTCTTCAGACGAGTGTTGCTTCGAAACCTGAACCCACGTCGAGATTGAGGGAATCCTCATGCTTCCCATGAATACGGAATCAGGGTTTTGTAAGTTCCAATCTGTATCTAGCATGGGCGAGAACTCGTACTTAAAAGAAACTGTCTGTGGTGAAGCTAAATAAATTGAATCTATACATTGCAACGCTAAGATTTGAACGACACTATGTTAAGAAAATCTTCTAAAAAATTATAAAGGTGTTGATAAATCAAAGGTAAGAAAATCTTCTAAAAAAATTATAAAAGAACATAGAGACATGACATATTGCGGAGCGTGATTTTAACTCCCTTCCGAAGAGAATACAGAAACTCTGGATATGTGATGAGATAATATAATAGTAATCATCACATGTCAGCTTGCATGTAATCTTTCTGCACACTTTAAAAACATTCACAAATTCCACGTAATAAATAAAAACACGATTTTGATGAAATATAAGGCGAAAAGGAACGCTTAAGAAATTTGATAGAAAAATAATTTAAATGAAAAGAAGGAAATAAGACTGCCAACGAGTTAATTTAGTCTTGAATTGCAACGGAAATCGGCCGCCAATTTAACAAAGGGGCAGAAAGCGAAGTATTTGAATTAATAGCCGGCGATCGGCGCTTTCACCATGCAGGTCTTCGCGATGACAATCGGTTACTCTAATTCATTTATGGAGAATTTCCACCTTCCCTCTACGTAAACCGAGAAGAGATATAATCGATTTCTCGTTCTTCGACGCCAGTTTCTCGTGGAAAATAATTCTATATACCAGATGCTATTATAAGAGAAAATCTCTTTTCTTTGTAAGACTTTAGATTAAAAGCATGATGTCGCAAATCTTCGCAGTAATATTTATCACTTTTAGCTTATAAATTTAATAACTTGACTTATTGAGATATCGAAATAATGTAACTATTAAAGGAATATTTATCATCATTTAAAATACTTATTTTAATAAAAAATTTAAAATTAATTTAAAAACAAGCATTTATTATTTTTTACTATAAATTAACTTTTGTCACGCAACATTAGTCTAATTATTAAAAGAAAAAAAAAAAAAAATTTGCAAGAGAAAATGCATCTATGATATCCGGTAACCTAAAGTCAATTCTTATTCACGTGGATTAGCATTACCAATATTGCTTTCTAGGCGGGGTGGAAAGGGATATTAATCGATCATGTGTGAAAAGAAGATTGTTAGACTGCAGAGTATCTTGGCGCGAAAGAAAAAGGAAGCGAGAGAAAAGAAATCAAACTTTCATGAAAGTTAATAAATATCTCGCCTAGCACACTTACTGTCTTATTCTTATTTCAAGCTATGAGTCTCGCGACATTTTGATCGATCGTCCAATAATATTGTATTATCATCATGAATATATTCTCCGATAACATTTCTTTAATATTTTTTAATTGATGGCGTATCTCTCGTAATGAGAAAAAGATTAGTATTTGTCATTCGTACAAAATATTTCTAAACTTTGTAAATAATAATATACATCAATTAAAAAATATAATAAAATGTTATATTAAATAAAACTTGTTATATAGATTGTATATCTCTCTTTTTCGACATAGTTCGCGAAACAAACATTCGATGAATAATTCTGCAATCCTGGATCGCAACTCAATCGTCGGAAACTACCGCCGATGGCATTGCGCCGGCGAACTAACGCAAGCAGACGCACTATCGAAGCAACGTTACAAACGTAGTGTTGAATAATGCAATATATGCCCCTGATACTGGATTAATGCGGTTGGTTTCGCGCGCAAATGCAAACTTTGTTGATTGTGCGCGATGTGTATGAAGTATCCTCGGAATATAATATCGTTCTCTCGGATCGACATAAAGCTTTGGGGGAAAGCAAACGGAAACGTCAGCGAAATTGATTTATCAACAACTGAATTTTTGTGCTGTGCCGAGGAGAAAGAATATTCACAAAAAAATTTATTCTCTGTATGGATCCATTCTGTTTCTCTCGCGTATGCAAAACTACAGTGAACAAAACGCTTAAAGCATATAATTTATCACGGACGTTCTGGAAATGTTCCTATTTGGACTCGCACTTGATTTCATAACGTGTTATACTCCATTGGATAACTGGGAAACGAAAAATTCTGAGATACTTTATATATGATTAATCCTGACGATGATAACATTGACGGATAGAAGGTAGGTAGGTAAGAAGCGGAAGGCATCATTTTCGCGATGTCGTGGAAAATTGTTCACAGAGGCATGCATACTAGCTGCATATTCGCAATTTAGGCAAATTGCGTGAAGATATACACGTCGTATTAGCGGCAGCGAAAACCACTTTGAACGAGATGTCAAATCTGTCACTACATGATATATTTTTCTCGAACGAGGGTATAAGTCATCGCGCTGAAGATATAGGGAAAGTATCTGGAAGTAATAAATGAAGCTTCGTGTATTGTATTTACATCGATTTGTTTCTAAACGACAGGCGAATGATTTCAATAATGACAATTTTTTAACATTTTAAAGTAAATTATTAATATATTTGAGCGGCTTAATCCCTGACGTACGATAAGAAAACAATATTGTCATTAGCTGCTATTCACCTGAGAAACATTTTAAATATCAGTCACAATTTTACATCGAGCTAAACGCATTTCTCTTAATATAATATAATACTTGTTATAAGTATATATATATATTTGTAATAAATATTATATTCCAATTCTATTATATACAAAGAGAGAGAGAGAGAGAAATAGAGCGAGAGGGAGAGAGATGTATATTCCATTTATTTAAAAAACATTATTTATAATATAAAAATATTAAAAATATAATTAGATTTGTATAATAAAAAAGATAAAAATGACAAAAGATAAAATACTAGAGAAATATTCTTTCATCTATAATGATAATTCAACTGGAGAGACGTTTAAAAGTCAACTTTCCAATTTCGCGATTTGAACAATTCCAACATATAGAACCAAGAATATATATAACGTATATATATATATACGTTTCGGAAAATATTTACCATTTCTTACTATCCTTTTAAGCGTGCTGGATCCTGAGATTCTACGCGCGGATTCTGATGCGACACGAGGTAGCTAAAATGTCGTCACGTTCAAGTCGCATCTCCTTGAACTGTATATCATGTGTCTTTCGGGAACATAAAACTCATATCATTTCTATTCTGATGTTCCATATTATCCGAATGCATTTCGCTTTAGAAAGCAGCGGATCACGAGGTGTGGCAGTCTTGACCTCGTCTTCGCGAAGCTGTCAAAAGCATTTCGAAGAGCGAGAGCGAGGAGTTGGAAAACTGGAATATCGCTAGATATGAATTTCATGCGTTTTCTCTCGTAACATTTTATGTCATTTGTCTTATTTTAGCACGAAAATTACAAAAAATCCGTTTGAGATCGTGCTATTTATTTGATACTTTTAAAATTGTGAACGGCAGCGAAAGACGATGAGAAGAGGAGCGCGTATAATAAGAATGCACAATTATTTCCTGATTGTAAAACAAGATATTGTGTTGTCTCTAAACGGAAATGTTGACTCGTATTTTTATTCCGAGCCATTTGTAAAGTGCAGAATGCAAATGGGGAGAAAGAAAATTAAAAGAAAGCATCAAGAAAATTGTCTGTTTTCAAGGACTTGCTTCACTTCCGACTTTACGTTCTTAATCTATAAATTCTTAACTATAGCCGCTCCTGCAGAAAGTTTTAACTTTCATAGCTTGTTCAAATCCATTGTTATCTGTTTTAAGTTCACTCGATGAACTCGTGACAAAAAGTCCATTTATAATTTCGTGTCGCGTAACACAAAATCTAAAAAATCAAAATACACGTATACAAAATGAAAGTATACAACATGAAAGTATACAACATGAAAGATCAGGATAAATATATATATGTATTAGGGAGGAGGGAAGGAAGAAGGGCGACAATAAAATTATAAATAAATTTTTCTCAAGTTCTGACAAATTGCTGTTACTTTCTGACGAATTGCAGATCGTCACCTCTCTAAAGTGAACTTTAGATTTCGAATGCGTATATAAATATTGATAATAAAATTATATTTTGCACGAACAATTAAAAGCAGATAAATATAGCTTTCTTGACCGAGCAAATCTCCAGTGTGGCTATTCATACTCGAGTATTTAGCCCACGTGGAACGCTAGCTGGAAATCTGACGGGTTCAGGGGTAGTTGGCTGAAGCCCCCGAGTGTAATCGCATTATGACCCTCATGTATAGCTCTCATTACACCCCCGACAGCACTCCGTCATTGTCCCCACCAGCTCGCTACGGCAGACGAATGGGTGAAACGAAGCTTTATCGTCACTGACCCCCTGCTTCTCTTTCCCCTAAATGCACCCGGCATCGCATGGCGCTTTAAACGTTTTAATAAAATCTATTATGTGACATCTAGCTATTGTTTCTCGCGTTATTATACCGCAATTACATGATGCCGTATACAGATATGTGTAATGGTATCACTGTGTTTATTACATGCGTTTAAAGATAAATAATTTTTGCATAGCAATTTAGGGATTATTTTAATCTTTATTTGATTAAATATTTATATTGATCATTTTAATCCTTATTTGTATTTTTATCATGCTTTATACGATTTTACTGCATAGACACAATTCAAATACTGTATCAAACTTTTCAATAGAATTTTATTCCATTTAAATTTCGACATTGAATTTTTGAAAACGTATTTCGGATGTTCTCATGTGTGAAGAAATAAACTACCCATTAATCCGCGAATGCAGTTTTATTTGGCACAAAAAAAAACAGTGTTTGTTGAATACGCTAAGAATTGTTGGTTGTATTTTACACAGACTTTCAGATCGTTTAGCTCCTGTTGCAATGAAATCCCGATTACGTTACGTCACGAATTCTGGTAAAGGCAAAAAAATTTTTACATATAAACATATAAAACAACAATTTTTACAGAAAAGATCTCAAATTGTTAATCAAAGAGAGAGATAAAGAGAGGAGAGGGACAAATATTAAACAGATTATAAAATATAGAAGAATTAAATATTTTAGATTTTTCATTAAAACAAATTTGCCTTTATTACTGATTTAAAATAAACTAATAAATCTCATGCAGAAAGTTATTATTAGAGAATCTAATATTAAATAGTATAAAAACATAGCTACTTTAATATGCATTAAGTAAACATTATAACCGTTAAAATAAATATCTCTTTATATGACAATAATGCAACAATCATGAAAAGAATATCGATGCAACGTAAGGTTTAGGAAATTTAGACATCACTTTGGAGAGCTACGAGTCACGATACTAATGGCCCTAATCCATCAGTCGGATCATCACCAGACTGTTATGATTGACAGGAGGTCAGTGGCATTTGATGAAGCATCTTAACTATATCCATTCATGTCAGGATAATCGGGAGATAAAAACACATAAGGGAGCCTCGATTTGATCCTCCCTATATTTATTCGGTAAATCAACAAAGATAAAACAAAGCAAAGCATATCAATCAATATGTAAATTTACGTATCCAATTGTGAAATAATTTTCGATATCGTTAACATCATCAAAATATTTTATCATCGACTGTCCAGCAGCAACGAATATTCTCTTGTTACGGGCAGGATATTACTTGAGTTTGCTAAACTATTTTTCTGCCAAGAGAAATTCATTTGTTTACGTATCGCGATCGAACTCGGAAAAATCCACGAGAAAAGTTCGCAAGTATAGAAACTTGTAATATACATTTGACGCTGGCTGGTATATTTTTTTTTTATAGAATCCGTTCTATCAGAGAATGTCTTTCTCTCTTAAAAAAGAAAAAAAGTAACGGCATTGATTAATATTTTTATCTCATTTCTCCTCTCTCATATGATATCCCGAAAAAAAATGATAAAAAATGATTAAATGTAAATATGTATAACTAGCTTTGGATATTATTATATATGATCATATAAAATTATTACATACGTTATCTTTTCATAATTAATTATTTTATATCTGATATTATAATATTTTTTCTCGGATAAAAAGATATTAATCAAAATTATAAAGAAATATGAAAATATCGACAAAATATTTCAAAGTCTGGACACTAGATAAAACATTTTCCAGCTTTTGTATATCAGTTTTGTTACTATCTCTGTATTTCAAAAATGTTTCAGATATGCATGCGCAATTGACTCGATTTATTCCTGACCCGATTATGTCTTGAAAAACGGCTTTCGGCAAGTTTCCCACTTGCTATTCCCCAGCGCATCGATAAATATTTCGCGGCCTGGTGAAATTACCTTGGGAAGTCTGAGAATGCATGCAATTTCCGAATTCTTCGGGGACACATTCACGAATGATCCTGTGATCTAGTTACGTGTGAAACATATTCTCTACCTTTTCTCACAATTTATATTATCAATATTCATTATTTTTTCCAATCAGTTCAAATTAATTGTATTCTTTCTTTTGTTTTTTTTTTTATATTTTATAGGTTTTAATTAATACGTTATATCTTACGCAAACATGTTTATGTGAAACAAAAAAAATAGATAAAAGAATATCCTCTCTAATTTCTCTTAAATAATTATTTTCTCCAATTTAGTATAACAAAATAATTAAATCCGTCTTTTGTTTTTTTATAAACAAAGAATAAGAATATATTATTATATGCAAAATGAGATCACGATTCGAGAAATGACAATATCATATGTTGTCAGCTCGTTTATGTACATTACGTAATCAGGTAAAATCTAAATATACGTACGTACCCACATCGTCAACAACATTATTTTCGCATTGCTCGATAGTCAATTTTCCTTATCTAGAAAAAGCAAGAAGATGAAACATTTTATATAAAATATGTGATAAAAAGAATATATTTCCAATATTTGCAAATGTTATTAATATAGAAAAGTAAATATCGTGTACAAAAAAATAAATTTTCTGATGTTTTATTAATAAAAAGGATATTAGAGATGTTATAAATAAATAAATATTTTTTTATTTAAAGAACAACACGCAAAATTTCCGGCATTTAACGAAAATTCGGCGGCATTCCTTTAAATTTCTCATCGATTATTAAAAAAGAAACTTTTCGGGCACTATCTGGAAAGCACGCAATCACCTTACGATTGAATTCGGGCATATAGAAGCCAAAGTTTATTCCGAAAAAAATTTACGAACGAAAACTTACTTGATTATGGCACATTCGATTGGAAACTTACGATATTACTGACTTTTCCGGATAATAATATTTCCGTCGATTCTTTACGTTCACGAGTAGTTGAAACAAATCGTTATTATTTTAACTGCAGAAAACAATGCAATCAATGCAATTATCGATTTACAAATATATATATATATATATATATATATATATATATATATATATATATATGTGATAAATCCAATTATAAATCATGTTGTTTTTGAAAAAAAAATCTTGAAAAATTGTAAATAATTAAAAAGAAAATTGTTATTTTTATATCATGACTGTGTGATACTAACGTAAACTTGAATCAATTCACTGAAGAAAGTCAGCATATTAATTAAATCCCTAATTGATGCTGTCTTTTATACAAAAACATGACTCTGCGCGCATTCATCTCATCTGCCCTTAAAACTTAAGAGCTTCATCTGAAGAAACATATTCAATAGATGATCTCGATACATACACGCGACGTACGGCACACAGCGAACACGGGGATGACCGACAGGGTGCGAGGAAAACGGATGAGTCAGGAAGAGAGCAAATACTTATGAGTTATGAGAGCGTCTCGGAAGTTTGCAGCCGGTCGTCGCGATTCGGATGAGGCGTTTCAATCTCGGAGTTTAAGAAGCCGTCTTCTCCTCGAATAGGAAGACCGGGCAAAGTGGAGAAGAGAATTGAGAGGTGATCGAGACGTTATATGTGGAGGAAACTTCCAGGGAAAATACACGATCGTGAAAGACCGGGGAAATAATCTGTTCGGTACGGAACTATCGCGGAATTATTAAGAGCATTCTTCTGTTTACGACACCCTTCCGCCGTCCGACAGCCACTTGGATGTTGGATGCTATTCCGGGATGAAAGACTCGTTGCGACTCTCTCACGACTCGCTAAGTGACTTCCATGATTTCTTAGATTTTTCACTGTGCGCTTCGACGAACCGATATCTTCGCAAATAACCCTTAGTAAGTTTCTTATTCAAATTTAATGTAATTTAAATTAAATACTGATATTTCGAATATCATTTGATTTTAAAATAGGTTTAAAATTAATTTAAAAATCACGCAATAATTTTATAACTCGCAATGTGATTAAAAAATTTATTCAGAATATTCAAATATTCAATTAAAATCCAATCTCAGTGAAAACGTTTTTCTTAGAAAAAAAAAAAAAACTTACAAAAAGAAGAGTTCTTTAAATAAAATAATTCTCATATACTCTTTAATAAAGCAACCCGATAATTAAATTTAGCAGAGGAATATTAAAGAATTTCTCATATACTTGGATTTTCAAACGGTCGGTGTTAATTGAACGGTTAACTTTCTTAATCCTGATAAAATATACAATTAAACTAAGACGAGTACATAATATGTTACTGAGTTGCAGTGAAAGTATCGCGCTGATGATATTCTGCAGAGAAAGTGCAGGCTAAAACCTGCAAGATCTAGGAAAGAAAACTCTTGAGATACTGATACGGCGCCAAGAAGTCGTATCTACTACTCCTTCGTTCGCTCCCTTGCTGTTCTCTTCTTTTTGACTATTTATTCTCTCTATCTCTCTCTTCCTCCTCCTTTCTCGATATATACATGCCCTCCGCTCTCCCAAGTCTCTTATTGCGTTACCACAGTAGTCTGATCTCCTACAGCGTGTAGAGAATCAGTCGGGGTAACCGACCTCACTTTTCACAGACCACGGGTGGCGAACGCTCGTGTGTAGCGATGCAATCAGAAATGGGAAAACAAATGTTGGAGAATAGATAGACAAGACATTTAAGTTGCGTCGAGAATAAAGTGCTCGTAAATTGCGCGCAGCATCGATCACTCGAACGTAATAGCACTTTAATACATCGATATATGTCTTATGTCTCTCACTACGACAAGTTTTTCATATTTTGTAAAAAATTATATATCGTAATTATATGTATATACAAAGAACTAAAAATTTTTTATTCAACATTCTAAAAAGATTATATAGTCTTAATCATTATTTGTTTACATTAATGTTATTCATCCAATTTTTTTCTGACGATTTATTACACGATGCTCTCAAAGACGTAAAGATTCAAGGCTGATTTTAATATTCCAACGCTTTAAGCTTTAAATAGGGAATCGATGCCTCAAAAAGGTTTAAAGCTTTAATCTCGCAATTACCTAAAGGGCGAATAGCGTGTTCATTCAAGTCGCAAATGAAGTTGGCCAATGCAATTTATGTAGCATTAACGACAGAGTTTCCCTTCGCAGGTTTTCTCATTATATCGCTAACGGTAAAACGAGGTATAAACGGAAAACGGAATCTTTATGCAAAATAAAATAATCGCGGCAAGTGACGAAATTATTAAATCGGCAAGATGTTCGCAAGTACGAAGAACAAAGAGTGTCGAGAGTTTCGAGATTTACGATGAGAAAAAGCACGAAGAGAGAAATAAAGAACTGTCAGAAGTTCTCTTTGTTGTAAAAGTTACTTGGCTCCATTTATTCATTCTTTTCTTTCGTCACTCAACGTTGACAGGGGAAGGAAGTAGGAAGTCCGCGGGAAAAGCCGGATTTTCCGAGGCATCCTTCTTGCGCGACAAACGCGTGATATCCCAAAATATTCCTGGCGCGATATTGTTGCGGAAATGCTTCAAAGATCTCGCGAATACGCAATATGTAATGGATGAACTCGGCGCGTTGTATGCATCGTATCGTACAAAATGCAGGAGATACGCTATGAGAGATGAATATGACATGTTTGCATTTTCGCTTTCATGGTTATCAGATATTTTTATCGTACTTTATATTTCATCATTTCCATCGACGATTCGAGGAGATAAAAACAGCAATGAGACATTTTAATATTTGATCACGTAAGGAAAAATACTGTTAATCCTTTTTTTTTTTTAAACCATGTCATTTAGAGAATTTCACTAATTATAATCATCGCTGATTATTAAATGACATTGACGGAGTCGCCAAATTGCTCCGTAATGTAGAGGCACAAGCTTTTTTCATGCTACATCTCTCATGGATAAGACTCGCATCGCAGATGAATGGTGAGCATGCACGAACGGCACCAAGTTTCTCTTCTCCCTCCTCGATTCGTTTCCTTTTATAAAAGGCAGCTAAACTTGCCCGGAAGATTTATTGAAAGGATGAATACGGACGATTAACCAGTGAATTCCCTGCATTTCCGTATAGCTCTTTTTCTTCGTACTTCGCGCCGCTGTGGTGAACCGATCGATTTTGACGGCATGAGTGATTCGCAACACATTTTTTTCTCCTCGCTACTTTGTCGTGAATTGCCGCAAATAAGTAATTTTTTTGTGCCACAAGTCGTATGCAACTTTCAACTTTAAAATGTTAATTTTTTTGTGCCGATCGATAAAAATACATTGAACGAAAGCGTCAATTCTTCTCTCAAATCCGCAAAATTTACTCATGATTAAAATTACTCGCTGTTTGGAAAATTTTGTTTTAAATAAAATTTTAAATAATATTTGACAATGGCATGTTTCTGTAAGCGTCGTAGTTTTCCGACAGTTATTTCCTTCGTAAAATTGTAGAATTGTAAAATAAACGTTTTGCGGTCACTCATTTTGCGTGCAAAAGATGAAATAGCTCCAACAAATAGACAAAAATTACGCTTTTACGTAGTTCTCTTTTGACGTATATAAGTAAGTAGACAAAATAAGTAGACAAAATAATAAGAGTAAAAAGCTATATAATGTCTCCATTCTCTAACTGAAAACTCTGCTTGAATTATATATATATATATATATATATATATATATATATATATATATATATATATATATGTATACATATATAAACAATTTTTTTGTAAACAATATTTAATATATATTCGCGTTATCGCAGACAAATTATGAGCTGTTTAGTTCGCGCGACGTTAATTAATGAGCGAAACCGATTTATTCGAGCATCATTTAGACGTCGGCGGTGTCCTTTGTCAAGCAGATGCGTTGAAGAGTAAAGAACGTCCGCCGGAACAATTTATCGTGATAAGCCTTTCAACAAGATTTTCTACCCTTATTTATCCCTCAAATTAACGGACATTGATTAGGCGGGGCAACACATCGTGATCTAGGAAACTCCCCATTGACAATTAATCACCGTCACCACACCATTCCATTTATTACATAAGGTGGTTTTATAGAACAGTGTTATCTCACATTTATTTATTTTGTCATATAGAGTGTCTAATAATTAATTTAATATATTTGGATATAAATTTTATTCTAATAAATACATGAAAAAAGTTATTCATTGAAATTATTTTATTTTTAATATTTTTTTTAATTATAGTTTCCTCTCTCTCTCTATCTCTTAAAAATCGCAAATTTATTAAAGCAAATTTCACCTAAAAAATTAAATGTAGAATAAGATACCGCTGTATTTGTCAACGAATTTCACTTTTTTTTTTCAGCGCAAATACGGCAACAAATGTCGTGGCATTTGCGAGGAAGCTTGTCAGAACGTTACATTCTCTCGCGCATATAATTATTTTAATAATAAAAAATCTCATTTGTTGAGATAATATTGTCGTAAGAAGCGGATAAATTCAATTGCGAGGCAAAGAGCTCACAGTGAAAGAGATGGTTTGAATTAGAATTCAAAGGGCTGATGTAAATTATCTCCTCTTTTCCCCTTTCCTCTGTAACTTGACGAATTTTATCCGTGTGTTCTCTTTATCAGTGTATCCGTTTTCGCTGTCTAACTGTCTTATGTGTTACACGGCGCGCGTGTTCGCGGTCGTCTCGGGGGTATTCAAGACAAGAAATCCAATTTCAATGAAAAGGCGGAACAAGAGGTTACGACGCGAGACAAATATCGCGTTTCAGAGCTCCACACCGTATTCGCGATTTCATACACGTTGTCTACTAGATATTGTTTTCTTCGAGCCTGTCGACTTATTCACAGAGAAATTAAATGATTCATCGCGAAAACGAAGAAATCATTAGCGAAGTTCTCCGCTTGTTTTTTTGAAGACGGATATTAAAATCATCTAATCGAATTAACAAAGATCTCGGATATTTTAAAAAGAATTTTAAGGAATTTTCCATGACAAGACTAAAATGACCATATGATTAACACAAAAAATAAAATCAGCATAAAAATAAGAGTGTGTACTAAAAATATTTTATTTAATTTTTAAAAAGAGAATTATTTTCATTTCTAGAAGACGTTACCAGTAGTATTGTGTCAGTAATCTTTTCATTACGATCCCATGCACGTGCTGTTAATAAAATGAAGCGGAACATTAAATAATTTGCACCAGTCATCCATATTTAAGAGTAAATTTAGCTGCTCAGCTGCGAACGTTGTATCGCATACATTAATTAACAACAACCGTACTAAATACAGAAAATCCATTGCTGTGGTCCATAGCCGTGGGGATCGTGCCAGAAATTTGGCAGTTATTTCACGATAAAATCTCGTATTTCTGCATTGTTTGCAGAGAGGAAATAATATATTGATCACATGTGACGTGTAAAGCCTTTCAATTATTTTCTTCGAAATTAATTGTCTTCTCACTCTTTTAATAAATATAAAATTTTAAGCAGAAATTAAATTATTCATTTCTGCTTTAACAAAGATTGATTAAATGTTTCGCAATATCGCCCCATTAATGCATTGTTCACATGTGAACGTACCGTTTTGAATTATTATTGATCATAACATACATTATCGAGACGCGGCCACTTGCTCAGATAAATTTTAAAACGGATATTTCCATAATCTTCAATATCCAATTTCCTGATATTTTATAATTTCTACTGACATACAACTTGTCTAATCATGTGTATAATAATGTGCAAATATAATAATTACAAGCAATATGATCAGCTCATCTATTTCACTCAAATAAGACATTTAGACATTTATTGACTAGAATAAGCCAGAATTTATAATTTTTATCGGCTAAAATAAATCATCTAATAAAATAAACAATCAAATTTTGCTGTTGCTGTATAATTGTAATTTATTCTATTTATAAAGAATAAAATTTATATAGGACGATATTTTATAAAAAGCCTAGATATTTTATAAAATGAATAAATATAGAGCCTGCATATATATATGTATACATATATTGTCAAATTAGTTTTTTTTTTACAAAAAAGCTTAGGATTTTAGTAATTTTATAAAGCGTCGAATCTTTGTAAGTCGGCATTTAAAAAAAAAAAAGAAATTTGTACTTTTGAAATTTATTTGTACTTTTTGTGAAAAATCTGAATTTACGGTTTGCAATATATATATATATATATATGTATATATGATTTCCCTTTTTGCAAAAAATAATATTGACAAAAATGTTTTTATTGATTGAAAAGCGATAAAGAAAAAAAAGCGCAAACAGAGTAGATGAAATCGCTGAGAGAGTATTTCAAGATCCACACGTGCCTTGAGTGCAATAATTATTGTCGAAGGCACTGTAGGGACGAGCGTAGCCTAGGGACAACTTCTAGAAAAGTTTGATTTGAGAAGCGGCTCTTAGGTACGCCAAAGTTTTCGGGAAAGCAACTTGTAAGGGAGAAAGGACAATCTTCGAAAAGTGTCAGGGAAAGATATCAACCTGCGCGTGTCTAGTGCGGCCCATACTTGACAAACTTTTCTACGCTTGATATCTGATTTAGAAGTACGAGAAGTAAGGAAAATATATTCGCACAGTTTTGATTTCGATAACGTCAAATCGATGCAATGTACAGCAATGCCGACGAATGTTATTCGGCAAAAGCATAACACACATAGGCAAAATATTTTTATTTTTGTTTTAGATAGTTATTTAAGAAAATCAAAATATATTCAGGATATAAATTAAAATTAAAATTTAACTTTATTTTAGCAATGGAACTTAAATTTAGCTTTATCTATGCACATTTTCTGTTTTACACGCAACGTTAATAGCATACGTAATATCAGATTAAAAAAACTTTATTATTTTAATTTATTTTCCTCTAAAATAAATCATATATTCAATATAAACATGTATTGTTTATTTGAAATTATAATATATTTTCAATTTTTAATTTGTTTAAAAATGTTTTAATAAATAATGTTTAAAAAATAATAATATAAAAAAATAGATTCTATGGAAAATAATAATATAATATGAAAAAAATATCAATTTTTATGTTTTCATCATCTTATCGGATCGAGTGGTTAGTATGCAAAGCAATCTCGAAAAAGAGTAGTCCATAAAATAGAATAGAGGCATAAACTCACCGATTTTGACGACCGAAGGTAGAGCGTGGAGCACCGAGGACAGCTGGAGCAGCTGAAGGATGAAGACAGTGGCTACCAGGCAGCCCAGATTCATAGCTCATCTCGGAAGCCCACCGCCGCGGCCTTTTATATGGCCCTTCACACAAACACTACCGCATGAACTATGTTTGTGACGGATAAGACTCAACACTTTTATGCATTTACCTAAAAGAAGATCAAAAAATAAAAATAAAAATATATATCTATATTAAAGCAATCAATCAAAAATTTTAGACCACACAATAGCTAATCAAAGATTAAATGCAATTAAATTAATTCTGATAGATATGAAAATTCAATGCTTTCATTTTATAATCAAATGATTATAGCGAATAAATTTGAATCGTATGCAAATATAAAACTACGAATATATCAACGAGCCATTCTTGTCTGCTCGAAATTAATTTTTACCCGATAGATTAATTAAAAGTTTTCATTAAAATATATCAGCCAAAGGCAAAACGTATTCGTTTGATTTCTATCGCTGAACGCAAGATTCATAAGAACCGCTTTGATGTTTTATCAGAAATGAGATTTTGCACTTTTCAATTTATTGAAGAACAAAGCTTTCCGCTAACTCTGCGAGCAGTCTAAAAATTTTGAGTAAACGTTTGAAATACGATTCAGAGGTTGCTATCACTTGCTTCTACTATTTCGATGCTTGTCGAAAAATTGCATGTTATATATCATGTGAGCGTGAATTTTTTCCCATGAAAAATTTTATATTCTATTTAAAGAAAATTTTAAAATATCATATTTTTATAAAGCTCTCGATGCAATTTTTATTATGTTTAGCAATACAAATAATATATATAAATATAGATATTTAATATGTATATATATATTTATTATGTACTGTAACTTAATATAGCGCAACACATAAAATATAAAATCTTTTCACGAAAGTTCCGTAATGGATCGAGAAAGAGCGTACGAAAAATACATTTTCAATATTTTGCAAATTTAATATTTATTAATTAAATTGTAAAATATAAAGTAACAAGAAAATTATTAAACACAGTGATCGTGATGTTACAATGATAGTCATTTAATTATTTCAACTTATTTAGAAAAGATTTCTAAGTTATATCATTTCTTGCATCTTCTCTCTTTCCTTCTCTCTCTCTCTCTCTCTCTAACACACTTTTCACGTTTCACGGACAAACATGCGCGTTAAGCGCATTATTCAGCAAACTTTGCATTCCATTTCTACTTACGCGATGTTTCTTGCTCATCGTCGCTGTCTCATAAATCGATAAAATTACGAAATAACCGCGGTGTTTTGTCGCCGATGGCACGCAAGAATGTTGGCACAAACTTGCTTGCATTATTTGATTTTAATTCAATGTCATGATTTCTTCGCGAAACGGGGAACAGTTTGCGAAACTTCCCACATGCGGCTTCCTTTGTCGCGGTAGTTCCAAAAGAAACAATGGTACACCGACGTTCAGTTCGCGATTCGCGATGTCGCGCATTGTGTAGCGAATCGCACAGACTGGCTGGCGACTTCCTCCTTGCAAAATCCGCATATATATATATATATATATATATATATATATATATATATATATATATGTATTCCCATACCGCTATTCCTTTACTCGACTTTATTACGAGAAGAGGGACGGCGTTTCTTACTTCCACTTTTCCGGCGCGAAGTTTCGACCTGAGTAATTGCGACTCTTTTATTCGAGGCGCGGCCCGCTTTACAATGTCCTGAAAGAAAGAACGATTCTACGGCGAGCGATAATCCCCTGAGAAATACGTTGCGATAGATAATCGTTTCAGCTAATAGTCGGTGAATATAAAAAGTTCATACAATTCTTTAAATGTATAAGTATTTTAAAACAATATACGAAACATTTCTCGCAAAAACTTACACAAGTTTTAATTTTTATTATTTTTTAAATTTTCTTCTTGTTTTACTTTTGATATTCATGCATTTTTTTATATTTTATTATATTAATTATTATATTTATTATATTAAGTTAAGAATAATAATATATTTAAAATTTGTACGATTCAAAGAAAACAGAGTTGTAAAAGAATTTCCTTCGCGTCAAGATACACCGGCGCGCGTGAGAAATGTAAGGAATCCAGAGTGAGAGATTAACGTTATCGTAATTAAAACGTCGAGGAAAATTAATTCATCCTCCTCGCCGTAGGAGAATCGCGACATACTGGTAATTTGTAATCTTGCAATTAGTACGTCGGAGGTGAAAGGCCGCGAACATCTGGGAAGATATATCCGGTTTTCCTCGCGAGAGGCTTCTATGAAGGGAAAATGAGCGGGCTGTTATACCAAATTCTTCCGATTCGTTTTACGTCGCGTCCAGGTTGCCTTAATCGCGCCGTTTTATTCGACGATAATTCGTCGAGACCATAGAAACGCCTTAATGGTTTAGAAGAAATAGAAGAGAAAAAGTAGAGCGGCGTACGAATGTGTTTGTACCCGCATGCGCAAAAGAGATGAAAAGACGATGAAAGGGGCGAAGAGTTAACGGGGTCGGAATAACAACGCGGTTGATAGAAAGAAGAGAGGGATAAAGAGGGATAGTGATTTAAATATATACATATATTTTTTTCCTTGTCTCCCCTCTTCTTTTCATCGACCTGGCCGCCCGCCACCTTTTGTGATCTACGATCGCCCTAAAACATCTTCGCAATATCACGTCGTGCTGACTCTCTGGCGGGAAAATAGGGGAAAAACGACTCGCGCGCGTGTTAGTGAATCTCCCGGAATTCTCGTTAACACGGTCATTCCCCCCGCCTATGATACCCGGCTTGTATGAAAGCACGGGGAAATGCTTGCTAAGCGGGAAAGGATGTATATTTCCTTTCTCTCTTTTTTTATAGACTTTTCCTCATACGTACTATCTTAAAAAGCGTATTCAGTTTGATCGCTTCCCGATCTCGCAGTAATAGACGATTTATCATCAATACTCTTCTGCGAAAAATCTCTTTCTGAAATCTTCGCATTCTGTCAGCAGAATGTAATCCCTCGCTCATACGGGCGAATTTTTTTAAACATTCGTAACCGGATGATTATGTCAGCTGCTTTATCAATTCTTAGACAATCGTCCTATTTTTAAAATAAATGTTCCTCATCTCGACATCTCTCTTCGTCAAAAAGTAAAAAAAATATCTTTAAGTTGATTAGAAAAACTGCGTGCAAAAGTGCATTCTGCGCGAAAACTTAGCCGGATGCAATATTCATATGCCGTTTCCTAAGTTTTAGTGCGATAAAGCTCGCCCTTTTGTCCCTTTCTTCTCCATTTCTCCGCGTTTCCAGCAGGAACCCTATCCACGCGCTCGCATATCTTCGATTTATCGACGCTTGACGCTCTAGATGTCGATGCCGGCAGCCTCTAGCGTGATCATTTTGCGACGCGCGATGCAATAAAATTTAATCGTCCATATCGAGAACGGGGCGAGTGTGCAAAGCTGGCGTACGGAAGCACATTCCACTTTAATCCACTCGCTCGTTTGACAACGTTGTGAAAAATACATAGATCGCCGTTTATTTAACGGAGAGTGGAATTAATAACAATCAATATTTATTGCGCCTATAAATGTTAAGAATCCTCTTAACATGGTTCAACAATTATAAATTTATCAAATTCTTTATTAATATTTCGAAAGTGGCAAAAGAGAGCTGCTATGCGACTGAAAATTTCTTTCTCATTGCAGGAGGATAGTTTTGAAAAATTTGTCAGTATAAATATCACTAAAATATTAACTAAAAAATATAGTAATATTAACTAAAAAAATTCATAAATTAATATATTATAAAAGCACTGATACTTGTAACAAATCGCATGCATGATTTATTATTATATTTATATACTTTAGTCTCCTATATCATTCACGAAAATTGTTAAATATGACCGGAGAACCAAATACATAATTTATAAAATTATCTTGTCAATAACAAATGTTATTTAATTTCTCGATTAAATTTATTCGTTCGATATCAAAGCGATAGTAATATCGATATAAATGCTTATGCATGTACATGAAATAATGTGGATTCGCGTTCGATCGTAAAATTTTATTAAAAATTGCCTTGTCTCGTTGACGTATTTATTACTTTCATAATGACGTTAAAATACTTTCCCGAATTCTCTCAGATTTATTGAAAAATCCGTAATGAATAATTTAGCAAAATTAAAATAATGAATATGATTTAATATATAGACGGAAAATCTAATCGAAATAATCAAAATTCATTAATTCGTATGAATCAATCGCTGTTCTAAATTAATCATAATAAATTATATCTATACTCAGGTATATAATTCAAATTTTCTTGCGCATGTACAATTATGTATATTATGCAATATAGCAATTAACATTCGTAGAGAATAATGCATTATATATAATTGCTTTTATAGTCAAATACGAGAAATTTCTGTAAATATTTCATAATTACATATTATCGAAATTGTCTCAACATTCACGAACATTACGCAATTGCAATACTTTGTTACAATCAATATCAGTATAAATAATGCGAACAGTAAGTAAACTAATGCATTTCCATATTTAATTATATATTTAATCAATATAATTAATATTTATTTTAGCATTATCTTTCCTTAATTGTATAAAATAATAATTATGTTTTTCTCGATATAATTGTCAGTCATAATTGTAATAATTGTACTGTGTAAATCAATACAATATATAATAAATAAAAAAATAAAATAATATTTAATATATTAAGTAAAATAATAAAATAAATAAAAATAGTTTATCGTACAACTCTATGTATGTTAACTACAAGTTGTACAAAAAGAAAGTTATTGAAAGACTTGGTTGGCGGACAAGTCATGTGGCGGACAACAAACTTCAAACTACTAGAACAATTCGTTTCGGTTCGGAAGACAGTTATCGATTTCGCCAACGAACCGAACAGAACCGCATCGCGACACGAAGCTTGCTCACCAAATTGGAATAAATGAATGACATATATTGTTTTCACCAACCATAGAAATGTCATAAGAAGACGGAGGAAGCAGTAAAGAATAAAGTTGCGCAATGATTTTTGTGAACGAAAATTTGGTGAATTCAATTCCGATATTACATTGTCGAGATGATAATCATCGTTATCTTTCGTAATCTATCTTTCACATTTCCAGAATACTGTTTACAAATTAAAATATTTCATAGAAAATGGATTGTTTTTTTTTGTGAAATTCATCATATATTTCTAGTTGATTATATCTTCTTTAAATAAAGAATAGCAAAGAATTAGTTAGAGAAAAAATAATAAATATTTCAATGCCGAATAATATATCAACTGGTTTTTCAATATAAATGCTATAAAATTGGATGATACTATCTTTTATTATTTCATTATATGAAAATAAATTTGTTTACTGATTCATTCATTTAATATCTAACTTCACTTTTATTTAATATTCCACTTTTAAAGTTTAACATATAGTATCTTCGATGCGAATAAATTTCAAATGAATAAAGAACTGCAGAAAACTTGAAGTGAAAAACAGAATTCACTGATTATACTCGCTCCGAGATTATGTAATTTGAAAATGTTGATTAATTCATATTTATGGTCTCTCTTTCTCTCTCTCTCTCTTTCCCTTTTTTTATTCTTTTAATACTATATATGTATATAATATTTGAATTAAGAAAATTATAAGCAGCTTTACTTACGTTTTCGCTGCAATTTTTTTTAAAAGTGTCGGACAATCACGCTATTGGAAAAACCTCACGAAACTCTTCCAATATCGTTGAGATAACGTTTTGAGATGTGTGTAGACATTCGAGAGCGGCGAGCCTCAGAAGTGTAGAGATGTGTGTCGATGCGTAGAGATGTATGTCGTCCTCGCGCGACCCGCGTAAACATAATCTCTATGGTAACGGAACCGTAATCATCGCGGAAACATAAACATACACATCCTACCGTGACAGCGGCCGGCGCGCGACTGCCTCTTGGTCGGTCGGTCGTCGACTCGCGACAATAGCCGAAGACGCCCGAGCTCCGATGCCCATCGCGACTGAGCACGTGCTCGTCGTCCGATTACGCTTGCGCGTACTCACGTGTTCGGAAGCACGTGTGCGTGTTTTTCTCCGCTGTCCGGAGTGAATGAGTTTTAAATACGTTTCGATAATTTATTATCTTGTTGTGTTTAGGTATTTTTATTTTTTAATTTTAATATATAGTTTATATATATATATATATATATATATATATATATATTTTTTTTCCTTATACATATTTCTTATTTAATCTCCAATTTTTCGAACTAAATATATTATAATATGCTATCTTATATAAAATAATAAATTGATATATTAAATATTAATAATTGATTTGTCTCTTCCCTTTCTTGATAATTATTTCAACATTAAAATAATATTAAAATTTCCGAGAAACTTATGGTTTTGAGAAAAATTACGCACAATAAAATATAAAATATAAACTTTAACAGATTTAACAAATTTTATTGTAAAATTTAGTGAAAATATCTTATTTCGGCATATTACTTTCTTGTTTTAGAAAAGTTACATGAAATAGCATCATAGAAAAGAAAAGTGAAGTCATATTAAGTTCTACCAGCTACTATCAATTTTAGGAGCTCTTTCACGCTGTTCATGCATCATACATGCGTCGTAAACTTAAAAAACTTTTATGGCAATTTAGTCGGCGACGAACAGGGATCGTTATTCGCTTTCGTAAATTTCTTTTCATTACAAAAATTTTACGTGCCTCTTTCACATATAAACGATGATTTTGGAAAGTTGAAATATTAAAGATTACAATTTTTACAAATACGACATATGACAATTAATATAGAGTATTTATTCGCGAGTTTCTTACAAGAAGAAAAATAAACAAAAAACTAAAATTGTGCAAAAAAACATTTATATACGATACTAAACAAAATTATAATTATCGTAATTTATAATATTTCTCACGTATTTTATTTAAAGAAATTTATCAAATCAAAGCAAAGAAAAGCTTGTCTTTATAATCAAAATACTTTTAAGTTGAAAGGAAATGATGCTACAAAGAGTATTAATTAAAATTACTCATTAAGAAATGCATTGAGCTGTTAGAATGAAAAATCAGATTACTTCATCTTTTCAGACATCTTATAACTTTTGTATTTTGCTTCATTTATTTAATTAGGTCTTATAGAAAAAAGTATATTAGCGTATCTTTATGTTTCTGTAAAAAACATTAGACAAACATATCGCAAAGTTGTTTCATTAATTAAAATGCAAAAAAATATATATTGAAATATGCAAATATTAAAAATAGCAACAGGTTTTATATGCTGAACGAGAGCACGAGTTAGCCGAGACACAAACCTTGTGATGGATTGAAATCGACTTTCCAAGAGGACTTTGGTTGGAGTTGCAGTCGAACTTGGCGTTGCTCTATGCATCCGGAGGATGGCGGTATGTTCGATGTATAGATACTATTATGTATTTTTTGATAAGAGCGAAAAGGGGGAAGGAGCGATATGACATGTATTTGCTTTAACGTTGATAGCACCGTCATTAATCTTATTGGGATTAAAAAATTTTTACAATCTTTTTAAGAGATGATTCTATAAATATGAGAAATCACTATCTCTAAAAATATTTTAGTAAATAAAAAGTAAGTAATAAAACCTAATTAAATATTATACATAAAAACACAAATATATCTGTTAATATTAAAATATAACGAAATCTCTGATATTTTCCTAGCAAATATTTTTACAATGTTTTTTTTATGCAATCAATTTTGTAACTTTATAATTAAATTTTATTAAAAACGTAACATAGCTAATTTTTCTAACAATTATTAATTGTTTTTTAAACATTGAAATTAATTCGTTTTATTCAATTTACGAACGATTCGATTAAGAACATTCTTCATCAAGTACGTGAGTAATTTTTTCGATATAGCTTCGATGATTTGATTCTTTGTTAGTATCTGAAATAAATAGAACACCTGCGGATCAAATAATTAACTTTGCTCCAACAAATTCGCGATTATATCGCAGCGACACAAAAGTCTCCTCGATTTCCGCACGACTTCTGCGAACGAAATACGAGACCAGTACCATTTTCCCCGGAGAATCCATTTCCGACCAACGTGGTATTCCTCGTTCGTCATCGATTTCGCGCCGATCGAGCCCGATGGGGTGAACTTTCTGTCGCACAAATTAAAACCATTACTAATGGCATCGAGCCCTGAGCAGAGAAACCTCCCTTCCCTCCAATCCTTATCCCGAAAAAATAATTTTTCGGTGCGCTTGCATCGACAGCACGGCAAGAGAATTACATTCCTCTATGGAGGTCGTGGAAAAGTTTGAGTGCAATCAAACGCATCGAGAGACAGTGAAAAACGTCCGCGGTGATCAGACACGCGAGAAGAATTTCTTATCTTTAGGCAAATGACAACGCCTAAGACAAACCAAAGACACCAAAAAAGTTTTACATTACTATTCCATATTTGTTAGAAAATGTTGGAAAGTGATAGAATATGTAGTTTATATAAAATTTGAAGTAACGGTTTATAAAAAGATGGTAAGTAATTTTAAGATATATCTGCTTGCGCGCTTCTATATTTTTTTCTATTTACGGATTGAACTCTTCATATTCAAAATTTTTTATTCTTATGTTAGAATGCTTAATGTGAGTTTCTAACTTTTCCAAGGCCTACAAACTTTTGCATTTGTAGATTTATAAAATTTTATTTTGTTAAACTTTTTTATTTAGACACCCTTATTATCGATATATCATAAAGCACAAACAAAAAAAATATATACGTAAAACATAAAGAAAGGATTTAAATATTCATTTTATTGTTTTTTTTATAAAGAAAGATGTCTTATTAAAGTTAACTCTAGACTACTACATTTGCGACTCTTCTAAAGAGAGATGAATACGCTGAATGAAGAATGAATCTCGCGATTTAATTTTTGGAGCGCTTTCCACATAGAAAGGGGAGCGTAAAGAATGGGCGTGACTCAATTCCATGAGGGGAAAAACCGCCGGAGATTGTCGAACAGAGACGTCTTTTGGAATTTCGCGCGATTCCAGCGAGCTTTCGCGTAAGAAAACTTTTGGACGGTATCCAGAGGTTATAGATTTATCGCCGTAAAATATAATGGTGCCATTGTATACGGCCGAGCGGTTACGATGTTATCCATTGTTGGTGTATAATTTTGAAACTGATGATTGAGATCATTGCGCATGAATTGTAAATTATTGTAAAATGAAAGAAACTTTATGCGCTACGCTTAATGGAATCGCGGTTTCAACAGTCGCATTCATATTCATATAACGCAGATTACACGCAAATCACACGGATCGTAAATTATCTAACCGATTTGCAATTCACTTCAGTAGAAGTAAAAATTTTAAAATGAATATAAAGATGTGTCCAAAATCAAAAATTTCTAAAAAAATATTTTGTTCATTATTTTCTCTTTAAAAATCTAAAAGAAAATAATATTATTATTTATTGCTTCCGCTTTTAATCAAATGCATTTCACAAAATAAGCGCGATGTTGCATTCTAAGATTTTTAGTAATGCTTCGTGTTGACTTCGATGCTCCCTCATTAAACGTTTATCTCTTATCGCGACTCGCGCATGTATAAGGGTTACCTGCAACATATCTCAAGAGCGGTTGCAAAATTTATCGGCGATTTCGCCATAATGGCCACATGTTTTCGGGATTGTTTTGCCGTTATCTTTGAATTGGTTTAAGTTATTGTCGCGCACTTCGAGCTTCCGGGCAAAAGGTAGTCGCCTACAATTGTTGGCAGCACATAATGGCTATGATAGCGTATAACAATCAAGATCACAATATAAGATCACTTAAATAACAGTTAGCAATTAGTAGGCAATTAGCTACATTGATGACGATGATGGGCACGATACGGAACATTTTATTTGCTACACGTATTCTCGACATAATCGTTCATCCGCAATGTCGCGTTTTATCACTCCAAAATAACACAACGTTAGATAATGGGATTGCACGCTTTCTGTCATTTATTTTTAATCCACATGCATATTTAGAAATATTTGTACATAATCATACAAAATTATATAATTATTGTGTGAGATGACACGTAGAAACGGTCGTGAGTGTCTCATTTCATTTTTCGCTTATAATCGACGATTCAATCATCGGAGTCTGCATTTATCTCGTAATAAAAGCAATTTGCGCGAATTCACGCGGAGGTCGAAGTTTTTCCTCGACGGATCATAAATCGTCCGTCGAGCGAGTCCGCCGCGCGCGTCACAAAGATCAAATTCAAAATTGATAACCGTTTGATAATGGCCTCGGACGACGCGATTTGTATGCGAAAAGCAGATTACGCGAATGGTAGAAAGACGGGCGCGATCGTAACGAGAATAGATGGAAATCCAATGCTCGACCTCTTCAGATCGATAAGATGAGAGTGAAACGATCGTGTCCATTGAGCGTGTGGAATTATAAAGAATGACTATGTAGTATAAAATATTCTACAAAACCATATTTTGTTAAGCCCTCTTATTTCAACAAATTTATAAATGTTACAAAGTATTTTAAGTTTAGAATTAACCAAAAATATAATTTCGTTATTTGTAATGTTGTTAATTCTTTTAAAGTTCAATTCTTTGTCTCTTAACTCTCTTTCTTTTTAAAGATGAATTTTCGATCTATGAAATAACTCTACACCCATCGATACTTTGATGTTAAAATTGCTGCCATTCTTTTTCAATTTTCGGTTTCAGTTTTCTAGAAATAGAGAACGTCCAATATACCACCTTGTGTGTGCAATTTGTATGTTGGTAAAAAAAGAAATTTAACTAGAACTTAAAAAAAAATTACGAATTTTGTGGAAAAGTCTGCAATAATTTTTATAACTAAATAATAAAAAAAAAAAAATGTCACACAATAATATACTTAATACAATTGATCACATCTTTCTACGTATAAATATTTCAACGTGTCTCACAAAGAGTTGTCACTCAAAAAATTGTTGTCGAGTTATGTTTAATGTGTTGTAAAAGCAATTTATAATATTCCAATACGCGAGGTATTTTCCTCACTTAGAAAGGATCGCAAGTTTCGTACAAATTATACGAAGAAGCTATAGCCTGGTAAGATCCAGTATCATGGGACCATTAATCTTCGTCTGGCGTCCCTTTGCCGTCAGATTAGGGAATCCTCCTTGATTCTCCCTAGGTCTCTCGCAATGGCGTAGCGCAAGGGCGAGCCTTAAAAGAGTCTCTCGACGAATCTTCGAAGGGCGCTTGATATAATAGTACAATCAAAGTTAATATTACCGTCAAGATTAAGTCTTGACACCTTCAACGCTAATTATACACAATTCTGCCTCTCTTGGCCTCTCCTGGATAATAAATCGGGTGACTAATTAACTCTCTGTAAAAGATATCTGAATTAGTATAATAATATACATACATTTCTGCTTTCGAAATTTTTCATCTTTATTTGTAATGAATCTCGATTGAAGAATTACATTGGCTCGTAGATATCGAAATGTGCAACGTAGATTTAATTAAGAAAAGTCAGATTTAATAACTGATGTAATTACAGTAAGATTGTCAAGATTAAATCATTTTACTGCGAGAAATTAGGTTAATTGCATTTTGCTATCGCGCTTTTCCTCTTCTACCTTTTACATCCGGGAATCTTTGATAGCGAAGTCGACGTGATCCTTTACGCCATTGTTTGCGTGTTGCGGAACGATCCTTTTAGCGAGGTGTAAACGAATAAATCCGAATTCGTACTGGCGCTTTCGTTTGACGTTACGTCTACGTTGTCAGGCTTATCGTGCTCGCAATCGCAAATTTGTTGATAGCGTTATCGGGAACGCTGGTCTCTTTCTCGCGGAAGAACTCACGAACGCTTTAAATGTCGACATCCTCCTTCGTGACCGCGATACGTCGTTATCTCGCGAAAGATTTTGTTTCTCGACTGAAAGAGCATGCAATCCGCCGATTGTGAGTTGAGCATGCAGCCATCTCTATCGCACGCGTCGTATCTTGCATTTCTAATATGCCTTCCTGAATACTTAAACGTCCGCATTCCTTGTTAAGAATGCGAGATATAAAAGACGTGTAGGTTTCATAATTTTGCAATAATATGTATATTTTTTTATTATTATACGTTTTTTTTTTATATTTGTACGTTTCTTTTCAATTAGAGATAATTAACAGAATAGGACTGAAGAAACGCAGGGGTAAAAGTATAAAAACATAATATAAGTATGTACAAGTTATAATATTCTCATTTTCATCATTATCGTCCGTTTCCGGCGATATCCTACAATGAGATATTATTTTCAAGCGTTTCATTTCTGCGCATTGTTGGCGGTCGCGATGCTGAGTGCATTAGAGTAAAGTGCATCCGAGCCCCCGGTTGCGTTATGCCATTATCAGGATTACCAGCGGGAAATGCCTCTCCTGTTTTTCTCCGGACCCGCGTAAAATTGTCTGGTTAATTGTATTTCATTGTTGACTCCGCGCAGAGCTCGCGTTGTCTCTGTGTGAGCGTGTATGTTCATCGAGAAAAATATGTCAATGTTGACTGCGGAATCGCTAGTTAGCTTTACGCGCTTCGCTTTTAGCGATATATAAAAAAAAAATCACGATTGTACAACGTGACTTTTTTACAATCCGCAATATTTATATGCCTGGCAGTTTAAAAATTGTCGGAAAGTAATTACCGTTCAAATTGAACGTTAATGTTCCATTATGATGCAGTAAATAACATACATAAAAAAGAAAAAAAAATAATATATAAATAATAAATTAAAAAAAAATAATTATATCTTTGAAAAATTTAATATTATTTCAAAAAATTTTTAAAATAATAAATCATAAAATATTGAATTATAATATCTATTAACAAATAAATTAAACATTGTACCTATTGTTTTTACAAGAAGTTTCATTAGCGTTACAGAAATACTCATCAGTATAATTGTGTAATATATAAAACAGTGTAATGTATAAAAAGAATCTGTTTGTCTGAAAAGTTACTTTGTCTGAAATTTAGTAGTTTATACAAGTCAAAAATAGTTAAGAGTTTTATCTCTAAAGATCAAAGAATTAATGTCGCTTATTGCGTATATTAAAAATATTTTATTAGTTTTGCTGTTAATGTTTTTTACATTTTTAATTGCACATTTTATTTCCATTCTGAAATACGGCGTTACAAAAGTTTTTATTTATAAGATCCGCTTTTAATAAGAATTTATACTACTTGTTGCATGAAACTACCTCTTCTTTAAGCGCAGAAAGGTTCTTTTTGAAATGGTAATATAGTATGTGAACAATGTAATTATAATTCCCGCATTCTATTTCAAATATATTGATAATATCTAATAGCAATATATATTTAAAAATTTTTTAAAACGACGAATTAAATTCTGCTCTATAATAATTATTCACTTTATTAAAATAAAATGGCAGTCTCGATATCGAATAGCAATTAGCCTCATAATTATATATGATAGAAGGCTGCGTTTGCACAAAAACACCTGTGCGTGATATTTCTCATTGTTTTCCATTTAGGATTCAACGAGAGGAGAGAAGAATGTCCCTTTGGGCGCAGCGATTTGTGTGCTATGCGCGTTCACTGTGTGCTCACATCACCACAGATAATCAATTTTGTCTAATTAAAACTTATATTCAGCCGAGCGCCTCCGAATACTATACATACTGAAAGGTTGACAACCGCACATTGTCAATGCACATATAATACATATATTTCACTCCATTTGTTTGCTAAAATAGACGATTATTTCGAAAAATTGTTATATTATAATGATCAGAAGTATATGTGTATATATAAATATAAACGTATATTGTTTATTGAATAAATTGCTATTGTCTGTTAATTTCATGCTTCTTTTCAAAGCATGTTAATAAATATATTAATGTTACAAAGCTTATTACTTATTTGTATTTTTTGATTTTATTTAAAAATTGATTTTATTTTGCTTTTTCTTATATTTTTTCGACTTACTAATTTATTCAAATTTTATTTCTGATATTATATTTATATAATACCATAAGAATAATATATTTTGCTTACATGAATAATTTCTTCAAGGATACGCCGAAACGTGTGATCGTCGCGCTTCGATTGTAAGCCTTCCTACTAACGTTATCGCGTCTGCATTACAATCGAATTCGTGCGAAGAGCCGAGAAGCGATGAATGCAGAGACGAGACATATCAATGTTTAAAGATACGTCAATACACAGGAATCTTGGATATTATATTATCCACTTTGTGAATGATATTATTGGTATGAGGAAATATGCAATCATCGTGAGTATAAAAGAACACAGTTTCGAACGAGAGCAATTACTTAGCAGAAGTATTAAAGTAGTTCATTTCGTTGTGCTAAAAAAAAAAAAAACGTTATTTACGAATAACCACTATGGTACAAAGGCACGTCTTGTCTGCGATCTTCTTGGCGCTTGTTTCTCTCAATGTATGTATGTACACATTACACTTTTGATATTGATTTTCTATTTAAAAATATTTTACATTTTGTAAAATTATTACACAGGTGATACAAGCAGGAGTGATACCACAAGGATGGTTCCAACATGAAAATCTTCCCAATTTTATAAATCTCTTAGACTTACCCAGTTCGTTTCACGATTTTTCTGATCATGTTGCCACATTAGCGACTAGTGCTCTCAGCGGTGTCAGACCGTACTTCGATACCTTTCATACTCATTTAAGTGATATTTTGCCTCATAATGGTATACTGCATCGTGTTATTAATAGAATACAATCGGGTCTTACCAATCCGGCATTTCTAAACGGAGCTGCAGACGCTGTTACAAACGCTCTTGCATCGAGAGTTGTGCCCAACACCGATTATCTTAGACCAGGTATTTTTGGAAGACGTCTTTTCGGCAATAATGGAGGAACAGACCTTGGTAGTAATGCAGCACCCGCTGCAACTGCTAATGCCGCTAGTTCTGCAACCTGAGATTCTAAGCTTTTATATTGATTGATTAAATATATATCAAGATTATAAAACTATAACATGTACTTTCAATATTTATCGTAAATTACACATGTTGAAATTGCAAAACTTTTGTTTATTACATAAAAAAATAAAATATATTTTAATAAATACGTCACGATGTTGTTAATTAATATAACATAACTGTATATTTTATTAACATTTTTTGGGTTGTATAACTATTTTATATTTTTAAATTTATTTATTAGTTTTTACGTAGCTAAAAGAAACATATATAGAGATTGAACAATTAAACATTTATTTATCATATCATCAAAATATATTTATATATCTTTGATAACCTAAATACATGCATATATTTAATAAAAGCAGAACGCTGACAAGCGAGTTTTCAGTGTAAGGTTTACATTGCTTGTATGCTAAACTCGTCTCACGTTTGCATAAAATTACTAGCATGTTAATTTTGTCACATTTGCAACAGAGTTTTAATAAGTTTATGTATAATTTTTAATAAGTTTTTTATAAGTTAATTTTTTAATAAGTTTATGTATAATTTTTTAAATAATTTTATTGCTCTATCCCTAAATAATTTGACTTATTAAAACATTACATGTGTATGGACAAGCCATAACTGTAACAAATTAGCTGGTATTCCACTAAAATTTTATTATTTGTTTCATATAGAGGAGTAGCGATAAAATGAATATAATTTTATAAATTCTGCTATAAATTCTAATTAGTAAAAGTATTGCGACATTTAGATATACAGAAACGGCAATATAAATCTCTTTGACAGAAACAGCAAAGAAAGCAATTAACGATCGCCAATGCCAATTAGTCGTATCGTTATCTTATCGTCCTTGCACGAGTCATTTTCTACCTGACATTTTGATCATAACTATACTTGCATTGTGTTGATGTAGCATTTTTTTCATCATTTTCTATTATAGAAAATAACTTTTTATTATAATTATATATACGCACACATTCTCAATTTTAAATAAATTTAATACCGTAAGAGCAAAACCATGATATTGAGTAATATCAATTGTCAAATATCAATCACACAGGAATATATATTGTATTATATATCCGAGAAAATTAATAGGACAATGTGTATGTGTGTGTGTGTGTGCGTGTATGACAATATTCGGTAAATAGTTTTATTGCAAAATCGTTTGACAGCTCAAAGAGTTAAACATATAAAGGCAGACATCACTGTATGTGAAACGTTGTCCGTGCAAAATCATGCGAATGATTCAGACGTATTGCTGAATATGCATAGTAAATCAATGTATTCCCAATCGGATCGTATCATTTAGAGGGCATAATCGCATCGAGTCCGGGATATCATCGTCGACTGCTATCACTGCGCGTTCATTCCCGTGTCCCACGTCAGCATGTCGAGTGATTTGAGAACAATATCAACGACGTGCATTCGTCCCAACCAATGAGAACGGATACAGAGTTACGCACACGAATTTGCATAACTCGGTTCGTTGCGGACGTGCGGTGCATAGCCCGATGGTTGGTGTTGTCGTGCGATTTCATTCATAACGTCATCGAGCGGTTTCTCTTTTGCGGGAACGCAAAAAAAATGACTTTCAACAAAAATAGCAATATGGTAGATATTTCAAAAAAATTTTAAATTAAAATACTTAATATGATATAGAGCAGGTATTTTATACGCGCAAAACAATACATGTTTTCCCACATTATCTTTTTGATAATTGTTTAAATAAAAAAAAAAATATATATTAAAGTTTAAAATTTATCAAAAATTAAAAATATATTTTTGTATAACTTGCCATCTCTATTTGACATAAGGACGCTCTGAAATAACCAACATAAGCAATATTATTCAAAAATAGCTCGATATCGCTCTACTCATATTTCACTAGTGATACAAAAGTGCATTACGAACCAGTAGATTAAACTTTTCTCATCAAGCACGCGGCGGCGAATACTTCCGACATAACAAGCTCCCCTTCGACCACTCGGTTGACGAAGTACAATAAAGTTTGCTCGCTTTTCCACGATGACTTTTTCAATTCTCTTTCATGGATTTTGCACGCGCGCGCTACTTTTCGGATTGTCAGCTGCAATCTCACTAATTTTTTCAAAACTTCTTTCTATTGGTTTTTAGTTACAAGTAATTTTGGGAATGTTAGAAGAAACGACAGTATTAAAATATATCAAGTTTCGCGGGATATTAGAGCAAAATCTTGAAGAAATTTGATAAGCTTTATTTTGTAATTATATTGTGTATTTAAATATGAAAGAGCGGAAATTTCTTGTATTAACGTACGCACATATTGTATTTGCTATACGTGATTATATAATAAATTTTATTGAAGAATGTGCAAGCTGAGCAGAGAGTATGCATGCTCGAGCACCAATTGTATCACTTTATATTAAAACATGCAGCGTATAGTGCTGCGAGAGTGTCAGCAGTGCTGACATTTGTCTTGCATGTCCCACAGCTGTCGCTAAGCTGCTTCAATTTCGCAATTCATCTGGTATATATTTCTATTCTGTGAATATGTGCATGTTGATGCTCCGTGCTTCGTATGCATACTAGTAATGATAACATAGTCTTGTTTAGTTTACAGAAAATCATGATATCGTTTATAATTAATGTGCTAAACGCAGAAGCTGCACTTGTTGAGAATACTGCTGATATTATTAAATGATATATTTTAATATATGTCGCAATATAAATATCGCTGTCTAAAAAGTGTCAGTTTTATATTTCGATATAAATTTTAATAAAACTGTGTAAATGTCAAAAAAAATTAAAAGACTCAAAAATCCCGAATAATAAAACAATCACTCTTATTATTAATTGTATTTATTATTATTATTTATTATTATTATTAATTATTATTAGCTTTGTTATTATTAATGTTTATCTGACCTGCTACAACTGTCAATTATTAATTACTTGAATTACAGATCTGTTATTAAATTTTAACCACGCCATAAGCCTATGTTGTTTTTTCTTACAAATATCAACAACATCCATTTATTAATTTTATCATTATTAATGTAATTCGCATATTTGACTGCACATTGTACTACTAATCTGCGATATACGACGGCGTTTATAAGAATTTCAATTTGCATAAGACTTACTTTTATAAGAATATACATATAATATTCGTTGTACTGGACTATGTTCCTCGAAAACTTCTCTTTGAAATGTTAATGCGCGCGGATGATGCATCAGCTATAATTTTCGCAGTTTCCATGAGATGGATACGAGCAGATGAGACAGCTCCGTTATAATGCGATGTTTTGCATTCGGTGACCATGATTATAAAAACGCAGATTAAAAGAGCGATATGTGCCTAATGTCGCGGCATAAATGTGCCTCGGAACAAGGCAAAAAGGGAAATGCTTCGATATTCGCACGAATATTCTCAATACACGGAGTATACAGGACTGATTGGTATGACATTGAGGCAATTTCCAGCAATTATCGGGGAAGATGGACAGATATCAATAGAGACATATCGGAACTAATGCTATGATGACATAATGGACAAATAAAGGCCAGCCAATTTCGATTAGTTTCTAGGAAGGTATTATACGTAAAAAATAGATTTATAAAGTAATAGAAAATAATAGATTTGCTGAAATAAAATAGATTTTATCATTCAAATTTTAATTTTATTTGCTATATATGGACTTGCCACATTAAAGAAAATTGTTCATTAATTTTAATTTGTTTTTGTAGATATATTTTAATATTAATTACAACAAAAAGATGTCAAAAAAAGTAAGCGAGAAATAGTTTAAATTAAAGATTGAATTATTTTATCAAGTATGTTATCTAATATTTTTAGATAAATTTTGTGTGTAAAATATTGAAGAAATATTCTTATAAACACATTTTGATTCGTGTGGATATATGTAATTATAATAAAATTACTAATATAATATATATAAGATGGAAAATAAAAAATGATAAGATTTTCGTTCCAGAAGTGCATTTATTATTATTATTACTATATATAACAATGTATATACGAAATTATATTATGTACACGTGACATATAAGAAACGAAAGATACACCAAATGACGAAGATCGTGATGTAATAAGCGAGTGTCGAAGAGATCGTCGCGCGAAGGTCCTTTATTCATATTGCCGAATAATTCGAATTACAAGTGTCCACGAATGATACCGCCTAATCCGGCATGTCCAGCGGCGATGCTACCAGATGGGCCAGCAATCAAAGCGGGGGCTGCGACTGGTCCGGCGAGGGCTGCTGGACCTACAGCAGGACCAGCAAGCACCGCTCCTAAAAAATATGACATCGAAAAACTTATAAATATATATATTATAAATATCTTAAATACAAATAAATAATTGTACAAGTGAATATTTTAAACAATGTAAGGATACACAAAGCTTTTTTTTATTTTTATTTTCTCTAAAATAATAAATTTTTTTAAACGAAAGAAATTTCTTAAATCTAAAACAAATAATATTCTAGTTCTTTCTATTTAGTTATTTATAATATTTTTTCAAAATTAACAAATTAAAAAAATTTTTAGAATTTAAATATATATATTATACATGTAATATATAAAATTTATACATAAATCGATTTAAAAAATAAATTTAATTCAAAAAGCAGTAAAATATATTTATAGAAAGATTTAAATCTAATTTCTTTTGTAAAGAAATATGAAAAATTTATTTACTAGAATAAAATAAACAAAGGGATTTTATAATTTTTGTAAGATTAAGAAATCAAAGTGTTTTAAAAAATGTAAACTAACAATAAACATTGACAGTACGTTACATTGCAATAACGTTATGTGATATTTTGCCAATAAAAGCCAAACAAACAACAGGGCAAACAAGCTGATATATACTGTTGTATTTTATTTCAATTGTTATTAAAATATGTCTCGTAACAGTAAGATCATATATTCACATAATAAAGCCAGATATTTATATTATATTAACGTATCAATATTGGAATTCTAAATACTCTCTAAATTTCAAATTTTTCAAAATTTCTCAAATCTCTCAAATCCCTCTCTCTCTTTTTTTCTTCTATAATATAATAATTTATTTATAACACACACAACAATTTATATTTATCTTGCCATTTTAATTCGACATAAATAAATTCTCAATTTATTGTTTCTTACCATAAGCTGCAGGCAACCCCCCCCAGCCCCCCCAGGCTGGTGCCGCAAGGCCAAGAGCGGGGGCAATCACTGCCGTCTGTCCGGTGACGCTACCGGAAACGACCGACGGTCCAGCAACTGATCCGGTCACGACGGCGCCGCCATCGACAGCCCCGGAGATGCGCGCGGGTCCGACCACCGGGCCTGATAGTACAGATGGTCCGTTTTGAGGTCCAGCGAGAGCCGCGGGGCCTAAAATCGGACCGGCTAGAGCGGCGCCAAGGCCCAGATAGCCTGACGGAGCCGCGGTCGCGACCGACAGAACCGCTACGAGGAGAATCACGATCGAGGAATACATGATGAAGAGGTGGACGATGAAACGAACGTCTAGATGAATTTTCCTTGATGGCTGAGGTGGATGTGGCTGCCATCGATTGGTGTCCAACGCGCTTTTATAGAGACATTGTCTCCCCGAACGCTGGTCCAACGCTACCACCGACCCCAAGGGCGGGGCACAGGACACGCCAAACATTCTCTACGAGCTGGGCAAGCTGCGACGCCGATTAATCTAGTGTTGGTGACAACTAGAGTGTACCTCTAACACCTCACCTCTCGTGTGTCTTGCCACGAGGGTCGCGCCGCTCCATTTCAACGCATCCGTCTATGGGCTCGCGCGTTGCGTTTGCCTCGGCCTGTTTGCGCAATCGATAGTAGCAACAACAACAGATCGATATCTCGGATATCGCCTTTTCTTATAATTCACGCTCAAAAGTGCGATGTGATTGACACTAGATCAACTTATTCAAAGATATGGTCTTTATCTGCTCACAACGTTACATGTTAATTTTTGAAAATTTAATTATTTATAGCATTTCTCTTTTATTTCTTATATCTCTCTTAGATTCTTAGAAAAAAGACATATAGTATAAATGACAAGGAAAAATACTTTTTCCTCAAAAAAATATATTTATTATATTTATTTTTCGTAAAACATAAAATATGATATCAACAATGTATTCAATCATCTTAACGACCTTGAGAGTAAAGATGACTGTCTCTATGCGTCCTCTTCCTGCTTTCTCTTGACTCGATAAATAGACACGTATCTGCGCCATTAAAACGATTACATTGCATTGCATTGTGCATCTGTCTAGGCGAGGCATGAGTTGCATTGCCCACGCGTCATCCGGGCTTCGCAGATTGTCGCCAGGAATGAGAGTCCTATTGTTACGTCGAATACGAATATGCGTATATGTGTGTGCACGCGACGTATCGCCAAGAGTTCGTAACATATCTCACGCAGACAGGAATCGTTTGCGGTGCCATTATCGGCCATCATACACAGCAAAGACGGACTGTTGATTGAGCGATGCGGAAACTCTTTTTCACTGCCTTTTCCATATCATCGTCCTTCTCTCAAATGAATTCAAAAGAATTTCAGATCGAAATGTGTATAAGAGAACGTGTGTATATGAAAAGCAACAAACGTGTCAACTTGAACATTTCGTCATTTCCTTTCATCGTGATATCTTTTTCTTCTCGACGAGACGGGAAATACATTGTGTGTGTATCCGATATATAGATCGGCGATTCTCAAAGTTTCTTGATCTACGAAACCAACGTTCTTAGACGAGCAGAATTTGGCGGAGCACCAACGGCGTATCTTTTCATAACGATTTTAGTTTTCTTCTATCAATCCGTCTGATCTTCAATAAGCTGCGTGTCGCATGAATTTATTCGCTCAGCTAATATTTTCGTTACATTGAATTTATAAATTGCATTTTTTTATAATTGTAGTCAAACATTGTATCGTTGTTCTCGTATAAATTCTCGTATAAAACAATTGAAAAATTAATGGTTTCCTTGACCATAACCACAGCAATATTATTGGCAATGATATATAGTTCTCTATTTAATTATCAAAGCACATTCGCGAAACGCGATCGGCTAAGCAAATCTATGGCTTTATATGCGTTTACACATTTCGATATCTGTTGTAACTGGTTTACAATTACAAAGCTTGAAATGTGAAATAAAGGGATTATCAAAGTTGTTTACAAGCGTGCACAATGCTTGCATTAATCTAATGCTACTATTATGATTACTGTTTGGCTAATGGTTCCGCCGAGCCGTCGATCGCAATGTTACACGTTTTCATCAAGGTGATCAGTGATAGCCGTTGTAAATTTAGATTTGTACATCATCAATCATCGCGCATTGTCAAGCGACTTCTGCTACAAGTGAACGGTGTGATAGCTTATCCTTCATTACATGGATTTTCAATACGCACGAAATTGATCGATCGAATTATTTGTCTGCCAAGCGCGATAGATCGCTCTGTTGATATCGTCAAATCGTTATTTTTTAATTTTTTTACTCGAAATAAGTATATTTAATATATATAATATTTCGATTAATTTAATTGCAATAACGTACTATATTTTCTCTATACTATTTACAATATCTCATTTTATTTAATAATGATAATTAATATTATTTATGATAATTTATATTAATATACACACACACATCAATAAATTTATCTGCACAAGTTTTGAATGTCTTTTCTCCGTGACAGTAAATACGTCGTAATTTATCTTAGTATTAATTTGTAATACCAAAGATCTTTCTCCCTCCGAGCAAATACACTCGCAATACCAATCCTATCACCAATAAACAACGCGTCTCGCGTGAAGGTGATAAAATCAACTCTCTGTATATCGTTGTTCGCCCCAACTCGCTTGGGCGCGGTTGACGTTTCCGATTCTGTTCGAGGTTGCGTCGCGAGAGACCACGAGTGTTTTCGATCCGATTAATCGAATTTTTTTTATTAATCTCGTCACGCAGGCTCCGCCCTGATTCCACCGTAAGTTCGCGCGTCCCACATGCCCGTCGTATTCCGGCTATAAAAGCTCACTTAGCATCAGCTTGCGCGGCAATGTTCCGTAGTGATGGCTGATGGAAAGTTGCCGCATCGCCGAATCGCAGCATCCGCCATCGTCGTCGATGGCGATACCTTGCATGGTGATCAATCGGTCGCACGGCTTCAATGAGAGGGAATTCGATATCGAGGGATCGAACTGGTTGTGATGTTGCCGCGATGCTTTCGCGTAGTTTCCGCCCGGAACGCGGCGAGGGGATTTCCACAATCGCTTGGCGCTTGAAGTGTTTACAGTTCAAGTAAGTTATATTTACATAAAGACTACAAACTCTTGAACTAGCATAGTATGCAGCAGGCATTATTTAAAAAGTTTTATATCTTTTGAAATCTCGTTCGAAAAGGTATTCGCTCGTATCATCTCGCATCTTCAGCGATAAATCCGTATGCGTTACATAATAAAAATCACATTTAAAAATATAATAGGATAACGGTGGCTTGTAAACGTGTTTCAAAGTTTCCAATTTTTGGACTTTAAATTAGATTATGTCAGTAATTATTTTGTGAGGAGATTAAAAAATAATTATTACATCCAACAAAACTCTAACAAACTACTCTTGATTGCAATATCAATAATAAAAAGACGCGATTATTTTTAGTAGGAGAAAATTTGTTTATCCAAAAATTAATTTGTATCGGTATATTTTACAACAGTTTCGTTATAAAATTTTTAAGCTTTTTAAAATTTTGCAATCATAAATATAAACAAACATATTATATATATATATATAATACAAAATTAATAAAATTGCTAAATATTTAATCAAACAATATTCAGTTCCGCGTTCTCTTCTCAAAAATTAAATAATATATTTTTTTCAATTTCTCGTAGGCATTCGAGAAGAGAAATGCGTTGTTCGCGGATCTGCATTCCAAAACTCTCATGGCCGTCGAAGGATCTATTCATCGACCTTGCGCGATCTACATCGGCTGACCGACGATCTTTCACACACTCTATTCGCCTCATTGTTAACAGTCACGCCTCGCGTGTATTTTCGCGTATATTATTATACATATAACGCAGAAGAAGAAAGAGACAGAGAGAGAGAGAGAGAGAGAGAGAGAGAGAGAGAGAGAGAGAGAGAGAATATGACCCTACTAGAAGAAAACAATCCGGCTTTCTTGTTTCACGTTTTTCTCAGATCGATCTCCAGGAATGCCACCGGATAGCCGGTAGCCGACGATCGGTCTCGGTCGTAACTCTGACCCGCGACAAGACTCGTGATTTATAGCGGCAACAAAGACGAATTCACACACGGCTTCTGTCGTTTTCAGACCCTTATAAATGCATCTCGCGGATATAACAATGTTTTGTTAGAGTTGTCGGACATATAGTCGATACATATGACAGCCTATTCAACTAGGAACAAATTGCACGAACTAGTTTGCTTATTTTGTTTCATGGCTTTCAACTTGATAAATATTGTTTTCAGAAATATCGTGATATTTAGTAACAAATATTACACGTAAGTTCATACTTTATTTCTCTCTTGAAATTGCAAAACAAAAATTGCTCTTTATTATTTAATCAAAATATTTTATAATGTATGCATATCTTGGAACTAGGTAATAATAGTATTTTACAATAGTTTAATATTTAAAATTGATATAGAGAAATTTATCAAAAATTGAAATGCTGACACATTTTTTATTAAAATATCTGCCTAAAATTATTCGTTAAGAGAATTGTTCAATTATTTAGACGTTCTTTAAAAAGACTAACTTTGCAAAATTTGAAAGTTTTTTTTAAAAGCAAATATTGTAAAAGCTACATTGTTTTCAAGGTTCATATTTAACTTCTCATAAAAATTCACAACGTAAACAAACACAACGTTATTAGTCATGAAAGCGTTATTTTGATAAACACACATAAAGTCGCGTACGTTAAAATAAGAAATAGTCAGTAATTTCATTCGGCCATTTTATATCAACATCTATCTACCTCATTCAACAATTTACATGTCTACCTCACTAATTATATTCTACGTAGATGTAGTCAATTATTGCATAGATAACATAAGACATATAACCAATCAGCATCGCGAAAAAGAGGTAACAATATTTGTAATCTATCTAACATATTTTTTTTTTTTTTTAAATAGATACTTCGATGAGGAAATATTCACGGTATATTGTTAAAATATTTCAAAATGTATTATATAAAATATTATAAAATACGTCATTTAGTTTTATGTAAAAATAATAATATATAAAAAACGCGATATCTCTTACAATATTAGTTTGAGCGTAAAAATGTTTTTTTTTTTTTATATCTCGTGGGATATAAAAACCCAGAATTCTAAATAAAAAGCTGGATATATACGAAAAAATCTACCCTTTCCAATACTTGGTTATAGCTATATGACATAGAAAAAATTGTGATTTCCAAAAACGCGAAAGTCTATTCTATTTATAATTATTATATTTTCCTATAGTTTTAAACGTGTTCTTTCAAATTTAAAAAAGTTTTAATCATTAACACAGCATTAATTAAATCTTTCATGTTTATATAATCCGATGATGTATTATTTCTTACAATTCTTCAATAATGTCTACTGCATAATATTGCTAAGCAAATCTTGAAAACTTAAGAATGCAAAATGGAACAGAATTTTTTCACGATTATAATCGCACGTCAACCGCCTGCGTAAGCGGACGCCCCGCTTTAATTCGCGATCGATTATCGCCCACCATTGTCGACGCATAGCAATTAACATCCGCGTTTGGATATGCGTATCCGCGCAATCATCGTAAACACGCAGCCCTCCTGGCATAGCCTGTTGCTCGATCCGTTTCTTATTCACAACGATAGGCGGCCGATTGCAAGCGGGTGACCTTTCGAAATTTGTGGGGGTTCGGTGCATTCTCACAATAATGCAGTTCCACCATCGCGATGATGAAACGCCGCGAGATTACGTAGCCGTCGCCGCTATCTTGGCCGAGATGCTGCTCGGGCCACGATTTTCCCATAGGATTAAGACCGCATTTAACGAATCGCTCGATATTTCGAGAATCTTACACGTTGCGAGCGAAGAGAGCACGGCGTGATATATCTTATTTTCCGATAGTGATTTGTTGTTAAAAGGAATAAAAGCACGAAAACGGACATATGGAGATCCGAGATTAAACATTCGTGCGCGTCGATCCGGCGATTGTGAGGGAGTCGCGTGATAAACTACACACGCACGCGTAATAGACATCGTAAATCGCGTTTTATATTCGGCTTTGCGCAAATCCTATATAAATTACTCGCCAGTTGTTCAAATTTATATCGGGAGTATCTTCTTGATATTCGATTCTCATTCCCGTAATTCGTTATTGAGCCTTGCTTCTACAAAAATTTATGATCATGTCGAGATATTATTACATACATTTTATTTTGATAAATTATTATTATAGATAGTACTCTAATCGACACAAAAAATTTATCACGCGTATTTCGCAAAGGCAAGAATTATACATTGTGTATTATTAATTACAAGCATTAAATTAATGATCCAAAATTACATTATTGTAATTAACGTTATTGTAATTAGTAAATGTATTTAGATACGCTGTTGTAATTTGTACTAATATATTAACTATAATTTTAATGCACAATAACGGAAATTTGATTTTCACTATTAAATAGATATTTGATTAGATTTGTAATCTCAAGAATTGTATCTATAAAATATTAAATTTACACGCTGATAAAGACAATTTTCTTACTATCTAGTTTTTTTTCTCCGTCCATGACTTTTCATGCTTATTGTTACCTTGCAAGTGACAGATTGCGCCGAGTGTGATGTCCGTCTCGAGTCACGCTCATGATTTACCCTTTACCACAACGAACCGTTATGCGTTGCATTAAGATTGGATCTATGTTAGTCTACCCGATTGCGGCTCCCTTGCATTTAGCGTGCATGTTTGAGGAACAGCGCGAGTTAACTATTAGCGACGCGAATCGTGCCGTCGATAATGATCGATCTATGTCGAATATGTGTGAAATGTGAAACTTGTGCTGATCAGTCAAGCGAAACATGAATGATTGTTTCGCACATTTCGCGCTACAATTTTTACGCTAAAAAATAACGACGAGATATATTCGAGGAAAGATTGAGAAGACTAAAGTTTTTTAATAAATTATATGTATATCATATTTTCATTAAGATTAAAGCAGATTCAAGATAAAATTTTGAGATAAAATCCGATTCAAGTATATAAATTAAAAATAAATATTAAATTTTAAAATGCATGTAATTTTATAATATAATTTAATTTAATTTAATTTAAGCTATATTTAATTTTTTTATTCAAGTGTGAATATGTGAATGTGTGTTACGTGCATAAAATTAGTTTGCTACCGTACATATTTTTATCGGTAAAATTTGTATAGTAATGCTCAAATAGTAAACAAATATTCAAGACTTTACTCTCCACCGGATGTGATTGATAGTTGCTTTCATCATGGATAATTTGAGCTTTGCCGATAAAGATCAGGTCGGGGTTAATAAGTCGTTGTCACGACGATTTGCGTAAGACAGTCTAACTTAACACGCAAGGCTTCTGTACGATTTTACCAGAGGAATTTCGGAAGACTTTGCTAAAGCAATACTTGAAGCCTTCCATAATCCTATATGTCAATTTTATCGTCTTCATCATAAGTAACTGCGCTTATAATTTCTGAGATTTAAGAACACTTTAATAAGGAAAAACGACGTAATACAATAAGATTTGTGAATTCGATGGGTAGAGATCAGAAATCAAAATTCATGCAAAACATGGGTTAAAATAAATAACGTTCTGGGTATTTTATATTACAAATGCCTCCTTTCAAAGAAGAAAGCAAATTTATTCCATCCATACACACAGAGGACATAAGTATATGAGCGTACCGTGAAATAGTATCAAGCGTAACGAGCGTCGTCATGTTACATAGCAACTTTAAATATCTATAATTTACTGTCTTGTAAGCTTCCTTAAAAAAGACGTGAAAAAATCGATATTCTACTTTTGCGCGACGACGTGAAATTTGGAAAGGCGATTCTTCTTCCGTTTTCTTTTTTTTTTTGTATTTTATGTACGCGTGTTTACCAGTGGCCGTGGCCATGGCCGAGTCCGGCATGAATAGCGGCACCGTAACCACTTCCGTGAGTCGTGATCTTACCGGAAGGACCGGCAATCACCACCGAACCAGCGTGCGGTCCAGAAACAGCCGCGCTTCCGGAGTGAGGTCCGGCTAGAACCGCGCCGTGGCTGGCAGGTCCGGCTAGAACCGCGCCGTGGCTAGCCGGTCCGGCTAGAACCGCACCGTGGCTGGCCGGTCCGGCTAGGACCGTGCCGTGGCTGGCCGGTCCGGCTACAAGCACTCCATGCCCTCCGTGACCACCGGCATATCCTGCGTAACCGTAAGCAGGACTAGCAGCTGCGTATCCTCCGTAACCTCCTATGGATAATGGAAGAAAATAAGTGTTAAAACGAGCCACAGCATTCATTTTGAATCATTTTAAAGAAAATTTTTTGTTTTATATTTCAAGACAATATATTTACAACCGTGTAAGATAAATTCTAGATTTTTCAAAATTATGTTTTGTATAAAACATAATGATATATATTATTGCACAAAAATATTTTCTTTAATATCTGTGTGCAAAAATTATTTACCCTTTGTACTTTTTTATAAATCTTAAAACTTATTCGTCAACTTTAAAATATTACATCTTGTGGAAGTATTCAAAGTTTTTATATCTTCCAAAACTCTTCTACTATCTATCACAGAGGATATTTTCAAAATTCTATAATCCTGTAAAATCAATTTAATTATTACTTACCAACGTAATTACCTCCACCATAAGCACCATCGTACGGACCACCGTAGCCTTCCACGTGCGCAGGACCAGCTATTGACGCGGTCACGACAGCTGGACCAGCCACGGCGCCTGATACGTGAGCTGGACCAGCGATTGATCCGGACAATCGAGCCGGTCCTGTTGCCGGGGCGGAAACGGCGGTGGCACCCACGTGTGGTCCCACGACGCTCGTAGCTCCCAGCAATGGTCCGGCAACAGAAACTCCGTGTCCACCATAGCCCGCTATACCTCCGTAAGCCCCGTAAGCCCCATGAGCACCGTAAGCTCCGTGGCCCCCATAAGCTCCATGCCCACCCCCGTAAAATCCGGGACCGCTCAAGATTGCTTCTCGTCGTTCACGAGGAGCCGCGGTAACAATGGCGCATAGAGCAAGCGAGATGAACTAAAGATGCAGAATCTCAATTTTAAGCTAGTCCAAAAATTAAATTACATAAATCTTATTTTAGATTTATTATTTGCATTTATATTGAAACAATAGATATTTAATTTTGGGAAAAAATACATTTTAGCTTTAAAGTTATATTTATATATCATAGTTGAAGCAACAAATAATCGCGTGAAACTCTTTTCTCGATAAAATTATTCAGTTATCGCAAAATTTTTCAACAGAAATGAACTCGACACATTTGTCACTATCTCACTCCATTGTCTCGGTAAAAGGCACAATCAGATCGCGACACGTTGATTGTTCAGGTAACAAAGAGAAAGAGAGAGTCAGAATCGCGCACTTTTGACCGTCGGGACGAATACTTACAAGGGTCTTCATCGTGTCGACCGGGAATGCTTGAATGTGCCTATAGTCGACTTCGGCAGACTTTATATACGTCTCCCAGGATCTCCGCGACCGCGCCTCCGCTTGATCCCTTCGAATCATATCCGTTGACGATGTTGGTCTCTTGTTCATTGTGTAAGAAGGTCACCGACACACCCACCCTCCTTCGGATATAAACCCTTTACGTGACCCTCTGGCCTAGAAATTCTAGAAACAACCTCCTTTACCTAATCCGTAAAGAGCACCTTTAAACTCGCTAACTAAACGTAACGTTCCGTTCAATTATTTTAGAATGAATGTTTCGAAATTCGAGGTATACATCATATCAAATAGTTATGACTAAAATAATTTTTTGATTAATTTATCTAAAATATATATAATTTTGTTAATTTTTTTTCCTCATTTGAATCGACTTGTGTAGATTGAAATATATAAAAAAAAACATCTAAATGTTTCTCTTATTTTTAAAGAGACACGAAAATATATAAAAGACAAAGAGAGTTGAATCATTCTAATTTCTTTTTTGTAATATCAGTTATTTTTTCTAGTCATATTACTATAATTTTAATTTTTCTCCTTTTTTTTTCTTAAGAGTATTTCATTCAAAAACACTTTATCTTCTTTCATACTTCATTCTATATACACGTTCACACGTCGTTGAATAAATCTTTCACACTTTTTTTCTTTATAAAAGTCGCTACAGTGACTTTTGCATTTTCCTTTGAAGTCTTTTTCATCTTTAATGTACAAAGAAGTTAGATCACAGATGTAAAAATAAATATCTGTGTGTTGTAAACAAGTTCTCACTCTTTCTTTTTATAATTGCAATTGTCAATTGCAATCATTACATATATGATCCAGTTTATTCTTTCAAATTATACTCATCTGTAATGAAATCTTGTGAATTATGCAGTAATTAGCATTTGACATATCCACACTCGACAACGTTGACTCCTCAAATGCAACTTTCATGGATGGAATTCTGGGAAAAAGTTAAAATGAATTTTTATTTGTCGCCAGAGCTTTCGAGAATGATAATAGTTTTCGGAACAAATGGCTTGACGTTTTTGTTTTATGCTGCGTTAAAAAAAAAGAGTTTTTAAAAGTCATGAAGAGATGTTTCCAATAAGAAAAAACAATCCAAATATATTAATAAAAAAATAGCTTTTTTCTATAAAACTTTTTGAAATTCTAGTTTTCCACGCGTTTTTTCGGCGTTCTTTCTGATGTTTGCAATAATTATATTGTTCCACTCAAAGTATATTATTGATAATAATTGCATATAATTTACATAATTTCATATAGATTTTACATTAATTTACTCTCATTTTACGGTATAATTGACAAGTTGCATAACCGTGTCGTAGAAACAAAGCGATACGCCTTACATCATCTTCTGTAACAAATCAGTTTCAATCAGAGAAAATTAGCAATTTTCATCAAATTGAGAATAATATACTTCTTTGAAGAATCCGCTACTTGGATTTTGAATCTCAATTGCGTGACGACGTAGCAGGATAGGTCAATCGGGCGATTGAGTCATTCGAGAGAAGGGCAATCGAGCCTTAACCCCAAAGATTACAGGTTATATACAAGGTGTTCCATAAACTCGTCAATATATTTGTTATAATAAATTTGGGCTAAAAAATATTTATGTATAAATATTGACATAACGAGATTATTAAATTTAATTATTTATATTAAATTATTAAATTTATATCACTAAGAAATACATTAATATGTATAAACCTATTGAAATAAAAAATTAACATTGTCTATGTGCATGTATAATCATATATTCTGCAATGTTATACATAATGATGAGGATAATTTCAAGCAACACCAACATAAATTTGAATATATATGTTAATTGTGAGAACTGCACATATTTATGTAATCAAAACCTTAATCACAAAATACAGTTATTTAAAACGATCACATTATATATTATGTCTTAATTTGTCATATATTACAGTTTCTAAACAAAATTTTACGTAATTTTGTTACTTATTTTTAGCTACGTTTCACGTGTGTAACTATAAACAAAGTTCGCGTTCAATGTAATTAAAAAATAAGTTAAAGTTTTTAATATGCAAACATAATTGCTCGTTACAATAAAATTACTATAAAGTTTTTCGGTAGTTCAATCATTTGATTTTTCAACCGTAATTATTAAAACTTCCTATTTCGAACGTTATTGCATATATTAAAAGTAATAATTCAATATTTTAAAATATCTGACACGGAAAAGATAGAGAAAGAGAAAGAGAAGATATGCGCATCTTGTCATAAACGTAGCAGCTTGTAATATGATGAAGTTCTAGGTTGCAATTTATGCAAGATGCGCAAGGTGAATCGAGACGCGGGATGGCTGGGAAAGAGCCGCGCTCTCAGGAATTAATGTGTTCTTCAATGCGCACGATATATAACCGATGATGCCTGCCGACATCGCACATTCGACCTTTAACGGGTGCGATGAAAGACGCGATCTCTCAAACGCTCTAATTTCACGTGAATATCACGTTTCTGCCCACAATCACGAAAAAGACCGTGAGATCTTCTGCATATTCATATTTCTAGCGAAAATAATATTTCCTTCGTACAAAGAATCTCTTCTGTGATGTAACATCGTTTTATTTTGCAATGTTAAATATCATTTTTTTTCTCTTGCAAGAAAAATTTTTAATAATATTTATATGCGTTATATATACATTAAATATTATATATAAAATCAGAATATAAAATATATTTAAAAATTTTTTAAATAAATTTAAATCTCAGTATTTCATTGTCAGATCAACATCAGATAACATAATTTTTGCATTACTTTTGAATATAAATATTTAAGCCAATATAGCTCGAAATAGAACTGTCTTTTTTCGAAAATTAAATTATTAATTTGACGTACGATTTTAAAAACCAAAAAAAAACTTATAAAAGATTGCAGAAAAAAGCAAATTAAGGAGATGTTTTGAATGATTCGAATGTTAGAGGAATAGAGAGCGACCGCGAGTGTTCGCGAAAAAAAAATCGGAAATTCGATCTTTATAAGCATGATCCTTTCCTCTTTAGTTGTGTTATAAAACGCTACGTGTCTGTAAATGTTTCACAAAGCACTGCGCCGCCGTACGACTTTATCCGCAGCATCACGTTCTGAAAATTCGTACTTACGCGAAGCGGTTGAAGGTGGTACGGTTTCCCCGCCGCGCGATTGAGCGTGATCAATGTTAATGGTGAGACTGACATTTGCAGTCATTGTCTGCGGCGCAATACGGATGCAATGCACGGCGATGTTTATGGGAGCATGCAACCTACTCGCCGCTCTGCGTGAGACCATGAGAAGTATAAAATGTTGCCAAAGTTTAGTTTCTTAAAAAAAAAAAAAACGGATTACTATAATTAGTTGTAATTACAAAAGTCTTGGAACTGCGCTTCAAATATTAGACTGCCTGAGATTCCTTTCTCTCTCTTTTTTTCTTTTTTATTTAAAAGAAAGTATAAATATTTTTATTTTATCAATTTTATTGATTTTTTAAGAAAATGAATGTTTCTCTACATATATAATTTATATTTCGTTAATATATAATCCTCATTTATAAAATGTTCCCCTGTAAGATATTTATGCGAAAAATTGAATTGACCTTGATTATAAAAATGGGACAATCTTATAATACTTTGTGAGTAAATTCTTCTGCGGAAAATGCGAGCATATATAATCATACACCCCCGAGAGTGAAAGGACCGCGCCTCTTCGCATCCGGCATGATAGGTTACCATCTCCGCTGATTATCCCTGACGGGGCATATCTTCTATGACACAATTTACGATACATCGCAACATTCCTAATCTTGCTTTTTCTTCTTCTTCATTGTTTTCAATGTGACCGTGCATCACATTATCATAAATTATATTAGGTGCAATCCGCGAGTTAAATCGATATTTTATTTTATGATTTATACTTGAGAACAATTTTTAAGCACAAACATTGAGATCTCTTTTTCACAGATATCTAGATTTTTTAATCAATAAAATCAAACTTTTCTTGACAAAATCCATTATTATTATTAAAGAAAGAATTAAATTGAGTTGGTTCCAGTTAATACACTTATCTATGTCTGTCTATTTTTTAGGATTTTATTTCTTTATTGAAATTATAGAGTATATCATTCATTATAAATCAAAATCTTTAGCTACTGAGCAATTACAATCAATAAATTTTTTTTTATCTTTACTTTCATAAAATAACAACCATTTTTTTTTCTATTGATACGTGAATTTATAAAAATGACTTAATGAACAATTAGATATACTATTAAAAATTAAATTCTAGTTATTTTATTTTAAATTGTTATTTTTATTTTGCAAAAAAAAAAGTGGAAAATGGCATTATTTAATAAATCCACGGGATTTTATGCTTGAACTTTACATTCATATTCCAAAATACATATACATATCTCTATTTAAAAAAAAAATGTTTAACTTTTTGGATTGTTAGCCATGGAAATCGATCGAGCGTGTTATTTCCGTCTCTGGTAAAGTAGAAAAGAATAAGAAAAAGTTAGAATAAAAAGAGGAATATGAGCATCTCGATGTATTCACATTTCATGTTCTCTATCACATCACTAATGGGTGTTCTAACCATAAAAGAGGTTCCGTTTTATTCCGAAACTTATATAGCACGCGTCTGCGTTTTTTAAAATTTTATTTTATATCCATTGCATCGAGAAATGTAAAAGCAGTCGTTTCCAAGATGCTTAGCGTATTCAAGAAAGATATACAATTCTTTCATAAACATTTAATGTCAATTTTTTCTTTTAATAGCGCAGAGATGCGGCAGAATGTTTAATTTATTTTATAATACTTGCTTTCGCGATAAAAAAAGGCCGAAACTATCTCGCGTATAAAAATAATTCTCTATTTAATTAGTTATTTTTCAAATATCTTATTTATTTTACAGGAGAAATTATCTTCTATGTTTAAGCTTAATTATTTGCTTCCAATAAGAAAAACCATCATTATTTAATTCTTTTGATTTAATTAACATCACTTAGCGCACTATTATATTATGCTAACAGCTAATTACACTAAATGTTTATGTATGTCATTCAGAAATATGCAATAATAATAACATTTAATAATAAATTAATATTTTTATCAAATTTTTACGTATTACAATATTTCTTTAACCATCTCGAGAATATTACAACCGAGCAACTTTTCATGGAATAGAGGCGAGTACTTTTTGTGGTTTTAATGATCTATTAAGCGCACAAATTAAATACAATGGTGGAACTTTGAAACGAGTCATATCGGCTCTTTTAATGGACATTAGCAAAACAAATTTCTTTATTAAAGCAGATTAACGCAACAGGCGGTCCATTTGCAATCTAATGTTTCATTAAAAGATGGTTTCTGATCCTTCCAACGTTCCTGCTTTTACAAAATCGAGACAACTTAATGCTGAATGTAATGAATATTTCTAAAGCTATTCAAATACATTTCATCTTTAATGATATTAGTGATAATATCTAGAAAAGTTCATTAAAATAAAAAAATCGAACTATACATATATATATGCAAGATAAACTAATTTTTTATTATATAAATTATATTTAATATTATAATAATTATTATATTTTTGTTTAATTTGAAAAAAAGCAAAACTTGATGCTAAAGAGAGCTCTCAGAAAATAAGATATACTTAAAAACTAAATAATATATAACTTGCATTTTATAGTTGAGGGCGTTTTATGAAGCTAAAATAAAGGAATTTTCCATAGCAAATTTTAGTTAGATAACATGTAATAAACATGTAATAAAAATATTATGTAATTAAAAGCCAAAAAAGTAAACTAAGAAATGCAATGGGTGAAGTGAAGTAAGGGGAAGGGAGCAGATATAATTATTTGATGATAGACAAGAGTGAGTTTTAAATACTGATGCTTTATTTTATATAAAGTATTGTATAAATGTATAAACGCTATAAATATGTGGTATCTATCTATGGTGGTGGTGGGGTGCTAGTCGTGATCGCAAAGAAAGGGTATGACGAGGGCGGGCGGGGTCGGAGGCCGGCGGCGGCGAGCCATCTATTTACATTCATTCACTCACAAAAAAAGGCTGACCTACCATAATCTACCGGTCTCTCCTTTTCACTAACATATAACACGATTATATAATATATGTGTAATTGTGTGTAAGTATATACGAATACACATATATAGTAATAAATGGTGTATGTGTGTGTATGTATGTGAGCGCGCGTGTGGCAATGTGTTCATATATATATATGTGCGAAAATAATAGATAATAGTATGTATACATATATATATAAGAAAAACATAGATGTGCATGGACGAGTATGTAATAATAATATGTATGCTTGGGGAAAGTGCGGCGGTAAGTATAACAACATGCGGGAAGGTGCGCTGAGAAGCGCGACCGACCCAAGAGAGAAAAAAAAAAGAGAGAAATAGTAAATATGTATGTGAAGAGCAGCGGCCTTACGGATGGTGGAAGACGCAAGAGAAGAAGAGCTTAGCGCCGGAACCATCGGTAAATGTTCAGAAAATAGAACAGATCCGGTTGATCCGACGACGAAGTATCAAAGCTTGTCCACTTGCCAGGCCCATGGCGGTGCGGCGTGACACGTGAGTGCACGGTTGGCTTTATTGCACGCGGTTGCAACTCGGAATATGCGCGTGGTTGAGTGATGTCGATGTCCGAGAGACGGCGATGTTCCGCCTTATTCGTGGGCGAAAGCTCGTCGAGAGGCGACGAGATGTTCAAGTGAGCAGAGATCGGTGAACGCGGCACGAGTCGTTTCTTGCCTTTATCATTGGTCTCGTAAGATGAACGGTAATTGACTAAATTTTACCCGGGTTTGTAGCGGGTCGAGAACGAGAGGAAGAAACAAAACGCGAAACCGCGAATCACGAGTAGCCGAATCTCATTTGTTGTCATCCCCGAGAGAATTCGACCCGACACGGCGCGTCCGTCTTTCGAATTACGCTTTGTCGACCGTTTTCGCGTTTTATGTGTGTGATTCCGAGTGATCTATTGATCATATCACTGTCGCCAGACACGCTCCGACCATGTTCCGAGACTGGACGAAGCTTTGGGAAGAAGACGTTGAGCGCGTTTGAGGATCGTTCGAGACCGGTAAGTGACTGTGGTAAGGTTGCCGCCGTCGCCGAGCCGAGATCGCTGGGGTCTTAAAACGCTCTACGCCCATTTGCCAATGGACGCCGGGATGACGGCTCCATGGGCGCCGAGTCCGGCGTGGATGGCGCCAGACGGTCCGTTGATCACAGCGACTCCGGCATCACCACCACCGAGAGCACCACCAAGTCCAGCACCACCGCCGATGACAGCAATGGCACCAGCGCCACCAAGTCCAAGTCCAGCGCCACCAAGTCCTCCACCAATGCCAACTTTGGAGAAAATATCATTAGCAAATAGCTTAAATACATTTGGTTGATACAAAAAGAAAAAAGCTAGATATTTAAAATATATTAATTTCAGTAATGTAATGCAGTTTGTTTGTATGATCGGTAAAGCTTACTTCCGGCACCACCACCGGGCGCGGCGTTAGCAGCAGCTCCAGAGCTTCCGTCATCACCGTTGATGCCACCAGATCCGGCGTAGAAGGCAACACCACCGTAGCTGGGTCCAACGAGGTTAGCAGTAGCCTGAGACGGTCCAACGAGGGTGGCGGTTCCCTGAGATGGTCCAACGAGAGTGGATGGGCCAGCAGCAGGTCCTACAAGACTGGCCGGTCCAGTGCGGGGTCCACCAACAGATTTGGCGCCCTCTTGAGGTCCTACGAGGTCAGATGGTCCGGTCTGGGGTCCAACGTTGGCCTTGGGTCCCTCAGCGGGTCCAATGTCGGACCTACCGCCGATGACTCCTGCGAGAAGAGCGAGCGATCATTTAACATCGACATGTTTTGCATTGTTGATAGTAAAAGTTGAGACTTGGATACGCGTCTACGCACCACCAGAGACAATTTGTTGAACTCCAGCAGCACCAGCCGCCGCCGCCGCACCAGCAGCATAGCTAGCACCCAAACCACCAGATCCCAAGCTGGAGGCACCACCCTGGAGAGAGGCGGCGGTTCCAGCACCAGCGGCGAGTCCACCGGTCAGACCGGCACCACCACCACGTCCACCGTGTCCGGTGAGGACCAGACCATGACCTCCTAAACCGCCCAAGCCCAAACCGCCATGGGCAATTCCGGCACGGGCCGTCGCTACCGCTAAGCAGGCGAACACAATCTAGAAAAGAAATACGAAATAATTTTCATTAAGTTTTGCGCGAGGATAATTTGATTTTCGATCAAGACGTTTAAACTTTAAAAACATCGGACGATGAGTATTACATGATTTACGGAAGCATTGCGTGCGCGCGTCGTTGAATAGTTATCGCCGTTACGGATCTAGATTTCCATTGGCTTGGCGCCGATTACCAGGTACATAATTGCGGCTTTCACTTTTGATTTCCGCGAACGTCGGCTCGCGATCGTTCGCGAAGAAACTCCAAAACGATGGAAACGGCATCGCGTGAGAGGAAGTTTTTAAATGATCTCTTCATGATGATCTCGAAATCTCTCATCGGCGCTGAGTTCATGCATTTGCGTTGCAAGATGTAATGGAAGATGTGCGTGAATGCATCGAACAACGAGATGAAATATTCGTAACTGTTCGCCATAACATTTCGCAATCGCCTTGATAACGATTCTTCCCACTTCTTTCTCTTGCACATACATCGGTTACTCTAGTCACCACACCTAATGACCGTATTAGGAAAAGAAACTTTTCTAAGGTATCCGCTAATAGGCCGTTGCAACGCGCATATCATCGAACCGTAAAAAAAGTGCAGTCGCGATTGCATAAAATCCTTGCCGGTGAGTTAATACGAATCAGGCGGGATATTTCACGAGAGTTATAATCGGCTGATTAAATCTGATTTTATTTAGCACAAAATAAATTTTTTTTATCAACATTAATTAAGAAATAATTTTTTATTAATCAAAAAATTTTGAGAATTTTAAGAAAATTTCGAAAAATCGTAAGATTTAGATACAAATCGGGTATATCGGCTATGGTTACGTCACGTCTCGCGAGATATGTTTCAATACGTAATACGGGAAGTGGCGTTTAGAAAGGAAATGTTTCACGCGGCCGTAGACCCGTGCCGAGCAATCAACCGATTAGATATATCGGCGCTCTGTTAACGAACGTAACCGATATTTCGCGATCGCGTGCGAGAGTGGCATTAGACACGACGGTGTGTGCGTCACGCCCGGTTGGAGACCGTTGCGAACTTAAATGGCATCGCGGCCTGGAATTATGCATATCTAACGACTTCGCGAAACTTTCACATCCGCGGAACGTAAACGAACCGACTATCACCTATCGGCCGCGCTCGTGTGACGTGGTTGACCGAGCGTTCCCGCGACCTCGCGATCGGAAAAGGATCGATCGTGTGCCGATTTCAAAATCGTCCGTGCAACCGAGTCGCTCGCTATCTGCCTCTTCCGTTGACATTTGCAAAGACATTGCATTAAAATTGATTAAAATAATGTTTATCGCAATGCAACGAAAATATCGTTGTCGAGAGTTTTACCGATATTACAATAATTAATAGAAAGATCGAACGATTAACGAGATTGACAAGTATTATATTTTCAGAAAATAAACGAAGCCGAACGCAACGATGTTGTCAATTCAACAAATGCTACAAACATAAAACGATGCGAGGAAAGTAATGTAAAGAGTGACAAGATGCGTACGAACGATCGCGAAATTTATGAATGAAGATGCATCGCGAATAGAACCGGTCCAGCTTACTCAATAATGATGATGATGCTTCTACGACAACCGGTTTCGTCGAGAAAAGTCGGCGCGGTAAGATTTCTTTGTTTTGTGAATGAAAGTTGTGTCTCTCTTATTTGTCTGTTTGCGTTCTCGTCGGAAGAAACAGCGAGAGTATCCCAACCGTGACATTGAATCATCGCGGTTGCAGTAAGAAACGAAGAAATGCAACGGTAAAAGACGCATTAATAAACGCGAATATGAATTATTGATTTGAATAAAAAATTTTCGAGCTTGCAAGACGATTACATTTATCTTTCTCTCTTGCAGGTACTCCGATATTATACTCCGATATTCTAAATGCAATCTCGTGTTAATTCTATTTCTCGTTTGATTTCAATTATGAAGCGTCAGAATGAGATATTTAAAAGCCGAGAAAAACTTTTGTAGTGATTAGCAAAAAAAATACAAGTAATATTGTTAAAAGAAAAAAGTCAAAGTAATTTAAAGATCGTTCAAAGTTTTGAAATTGACACTATATTTATTCACGATAGAAAATGAAAACAATGCGATGAAAAGACGGGTGAACTCGAGAAAACACGTAATTTTTGAGGAAAATAATCGAGAAACTGTTTATTCGTCAGAGCAATAAAGACACAAGGGAGAATACGTGCAAACAAAATCTAATAAAGTCCGATCGAGAATGCAAAGAGATTACGAGTTAAACACCTCGCGAACACCTCACCAACCCCAAGCCGTGGAATACTCACAAAGGCCTTCATGTTTGGTGTGTGTATTGGGCTGGTAGTCCGGTGAATGACTGACTTGGGCCGGGTCGGCGGGCCTTATATACGCCTAACTCTACTCTGGACACGCTCCACAATCACCATCCTTTCGAAAGCAAGCAAGGCGCTCCACCACCCTCTCCTCCAGAAAAACTATAATCCACGCGGGGCCCCCGAGCGGCACCGTCGCAAGCGATAATCCCACCGCTTTGGTTTGAGGACGAAGGGGGATCCCCCGTTTTAACGGCAACGATATGGATAGAGATTGCCGTTGTAAGTTGTATCCACGTCTAATACCGAGCAGCCTCCTACTCTCCTCTCCCGCCCCGTCACATCGGTGTGGACTACACGCTCGACTTGCACGTTACACCAAGTGCAATCGAGCACCACCCGGTTTACATGGTCACCTACGATACAACTCTCTATCTTGCAGGCGTGGTGCATGCGAGCGGTGCACGGCTCGCACGGTTTGCGGCTCGAACAGCACGGAATCTTTCCAGGCTCAAGATAGAAAGGCGCAGGTGCAGTGCCGATAACAGTAATGCCCGATAATCGTCACTTTAGCTAATTGGATCATCTCCCGTGATGCATCGATGTCCGGCAATCGCGGAGTGAAACCGCGCAGGCTTTTAGATGATGGAAGCAGACGTTTTTCCATTGAAGTTTTTTCAGAGAAGTTTCATGACAGTCCGTGATGTTTTTGGGAAGATAAAGGACAAACAACATTGCTTTGTGTATTATAACAATGATGAGTAAATAATGGAGAAAAATAATTAAAAAAGAAATTAAAAGATATATCTCTGAAAACGTTGCTGATAAAACGATAGAACGCTGATAAAAATTATTATAGCTTTCTGTGATAAAGTCATACGCTTTGTACGCTTGGTCTGCTATTATTTTGTTGCAATTTTAATGCTAAAAAAAATTTAAAGACGGTTAATAGGTAGTCACGATTGGTGAAAATAATGTCCTGACCTCAGGTTCACGATAAATCTTCGGATAATCAAAGGCGAACTATGTAATGCGCTTATTTCAACAACATTCGTTTTAAGATAAGCCAATTCTGGGCTTTTAATTTTTTTATATTTATTTAGAATGCAGAGTGCTTTTTGCAAAAAAAAAATGTGGAAGTCAATACAAAACGTTTAAATAATTGAAAGTTATTCATAAAAGAATCTCTATGCACAGCATCCGAGTAAAAATCAGAGTAACACGAACCAAAGTTTATATTCGGACATGAGCGACTATCGCACGAAAAGTTTGTCTCCGTCTAGAAAAATCAGAAAAAAAGGAAATCCAAGGATGGCAAAAGCGCAATCCTGATTACGGTACGTTCATTACGTTAGAAACGAGGCACTCGCATCACGAAGGAGTTTCACGTTTGGCGTGAATGCTGAAACATTTTAAAGAGTTGGAATTACGGGTCGTTAAATGGCTTTAAGAGACCTGAATTCTTTTCTAAATAGATTGCCTGCTGCCGCCGCTGCTGCTGCAGCTCTGTCGGTTGTTACTTATTACCCCAACCCGTTAATTCTAGCTGAAAGAGCTGGAAATAAGATGGCAAAACCTAAAGAATTGTCTGATATTGTGAGCGATTGAATTACGATCGCCGTATAGTATACTCGACGATCCGATCATTTTCAAATTGCATTAGCCAATTACCGCTGTTATCTCAAAATGCTTATAAACGTCATTTTATGGCTGTACCAGCTGATTTTATTTTTATTTATTATATCTTTGCGATACATGCAGAAATATCATCAATGCTAAATTATAATATTATTTTAATAATTGAATATATTTTATAATAAATATTAAAAAATATTAATATTTTAAATAATTATATAAAAGTTTGGACTTTACAAATATTTATGAGTAAGAAATAAAAGAAATATACATACGAGCTTAAAAGCGTGTTAAAAACTATTTACGTTTATAAATGTGCAATTAAGATATAATAATCTAATAAAGATTAGACTCTTCATTATCGCACAAGTATATTTAACGCTTCTCTAATAAGCTTTCTTTTTTTTTTGACGTGGACTTTCCATAACACGATGTATATGTAATAGCAGCGATGAGCGACTGCGAGCAATCTCAACCTTAAAGGTGTTGAAGTGCGACGCGTCAGAACGTAACGCGGCTAATTGCATCCCGATTAATTAGTTTTCGTTTTCGTGCGATGCCCCGTTTATCATACGAGCCGCAACTTTTCCGGCACGCGCCGAAGTGAAAGCCATTATATTATTTGGCCGACCGCGAAAAATGTCGATCTATTCGCGAAAGTCGTCCGCGCCCCGTATTTTTTCTCGTTCAGCACCTACCGGTTCTGAATATATAAACGCGACTCGTAGCAGCTACAGTTGGCTGTTTTCGGCTGTGTCTCGCCCTTCAAACGAGCCGACGACCCGAGCGCGAGAGTGTTAATTACCCCCCCTCCATTAACTAATTAATCACGCAATTACTTAATCAGTAGCGCGAACGACCGTGTTACTCCCTATTTTTTTGTCACTCATCGACAATCGGCTTGACGCGCTTCGTTTGCAGCGATCGAAGAAATGAATTCCGTATAATTATCGCGCAATTATTCGCGATCGGTCGATCCTTTCGATTCAACTCGTGATTTCGCTGAATCCTACGGAATAATTATTAAACCCGTTGTTTTCTCCCTCTCGTTGGAACGCAGTACTTCTGCGGCTCGACCGAGAGAGGTAATTACGCCATCTCGGTTTTTATGCTTTTGGAATCGCGTTCTAGAATTCAGTTCCGCGCCCCCAATTTGAATTATTGAACGTTTTTCACGGATCGATGGAGTATCGATTGGCTCGCGTAGCCAATATGCCTAGATACATTTCTGTGATAAAGCGACTTTCTCGGCGACGTGCAGATCCGATATGTCCGTGAATCGAGTCGAAATGGAAGTGCCGCGATTTAAAAGGGGTCGCGAGATAGAATTATTTCGATATCAAAGATCATTTAACAATTTATTATATTTTTGTATTTTTGTATTCTTTGATTTATCACACATCTTTATTTTTTTCTAATTTTCGTTTGTTCGTATTTCTTATTTTCTTTTATTTTTGTTATCTCCGTTATTTTAAATTAACATCTATATTTATTCTTTATACATACATGCATATTATGAATTTATTTTTGCTTTTTCTGCTAATATTTTTTGTATCTAGATAATTTTACAAATTTAATTATATACTGTAAAATTTATTTTATTATATGTTCTTTTTGCCAAGCGTTACGCAGACATATACACATACTTTCTCTTTCTCTCTCCTTTCTTTTTCTCTCTCTATCTATCTCATCTATATTACATATTTATTTATTCAAATCAGAAATTGCAATATCTCGTGTGACGCAGTCGCTGTATGCAGGCTTACGTATTCCATCTCGATATATCCCTGCCAGCTCAATTTTCGCAAAGAATACTCCTTGCCTAGGGTGACGACCCTCACACGCATACGCACACGCGTCGAAGTCTCCGCAACATTGCGTTTGCAAAACGATGCCGCGACCCCACGCCGTGACGGCGCGCGTCGCTGAGCGCGCGTTCTGCGCTTTTGCACCAATTTTTACATAACATGAGGATGTGAAACTAGAGAAATTTTATTCATGAAACAGCGCGAGTAGCGCACAAGCACGAGATTCCATGGGAAAATTTCTTCCTACGTAATGTAATGTGATGTGCGCGAAGTTAGCGAGACGACTCGTCGATGACGCGCAATCCGATAATACCTTATCGCTAGTATAATCAGCTTGAATCGCTCGGTCAATAGTTTAGTGAACCACCACTCGAACACAATTCGAAAAATTTGCGTGATTAAAACAAATTGTTCGAGTAATTTGAAATGTGTTAATTTCACTTTCAATTAATTCAAGCGGAACTAGTCGGTTTTTTCTTAAATAAATGATTTCTACAAGAGAATACAATCATCACAAAATCATAATTGCAAAGTTTGTGATGTTAAGTACTGTGTTTACGTTTAATCGGCTAAGTGGATTTAACATAAGACTGATCAATAATAATCGGTTCATTGGTTGATTCAAATTATAGCACACTGATTATGAGTATACAAGATTAGCCTAATTTCGTTATTGAATATGTGTGTTGTGTTTCCATTCTACTGTTTCAACGTTAAAATGATCCATATGCTCGCCATATTATTCGACATTTTATTAAAACTCTGCATACACGCGATTATACATTTTGTATTGACTGTTCTAGCAATGATCTAATTTGCAAAACGCTTTTGCAACAAGCTATGAAATAAAAACATTACAACTCTGAATGTTTAATTATGTTGTTTACTGCATCGAATTAAGGTCAAGTCAGTCTGTAATTATAACATCCACATCTTTATACATATGTGTTTTTAACTTTAAAGTATTTAGCCCAAGTGCAAATATTGTTGCAAACAATATTTCTTTATTAGATTTATAATAACAAATAATATATGATATGTAGATTCATTCAAAAAATAAAATTATAGCCGCAATATTAAAAAGAAAAACATATTGCTTGCTATCAAAAAGTTTGCAATCATCAAAAATTATTTTTCTGCGACAGCACTTTAGTCTTACTGATTCAGATATCGCTTTTCATTGATGTAACATGCGAATAAATTTAAAGTACGAGTAATTACAGCTTCTGTCATTTACTATCATATGAAACGCAATACAATGTAACGGAATAGTTAACCGCAGTATTTCAACGTCCCTTTAATGTACTAACTTTAATTGATTCAAGACTAATTCCAAACTTCGATCGCTTTAATTTTAGCAAGTTTGCCTCACACTTCGATAGCTTTCTATTCTATATAAACTAAGATATTAAGTTAAAGTAAAATTAAAATTATCAAATAATAAACATTGTGTTAAATAACTATATATTTCAATTATCAATAAATTGAAGAAAGTACTATAAAGATAATAATATGTACTTATTACAAATTTTTAAATTAAAATATTATTATTAATGTTAATATTATAAAATTGTTTTTTTGAAGCATTTTTATACCATTTAAGTTTAGCGCGTCCACTTAGTTCTATGATAGTGGCTTAATATTTAAGTTAAATTTTATCTCAACCGACAACGCGATTATTTGCGCACATTAACGTTAAGAAATGTCCTATAAGCTGCTCTTAAGTTTTAAGTAAAAACCCCTTGTAATTCAATTCTATATTGACCGTTCCATTATTACACTTTCAACTATGTAGATATCATTAAAGTCGTCTTCTTTTCAAGTATAAAAAATCTCAAGGTTTTGGCAAAATCTCAAGATTACATTAAGTGAAAATTAAAATTTGGGAATCTCGAGTCGATTTATTGCAGAGACACAATAATTTTCAAACATGTTATATAATACATGTTCTGTGTACGTAAAGAGAAAAGTAGCGTACTAAAATATATTGTAACAATAAATATTTGTAAAAAATATTTTTTAAAAATATAATATTAATACATATTTTTTTAAATTCTATTTTCCTTACTATATTATAAATATGATTAATGAAAAATAAAAATGATAATTTATTTATACATTAGTTTAAATTTTATTTAAAATATTTATATTTAATTTTAAATAAATGTTTTAAATATATGATATTTTTTTGTAGGAAGCTTCAAGTAATCAATTTGAAATAATAATTTTTTTTTTTATGTACAAACTGTAAAATATTTTATTTTTAATACTATTTTTGTAAATTCATTTTCTTGTAATTATTTCTTTGTTGCGGTCTACATTTATTAAATAAAATTTTTGTCTTTCTAAAATTATTTGCTATATAAAATTTGGAATAATATCTCAATGCACACAATAATAATAAATAAAATAAATTAATAAATTAAAATAAATTATAAAACTTTAAATATCATTCTACAAATAAAGATTTTTCATAACTCTATTAAAATTATTATTTTAATTAATAATTTCATTTATCGTTTAAAAAAAATTTCCTATACATTTATATTTATTATCTTTACGGAAAATAAATTTTACGTTGATGAAACACACTATTCAAATAATTATTTTCTCGTTACTTTCGCGCATATTTTTTAACAATAGTTTCTTTTTTAGGAGAAAAGAATTTATAATTAGAGAATGTATTAATCGAGGAATTTCGCCGCGGTGAGACGGGAAGGAAAAACGAGGGCACATAGAGACGACGGATCAGTGCGATCGCGAGACACGCGCTTGCACTTGCGCTCGCCACACTTCGCCGCAGCTAGGATTGTAGTCGACCAAGCTAGGAAAGTAGTCTTACGCAATAAGGTGGAGCGCGGGATAGTGTGGGCTATTGCCGTTTGCAGAGCACAGAACTGCCCATCATTTCCGTGTTCCGTCAGCCGTTCTCGGTCGTGAGCGCATAGTTCGTACGTGAATATCTCCACGTTGGACACACAGTGTATTCTGGTCGCTTTCATTGTGCATTTTTACGATGATCGGAATGTGTCCATTAGTTTACCAATTTGATAAATGGCAAAAGATAGTGTCGTTCGATTAATTGCTCATGTGGAATTGGATGATAATGCTTTACCTAAAGCATGTCGATGGATAAAAAAAATTAATTAAATATGATTTTTGATTAAGATTACAAATAAAAAAGTGCAGATAATTTGATACTAGAATAGAAATATTATGTTATGTAGTTATTAAGTAGCCAAAATATTTTATTAATTTTTATTTGCGATTATATTTTTAATAAAAATGTCATAAAGCATCTTAAAGCAAAGAAAACCTGTTGCGTAATTTTATTTTTTTTACTATAATTAATTTATAATAATAGTGAAAAAGTATAAATTATTAAAGATTGTTAAAATAATTATGAAATGAGTATACAAATGTTATTTTTTGTATTCTAAATAATTTATATTAATATATATTGAAGAATAGCATCAAAAAATAGTATTAAAAGCTTTGACAAATTTTTAAAAACTTAGAAACTTTTGATCTGCACAAAGTGTTTTATAATTCCAATTAATACTCTTTATAATTAAATAATAAAGCTGTCATTCCTTGTTACCAATTACTTATCGATTTGGGTCGTTTATTATACAATATCTGGATAGCCTCAAAAGCCATTAAAAAAACATTAAAGATAATACGTGATATTACGAGAGTGATTAAGGGAACTTCAGTTCCATAGTTCTCTTAAAGATGATAAAAATATATTGATTTCATTACGCCGCGTACAATGCCTGCGAGATTAAGCTAATGGAAATCCGCATATGCTTCCTCCCTGCTCTATTTCATTCTATAGCACGTGAAATTGATGCATAAATTCAGGCGATCTTTTCAGAGCGGCTGAAAATTAAAAGTTTACCTGTTATCACTTCACTCATTTTTTTTATTATATTTGCAACAAAAGCATAGCTGACCCATACAGCGATTGAATCTATGGTTATATGCAAATCTATGCCGTCGTTTAAAATAGATTCACGTTACTAAAACTCGCTAGTGAAAAAACGCTAATAAAATTCGCCAGAAACTGTCCGAAAGCATTAATAAGTTAATCGTTCAATAAATACACTCGTATCGTTGTGTTTTTAAATTGAAATAGACGAATCAACGAAACAATCCGATGCAATGACGTTTAAATCTTCAACGTCAAACTGTCGATATAATAATGGATCTGTCAAATTGTATTTTCTTTTTCCAGTTCAAAGTCACTCTTTGCAAAGAAATGAAATGATTGTATGAGCGCTGCGATTTGCCTTGCTTTGCACAGAGATGGAGAAAAAGAAAACTAGCGTAGAAAATATAAAAGAAAAACAGGTCTTTCGTAAAAGCGTTGACCAAGTCATAATTTTTGAATTTCAATTACAAGTCATGCATATTTATGCATGTAGTTGCATTAAATATTGGCTTCGTCGTGGGACTTCTTGTGTAGATATATATTTCATTTTAGATTTAAACGTTTTTTTCTAGGCAAACACTGACAATTTGCACCGGATCCGACAGTCACTATCTCGTAGCTCAATTGTTCAGTTTTTAGCGTCAAGATTAATGCCACAGTTAATCTTTTTATACGATCTGCAAGCTTAATCTTCTGCGAGAACGTAAATGTGTCCTACTGAAAATGAAGAGGAAGATACTTATGTGTTTCTAAAAACATACGTATTCTCAATCAATTTAATTGACGTAATCAATAAATATTTTTGTTATAAAAATGAAAAATAAGGATTGCAAGGATAAAAATGCAATGTATTTTTGTAAAACTAAATTTTTGTAAAACTAAAATAATTATAATGCTCATTTATGTGTGTCAGTTTTATTTCACGATGGCAATAGAAAATTTTGTAATTTTATCGAAAGTCAATAGATCTTTCGTAACACTTTAATTTATAAGATTAGAACAGAAGTTGCCTGATAATTGAAAAAATAATTCTATTTGCAACTGCCTTTTTAGCATGCAAACAGACATAACGTATTTTGTGATCAGTATTGCATCAGTAACTTTTCCACAGTAGAACTCGAACGAAAAGTTTCTATTCGGTCGACAAGAATACTATATCACAAAATTTGCAGCTACAGTTACGTCAGCTTATTATCATTTTGCATTATTTAGTGATCATTTATCAATAATCAGAATACATATTTTTAAAAATAATAAACTTTTTATTGATTTTGCATTAAAAAATATTATTTCTCTTTTAAATATATTTATATTATACATAAGTATATATTTATATTATACATAAAATATAATTAACTCGCGAAAAGAAGGCACATTAAGCTATTATTGCATAAAAATCGTATCTTGTAAAATTTCATTTATTTTGCATTCTTTAATGCCTTCGTATCTTATACATTTCATGGTTCGCTAATACCGTTTGGATCGACAATGATATAAAACTGGTTCTTTCTTTCAATAAATTCTAAGAATTTCAACAGACTTTTTTGTACTATTTTTATATTTGATTTTGTGTAGAATCAATCAAATTTATCTTTGACTTAATATTTGAGATGTTTGTTATCTAAAAGTCTCCATATCAAAGTTATTTATAGAATCCACGCGATTTTCTGAAGTTAAAATAGTTTCATTCAAATATAATTTGATATTTAAAAATCTAATCAAATTAGTTTCTTTTAGAATACTGAATATTAAAATTAGTATAAAAAAATATAGAATATCATAGAAATTTTAAGGCAAACGAAGGAGAAAATGTAATATTAAAAAAATTCTCAAGAACAATATCCTTCAAACTGTACAATTTTTTAATCTAAAACTATTTTGCTATTAATAACGAAACAATTCACAAATCTGCCTAATATTCATTTTCTCTTAACAGATCGTCATTACAAGCGCAAAAAATGTAACACCATATATGTATCGATCTCTTGATATAGATTTTACAAGAAGAATGAAGAAGGAAGAGACTAATTAATGCGCTTTTACCTTTGTATAGCCATCGCGAACTGGCAATTCCGATGCAGACATCACGATCGTAAAGTGCAGTGTGATTCAGTAGCTAATTACCAATTCATAGTCACGTCGTAGGAAAGAGCACTGTAACATACTGTTAAGAAGGAGGTTTTCAGAGCGCGTACTTTCATTACTTAACCGTATTAGGAAATCCGCGTTTTGATCACTTCGTCCTGGCTCGCTCGCTCGCTCGCTCTCTGTCAGCCTGATTAATCGCGAGGAAATTGAAAAACCGTGGCTGGTATAGCGCATAATTTTGTGGCGAATGCCAGGCGCGTGTGTAAAATTGGCAGGTAATTGCTTTATTCCAGTTATATCACTCGTACGCGCAGGCGAGTCAGTATGTGAATCAACTCGTTGATATAAGTCTTTTCTGATAAGCAAGAGTATTTCAAAAGAGGATATGCGAGGAATGTGATCTCTACTCTTACGGTCTTTGCAGAGCTTAATTATCGACATATAGAAATTTATTACGCAATAATTGGTACACTGGTGACTATATCTAGTCAGTTACGTGTATTCAGTATCCTAATTTGATGTTCTGGATCCATTCGTTTTCATTTACAACGAATAATTACATTGAAGCAAACACGATCGAAACAAGATTTATAAGTCTTGTCCGAATGATATGTACATTCTTATTTTGACATTCTTATTTTTAATCATGCTCGATATTAATATAAACAGATGAATTCGGCATTAAATGTACGATAGTGTACCGGCTATTAATAAATGTCAAAAATTAATATGTGTCAAAAATATCGAATCATAGACAAATATTAATCAAATTCTCCTTCTTTACTATTGCTTTCTTTCGCGTATATTAAAGCGGTAAATCTTATACATTTCTTAATCATTTTTGATTTTCTAATCTTGATCGAAAAAAATTGCTTCTTATGATGACTTACAATCAACGAAGTGACATTTATAGAGAAATTACATTACACGTCCGGGATTACGCTTGTAAATAGAAATGCCAAGCTCCGTCGATACTTTCTCGCAGATAAAGCTCATTACACAATTCCGGTTCCCACAGATATACCATAAAAAAACGAAGCGGACAGTCCAAAATCGCCCTCTCCTTCTGTTCGTTAAACACGCGTGTTGTAAAATAAATTCTTGAGCATTCAAGTACATAGCATATACGTATAACGATCACGGTATGCCGGGAATGGTAGCTGTCTTCGTTTATTTCCCATTTATGATTATATGCCAGCTGACAACGTGTACCCCACAGTATAGATATGGCGTTAAATAATACTTATCGCTATGTATATGTGCGTGCTCTTACCTTATTAGGCTTATACATATTCCACTTTCTCAAAAATTTTTTTATTAAAAGTAGCATAGTACAACGCATTCATTTTGCGCAATAAATTACGCAATTCACACATAAATTTTACAATGCGCGCGTGTATTATCTGCATAATAATACTTAGATAACATTACATTACGTTTTTATTGGGAACAATCGATTTCAGTCTCTTCTATTTAAACTTTCTTGACTTTTATTTGCTCATGTCTTTTCTCTCCCTTCCCTCCCCCAAAAAAATAGAACAAAGATATAAAAACGCAATACATTATCAAAATCTTTTATCTCTGCGATTTTGCACAATTCAAGTGCAATTCGCGCACCGCCGTCCGATTTTTCTCGCCTCGCCCGCTCGCTCGCGTTCCCAATTTTTTTATCTCCTTTCTTTTTATTTTCACAAATCAGTTAACTCGTGTCGGGAGCGCGCACAGATACGCTACAATTCTCTCGCATATCCGCTCACATATTAATGAGCCCGGCGGGGCGACTAGGTTCGCGAGCAGGCAAGCGTAAATGTTGAATAATAACTGCATTCCGCACCGGCCGGTCGGTCGTCGTCTGCGTGTCCCGCGTGTATTGTATGCACGCGTGTGACAACGGTGCTACGTATCCTGTGTTGCGTGCACAATATATATATTACCACGGCAAATAACCGAGAAGAGAATTCACTGATCCCGCGGACCGCAATAACGATGGATTCTCCTCGACCTCATTTCTCATTATTTCCGGACTGTAGCCGCTAAATATATTAAAGCCTCGTGTTAAGACGACAAGTTTCTCAGGATACTTTCCACGCGCTATTATCCACAGATTGCTCGATCAATTTTGTATGCTGATAATTATCGTTAATTAATTCAAAGTTTAAAAAGGCCGCATAAAAGTCTGTTTGATTAATATTTCTCGCGGTTCTTTGTATACATTTTACATAAAAGATTGAGTTGTAAAATTATCATAAACCAGTGTAATTTTTTTTTTAAATTTAGAAATCTGACAATATTTTAATTAGCCTACACACAATTCTCATATATTGTTTAAATTGGCGATATTTTTTGGACTAATGATTTTGCTCACCAGAGCAATTGTAATTGACACGTCTAACGATATTGAGGATAGCTGTCAAAAGTTGATGTCGATAGTCTTCTCGCTGCTTTTCGATCCTGTCATATACACGTCATAAAAATCGCTTTATAGCGCAGCTTTCTCTCGGCTTAGGAAGGGACGCACTACCGCCGATATCCGAGAACGAGGGTTAACAACAACGTCTAAGTTTCATCCCTCGGACGTCTTCAGACATTTTTATCCGCTTCATGTCGGAGATAAGGCTCGTGTATGGTGCGCGAAGCGGAAGTCGTTCTTCGAGACGACACGATGAAATACAGTGGAAACTGATAAATTTTGAGATTACTCGGAAAGCACTTGCTGACGCTTTTACACTGATCAGTACGGAGATAATTTCGCGGCGCGAATAATCTCGTATATGTTCTCCTGACTCGCGAATGCTTAATAAATATCCTATAAGTCAAGATAATCTAATTAACAATTTGACAATAATCATCTTTAAATGACTTTTTATCTTAGAATCTTATACTGGAAAAAATCTCTAATTTAGAATCGAAAACGCGCTTTATATCTAGACTCATATGTATATAAAAATTTTCAATTAAAAAAAAAAATTAAAAGAAAAAATTAGAAAAGACTTTTACTCGAAGTTATTAATGAACGCGAATTGCATAATAAGAAAAACTGAATTGTTTTCAATAAATGCTATACAAAATAAAATAACGCGAGTAATTTTCTGATTAACAAAATCGCATAAGAAAACAATATCGTCCGAAACAAATCTCATTATGTCATTAAAAGTGCCTACCATCTTCGGAGCTAAATGCATATTTCGAGCTACGGTAACGTTACATCAGTTCACCGACTCACGCTCGCCGACCTTCCCGCATATTAAAAAGTCATACCGTGTATGACATCACATTTACAAACGTAATCAGAAATGAATAGAAGATGATGAATGAAGCAAGGATTTCTAGCTTAACATCTTCATAATTTAATTCCATTTAATAATAAAAACATTGGCGAGAGTTTTTAAGTATAAATGCACTACATAAAAGAGAACTGAAACTATACCTAATATTATTAAAAACATAGAGACCATACTTAAAATCAGCATAAACATTTCCATAGAATAGTATTTGCTATTTTTGTACGTGTATTGGTATGTTAATATTAACATAAATACATTAATACATTACTTAAAGAAGAAATACGTATAATATCAACGGAATAAGTCAGCTTCATCCGTCGAGAAATAAAAGTGATGAGATCGTGCGGATAGACAACGCCAGAAGCATACAAAATCTGAATTGCACACGTCGTGTAATAGCTAATTCCGACTAGAATCCTTTAACGTCCGGACGATCACGAGTTATAAAATCCGAAGCAAAAACGCCACTGTTCCGCTCTAAGCGTAGGAGATATGTTCTGCTCGCTTCCAGCATCGTTTTATTCATGTAACCGCGCGACGCTTTAAAGTACCACGAAACTTTCCCGGCATGCAGAAACTTTTCTATGACGCAGTGCGTTCGAGTTGCCGCCAATTTGCGAAAACTGTGCGGCTGTGTAAAAACGCTTTGTCGTACATCGTGTTATCGTATTACCGTTTTATGAAAAGCGCGGAAATTTTAGAATCAAAAGTCGCATGATGCGAATGCGTCTCCTTTTTGTACTTTCCGTACTTTTTTTATTTCAATATATTATATTATCATAAATAATTGATAATGAATTGTATATTAATTATATTTAAATAATATAAATATATTATATTATTAAAAAAAATGCATACATACATGCATACATATATATATAAAGAAAAGGCAAAGAATGGCTATAATTCATTTGTGAAATTTGATGTTTTTATCTTGCATTGTTCTGTCCAAATAACGTTATCAGAGATGTCCACGTCGCAAAATTATCTGTAGCCTTTTTCTCTCTTTTTCTTTTCGTTTCTCTTTTTCTTCGTAATAATACTTTCCACCTTAATGCATGTATTTGTGCGTTTACGAGAACGGCAGTTATATCGCCAAGTCGACGGTATCTTTCATTTCCCGCTTCCTCTCCGTCGAGCGTTGACAAAATCCCGATGTTATATCCTCGGAGTGGGACAATCTTTTACGCTTTAACTGCCCATAAAGGCTGCCGGAAATTGTCTATTCTGTCGTATCTCACCGATATATTCTTTGTCAAAAAAACGCATTTTCGCGATTACGGAAATGCAATCGACGCTGCGATTCGTTGAAGATCTTTATTTTACAATCTCACAAATACGAAGATATTACGAATTAAATTTCCCGCGGATTTTCGCTAGCAAATGTAAAAGCGATCGATTTCCCTTTCGACTGCAATCGCATTGCAATCGAACTGCAGTTGCTAGCAAAAGAAATAAATAGAGTGTGTCCATCGATCCTCTGTCCACGATCGGTAATGTTTGCAATTTTGCCGTATAGCTATTCAGCGCTGGTTTTCACGTCTTGCAGGCCGATTCTATAACTTTTAACGACGACGCTTACGTGTCATATTGCGTACGTATTGTTACGTGACAACATTTGTGCGCGAAAATACGTAACAATAGCAAACACAGTCGTTAAAAGTTGAAGAATCGTAACCGATATTTTAAAATCGAGATCACTCTTCCGTTAAAATCAAATTCAAGCAATGGTTCTCTAGGAAAGCATATAATTAGTTCCCCAAAAATTTTTGATCTAAGTGAGAAGTTTATTAAAGCGAACCGAGTCTTGTGATTAAGCATAGAATAAGTTTCTATTATCTTTTTGCCGCTTGATACAATTTGTAAAGTAAATCAGAAAGAGTCTATAAGTTTGAAGGATGTTTTATTTTTAAAATTTTTTAAATGTGATTCTTTCACATGCTAGATTAGATGATAAACTAACAGTATCAGAAAAATAACTTTTAAAATTTTCAAGAAAGTTCACTCTACATTTGGCCGTTAAAAAAGTTTTCTTCGAAAACATGCTATTCATTGAGTTCTCAACTTTTTATCTCTTTCAATGAGATTATAGCATTATTCTTCGAGATTAATGTTGTATCTCTGGTTATTACAGTTTTCCACCGTTTTAGTAGTCCAGAAATCTCCTATTTCCGTTCTTCTCCATCCTACTATATACCCTCGATGAGCTTAAAGGATTCTATCGGCTAGATTTCAGGATTTTACTTGTGAAAATATCTTTCTACATTGTTTGCAATAAACCACAGCAGCAAACAACAAATAGTGTACAACTTTAATAATCTCCATTTAGATTATCATCTTAATCTAGAGAAAAGATAATTTACAAATTTTCTACTCATATATGCAATAAAATAAAAATATATAATAACGATAATATATATTTTTAGAGAAAGTTATTCTACGTGAAGAAAAAAAATTTCTGTGGTAATGTAAACTGTTCATAATCGATTCAAACTGAGCGTTCTTATATAGCTAGATCTGCAACAAGTAATTGGATGTTTTATACTAACAAATTCATCCATTAATTACATATATATTAATTTAGACAATAACTTTATAGTATGTTTCTCTCACAGAATAAAAATTCATCGATTTAAGACTACAAATCAGAAAACTTAATTTTACGCTTTCGCTTATTATTACTTTTGTGTGAGTCATGTTTCTTAAAGCATGCAATAACTTGATAATAATGTAGAGATGCGAAAAGTTATATGATTAAATTTATTAACCTTATTAAACTGTTATAAGATATAAAGTTAGAATTATAAGCTAAGGAACATTTACTTTAGAACTATTAGAAAATTTAATCCTGACTTTGATCAGAATTGTCATTAATAATAAGTTCAAACATTCTTTTTAAAAGTTTTCAAAAAATTCAATTATACAAAAATTCAAATTGCTTCGAAAAACAAGATTATTAAAAGTTTTGAAAAAATTTCAGTATTTAAAAAATTTTAATGTTTAGAAAAATCTGTCTTTACGTATATGTTGTATATAAATACTGGATGCCACAAAAATTTTTAAGATTCTTGAAAATAAAATTATTATCTACATTTAGTGAATACGATCAAAAATAAAAAATGGATTAAATTGATATAAAATGATAGTATATATTTTATTTTTGCAAAGATAAAATCTTTTTCAAAAGTTGCAAATTTCTTTGTTTTTCAATCATATTTTTTCCTTTAAAATTTTTTTTTTTACATAAAACTAATATTACAGAGCAACTAGCAATCAAACGTATATTATAAGCGCAGACATTTCTCTTTCTTGAGAGACGATCTTCAAGAAAACTTAATAACGAAGTGACAATCTTGGCCTTGATACATAATACGCCGATAGTAACGCGCAGCAATCAAAATCAGCCGTTTTTCTTTTTACGATAAAAGTTATATTCTCGCATTGCAACGATCGCCGATCGCGAACCAATCTCCTCGATAATTCGATCGGCGGAATATATAGGCTTGCTTAGTCTGCTGCTCGCTCGCTCGCTCGTTCACCGCGTACTTTTTATCCGATTCGAAGGCATTGTGAGCCAGTTGCTTGCGCAATGATAGCGCGCTTACCGCCACGCTCCCGATAAGTTCATGCTCCAGAATCCAGGACGAAGGCGTTACCGCGTCTTATAAGCCTGACGGTGTCTTCGGGAGTAGCGCGAGAATCGTCCTATTTGCACACGAGCGGAAGCTGGATGGCTCGTTCCTGGCAATGTAAATATCGCGAAGGGCCATATATGTCAGGCTGCAACGTGAACAAACATCTACGAAACGTCTACGAAAAGCGTTTACGCCAGAAATCGTGATACGAATAACGCGCATCAGACCGTGCATGAAAAGTACGCCGGGGACATTGATATAAAATTTAACCCAAATCAGTCCGTTTTGCCGAGTTATGATTAGATATACTCTGGGATATGCGCGAAGAGAAGAAATTTATTATATGAGAGCACTTCCGTCTCTCGTCGACTTTATTTACTATAAAATTTCAGACAAAAAATGTAGTACACACTCATGAAATCAGAAAATGTTACATTTTAAAAAGATTAAAAACGTAATAAAAATATAGTCTCATTGAGAGAAAATAACAAGAATTTATTTAAAAATAAAAAAAAGTTTTAAACAGTTTAAATAAAAAAGATAAGCAGTTTGTTTGGATGTAAACCAAGTGCTGTAATATTCAATGTGGATTCAAAATTTATTCTTCCTTTGCTTTGCGTAGCAATTATTTCATTATTCGACAAATGCTGCAAAGCAAATAAAATATTCTGTCAATGAGACTATTACTTCGTTATCGACATACGAGACATTAATGACTTATCACGGAAATAGGCGTCTGCGATTCCATTAGCTTCAATAGTTTATACAGAGTTTCTAAAATAATGTTCTTTAAAATAATATTAAATTATGAACTATAATCCGATAAAGCAATGAATTAGTAAACTTAACAGGAAATGTAATATTACGAACCGTATATACCAACTGAAAATGTAATGCGATCTATGACAGAATGAATATCGATTTTAAGATGTATGAAATTATCAGAATCAATTTGAGGAACTACTTCTTTGTTTAATAACAAAATTGAACTAAAATACACAAAAGTCGATGAAATTGAACTCTCATAAATTTTAGAGAGACGCAACCGATGCCATTAAATTATCGTTAATTAATACACACCATCGATTCTCGAACAAATGTTTCGCAAAATTATATTTCGATCGCGAAAGTTAGCGTTGGAGTTTGGGAGCAATTTCACGGTTTCACCGGAACATATAATTTGCTCACAGTGCGATGCATAAGTTGAAAGTTATTCTTTGGAAATAATGATTAAAATTAGAGTAAGAATAAGAAAGAAAACAAATAAATATTCATCATAATACATAGATTTATAATTAAGAAAAAAAAATTCTTTCAATTTAAAAGAAATTTTTGGAAGACACAATTTTTTTTTGTTACTAGCGCATAGCATTCATCGCGGGCGTTTCAATTATTTATTTTAATTATATATTTTTTTATTATTTTTTAAATATGAATTATTTTATATTTATATTTAAACATATAATATAACAAAAAATTTATTATAATTTTTATATACCATTTTAATACATTCATGCAAGTGCAAAAATATACATTGGTTCTTGTGATAACTTAGATATTATCAAATAAGATCAAGTCAATAGTCGAAAGTCACGAGGTTGCAAAACGTCACGTTTAAAAATCGAAAGTCCCACTGCATGTTTTCCAAAAGACGGCAAAATCTTCATGCATGCACGCATGCATGCACGTTCTTTTGCGTCACGAAACTGCGCTTTATAAAAGAAAAAAAATTCGCTTTCTCTGGCGCAAGGAACGATGATGTATCGCTGATCACACCTGAGATTCCCCGAAGCAAAGCGATGCGTTTTGATATCGCGAATGCGCATCTCCGACGTCGATCATTAATTGCCGCGGATTTTCGACTTCTCTCATGCATCCGTTTGCGTGCGGATGCGATCGAGTTGACGAGCCTGCATGCGTGTGATTAGGTGCGAAGCAGAATCCATGGAATGCGCGTTACATTATAGTCCACGAGAGTCATCAGAATGTGGAAACTGCGCTCGTAAATCCTTCCATTACGTTAGCATATCTGCCGATAATGATAGAATCGATATCAATACCAATGGTATCGATATCTCACGCATTTGCGCCGTATTGCCTATCGTTGATTGCTGAAATTTTAAACGCGTTAATCTTGACGCGCTTTTTAAAATATTTTCAATTTTTTTTATAATTAATTAACTGATCATAAAGAAACAAAGCTATAAACGATATTTTTGAAATTAGCGGATGAATTATCTTTTTTATATTTTGTTGTATCAAGTCTCTCATATAGAGAACAATACCGATTGTATATAATTATACATATATTCGCTAGATAAAAATTATTTTTATTAGATAAATCAATTTCAACATCACACTATATTAATATCATTTATGATTGATATTTTTCTAATAGATTATTTATTATAATTTGTCATTATTATACAAATCTAACGATTTATCAGAAATCAAATTAAGCTTGTTCAAATAAGAGATGCACATCCAATCTCACGATAGAGAGAATATCTAACATGTTCTTCAAATAACTTCTAGAATTAACAGCGGTTTCCTACAAGATTACATCGAGAATCCATTTAGCTCTTCCCTGATGTGATCTAGGAATTGTTGATATCGCTCCATCGTACTCAATAAAAATAATCCTTGATTATACATATAATTAGATGTTCAGTCGGCATTGTTCTCAACATAAATGACAACGAAATAATAAATTATTCATAATATAAACTATTTTGATCTTAGTTTTAATTCTTAACAATTATAATAAAATTTTATTAATTTTATATATGATTACTTATAAAAGAAATAAGAAATATTTTGGAGCAAGTCTAGATCTGCGTATCTAAAACTTTGATGGCGAGATATCCATCCAAAGAACAGGTTGCAACAACAACAGATTATGATCGATGAAAACTAGTTAGTAGGTCACGATAAGTTGCATAAAAATGATAAACCGCGATATAGAATCCTGATGTAAGTTTCTATGATTGGATCACGGTGTTGTAACGAATAATGCGATATACCTATTTAAGCAATGCTTTATAAATACGATAATCGATACTTGCGATACATCCATTGGGAAAGATCTAGAGAATTACGAGTGTATGTGTATTATATATACTATATATATATATATAATATATTTTTAAAAATTTTACAATATATATTATATATAATATATAATACAAACATTATATATAATATACTACATGCCCCAGAATTGGCTCACCTGTTAATAGCAAATTCTTAATTTGCAGATGAAAATCCTTATATCAGAAAATATCGCGATTATATAATAATATTATATTATAATAATTTCAAATGAGAAGCGTTTAAAATTAGTCAATCAGAGCGGCAATTATTTCTTTAACGATGTTTATTGGATATAATACGCTTCAACAACATTTTCCACTGATATGTAACTTATTATCATTAGTATTTTTAAATTAAAAGCATGCAAACAATAATTAACGAATTGCTAAATCAAATAATTTCAGTAATGGAAGTCATCACTAATTAAGAAGAAACATGAAAAAAAAGGGAATATCTGGATAAAATTATTTTATAGAGTATTAAATATGTATATATGTATATTTGCTATAAGATAATATTTTGGAACAATAACAAATCCAGTAGCACACAGTCCTGGCGTTTGTTTGTATATACACTATGTGCGTAATATAACATTCATGCGGCGAAACTCGAGCCGGCAGGTAAAGATGCGATCCATATATTATTTCTCGAAACGTGATTATTCTCTAGAAACAATTAACAATTTGGATAAGCTATACAGTTAATTAACTTTGTGATTAAATATTCGTAAACATATTAAAGTTTGCAATTATATATCGAAACGAATATTTAGCGCAATATATTCATTTAAAACAGAAATCAAAACAATAAACGATAAAAATAATAAATTACCTTTCTCTGTTATAAAATATTTATAAGCAATAATTATTGCCTTGACAATTTGTGTATGTATTATTTTATATATTAAACAAGGCACACACATTTGACATTTATGTATATACATATAATCAAAAATTGAAATGGCAGGAATCAAAATTGTAAATTATTAGTTTGTCGCGATTTTTCTCTCCCTTTATAAGCAATAACGTCTAATGCTTTATTGTTTCTTTTCGAAGATTTAAATATGATTCGAATTGAGAACGCACAATAAAATTGTCGAATTGCAGGTTCGAATAATTAACATAATGATAAGTTCGGTGATATATTAATCGTTTATTAAATAAATGATCTACAATTTAAAATACTCGTATAATTTAATATTCCGCTTGTATATACGTCATAATACGCAAAATAATTTTCGCTGCGAATTATCAATAACATGGCATGCGGCCTTGGCGATGTAAACATTGGCGCGTTATTGTTAACGTATTACTAATGGATGTCAGTCGCACGGTGACCCTCGAACAGTAAAGTAGTAGAGCGCGAGACACAACGTCAAATTTCTTTTCTAAACACAATCGCGAAATATGGGAAAATAATTCAATATAAATAATTATCTTTTATCTTAAATAATATCGCAACGATAAATCTCGAGGCGCGTATTTTACGCGTGATATATGTAATCAAGAATTGAAATAACAGGAATCAAAATTGTAAATTATTAGTTTATCGCGATCTTCCTCTTTCTTTATAAGCAATAAATATTTCTTTAAAAATACTTGAAATATAATTATATTTTGTCTAATGCTTTATTGTTTCTTTTCGACGATTGAAATATGACTTAAATTGAGAACGCGTAATAAAATAATTGAATTGCAAATCCGAGTAATTAATATAATGATAAACTCCGTGATATATTAATCGTCACTTATTAAATAAGTGATTTAAAATATTTGTACAATTTAATATTCCGCTTGTATATACGTCATAATACGCAAAATAATTTCAGCTGCGAATTATCAATAACATGGTATGCGGTGTCGGCGGCATAAACATTAGCGCGTTATTGTTTACGTTTTACGTATTACAGCTTTGTTATCATTCACGCGGCGATTTGAATAGTATTGTAGTAGAGGGAGACGCTACGTCACCAATTCCTTTCTTACAATATTTATTGTAGTTGTTATTCACGCGACGACACTCGAACAGAAAAGTGAGATTAATGTGATTCTGTTAAATTACTTTTTCAAACTTTTTCGCAATCGTGTCAATTATTAAAGAATAATTTGATGTGATCAATATGATTAACAATACTAAATATGAATTAATAATTAATCCTAATAATATGATTAATTATTATGCTTCACATGCATTAAATTATACGTTTTATTTAATTAATTATATTGCAGTAATTAATTTCGAAACTGTATTTCGCGCAATTTATTTTTTTAAATTTTACTTAAATTTTACTTTATTTATTTAAATAAGAGAAATGTTATAATAGAAGTCCAAAATATTAAGTTATCATTTTGTTGCTATCTTTCTTTGCGATAATTATTTCTAATAATATTTATTTAAAAATAATTTAAATTTAAATAAGATTTAAATTATAAATATTGTTAAGTTAAATTATTATTTCTTCCGGTACTTTATTGTTCGATTCTTCGACGATCTAAATAAAATGCGCATTGGAAACGCGTAATTAAATAATCGAATCTCAGGATGAAGTAATTAACTTAACGAAAGACTTCGTAATGCACATCTATCGATTAATAAATGATTAATCTATAACTTAAAATATTATATAATTCAATATTCTGCATATATAATATATCTCAAGAGCGTAAAATTTTCAATAACGTATTTTTAATAATAAAGTGTTCAGTGTTGACGACGTATGACGACACTAATGTTTACATGTTATGGCTTTGTTATCATTCGAGTAGTAACATTCTGAAGTAGTGGTGCGAAACGCTTCGCATCACTACTCGTATAGTATCGAATTTTTCTTCTAAACGCGATCCTAACTAATGTCGAAGCATAATTTGCTCTGATTATTACAAAATTAACATTCAATTAACAATTAATAACTTTTGATAAATGATACAAAATTATATTGTGATAATAAATCAAAGAGTTGTGCATGCGATTGTACCACGCTCGAGAGTGCCAGTGCAAAATAATCGTCGCATGTTTGACTAATCGTAATTAACAGTGTTTTCGCGAGTGAATGTGAATGTCATAAGAAAACGACAAGAGGGGAACAAGAGAAGAAATTCGATCGTGCCGAAATTTGAAAGTGCGGGAGTGTCGTTCAAAGTATCGAGCGTGTGACTCAATCTGAGAGGAGGAGAAGGCCTAGGAGAGGCATCCTGCATCGATGGAGTAACCCAAGGGTGAGTATTATTATTTTTATATTAATTATTATAAATCTCGTATATGTATTAATTCGATTCGATCGTTATTTGAATATTTTAAACAAGAGAGTCTTATGCTATAAAAGTTTTTATTAAGAAAAAAAATAGTTTTCTTTTTTAGAATTTATAAAATTGTTATCCCATATACCTTTTTATTATTGTACACATCGGATATAAAATTCGATGCGTATAATAATAATGTTTTGAAATATTAATTATTTAAAGAGTTGCTATAATTTGGATTTTATATTTGTGCGTTGCAGACAACGTAGCCTCAAGACCAAATCCTCGCTGTTGCGCATCAGTGCTGGTGAGTGATAAATTTTATTTTATTTTGAGGTGACGTATCTGTAGATATTGTAGATGTAGATTGCAAATGTAGATTTTAGATAGATTCGTTGCCTCAAAATGGATGGGCTAGAATATATAGATTGAATGAAATAACTTTCAATAGACTTTTTAAATATGCATTAAAACATATTAGAAATATAATTTAAAATATAAATTAAACATTTAAAAGAAATATAAAATATTTTTCTCAATTTTATTTAAATAATTATATTTATGTTGCGCCAATTTTGTCACAATTTTTCATAGCCCATCCATCTTTAATTAATCTAATGGCAATTTATCAAAAATTACATAAAATAAAATAAATCGAACACATTTCTGTGCCGTGTGGATAATAATGGAAATTATATGACTCATAAATGTTTTATTAATTTTATTTTAATATAAATTACATATTATTATAAATATCATATATTATTATAAAATTCAATATTATTACTTCAATCAATTATTAAATTTGATTGATAACTTGGCATTAAACTGATTAAAGTAAAGTTATTTAAAACGACATGCATGATAAACTATCATGTCATAAACGAGCATAAAATTATGCTCATGTACCGGCGATAATAATTAGCCGGCAACGGAAGGAATTTGTTTCCTTCATCGACCTCTGATTGGGATCGAAGTTACATCTCTGGCTAGATGTAGCCAGAATGAATATGGCCAGTTCAACGAAAGGTAAGTCCAATTGGCCCAACAGAAGCTACGGTGCATTCTATTAGGGCATTCTATTAGAGCATGCAAGTAGGGCACGCGGTTAGGGCACGCGGTTAGGGCACGCGGTTAGGGCACGCACCTGTTATAAAATACATATAAATATTGAGATAATCATTCAATATCGAGGAAAAGAAGCAACAATACTTGCGAGTATCGTTTAACATATCTTTTTTAAAGTGGATTATATTCGAAAATATAAAAAATAATATAGAAAACATTTATCTTTAGTGTCATTTTTCGACTACGACAGATTTCAGAATTTGCAAAATGAGCGTTCAAAAATCTCTAAAAATTTCTAATTTACAATTAGTAATGATCAAAAACAGTTTATTAAAATTAAGATATTTTCTCTTTGCAAAAAAAAAAAAAAAAAATGATTTATTGTCAGCATTCAAAATGTCAAATAAATTTAACTGCATAATTTTGAACATCAAACTATCTGATGAATAGACGAACGATCACGTATATGTACGCGAGAGAAAACTTATGAGAGACCTATATCTCATAATAGGAACGTTCTTTATAAGTCGCTCGCAGTGTAACAAGCAAAATAAATTCGCGTTGGACAAGTCGCTCAAGCCCCTATATGTAAGTGAAAGAAACGATGGCAGTATATATCGTTCGTTTTTCGGAATTCAACACGATAACGTTAAGCATTCTAATTAGATCCCACGCAATCGTTACGGCACCCATTTTTGTTCTGTGTCATATCTTTCTTATTCCTTTCCGCTTGCCGCAGAGAAATAGGCGAGACACGATCTCTCCCGGGAAATTCTTCCGAAACTGCAATTATGAAAGGAGTTGACGGCGATTATCCTTATGCCTCCGCGTTCAATTAGAATTTTATTAACACGGGGAAACGGGAGACAGGCGTTTATGCGTTCATTTCCCACGGGAATTCTCGCGATTTCTACGGATATTGGAAATATTGCGAGATATACTTGTGTAAATTTCTATTTGCGATAAATCGAATTTAAGCGTGCGCGGTGTCTAATAATTTTTCACAGTCTATATACAACTTTCAGCTTTAAACGTCAACCTGTTAATGGATAAAGAGAATTTTCGTAATTATCAACTTGGTTCCATGCGCGCTCAACACAGGTGTTGACAAATTCTGGAAGGAATTATTCCGGGCCCCAACGGTGCCGTATCCTGCGTTTCTAATAGAAATTGATATACGTTACGAGTCTGCGGTCTCACCTGTGGCAGCTTTATATGATGCTAAAACATACTTACACGACCAACAAACATAAATATAAATGCCATCTCTCATAACTCGCTAAACTATTCTGAAATTATTATGTCGACTGAATAAAATGAGAAATTGATAATATAGCTGAAATATTATTAATAACAAAAGGATCAAAAGGATTAATTGTTATAATCAAAATTGTAATTATCGACATTACCTCAATATAATATATTGCCTTTCTCGCTTTATTATTATAAATACAAAATATTAATATTAAATATTAATTAAAACAATTAGCTTCTCTATTTTTATATTTTATTAAAAAAAAAAATACTTTATGTTAGTAATATCATTTATGTAAGTAATAAAATTATATGAAATAAAAATCAGGCACGCTTGATATATAATTTTAATACTTTTTCTTTGATCTATAAGTGCTGTAGTATGACAGTTATAAAACTAAGACAAGTTGACAAGTTAATACACAGAATTAACCGAGTTCCACCTATAATTTCGCTCGCTTTTAGCCATACTCGATAATGTACAAGTAGAACGCCGCCCTTTCTCATCGATTGACAGCCTCGAGACTTGCGAGCGGTTCTCGCTCAGCGACAGCAATTACATAGGATTCGCTATTAACATATCGAAGGACGATGGCTGCAATTTACGTGTATAATACGTGGCTTTCTACTTTCCACTACTGACTCGCGAGTATCGGCCGTCCTTAGAGGCTTAGATTGCGGGTGAATATTCAGATTCTTTTTCTGTTCCGTCAGGTCGACGTTGAAACCATACGCGTCGTCGTTACATAGACACTACATCGGATCATATCTTTATGTGCAGTGCATATATATATATATATATATATATATATATATACATACGTATTTACACATACGTGCAACGTGAGCTAGTTACTCGTTCGCTTTTTGCGTTACGCAAGAACCACGCCTAAGTCCGGAGTTGATCTCGGTTAAACTGTCTTGTCTACTGCAGCTACGATCTACGAGATCGGTACATGGTTTTACGAGTTGAGATCCGAATTTTTAAGAAAAAATGCAAATGTCACGCGAATACTCGAGCGCATGTAAACGGTAAAATATAAATTGCACCATAAAAATTCGCGAGTTGTTGAGTAAGAAATTTTTATCCCACTTTTTTTCTCTCTTTCTTTTCTATATTCTCCTCTCTAATTCCTTTAAATCATGGCGTTATATATATAAGAGTGGCAAGAAGAAAAGAAAAGTTCGATTGTAATCGTTTATATCGAAGGCCGCGAAAAGATTTCGATATAAGAAGCTTTGTTACGCGGATTTCTTAGAACTTTTATGCGTTTTTCACTATTAATCTGTAACGAAACGAGAGTAGTAGCATTTTCATTACGTTCACTCACTAAGGCGATTGTTCACCTTGACCATTACCACGATATTAACCATAAAATTGCTTTTTTTACACTTTTACTGAACTCTATCTCGTTACTTGATAATATGTCGAAAGATAACTAAATAATAAAAATTAAATGTCAATCGATTTTATATTCTATGAGAAAATTTGACAAATTATAATACTTGGGCGCTAAATAAATTAAAAATAGCAAAATCAATTTTGACAAGGACTAAAGAAAAAATTTCTTTCCAATTAACAGTAATATAACATTATTTTCGACATTTTTTAAAGAAAGTTGGTTTTGCGTTTTTCTTAAATTTTATTTTACACAATTGTTAATTATATATGCATTGAACTCGCTAATCATTATTAAATACATGTTTCCACAGTTTTATTTGAAATTTTAAACATTTTGGTTAAATCACATATTTTTGAAAAATTAAACTCTATTATCATGGATCTGTTGAACCTATGCAATTTGCTTACTCATTACAATCAACATTGATCTAAATATAAAAAGCTGCAGTTCACTATTGCTGGCGAAGCGAATTGGTTTTGCAAAACGTTCTGTCACGAGCGTTTTGAATTTTGCGGCGAAATCCAATCGCGTGCCCACTATCCGAGCGTATATTGCCGCAAATGTTCGCGTAAAAGGATTCCGCGATGTTATGCAATATAACAATTTCGCGACTCGTATTTTGAAAACGTATTCAATTCTAACTGCTTAATTGAGAGAGAGAGAGAGAGCAAGAAAACGAAAAAGAAAGAAATATTCTCTTATTCAAGATATTTCTAAAAAATGTAAAATGCACGAAACATGATTACGTGTTCCATTACGTGTTGACGGTAAAATGTAAATGTATGGTTACAGAAATATTCTGTATTCCGTTTACGAGTTTAAAGAACCATTCCTTGGGTAATAATATTTGACAATTATGCACGTAGATCAAATTTATGTAGATTCACGTTACACACGTCAATGCAGCGCGCACAAACGAAGCAGACGCAGTTTGCCAATTGTCTGTCAACAGTAGATAAACGAGTTAATAAAAAAGAGTAACATACATCAATAGCTCAATCATTTTACTGGTATCATAGGCAGGATGCATTTCTCGAACTGTATAAATTCATGTTATCTTAAAAGCCAGTCGAATGTACCCTCAAAGTTTCAACCGATCTCAGAAACTCCATCTATACAAGGAAAACGTGTGTGCGTGTGTGTATTACAAAACGTAATTAAAACTTATAATTATATATACTTCTGTGAGAGATTTGCAGAAATTTTGATATAATTTATAGAGTTTTGGATCTTCTTCAAAGAGTTCTCGACAGTTTTTGATATATTTTAACGAGGTTTTTTAGATGATTAAAGATTGGGATTTAAAGGGCGGTACAAAATGATTGAGCTTTTCTGATCTCATGTATTCTTTATTTTTTATTTTAGCTGCAAATCAAATAATCAAATATAAAGTATGCGAATTAATTAAATGTTTGATATGAAAGTTAAATAAGTGCACACACCGTTATATTTGCACAGTAATATTAATTATAATACACAAAGAGTACATGACAACTCTCTCTTTCCGCGATTGATCTGTCAAAGAAATGAAGGTTGAACACACAAATGAGACAATCGCGCGACATGCAGAAAATCGAGATGTTTCGGAATTTTACTGTTACGCAGTTGCACGCATGGTTTGTTACAAGAAAATCTCCGCCATTACCTCACTTTTAACACACATTAGGAGCGGCAGCCGCGGAATTCATGCGATCGGTCGTACGAAGCAGCCACGATCGGGATCGGATGTATTGATACGAAAATAAAGAACGTATGTATTTGTACTAAAGAAATTTTAATAGATCCTCCGACTTCCTGGCTTTCCCCGCGAAATATTTGCTGGCGCGCAAAATTGTTGTGTCAACTTCAAAAAGTGCAGACGTTAACAAAACGTATGTCCTAAAAATATGTCGCAGAATTTTTGAGATCTTTTCTAAATTTCTCTTAAATGTAAATCCAAAGATATCGAAAATATCGAAGTTGCGTGTGTCGAATAATTATCAATTTCTATTTTATAATTGTTTTGTAACGTTGAAATTACACTCTAATATATACAGATCGGCCTTATATAATAGGAGCATTTTTTGGATAAAATGATTATTCTCTTGAGAATCACGCGAGCTGCAGGTAACATTTGCATTCGCGCGGTGCGCTCGTAACGGCCGCGGATTACATAAAGGTTTCGGCTTGTGTCGACTACAAGTGAAATCGGATTGAATGCGTGGAATAAAATGGAAATCAAAGTTCAATAACTCCGTTATTAGCTATCGCGCATTAGCTGACGCACAAAACTGCTGACTGCAAATACCTAAATATCGAGTGTAAATTGCGCATAAACCGTACTTCTGTTTCTCATAAATCAAATTGTATATTTATATCTATATTTTTGGTGTACGGTGCAGCAAGATATAAGCGTCATTTTATATTAAAAAAAATGTGTTAGTTATTTAAAAAAATAAATTGCCTTTTTTGCTGAATATTCATGTAAATAAATAAATAACGCGAATCCTTTTTTCTCTTGTGCAACTATTGTACATTTAAAAATGTTAGTGCAAATAATGCACCAGCATTTTGAAGTTATGTGTAATTGTGTAATTTCAATGTGTAATTTAATTCTCTTTTACAATAATCCGAATAGATGAAACTCTTTATCTTTCAGTCACATAAAACGCGTTTGATGTAAAATTCACGTTGCCATGTAAATCAGGCCACGCTCGAATGATAATCTGCTAAATAAAATTGTCAATGAACACAATTTATCCCCATCGCGTTTTTTGTCGAACCGATAATCTTTTTCGCCACGTTCCCCATCCTATCTTCATGCAGATACATTCAGCAATCAGCTTATCGGAATCGCACTCGATTAACACCCCGGCTCATGTAGACTGATGCCGGATTCTGGTAGAAATTCCGATTTACTAAAATCGCATTTTTCTCGCATCGACGATAAACATTGTGAACCACGTGCATTTCAATCCCGAGCTGCAAATGCGCGGTGGTTTCGGCATCGGGATGGCGTCACGTTGTCAACGTTATTTCGAGCCTTTACGCTGATTCCATATCGATTCTGACGAGAATACGATCCTTTTTCGTATACCGATGCGACAACAGACTTTCCTCATTGTGCGCGTTTGCATGATGTTCCGCCGATGCGAGTCTCCGTCACGCGTCAAACGCACACACGCGAACAATTCAATCGCGAGTCGCTTGCATTTTCGCGGCTTTTCACGTCCGCGGAAAAATTAATCCGATTACGGCGCGTCGAATGATTTTTGCAATTCCGTTCGTCGCATTATTAGCTTAATCGGACGTGCCGTAAGCCGTAAGCAGTCGGCATTTAATTATTTGCATGTGGAACGTACGGTCTCGATAACTATTGCCAGACGAACGCGATTTCTACGTTTATTCTGCGTATATTCTATCGTTTATTAAAATTTTTTAAAAATATTTAACGGTATATATATTATAATTGATATAGTTTATGTATATTGATATAATTATGACAGATGTGATTATATTTAATTAGGTAGATAAATATAAAAATTATATATGCACATTCTCTATTATATATAAATTCTATTATTATTATTATTATTATTATTATTATTATTATTATTATTATTATATATAGAAATAATAAGAGTAATGAAGAAATAATTAGAAAAATATTTTTTGCATTATCGTTCAAAAAAGGCGAAGTCTTTGTATAGTTGAAGAAAGACAATGGAAGACAAGTTTATATTATTCTATAGATATTTATCGCAAGTAGAAAATTATAGCAGTGGTCACTTGGCTAACATTTATATACTAATACCTTGTGAAATGCTATGCCTTTAATTTAATTGCACCAAGTATTATCTTTGCATAATATCTATCATGTGTTTTCAAACGTCGGATTCAAATGACAAAAGAACAAATATCGCCAGACAACTAGTGGTTTATCCATCATTGTTGGAAACATATGATGTTATGCTTTGTTCGACTAAAAAGACAAGAAAATAAGCAAATTGACATTCGAAATAAAGACGTTCAGAAACGCTGCAAAAATATATATTAAAAATTCAATTCTGTAATTTGTACTCCAGGTGCAACGATTTTTCTTTCTATATACATTCTAGAAATCGCATAAATATTATAGTTTTATATTACTTATTTGTTACTCCCGACAGGGAGTACACGCAAGATTACAGGAAATATCTAGTCTGTTATTACACAGAGTTTTCAATCAAGCTTTTCAATCAATCTTCGACAAACACGTTTATTATGCATTCAAAAACACGTGCTCTTTCTTAAATGATTATTCACATAATGAATCAATAATCAATATTCTAATATCATGCCATTTTGGCGGCTTCTAATATTAAATATATATTTGTTCACATAATTGTCAGAATAATAGAGAAATTTATATTTCCATACAAAGATAACGCACTCACGGCTTTATATATTCATAATAATAATAATAATAATAAATATTAAAAACTATGAAAATATAATAATAATAATTTTGCACGCACTTAAATTTATATTTAATGTGTCATTATATTGACACTTTCACAGATAAAAAAGACTGCATCTATTTAATATTTGTCTTCCTTCCTTTCTTACGTCATCATTATCGCGATTAAGCAATCGTTATCACTTTAATCGACGAAGGGCCCGCATCTTTTTTATCCGACTCTTGTATCTCGGCTAGCTAGAAAAGAAAGATCCTTTTGCGGGCTGCTTGTGTAATAAAAACACCGGATGAGTCGCGCGGGTAGGAAAAACGGGAAGCCGTAAGGCGTGAAGGAAAGAAAGGCGCGACCCTAGCTCGCGCCGGCAGCCTTGCCATTGAATTAGAATTTCCGAGTCGTTAATTTCCGTCGGCCTCGTAAGAAGGAAAACGAGGAACGGGAAAGGGAATCCCGAGGGAGTAAGACAGAGGGAATAGGACAGAGGGTGGATAAAGAGACGAAACGCGGGTGCGTCAAGCAGCAAACGAGGCTGGAAGGATTTTCAGAAGGAAGAAGGCAAAAAGACGCGAAGAAAATGATAAAGAGAGAGAGAGAGAGAGAGAGAGAGACAAGTTTCTTCGAGAAGCGGAAGGTGCCGCTTCTCTCTTTCTTTTATTTTTTTCAACCTTTGTGGCAACGTCGGGATAATTTCTTCTACGAGCTACCTCATCCACGCTCGATTAACTCCTCTTCGAAAAGGTCCGATTGCGGGATCTTGCACAAAATAGACGATGCGCATCCGCGGTTGTATAATGCGATAGTTCAATATGCAAGACACACAGACACACGGACACTTGCATACAGCACATACAAAGCAATGATCGCCGGGATTTTTAATCGGTCGAAAATTTTTCTGCTCAAAGCTTTCTGCGATGTCAGGTAAATAGTTACTGTATTTCTTGTTGTGTATATTTATATATATATCGGAATAATTATCAATTTATAAGGGAATTTTGACGTCAACCTATAATGGTTTACGTAAGACTCATTATTTGTCCAGGAAAAAAGCGTGATCCTCCATTCTCAATTTTGGCATGTTATAACATAATAACACGCAAGAAATTAATTGCTTAATGCAAATCTTGGGCTATGCACAATCGCCGATAGCTAGACAATCGCAGAATTGTGCAGGCTATCATATAGTTCCAACATTTTAATATACTTCTCAGGAAAAGAGAAAGAGCAATTTAATTGGCACGTAGTTCGGCCTTGAAAAAGAGCGCAATAATTACTCCCGCGCGATGCCAAAGGTGATATGAGAGGCGTGCGTGGCGAAGTTAAAAGGCTAAAATTGCAGAATGCGCCCGTAGGCGAACGAGAGATCAATTTAGCAAAGTAATTAGATGAAGTAATCAAAAGGATTAAATCGAGCAATTTGAGGGAATAAAATGGAACAACAGGAATATAAAGAGCATTGTACGCTAACTTTGAATGAGCCACGTTTTTGATTACGCGATATTTAATCTGAAATTCAGTGGAGAGGCAGTAAAATATAATGATATAATTTTTTATCATAAATTATATATACGGGAATATATATAATTAACACTACTGGCGGAAAACGCGCGTTGAAATTTTCACAAAAAGAAAGCAAAATTAAATAAACGTTCCGTGTATTTAAATCTGTGTTCATATTTAATTACAGCGATTTAATAAATGTGTATGAAAAGAAAAGACACTTTCACACACACGCACGTATTTGACATACATTATAATTTTCAACGCAAAATGTCTGAATTCATCGTCATCTTTTCGCGTTTGTATCTTCCAAATTGCATTTTCTTTTATTCAGTAATAGTGAAAGTATTCACCTCACATTAGTTGTACGGTTGAATAGTGCTCGAAGGGAAGTCAAATGTGACGTTACAGAAATGAATTTCACTCGGTCTTATATGTGTGTGTGTGTGCTTCGCCGTTACTTCCGGCATTTCGATACGTACGATATCAATTAGGCGGCCAACGAGAAAGGGGGTAGAGGGAAAGAATAAAAAGTGACGAGGGAGGGTGAGTGGTAGAGGGGAGCAGGTCTCATTGACTTTTGTATATGTAGAGCGCGATGGCGAAATGCGGAGAAACGCGATTGGCACTACCACGTAGGCGGGAATTCGTTGCGTAAGCACCCCGGTGCATTATTACGTTATCAGCCTGGCGTGTTATTATGTTATCATTTTTCCCCAGAGCTCTGGGGAAAGTGCCAGAGCGGAGGTAAATTTAATTACGCGCCTTATATACAGCGAGATATGTACTGGAATGGTCGAGCGAACGGTGTCGCTGAAGGAAAATGGAAAAGTGCGAGATACGAACCACGTTTCTCTCACCGATACATCCTTATCGTTCGCGACCATATCGATTGGTAGCACGTACCATCAGCAATATTCTTACTTCATAGATTTCGCGTGAAGAAGTTCTTGCAAGACATTCTAATTCCATACTCGTGGATTTTGGTTTATCTCAAAATCTGCGAATATTATTTTGTCGTAATTAGTATTAAATTGATATAATAATGATTCTTTAATGCTTGATATAAAGAACACTATAATATGTATATAATTGTATTGCTGACCTCAAAAATATTTTTCTTATTCTTTATTTTTTATTGTCAAAATTATTCTTATCTTCTACATCTTATTCTTTCATGTATGCGTATGAGTGTGTTTACTTTTTACTTTTTAATGTTAATAATATTTTTATTGGTAGTATTTATCGCAGCCTTTTTTTGTATGATACGTTATTTTATGCACTCGATAAAGTTATTGCTATAAATAACAAAATTAAATGCTTTAATTAATTTGTTCAAATTTTTTAAAAATAAAAAATAAAGTATTATTATTTTTTGACACACACAAATTTTTCATATCGCTATTAAATTTATCATAAAAAAATATTTGGTGCGTGTTTATCGTTTTTAATCGCATAACGTTATAATTACTCGAATGAATCCTACGTTACACGTATTTAGGAGGACGCTAGTCATGATATAGAAAAGCCGGGAACGAACAAGCGCGTGCAGTAGATTTGTCTCCAAATGTCTTTTTTATAGCTCGTTGTGCCGTGCAAACTACGCGTGTTCAGTACGACAATGACTATAATATGAGAACATTTCCGGAAGATTTCTTGAACGTTTCACGAGGCCGCTATTACCTACACTCGTAATTTTGATGAGATTTTCCCAGGTATAAGATAGTGCTTGACGCGTTGATAATGAAAAATTCAACTGGTATTTTTGACATATCTTGTCTGTTTTTTTTTTTTTTTAGTTTATTTAATTTAGTTTATTATAATTGCTTAGGAAATCCATAGCAGATGCAGATCGTACCATTAATTGTTTTTACGACCAAACAAACTCAGTGATATATCTCTTGGTTTCTCTATAAAAATACGAGTTTTTATTAAGAGCTGGTTTATTTTTTTACGCATGTTACATAATATGCGTCCATAATATGCGCATTTTACATAATTCTAATCAACTATATCTCTAGTCAGCGACATTCCTCATCCCGCTTACAGTCATAGCATTCCGAATATCCGCGGAAAATTCCCCGAATGCCCGAAGGATTTTCATAGTCGGCGGCTGCGCGCCGGACTGGCGCCGCTTCATTTCCACGTCTTTTGAGATCGTCGAACCTGACTCGCCGACCGCACGTTTCATCGTTTCGTCGGTGCCTCCGTTTCGTTGGCGTAAAAATGTCCGCGAACACACGGTGTCGTGTACCGAATTTTTCTTCGCGAATCGAGCGACAACGGCGAGAAAAACGAGGTGCCGTATCATCGCGCTTTTCTTGCCGGCGAGTGAAAGGCGATATTAAGCGGAATCGTGTCTAGTTTGCTCTGATGCTCATTTCAAGTTTCGCAGCGACAAAATGAAATTTGGATCCTAGCACACCAGCACAATTTCCTCTGATTTTGACTGTTGTTGCGTCATATCCGGTTATTATTTGTGCGAATGGAGATTTTGAGAATTATTAATGAATCGTTAAAACGTTACGTACTTTACGTACTTTCACCCTTTTTGTTTTTATCTTGAAATAATCTAAAATATTTTCAGCATTTATGCGTTTAACGCGTTTATTTCATCTCAGTTTATGTCCAAATATCGTACAATAATATTACACCGATATTTCGTTATTAACTCGATAAAATTTAATTGTTCGTTTATATCATTTCGTTTGTTTAATACTGTTTCGCGAGCTATTCTCTACTCTCTCGAATAAAGACGATTAAATAGACAATTGAGGAACTCCAGAATATTAACGAGCAACGCTTTTGCGACGGGGCTCGTTACTAGTGCATTAAAATTATGGGGCTAAAGTTATGAAGAGGCAGGGACAGAATAATGGCCGAGATTCGCGACAAAGCAAAGTAATTTAAACGTTCCGACGCAGGTTTACCTGATATTTTTGTACGATGAGAAAATTTACGAATTAGTTTCTCGTTCTCGTGAAATTGTATTTCGATCTCTCTCGGAATTTTGTTAAAATTGATAAGCGTTTAAAACATCAGCGTTCTCAAGTCCAAAGATGAATCATAAAGTACTTACGGAATATTCGAGATTATTAAACTTCGCGGTCGGATTTTAGCACGTACAGCATTAATCTGAAGCCACTTTAATAGCGCGGAACCTTGATCGCTTCCCTGGAGTTCAGTCAATTACGCGCTTCATTAATTTTCGGTAGGGCGCATCCTCCTGTCAATCGATGTGAATTGTTCTCTCACGGGAATCGCGTGCAAAATTCATGATGTATTATGTATTATGTACGGAATCCGACGTGAAAAGCGATTAATTCCTACGCGCGTTACGCTTTCTCTATCGTCAGGTGAATGATAAATAAGCTAATCTCCGAGGGTGATTATTACGCTTCAAGTATGTAATATTACAGAATTAATGTAACATTATTTATTTTACATCAATTTTTGACGCGCGCAATTACGACATGTTTACAATTAATTTAGGGCGTATGTCTGTGCGTGTGTATCCGTTTATATGTGCACGTAATATAATAATATCCAAGTGCGAAGTCGTGGAATGCGATGCATTTTGCAATTATCGTGTATTAGCTGTGCCTATATCGAGCATATACCGATTTGAAAGGCCGATAAGAACTTATAGAATATAATTGTAAGTTCCAATAAGCGCGCGGTGCAGAATAAAAGCTACCAGTTGCGCCAGTGCGATTTCACATGCGCGGACGCAAGGAAATTCCAAGAAAATTCACAATGAGATTGATTCGATAATCGCTTTTCATTCTGCAGTGTCAAAGATTCTTTCGTAAATGTATCATAAAAATACGTTCATCGATAGCATAGAATTATTACAGTGATCTTAGTGATATCAATTTTAATATCTATTTAATTTTTAAAAAACTATAATTCTTTTATAAATTTTAATTTAATTAAAATATATATAATATTTTTGTTAATTGAAGATATAATATATGCATAAGATATTAAAAGATTTGTTTATTTAAATGTTATTAAACTGATCATAATTATCGCGTAATATATGATGTAGTAATTGAAATACGGTTATGTAATTATTTCATTAATAGATTTTCAAAGTAATGGAAATATTTGATTATTAAAATCAAAGATAAATATAAATTTGTTTCATTTGTGATAATATTACATATGGGATATTATGAGAACTTGCATAATTAGAAGAAAATTAAAATTCTTTTTACCTCAACAATAAGAATCAAAATTTATTTGTCTTTTCTTTCTTTTAAATTTAACGTTGAGAATATCATATAATTTTTGTGTTTTGACAATGCTGGAAAATTTCCTATAATAATTCTCTTCAACCTTTTTCACTACATTAAGGCTATTTATTAAGCTCGAATGCTTTTGCACAAAATCGTTTATCTATTGATCCATGAGATTCGCAACAACAGAATGAAAAATGTATATTAACGTGGTTCTAAGAGAGAAAGAGACATAGTGCTTCCTTTTGAAAACCGCAAGGTCACGAGTAGAGCGACTGCCTTTATAAAGTCCCTAATTCTGAAATTCGCAAAGTTCCTAATTGTTTAACTCTATTCCGTGCCAATAAGAGACGCACAAACAAATTCGAGTATATCTCGTTTCCCGCAAATTACAATTTGACTTTGTACAATCTTATTGTTTCTCCTGAACAACTCCGTTACGATATTTACACACTTCTTATCGTACCGAACGCATCTCCGCAAAAAAAAGAGACTAGCTTATCAAAATCAAAATCCCAATCAAAATCACAAAACTTTTGTACAAAACATTTTTTGATGCAAAAGTCTTAAAAGAAAAGAGAGATATTTTTGAGAAATATCAACGCGTTATCTAAAATAAATCGCCTTTTATATAGGTGTATATATATATATATATAGAAAAATTTACAAATTTGACAAAAATGTCAATTTTTTTTTTCTTGTTAATTGCGCTGCGACTCTATCTCGGTTTTGGAGAAAATGAAATCCAAATAAAGTTACGGCACACATACATGTGCAAAGTTAGACGTCATAAAATATTCAAGGAACTCGCGAGTGGAAACGGATATCGCGTCAAAGCGAACTTGAAATGCCGCGCAAAACGACTTGGAGCTGGTAAAGCTAAAGACTTGCTCTCGTTTACCATGTTAGTAAAGTACTCGAGATAGATCGTATCGGTTGATCCATGAAATTTTCGTGCCCATACATGTCGGGGCACGGTCTGCACCAAGTGTAAACGGCGGGCTCCTCTCCGCCAGTTTGCTTACTGTAACAACACGCTAAGACGTTCGTCAAGGAAAACCGTCCTTGCTCCTTCGGTAAACTGCGGCCATCATGCTTGATTCATGCATTCAGCGGTTCCTCTATGAATCTTACCTTTTAGCTTTACTTACGTAGCTGGCGAATTGTGGCTAGAATAGATATCGACTTGAAAATATATGATACGAGATTTACAAAATGATTAACTTTCCAAAGTATGATAAATGAGTTTCATATTCACGAAATATTCCTAAAATTATTTAACAAACAAATTACAATTTTTTTAAATGACAAGTACAGTATTTATACTTTTTTTTTGTACTCTTCATTCTTATTAATATAAAATTTAAATGGCACGAGGGAATATATGATAGTTATATCTTTCTTTTTATTTTTTGATTCATATAAATATCGAAAATTTTAAAACTTTATAATGCTTTTTGTCTAATATGCTCACGCAAAATTTTGAATGTCATAAATAAATAGATAGTTTTGAGTTTAGAAATGTAGGTAGGTAAATTTCTGATCATAAAATGATTTATGTGATCGTAAAATTTCCGATATCAGTTCACGTGATTGCTATGGAAATAGAACAAATCCATAAGAATAAAGTTGAAATACAAGAAAGAAAGAAAGATCAAGAATACTAAATAAAAAAATATTGTAATTGTGTGCATATATCATTAAGATATAATTATTATATAGTATACTTGTTATTTTGCTTTTCTTTTAAATTTGACAGAAAGTTTTAGAAGCCTATATAAAGAAAATAAATATTATTTTATTTTATTTAAATGAGCGATGTAAAGATTTTTTTTTAACAGAACAAAACAGAATTTTTCGCTACAAGTAATACATTATACCTTTCATTGAAATTGCGATGCGCATTTTTATGATAAGTAGTTTCACATGGTGGCTATATATAAAGTATGATGTTTCAATATCCAAGAGCATTACACTATCATGTATATTATTATACACTCTTCGCGATAGACTTTTTTTTCTAATGCTAGAATCGAGAATAAAAAAATGAGGCATTCTAAAAGCATTGTCTTACAATTTATTAAGCGATACAGGATTAATTTTGTGTCTGCAATCATGAAAGCAACAGCTTTCAACAAGTTTCGGCAATTCTAATAGAAAATTAAAACAAATTAATACAAAATGAAAAAGAAAAGTATTATGCGAAAATTGCGTGTGAGAAACATAATAAAATTTTCATATTTTAATATGGAAAGGTAAAAACGTGTAACTGAAAAAAGATATAAATTTGATAGATCTAGTTTCAAAGCCTTTTACGATATTTACATTTCTCCTAAATGTAACAGTAACAAAAGGTAACACTAAAATATGTAAAATTTTATGAAAAATCAAACTACTGCGTCCCTCGTCTAATTTAATAAATTATTTTCTCAGAATGTATCATTTTATTCTCGATGCATATAAATTCTTTATGGGTCTAATCGTTAAATACTATATATAAAAAAGAAAAATAAAACTACGAAGCTCTATATTATAATATTGTCACTCGCGATGCCACATAGCGGCAGTGATAATACGCAATACATAACCAACGTTCGCGTAATTCAATTCTGACGTGGTGAAATTGCCTTTCTAGGCCATTCCGTGAAGAGCCAACCGGGTGAAACGACGTTTCTAGTCTTCCGTTTCCAGCTTTCGGATTTTGGGGCAGAAATTCGGGGCAGAAAGAGAGAGAAAGGAAGAGAGAGAGAGAGAGAGAGAGAGAGAGAGAGAGAAAAGATGAAATGCGGCAAATGCGGCGCGGCATCCCCTGTGAATATGCAACGAAATAATATATCGCTAGTCCGATATCCAATATGTTTTCAACAATGAAGTTCGCATCGAATTATCGCTCTTTCGTCTTTTTGCTAGTATTTTCCATCCCCCTTTCTCTCTTCTCTGACAATTTCGATGCAATTTGCGAAGAATATGAAAAACGAGTTAAAGAATGAGTATGAGGAATGAGGAATGATATTCCGGCAATATGAATATTAATTTATTTTTTAATTATATCAAGAAAGAAAGAAAGGAAAAAAGAAGTAAAATAAATTTATGTACGTATAATTTTTTTTGCAACAATATACGGTTAGAATATAATATTTTTGTCGCATATAGATTATATCAGATTGATTCTGCAGACGACAGAAGATTAATTGGAAAAAAGGGACATATGGACAATTCGTTGATAGAAATTTTTAATTATTGAATGGCTAAAAAAATATTTACTGTGGTAATTGAACTTAAAAATACATTTATCGCAAAGCTCTAATGCTTATAAAAAAAAGATATTCTCTTATTTCATAAAAATAAATTACAAAATAACTATTGAAATAAATTGTACAATACATCGAGGGTTTCAGAACAGAGGGGCATATCTCTAATTTCAATATTTACAAGTTACAATATTATATTCCGAAATTAATTTTGCAAATTTAGGAATATGCCTGTATTCTTAATATCTTCTTATCCAAAACGTATAAAGATTGCAATTTTGTATCGATGCAAGTTTTTGCAATTTTATAGATTTTTGAAATATGTAAATGTAAGGGATCGATTAGGTCAAAAGAAAAAAAAAAAAGAAGAAACGAGCCGAGAAATATGAAAAAGGAACAGACAAGTCGCGACAATGCGAGAAAGTTTGTAAAGGGATAAGAAGACTCGGCTATTTTAAAAGACAACTCTGAAATATGAACAGGAGGTAGAAGGGAAGAAAGCTGAGTAGAAAAGTAATGGAGAAGAAAGAAGAAGAAAAGAGACGATATGATATATGGCTAATATAAAGGATGTTCACGAATCCCTGAGACAAGAAAGTCGCACAAAGAAAGACTGTCTAAATTGTTAAATTCCGGTAGGCAATTTAGAAAATAATCTGAAATGTTGGACGAATAAATTTCATTTTTTTTACTCAAGATAATTATTTAGAGATAATTATTTATTGTATCTCTTTATACTTGATGACATTGTTTAAAAGAAGGCGCTATTTTAAAATATCGTCACATTTACTCTTTTATCAGTCAAAAATAAAAGCTTATTTGATGAGATAGTAGCGCGCGAAATCCTTTCTCGCGTAGTACTTTCTCGTTTAATGCTTGTAGTAGTGTACTATTGTTACAATCGCAAATGAAGAGAAAAGAAATATAAAAATTTTAATCAAGAGAAAGCCAACGTTTCTCACAAAAATAATAATTTGTTAAAAATTTATATTTCGCGCATTATACAGATAAAAATGCAGCCGTTTTATTTAAAATCTTCTTGCTTCTAACATAATTTTTATTTAATTTTTATATAATTTACGTGTTTTGCATATAACATTAGAAGAACATGAAAATCGTATCTTGTTATATGAAATTAACAAAAACAATGGCAATTTGCAAAATAAATTAATTTTATTACAATAGCTTTTGTTGTAATGGCATTTATGTTTCGAGAAAAAAAAAATAAAATTCTGCAAATATTTGATTACATTTAAGGCTGAAGAAGCATTTCTCCGTCGCGTATATTTATGAAAAATTTCTTGCACATTTCAACAAAGGACTAAAAAGGATTTTTCGGACCATTTCCCGAATTCTATCGCTCGTTAGTTCACGCTTGTTTTCATTGCTCATGCATGTTTTAAGATGAGTTTTGCTCTACAACAAACGTACCGTAACGAGTCGGCACCATGTGTGCGCATACCAGCAATAAGCAACAGCTGGTCCATGTCGTATCTTCTGTCCGAGTAATTCGCCTGTTATAAACCCCCCCTCTCTCTCTCTCTCTCTCACATATCTCCTTTTCTTTCTTCCATTTATGCTTGACACTTTTCATATCGCTAAACCAGGTCATTCTCGAATCCTTTTTCCATACCATGATGCATATGAACATAAAAGATTATAAAAAGAAATTTATACATATAATTTGTTTTTAAAAATAATTGTAAACTATTTTTTTATGCTATTATTTAATCAATAATTTATAAGAAACATAATAGCGTACTTTAATGCCATTTAAAAATAATTCCAAGTTTTTAAGTTATATATATATATATATAAATCGCTTATTGCATGTAAGTTAATGTCACATGAAATACGAAAGTTATCTATGTTACTCTCTGCATCAAATGATAATCACGTGGCGTGTACACGCGATCGTTACGTGCATCGCTGCACGTAAACGCACATATATACGCCGCTCGTGTGTGTGTACGCGTCCACCTCATACGTGCGCGCAATCGTGTGTTGCATTAAGTTCTCGTAATAAACCGGACTTCATGTCTACGCCTTTTCCCATTCTGCAGCCTGCTCTCGTTTTGATCTTCGTAGGAAGCGTTACCGCACCGCTACTAATCAGATCAAGCTCTACCAATGAAAAACCCAACGGCTCGATCGATTTTCTAAATGGCTTTGAAATTTAAAGCGGAAACGGCTCTCTGGATAGATACATGGGGAAGTTGATTATTTTGCAAAAATAGACACAATTCATTATTAATTAGGAGATCCCGGAATTAATTATGATGACGGATAAAAATAACGATCGATGAATTTAGATTTTGTCACGCTCATTGCATTTCCACATATAAATTATAATCGGCAGATTGTAATTTTCAATTCTTTTATTTCCGCCTACAAAAGCTAATAAAACAATTATAGATGTTATTACACAGATAAAATGAGTTTAGAATTATCCGTAATAATGCGAATAGTACAAAAAAAAGTGAGCTATAATTATTATAGATGTTACGAGAGAGTTCTTTCTCTCACTCTCTCTTTCTCTCAATATATACGCGTTACATAAATCGTTATTTTTTCTTATATCATTGAGAAGAACAGAGATGGTGACAACTAGGTGGGGAGAAATGGCATACGTTGATAGTTCGAACAGATCCGCACACATGTCAAACTGGAAATATCTAGGTGCAGCTGCATTAGTGTAAGTGTCATTACTCTCGTCATGCTCCAAAGGAATACTTTCACTGCCTTTTAACTTTAAGTCCGTCTAAAGCGATCGACTACTTATATACGTAGCAGGAAAATTTACGAGACATGTTGAATCGATGATTCTTTTTCAATTTTCATTTTAAAATCATATTGTAAAAATTATTCCTAATAATATCTAAATATTAATTATCTAAGTAATTAAATATTAATTAGTAATTTTTGCATTATATAATTCTTTATTAATTTTTAATTGTAATTAACGTTTGTATGTATTTATATATTATATATACATACATACAACAGAAAATAAAAAGATATTATGATACATACTAGAGACGAGAAACCTGTTGATTGAATATACAGTTATACGATAAAAAACATAAAAATATTAAAGCGAGAAAAAGTATGCGACAGTGGTATGGATTAAAATATATCCGACCCACGGAGATGTTACATCATGGTAGCGGCAGAAAGCACTGTAAATACTTTAATGAACGATCTCAACATAATTACGAACGTAATGATTATGTTAGCCGCGTACCCTTTTGAAACCCATGTCAGTTAATTTAACTCAACAAAAGTCCATTCTTGTATGTCGACGATTTAATGAAATAATTATTGGACAATTAAAATAATGCGCGTATTTGTAATCAGAGGCGAATAAAACATATCATATATCGAAATATAGCAATAAAACTTTTCTATTGTGAGCAATATTTTCTCATTGTTCAAAAATTCTATTTTTTATATAGCTTGTACAATTTTATACTAATTTGCTATAATTCCTTTTCATATATTTCTTTTTTAATCTCATAGCTATTTTCCAAATTATAGTGTTAAGTAAAGCTTATGTTTCTTTAAAAGCAGAATATAATAAATAATAATAAATAAGACAAAATTTTTTAGACTTGAAAACACGCACCCATACATATTCCATGATTATAAATATTTATTGTAGAGCAATAAATTCTTTATAACTTTTACAAATAGATATATAAATATTAACAGAAAAAGGCAGAAAAGAATTGCAAAAGCTTTTTATTACGGGAAATTAGTTATATGAAATGTTGAAAATTTTCGAATTTTTGACTTTTAAAAGCTAGCACACTTAAAATATTTTGGCACAACTCTCATTGCAATCGTTAACAAACCACAAAAATCGTATTGATGAAAATTTGTTTGAAGTCACTTTTGATCGGGTAAAAAGTTGAGAGCTTTTGATTAAAATATTTTCTTTATTAATTTTACTATAACCGCGACCATCGTCAATTAACAAATTAATAAAAGATAATAAAGTGCGAGAACTTTCGTTGATTTAATGAAAGCGCAATTCGATCGCAAAGTACTTGTTTTTCCGATTAAGACGATGGATTATCAAAGAGAAAATAGAACAATAGCTTTGCATCGATTTTCATAAACGATAAATTGTTTCTAAATTGCATTCTGTTCTCATGGAGTAACAATACGCTAACGTAACATGATCGATTAGGATATTGCTTTCCAAACATTGTATTCTTTTATCACTCGACATCAGTAATACATCATTACATTTAATGGTAAAAATCTATTGAAAATATTGTCGATCTATTTTTTGGGTAAATGTCAGTAATCGTGAATTTTAATTAACGCAGTAAAAAGTGGCGATTTAAAATGAATAAAGATAAAGAGCGCGTTCCATATTCCAAGTGCAAGAAATAAACTGTGAAATTTATTGAACCCAACGTACCGTAAAATATGTCGTAATAGTACCTGCTTTTCCCTCAAACGGAATAATTTCGTCCGGAATTAGCGTTTTGATAATCATATCTCGTGACGAGGGACGATAAAATTTTTCATCGAAACATCGAAAGTAAATGTATTAAACTTGGCTTTCCGAGTTTTAGAAAGTTGCAGGCGTTAATTAACATATTATTTCGCGCGCGTTAATCTTGTTCTTTCATCGCGTCTCGGCCTTGCGTCTCGAAAATGGAACGAAATGTCTCGCCTGACTTGGTAACTGGACAAAATCCAACTCGCCTTTCGCCCGCAAAATTCAAGACCGAGTGCCGCTCTGCAGCTCGCGGGATATCGATTTCCACCTACGATGCTTTTCCATCGTACGATTCCAGCTTGTTGCGGCTCATACATAATCTTGCAGCGAAGGCGTAGTTGCCCGACACGCCCGAACAATTCCTACGGCATTGGAGGATCGAGTTGCCATTATGGTGCTCACCGTGATGTGTTACTAGCGTTTAAAGCGGTAAGCTCACTTTTGCGTAATCCCGGTCTTCCCTCCTGCGAGAACTTGCAAACTTAATACTGTACTAATTAAATTTCTCAACATTAATTGTAAGAAAGCTTTTATTATTAAAAAATTCAAACAATTTAATCATTTGTATAATTAATATTGCAATATAATTAACTTTGTAATAATATTGTAAACAAAATTTTTCATTTCTTGTATCTTTATTATTATTTGTGTATTAAGATTTTTGAAAAGTAAATTAACAAGCAAAGAAAATAACTCTCGAAAATGAAAAGTACAAGATTGGAAGACATTAATTAGATGTGTCTGTTGTGTGCGTAAAATGTACTAATTACTAACATTTTTTACAAAATCCCCTAAGATAGATAATACTAAATTTGTATCTTTTTTAATTAAACAGTTTTTAGACAAAGTAGATTAAAAATTGCAGAGAGCGAATAAGCTGATAGAATCATCCCTGATAAGCGATTATTTAGGGGAAAGTGGCGAAATAAAAACAATATTGCTACGATATCATTCGCGCAAAGATTTTCCAAAAAAAATCTCATCTTTTATGGATAACATTTATCAGCTTACCGTTGAGATCAACGCTATAAAAGACTTTGCATTCATAGATTATTTGCAATTATAAACTGCTCTTTAAGACAAAATTAAATTTTATATAATTTGCGAAAATACAACATTGAATATTAAAAAATCGTGAAAAAATAATTGTGACTGATGAAATTACGGAACTATATTGTCTTAACTAACTTTAAATTGGGTACAGAATTTCCAAATGAAATAACATAGAAAATTTTGAAGGAACATTTAGCCAAGCAAATACATAAAATCTCGTTATAAATAATCTCACTTCTTTCGTCTGACTTTCGTTTGTAAAGAAATTTCGAGATGAAAGTAAAATTTACCGGTCTGTTAAACATTAATTATAATCGTTCCCAAAATACTCGTGAAGAAGTTGGTTTCCGTCAAGTGGATTTCGGTGCAACGCGACCGGTACGTTCCCGAGTGCCTGGCGCTTGGAGAGAAGGATAAACTGCGGAGCTGCATAAGCGTTGTTTAATTAATTTCGAACCGGCTCGGCGTCTTAAGGGCGGATTCGCTTCGCCTTGAAGGTGCTCCCGGCTTGCGCTTAGCTCGTCCTTAAAAGAAAACTCGGAGTGAGTGATAGTCATCGTTAGTCACTTTGCGCTCCAATGCGTTTCCCCGAATTTATCTCTGGTCAGACCATGCTGGATTTATTTTTGGCATGATAAGTGGACCTTTCTATCGTCAGGAAGCAGAAAGGGAAGATGGAGAGGAGCAGAGATATGCTACAGTGACGCGAGGATGAAGGAAAAAGGTTGGTTAGCAGGGAAACAGAGAGACAGAAAGAAAAGAAGAGAAAAAGAGAAAGAGAGAAAGCGACGATAGAGATGATCATTGTGCCGTGAACTGGCTTTTCCACACGTTCTCCACCTTTAATGTTCATTTTTTCATTACTCCTTTACCAGGCGCTGTTTTTAGCCACTTTAATTAACGGTTTTGCTAATGGCTGAATAGGAAGGAGGTGTACGCGCTTTTTAAACGTCTCTATCGTGAAATCTCGTCCTGCACATTTATAAATCTTTGTCCAGTCGTTGTGAAAAACCACGAAAATCGAATACAAACGGTTACAAAATATTACGTATAGCATAAAATATTCGCATTGCTTCTAACTTCAATTAAATCTTTTTCAATACACAATTGTCAATTACAACAAATGTGTAACATTATGTACTTTTATTTTGCATCTATTTTGCGATCTTCACATATAAAATTTTTTGTTGCACTTTCTTGCATCTTTAATATTTAATATGAAAACTTTTGAGAGAAGAAAGAAAAAGAAAAAACGCGAAAAATATAATAAAAAAACTGAATTTATAATTTTTGTAAATTTTTATTACTTTTCTCTTGATGCTTAAAAGATTAAAGGTTAAAGGTTAAAGGTTGGCAATTAAAGGTTTAAACATAGTTGTTTGTAACATTTATAGCTTTTATTAGATCTCGTTGACAATAATCAATAATTATTGTTTCTTATTACATATAGTCCGTAAATCGTGCTTGCAGATTTGTAATTTTATTACGAGCATTCGCGGTCAAGTCGTGTCTCGGACATTTTTATTTTAATATTCAAGCAAAGGACCAAAGAGACAATTTATCAAAGAGTAATTTTATTGTACAACAAATTTTCTTTGTACAATTCAAAGAAAGTCCGCTTTTATTAAATTGTTTACATCGAATTTCACACTGCGCTTAACTTCTACTACCGTAAAGTTTGCACGCTGGAAACTTTCTGCCTCGAGCAGATTCGCGCTAAATGTTTATTGATAATATGAAAATAAAGTTTTACAGAGATCTCAGGTTTAAAGTTATAATTTTTTGACATTTTGAAATAGATGACATTAAATATTATCATTATATCACATGACAAAATATATGTACACTTTATCTCGCTTTTCAGTATAATATAAATTATACTATATATATATATATATATATATATATATATATATATATATATATTTTAAACTATGTTATAATTATTATATAAATAAAACGCGTAACATGTGTGTAATTCGTTAAATTCTAATATATTTATTAAAAATTGATATATAAAATAATAATCATATATTATTCTTTTATACCTTATCGGAGTGCAAAGATTGAGCAACTTCTAAATTCCACAGATTAAAAATAAACAATGATGCGTATATATCGGTGCGTATATATTGGTAATCGAATGACCATCGTAAGGGGATGAGAAGGTAAACAGTAGGGAATACGGAGAGGAGAAAGAGTCAAGGATGAAAGTCGTTGTCGTAGTGGGCGGCTGGCTCGTTGAGTACCAAACGATCTGGCGAGAATCCAAGAAACCGGCAATCGATATAAGCGCACCAGTTTATGAACAATGGGCCCCGAGTATTATCGCAAATAAACAAGGTATCACAATTTCAACTCAAGCGAGCTCAATGCAGATCACTTGCTTCTAGAACGCTACAAAATGATCATCTAGGAGAAAAAAATGATAGAAAATTTATGATAGGAATATCCTTTAATTATTCTTTGAGCTTTTACACCTCTTTTTAGTGCGAATTTTTTTTAAGAACATTTAAAATAACGAAGACAAATATCAGATGATAATAAGACAAAACAGAGATAAAAATTAAAATTATGTATTTATTATTAAATTAAAATCTGTGCTGTTTAACTAAGTTTTTAAAAACTGCGTAAAATAAAAGCTGTATATATCTGCTATTTCATTTTTATTTGATATTTTAATTTGCAATTTTACTAACAATATTTTAAATGTTCAATTCGATGAATCTTGTATGCGCTAGAAAAAAAGAATAGTTAGTCATTCATTGTGCATACGTAGTACGGCCATGCGTTGCTTTACAAAAGAGGTGATTTAATTCTGAAACGGCTAAATTTTTAGCATAGTGATGCGTCAGACTAAATCATATAATCAAATTCTGTAAGAATAATTATATCAATTGAGGTAAAATGGTTTACACCGAGTGAAAATATCATTGAATAGGCAGAAAATCGTACAATAGCATACTGTAACGCGCACAATTCCAAAATCAAAGTGTTCGAGACGCATAAAAGCTTCTATTATAACTTAATGCCAATCGGCAATCATACGGAATACAATATCGCAATGTATTCAATAATACAAAATAATCTTAAATTTTAAATGAACTTTTTATTTTATCATAGATTTATGTCCCTCAATTCGTCAGATAAATTATTTGGAATGCCATCTAAAAAAGAAATTTTCGATAGAGAATTTCGGATAATTTGATAGTTTACAATACAGGAATACATAGATCTCTCGATTACATTCATGTACAAGCATAGTTTTGTCGAATTAATTAAATACAAAAAGGACAAAGCAAATAATTAATTTGGCTCGTAAAAAGAAATGGAGATGTAGTCGAGCGAAACAGCAGCGTCGAAAAATTCGAATTCCACGCAAAACAGAATACTTGGGACACAACAGAAGAAGGTTGCAAAGCTCTCCCACGCTCGTCGCAATTTAAATAGTCCGATTGCAAGGAAAAAAAAAGCCAATAGAAGGAAGGAACAATGCTCTACGAAGATTACTATCTGATATATTTGTCGCGCACGGCAATCGATTAACTTTGATCGCGCAGAGAGCCGTCTTGAAAAAACGCGAGACAAGATAACGATCGGCAAAAATAAAAGAAACAGATTTTGTCGTGTCGTTGGTGCACCGCGCTTGATTTATCTATCGTATACGCATACAAATGCGTCCGTGCAGTTTCCTCTCGCAAGAATAAAAAACAACTTTTGCGTACCTACAATATCCGTATACGTGATGCATTCGTTGTGCATCTATGCGAACGAGTTGCTTTTACGTCAGAATTTAACCCGCAGCATGCTCGGACAAGTCACTCAAAACGTGAGAGATTTTAAAATTGTTTTATACAATTGAAGCTAAGGAAAGATCTGTACAAAGTGCGTACTACTCGATATTTTAATCAAAGATACATAAGCATTAAAATTCAGAAAAATATGGGAATCATTTTTCAAGTTGAAACATTCATGTAATACTTACATCACAAGCCATTAAAAATTACAGAATTTTATTAAAAGAATAAAGTTTGTTTTTTTCATTCAACTTTTAGTATGGTTTATTTAAAAGCATTTCCGTTGTGTTTTTTATTTATTAGAGACTTTGATAATTGAAAACAAGAATTTTATTACGAATTTATTGACTAAAATTATTCTCTAGATGTTTCAAATTTTTAATCAATGTTTAATCAATGTTTCAGTATATAATATATTCATATTTCGAGTGGCCAAAATTACAATATTGTTTATATTTGATTACTGTCAACAGATAAAAGTTACAAATATATATTTCAATACGAAATTCGTGAAAAATAACGTTATAACGCTCACTATTGTACAAACCATCATCATATTTCTTTTTATGCTTTTATCCGCTCATTCGGATAATATCACGTACCGCGTATATTGCTCAATATAAAATTAAAAAATACTATTCCCTCGCGTACGGTAAATAAAAGACATGAAATTATACGTACGCTCGAGATTTCATCAGTTTACTGAAAAGGAAACTATCATGAAAATGTTCATTGGCGCATTTAGATTTTATGTGCTGGCCGAGAAAAACGATTTATCATTTATGTGTAAATTTTTCACATTAAAAGTAGATCGTTAATTATTCAAATAAAAAAGTTTATTATAATATTAGTCGTGTGATACCGCTGATGGTGCCACGCTCATCAGTCGTAGGTAAGAAGTTTGCTTTTTATATGCAACTGTCATCACAGTTTATTATCCCATTAAGAGAGAGGATATCATGCGCGTCGAGTTATATGCTTTCACGAAAATTTTGTCAGCAGTTTTCTTGGAGTTCTGCCAGAATGTTACTGTTATTAAAAAAAAAAAAAAACGTGGAGGGTTAACGCTTGATGATAATTGAAAACATCGATGAAAGAATTATATTGCATATAAATATGTTTTAAAATAAAAAAGTATTGACGTTAGATATATGATCGTTATGACAGACATTTTTTAATTTTATCGTTTTTTCCGATATCATGGAATGAAGAATAGATCGAGAAGATAAAAATTGACAGGGATTTTCTCTCAGCGACGGAAAAGTTTGTGAGAAATTTTTTTTTTTACTTCGTTGATCGAAGGGCGAGCAAATGAAATAAACTGCTCATTAGCTTTTAGCGAACCGTGACATTTCGATTCAATTTTTAATGCGCGTAGAAAACAGAATTCTTTGTTCTTGCATTTTATCTTCTTTTCAGAGAGTTTAATCAGATCGTAATCAATGAGGAAATATATCAAAATGAATAAATCAGATTTAAAAAAAAAAGTAATATAATCTTCGTATGTTTGCCATGATAAAAAGAACATTTTTACCAATAATTACCAGCTATATCTTGATAAATGAAGGCTTTTTATTTTATCGAAATTCCGAAATAGCAGATTATATTAATTTCTTGCAAGCAATAATAAAAAATTCTTTGATAACGTAAAGAAAAACATAAATTGCGATGAAGGATATCAAGAAGGGTTTTGTTAGCTGATAGTGGCGTCTTGAAAAGCCATTGCCATTATAAAGATTCAGGATATAATATATTATCGTCTTATAACGTCTCATAATTCTTATTACTAAAGTTGAGAATACTATGTACACCGTGACAAAGGCCATAACTTCAAGTATAGCTTAAAATGTCAGAAGTCACGTTTTTTATATTTACATTTAATGTCTTTTTTTAAAATGTTAGGTTTTATATTTTGCTATAAAAAATAATTTAAGATAAAGACATCAATGAGCTGAAATATGAATGGAAAATGAAATAAATTATTGATAAAAAAGATAGTGCCTTAAATAAATTATCATTGTTTTTATTACAAGTTTTACAGACTTCATAGTATATATTTACGTCAAAGTTCATTTATATTTAATAGATATAGTAAAGATTTATACTAAAGTACTTTTTACCTAAAGTTGAAAATTACAAGATTACAAATTCTCTGTAAAAGATTTAGAAAGACTACGTGCTCGCCGTAGAATAGAACGTCCAATAGAACGAATACCATTTGTTCGGTGAAAATTAATCGAATCGTATTCGCGAATGAATCTCTGCTGCGTAAGACTCATTGGAATGATTTCTCTTATCTCGGGAAAAGACGAGCGGACGGGAAAGTATATTCCTTTTGAAAATCTGTAAGGCTTTAAGAATGAGAGATTTCACGAGTAACGGATGACAGTTAGGAGAGGGCGACAGAGTTTAGGCGGACATCATCGTTGATGAATGCGAACTTTATCTCAATCCTCTTTGCATAGGAAGTGGTCAGGCTCGTTGTCCACTAACGCGGATAAAACGACTTCGTTTTCCTCGCCGTTCCCCTATCTCTGCACTCTTCCAGAGAAAGTATAGAATCAACTTAGATACTCTTTCCCTTTTTTACCCTCTCGCGCTCCCTCTCCTCCTTCTCTCACTACCACCCTTTACTTCCATTCTTTCCGCTTTTTGCTTGGCACCGCAACGCCGAGAACCCTCGGAGCCATTTCGTAGTCGATATATGCGCTGCTTCGCTTATCCTACCCTTAAACCTTTGTATGCTCCATTTGCGATTTTCTCCTAAGTTTTATAGTTTCAGTAACGCCGTTTCATATATTCGCGTTATCTTCCGTTGAAAAATACAAATGCTCAGGATATACACAGTTCTCTCTCTTGGACTAGTGATATATAATTACAAATTTATCTCGAGCGAACATTAACGAACCACATGTGCGAATCCACAATCCGCGATTCCTTCCTAGCGCGAGGTTCTTCTCCACCGGCGTAAATCCCGCGCGATGAAGCTTTAATTCCTTCTCGCAAAACGTACGACGCAAACATTATGAAATATACGAGCTTAATTCAAGAGCGTGGTCAGACTCGGGCGGGCATTGTAATCCAGGTGGGAAGCAATTTTGCTTCTTCATCCGACTGCCTTATGTATTTACAACGAAAAGAAAGTGGCCCTCAGCGCTTGATGCTATTTGCAGCGAAAGCGAGCAGCCTGCATTCGCTTCTTTCTACCCCTTTTTATTTCATCTCTTCTTTCCCAAGGTGCGACGATGGTATCCTCGGCAATTTTTACACCATGTCTTCAAAGCCTACATAGCACTTCGAAATACCGCGAGATTGGATTGGAGGTATCCTTATTGAAAAGTATGGTCAGTGTTGGGGAAACTCGGTAATCCGATAATAAGATGCAATTAGATTTCTCGCAGCAAGCTTTCAACAAGAGACGATATCGGCGAGTCTCTCTGGTTTATATATTAGTTTGATATCATTCTTTGCTAAAATTTTATGTTTTAAAGTTTCTAGTTTGCGATAAATCTATTCTTGAAGCACCAAGTTTTTTAATTACAAATAACTGGGAATAAACTTTCTGCAAATTAAGTTTCAAAAAAATCAGAGAGGATTGTACTTTTAATCGTACTTTATACACCTTCGACTGATAAAGTCACAATATCATCGTGATGCTGGTCAGGGTTGCGCGAATCCGCTAACCCAGATAAACAGAGATAGGCCCCCTTTTTCGCGGGATTGTCTTCAGCATTCGCGTAGAATGTCGAAGAAGGATTCCGTGTATTTCGTACATGTCATCCTTTTCTCTTACATGGTTTATGTGTGAGTGTATCTGTATCTTACTTCGTCTCCGTCTCTCTTCCTCATTTTCCTCATCGCTCTTTCTCACTCTTTCTCTCTCTCTCTCTCTTTCCATCATACAACCACCCCTTTCAAGCCACCCTCGAAAGCCACCCACTACCCCGCACTGGCTGTCCGCGCACTCGTCCGGGGGTGGCGGTAAGTTCTCGCGCAGCCAGTGCCCGCGCGTCTCTCGCGATCGTCGGACCGCGCGTACGTAAAACGGGGTGATTCTTGTCATCGTCGCGCGCGTGGATGTTCTCGCAAGCCGGTCGGGAAGACTCGCATGACCTAGTGTGTGACTGCAAATAAGTTCGACGTTCCTCCGAGGAAAGCCGCGACGAAGCGTCCGAAGCCGGGATGCTTCGAATCGTTCAACGATCGGATATTCAACGATCGATTCTCGCGATCTCGAGATTCTTCGGAGAGTGATTGCGACGTGCGTGGAACTTGGCAAGAATTGTCATCGTACGGATGAATGATGTTGCGTCTCGATTGAAAGGAGACTTTAATCTCGAAAAAACCGTGCTCCGATCTCGCAAGTCGGATTGCTCGAGTTTTGTGATCTTCTGAAAGAAAAGATCGATCGATCACATATACGTTTTAAATCTCAACGATAGAGATTCTGTCATTGAACAAGCGCAGATTCTTCAATATATCTTTTTTAAGAGCGCTTTGACGCGAATATATTGATAAGGCGACTAAGATGACGTGGATTTTTATACTCATAGCAGTGAGGAATGAACGAGCGATATAAAAATCGGGAAAAGCGCGATAAGATTCGATCGTCTGAGTATGTGAGAAAGATCGAGGTAACTCTATGAGCAAAGTGCAGAGTTGTTGGAGCACGTCGAAGATTAAAGGAGACGCATTGGAATGTTAAGGGCATCGTCGGGCGATCCTCAATCGACTCGAGCGAATGAGCGAAGCGTCTCGCCTTTTCAACGTGAGGATCGTCGATGGCAATCATGCTGTGCAGGACGAGTCTCGTGAGGTGTATTGACACCTTCTACGTCGCATAGACGCGCGTGAGTGTTATCTCGAGTTACCAGTTATTATATCGAGAAAATTGGATAGTAGTGGAAAAATTCATGCGTAGGGTGTTTCGAGAGGAAATATAAAGTCTTTGATGCTTTTATAATTTTAAGTGAAAAATGACATAAAGTAGTTTTTATCGGCTACAATTAACAACAATAATTCTATCATCTTAGAAAAAAAAACAGATTTTGCTTTTATTGCTTTTAGTGTTATTTATATATAATTTGAACTTATATATTCACAAGCTGAAAGAAATTCAATGTTTTTAAAATCTAAATCAGAAACGAAAAAATGTTCATTATTTTTTTATACAATTAAAATGCTTATATCATTGAAAATCATACAGCTTTTTCTACCTCATAACGAGTTTTAAAATTAAGTAAAAGTTTTATCTCGAAATATTTTCAAATACACAATGCATACGTGAAAGTGATGATGCAATAAAAAGAATGAGAATAATATATAGTACAGTATCACACACAATTCGTGGCTATCGGCTTTGCTAATGAGCAAATTTTTCAAAATATGGCAAGTTCATAAATACAAGATTTTAGTATATTATAAAATTTTTGAGAGAGGATACGTATTCAAGTTTCAAATATATGAAGAATAAATAATGATGGACTTTTTAGAATGGCCTTTCGAGTAAATATGTTTGATTTAGTTCCCGTTGACGTTTACAAACCATTTGCTTGATAATGAAATCGTTGCTAATCCATGTGGCCTAGAATAATAGACGTCGAGGCGCAGTCATTAATCATAATCATTATCACAACGTTCCATTGATACGATTAAGTGTGTTAACATTGTTCATGGTTACAATACGATTCAATTCGAAATGTAATGATATCCGCAAATGCCATGCAATTTCCGATCATATGACAATTAATGAACAATTTACGACGGCTGAAATACTCTTCGTTCTCCTATCCTGTTTCTCACTCTCATTTTCTTTTCTCTTCTTTCATTCTGTATGCACTCTGTATGCGTTGTCGGATGAAGCTACGTAAACTTTAATTATATTCGCTAAGTCATATCTGCTCATCGCACTTAATTAAATTATCAATAATTTTAATCTCATATTTTAATAATTTAATTAAAATTTTTATTTGTCTTTACTTTTTCTGTATATTTGCCATTTTGTCATACGTTATTGCATTATATAACTCTGTTTCAATTTAATATCAACAGAACTCTCTCACATGTTTTGAAATTTCAAAACCATTTTTTACACGTTGTTTGATCTACTCTTTTATTTTTATTGTTTTTATCTGTAATTTTTTTTTTTTCGAAATCTTATAAAAGGATTGTAAGCATCATATTTTGATTTTCAAAACATATTTTCTAAACATGTTATGTAATCAAGTTAATCAAATTAAATTTCAAATTGAAATCAAATAATTATCATTTATTTGCAATAAAATATTAACATTATTATCATTTTCTTATTTCTTTTTTATGCAATGAGAGGTGAGGGGGGGGGGAGTAATCTTATAAATGTTATGTTACTTTTGTTTCGATGTTACAAATATCATTTTTTATTTGATCAGAATACCTCTTGCACTCATACAAATCTCATATACATTAAAATGTTGTGAATAATTTTTTAATAACATTTATGATAATTATTTCATTCGATATAATAACAGGAAGTAAAAACAAAATTTAATGTACATATAAAATTTTGAGCGTTTTATCATTTAATACATTTAAATCGATTTAAGGAATAAATTACAAATGTGTCTGTGTGTGTTCTTATCCTTAATTTAAATATTAAATACATCCACTATGCATGAATACATTATTCAATTACAAGTTAAATGATACATTTATGGCACTTATATATATAGTATTTGGAATGTATATATTATAATTCATAAGCATATTTCATATGCATAGACCTCGCATTTAATAAGTTGTCAGTGAGTATGATGAATAATTTTGATTAATACTAATGAGAATTTATTTCGTTCACATAAACTATGTAAATTTATGCAGACAATATAGAAGGTTTATTTTTACATTGTATATATATATTGAATAATATAATAGAAGCAAAACGGTAATATAATAAAAAATTAATGAAGAAAATATATCGTTTGGATAAATATTTTTCGATCGACATTTTCGAACAAACAAGTAAAATATGTAAGGATATACAATTAAATGATGAGGACTGGAAAATGTATTGTGCGCCATACATTAAAAAAGCCTTTTATATTGTTTGCGATATACATAAAATTTGCATAATAATTATTAGCATATTAATTATTTACGTTTTCATTTTGCTGCTAGATTATTATAAATCGATACTGTATTCAATTTTTTTCGTTATTTATGCTATTTCAAAACATAAACTCGAATAAAATTTGCAGGTTAATGAAACTGCTCGGAATCGCTTTATTCCAAATTGCTGTTTTAATTCGGAAAAAGTCACGAGCACTTTTAATGCTGCGTTTTACACATTTTTAGTTGAAAACGAATACGTTATGCCGAGCGCCGGTCCCTTTTGTCGCGCGCTTACTTCCTATTCGCAAAGAGAAGCTCCCCGAAGAGCGTCGTCGGGCTTCCACGTGAGAAGGGTGGGTTTCGCGCGCGTGTGAATTGTATAACACGATAAAGTCCCACAGTGTGTAATGTAACGACGCGTCTCTTCAACTCTTCTACCTTAAGTATCCTTCGCGCCTTTCCTCGACCTTCTGAATCGCGCACCTCGCGCGCGTTGTACACCTTTCTAAAATAATCGCGACAAACAAGATGCGCTGGCAAACGACATTTCTTCCCTCTTTCTCTATATTTTTCCGTCTCGCGACATGACATAAATGACGTTTCCGAGGCGCATGTTTCCTGAAAGCGACGCTACGTGTTGAAAATTCATAATTTTCTAATCTGCATTCGCTTTTAAAATTTTCACGCAGCTGTTGATATTCCATGTCTCTCTTTACTGCAATCATCACGATGGATTTAAGACATATAAAATGTATATGGTAATTAAAAACATAAAAGTAAAAAAATTTTTCTTAAATATAAAAATTATTCACAACAATTGTATCTTAAAATCTATCATCTTTTTTTCGATCTGAAAAATCAAATATTATTGCAAACTGCTTGAAAAATTTCATTTATTAGAGTTGAGAACGTCATGAACGCGCGATGGTAAAATTATCGATTAAACATTTACCAGTTTCTTCGTTATGCAACCGTTAAATCGCAGCTATGATGGTGCGCACCTTCCTCCTGAATCTCCTCAAATGTGGAAGTTATGAAATTCTCGCTGACACCGTCGCACGCATTATTAATCGCGCAACCGCCCACCGCGCATTCATTCATAAGGCAATGTATCGTTGACGCGACATAGATTACACGCTACCCTTACGCTTCGATAATTTTTAGAAATTTATCGCGATCTCGTTCGCGAAGCGAGAAAAAAAATGAAACAAGAAGAGAACGGAAGTTAAAGTCTGTGGAATATCGTGTGCGTTCTGTGAACAATCGTTAAATCTGACTGATTGATAGTTTCTTTACAATACGCTTCAATTTTTACCTCTGAAATTTTTGACGTCGCTATTAGCATGACATTAATTTGCTGACAGTAATTTGCTTATCTATGACTACGCTCACTCTTAATTGGATTTAATAACATCCGTAATCCTCTAAGGCAGGCTAATCACACATTTTATTAAAATAAAAAAATAGCTTTGTGATTAGCCAGTTTAAGAACTACGGATATTATTAAACTCGATTAAGAAAGTGACGTGTAAATGTAGTCTGTTTCTCTCTTGTGACTCCGTTTCGTAATAAAATTTATTTATTTAAGTCCTCGCGCGGTGGAACTGCAATCTGTAAAGTGTTTAGGAACAATGATATATATCTCTTTTTATTTTACCGTCAAGTAATTATTTTATGATCAAATAAAAAATAAAACACATTTAAAGTTACTTTAATATTAAATATATCACTAGAGAGAATATTTAAAACATATTACGACAAATATTATATAATATAATATTAATTTAATAGTGTCCGTTGTACATTGTGCGTAATTAGTGAAACGAACGATTATCAATCTAATGATATCGCGAAATTATAGTATATTTACATTTTTCATTGCAGCAAAAAAATCTCATATATTTGTATATTATGCAAATATTTTAAGCATATTAAAAGAAGAATAAATTTGCATATTTCATATAATAAGCAAAATTAGTTCTGATGAAGCAATGATTTAAAACATCATTTAATCATTTCTATACTGTTGACACTTGTCATCTAATTTTAACGAAAATTAATGTTGCGATAATAAATATTATAGTTAAAATTGTTTATTTCGAACATATTAAAGTTGGAACCCGTAAAATATTTAAGAAAACAATGACATATATTTTTCAATTATTTTATCACCAGATAACATATACTTAAAGTTACTTCTTGCACGATAGTGCAATGGACATATAAAACTGTAAAACTAAATGATTGCAAAAAAATAATTTCTACATATATATATATATATATATATATATATATATATATATATATATAAATCATATAATTATCAGTTATTTACGATCTAAAATATTATCCTCTCTACCGGTGAATTTTTTTCGATCATAAAACCTATAAAAAGCGGAAGTGATGCGGTTTTTATTGACAATAAAAAGCATTTACGCGGAATTTTATCCACTGCAAAGAAAAGTGGATATTGTTTTATCTCTAAAAAACATTCAATTTTAAAAATTTCTTAACTGTCACTGCAATAAATAAGCGTCCGTCAACGGATAATCTACGTATATTTTTGTAATCGTATGTAAAAAAATCAACATTTATTAAAATCTCTATTATTATTGTTGTTATTAATTAATTAATTAGTTAATTTTATTTTATTGTTTTATTAATTTTATTTATCTATTATATAAGCAATTTTAATTGGCAAAGTAAAATTATTTTCTCTAGATAATATAATAATTATATTTTAAAAAGTATACATTAAAGAATATATCTGCGCTTCAAATTTTAAAAATAATTCATAAAATAAAATATCTCTCGCGCTGCTTATAATTCGTCATAATGTCCCTTCATTGTGCATGTTTTAGCGTTGTAATGTTTGCAAAAAAATGCGCATAATTTTAAAATATATTTTCGCCGTGTGTTGATTAAATTTTTAACAAAGCGACGATGTGTGTGTAAAGCGCGGTTTTGCTAAAATCTTTGAATCAAAAGAGGACTGTAAAGAAGGAAAGAAAAGCAAATGCCGTATGGATGATCAGCATGAGGCCAAGGATAAATTAAAAAAAGCCGTTTTCAACAGACACACCTATATAATTGAACGGCTCGCTTAAAACCTCGCAACAAACACACAAAGAGAGAAAGAGAGAGAAGTAAAGTTACCCCCGCAGGCTAAATTGGGTTAGTTGAAATCCATTTACGCTAACTCTAATGGCAAAAGCGTGAGCTGCATACGGCATCGACACCAAAACAGCGGCCGAGAACCATCGCTCCCGTGAGGAGGGTGCCTCTATTCAATGAATAGAGCAGCGTGTGTTTATTCGTTCGGCCAGTTTTTCAATCGTCAAATATTGGCACCGAGCGCTTGCCTTCCCGGTTCACATTTCGATTCGATTTATTTTGCGCATCATACGATACGTGCACCACAAATTGTACACCGTAATCTACGGTGAGAAATCAATGCGAGCACACGTGATACGATATCAAGACTTTCAATTAATGACAATCAATTGATATCTATAACAATTTATTGAGCAAAGTCAATTAGCTTCGTCAATTTGTGGGTGGACCATGCGATCGAATTTCACATTATTTGAATTCGCATAATGCAACGACATGGTTGCATCTGGTAGATAACAACGTATGTAATTGAATTCGTATCCATATGTTTAATAATCAATGATCAATAATCACGGCCTATAACTTGTGCCAGTATATAATCAAGTAAATATATCGATATTACTGGCAAACTAGATAATTGCATGAATAATAAATAATTCTATGCACATTAAAACATTTATCAGCGAGATAACGATGGTATTAGCAGATTGTTAATGAAATATTTAAACAGCTAATACATATTAGCAGAGATAAAAAAAGCGCAGATTGTGCGCCAGTATATATTAAACGGTAACAATGTTAATTGTGGACTGAGAAAATAATGAATGTGATCAGAGACGTAGTGTGGAATCGAAATTTTCGAGCCGCTCGCAAACTCCAATGTCAGCTATTTCACGAAGGAAATTATTAGGCCGTTGTATCTCTCGGCGTTCTCCGCGGCATTTCTCGTAATTTGCTCTCGCAAAATGTCATTGAGGTAGAAGAAAATTCTCCCGCACGTTGAGAAAATTCCATCTGATTCAACTATATTTTTTCTCTCGTAACGCAGTTTTAAATACGTACGAACTCTGTCGCGTTAGAGCGATCAAAGTCATTGTCGCGCGACACAACGAAGTACGTACGTATGTGTACGTCGAGATAGAGTCGCGACACGGGGTGATATTATCGTAGCAGGACCGAAAAACTCCTCCCGAATCGCGCTTCCGAAATAAAGAAAGAGATTCTCTCTTTCTCCCTTTCTCTCTTCTCCCTTTTGGTATCTTCGACGTAACGGCAGAGGGTCGTATCTACCGGGTAGGTTAAAAGCCGGGCTTCCTTTTTTTCCCATCTCCCCTATGGAAAATGCACCTCCGAGAGTAGAAACCTACGGTGCGATTTCACTCCGGAGACCATACCGTCGCCCTTTTTCTCGCCTTCTTCGAGGCACAAATAAAAGTAAACTGGACCCTGATTCTAACAATGTTGACGCACTACCATAGTGACTATGTTAAAAAATGTAGATCAATGTTTCCCAACCTTGTCTAAATTGCAAGCTTTGGAGTGTAGAGATATCGTGTGCTATATATATATATATATAGGTAACATTATTGCAAATTATCTTAAGAAAAGGAAAAACTCTTTCTTTTTTTCTTAATTTTATTCACTTAAATTAAAACATATTCCCCATATATATATGTATATATAAAGGTTAAATTAGTTTAATGAAATTAGTTTATTTTTTTTAATATGTACTATTTATACACTACTTTCTCTTTCTCTCTCTTTCTCTTTGTGTTCGTGTGCGTGCGTGTAGGTGTGCATGTACATATGTATATATGTATACATATACAAATAAACGTATTTATTTTAAATAAAAATTAAAAATACAAAAAACAAAAGTTTAAAGTTGCTTCTACCAATAATCGAACATATTTAAATTTTCTAAAATTACATTTAATAAATTGCATTTTTAATCGTATATTTTTCGTTTTGATTGGAAATTATAAATACAGTAATCTACTGGATGTTATTTTCGAAAATCGCACAGAATCGTGATAACCATTTAGCAATTAACTTTCCAGCGAGAAGTTATAGCCTATGGCTGACTGCATATCACTGGACTAGTTAGGTCCTGATATTAGATTATGTTACGCTTGCATTATTTTCTTCAGTAAATGCTTATTAAGCGAATTAATATACCAGAACTAATATACCAGAATATGGTATATTAATGAATAAATACTAGTGATATTTCAATATATTTATAAGCGTACACAAGAGAGCGAAAAATATTGTAAAAATTTTAGTTATCTACGTGCATATCTGCAAGTTATGACAGCTTTTTATTAAAATCAATCTGTCGCTCTTTCAATCTCTTTTCATTTTTTTATCTATTAAAATGGATATCATCTTACATCGATCTTGCGATTTATTTGAACGCTTTTCGCTTTCGTATTATATTTCAAGTTTCCGTTTTCCATTTTCAGATTGTGCCCGCACGGAAGATGATGGTCATCTAAGAATCCTCTCCGACGTGCGACGAGTCTTTGAGAATGTGCAGTTCGGTGTTAAAGTGTCGGTGAGAGCGGAGAAACCTCGCATATATCTATGATTTCTTCTTTTTCTTTCCTTTATTGCGCTTTATCTTACGGGAAATCCGCACGAACGATGTCATAGCCGTCCAAGTGCGAACTGTCTTCACGTCGAACACGATGGCATTGTTGTTCGCCATAATCGTTATTTCGATCACCACTGCCATGTCGCTGCCGCCGGTCATTAGAATCGGTGAGTATCAATTTATATATTAGTTTCTAGCTTATTCAGGTGAACAAGATTCGAGTGCTATGATTTATAATAGTTCCGTTATATAATTCACCTTCTAACTTAATTACTTAATAAACAGTATTTATTAAAATAATTAATAATTATTAATTTACTAAAAATTGTTCACAAAACATTATATAAAATTTTAGGATAAAAAATTTGTCATTCTACTCTTTCTTGTTAAAACTATACGTTTTTATGCTCTGCGAAAATATTTTTGCAAGTTAACAAGCAGTGTTTTTTATTTCTATTGACTTATGACTTCCTTGTGACTTATGATTTTCGCGCATATCACAAGCTGTCAAAGTACAAAAAACGAACTGCGCTCTTGGATTGTCAATTAGTTTGGCATCTACGTAAAATTATCCAGTCTTTTGTTATATGCCCGCAAAAAAGATTTCTACGAACAATTGTACGGTAGGATTTACGTTGTACTATATATATGATTTTTGCGCAAATACAATAGCAAATGAGCGAGTCTGCGATAACGAGAAATAAAGTGGATGTGATATGAATTAAATGTCTGAGAAAAGATGACATTGTCAGGAAAATAAAAAAAATGTTATCATTATTAATTATATGCGATACATATTTATTTAATTATTATCTTTGATGTAGAATATATTAAAGATAATGGACGAATTCTTAAAATTATCATTTAAATGTTCTCGCGTTGAAACGTCTAGTAGAAGACACAAGTTTTCTCGCGTGTCCAAGTCTCTGCGAACTTGCCACAGTCTTGCAAGTCAGTCAGTCGCAAATCAGTCTCAGACTTCGAGTTTCTCTACCTGTAAACTTTTTCCGCGTCATAGGCCGCGAACTTAACCGAAACTTTCCGCCGAGTGATTACGTTCCAGTGCGACAGGTAGATGCACCGCGGTTCGGAATTACAGAGTACCGAGCTGCTAAGTACAACGCGAGCGCCGGGATCGAATCTTCACCTGTTACCGCCCCCACTCGCGACTTTATCAGTATGGGAGCCTCATTAGTATTCCGAAGGCGTTCGCGTGGGTGTAGGGCAAACGTGTCCGTGCGTGGGATGCTGAGCTTTGACTCTGACGTGTGTGCGTCACGGTATTCATTTATATAGACATACACAAGCACACATACGTAACGCGACGCGATCCGAGAGCAGAGCTCGAGGCTGCTGTCGTTGCTCGCCAGTTAAGTCTGACGGCGAAGGAAAGTTTTCCGTCGATCTAATTGGTTGAATTTCTGCGGGGCAACCACCTCGAGGGAAACTTGTCCGCAATTTCCTATGATGTCGTTGTGAGAATGAAGAGAGGACGATAAAGCGAGCCAAGACTTGTCAGACGGAGCGCGCGCGTCTTATGTGAGACGAATGGGAAACCCGAAAGAAAATAAGGTGTCCCCGGAGGGACCAGGAATCCTCTTCGCGGCATCTCGACGCGCCGCGCATCTCTGAGAGATCGCGAGACCGCAAAGAAAATACGAGGGATATTATGTATTCATGCCCGCTACCATAATCTTTCTCGCATTGGGAAATGTAATTGAAATATCAATTACTCACCTAATATACGCGTCGGAAAGTTGCGAACGTGTAACGCGAACGTAAATATAAGGACTATGCTAAATAAATCAGAGCCGGCCATGTGGTGCCAAGGGAAAAATTAATTCTTTTCTTTTATACATATTACAAAAGAAAAAAGAAAGAGAGAGAGAGAAAATGAAAAAAATTTTGAATTATAATAGTGCAAACACACATATCATATGCAGTAATCTCGGAGATAGAAGTTACATGACTCTTTCTCGAATAATAGATACGTGTACGGGTCGTTATGCAAAGTAAAAAACTCGCTCTGCATCTTTCAGTAATAAAAAAGATAGAATAGTTTTTTCAAGACTTTTATAGATAACTGCGAAAAAAAGAGAAATGGATTAATTTAAAATTCCTTTGGCTCATTAATCTTAAAATTTCTGTAATATGAATTAATAAGTAATACAAGATTTATTTAATATGCACAATATATTTGCATTTAATATTTATAAAATATAAAGCAGATTATATAATTAATTGTATTTATTGATAATATATATAAAATGTATTGTCTCTTTGAATCTAAATGCAAATGTGTAAAAATTTATGGAATAATGATAGAACTAAATAAAAAAATAACTTAAGAAAAATATTAATTATTAAGAATTTATAAATATATAACAAAATGTACATGTACATATAATGTCCATATAATAATTTTATTTGTTAATTTATTATTTATATTCCAGCGTATTTTATTATTTATTGTCAGGCATTTTTGTTACATTTTTCATATTTTCCACAACTCGTTAAATAAAATTGTTGTTTTTTAAAAGTATTTACTCGTATAATTAATAAAACAAAATCGGAATGTTATTAATACATTTATGGCCAATGTGCTGTTAACGATCTCAACTCTATACAAAATTTAGTAAAATTGCAATCATTTTACGTATAGCTCAACAAATCATTTCAAATATGGATATGGGTTAAAATTTTTTTTCAAACTTGATATGTTTATTCATATATATCATAAATGTTCAAAAATTTTTTTTACATATTTTTTGACATATTTATTAATTCTTTTTTAACTTTATTTATTCTATCTTCAAATGTTAATAAAACAGTTTCCAGGATAAACTCATATTTTCAAAAGTGTTTTAATTTTTTAAATTTTCATGATTTCATTAACATTAAACTATTTAATTTTCTCGTATACGATGCAGTTTCACGTAATAATATTATTCCGGAATAACCGCAAGTTATCGATAATCCTCTCGAAAAACAGACATTTGCGAGCTCTAGGAAAAAAACCGGTTATTATTATATCTGTTGAAAATATAACTTACTGAGGAAATTATTGAGCCATCGATATGCGCCCATCGAGTGTCGCATTCGATCAAAATGCAAGTCACTTAATGTTGCGCTGAGAACCATCAATGGCAGACACGATCATAAATTTTATTATTTGTACGCCCGCATCTCGCATGCAAATCTTCGATCATCTATGCTCTAAGAGAATATCATTAAGGGCTCTCTTCGCGAAATCAAAACGAAATAAGGAGCACCCTTGCAGCGCCAACATTACACGCAGTAAATTATGGTATATAGATGCAGGTATACAGAGCGATATCAATGCGATGCTCATATCACTGTGTAACGTTTCCGCAAAGAATTTTTTTTTGTTTGTGATTTTATAACCCATGCACGGGATGCACGCGCGCGCGCGAGGCGAGCAGATTAACGTAATCCCGAATGACATCGCAGAGCGGAAATGGTGAAAAAGAAAAAGGTCACGGGAGCGCGAATGCTCGATAACGATCAAGATATCTTCAGCAAACACCGCGCTAGGATAGGACTGTAAATGCAGTCGCTCTCGTATTTTTCCGTGAAGTGGGACCGATACGATTTGCGTATGCAATGCTAAATCAACTGTCGTGAAAGATTTATGACAAGTGCTTTAGTCGCGAATATGACGTATTCCCTTTAATACGATGAATAATTCGCAGTTTCAATAAAAATTTATATTTTATTGTTTTTTTTTTTTTAGATAATGCATTCTCCTTAATAAAGTTTATATTTGCACAATTTATGACCATCATATAAGTCTTAAAATTTCTTATACTTTTATTTTAATTATTATTATTATTTTGTTTTAATTATATGTTTAAATTTTTTTCTATCATTTTTTATCATTTAATTTCTCTTGAAATCGCGTTTTTAAAACATGATATTATAATCTACTTTTTTTCGATTTATAGAAGAAAATTGAAACTTATGATTTTTTATGAGAAATTTGACTAGAGTCCATTTAAATTTTAGAAATTGTTCTGTGATAAATCAATGTTACATTCATGTACGAAAATTATCGTCGCAGTCATTCGCCGATACATCGCACTTTGAAGGTATCACAAGTCTATAATCTCTCGCTCAGCAAGCTAAAAAATTTTTAACTCCGCGAAAAATGTACACATGCAAAGCACCAAGTAAACGCCTACAAGTTAGCGGCGGTAGAAAAAAAAACTTCCGCTTGTACAGAGGCGAATATAGAGACGAGCTTAATAAACTTCCCTATTCAGAAAGTAAATCGCCGTCGTGCGTTGACAGTATTAAGGATTTATAACTTGTCCGCGCGCAGCAAAGAATTATAATGTGCTCGAAAGTTTAGTTAAAAAGTATGCAGTTTAAAGAATGCTCGTTTCACAAATAAGAGTTCAATTATTGCGAAAATATTCTGTATTAATAACTGAATAATGATTTTAATATAATTTTTCATAATTACATTGATTTTGTAAAGTTGCATTTTTTCGGATATTATAAATAATAGAAAAAATATTTATTTAATTTTTTTCCATGTACATTTATATGTAATAATAGTAATAATAATAGTAATAATAATAATACATATTTCTCTTTATCATGCTGAAAATATAAAACTGGAACTGAAGTCTGTGTCGCTGAGAATTTACAGAAATTGTACGTCACGTCAACGTTGAAATGTGAAGAGATAATGGCGTACGTGCAAGTTATTACTTTTTCGTGAAAGCTCACGCTTCTGAATTTCCTTCAAACGTAATATATTATATGGCGCGCAATTATAATATTAATACTGTTTGATTATAATATCATAGTATTAATTACAACAGTCGATGTAATACTGTAAAGAGAGATATAAAAGAGATCCGCGCGAAGAGAAGGGACATAATTTTTGCGCACGAGCTAAAAGGGATCGACGACAGCGTGCCGATGAAGTCATCGGGCTTCGGCGGACAGATCGATAAGGCATCCTTATCGTCTACCAGCACCGAGTTCTTCCATTAAAGCCGGGTGAAAATTACTTGAAGCGACTTCTACTAGATCCTATCGTTTGTCTAAGTAGTTTCCATAAAGAACCGGAAAATTCTCGCTCGCTCGTTTTGCGCGTTTCGAGATGCTCTTTCCCTCGAATTCTCCGTTCCTTGAACATACGCTCGTCGATAATCGAGCTCGAGGAATCGACGAGGAGGCAGTCGATGAATCCTCGTTTCGACGAACGTAACTGCTTCCGGCTCGTCGTCTCCGGCTCGCGCGTTGCCACGCTCGATTTCGCCATTTACGAAAAGAACAGTCGGTCAAAAAATCGCGAGGAACGCTTGAAGGATCATCAGGATCATTGGGAAAGTTTTGATCGCGTAATTTTTTTTTTTTTTTTTCGACGAGACCGTTTGCGTCAAGCAGTTCTTTATTTTATCAAGTGAGTTTCCAACTTTTCAATTCGCATTTGAATTTCACAATCCTGAATACGTAGGTGCATATATGTGTGTGTGTGTGTGTATCTCGTTATACATTAAAAGAAAATAAAAAATTCTTTTCAGAGGATGCAATTGGAAATTAGAGGAACGTGAGGATGGGAGAAATAAAATTAGTCGCAAACATAAATCGGGAAATATTATTCATTAAGCATGAAATGGAATAATTGGGAAAGGTAATTTGGGAGCGTTAATGCATATATTCTATACAACGCGATACATTTCTAGTTAATAAGCGTTATAAAATGATGATAAGATCGCGTTGTAATATCATTCGCTCGATGTGAAATACGCTTGCGTACGCGTTTCCATAGCTGAAAAGCTTTGCATGCACACATGCACAACTACTTTTGCTCGGTTCACGCGTATAATCTCAAGCAGAATTGAATGGAATATTACCACGCATTCAAATTTTATTAATTTCTCCTTTAATCTATATTTTTTGTTTATATTGATTCATAGCTAAATGGCATTCAAAGATATTTATCTAGATTTTATTATTTTTTTATTTATCCTATCTGCAATTTTGTTGTTGCGAAAAACAATACGTGTTAAATGAGGATTCGATTGTCATTCTCACTTTAATACCGACCAAATTCACGATTTACATTCGACATTTCCGTTTCTCCTCGTCGTGTGTAACGAGTTTTCTAACTGTACCCTATTTTCTCGGCGAACAAGCGACCATCGCATAGCAATTTCCCTGGAGTGCGATAGTGCTGCGACTCGCGTGTCTCAGCATGAAAACACACGACCAATAATTTTATTCGCATTTAATTCTCTTTCCTGCTTGTGCGTCATTTTTGTGCCGCGAGGGTTGGCACATCAGCGCGACTAAAAGAAATAAATAATTAACACGATGATTTCAACCAAGTAGTAAAAAGTAAAGCGGAAAGTGACAAAGAGATTTTGCCTTTTGTCGAGATAACAAGTTGGCCCGATATATTAATCGAATGTGCTCTGTATAAGGCGATAAAAATATATTTTAAACGTTGATTGGCGCTCTGGGTGTTGTAAATATAATAACGAAGGCGTTATATATATACACACTGTGCACTGTTATGTATTTATATATTACTTTGATGTATTAATAGTCAATACAAATGCACGCTGACAATTATACAAGAGAGCTTGTAGCGAATACTTTAAAGAAAATATTTCTTCGATGCTGCGTTCGCAAAAATATATATATTCTTGCAAATATTGCTAGACGTAGTAAAATAATCAATTTTAAAACAGATCTTTCAGAGAAGTAGCTTTGACTCGTTCTCGTTTCTCATCATCGTTCTTCATCGAACGAAAAGTTTTGACTTTTTGAGCGAGATCTTTGGAATGCAAAATATAGAAACATTATTTGCGGACTGTGTAAACGTGACTTTTATTTATTCCTCATGCGATGTTTGGACAGCTTCGAGAAGTATTTATTCTCCAAAGACATAAAAATAAATAAAAATAATCATTGTTATATCAAGGACTATCATAAAATTGAAAACTTCCTGCCTTTTTGCTCAATGATATTTCTTGATATTTATTTTTTCAAGGACAATCGCAAAAGATAAATTCTATTCATCTGATAATGTGACAGGTTCGTTATCGGGTTTTATTAAGTTTTTTTTATTTTATTAAGATTTTATTTTCACGTACCTATTTATTCTTTTTGACTTATTTTCTCCAATATCTCGAGCATTGATTTTTCCATTTGGCTCGAGTGTTCGCAACACAATAAGATTTTCACGCGCAGACTGCCGGAAAAACGAGATAACTCATCACGTGGCAAGATCGGTGGCGTGTTTATACACACACATGCATCTGAAATACTTTGGTGCGCATGCACCGAGGATGATATTCCCCTTGACGACCGTGACTGCAATTTCTCGCGTAGAAGTATAGAGATCGTACTTGATCGTAAGACGCCCGCAGAATTTCTTACCGGCCGTTACGGCGCTTACGTAAAACATATATGATGTAACTTCATACGCGTTTTATTCACATATTTATCATGACCGCGAGATGAGTTGCAATAGGAGCTGACATGACACAGGGAACGATAAACGAAGGCGGTAAGGAAGAGTCGAGAGTTTCGCGCGCTCGTTTGCCGTATATCTGCTGTCTTTTACAACGACGCGCTATGTGTGATTCACACTCTCTATGCTACTGTGGCGATACAATTGACCGAGAAATTTTTGCAAATAAAAATAAAATTTGTAGTTTAACAAATTTTTTTAATATTTAAAGACTTAAAGATTCTAAAATTCAGAAAAAGAGAGAAAGAATATACTAAGATTTAAAGAAACTTATAAATATTTAAAGAATTATATAATTGATTATTATTTCTATCACACATGTATTATAAAAACTTGAAATTTACATATAAGAATATATATTATACATATAATTGTTCGGGATTTTTCATATGTGTTTTTTGTTCTTATATTTGTTAAGAAAAACATTCTATTAAATTTATAAAGGGTCTTTAATATGCAGATAAAGAATTTTTATGCTTAATTAGATTTTTGAAATTTGGACATTATATTGTGATATATAAAATGCCACTGTATAATTACGCTTCTGCAGAATTTTGGGCAATGAACCTTTTTCAGAGAAAAGACAAATATTTTCTCGATTTTTTTTCGGCGTTATGTTACATCAAAAATTATTTGTATAGAATATATTGTCATATATATTCGGTTATAACTGTAGAAAGAAGCAAATTTGTGAAAGACAAAACAGATAATTTTTCAACATTTTTACGCGAACGAATGTAAATAGAACGCGGCTATTAAAACGGCTATTAAAACGCTTGTTGTCATATTGTAATTAATCTAAATATTAAAATTTCTTTCTCGTTGATGACATTTTGCATAAACAATTTATAACAACAGATTTTTAATAATACATGATATTTTTTTCATGTTCTATTACAAAATCTATTTCAATTATACGCGCATTAAAATAACTTTATTATAATGTAAGCGCTGTTATGCAAGATGACTTACAAATCGAACACAATATAAGTTATTGATCAACTATGATAAAGAATTTGATATCATATATTTATATTGAATTGTGATGCGTGTTCGCAGATTAAACACTGATCGTTTTCAAAGAGAATATGAAATTAATAGAAATGCAATAATATTGATTTATCTTTCAAATAAACATGGGTAACGACAATTATTGATATCTCGGTATGAAGTATAATTATACGACATGTAGCGCATGATACGTAGGATGATAAGCGTAAAAACTAACGTAAAAGCGCAATTAATGCGTTTAAAGTAATATTTATAAGCTAGAAAAAATAAATTTTTTCCTGGATGCATGCATAATTAAATAGAGAGCGGCGCGATGCATAATTCAGATTTTGACCCAGAATGTCAATAATCGAACACCCAACAATTTTCATGCAAATATAACGTGTCTCTGGTATAGCGTACGTTTATTTGCCAGAGTCGTCGGCAGTTTATCAAATCTCATAGCGATATCTTCCTACGATATCTTGCTTTCTCTCGGTAATGCACGGAGGCGAAAGTACATGTACGCTAACACAAAATGTATATAGGAATGCGAATATACGTGTGCGGATAAACGCGGAAAAGGCGGAATAGAGTCGGATATACGAAGTCGGTGCAAAACGCTGAATTGCAATATCAGAATGTCTACTGGATAAGTATCGGCATACCGGGCCTTGTGATCCATATCCTGCAACGCGCTTGATTGCATCGCATTGCAACGCACCGTCATCGCGTCGTTTTAACGAGCGAGTTCGTCGATAATCAATTGCTCGTAAACATCGCCAGCGGATAATTCACAACGATGAGAAGAATGAGGAGAACGATTTTTTTCAATGCGTTTTATAGAAATTCTCGGACACAAGAGAGGAAAGAGAGAGAGAGAGAGAGAGAGAGAGAGAGAGAGAGAGAGAGAAAGGAAGTTGAGCCTTTGAGAATTACTTAAATATAATGTATATGTATATTAAATTCTAAAATATATTTTTATATATTTTATTTGATTAACAATATATTTAAATAACTATGTATTTTATTTATAATTATAGTCTCCCAAATAATTTCCTTAATACGTTTAACTTATGATGTATTTTAATTTTTTTTCTGATCTCAAACGCGACGAAAGTATAATATTTTCTCTGTTCTGGTTAAGAGTTCAGTCTGCTGATCTTGTACAAAGCTAGTTCGTCTTGTTGAGAAATCCGTTTTAGTTTGTGATGCAAGAAAAGCATTTTTTTTTTCGTAGCTGTATTCAATAAGGACGCGGACGGGCGACTCTCAACGAAATGCGTATTGTCGTATAACGCTTTGTTGAAGACAATGATAAAGACAATCTCTAAGACAAAGAGATTATATATACAAATTACAAGATAGTTTTCCAGGGATGTATATTAAAATAAATTAAAATTTTAATTAAGTATAATAGAGTAAATCGTGTGTATTTTAAAATTAAAAGAGCAAATTAAATTAAAAGGGCAAAGATAAAATATTAATAATAATGCTAATGAATTAATTAGTCGCAAATTAAAAATTTAATTAAATATTGTTAAATGTAGTTAGTATATTAAAAAAATAATATATATTAAAAAAACAATTATTAATCTCAAATTAAAAATATAGTTATTATCTACACATTTAAGATTTATTATTTTGTTACGAAAAAGTTAATTTAATTTACTTTTCAAGTATATTAAATATGTAGACGGAAAACAAAATATGTTTTACCTTATGCTATTATCCTAAATGCTATTATCCTAAATAAATGTATAAAGTTTAACATTTCCAGACGCTAATTATCCAAGGACGTTGCTAGGGATCTAAATTTCTCTAATATGTTAAAGAACGGAAACTTACTTTTAAAATAATAAAGCGTACATCACTGAATAGAACTTCAAAGTTTTATCAACGTAAGAGTCGTTTTTAATGTTGCTCCTTTTACAAATAATAGCAAGAAATATAAAGAAAGAGCAAAATACACAAAATAAAAGGAGAAATTTATTTTATGCATATAAACGTAAATCATGTCATATATTTCAGTAAAATGCTTTTGTCAAGAGACATCTCTCGAATTCTTTTTTGCTTAAAAAGTATGATTTTTCATCGATAACGACTTCCACTTGTCTCTTGTATTTTCTACGACGATATTCAAAAAGTGTCTCCTAATATACGGCATGCGGCGTACTGCGTTACATTGTATCTTGCGCCAATGCAGATACTTCGACTTTTACTTCGTAGCATTAAGGGTCGCAGTATCTAGGCCAAAATCTACGATGGCGCCGGACTTCCATGGCTCGCCTTCGAATCGTTTGTCGTGATTCAAGCTTTTTTTTTTTTTGCTTATCGCGATAATCAACGGCAATATTACAGCAAATGGCCCGTACTCTGATAAAGTAGTGAAGTGCAAATTTTGCTTACAGAGAATTGCATTATTTCTTGCTGCAAAATATAGCGAAAGAAATCATTAATAATTTAAAATTCAAGTGCTAAACTTGATTTCGTTTAGATTACCATTATTTGTGCAAATACTTTTTCTCTGCCGTCGTCTTTTCGGCGAATACATGTCGTTCAGTCGCATCCTATCCGTTGGGAACTATAAATCTTATATGGCGAAATACGTCAAAAATTTTTCCGCGACTTCTGTCCCGCGACAAATCCGATAAAATTGACTTTTATGTGGAGAACATTTGTGAAATGCCATCGGTCACGGACGTGCACACAATATACACGCGTGTGTACGTGAATAGTCTATGGTCATAATCTCATGCGTCTATATATAAATATGTTGATCGGATTGCCATGGGGGAATCATTAGAACTTGAGAAATGATAAAAACGCGGCTAAATATCGAGATAAAATATCGATGCGAAAAAAGGAAAGAGCATCACGAATTCGGTCTAACTCGATAAGCAGATGCGGGCGGGCGTAATCCTCCTCCTTGGAGAATCCTCTTGTCAGATTTGTAAATCCTTGCGAAACGCGCTCACAGATTTATTACAATTGTACAAATCTTTATTGGCATATCTTAAATGTGAATAAAAGATCTTGAATCTTTCTCGAATTAAATAAGTCAGTAGAATAATCAATTTTATGTACTTTCTCCTTGTAAGACTTTTTTCTTTTTTCCCTCAATCTTTTTCTGTAAAACAGAATAAGAAATTTAAAAAATATAAAATATAAAATTTATTATTTACGATTTAAAGGAAGTTGTCAAGATATATTTTCTGTCACTTTTTTAAACGGAAAAAAAAAACTAGCGGATATATAATAATTTTCCGTGTACGATAGTTTTTTCAATAAATAATAAAAGAGAATGTTACGCTCAGGGCAAAGACTACATTGTAAAAAGGGAACAGAAAATGCCACCGACTTCTCAAAACTATCTATTTTTCTTCTGTAAGTTTCTGGCTGCCTGCCTGACCCGAGTGTTTTCGACGTTACAAAGAAGAATAAAGTCGCGTCTGTAACATTTGTAACAAGACGTGAAATTGTTGCATTTCCAACAACGTACACTTATTCGCCTTAACTTATATTTGTCAAATTTTAAATACAGATATTGTTATAATAAATATTAATAAATTAGAATTAAATTATTTTCTTTTCCATTAAAATTATGAATATTTATCATTAGACCAATTTTGGAGAATCTTACCTCTATTTATCGCAAATAAAAAACAAAACAATTATAAATTAGTATTTTTATATATATTTTAATAAAAGTAAGCGGTTTACATTTTTCTCTTACTTTACGACTTCCTTAAATCTCATTCTAACTTTTATTTTGCCAAACATAATGTTGCTTAAAATAAACTAATATTGATTAATAATGCATGCCTGTTAATACAAGATGAGAGTCAGACAGATGCAATTAATGTTACGTACACAAACCAAATGTGCAGAACTTTGGATTAAATTGCTAAAGAGGTCGGTTATCCGTGTAAAGCACAGGTCACCATTCCGCATTGTACGTCTGAAATTCTAGTAATTATAACAGACTGTCGCATGCATCAAACTATAGTGCTCGACCGACGAGGAAGTGCTCCAGATGACCAAGTTTCGCCCTATTTTCCGAGTGGATCGTTTGTGCCCAAGAGTGCTTCACGAGAGACAGAACGCGAATACCAATAGATCGAATTGTACGTGGCTAAACGATTCCGCATCTAAAACGGACAATAAGTAATATAATTATATTTCAAAGCATCTATTGCAATTTATCATCTGGAAACAATTGAGAGACGCGAGCTGGAATTCCAAGAGGATCAGACTTGCCAGAGATTGGACAGCAGCGGACATAAATTTGCCGGGAAGTTATGACAAAATGTTATGTATGGAAAGCGCGATTTTATTTTTCCGTAACTCCATTAAAACATTACGGGAACGGTTCTATAAATATCAAACTTATCAAATGCATTTTGGAAGATCTGTTTCGATTTTCACAAGCAAAAAGAAAAAGAGAAAATATTGTGCCATCTATTTAACTCTTCTCTCGTGCAACCCTTGCGAGTATTTATACGAACGAGTCATCATTTTGACTCCGTGCAATTTCATTTACGCGAAGATACTTACACTCGACTTGTATTGTATGACATAAATATTAACAAGATAATAAGGATAAGAACACGTGCACCTGCGAATCCGAGAGCGGAATTTTCATCAGAACGGACAGGGTTAGCAGGCTGATATTGTCGGGCGGGGTGTGGAAGAAGTAGTCATTTCGGCGATGAGATCAGCCTGTCGAACCCTGCGCCATGTTTTATTTACCCAAGTCGCTTGAGTGCGTTCTACGCGATGGCAGTCATTTCTTCACTTCGTTTAACAAGTTGACCAACTACCAACAACTTTCGTGGAGAGATTCACTGCTGGATCTTTCTCGCCGCAAGAGGATGATAATTCAAAGTTCTTTTATCCCAATGAAACGTTTTTGCATTTTTATTTGACAAAAATCCATACACGATACATATTTATATAATCTTTGATTCTTGCTGAAGAAATTAATGAAAAATATTCAAAAATTCTTCTTGCCATCTATAATCTAATTAATTTTTTTATCCTATTTAAAAAATTTTCATTAACGCATTTCAGCTTATTTTCACGTTACAAAATAAAAGTATTGTACTTTTATACAATAAATGATCTTATTTTTCTCTAAAATAAATAACTTGTAACAGACGTGCGAATATAATATATCTCCGCTTCTATTTTCATTCAGAGCATCTTTTTATTGCAGCTCCTTTTATTAGCTCGGCTAGAATGATTTAATAAAAATTCGCGCACTTTTATAAAACGTGAATAAGAGCTTGAAAAATTTCTGAGATACTGGTTATTAAGTTATATCTTGCATGGTGCTTTCCTTCAAGTTGATTGGCCGGATTATCGGAATATTATTCCGCTCGAAGATTTTTCCGGTATTGAGAGGTAAGACGATCGAAGAAACCGTTCGCTTTTGAGATTACACACAGTGAACACCTGTTCCCATTGTCTTCTGTCTTCTGTATAATCCATAATTAGACGCTCGGCGCGCGACTATCGCTTTGAGATCCACCGTTCAGAAAGTTAAATTATACGCTTTACATTTACAAAGAAACGTTTTAATTTCGACTCGGCGACCAAGTTCGATCTCCTTTTCCTCTGTTTTTCTCTCTCTCTCTCTCTCTCTCTCTTTAACGTTCTATATCTCTATCCTAATACCCTATCGGATGCTCGCATTTAAATTTCCGGCGACGTGCTGCATCGAAGATTTTCTTGCTTCCTTCTTGTGCGGTTGTCATTACAGAATCCTTCAATAAATCTTCGATGTTCATTTTGAATTCTTTCATATTAAAATAGAAGTGTATTTCGTGATCATATAAGAAATCTTTTTACAAACCTAAGCTCTGTGCGACACAAATAAGACTGTAATAAACAGCCGTAAAATTATAAATAACAGACATTTATTATACATATTATAAATCTTCTCTATTTACTGCAGAAGAGAGAAAGAGAAATGTTAAAGTTGAAATACATATAACGTTACAAATTATAAATTTATTAAACAAATGTTTTGTGCTATATATATGTATGTAGTAAATATATCCTGTTAGAATAAAATTTATTCTATAATTTCGCAATTATTGCTCGTCAATTTTAATAAAATAATCCTGAAGTACTTTTTGTTCATGAAAAGTGCAAACTGTTTCTACAAGTAATTAACTCAGTTTCCTCGCGGACTCTTCCACATCTGAGTTGGCGTTTCATGTTTCTTGGTCATTTTCTTCTACATCTACAGAATCGGTTAAATAGAGAGAAAGTCTAATAGGGATGAGCAGCAAATTCGCGTTATCTCAGCGTGCGCGATTCAGCTTCGTTGCACGAGCGATATCATTTATCTGAATGCCAGATCATATATATATCAACATTTATAACGGTGGATTAAAAGCTTATTCGCACTCAAAAAAGTTTGTAACTATAAGTAATAAGATTTATGAATTATTTTTTCTTCACGCACAAAAATAATAAAAAAAAAAATTTATCAATTGTTGCAATTTATTATTTTCTGTATTACATATTATTGTTTGCAAATGTTAAATTAAAAAGAAAACAAATTCCTCCATATTTTTTATTTTATTTTCATTAGAAAAATATATGCTTTGCATAAAAAATGTTCCTCTTAAGGGAAATAATGGTGGAACAGGGAGCTTTAATGGAAAACGATGCTACTAAGGACTGATTTTCCCTTCATGAGCTAATATTTCTATGCCAATGCTCGCTGTTGCTCCTATTTGTCTCGCGGTTTGCAATTTTTTTCTGGAGTTCATATCGGTAACTCATTCGTATAGTTGCGTTCCGTTGCATTCCGATACTTTTTAATTACAAACGCCGTCGCCAGTTAAGCACCCGAAATTGATGTAACGGTAGTTTTAGATGCAAAGTAAAGTACCGAGGCAATAATGAAAGTGCGGAACTGTGCGACAATCGATTTATTGCGTCTCGCATCTCCACCGCTATAATTAATTAGTTTCGGTCGATTGGTAGCTTTCCAAGTGAGACTAAGGATCTAGCGCTAATTTATTGTCCCGTGCTTTGAATTCGTACACTCGTTTATGAGCTCGTAGATAATCAATTAATCATCATTAAAGCAAGTATGTAAATGCACAGTACTTTTTTTTGTGCGGTTACCAGGAAACAATGTGCGACTAATTACAATATACGTATTTTATTTTCAATGTCGAAAAAGATTTATTAAAATTATATTACGCACAATGTACTCTTTTTTACATTTTGATAAATGATTCCGTATAAATGATTGTTCAAATTATACGACAATGCTAGATATATACGCAATGAACACTGTTTGACAATATCGAAAAAAGAACCGCAGAAATATTTTATATACCGTCGGAAATGGAGCCGATGATTTTTACAATGTTATCTACAATTTCATCTGCGAACTGGATATTGAAAACTCCCTCTATCGGTTTTGTTACGCGATATTAACAATACTCAATAGCATCGACCATGAGCGGATAGGACTGAATTAAACCTATGCGGAATATTTGTCATACATCAATAATTACACACACATTTATGTTAAATAAAATTGTGTATAATAAAATGCGCGCTAAATATGTCATCGTGACATAAACACGCACCAAATAAACTTTTATTTACAAACATGAAATCGTTCGAGAGTCTTTTCGCTTTCTCATATTTCAACATCGCGACATCACGATGCGTATAACAATAATCGTTAATATCAGTTATTAATTGACAGCGAGTTACGTCTGTTTAATAAAAATCATGAATGATTACATTTCGATGTGTGCAAATAAATAACCTTGTTCAATTAAACGAGTAATGTTTCGATAAATGGAAAACGCTATGGATCCATAAAGTAACAAATTATAATCTATGCGAGAAATATCTTGTTTCTCTTAAACTACGGCTACAAAAAGAAAGAAATTAATTATGCTTTCAAATTGCAATACCGGGAATTAATGTAACAATCAAAAATATGATTTTACAAATTAACTTGCAGAATTTTGGATTGCAAAATTAAATTTGCAAGAAAAGTTTGAAATGAAATTGACGTTTGCTTTACATAAATAAAACAGATAAATAAAATAAACGCATATACATATATGTATATAATAATCATTTTTAATTAAATATTTTTGATAAAATGTATTAGAATTTTTTAATGGAATGTATTGTATCTCTCAATGCAATATGCTTTGTAACAATAAATGGCACAAAAAATATGAAATCAAAGGCAAATATTAAAGGCGAATATTTAAAAAACAATTTATATTTGTTAAAGATCCATACCATGCATTCAAATTAAAAGGTGTCCAATTTCGAGTTATATAAAATTATATAGAGAAAAGAGTATATAAAATATATAGAGAGAGATTATTTATATAATATTATATTCAAGGAAAGCACGATTTAATAAGAATGTATGGATAATAATATTACGTAACGCTTTTATAATCAGCAATTGAAAGCAATACGCAATTATTTTTTTTAATTATATTTTGAGTTAAAGATCGAAAATATTGCATGAATGTTTTCTTAATTACTCTTTCAATCAGAGATCAGAATAATTCACTATTATTTCCAATTATAAATGCTGTCTTACGTCACTATGTTTTTATATGGCGTAGCATAAATGCAACATTTCTCTTTTTTTAGTTATACTAAGAAACAACGATCGGGTAGTTCAATCAAAAGCTTTAATCTTACAAATCGCCTTCGAGACACAGAGTCCCTTCACGTTCGCGCGCGTGCGCGATTGGCAACCGAATTCCCGCGGGTATCAATGATTTCCCCTCGTTTTCGACCATCAGATTCGTGCCGGCGTTTTCTTTTTCTTTTTTTTTTTTTTATTTTTCGCATCCCTCTTTTCTCTCTAATGCGGTTCTTCTAGCCATGATCGCGGTGCCAGCCTGTCGGCAACTCGCGACGCCGTAAAACCTTGAACTTCCTCGTCGTCATCGGAGAGACGTCGACGGCGAGAAAACAGCTCGAGAACAACGTACATGAAAAATTCCGCTCCATTTATTACGTCGTCGGGGATGATAATAATATGTGTGTGTAAGCTGCTACATTTCCTGTTTTCGCGTTTTGAAGATTATCAAGCGAATTATGTAAAGACATGTAAACATTAAAAAAGAAGGGACTTTATATTATTTTTCGAAATATAAATTTTTTGATAAATTGAGAATTGAGATTATTTATTGATTTGTTGGATATTTACTTTTTTTTAAGTATTACTTGAACAATAGATTTTTATTTATAACAACTCTGAAATTTTCAACATCCAATACATTAACAGTGAAGATAAAAATTGAAAATTTCTATTAAAATCTAATTGGATTTAACTGCAAGCATCTAAAAAACTTTTTATATATTAATAAATATTTCAAGGATTATTAAATGTAAAATAAAAATTGCTTTCTATGATTTTGAAGAATTACTGATATTTTTGTATCGAACTTGCAGATTGATGCTTCTGCATTGTTTGCGGCATGCATGTAACGATCGAAATTTTCCACTAGCAAAATATTAGTAAAGAGAAATGCGAGCTAAACAAAGATTTGTTGAATATTTTAAAGCACGTGTATTGCGTAACGTGAATACATGTGTACGGTTGTGCAAAAAAATCAAATATTTCACGTAACGTTGCAGCCTGTTACATCGCCTATATCGAATTTCATAAAAACCAGAATATGATACGTATATGCATTAAAACCTACAGCATGTGAACGCTTAAATAGATAAAATTTATATTACAATAAAATTTAATCTTTTTTTAAAATCATTTACTATGTTTTATCACACATCTCTAGCGCGCGTAAATTGCAAAACAGAATAAAAGCAATGTAAAAAAAAAAATTATAAATTGAAAACGTAAAGATAATGCACATAAAAATTAAATCGCATAAAATTCTTGGAGATTCCACAAAGTATTTTGTATTTTATTTAATGAAGTCTCTATGTGCAGAATCAAAATTTTAGTCTTCTCTTTATAATCTTTTTCTTTATATAATATCTACATTTACAACGAAATTGCGTACAATAAGAATCACCAGCGATGTACTTCTCTGTATCAAGAATTATGCTTGAAACGCGCCTGCTATTGGCAAACTTTTCAATTGAACGAATATGCATGATATCGACAGTGCACGATGAGCTGTCGTGTTATATTTTCATTTCTTGTTAGTATTGCTGGTTCGTAATGCAAAATTGACGTTAGAACGACACATCATCATTACCTGCGTCATGTTACCTCAGACTTAAATCTACCGACTTTAAGTAAGAAGGTTCTTTCCGAGAACTTGCTTCTATGTAAATAAGGAAATCAAAGCATGCATGTCAAGAATAATAAATAACATAAGAAAATGTTTTACATAAAATGCAATTTTTATATAATATAAATATATTTTGTATATAAAAAATATAATATAATTTAATTGAAATTCATAATTCTTAACAAAATTAGTTAAAAAAATATTTTTCTCATAATTGCTTTGTCGTAACTATTTATAACTGCTTTGCAGCAAAATTACAGAATGATGTAAAAATTCCCTTTTAAACATTCAAGGTTTAAAAACCGTCCAGCATTTATAATAAATTTTCACTTTTCAATAATTCAGACTGCAGCTCTTTGAATAATTTTTGTAAACATAAATATGTTTATTAAAAATTAAAAGATAATTTTAAGTGCAACATGAATACTCACATATTGCTAATTCCACTTTTATGTTTGCAGATTATATTCAAATTGCTCATTCAAATTTTATTTCTTATATAGTTGTCAATAGATATGTATATAGTTTTATATGCAGGTAGTCGATGAAGAATTTTTATTGTGTAATAATATATAACGCTCTTTTGCGCGCGTGTTTTAAGAAAAATAGTCGTCTCTGTTAATGAAGACGTTGAAGATATACATATCCGTTGAATTCCGAGCTTTGTTCTCTACTCGCTCTTGTAGTCTAATTAGGAATTATGTAATTTAGCGGTGTAATTAAAGCTTGAAGTCTTTAAACGTAATAGTAAAATGCAATTCTAGAAAATAATTTCTGATAAAAATAATTATAAAAATTAAATAATACAGAGAGACTTAAAAATGTATATAAAATGCTTGTTGCACTTTTTACAGAAAAAATCAATGTATAAAACAATCTTTTTGATTTACATGTTGAACATATGTTTGGAGTATTATTTACGTACATGATAAAATTTTTTCTACTTGCATAAATAAGTAAAAAGATACATATATAATCAAATTACACAATGTGTAATATATTAAGTGTAATATATTAAGTACTTTCATCGCAAATAAAAAATAAAAAGTAAAAGTTTAAAAGTTAAATTATAAAATTAAATCCTTTTTTAAAGTGCGGACGTTTTAATAGTTTTAATTGAAATCGATCGTCTAATGGAAAACAAAGTGTGAAAAAGAGAAGAGTGAGATGGAAAAACCACCTGAGGTAATCTCAGACTCAATAAAAGGTCCTTCTGAGTTGGCGGTAACACCTTTCAGGAAGCAAAGTAAGAAAAAGGATCGTGTTTGTCACGCCAAACACATCTTTCTGCTTCGTCATCCTTTTTTTTTGTCTCAATGGGGAAAAAACTTCGTGTTGTCATCATATTGAGAAATTTAATCTCGAGTTATACTATCGTATTTCTCTCATATATTTTGGCTTTATCACTACATTTTCTAGTATACTATACTTAAAGATGAGGGTATAGTTGTGAAATCATGTGGCAAATCTTTATTCCTTTTTCAACCTTTTTCAACATATCCAAATAATTTTTGAACCAAAGATAATACATGTAATGCGTGTCGCGTTTGCAAGATTACAATTTGATCTCATTAAATAATAAAGTTTTCCATATAGAATATCACGCCATTGTAATTCAAGATTAATAATTGCATGTATTGTATTGATATCAAAGTCACTTCGTAATTTATAATATACTATGAAATATGAAAGAATTATTTGAGTGCCCTTAAGAAATATCTCAATTATAATTGCAAATAAAATCCGTTCATGTAATTTGCATTGCTCGAACATAAATATTTACTCTCATTATACAATCTGTGCTGTATATATACACTCCGTTATATTTACCTACATACATACATGCATAGATTTCTCGGCTTATATCATCGACGGAGTTTCATATTCGAACAATAATTTCTTAGACGCTCCAGAGCCAGTAAACCGTAAAACGATTGCGCTGAAACTTGAACGAATAAGAAAAGAACGATAATTTCCATCATCCTGTTGAAACTCAATCTGCTTTCATTTTTATTTTTATTCCACGCTAACGTCGTGCGAAAAGTTTTGTACTTAAAAACCAAGATCGGCTGTGAGATCTCTGAGTCTTCGTGATCAGTCTTCATGGGAAAGAAGGGAGTGCATTCTTCTTACAGCTTAAGGATAAAAGAATCTCAACCCCCGGGGTACATAATCGGTAGCAGAGATAGCGAGGTTCGTAGATTGTGAACGTATTTAAGAATCTATCCCTTCTTTCTCAGTCTGCACCTTTTATAAATCCACCGAATCCAAGTAAAATCTTTTTTGGTCATCCGAGTACTTTTTCTAGCCTTCAAATACTTGCATATGTGAATATATAATACAAAATTATCTTTAATGTGCACTTTATATATTTTTGTATATTGGCCACAATAATTTTGTATATATATTTTTTTATAATTAATTTTAGTTTATCTTGGAGAATATATATTAATACAATAATTATTAATTTAAAAAAAGATATTATTTACGCTTGAATTATGATAAAAATATATATATAAAATTAATAAAGATATATAAAAATATATATATATTTTAAATTAATTTAAGTAAAAACTTTAAAATAATTATTTTAGAAAAATATGAAAAATGTCACGATTTACTGAAAATTATGCAGGACTCAGTCTTATTACACACTTGTGAGTCATTTTATCCTTTCAAGGTCTGAAAAAAAAGAATTTTCTTTAGTAATCGTTGGCAGAGATAGAATTGAGCGCACCTTCGTAGTTTAGTCCATCGAGTGTCGTTCGGCTATTCGATTTCTGGCCATTTGGTAGCAGATAGCAGCAGCCAAAGCCGTTTAGATAAAACTGAAATTATATTAAATTTACATCCTCGCTATTAACCTCTCTTAAGTACTCTATAGATTAAAGGTCACGTTCTGAAGAAGAGATTAACGAATCAATAGCCCAAACGAGATTATCGATGATGCGAACGCGTTTCTCCATTTCTGTTTTTTATTTGATAATGTAGAACTACATCGCAAATAACGACCAAAGTGGCAATTACAATTATAAATTTGAATGATTGTAAATTTATATTTACGCTCCAAATTATCGTTTAAATAACATATGATTCACTTAAAAGATAATTATATGAATATATAATGATTACAAGGCATATGTGTGTGTGTGTGTGTAATTAAATTAAATATAAAACTGTAATAAATATCTTAACTATACAAATCAAGAACATAACATTTTTTATTATAAATATTTTATATATATAGCTACTATAAGCTCTATCATAAAATGATTGTGTCATCTTCGTAAAACTATGAAAATGCAACAAAACGAGTACATCTGAATAACTATATAAGGATCCAATGCGCATTCGTCGAGTGATAAAGAAATAGAGTTCCACTTCCAAAGCTCTAACAGGAAGATGAAATCTCCTTCAAGAAGTGGCTACATTCCGAGTGGATTTATAATGGCCCAATAACATAGGAGGCAGACACTCGGAAGGACTTCGGGAAGTTTGTTCTCATCGAATGTCTGTTCTCTCACGACGGCGTCGCCGTTCTCAAAATAAACATCCGCCCAAAGTGAATTTCGATGTTGCTTGAAAAAATTCTCGAAAATAACATATTTTGATATCTCTTAATCGATATTCGGCGCATGTGATATTACACGGTGTAAAGCGGATAACGAAGAGCATTATGGCATGTGTGCGTAGATCGATCTCTAAATTTATAATAGCAATTTATTTAGAACGGATTGGAATTTACTTTAGTTGCTAAAGAGTATTGCGTCGTAAATAAAAAATATAAAGATTATATATATATATATATATATATATATATATATATAATTACATGACAGATTACGCAAGATTTTCTCTTTATTGTATATACGAGTCATCTAAATATATATATAAATATATATGAGTTATCTAAAATAATTTATTTATCAATAAATTATTAATCAATTTTATCAGATTAAAGCAGAAAATTTACCGCAATTATTTGCAATGTATCACGATTTACGTGATGTAGCTTACCCATGCGTATGTTCATCGCGAGCGCGGTTATATCGCCACATTTTGCGCATTTTTCCGCGGAGCAAAAATGCCATTCGATCAAGCATTTATCGGCATTAGAGATAACTTCATAATTTACACTTTATCGCTATTATCCGTCGTATGCTCTTTTTGGGGGATGGTGCGAACCCTCGTCGGTTCATAAAATTGTTTTACCGCACCCATGGGCGATAAAGCGTGGAGCGTGCTTGCAACCAAAAAAGAAGATATATGCATAAATATATTATGTATATACACGCGCGTACACACACTCATTTATATATATATATATATATATATATATATATATATATATATAATAGAAGAAAGAAACTTTCCCTCATTTTAACGTATCGACAAGTATCTGATAGAAACGAGCAATGTTACGTGTCTGGTTGGTTGCTGCTTGCGCGTAAAATCGTATTTTTCGTTTTCAACGGTCGATCGAGCTTGTGCACAACGCCCCTATCTAAACAAGCAGCAAACGTAAACAGTTTTGCTACAAAATGCCAACAGGCAACAGTTTCAACATATTTTCATCCCGGCATCGATTGCTCGTCCGCTCAAGTATTACAAATGCATTGCATTGCGGATGGCGTGTGTAAATGGAATGCTGACGGCGTTCAATACATTAATATCTGTGATTTAAAATTCACAATTTAAATATATGATAAGAGATTGTAGCCGTCAAGCAAAATGAGATAAAATTATATATAAAGCGTAAATATCTTAAAAAGAATAGGTATATGCGTAGATATAATGCAACGCAGAGTGATGCGACACAAACAGAATTAAAGAGTTAAAAAGAGCATCTAGGGTCGTATAAAGTTTCATAAACTAAAAGAAAGAATGGAAATATCCGAAATATTTTCCCTATAAACTTTCTTTCGAAATTCAACGCAAGTCAACTGTCGCAAGAAATTTATCGGTTGCAGCGAATCTCAGAGAAAACGGAAGGTATCGCCGTGCGTGTATCCGACTATGTCGTTTAAGGATTTATAGATCAGCGAATCCGCGTCGCAGAGACGCGCATAAAATGCAAGTTGTAGATGCGCGAGCTGTGCGAGGGAAAATGGAATGCGACCGTAGGTGGAGAAATTGGAAATCTAAGCAAACACGAGAGAGAAAATCGTAAATCATTTCTTGGGACATTATAAGGTTCTTGTGTTGCGAGGGAAAAATTTCCACCCATCTATCTCAATCGCGCGAGTTCTACAGGATTGTCGCAAAATTGTAACTCAACAACCAAGCACTTCGTCATTATTACGATAAAAATGTCTGAAAAAATATCTTAAAAAATTATTTTTCTTTTCCTGATATAACATTTCTCCCTTTCATCTTTACATCCTGTTGTTACTAAAGTAATGGAAAGTTGATGTTGCGTTCAATCTTCGATCAAAAATAAATAAAACCAACACTACATAATATTATATATTAAATAATTATACATTGTTCATTCAACACTATAAACAGATATACGTACGTTGGTATGTAATTTTCCCTTAATTTCCATCATTGATACGCATCACACCGAATTATTAATGTAATATTATATGTAGCAGAATACAACATATATATGTAATAAAATCTGTCCTCTTTCTAGAACTTTGTGAAATTAATAAAATTGCTGTTTATCAGTTACTATACATTTTACGAAACGTATTATTTCGGGAGCTCTCTCTTCAGAGATAATAATCAATTTTATAAAATATATATAATTAACAATTTGATTGATCTTTTTCTACGTTCAAAATGTGAAAAAGTACAAACATATTACAATATATACACGAATAATAGAATGCCAACACATTGACAAATTTTTTGGCATTTGTGGCATTCGCGTTCCGGGAATAAGAGCGCAAGCAAGACTGTGTCTTATATATGAATTATTTGAGCCACGCTCCCCCACATTGCGCTTTTCGCCAGCAACACAATCGAAGCAAACGACACATACAAATCGTCCGAGACAGAATTTTCACAAGCTCGAGCGCCGAAGTTCTTGGCACCGGACCGTCATCATCATCGCACCGAGGTGCTGAATAGTCGACCGAGATCACAAGGGAATCCTTTTTCTCTTTTTCGCACAAGGTGAACGAAAGAAGACGCCCGAGTTCGCGGAGAGCATCATCGTCCTCGAACGACGACGGGAATAAAAAAGAGCCGCAAAGAAAGCATAAAAAAAGGCAGCCGCGTGCAAAAAGAGCGGCCGTGACGATATAGAATTCTCGCATCCCATCGTACGTTTCCTCTCCTCGCGAAAGTTATTTACGGTTCGCGGCGCCGAGGTCTATTCGCAGAGAATTGCGTACCAGGCTGCTCCGATTAATTAGCAGTAAAAGTTTAATCGTTTTCACCTGATACGACTCGATCCAATCGATCGGTTGATCGTCGCCGGAGGCCTTGCTTTGAACTTCGAGCGAATGAATCGAACGAGCCAGAAATCGTAGGAATACTCTTCGATTGCCGGGCCATTGCATAGAAATGTTAATTACGAACTTTTGCGAGTTAATGCAACGCAGGAAGGCGCAGACCGGCACAGATGGTATGCACTCACCCTTACTATAAGCCAATTCCATTATATTCCGTTAATTAAACATAAACATTTTACAGAACCGAGAGGAAATTGTAATCGAGGCGTATAATAATTTTATAAAACACTAGCGTTATCACAAAGCTGAAATTCGTATTCAATGAAAACTCATATAGATCGTCTGTTTTTAAAACAAATATTATAAATTGGTATTTTTCAATAATGAAATATTTGTTTTATAATTATACAAAGCATAACATTAATACTTTATTAGTATATAAAAATAATCAATGGACAAAGCAAATTGCAAAATATAAAATATTAAATAATATATTAAAAGCTACATATATCGCTAGATTGCCTACATTTTCTCACAAACTATCTTCACTTCGTGTCTCTTATTCCGTAAAAAAAAAAAAAAATGTAAAGTAATAAGAAATCATACGATTTGCAGGATCAGGTCTCGACGAAAAAAAAAAAGAAAGAGTAGAAGAGGAACAGTGTAGGGATGAAAATAACGATTAACCATTAATTTAATGGTCAGTTAAATGGATCATTTATAAGTCATTAAGCTGCGGCAAAGATTCGAGAAAATTGTCGCCGCTGCCGTCCAAATTGTTCTAGGCAGACGGCGAGCGAGTTTTTGCAGGATCGATCCGCGAGATGAATGTTCCGTCTATGAAGAGACTGTCAGTTTGATTAAAAATTTCGTTTTAATCCCAGCGCCTTCCATCAGAGCTCGTGAGAAAAATTGCCAACAATACCAGACACAATATTTTCTGACTTTCCATTCTATCCTTATAGAATATAAAACAGTTCCACGTTTGACTTTATTCTAAACTGATTAAAATTAATATTGCTTTGGATATCATAATTTTTGGAAAATTTGTATAAATTAAAAAATTCATATTAAGAAAAAGAATAGAGTGACAGTTATGATTGTCATTTAACTTTATGAATAATTTTTTTTATATGACTCTATTCGCCTGCATTCGTGAACTAGTAGTGTAGTTCAATTTAAAAGCTTATGACTCTGATCAAAGAAACTATTATTAAAATTAAGGCATATTACAAAAAATTTTGTATGAATCCGCAACAGTGCATGTATCTCGATAAAGTATCAGAATCGACTTATGTATCGCATAATGTAAGTCGATCGTAATAACGTTTATGTTCCAATGACGACAAGGTCGGGGACAAGCGGAAAGTGGTTGCACATACTTTATCATATATACTCTATTTATGCACGAGCTTCGTAGCATACGGTAAAAATGTGCAAAGCAAAAAATTTTTGTTATATAAAATGATACAAAAGCGAAATTGTAAAATTTGACAAAATGTATTTAAAAAAGCGAGAATTATCAACAAATTATATAAAATTGTCTAAATATATCCTTAAATCGCGCTCGTGCTGATTTGCATTCTCACTTTCATCTTTGTCGTTCTCTGTGGTTTTTTTCTTTTTTTTTCTTTCTCTGTGTGATGCAAAAGCGCCGTTATCAGCGATTGATTAACACTGTAAGTGCCACCGAGCGAAAACGTTGCGGCGTAAGTTACTAGCCGAGATATCTGTTTCCGCTGCGTTTCTCGCCGTCTCTAGTGGTGCGAAAAGTTTAGAATTACGACTCGCGCAAGTTTCGCAACGCATGAAAAGCTTTCTCTCTCTCTCTCTGTTGCTTGCAAAACGATTCTCCTGTGCTTGCGCAAGAAGTCCAAATCCGGTTACGGCCCGATAGAACTTGCTAAAGTAGATAATAATAAGTTATTATGGCCACAACTATAAAAAATTTTGACTCTTTCGTTATACGATGAATGAGAAAAATACCTAGAAAATTATCATTGCATCTCACATTGAGTAACTGCAAGTTCTTTACTAATTATTTTATGCGCTTTGAATCATAATTATTAATAATAATATATCTCTCTCATATTTATACGTATATTACTATAAAGGAAATTTCAAACTGTGCATCAAATTCGAATAATTTATAAGTGTGTGTTATTATTTCTTCATAAATTAAATTTTGATGTTTCTCATTTAATTATTTAATAGAGAAAATTAAATTCTGCAAAAAGCAATATACAGACAGAATCCAAGACTTCTTGACATTCTTTTTCTTGAAACATCCGACGCTCGATTAATGTAAAATTTATTCTTGTGTTTTGCATGAAAAAGTGTATATGTATATATATCATATTTATAATATTTCTCATTATATAACTCTCATTATATTTCTCTCATTATATAATTCTCATTATATTTCTTGTTATATAACTTACGCTTACCCATAGACGTAACGTAAGTTTAACGCCGATATGCAATGAATAACGTATGTATATTCGACGTTACGCGATAACGAATGATCATCATCCAGCACGCGGGTCATTATCATAAATCGAGGGACAATCGAAAGTTAGCCGGTACGCTAAATTCCGTGGAGGAAACTTCGAGGAGAGATAACAGAAATCGGATCACGGAAATCCTCGTCTTGCGGACAGTGATTTCGAATTAACGCCCCGTATCTGCAGGAAATTATTGCCGATCGATGACCGAAACGATTCCGCGCCGCGGCGATTCGTCTGAACCCTATGAGGCACGGAACACGCATTTATGGAGACAAAGAGTAATGCTCTTAGCGTGCAATTGGCATTAAATACGACTGACTGATTTTAAATTTCACTTGCCTAATATGAAAGATCGTTTCATAAAACAAGAATCTCAGAGAGATTCATACTTAACGTCACAATATATCATTTTTAAAGATGCAAAGAATATTCGATGTACTTTCTTTTCTTGTTTACAAGTTTTTATGTTAAATTTAACTTGCAGTTTCAATCTACCCTCTTTTATCACAAAATAAATATGTCGTAATATAATATAACAAATATAATATAATGTATTGTATATAAATATAAATTCATTAATATATAAATTTTTCCTCCATAAATTCCGTAAAAAATTTGCGAATGATAATTTGACATTTGTGCGGAAAAGTAGCTGACATTTTTCAACACCAAACCACGATATTTCTTCGAAAGTTGCATCCTCTAGTTTTCCTTACATTTCTCAGAAAAGTTTCCTACATGTGTCTGAGTTAGCAAAAGCATAACAAAGAAGAGAGACTATCGGACATCGAGAAGATATTGTTCGCGAAGCACAAATCAACGGGCGCTGGCGGGTGGATAGCGAGACAGAAAATCGAAGCCGACCGACGCGGTGCAAGAGAATTAATATTCCATGTACGATCAGGCTTCTTCGGGCGTACGGTATGAATTATCGCACCCCTCTCTCTCTTGGATTGCACTCACCCTGTCTAAATCAATCCCGATTAATCCCAACGGCGGTTCTGCCGGGTCATTGGATCGGTCCCAAAGATGGCCGCAATGTTAATCCCTTTCCGTTCGGCTCGCTCTTCACCGGCTTCCCCGTATACTCTCTCGTATAGCCTCCTCTCGTGTGGTGCGTGGCAGGAAATTTCCTCGAGCTGTCGGCCGGCTCCCTACGCCGATATTTCATTTGCATAGTCCGTACAAGCTGATATTAGCCCATTACGAGATTCAGGTTCACGGTTGCACGCTAATCCTCCGGTAGTCCGCCGGCAGTAGTACTAACATAAGTAGTCACGATGTAGCTGGGGCCCGCCAGGAACGCGACTTCGCGCGTGTGTAAAGGCTTATTATTTCGGAAACTTTGTCGCAAAAGTCATCAATCAATTGCTCCAAGCTTATCAGGTACATTAGAGGAGAATGTTTCGATTCCGATTTCACTTATGACTTTATTCAAATACCGTACACTTTCCGTTTATTGATGAATAATTGATGAAATTGATGAATAACGTATTCGTTATAAGCGTAAAATATATATTAGCTGCGAAATTATATTTTTGATTGAATTTTGGGAGTTTAAATATAATGATTCGATTAAATTTTGATTGGTAAATAACATTTAATAATTTCATTTAATCATCAAATATCCTGAGAAATACTTATACGGCTTTGATGATTATTTTTTTTATTGATTATATAAATTTATTTACACCATTAGTTATAAAAAAGTTATTTGGATATATTATATAATAAGGTTTTAAAAAAAGAGACAAAATTTAATTTAAAAAAGTTGAAACATTTATGTAAATATATGCAAAAAAATGGCGATAATTTCAATAATTTTTTCTTTGAAGTGCTTTTCTCATCTCTATCAGTTTTTCATTCAATATTGCGTTATAAAAATATATTTTATGTATAAAGATATATTCTCAAACACGGCTGTCAATATATAAAAGTAACCTAATGCCTAAAGATGTCTGAAAGAAAGCGAGCTGAAATTAATTACGATTCACGGAATAAAATATCCGAGCGTCTGCGAATAGCAGCTTTCAAAAGGAAGCAATGTAAAAGCGTATCGCCATGAGGGAACACAAGGTTTCGTTGTTGTAATTTATCTCGTAATTAAAACCTTTCCAGGCTTCGTGCAGCGTTCATGACGGGTATTAAATTGCAACGGTACCGCGCGCGCATAAAAATACCGTAAGACGGGTTCGTATCATAGTGCCACGCGCGTCAAAGCGGTGGCATCAGATTCTCCGCAGAATGTGAACAAAAAGAGATGAGCGCTCGTTCTACGGCGTCTCTTCGAAAATGATACCTAACGACAGCGTTTAACAGCGTGAAAAATGTTCGGTTTAACGCAAGCGTTCATTAGGCCCTTCGCCAAAGAGGAATTAAGCCTGTAGGAATTTTGTCCTAAATCCGTGATATAATTACGGGAGAAATTATTAGACATTCCGCCGGCTTACAGCCGCGCCCTATGTAAAGATAGGTCAGCAGCGAGTATACATCGACCTGATTTAGGTCGGTCTGAGAGTTAGCGCGGGTTAATGGTACATCCCTCACGGGGTTCTTGTTACTCCCCGCTCCGGTTACCTTCGTCCGTCCGTTAATTAACCGACAGGGTACATTTTGCGAAATGATTAGTTGATTAGCCAGAGCAAACTGCACTCATAACTCGTTAAACTGTTGTTTCACTGAATACCGAAATTCGCACTGTTATCATCAGTTTGTTGTTAAAACGTGACCATGACGCATAGCTTCTCGTAAATGTCATAGTTTTGGCAAGTTTATCGCGTGTTACAATAGGATTATTCGCTTCGAGTGTCTTTGGTTTTCTGATTTATTCTCCTGCCAGAGATGAATTTTACGAATTTGTATTACTCTTTCTATAACAATAATTAATTATTTTAAAAAAATGTGAAAATGTTTTCAAAGAGAATATATATATATATATATATATATATATATATATATATATATATACATATATATATATATATATATATATTCTCTTTGAAAACATTTTCACATTTTTTTTAAATAATTAATTACTGTTATAGAAAGAGTAATACAAATTCCGTATGCATATTCCGATGTCTCGCATCGTCGAGGACGCACTGCGAGAGGTAACGAAAGTGTTGATTGTCGGAGCAAGATGGTCCGTGTAATCGTCGTGTGTTCCCCAAGGACTCGCGGTAACTCAGGGATTGACCGAGGAAAGGCAACGACGCTGTAAGCTTCATCTCTCCGGAACTTCGAAATTGTCTCCAATCTCTACCAATTGTCCGTTCGCTCGACTCGCGCACGGAGTCGCAGTCGGACCTCTGGTCCGACAAATCCTACAATTTCCCGGGGCGATTGACGTGACTTTTTAACTTCATTGCTGTCTCTTTCTCTCTCTTTCTTTCTCTCGCCTGCGTCCGCGAAATTTCCGCCGTTTTTCTCTCGCCCTCTCGAATTCGCGACACGTTTTGGCTGGCACGCTGAGCTTTTCGGTAACGGCAGGATGACTTTTGTTGTCTTTTCTTTCGGCTGGGAATGCACTTGCTCGAATCTTGTTCGTGTGTTGTCGCGACAGTCGGATAACGTTGCGGCCAGAGAACGAACGTAAGATGGAAGAGGAGGAAGAGGAAGGAGACGAAAACTGTCAGCGTCGCGTAAATCACGATTCTCGTTAGCGAGCGGTTTGAGCCTTCGAGAGATTTACTATCCGCGGCGCCATAATCTCCGGTAATGCATCCTCGCGAGCGAAGCTGCGCTACGCTCTTCTCGGTACACACAATGCCGGTGTGTACTCGAGATTCGAGTTATCGCGCGCGATACTGATTGCTTATACCCTAAAACATTCTCTGGTAATACAGCGCGAGAACCGGAATACACAAATGATTCAATAGTGGCTGTAATGGGAAAATTAATCCTATTCGTGTCTGCATGGAATGAGAACAATGACGAATTTATGTGAGCACCCTCTAAACAAACGCGATCGTGAGATAGATTTCAAAATTAGGTCAAGAGATAACAATGTCCATTAAATATCTTAATAACTGCTTGCATCTTAATATCCACAATTATTTTGTCAAGATAAATTAACAAGACAACAGAACGCAATAAATATTTATTTTTATATAAACATCGCTAAAATTTATAATGTTCCAACTCGGTATATGTATTCACAATGCGTATCCACTGCAGCGGAAGTCTTGAAAATCCTTGCTTGCGCCCCATTTTGTTGAGACGTCGCTACGGTACGATGCATCGTATTTCACGCGAAGGGTCCAGGATTTCATATTCTTGGCCGTTGATGCAACGCTGCAATTGTGCGCCAGCACAAGCTATTGTAAGTGTGCGTCGACCTCACATTCTCAAGAATACTCGGTCGCATTTATTATTTAAGTCGATCGAGAATACATTTTGTCACGAGACAGCGGCCGTGATGATGGAATACCGGGAGATAAAATCAATATATAAGTTTAAAAAAAAAAAAAAACAAAACTGCTGTAAGCGCGGTTTTTATTACGATCTTTGGCATAATGTAATAATAATTTTGTTATATACCATTTAACAATTTGCATATATCGTTTAAATTTTGTATAAAATAAATTCGCGATACGTTTTAATTAATCCAGAGAGTGTTAAACATTTTGTTTAAATTTATTAAACTTTTCGAATCTAACAATCACCAACATTCATCTTGGCACTTTTCCATTACATCGTAGCCGCCTTCAACACCTCGACCCACATAAATACATCGCCGCAGAGCATTCGATTTTCCAGAGTACGAAGGTTGGAGGATCATCCGCGCGCGAGCGCGTATCGTGAGGAAGCAACTTCCCGAACGAAGTTGCGGTAAAGCGCGAGACCAAGTTTCTGCTAAACCGCGGATTATCCGCATAGTTTTAAGGAATTTACGGCATGCGTAATTTAATCAATTAGTAGCCACTTAAGTGAAATGCGTGTGACATAAATCTCATATTTTCCTGACGTATGAGAACACGGCGTTACATCTCGCCGAAACTCGTCACTTTGCAGGAATGTCGTTTAACGAATTTATCATGAATTTACACCTAGAATTAGGGCACAGATCGATTATGAAGACAAATTATAAGAATAATAATGATTAAAAATACAAGAAAAAAATTAATTAATGTTTGCATTTAATATTAATACAAATGTATATGTAAACTAAAATAAGATATCGCGTTATGTATTCTCTTAAAAGTTGAAACTGCTTTCATTTATGCATTAAACCAGTTACACGTTTATATAATTTTACGTAGTCGTAAAGATATTCATTCTAAATTGTGCAATCGTGTTCCGTCGAATTGTCGTCACGGGCAACTAACGAGCACCTTAGATTACTCCATTGTACACAAAAGCAGAGCACAACAGTCGAAATAATATATTGTCTTCGCCGCGAATACCAAGGAAGAGCACACTTAACGAGAAGAGTAATGAATTTTGCGCTGCATTTCTATTTGCCTTGAATAGAATTGTCTAGAGATGCTTAGAAAGCGACCGTAATGGACGGAAAAGAAGAATTGCGATTTTTTTCTTCAACGTAACGAGCGGTCTCTCTCGAAAAAACTTATACTCGTAGAAACATACCTCGGCAAGTGCGATAAGAACCATCGAAACGGTACTAGTAATCACGTCGGCCGCAATATATCAGTGTCTGTAACAACAATAATTACAGGACAACAAGAACGCAAACAGTCCGGACGTCTACAGTAATTTACGATAATTTTAACTTGTGGAGTTAGAAATTATTATAGTATATATACATATAACATTATAGCGCTGAATAAAGTCTGAATTGTTACAGTCGAGGATTTACGGACTCGTATATATTAGTATATCAGTAGTATGTGAAAATTTATTACATTTATGTATACATGATTTTTTTTTTTTTTTTGTTCCGCGGTGGTACCATCATACGTTATTTTTTAAAATGTCAAAGAGATATATCAATTTGCATATGTCAGTTTATACCATCCTGCAAATATTTGTCAATATTTTGTGTTGTGATAAAAAAACATCCATACATAACATACAATATAATTGATACATTTATGTCATTACGTAAAATCTCTACTTAAACGATTTTGCAAAACTGTAACAGAGTTACAGCGTGCTATCGTCAATTTATCTCGCGATATAAATGTGAAATTAATTCGTTCATGATTAAGTGAAGTAAAGCGTAGCTATACAACAATGTTCTTCGTTCTCATTGGGGTCACACGAGTCGGTGACACATATGCACACGAAACACTACGTTGAAACAAGGTGTAAATCGTGGTTCGAGATGCGACTCAGCTTTAATTAGCTCTCTCGCTGACTCTCTACGGAATCGCATGTGGTTTCTGCAGTTAGCTTAACGTACCGTGAATACTGCCGATCCGTGTGGTAAATCGAATGCTCCACTTGAGCATTGACAAACAGTACACCAACTGCCCAAAGCGATTCGCTCACTTCTAGAAGTTTCAGCTATCCTAATTCAGGCCACTTCATACATACTGCATACATACGCAATGCAACCGGTTTACATTTCCACACAATATTGAATTAAATGTAACAGCTGTTTTTCTTTACATTGGAATAACAATTGAATATCATAATGTATAATTGAACAAAACTTCGATTATTTATATTTAATTAAAAAGAATACAATTGAATATAAGATATTTTTTTTAATCTTTACTTATTTTCGAATAACAGATTATTGTTTCTTTTGTAATTTTCTGATTCAATAAAAATTTTTTATTACACATATGTAATTGCTTATTCCATTTATCTTTAATTTTTTATATTTCTATAAATTTTTTACGATACTTTTTATTTTCGCAAATTTTGTGATCTTTTCATAGATACAATATCCGATATTACATTGGACATATAGATCATGAACACAGTGATAAGTATCAACCTCAAAGATATCAAAGATGCGCTCTTTGTCTCTTCGTACACAAATTTCATTAGTATCGCTAGAACCAATAAAGAGAATCCCGCAGGATATTGAAAGATATTGCAAAGAGGTATGCTAAGATTGCTTATGAAATCTCAAGGACTCTATGCCCTCCAGACTGAATATCAAACCATGCTTTATTTCCCGCAGGCGCGATCTCTCGAATTCAAAGAATTCACGCTTTCGATCTCCCTCAGCATAAATTTGCATAAGATGAGAGAATCGCTTGCATTTTGACTTTTTAATTACTCACTAATAGCATCGAAATTAGATATCGTAAGAAGCATAAATTACAAAAATACGATTAATTATAGCAAAATTAAATTTATATCACACTTATATAATACTATTTTTTAAATTGTTCATTAATTATTAAAATGTAAAAATAGTTATGTAAAATATAATTATATAAAAAATATTTTTAAAATAGAGAAAAATATTTTTGCGAAGCGATTAAATCGCTTAAAATTAAAAAAGAATTAGCTCATCTTAAAAGTTTTATAATTAACCTCAATTAAGTTTTATTAATTAGGTTAGCAGAATTTTACACAAATCTCTTATTAATCATCTATAATAAAAATATAATACATTATTATGTATATGTGTATTTTAATCTATAAAATAAAATTAATCTAATATTTTTTTTTTCTTTCTCTCAAATGAAGGATATCAGTTTGAAAAAAAAGATAATTAAAAAATAACATATTAATAACAGAAAATATATATCTTACGTTTCGTCAATCTGTAAATTGTCGAAATCACAAAGTACCAAAATCTCTACACGTAAATAAAAAATTATAATTTCTCGAAAAGGCGTATTGTTTATTTGAGGCACGGACGACCAATCAAGTGAGATGGATCATCTGCCAGTTACAAAAGAGACTAAGATACTATGCAAAGAAAAGTTATCTCGTCGGCAAAAGCATCTAGAGAAGGATGTCTTAGCTCGTGCTGGCACGAATTCCTTTTATCACAAGGATATAAAGGAGCTTCTCCTTCTCCTCTTTTCTCACTACGCGACTTACTTTGACGTGGTATGAAAGAATGCGCCCTCGCCTCTTGAAAGTCTCATGAAAAAAGACTTAGCCGACTTAGAGACAGAGAGCCTGACCTGGTCATCATCTTATAGACATTCCGTCGAGCTGTCGGCACGATTGATTCGATTCTAATTCCGCCAAGTTTCCTGCTATAATTTTACGAATCAAACATATAGAATGCGAACGGAAAATCGTTCCGTTTCGCATTAGCAGCGCGCAGACTATCTTCCCTGCTTCTCTGCATTATTCATGAACATTAGCTATTTTATAAGATAAAAAGCGGGGTGAATGCAATGATAAAAATATCATATTTACTAATATATTTAATAATATATTATTATTAAATATAAGATATTATCGTAATTAATACATCGCAAAGCCATGTGATAGATAACATATGTGCGTAATAGATAGCGATATGCGTGCTACTATAGTTTATTATTTCATCTGGGTTTATGTATCAAAATATATTATTACTATATTAATTAATATATATCATTTTTTATATACGTCATTTAATTAAGGAGATATTTTAAGTATTATTATTATCACAATTATTTTTATACTATAAATTGCTTGATGATTATCATATTGATATTATTCTCTTTTATACAATAATTAATTTAGAGTACATATTTTTGTTGGCTATCAAATGCTATTAGTAAAGTTATATATTATATGCTTTCCTATACATACAATTGTTTAATTTCAAGTGACATTTTTGAAACCAACGAAACGAAGCGAGGCGAGGTGACATCAAAGCGCTAATGCGAACGATGCACGAAAAGGAATTGCATCCTGTAAGAAGATGCCGGATGTTAAGTAATTGAATGTAATCGGAAGCGCATCTCGGCTATTGTTCCCACGAGGTGCCTGCCTCGAATACGATTTTCCAGCGTCAATGCAATTCTTTTTGCAGCCACGCCCTCGCGAAAAGCCAAGAAAAGGTGAATAAAGAAGAAGAGGGGGAGTTCTCTCCTTCTTCGCGCTTCGCGAATTTTAAGGAGGCAGCAGCGAGATTTCCTCTCCCTTCTACCTGAATAGCCCGCGGCTTTTTTCCCGCCGAATTCATTCGGCGTTCGTACGCGCCAAGTAGTGTAAACCAATTCCCGGCTCCTTATACATCTCCGTCCAAGGAGATCGGAGAGACAGACGCGAATACGTCCGACTGATTAAATCTCGCCTACTCTAAATCGGGAGATCTCGCCACGTTTTCCCGTCCCGTTTCCCGATGAAATAAGAGATCGCCGTAGGGGCTTGCGAATTCAGGACAAACGAGAAGGGTAGCATGCGCGACGCGGCGCGTCGGTGTCACGTTTTCCGGCTAAACTTCGTTAAATAAAACGAGAGCGAAGTCGCGGGAGCGACGAAACGTTGCAGCGGACGAATGTTATTTTTCCAATTGTATCCGGTAATGGTGGGTGTGTTTCAGATATCGATCGCCCGAGCTAATAAAAAAATCTGTCAAAGTAAAGTCGGGACCGTGGTTATTGAATTGAAGGTAGATGTGATTAACGGAAATCTCGGTGAAGAGAAAGATCGGTGAAGAAACGTCCAAATCGGATTGGACTGCACAATGATACATTATTCACTGTGGAAAACGAAAGAAAATTTCTATCTTGATTTAAAAAATTTATCTGCTTTATATCATAGTAGATCCCTTCGTTTGTAAAAAGCAAAATTAGAAACGTTGTTAAATAAAAAAGTCATTATAATCAGATATTATAAAATACACATAGAGATCTATTTGCAGCAGAGCTACCTCGCTGATAATTCAATTAAAAGCTACTTCGCTTTATAACTGATATTTAAGTTACAATACGTATATAATGACATTGGGCCAACATTTCTCGTGATTAGACAAGCGTGGAATGGGATAATCCCCCATATGGTAGATACACATATACTCGTAACCTCATGTCCATCGTGTAACTGAAACCATCGTGTAATACACACCATCAACTCCAAATCCATCCATCAACGTCGCTATCAGAAATCCATTCTCTACGGTTGACTTACTCCATAGGCCTTTTTCAGGGTTGACATCATCATATGTGAGCCGTTAAAGAGTTCTAAATGCTTGTCGCTTGTTAGGCCGTACTTTATAAGCAACAGCGTAGCGAAATGACAATGGTCTTTGAGTTTGAGATCCTTATATTAAATTTTAAAAAAGCATGCTGCTTTTATTATGTTACTTTTTATATTTATAAAAAAAAAATAATTTCCAAAATTCACAATGTAACGCACTAAAATAATAAAGCGTTATATTCTTTAAAATATATTATAAAAATATAATATAAAAATATATAAAATATAAATATATTTAAAATATAATATAAAAATATGATGACTCTTCATTTCGCTCAATAACCGTTTAAATTTTCTTAAAAAGAGATGATAAAACTTTACCCAAGTAATATTTAATTATGTAAAAAATAAATAAAAATGTAATAAATAAATAAAAAAAAATACATACTTGAGAAAAATACAAAAATCACGGAAAAGCTTTGGTGATATCGAGGCATGTCGAAACTACAGCACTATCTGAAAAACTAGCAATAAGTCGTGTAGGTTCGTACGTATACCTAGTTGTAAGAGAGAGTTGGCGGCTCGTAAAAGATCGAGAAGCACGAATCCACTGCCACGGATCGTACGGAGTAATGGGCCATTTTTTTCTTTTTTTTTTTTCTTTCTTTTTTTTTCTCGAAACGATCGAGCCGCCCTTTCCCATTCCGGGGCAGGCCGACAATTCCGCTTTATCGACGTTGCTCCCCGACAAGCAGCGATCTCGCGGCTCGACGACCCAGCCGATCCATATATCGCGCGCGATAAAACCACGAGACAAGTGTAGGTCACGCGAACCCACCGAAACGGCTGGCGCCGAATTTACGCCGGAATCAACTGTGCTCAATTAATCGGTCAGTTATTTCCAAACCGCGTGATTCATTGCGACCTTTACGCTTTTGACGTTCGCGATCGCTGATGGCGAATGACGAAAAATACGGTAACGCCAATCCACGCTGTATCATCATTCTCTGTACGCGCCATACAATTGAGTATTACAAGTTAAAAACGATTTTTATATTGAAAATGAAAAAGTGCAACTTGATTTAAAGGAGATAAATATATTCTCGCGAAAGATGTAAGAGGTATTGTCATTTTCATTTTTGTAATAAAAAGATTTTAAAAGCATACATTATTCAGTTTTGATATAAAATTCTCTTTATATAAAAATCGGTCTATAATATGACGATGCTGTTCGTTTCACGTACAAAGCTTTGCCGTGATTAATGTTCAGAAAATACAGTATGTGGAAACTCTCTATCGATTGTTAATCAGAATGATGTATTTTACAATCTACGTGCTTTCTATGTCTCGCTATTACTTCGATATTTTCGATATCGGGCAATACGCGAAAGAACTAATTACAGAATAAATCGAAAAAGAGATTGCTCACACATCGAAAAGTATGAAGGAGGCATGTTTAAATCGAAATGTTTGGATTCTTCGCATACGCGCGAGCATAGGATTTGATTAAATTGATATTCCCACTAAGTATTACAGCTGCCTCATTACGGGAAGCATTACTTCGCTGCTATAATGGAACGTTACATTCACCGGATTTTCTCCTGACAACGTATGTATCGAGACAACATAAAGCCAGATGGAATAATAAACCATAGTAACATACGCATACCGCTATCCATTACGCACGTATGTTATCTGTCACATGGCTTTGCGCTGTATTAATTACTCTTCTCATACGTCGACATTTGCCTGTATCGTGCCTATTATATATATATATCGAGCATAATAATTAAAACCAGGAAGAAATTTTATATTTTAATTACGCTTTTTCCACTTAAATGTTAAAATATAAACACGTTTCAATGCGTGCGCTATCGCATATTTATATTATTTTATCGTAAATGTAAGCTGTGCGTCCTTTAATTACTATGATATAAAATAAATAGCATACGGAGATACGTGCTGTTAAATTATCGATGTAGAATAAACGCGACTATCGAGTACGAGCGAATTTGTCTGGCAATTTACATGGAATAGTGAACGTTTGTATAGCATATCGCGAAGAAGATTACGAGGAAACCTCAGAGAAAGAGAGAGTCATCGGTTCGCAACATATCGCCATTCACGCATTGCGGATATCCGCGAGCAAATTTACTTTTGCGCTCGTGACCACGATCGTAAGTCATGTCTGGCCGATAATCGGCGCGTTTCTAAGCGCGGTTACGCGCCATTCAGTTGGTACGCTGCCAATTTTGTTAAAATGTAGAAATAAAGAAAAGCGAGATTTCCCGTGCATATATGAGCATACACACACACACACACATAATGGAACGAAAGAATCGCGAATTGCACGTGGAACGGCCGCAGCGGCCAACGGTAGATAAATGGTTGAAATTGTTTCTGTCCGTCGACAGAGGAACGCGCGACACTCTTTTTCTTCTCTGACTTTCCGGCTCTCTCTAATAGCTCTATTGATACCTCGGACGTCTCTCTTTTCACACAAATGGGCCTTGCGGTCCGAGAGAGCGGGATTAATTGTTTCTGCGACGGCCGCTTCTGTTGCGAGCGGAATTAATTGCTCGCTCTCGCGCCGTGGTCATTGTAGTCCCCACGTGTCTCAACATTTCAGTTGAGTATCTTAACGTCGGTTTGCGGTTAATTCGGTTACAGTTTAATTTGCGCACCGTCCATATATTTTTGTTTGTTGCAATTGTTGCAATAGAATCTTTATTCGCGTATTACGTAAATAGCGCCGAAACAACGCGAATGCACGGATAAAGATATTAATGTGTAAGCACAATTGAGTCTATATAAGCGATTTGACGAATTGGCAGACCCAACAAAATTTTTTTTAAACAATAATCATTTTACGGAGAAATAGCATACACATTTCGGTCTATTTCTCTCGCATATCTCTTGGGATATTTCAGAAGCTAACTTTGACAGGTGACGAGCCTCACTGAAATGTTTTCAGATAAATGCGAAGATATGTAATTTATCATTTTCTTTTTTAATTTTTTTAAATGGTACTTTGGAAAATATCTACAATTTTCAGCTCGTACCATTTGTTTCAACTTGTCAAATAAAGATATACATATATTATTATATATATATATATATATATATATATATATATATATATATATATATGTATATAATATATATTATTTTGCTGAAATGTTTCTTTGAAATTGGAAATTAAAATATTGTATCAATTGATCAATATTAATTTGCATTAATTGAAAAACTTCAGCCAAAATTTTCATACTTTTTATATAATTAAATGAGATTAATTAATAATAGAGCTGAAATTATAATACTAAGCTTTCTTGCTTTGAATTACACTTGTACCGGACAGATCTTCTGGAACAAATGCAATCCAAGTCATGAATTAACAGTCCCTTTGAGACATCGAACGGATTACTTATCGTTAAGCGAGAATTTCCGTAGTGTCATGAGAACCGTGGATCGTCGTGGATCTCACGTTTCTCCCAATCGTGACACACACGTAAATAGATTTACATTGTACAAGAGAGGCACAGACGGGTAACCTGGATACGCAGATAAGTATAGACGCGATTATATAGAGGTGGAGCGTTTCGCAAACACAGCCAGCGCCGCAGCGTGATTGCATTGATCAGCGTCACCAATGGGCTATGCACTGTTACGTTAGATAAGTGTACATGGATCACTGCATATGAATACCGAGCGTATACGAACCCGTGCTCGTCGTCCGTGTGGTGCCGTTATTCGATATTAAGCAACCATCTCCGCGTACGAGAAATAAAAGGTAAAGAGACAAAAGATACTTTCACGAATAAAAGATTATCGCGCGCATGGCGCGCATTCTTTTATAATCTCAGCTTTGCGGATTTTTCCGTAAAAGAATGCTTGCGAAAGAATATCGCTATTTTTGCAAAATACCTGTAAAAGAATTATGCATTTGTAACATTCTTCTAACTTAGACATTTTTGACAGGATGTAAAATTATATTTATTAGCGTTTGTGCAACGTCAGTGAAAACTCATAAATTGCATCGATCTCACTGCTAATGAAATATGTCAAAAGTTATCAGATTACAGTCACAAGGATTACCAAAAGGTTAATGATATCGGTGTCGCTTGTCAGGTGCTATGTAAGCGTTTAAAAGTTACACGACAGCCTTTATACTATTATATATGCAACGTCAGCCGCGGCTCATGTCTAGTAATCGTACAGCATGTGTGAATTTCTGACGTTTTGTTTTACGAAAGATATTTCTCCGCAGCAAAATTTTTTTTTGCGGTATCAGTGAAGACGCACGTCAAATTAAAAACTGATAATTTTCAGAAAGATAAAATATAATTGTTATAATTAATCTAATATATATTTATATTTGAGGAAAGTGAAATATTTATTAACGATACAATCACACTTCGGAGTACTTTTGTAAAAAATTAAATTTAAAAACGATTGCACTTTTGTATCTCGGCAAATACGGGATTAAATATTCAAATTGTCTCCAAATGTTCATACTTAAAGCTGTAATATCATATGCAAGCAGCTTTGTTGGACTTAAGTTCGATAGACTTTGCTCGAGGGAAGATCAATAGTTTAAACACAAACGCGCAATCATACACCGATAATACATAGTTACGTATAAACGTTGCGTTATTCTAATCGCGTGGTTGCATGTGACCGCGTTTCAATTTACGCGTCGAAAGCGGAACCGGATGACATCACTTTACTTCGCCATACACCATACGCTTTATAGTCAATTTATCGGCATTAGTTGTCGGTGCGAATCTACACGTGGTCAAACACATGTAGAATTAAATTATTCATCGTACAGCGCCCATGTTTATTTCATTATTGGACTCTCGGGACATTCGCGCAGGCGGAGGGGCGATAGATACATCCGTGCAGACACGAAGAAAATGCAGATCACGTGCTTAATTGGCCGGACAGCCAAAACGGCAAACTATAGTAACGGGTTCAAAGCGTACTCGCGGATTCGAATTAACCCCTCGCCGTGTCGATGCCATTCCGTTAATTAAATTGTATCGATAGGCCACCGGGCGCAGACTTTCCAAGTGTCGTATCTCATCGCACGTCGGCACTCCGCCGGAAGTCCGCGATCGATAAAACACTCTCTGACGAAGCAGTTTCTGCCCTTCAACGCAAGATTCTCGGAAATATCTCTATGCAAAATCAAGAACATACATTTTATAAAATTACGTCTGGCTTAAAAGCGTAAAGTGCAACCGTTTTAAAACGCGAATTAAAAAATATATATCTTTTACACATATCAGACTGTTGTTTCACGGTATTCTTGATATTACCGGTGCACACAATTCTTCGTCATTTATATTATATATTTCTGATAGCTAAGTGAAGGAACATATTGCAATAATTGATATATTGTCTAATATTCATATGATTAAAACTGTACCAAGAGGAGTAAAGGCATTAATTTGCAGATTATTATCTGAATGAAAAATTAACTGGAGTCAATCAAATTTAACAAAAGAGATATGGGCACTATAAATAATAGCATTTAAAAATGTGATAATATATTAGTGCTTTTAATATCCTAACATGCTTTTTTTGCATCCTTAATAATTATGATCTAAATTTGACACTTTTTGAATATTTTTTAAAGTATGGAAAAAAATGCGATTTATGATAAGTTTATATTTTTTTATGATATATTAAATTTTTTCTGATATCTTTATAATTTTTTTAAATGTAGATAATTTTCTGATTAAGCTACAAAATATGTACAAAAAATAAAATAGACGGTGTTTTTATCTTATAAAAAATCATATTAGTAAAAAACCTGCGTTATCATAATAGTACTTTTAAGCATATTTAATTTATTAAATTAACTTGTAACTTATTTTTATAAATTTTAACTTAATTTTATTTTTGCTGTAGATTACAAAGTAGCCAGTATAAAATTACACACGGTTATTCAATTAGAGTTTAAATTTAATTTAGAATTAAATCATGTTTGCAAATAAAATGCAAATTTTCAATTTTGCCGTATATGAGTATTTTCAACAGAAAGCTAAACAATAAAAGAAATATATATTTGCAGTTTATCTGAATATTTACATTTTATTATATGACACGTTCAATTACTACATGAAATGTGACTTATGCTCATTGTCCCGTAAAAGAGTCTTAGTATTTATTTTAGTTAAACGTATTTAAATGATTTTTATATTACCCATTAATTTATGAAATTTCCAAAACTTCAGAAAATCCGTCCTACAAACATTGGAAAGCAACAACACAAACTCTCTAAGCAATCAAATATTTACTGTTGAAATGGGTAGGATTACTTGTGAATACATATACACATAAGCGTAAAATAATAAAAATTACAATATATACAAAGAAGAGACCAGAGGAAGTTTTATATCACATAGTACGTTTTATAATAAAACGGTAAATAAATGATAAAATAATATAGATATAAATTGTATAATAAATTATGGGTAAAGTGTAATTATATATTATTAATTATTATTAATTATTATATTTTATTAATTATTATTAAGGTATAATATAAAATATCATGTATAATAATATTAATAATTATAAATTAGGTATTATTTATTATTCTTTTTGTTATTGTTATTATTGCTTTTGGAAATTTTTAAAGATTGAGAGAATTAATTTTATCTACAGTTATTACAATCACAGTAGATTAAATTAAATAAAGTCAAATTAATGAAAATATATATTAATATATAATTTTTTGCTTCATTAGTCGAAACGTTAGTATAATGCTCCAAATATTAATGATGAATTAAATCACAAATGTAATTTGTAACGCGATACAAATTAACGTTAAATGAAAACAGAAAATTATCGCAATATTATTTATATTATATATCTGATCGACTGCCACTGTTACGAAAATTTTATGAATAATACAGTATCTTTTTAGCTTGCTTAATCGCATATGTGCGTTATACATATTCCTCCGGAGTGTCTTCAAAGTTTCCGGCGGCGTGTTCTCTCGGCTCTTCCGGCAACGGACTCGAGAATCTTCCCGATGAAGTTCCGCAACCACAATAGCGAATATTCATGGCTACTAAGTCCGAGACCATCTCGTGTAAAGAACCTTCCCGTGCGAGGGTGACGTCCGGCTAGACGATTCAGTCGCGTCTTCGCGGCACGTTTTATGTAATCTTACACGGTACAGCCAAACTATCGGAAACGATCGCGAGATTCGTCGAACTTGTCCGGGTAACTCGCTCTACTTCCGCTTTCCCATCGTCGCATGCATTATTCAGCGATCATGACTGATACTAACTACGTGGCATTTTTAGCCGCGATTCTGCTTTCGGTTCACAGCATGCTCGCGCTCGATCCTTCGAGGAGGTCAACTGATGTCGAAAATACGGAGCTCGCGCGTAACCACTGGCGACTTCCGGCGCGCGTAATCGCGGATACGAGCCGCAATTTAATTCCGACTTATATGTTCTGTTTTCTCCCGCTAGCGGATGGATCCGTGGTGAAAAGTAAATCCGGAAGATCCCGGCGTGGATTTCCGCGCGCAACTTCCGTTAGCGCGATACACGCGATTTGCTTGTCCGTGCGCAAAATTTGAGCAGCCTCGATGAAACATTGGACTTTGGAACATTGTGTCGCAATTTTATGTCGCATATACGTCAAGCGTGAAATATCCCTTGCGCGACGATATAATGTATTAAAAGGAAGCATTTAATTAATTATGCAACGTTATGGCTTCTGTCATGTTGTTTTGCTACAGTTTAAAATAATGTTTTCAAAATAAATGCAAAATGTGTTTAATTGTGATTGTAATAATAGCAATAAATGCGTACACACACACACACACACACACATATATATATAATTAATAATTATAATTTTTTTCATTGGCTTTTTCATCAAGAGCTAATTTTTTCGCTTAAAGATACGTCAAAGCGCCGTGATGTTATTAACAGAACATTTGTAATGTGCAAACATATAATATTTCCAATCAAATAAGTAATAAATTAAATTTCTAGATAGCTGATAGTTGATCTATGATATGCAGAGCAAATGCATTCTTTTTAAAGGTACGTACATTCATAAAACATCCTTGAAATATGGCCGCGAGCGTAATTTACATAAACGTCACTTAACATTACGAGCAAAGCAGCTAAAACGCAGAACGTTTAGCCACGAAACGAGCTAGCTCGCAATCGCGGTGGGACGAAATTGCATTGAAGCTTCCTCGAACCACGAACGTGTCCGAAAACCCATCTCCGAAATAAGCTCTCAGGCATGGACGCTGAAAGTGCAACGCGATAATATAATTCTTCGTCGGGGGACTATCCATCGTGGAAAAGATCGCATTTCGGATCCAGTTGCCCTTCGCTCGCTACGTAATAATAATAGGAAGCTTTATACAACCGAATCAGAGACGCTTAATCTTTTTAATCCGTATAACGAGTAATATAATTTTTAATTGAATTTTGTATTTTTTTCAAAATCATGATACTTTGAATTATCTTCTGAAATATATATTGTCGGGATTAAAAAAGAGTTACTATACTTTTTTATTTTTTTTTTTTTTTGTACTATTATTTGACTTTCAGGTATTTTATCGAAAATTCTGCCTATCAAATTCAAAGAGTATATGTGAGTGAATGCGTATTCAATTTGCCGGACTTTTTGTTTGCATTTTGTGCCTTTACAGAATAACGACTGTGATACCAATTCGTAGAGTTGCCAATGCGCTAGCTAGCGGAAATAGTGAATTCAATTGCGTTTATCGGGCCGGTGTTTTCGGTCGCCCTTTGGGATTCTCTAATAAATCGAACAAGTATGATATAGTCGACTGGAACGAACAAATAAAATACCAGTGAAAAGCAAAACGTATTTCCAAAAGACAATAATAAATTGAAAAAAGACGCACATAAAATTCGGTACAATCACAATAAAAAAATTTTTTTTAGTTCTGCAAAAAACAATTTCCAATTTGCATGTTTAACTGAATTTAAATCGATTCTTCAGTAAAATCAATTGTGTTACATTTGTATAATATAATTGTTACCAATAAACAATTCTTTTAGAATAATTATCACATTATTGCGATTACAAGCTACATCAGCGTTTACATAAATTTACTTGCGTCCGATCAAACGAATGTCTCTCACAAAAAATCAGATTAATCGCAACAAAGGTACCGTAGATTGTCCGTGTAAAAAGATAAGCCTAATTGATTAAGAGAGATAAGAGCTAAACGTACAGATGAAAAATTAAGATCATTGTCGCAGTTAATAAATGAGATAGCAATCTCAACAAGGTCGCTAGGAAAAGAGGAACGGATTTATGGTAGGCGCCACACAAAGAGACAGAAATCAGTCTCGGAACGCGGTCGCATAATCGATTTGATCCGCCTGGCGTCCATTCTCACCTCCTGTATCCATTTACGCGACCAAGTGGACTCGAGTCCCGACAACGCCATTCAACAAGCACGAAAACGTCCTCGAGAACGCAAATTGGCGAGGGGGCCACCTCGGCGATTCGATCCTACCACTCAGTGTCTTCGCAGCTGCAGCCGGAATTCGAATGCACTTCAAGTACTATTCGGCCGGAACTGCAACTGACAGGTGCTCGTGTTGCAGGGTCCTCCGCCGTCGCTGTTTCCGTCGGCTTAAGCTTCTAAGACGCATACAAGGATACAGGGGGATAGTTCGTACGTTACTGTTACCGAGTCTAAAGCCGGCCGAATTTTCGAGAGGGGGAGAGTATTCTTGAGAGAATGCGATTTCGTAACGCGACTTACTCCGAGTAACTCCGCGCATCTTGTACGGCTTTGCGGGCGAATGGACCGTGGTACGTGCGCGCGCGATTACGAAGCCAGGTCGTTTGGGAAAATATCGACATCTGAGATGTCTGATTCTAAAGATTCCTTTATGTATGAGTCTGCGCTCTACTTTAGTAACTATAATATATAATTCTCTTTTTTTCTGATATTAGAGAATTAAAATCTTAAATTGTCCGCAAACAAATTATATATGAAAATACGTAAGTAAACAAATATTAAAATTTCTCTTCTCTCTCATGGCTCCATTTATCATCATTGTTAAATATGTGTGTGTAAGCTGCTAAGTGGAAAACGAGCGCAAGTAACAATATAATATAGTGCACACATCCACGTGATTAACTGTATGCTGAAACGTTTGATGGACTACTTGATCACTTGTGCGAATACTCTTCCGTAACGCGTGTTCAGACTTCGATCGTTTGTTTCCACCTCATGCATTATTCTATGCGCTATTCGCTTGGTGGAGCGAATCTCTGGACACGATAACGACCTATTTCGCTTTTTCCTACTACGTTGCGTGCCATTCCTCGTTCCTCTCGGCTTAAATTTATTGCTACAAAAGAGAAGCCATATGTGCAGAAAAGCAGATTCTAAGAAAATGTTAAATACATATGTCAAGTACATGAAAAAGATATGATTAATGTAGTTGACGAAAAAATAGTTATATCAATTTATAACTGAGACAGCTATTTAAGCTTTTTTTAGTTCACAAATAAAGCATCTCATGCAATGATAATTTAAAAGAAAATACAGATAATGTTCCATGATGATACTAATATAATCAACCGCTCTATCAATATCATTGTATTTGTTATCGAAATATTATCGAATCTATTATCGAAATCATTAGACACAAATTTTAATTGCGCATAGCATCTTTCTATTAATTTAGATTATTTTAACTGCATACGATTAATACCAGAATTAATTATAATATGATCCTTATACATTAACTCCTACGTAGATTATATTAATTTTTCGTAGATTATATTAATTTTGTTGACCTTACGCGAGTAGAAGAAAAATATCAAATTGACAACGGTAACACGATAGTCGGTGTATCGTGCTATTGATGTTGCAATATTTCGTCACAAAAAATAGCGAATCGCTCACATTGCGCCGAGAGGAAATACGAGTCGCACTCTTGAAAGCATCGACCCTGCCGTGGCACGGCAGTTTATGTATGTAGGTGGACGTCGACTTAACTAATCGCGCCGATGAAAGGCTTCCCCGGCTTCGCTGATCCTACCGGTTGGTTTGTGCTGTGCCAGGAGTTGCATGGAATTCCGAACGTGTGGGCATGATAATATTTATTAACGCTCGACCGCGGGTTTAATCCGGGAATATCCGAGCTGTCCGGGCATGCCATTAAAGAAGGTAAATGAGCGTAATTAAAGCTTCTTATTCGAACGTTTCATTAACGGGAAGAATTTTTGTTGCGCCGAACATGCGTTGCGCTACGCAATTGCTTGACGTAATTGTGACAGATAATTGATTCAAGGTGAAATAGCACGATCAATAGGTCAATTATAAAATAATCGCCTTTTTATTGATGACAATAATAATCGCGTAGCCAAAAATAAAAATATAAGAGGCATCTGATATATTCTCTTTTATCATTCTACAATATTTAAGAAAATAAAACGTATTTTTTTTTTATATCCAACTGGATGATTGCGTTCAATTATTGAGAATATTGCTGAAAGTACTGCATGCGTTTTACTTCCTGGAATTTATCATTCCGTACTGCAAATACCTCTTTTATGAAGATTTGTACGGCTTCTATCGATTGGATTAAATCATGTATCGAAGCGCTTCCACAGAATGACATTGAAAATGCATAACTTAATCAAATAATAAAACTGCAGGCGCACGTTGATCGAGCAATATTTTATGTTTAATGATTTTATGGCACGCGTGCCATGTTATTACAAAATTTAATTTCCATTAACGCAAATAACGCGGAATTTTTTTCAAAATTTAACTTATTTTTATCAAAAAACAACATCGACTTACTCCGGATCTTAAACGGATAGATCAAAGGGACAAATAAAATATTTGTAACTGCACTTGAATACAAATTATAAACACGTCGGTGACATGTGGCCAATGTAATAAATTTGAGAAAAACTCGGTACCAAAACTTCTCGAAGACCATTGGTCGAGAAGTCGATCTCATAAATGGAGACCGCGTATGCCACTCACGTATTTCACATTGGCTAAAACATTAGGGAATCCTTCTGAAGCGACTGCGTCTTTCACCCTCGACCGCACGAGCGAGCTATACGAGCCATACGTGTGTCGTCGTCGTCGTCGTCGCCTATGTAATTCTAAATTTCCGGAATAAAAGACGCGCCATGCGTGTCAGGTCAAATCGTAGCGAAGTTAGTCCACGAGATAAAGAGAGAGAAGGATATAAAGAGAAAGAGGGAAAAAAAGAAATATTGCGCGAACATAGTGGCCCATTTTCGCGCTTATGCTAAGCCAGGGGATTCTCGAGAGTCATCCGTATTTCTCCACGTCCTTTTAAAATCACACGCGTGCGAAAGGGGAACGATCCTTACGATTCGCCTGACGCTTCTCTGCATCACCGGCGAGCACTCTCCCAAGACTGCTGAAATGCGACGTTCTAACTTATTCCGATTGAGAGTTACTCCGATCTCGTTGTTCGTCGTCCGTGGGGAAGATTCGGCGGATTTCCCACTTCCTATCGACGTCTTACACGGCTCATCTCCGGTCGATATATCGAAGCTGCGTAAAACATCCGGTTATCGTAACTTCCTTCGCATCCGACCTCCTTGACACGTACATGTACGAAAGATAGCTTTAAATCTTATATTGTTTCTTTTTTTTCTTTTCTCGCCCTTATTTTTTACTCGAAAATATGTATTACTATCTGTGAATGAGAAATAGTTTAAATCTATTCTCGATGAGAATTTATCCATTAAATATTTACGTTTGATTTCAATTGGAATTTTCGTACAAAAATATTGCAACAATGAAATTTCATGCTTCGAATACTGCTTCCTTTTATTCTACAAACAACTAGTTTTACAGTAAAAATTTATTTTTGTTTTTTTATTTTATATATAGTTTTACTACAATAAATGTTTCACGAGAAATTTTATCTTTGTTTTTAAAGGAATCAAAAATATTATTAATTGTCACGAATCATGGAAAAAAATTAATGGATCGTTATAAGTAATGAAATGTAATCAGTAATAATTTTGGTTATCTATGGAATATATATGAAATATTTTTATTGTATCACTTATATATTTCCTAAATGTATATAGAAAAATCTAAGAGTACTTCAAATAGTGATCAATTTTTAAACCATTTTCACGTAATTTAATTGATTTTCAAAACTGTGTATGCTTCTATATTTTATTTGAATTTAATGTAAAAGTACTAGAGTTCCATTGTTTGTATTGATCAAATTATTTTTGAAATCATTTAGAAAAAATTAAAAATAAAAAGCAAACGAGCGCATATAATAGCAGATGCTTGTAAATAGATACGTTTTTTATATATTGTTATCGAACATTATGCATTTTATTCGTATACTTTTACAAGTGACTATTAGCTTTGTACAAAGAGTTTAGATATGTACAAGAGAGTGTTAGAGTATTAGTTATGTACAAAGAGCTTCCCTTAAAGCTTGCTTGATCAAAGGCAAGAGTTCTCCTCATTCGAAATGCGAAATTTTGATGCGTAATGAAACTCATGTTCGCGCTGGTTCACGTGTAGAAAATCAAACCGAACTTTTAATGGACAGATGTTACTTATTACTCTCTACATTATAACGCAAATTAATATGCACCACAATTATGCATAATTGTCAGTTAACATCGGAAACATGTATGTTACACCGAATGCGCGCAGCTGAATTGCTCTCACGATTATTGAACGCGCTATTCTCGAGTATAATTAATGGCATATTTTATACAGCAAATTATCATGAATATTGATTCTGACATCAATCTTTTCTTTATACAAACAAAAATATTGTTAAATATGGAAATAAACATATTATATATTTCCTACAAAAAAACAATTTTATAATAATTTTCACATTCGTGTTAGCCAAAATTTTTTCATTTTTCGTATGTGCAATAAAAATTATTCATTAATAAAAATTAATATAATGAAATAGAAATTCAAATTAATCAATTTATAAGTCACAATATTTCTAATCTTATTTTTCAATTAGTTTATTCTTTAATCTATCCACAAAATGCATCCATGTGTCCTACATATAAAAGAAGTAGAGCTATTTTGACTGAAACAGTCGTGCGAAAATTCTGTTTTGTGACTTTCTAAAAACAAAGCATTTCATCATTTACGAAATTTCAGTGATCTCTCGCAGCATATGCGCGCGCAACTTGCAACATGTTATATCTCTACCGAAAATGTGCTCCGTAAATATTTCGACTCTCGCTGGCGGATTCGTATTGTACGTTTTTCATTGAAAATCTCGGTATGGTGCCATAAAATTTCGCTTGTTCTTGACGGAAACAGAGGGAAAGAATATTTATATGAAATATGTACACACATGATGTGAACGAAAAAGAGAGTGTGTATACTGTTGTTGTCTTTTATAAAAATTCTCACGTATTGTTTAGTTATTTTATATTATTAAATCATTTTCGGTTGATTATTTTGATAATTAAAAACAAAATATTAAAAATAATTAGTTAAATACAATTCATCCTCGTATTCTAAAAATTTTCGAGTTCACAAATTTGTCTGGTTAAACTTTTGCAATAATCTGATCCCGACGATAAGAGGCGCGTCGAAAAATACGTGGCTCCTTCACGTGCCACATGTCAGATATGAGATGCACGCGCGCGTGGTGCAACGAGAAAGATTCCTCAAACGCAAAGGATCCGAAGCGTGGCAAGAGAAGGTAAACGGAAATTTGAGTTTCTTGACGTCATGGATGCGGAAGGAAGGAAACACCGAGGAAATCCGACGGGGGAATGCAGTATGAATTTCAAAAGAGGAGAGAAGGGGAGACGATGAAAGCCGATAAAATGTATTTTATGTACGTACACAGCTGCGGCTTCTCTCCACCTTTGTCTTATTCCGCGTCTTGTACCGCGTCGCTAGAGTGTATGTGTGTATGCATGTGTATGTATAAGTGTGTCGTATGCACCGATACGTCTCTTTATCTCGTCTGCCGTTGCTTGATAACATTTTACGGCACGACGATCGATCCATATCAATGGGTATCGATACTGAACATCGGAGGCTAACGGCAAAAATCAAAGTATGCAAAAATGCACAAAGACTTGCGGGCGAAGGAAAACTCACCGTGCAGATACACGTTTGCGTATCAATATGCGAAAGGCCATAATGCATTATAATGCATAATACATTGTCACCCATAATGCTTTACGCACTTTATGCATTGTACGTATGTTTATACACACATATTGAATGTTCAAAAAAAATGGAGAAAAGTCTCCGTTCTTCACCTGCAGGTTTTGACAGCGGTATCCCATTTCTCTCGTAAATGGCCCACCCCCTTCATCCTCAACAAACTTTAAGATATTAAAAAAGAATTCTCTATCCCCAACATTTTCTGGAAAAACAGCTTATAACATTTTGCGTCGACCTTATCCTGCATTTTATAGCTCTGAATTATTCTTCACCCTTCTAACTCTCGATAAAAATACATCACTGAAATGAAATATAGGATAAAAATATGTCTCGTGACACAAGACACAATCGATTATGATACTATCTATTTTAAACACATTAAGTTAAAGGAAAGTGAATAGTAACACCGGGTATACACGGGAACCTGTGTATACCCGGTTCCTGAACATTAATTCTCGATTATCGATGAAAAGAATATCCTTTTATCCATTTTTTGTCGATCTTTTTGTAGCGTTACGTCGGACGAAAAAGGAAAGAGCATAAGTTCATCGACCCCATCGATTAATGAAGAGCATGTGCGCCGCATATTTATAAAATATCGTAGAAGAAAGAATATAAAAATTTTATATTACGCATTAACTGATTTAATGCTGTATAGAAATTTAATGCAATAAATAAACAAAATGTTTAAAAAAATAGTTAAAATCAACCAATCATTTCTAACATTTTTCCGTCATAAAAGCGGACAGGGAATCGGAGTTATAACAATAATCAAGTTACTATCTACGAACAAAAGTATGAATATTTTTTTGCAACAAAGGAAGAGAGAAAAGTGCATCTAACTGGGAGAGAATCTTTGTAACAGAATAAATATATGGGAGAGCGAGCAGCAACGGCGAGTCGAAACGACCAGCGTTTTCATAACGACGCGTTTAAGAGTAGAAATAAACCCTGTGTGTACGACGCGGGAGATAGGAATGTAACTAAAAGCCCGATGCACATAGCTAATAAAGCTGCACTAGTGTACTTGACGAGCTAATGTGCCTCGTGCAAATATAACTTTGTGGCGATAATCACTTTGCGGCAATACGATGGCGAAAAATGATCATTATTATTATTGGATCTCTGGAAAACTGGACTGTTCTCTCCATCTCTCTCCCTCCCTCCCTCTCTTTCTCTCGTTCTCTTTCGTTGAAATACATGCTTATTCCAGCTGTATTATATGTTAACGTTTGCGCTTTGTTCTCGAATATAGCGAATTGAATCGAACATGGAATTTCGATACAACGAAAGCTACTCAATTTCATTCTCGACACGGGATTAACGGTTGAGTAAATTTGCGCGCGGGAGCGATGAATTAATTTTATACGCAATAGCCGAGCCGCGGATTCCGGCGGGATAGCCGCCGAGAATATTTGTGGAGATCGCGTTAGATTACCGCGCGGCACGCGATTGAAATCGCGCGCCATGAAATAGGAACACGCAACCAAGGGGGATATGAAGATACCGCTATAAAAGATGAACGGCTTTCGGGCCGTAAAAGTTTCAGCGGAGCCGCGCATACGCGTGATATACATATGCATGCCATTATACGCGGGAGCATCCTCGCGGAACCAGATTCACAATTTCGCGAATAAATCTCGGCGGATGCGGAGGCTGACCGTCACCCCCCCCCTCCCCTCCTCCTCCTCCTTCTCCTCCTCTCCTCACCCGGCGCCCGCCAATATTGCGGCGCCGGCACTTTCGCCGTTGCGGTATATGCATGTGGTAGACGCGAGATCTCGCATCCTCCGATGTACGTGAAGCCGATACGTACGACTGCTTTAAGCGGGGCATGCATCACCTAGCGATTCTTATTCGACGCAAATGTCGGACGAAACGCTCTCGCGAGCGTTTCGAATGGACATTTTTATCGGTCATCGCCCAGACGCGAATGCCAAATCGAACGAGCGACAAACATATCGTAGATCACGCCGGGATAAAGACTTACGATGGCCATTTTACTTTGTAGATATTTTATTTTGCGGTGAAATAAGCGATACGCCCGTACTAAGCATAAGTCATTAAAACGTCGGTCGGAGTAACGTACATATATATATATATATATATATATATATATATATATATATATATATATATATATATATATGCACCGTACTAATTGAACGCCTGAAAATAATTTCAGAAAGGATGTTACTTCGAATGCGACCGGAGAAGTTTTAATTACGATTCTACGGAAGCTACTCCGCGTCGTAGGCGCAAGAGATTAACGAAATCCGCGAAGTGTAATATAACTTTGCTGGTGTGGTACAGTAACAGTCGCAGAGATGTAACATCAACGTGATTCTGCGGACAAACAAATAATTATATCCCCGCGAACAGGCGTTATATTCTATTTGGAGACATTTTGCTTCTGCCACGCGAGCTGAACGCGAGCAAAAACACAGAGAAGAGAGAGAGAGAGAGAGAGAGAGAGAGAGAGAGAGAAAGGAAGCGCGTAATCAAGGAACGAGAAAGTTTCGCGAACGGAATCTCGCCTGCAGATCGTCGAGCAAGTCGAGGAGGAAGACAGTCAAATTAAAGACAACGATAAGTTAGCATCGCAATTATTGAAGTTGCCTCTCCGAAGAGCTTGGCGTTCCGGGAACAAAGATGACACGGAGAGTTCCCGGGACTTTTTTCACCTCGATCCTGCGAGAAGCGCCATTGAAAACTTAGGAGAATGTATTAATTTGTCAGCGTTCGTGCTCACGGACCGTTTCCGCAAACTCGCGGGCCGTTAATTGCAGTTGAAAATAATGTTCTTACATTCTTACTAAGCGCATGCTAATCGCAGAGGATTGCCCACGTTATCTTTTTATAAGCGTAACGACCTAAGGATGAGATCTAATCACTTCGCACGTGTCGCTAATAAAGATTCCGAATTAAATTTGAATTAAATTCTGAGATATAAATTATCTTTAAATTCGAATCGCGCAATTCTTGTAAATCAAACGCGGTCAAATTTATCCCGTCGATTCGATCATATGCTTTGCAATTAATTGAATTAATCTTCCACAATTTGCCGTCATATGTGCTGTGTATAATTACAAATAATTACAATTATTTCTCAAAAAGTTATTTTTAATTTTTCACTTTACATCTTTGATATATTTTGATATATATATATACGTCTTTTTAGTTCTTCTCCTTGTATGTTGAGTTGGCCGACCCAATAGAATTTTATCGCGCGGAAGTGTTAATAAACCGTCATAAATGCGAATAATTAACCTCGTAAGCAGTTTCGCCGTGATGTAGATAATCGTGTGCAACGGGCGGGAATCGCGATTGCGTCTCGCTCGCCGAGAAAACGGAGGCTAACAAGTTTAACGCAGAGGAGAACTTCTTATCGCTAGTGCCGGTTGCGCTTCCTTCTATCCTTGCGCGTTCCCCGAGTTTAGTTTCGCATTCGCGAGATCATCTTGAGCTACTTAGTCGCTCATTAGTCACGCGAGATCTGACAATTTTCCGGCGCGCGTTAGTAATCGCGAGCGCTAATTAGCGCGCGATTTCCCGCGATTATCGTCAAGTTTCCCCATGTTACCCGATGCCTCCTTCGATCGCGACTGCGACGACTGCATATTTCTATCCCGTACAATGTGTGAAAAGTATCGAAAAGTCTGTTTCATATAACATGCAGTGATCAAATTTGGATTTTAATTCAGAACGTCGATATTATACGCGAGAACCGTTTCGATTTTTCGATTTTAACGTATCATTTAAAGCAAACTTAAATTGTATTAACGATAACCGATAGCAGATCCGGTCGCTCGCATCGCACCGCACAACGTGGTGACGTAATAAGTTGTTAATCCATCGAACAATAACTCGTCGATCCACCGATAAATCTGCGTACGCATACGAGCGTCGTATCGATACGTACCGTTGCAGGTATCTGCTGGCGTTTATACCGGACGTGCATTATCGGTTCCGGTTGTGTCCCGTATTTCCCCTGGGCGTTACGTCGGGACTGCGATAATTCAAGTCCCGGTATACAAGGTTCTCTCTCTCTCTCTCTCTCTTTCTCTCTTCTCTTCCGGAGAATTATTTTCATGGATACACCGTGGGCCATTTTCGATGCTCAAGGCATTGTCTCGCTTGAACAGTCGATATTTAATCCGGAACGCTCTGTATTGTGCCAAACTAAATAATTGAGAACAAATAAAGCCGCTATTTATTTAATGCGTCTTTCGGGAATTGGAGATTATTTTTGCGCGCATCATTATTTAACATTTTAGACTAAAAAAATATAAAAACGTAAAGATTTTCTTATACAAAGTTGGAATATAAAATACAATGATTGATCTTTTGTCAAATATGTAATTCTATTCTTTTTACCTTGTTCGATAATACATATAATATTGCTTAAACTAGGAGAAATAATAAAATTATGAATTTAGTTTCCATAGATTAACGTCTTGTTTGATCAGCAATTTTTCTGTTAAAAATGGACTTTAACGATAAATCCGCGCGTTTCAGGCTCAAAATCGCTCAAAGTCAATTGTGATTATGTGTTCGGCCAAGAGCATATGGCTGCCGGAACTTGCAAGAAGGAAATCTTTTCCGAGCTTCATCTCCGGCAACAAAACGTTGATAAATGCATCTCGTACCCGTTCTAAGCAGTGACGGATCGCCAAAGACGTTTCATATTCTTTCAACTTGCAAGATTACAAATTAGTAATTGTACAATCTTCTCTTATAATGCATTTTTTTAAATAAAAAAAATTTTAATATATATTATATATTAATTAAAAAATTTTTCATAAAATAAAACGTATACAAAAATAAAAAATGAAATGAAATAAAAAAATTTATTATTATAAGGACCAGTTTTAATTTAAAAAAAAATTTTTTTTTAAATTTATTTTTCTTATATGTTAAAAATATTCCAACTTTTTTAATAAAAATTGTTTGTGTTACGTCTGAGAAGGCAGAATTTTTAAATATATCTTTCATGCTGATACATCGTTAACTATTCCGTCGCTCCTGTATATTTAGTATTGACTCGACTTATTCAGAGAGATCAAGCGTATAATCAGCTTAATGAAGAAGCACATCTTTACTAAAGGCTAAATATTATTATATTACGTTAGAAGCAAGACTAGGATCCACGTTAATGGAAAAATAAATAAAACCGAGAGATCGGTAAATTTATCAACTCAACATTGCAAGTAACCATTTAACATTATTTTCAAGAATAATTATCTAATATAGATACAAATTTAACTTGTATCGTATTTTTTTATTTTTTAATATTTTCAGTTTAATAGAAAAGCTTAACATTTTATTTTTATAAAAACAAATATAATTTATCTGAAGAATAAAAGAGTTGCAAAAAATTTCTTTCCTCCATGTTCAAATTTCAATGCTATTGGAAAAATCTTATTTACTTATTTACTTTTAAAGATGAATCTATAGATGTTATAGACGCCTTCGAGATTTCTTGCTATCTGGAGGAAAATTACGGGAATGAAAGGAGAAATTCGAGTAAAAGAAATTTCGTGCTTATGCGCGTGAAACTTCGAGTACGAATAGCCTCAATAAATAAATTGCAAATAAATTGAAAATAATAAATAGTAGTTAAAATACATGAATGTTCCATTTAATTTCATTTACGCTATCAATTAGATTAAAGGAGCATTGTAACATTACCTATATTTGACTATTTTTATTATTTTAAAGAAATTTTTTAAAAATAGCGTTATATTATTTAAAAATAGAAAAAATTAGAATATTTATAGAAAAAAATTAAATATTATTTATTTTTAATAAAAACAGTGTAAAATAATAAATTTATACCATAGCTTGTCAACATAAATAGAATATATGTATTTTTAATTTAATAATTTTATTAATATTTTTAGTATATTATAAATTATTCTTAAAATTAAAAATATTAATTATATTCTTATTTCTTACACATTTTCTATAAATTACATTATATATTTATTCCTATATATAAAATCATCAAGACTAGTCAAGAACATGCAAGTAATCAAACGCGTATCCATTGTTGCTGCGAAATCGGCGAATCTGTTTTAATACCCGGTCTCGACATGCGTTCCGCCCACGAACGGAATGCACGCTAAGAGAGATGTTGAGCAAACAAATTTAATCAAGTACCCGACTATGTTACCGAGAAGCGCGTATCACCCTCACCAGCTAGAATCAACCCGTTATCGGAAGCGGGTGAAAGGACGAAGTCACCTCCTCTGAGTGCCGATTTGCCTGATCGACGTGGGTGTAGACAGTTGTCCGAAGTTTACAAAGTTTGCCGTGCCGGATCAATGAACAGCGATAACGAAAGATAATAGCAGAGGCGAAACTGCCGACGAGTGAATCTGCAACGTCAACTTCCAAGAAGCTTCATTGGAAAGAGCGAGAATCTTATCAACTTATAATAATTAAATGGAAAAGAGAATGGCTCTTTAACGAAGTGAGTGTAAAAAGATGCCCCCAACTTCTCCAGATTAGAATTTATTTAATTTGTTTATTGCAGCAATTAAGATGAATAAATTTCACAGAAGTGAGCTATTTTAACAAAAAGCATTGAAATTTCTATTAAAAAATATTCGCGTGTACGTAGAGAGCAATGGAAGCACTAGAGATGTCAAAAAATTGGTTTTTTTTTCTAATAAAAAGTAAACGTTGAAAGAAACATGTTTTTTCTATTAAAAAAAAAACAAATTTGTTTTTTTCATTATTTTTTGAAATATAATATTATTTTTCTTCATATTTTTTTGTTAATATCATAAAAAAAGTATAAAGATTTTTTATATTTTTTATTGACTTTTTTTCGAAAATTATTTTAATGAATTAACTTTTGCGATAAATTATACATATAAAACACGATATAATTCAGATAATTTATGTTAGATGGCTAACAATTATATCTAATTGAAATTCATATCTAATTGAAATTCATCCAAATTATGTCGTATTTGGAATCATTTATTCATAAAAATTTTATTAATCTATTAAAATTAAAACTAAAAAAAAAATTTTTTTAATTTGAACTTTAGTTTTTTTTTTATTATTTCAAAATAGTAACTGAAGAACATTTTAAAAAATCACAAACTAAATTTTTTTATCTATATTGCTCCATATAGATATAATTATGTCTGTTAAACTAACATGAACGAAATAAATCGCTCATAGCAAGGCTCGTTAGTCATAGAGTTGTTGTTAATGCGAACGTCATTAATATAAAATTGTTATGTTAATCTTGGCTCAATGTTTATAGAAATTTCCAGAATGTTCGCGACAACTTGCGCGACTAATTACATGCATCAACTGCAGCCCTGTCCAAATTCATCGAGCGGGTCTTCGAGCACGTCCACAACAATTCACGCGGTTATGTTAACTCCTATCTTATCACATCTATTATCGACCGCGTGTGAAAAATAGGCTTTGCAAGTTTTAATATATTTCTTCTACTTTTCTACTTTATAAGAAAAAATTTAAAAAATATTTTTTTCTATAATTAATGTTCAACGAAATTTATGTTTATATATTTTATCTATAAAATTAATAATTAATAAATAATTATTAATTTTTACACTCTATCAAAATTATTACTTCATTAAAATTTTATTCACTTCCAATTTCATATTTCACTATTAAAGCGTAGAATATATAAGTGAAATTTCCGTTAACTTGATTTTTTTTTTATACAATTATTTCGATCATTTTATCTATATTCAATCTGCAAAAGTAATACGTGTTTTATTCATATCAGTAGCGCGTGTAATGAATATTCAATACCATCAAATTTAATAAAGAGTTTGTTAAAATCTTAATCATGAGCGAGGCATTTGTTCAATGTACTGTAATTTAGCTGTATATATTAAACGAAATAATTATTAATGATAACGTATGATCATACGCAGAGTTTCTCTGATATTAACTGACAAGAATAATCAACATATTGATAATATCGTTCAAAACACGAATGTTAATGAACATTTTGTATAGTATTGAAAATACAACTATGCTCTTCGTTTACATTCGATTTTTCCAGTAATTTATTCAGCGTGCCGCACTTTCGTAAAATATTGCGCGAAAATTTATTAGCAGATACACGTAGGATCTATTCAAAATACCACAGTTACATAAATAACTGTGGGAAAATCCGTTAAAATAATCTATTTTATCAGAAACCTGTAAACAATGTCGGCTGATACGCGGCAATATAAAACTATATTTTACGCTTTTTATAATACGCTATTTGATATTTTTCTGTGTTTGTGTTGTATTCTATATAATATAAAACTTCTTTAAAAGATTTATCAACATATAAAATTTTAAAAACTATTGTTGTGAATTACTTTATGCATTACTTTATTTGTAAGATTAGTACTTCAAAAAAAATTAGTTCTTGCCAGATAAGATTCTTTTCTTGCGATGAAAATAATAAAGAATACTACTAAGATTATTTAATAGAACCGTAATCTATAGCTTTGTTCTCGAAGCCTTGCTAACGCATAGGTCAGTTGGTTAATCAATAAGTAGGCGCCTTTTATTGTCTCTACAGACTCATTGCAATTATATGTTTACTATGAAAATATGTATTGTAATGATATAAAACAATTAAAAACTTTTATCTAAAAAAATATTACAATTCTCTGAATATTTTTCGCTTTTATTACTTTGCCTCTAACTATTTTTCACTTGTGGAAAGCATAGAGCCTATTATTTTATTAACATCTACGGTTTCCGAAGACTTATTTTTCTCTCAATGGGCATCGAACAAATTACGAATATATATTCAAGCTATCTCCGATTTTTCTCAAGTTAAAAACGCGTTCCATTTTAATAAAACGCGTTCCATTTTATAAAAAGCTGACGTTTATGCTTCTTTGAAAAGAGGCTTCACTGTGAGCCGATAACAGCAAAGTGCGCGAATACAGAAGACTTTACAAAGCATATAATATCACAAGTGATTTCTCGCAACAATAAAGATATCTATAAATAAAATAAAAAAGTGAGTGAAAGTAAATGAAAAGTAAATAAAAAATATTTTTGATTGAAAAAAATATGATTTCTTTCAACATTAAACTTCTAAAATCCGTGTACTCTAATAAGCTTTTACCAAAATTAAATCAATGAATGAATTTTGTAGAAATCTTATTATATTCAGTACTTCACTGCCATTCCTGTTTCATTATAATCCTGATGCAAATTTGAGCAATGATTGGCATGACATATGAATGAAAAATGTCTATTTGATACAAAAAAAAAACGATGCTTAAAAGAGTCATTCATGCTGATCGTTTTTAACTGTAATGGCACTGTCATCAAAACACCTATCCCTGCATTTCACGGCACTCGAGAGAACAATGCAACTCTGTTGTAGAGCATGCACAATTGCTGTAATGCGGTTGAACTCAGATATGGCCACGTTAATATCCGTCGTATAGCTACGTGCTAAGTACAATATAAGCTTCTGCCAAATATTATTAAAGTAATATCAGCACAACTGTCTAATTAAACGCTTAATATAAAATGGAGAGAGAGAGAGAGAGAGAGAGAGAGAGAGAGAGAGAGAGCAGAAAATTTATTAAACAACAACTATGTGTAATTTATAATTAAAACCTATGTTAAGAATGCAAAATTTTGTAAGTAAATTTTATATAGATTTTGATAAAAATTTACTGCAATCTAGATTATTATAAGCGATATTTGTGTGTAATACCTTTAGTATATGGAAGGTACACATGAGTATAGTATATTAGAAATATTCTATCCCAAAATAATTATGTGTCTAGTTCCTTTTATAAAAAAAAGCCCGGCTCTTTTTATGGAAGAAGAAATGACCACTTGTATAAAAACTCAAACGCTGCAGCAGTCACGTGCTGCAAGATAAAGCCAGGAAATTGAAGTTACCTAGTGAAGAGCGCTTCGGGGGATTAACGGTCGGATTACTTCGAGATAGATTAGTCGCTATAAAGCTAATGTAGAAAAATATATCATTTTTTTTTTTTGAAAAGCATTTTATTCGACCAATTCGAATGAGAAAGACAAAAAAGAAGGCTTGAAAGTATAAAGTTGATTACTGCAATTATAAAAACGGCCGCGATGTAAAGAATAGCAACTCGATATGACGCGTTAAGCAATTATCGAGCGGCAAAATGTCTTCGCTTAAGCTACCTTTGAATAAGCAGAAATTTGCGTCGTTGACATATCTTAATGAGCAATAATGAAGGACGATAAAAATTACAGAGTTGTCTAATTATTCCGCGCACATGTTCTTTTTTTACGTATTTTTATAAAAGTGTATATTTTTAGCATCAATAAAACATGTGAATTAATTATTATTTCGTTAATCAAATTACATTCACCGTAAACCGCAACCGATGTTTCTTCAATCTTGCCTTGAAAGATTAGAGTTGAGAGAAAATGTAACATTTACAAGGTAGATTTCATTTGGCGAATTAATTAACAGAATAATTTTATCAATTATCTTATTATTCCCTCAAGATTAATTTAATTATCAATTATATCGATCAATTTTTATTAAGTGAACATGAAATAATTTTACACTAATTGTGAATGATAAAGTGAATTTTATTAATTATGTGACATAAAATGTAATTCTTAATGTTGATTATTTTTGACGCGAATTCGACGTTTAATTTACGAGAAGTAGTTTTCGCCAAAGTACTTTCTGATATCGTAAGCGCGGTTTTAGTCGCGGTAATTATTCGAATTTAATTAAAACTCGCGTTCGAAGTGAGCTGCGCCCGTGGTGAAGTCATTAATTAAATTTAGGGGAGAATCGCGCGGTACCTTAACATTGTATATGTATGTAGATATGTATGACAGATACAGACAAAGTCGTTATTGCAAGTTCACGAACTCGGTTATAACTTACAACTTTCAATGAATTCAGTTTCTTTTAGCAAAGCTGAAATTTTCTTTTCAGATTCGTCGTGTTACTAACTCTATCTTGCTTCTGGCGTGGACGCGTGTCCCCCCGGGGAAAACTTCACTCGCAATTCAAGAGATATATAATGTAATTCCGAAATAAAATTCCGTACTTCCTATCACCGACAAAATGAACGTGCAATTAACGAACGTGCTGAAATTTGCTATTCGCTTATTAAGAGTCGCGAGATAAATGCCTCTTTGTAAGAAAATTACATTCACGAACAGGATCGCTTTGATCAATTTTGATTCCTTTCAGTGTCATTTTTTACGGTAATGGATTTTAATTAAATAAAATTAATAAATTATATGTGTAGTTAATTAAATACTCAATACATATTTTGATAATTGATATTTGATTTGATACTTTTTAAATAAAGAGAAATCGATATTCAAAAACGTAATAATGATATATTACATATCGTTATTACGTTTTTAAAAATAATGTCTTACCACACACAACGCAATTATTTAAATAACATATATATATATATATATATATATATATATAATATTAATAATTCATGTGGCTACTGTGTATAATATTATAGGATCCTAGATATGGGATAAAAGATCAGCGCGTTTAAAGAAGATATGTATTTAAATTGTTGCAGGAGCAATTTTTACCGAGGATCAAAAGGATAGCCCATCGGAGTTGGCGTTCAAGTACGCTATTTACAAGATCAACAAAGATAAAACTCTCCTGGCAAACACGACATTGGTTTATGATATACAATATGTTCCTAAAGATGACTCGTTCCGCACATCCAAAAAAGGTAGGAAAATAATAAACTAATAGAAGATAGAAATAGAAATGATGAAAAATATTATCTTATAAGGGTTATTTTAAATTTACACGAGAGCAATTATCTATTATATCTCCCTCGTGAGTTTATGTCAATAGAACTCGAGTGCAATTCCCTATATGAGAACATATCGATAATCGTTACGGAATGATGATAAGGCATGACTTCATTGTCTAATAGAAACTGATAGAATAGGCGACAAGAGACCGACCCTACTTGTAATATACTTCCTTTCATTGATATCATCGCTTAGCTATCACAATTTTACAACATATTCGGAATTACAAGTTAATAAAAAATATTGTCAAAATTGTGTGTCAGTTATTAAAGAACAAAAAGATAATAATTATGTACAAGATAATAAAATTTAATTTGTTAGAGCAATAATTTTTAATTAATTGTTATTTATAAACTCGCGTTTACAAATAACAAATACAACATTGACTTATGATATGGTTTAGAAACCAGTGACAGTAATTGATAACGCAGCCAACTTAATATAGTGGATAATTGCAGTGTCATTTATTTTCCAAGCATGTAACAGGTGCGTAATATTAAAATCTTTTTATCGCTTTACTTTTATTCTGAATAATGTAATTAAAGATAAAACGATATGCCTTTTGAATATAGAAACAAATAATAAATTAAATAATAAATTATAAATTGCTTGCTCCGGGGAGCGGCTTTATCGCCGGATATTTTTTTTCTTCTCTTCTCTTGTATGTTTCTTCTTGGCTGCTCTTTTGTGGCGCAAGCACAAAAACACGGTTAATTATTATTATCGCGTTAATTAAACTATGACAGCCACGCGGCACCTTTTACAACACTCCCAGCAATATTCATACATGACGTAAAACTTCTTCTGTATATTGCAAGTGAGAATAATGTGGAAACTGCGGTCACACAAAGCTACAATCCGTCCAACGCTCGAAAGTTGCGCGATCAAATTTACACACCACTCGTCACGGTAACACAATATCTGTTGCTAGTAATTACACTGCATTGCCTACGCTACATTGACATTAACACTTATATAAAATGAATCGCTATTGCAAAGATACGATGCTACATATATTGTTAACAAAGCGTATGCTTTCGTTCTCTAGAACAAATATTAGTTTATATTACGACACAAAATTAAATAAACATACGAATTAAAATTATTAAGTTCCGTAAAGAGTAATATAGATTTGAAAATATATCAGCCTCTTATTGATTAGCGCAATAAATTTTTTAATCGCGCTTTCTAATAATCCCTATCTGTATTCAATGGTCACAGCAAATCATCGCGTTTAAGGCCAGTTTAGAATATGACATAAATTTATATTTCACATGTGATGCCAGATGCGAAAATATAAATCAACATATATTTAGTTCACGCAATTATAATTTACGCGATGCAAAGAACATAAATTAGCTTTACTCGCACACGTCAGTTGGCGGTCGGGAGTAACGTAATACTGTATCTAGAACCAACTAATTAATTAATTTAATCTTCATATTAATGTGATCAAAAGACTGGCGGTCGGACGTGAATCTCATGCCGGTGCCTGTGCCTTTGACACGCGCGAGCTTAAAAGTTGGCAGGAAGCCTGGCGAAAGCAATTCAGTTAGCGCGGCTATAGCGTGAATTACAGCGCGAGGATGTCGCACGCGACATGGTGTAGCTTCAGATTTATGTAAAATAACATGAAACCGAATCGACTATGAGAGAGCCGAAACCATAACAGTGTCTCTCGCGCGATCGCGAACGCAAAAGACAAATCTCTCGCGCGACCGGCAACTCGACTGGAGGGTTATGAATTCGCCACGGGAGCCATGTCTCTTCGGAATGTGTTTTCTTAGAAAATTCTACATCGGATCGCGCGAAGATTCCAAATGTTTGATTTGTATCAAACGGCTCTCAAGCGCTTCGCGAGCTTACGATAAAAACGCTATTTTCTTGTCCGGAAGAAATAAATGTGTGGCCATATGTAATTTAATAAATGTTGTAGAATAATTGATGGGAATGCGTACAATCAGCGTTCGGTGAGATAAGATTTATAATAACACGGAAAAGATTCCATAAATTTGGAAGGAGCACAGCTGGAGAACCACTGATTGCACGTAGAGCTCGTGAATATGATGCAACGATTACACACTCGAGCATTAAATCATGTAACTATCCAGGGAGCGCATAAAATTTTCTTCCCGAAGCACGGCAAAAGATCCTTAATCCACTAAACCAGCAAGATAAAAAAGATCACGATGAAGCCGTGTTTATGTCGCGATTTTCAAGTTCACTGAAATGTCTCTCGAGAATCTTTTTATCTTTTTTTTTTTTTTTTAAAGAGGATGACATAATACAAATAACTATAATAATAAAATTTGAATAAAGTTATATAAGTAAAATTTTTTAGAATTAAAAGAAATAAGAAGAATGTTTTATTTCTCTGTAAATAATAATTGAATATATCAAAATACATATTACATAATGCATAAATGTGACAAAAAAAAAAATAAAAATAAATGAAAGCTATATTTATATCTCGCTATTTCACTAGCTGGAGAATCGTGCGACCATTTACACCCTCTTAGGCCTTTCCCTAAGAGGGAAATATTCCATAAATATACCTATGGAATCCCATTGTGCGTAACGCGAACCGACGCACTTTTTTCCTCCACGGCATGTTTGAAACGACATGAGGCGCGGCTGAAAAGATTGCTCAGCTTCCTTCCACTCGGGCCACTGCGTTTCCTCTTTCGCGAACGGGGCTGAGCCGTGTCGAACCGCGCACAACTTTTCCAACTTTTCTTTAGCGCTCACCCCACGATAAATCTCCCATCCAAGAGAGGTCAGGAAGATGCCTGTACACATTTTCCCATCCCGCGGGCATTGCACGAGTTTAATGTTGTGTGCGCGCGAACTCGCCGACTAATAGGCCGCGATGCATTCTGCCTAAAAGTAATCGCAGCTCGCGTCGTTACGTTATCCTCGCCCTAATGTGTCCACGATTTGAATTTTCTCGTGCGGAAATTGTCAAATGGATGAGACTCCAAAATACTTATTCCGCTGAGATAGACGATTAGGAATATTTGCATATCCTAGGGATTTCTGAATGAAAGAATTAAAACGTTCTTGATATTTTTTTGATGGTTAAAATAAATATATCTTCGTACATCAAAAAATTGCATTATATTCAGAAATTCTCTAGTTCGTACTCTTAGTTGTTTGTTTTATTTCGCTTTTAACTCTACTGCAATTTCTTGCAGATTAGAATCTTCGAAATAAATGAATACGATGTTTTCGTACATTCCGGTCTTATATTGAGCCAAAGAGTCTTTAAATATAAAAGAACTGCATCTTAGAGAAGCTTTTAGACACGTCCTGCAAAATTTATCCATGAGAAAATTGTTACTTATACGTAGACTTTATTTTCTCCATAGTCTGTTGTGTCGGTAAGAAACAGACTCGGAGGGAAATTGAATTCGCTGCGAAATACTCGACTTGAGAAAATCCTCTATGCATTTCTGAGTACATCTGGTAAGGATTACGAGGTATTGTGACGTATTACTGGATGGCCGAGTGAAGCGCGTGGGATAATCGATTGTCAAAGCAACTACTTGCTCAGCACAATATCGAATGAAGCAATACAGATGAAAGCAAGCTGATCATTGTCTTCCGAGCATGAATTTATATAAGACACAATAATTTTAACACACCACCATAGATATATTTTATTACTACTCTTATTTCAGTTGAAATGAATTTTTATGTTTGCTTAGTTTTAAGAGAATTAGAATTTTACTTGAAAAAATCAATCAAAGATTTAAGCAGTATTTAATTTTGTAAAGCACGATAGTGTGTAAAAATCCTATAAATTATTAATAGAAAAATTAATAATAAAAACATGACATTTCGACGCAACATCGAAAACTAATAACAAAAAATTTTAAAATAGAAGTTCGTACCTTTCACTATGCCAAGAAAAATTTTCATCCCCCTAGTATCGTCGGATGCACGGCACAAATTTCGTTTCAACTTCTCGCGTTGTAAGGAGAAATGAAAGTTACTTTTGCGATAGAAAGTGCAGATAGGGACGGGTTTTTTATTAATTTTTCTTCATGTGAAAAAAATATTGTCGACTCTTATGAACGTTGTAGAGACGAGACTTTGCGCAAATTCCGTTTCAAGTTGCGTCGTAGGTATAATTTCGTTCGGGTCACCGCGAAAGTAGAAAACAAAGGAAGATAAAAATCGGAAGGGACCTAAACCAGGGAAATTGATTGGATAACTTTAAGGAGCGGCAGCCCCGAGTCAACGAGGCGGAACACTTTAATGGAAGATTCCGTTTACTAGAAATGCCGTGCAGCTAACCAAATGACGATTATTTTGCCGGATTTTATTTTTCAGCGTTCACGCAGAAAAGCTCCGTTCGCATGCGCATTGCACTTGTAATTCTAATAGACAACCTCATCTCAGCCCTTCCTCTCTCTCGGTCGCTCCCTTAACGACTTTGCGACGACTTTTTAAAAAGATTTACAACCGCCATTGTCAGTTAGCTTAATTTATTGGTAACTCAAACTACCACGTACGCGAAAGTTTCGCGGGCATACGAGTGCACAAAGCTGCTTACGTAACTTTTAATGACGAAACTAACGAGATAGAATGTTTACCGGATCCTTCATCCGTATTACGATGATCGCAAGGAAACCGCGGAATTTTGTGGCCTTTGTATTAATTAATTTTTTGTTCCCCGAAAAGCTAACTTACGCAAACGCATGTTGCAAACTTGTATCAAATCAGATTAAATTTTTCGTCGACAAGAGAAATTTACGAGGGATATAGTTTATGAATTAAATCTTTATCAAATTATTTATTTAAATTAATGCAGAATAAAATACACTATTTTCGTTCTGACAATTAGATATGGAAATATTAAAATCAAATGACCAAATCTTTAATTAAAAACGTTTGTATTCTTTATTGTAAATAATTGATAGAATATAATTCTTAAATAAAGTTAATCGTTCAAAGTGATTATTGATTTAACGGGACGTCTGGAACAATTAAAATACAAAGAGAGAATATTTTCAAGACCGCCATACAGATCGCTTTCTTAATTACGATAATTCACGAAATTTGTGGGGGATGATCGCGCTGTGCATTATATCGAGCTCATAAAAGTCATGACGAAGCTCCGGTGCGGTTCTTTGTGCGGAAACTGCCACGCTCATTACCACAAAATGGATAAGCGCCGGTTCGTTAAACAAAACTGCGATATCGTAACGAGGCAACGATTCTTATTTACTCTCGTCGAGCGAAGTATTCGACTTAATCAAGAGCAGCGCGACGGGAAATTTCGCTACCGCGCATTCGACGAAATAGCGCGTTCGGTGACGTATTTGTCGGCGTCTTTTTGACAAACCATTTAATGCCGACAATTTAATCAGACGTATCCATGAGAACAAGCGTTTCCGCGCGAAATAGCGGTTTTCTCAAGAGCTAAGCGAGCGCGCAGCTCTCAATAATATCCTTTATTATCGAGATGAGAGAGAACGCCTCGGATCTAACTTCTATATACATGTGAATCGCGCGAAATTTGCGACACCTGTTTGGAATGGTTTATATCTCACTATGCGGCAATAAAACGGATTAGAATGAAACAGTAAAAAAAAAAATTATTATTACAACTATCTCTAAATAGTAATATAGTATAGTAAAAATCTTATATAAAAAAAATAAGAGAAAGAGAGATCAAATGCATTTAATCGTTTTTTTTCTTTCATTGGCAGTCTTTCAAAAAAATTCCTGTTCCATTAAAACTTATTGGATCTATTTCTCTGGGTATAAAGGAAAACACGAATCTACTTTAATCTACTTTATCTGTGCAATCCAGCGCTATTGCCACGATAGTTGTTTCATTTCGTAAACATCTTCTTATATTAATGATTAGCTATTATAAGAAATGGCAAAATAATTTTGTTTAATAATAAATTATTTTATTAAAAAACAAATAAAATAAATATATATAATATTATGTATATAATAATTATTTTTGTAACTCATCTATTTCTGTGTAAGTCTTTTAATAAAATCATATATTAATTAAATTAGTAATCATTTTGTAAACTTTTTATAAACAAAAAAAAATGCGATAAAATTAGAAAGTTAATTCCGTAAAAATATACGTTGCATATACGTTGATATATCACGATGTGCGCAGAATTTAGTGAATCTGTGAGCCATGATTCGAAGAAAACAAAAAAATGCTCGTGAATAATTCAGGATATCCCGATAAAACCCAACCAGCGATTTCTTGGACGCAGAAATAGTACTAACAAAATCCAACTTATCTATTCTTCAATTCTGCTCGCTCTTATAAGCGTGCCAGGAATAATTTGCGATATAAGGGAGAATAATGATGCTGTTCAGAGAGCTCGCCCTTTCTTAGTCTAATGGATATGAAAGTTGAGACGTTAAAGGAATGTATCAATTCACCGTCTATTCACCGTGGAATGCATAGATCGAAAGCTCATAAATCATACGTTGATCTTTCTCTGATAAAAATTATTCGTTGCACGTTGATCACGTTGTATTCTATTCCAGACATATTATTTGATCATGTTTCTGCAATCAGCATTTACATTTGCTTCATTTTTAGCATGTAGGCCATATTTTAATTTTCATAATGGATAAATATACAACATAAATAATCGAACGTTGATATCGGTTTTCTGTATTTGTATGTTACTGATTACAGCAAACTGCTTATTGCATTTGATTGAAATTGACTGAGTTGATTAAACTCCGATTCAAATTACAGTTTACAAATAGATTTAATGATCGGATCTAAAAGTGGAAAATTAATAATCAATAAACAACAAGAAGAAAAATATATTCTTATTATATTATACTTATTCTTTTTATATTATATTAGATTGTTCGAAAAATTAATGCTTACTAAAAAAAAGTTTTTTAAATTCATCATACGCTTTTTATTATGTATTTTGCATTATTCATAATCTCTAATGTACATTTATACAAACTCTTAAAATTTTTATGCCGTTTTTATTTTCAAATTTAAACAGCGATAATATTATGCAATATTATATGGGAGAATAGTGGCGAGGACCCCTCGCAAAAATGTCTATCGTCGATTTACCAAAAGCTTTCGCTGATACAGAACTTCTAAGTGCGCTTCATCTAGAAATATGAAATCGATGTGTCAGAGGCAGTCGTTCTCCAATCTCCGTTTTAGCACGCCCCTATGCTCCCATTGACATCTTCCTCGCCTATCTCATCGGTATCATTGCCATATTCGTCTATATATGTATATATATTTATTCTTAATAGCCTAATACCTTCAAAGAAGATATACTAAATTGACTAAAAATGCGTTTATTATCTATAATCTATATTAAGATATATAATATTTAAGAAGAATTTAGCAAAAAAAAAAAAATTAAAATATTTATTAACTTAAATTTTTAATTTAAGCTTTTCTTTTAGCAAGATCCAAACATAAATTAATTTGCAAAAGATATTATATATCTGTTGGATGTTTAAATATGTACAGCAACATCCTTTTAACATCCTAATAAATATTAAATATTTTAGAGCGTTTATAATTTTGTGATTGCAGCCTGCAAGCAGCTATCTAAATCGGTACAAGGCATCTTCGGACCGTCCGACCCACTTTTAGGTGCTCACATACAAAGCATATGTGAAGCATTGGACGTCCCTCATCTCGAAGCGCGGGTCGATTTCGAGCCCACTTTTAAGGAGTTCAGCATTAACCTATATCCCGCTCCAGATCACCTTAACAAAGCATTCAAGGACCTCATGTCCTTCCTAAACTGGACCAGAGTGGCCATTATCTATGAAGAGGATTACGGTAAGTGGAGAACAATAACGTGTACATTCGAGAAGAAAATGCTGCGGAAATTCTTTGAATTCGAGCAAACTCAGATATACATATGTTCGACGATCTTAACACAAGAGTATTCGATTCAATTTTCTCTTTATATCTGCGTTTTTTTTAAATCCGCGCGTTTTATTTTACATTTAATAATAAAAAAAAATATATTACCTGTACATCGCGCTGGCGTGATCGATTTCGGATAACTCGGATATATTTGTAGATTTAATCTATTGTGTGTCTCTCCGAGAGCGCGATAAGAATGGTTTTGGCAAAACGAGGGTGGTAAATGCGTCAGACCGCAAGCGCGAACATGCGGACAATACTAACAACATCAGTGGCTAAAGCTAAAAGATTTTCCGAGCACGAAAACCAACTCGTTTCGCAACCAACGCTTCGTGTCCAAAACGGCAATACAACACGGATATACTACTCCATAGATATTTGCGGAAAAGGCGGTTCTCTTTTTTTCTCGTTAGCGCTGCGGTAACGCGCCGTCGACGCGTTTATTACGCAAACGTTCTCTTTTTTCTTTTTTTTTTTTTTTCTTCCGCAGAGTCGGAATGATGCATCCCCATGCAAATAGAACGTCGGAATCAGGCGCCGGAAGTGGACGCCGCACCCGCCGCCGGAATGTCGGCCTGTCATACGCACGCGGAAGTAACCGCGTTTACATACGATGATGTAAACTCGCGATCTCGCCCCGTTCTAAAACGAGATTGCTCCCCCGCCCGCATTTTGCCGCCAACTTAACCCCCGATGTCCCCTTGGCGCCCATTTTCATCCCGCGACGATCTAGCACCATACGCGATGGCACATCGAAATTCCGCGACGCGTCGTTGACGTATATCTACGCCGCAGTCATCGGCCATTTCCATTCTTTCCGAATCGCATTAGTATATTTTAACAATCGCCATCCCGAGAAAATGTATGAATTTTCTCACGCTATTCTCGTCTATATCCGGAAAGACGTATTTGCATCGATTTGTCTATCTAAGAGAAACAGTTATATTGTCATAGTAAATCTAGAAATTCAAAGTGGAATTTTATTGAGTAGATTTTTGAGAAAATACTAGAAATTTTTGCGACTTTTTAAAAATAAAAAAAAAATTAATTTCATCATTCATATCAAGTTAATGTGAGTATTTTATATCACATTCTTGACATTTTAAGGATTAATAATGGATATCACGCGCGCGGATCCACCATATACATTTGCGAAACGAATCCTTCCCTTCGCCGTTTCAGCGAGGAAGAAAATAGAAAGTCTCCGACCTTATCTTCCCTAAATTGCCGCTCTTGATTGGACGATGTAACGTGGCGTATAACAAAAGCACGAAGTAGGACGTTGCTGTTAGCGATAAAACAAGAGGAAACGGAAAGAGCGCGTCTTTTTTTGCACTGGTCCCCCCGGATGTCTATAGCTCGCCATAAATCCACGACGAAGGGGGAAGACGTGGTAAGATGTTTCAAAATTCCTCGTCCGTGAAAGCGTCTGCTTCGAAAGTGCCTTGACTCAACCCAGAGAAACGTAACATTCCCGCATCCCAGTACCGCCTAAATATTCATCAGTCGGGTAAATCCGCCTTTCACAAGCTCGTTAAAACTTCAACGTGCGAAGATAGTCAGTCACTTAAACGCCGTTAAATATTAAACGATCTCAACGTCAATCGGAAAACGACACAATTTACAATTTCAATGTTTGTAATAATTTGCAAAATTTTTGATGGATTAATATGTTTAATCAACGAATTTTAAATATGACGAGACCCGCTGCAAAATTTTGAATAAACCTCTTGAACGCTTTGCAGATTTGGAGAGTTGCTCTGCCTCGTGCCCACTGTCATTTAGTTATTCATAACTGTCTAGTTTTGCAGTTCGTTAAAACTTTATCGGCTGCAAAAAGTTTTTGTTTTTCGGTACCATAAAATTATAATGGATGGTTAAAAGCTTATGCCAATGGAAATAAATTCGAGACATAAATACGATAACGCGACACATGAAACTTGTTGAAATCACTTTTAATTTTCATCAATTAAATTTTTAAGAGAAACATATTTTATATAGTGTTCAAAAATATAGTTTAGCACTTTATCGTTCAAGTGATATTTAAGTAACAGTTGCGATATTTTCTTATAATACAATTAGACTCACACATTTGCTACTTTCTAATAAAAGTTTGATATTTGTTGAATTAAATCATTCATTTTAATAAAAATAAGAGAAATATTGCTTATAAATCTATTAAATGTTTGAATAATATTATGAAACTTTTTAAATAAATTATATCCCTAGATTTTATAAATGTGTTGATTGTAAATAAGAGATTCTCGGGTTCGCAATTTTTTTCTGTAAACAATTTTAAGAAAATATTAATCTTGAATTTTTTGATAATAAAAACACCTGTGGCAAAACTATTCTTTCAATGATATTTGAAAATTCGCGAACACTATCTACATTTGCATTGCGTTCATGACTGCAACGAGGTCAAGAAATCTCGCGTATAAACATTATCGTTACAATTGTAGGTAGAACAAACTGTTTTATTTTTCCAGAATTTTTTCTCACTTTATGTACTCTACGTATCGTTACGCGATGCCATAAATTTTCAAATATAGCATTGCATGTAGTTACTGTTATCTACAGAGTTAATTTTGTAAACTGGACTACTCTGCGCAATCTTCCTACTTTCCATTTCACACATTTCTTGGACATGGTACTCTAAATGTATGTTTTTACGTACAAGGTATCCTATGACGTTCATTATAATTTTTTATTATCCGAGATATCTTTTACGCTCCTTTATTCCAGACTCTGTTTATATAATTATTTTAATTTAATTATATAATATTAATTAAATATATATTAATTTTTTCAATTTGATATATTATAAATCTAAATCACGAAAAGATAAATAATAAAACATTTTTGTCATTTAACTACGTCTTTTAATAATTTTATGATATTAATGAAACCTTAATAATATTATATGAAATTTTCTTTTGTTTTTAATCGCTCGTAATATTTGTCTGCTATACCTGCACCGGAGAACGTTAATCAAAAAAAGCATCATCGATATTAAGATCTTGGATTTTAAAGTGTCATGTAAACAAACGCGAAGAAGAAATATGTATGCAGGTAGCTGTAATTACTCGATTTGTTCCGCAAGTGAAGTTTACCATTTTTTCATTTTACGTTTTGTAGAGTGCCAGCCTTCTCGTGCAGGCTACGCTCGTTAACGCGCCGGGAGATTTATCTTCTGCCTCCCTTTCATCGTCCTTTAGCTGTTTATCGATCCTCTTCTTACCACCGCTCTATTCGTCACGATAGTTACGGAGGAGTAATTAGCGAGCTCAAAGTTGGCAGCACCTATCTGAGTATGTCCAAGAAGTCTCTTTCAGCAATGCGGAAAAGTAGGATTACGCCGAGAATCTAGCAACTTTGTCAAAGATTTGTGTCTCTTAGTGAAATCAAGAGAGAAGATCCGCAGCTTGGAAATTTCCGAAATGTAATCTGCCGAATGCATTTAGATGGTAATATTTCTTTCTCTTCTTCGTTTCTATATATCTTTCATAAAGCCCTATTTTATCGATAAAAGTACATATTTTATGCCGATGGGGCGTTAAATTATTCAACTGTCACATTTGTAATTGAATAATTCTGCATCACTTTCCGGAATTAAAACGAGAAGAGAAAGAGAGAGAGAGAGAGAGAAAGAGAGAGAGGAAATCAGTCAGACTACGATTAAAGTTAACCAATGTTGATGAAGTCAGAGGAATGAACGGAGCAAATGTAACCGCATGTAACGAATTCTGTGCACGCGGCGGAAAACTCTAGTCGACAGTGCAACTTAGGAAGTAGTCCAGGAACAATCGACTGGAAGTGAATTGTTAAAGTCACGATGTCTTTTTAGCGACATTTCTTCGCGAATTTTGTTAATGCTATAAAACTAGTTATGAAAAGTCCTCCGTGAACAAAACTACAGAACTTATGTCGTACTCGAATTATTTATAAATTAAATTTTAACAATCTTCTCTCTCCCATGCCTCTTTTCAACCCGCAAATATCGAGCTCGTATGTACAGAAATATATTTGTTAATTTTATGTTCAAATAACTCATATATAAAGATAATTCATTTCTACATAATAAATATTGATCAAATTATGATATACGATAACAGCTTTTTCTTTCCAGAAAATCGATCATTTATTGCATCTTGCAGAAAATATTTTTTCGAATAATTACTCTTATTAACTTGTATTTTGCTCAATTTATTTTTTGCTAACAATATATTCATTTAATATTTAAGAATAACAATTTATCATTTTTATTATAATTATAACAATTAACTAAAATCACGAAAAAATATTTTTTAAAAATGAATAAAACATTTTATTAATCTAAAGCTAGTAAAACATTTTCATATTGTTTAAAAGATGATATTAAAATAATTTCTCGAAATAAAAAGATAAAAAATTAATATAAAACCCGTGAAAATGTTTGAAAAATATTAAAAAACCTGACGAACCGCGAATTCATAGTTTAAGGTAAATATTCAGCGAGAGATTCGAGAAGCACATTAATCATATTTTGTAAAATACGTTCTTTAGAGCAAAAATGATTAAAGAAAAATACAGATAAAAACGCGCAATGAAGCCCGGCGTCGCGTTGCTGTAAAGAAATATCTCTCCTTCTCTCTTCTATGTTTTACAGGACTGTTCAAACTGCAAGATCTCGTGAAATCCCCGCCGTCCGTGAGGACTGAAATGTACATTCGTCAAGCGGGTCCTAGATCCTACCGGCAAGTTCTGCGGGAGGTCAGACACAAAGAGATCTTCAAGCTGATCATCGACACGGATCCGGCACACATGCAGCAATTTTTTCGAGCAGTAAGTCCTAAACGATTTGATATTCGACATCGTACTATAGATTTGAGCATTCTGAATCTTTACTTCAAAACATTTTATCTTTCACGAGTCAGAAAAAAAGATTTCTCTATAATGTCTATTTTTTACTTTTCATACATATCCATCATGATCCTCTTCCATCATGTTAAAAATACTGTTACTTCGAAAAGCAGAGCAAGGATAAAATACATATATCTCTTATTTTTCCACACCGCTTAATCTCTCGCATAATAAATCTGACAAGTTGTTTTATCCAGATGAATACACATTTTTTCAATAAAACGAGACATTATAAAAGAATAGCACAGAGAGAGAGAGAGAGAGAGAGAGAGAGAGAGAGAGAGAGAGAAAGAGAGAAAAATATTGCGCAATATAAATCATTGAAATTTACTGACGCCATTATTCAAAGATTTGATTTGATATTTATTAGCTAATATTGATCATTCGTGTTGAAATAAATATTAGCTAATAAATTTTAGATTTCTACTATCTATCAATAGATTCTGCTATTATAGCTGAAAAATGCTAGTTTTATAAGTATTCTACTCTTGATGTTGGCACTTTCTATATTCTTTTTTCCTTCTTCTTCTTGCAAAATTTGAACGTATATCTGTTTTATTCACAAATACGAAAATTGCCAGAGACAAATGGATATAATGTGTGTCAATAAAACGTCATTTCAAATTTGCTTTGTAAAAGGGAAAATATTAGAATATTACCGATGAAAATTTTTCCAATGTTCTTTCACGAACCGCTGACACTTATTCGGAAAATCGGAGAAAACGCGCGCGGGAAACTACCGATCGATGCAACTAGCGAACGCGATGCGACGCAAAGTTTTGACGCATTCGTGAATTATATAAATGATCGTCCTTTATCAGCCGCGAGACATGTAATCTTAATAGTTATCGAAGGTATCTTAAATCGCATCGAAAGTGACGCGCTTAGGTAAAGCCGTAGTTCCTGACAATTCCATGCGAACCGAGCACAAAGATGAAACAACAAGTTGTTTACCGGATGTAAAATGAAAAAAGGAAATAAAGGAGTAACACAGAAGCAAAGAGATCTGCACGCGGGACACATCGCGGCTCGTAAATAACTTTTCAGAATCATGTACGGGTACTCGGAGCGCGCGGAGATTAAAGGGCTGTTACAATTAGGATTAATGGCGACTGCGTTGCAGTTTTTTCTTCCGACGCTTGTTTTGCCTTCTAGCATGGGACAAGTTCCTGGTTTAAAAAGAGAAGGAATGGGACCGACATTGCACAAAGAAAAAAATTGTATCTCGGATCATAAAGTTTTTTTACAGTGTAACCAGCACGTAAAGAAAAACAGATTTGAATCTCGAGAATCCGCGATAATTCAATTATCCGTTGGATTATTCTGTCAGTGGCTACTCACTTTTAAAAATCTTTTAAACATAAATATTAATAGTAAATACAATACTTACAATCACATGATAATAATAAATAAAAATAGAGAATATTAATCCACTTTTAAATTTATTTTTTTTAATTTTCCTGAGAATAAATTTAAGTTAGATATTAATATTATATATTGTAATTTATTAATTTTATTTTTAATTTTTTCTTTAATGCCTAACAATCCCTATAGCCCTAACAATCCTACCTGCTGACTGAACCAGCCGTCATCCGAGATTTGAAGAACGTACACCTAACCGCGTGCCCTTACCGCGTGCCCTAATAGAATACAGGACGTTGCTTCCGTTGGGCCAGATGAACCTACCTTTCGTTGATCCTGGCCATATTCATTCTGGTTACATCTAACCAGAGATGTAGCATCGATCTTTATCGGAGATCAGTGAAGGAAAAAAATTCCTTCCGTTGCCGGCTAATTATTATTGCCGGTGCAATTTTACGCTCGTTTGTAGTCGTAAGATATTACGACGTTTGCATTGTTTTAATGTAACTCTACTTTAATTTATATAATGCCAAGTTATCAATTAAAATTAATTGATTGAAAAATTCTTATAATAATATAATATTATTTGTATAATAGCATATAATTTATATTAAAATAAAATTAATAAAATATATTTATATTTTATATAATTTAATAAATCGATAATTTGGCTTTACATCAATTAAATCTATCTGATAATATAGATGAATGGGCTATACAAAATTAGAATAAAATTAGTGCAACATAAGAATAAATTTTTACTATTTCATATAATTAATAAGATTATATAATTATTTTTATGCTGCGTCAATTTTGTCACAATTTATCATAACCCATCCATCTCTAATTATGTGTTTGATTTATTTTATTTTATTAAGATTATTTTAATAAGATTAGTATTAAGATTAATTAGAGATGGATGGGCTATGAAAAATTGTGACAAAATTAACGCAGCATAAAAATAATTATTTAAATAAAATTGAGACAAATATTTTATATTTCTTTTAAATTTTTAATTTATAGTTTAAATTATATTTCTAATACGTTTTAATGCATATTTAAAAAGTCTATTGAAAGTTATTTCATTCAATCTATATATTCTAGCCCATCCATTTTGAGGCAACGAATCTATCTACAATCTACATTTGCAATCTACATCTACAATATCTACAGATACGTCACCTCAAAATAAAATAAAATTTATCACTCACCGGCACTGATGCGCAACAGCGGAGATTTGGTCTTGAGGCTACGTTGTCTGCAACGCACAAATATAAAATCCAAATTATAGCAACTCTTTAAATAATTAATATTTCAAAAAATTATTATTGTACTCATCGATTTTCATATCCGATGCGTATAATAATAAAAAGGTATATAAATATGGAATAATTTTATAAATTCTAAAAAAGAAAACTATTTTTTTTTTAATAAAAACTTTTATAGTTTGAGTTTTAAACTATTCAAATAATGATCGAATGGAATTAATGCATGTACAGAATTTCTAATAATTTATATAAAAATAATAATACTCACCCTTGGGTTGCTCCGCCGGTGCAGGATGCCTCTCCTAGGCCTCCTCCTCCTCTCAGGTTGTTAGGATCGCTGCGTTGATCTGTAACATATAAATAGGAGATGCAAATTGTAGTAAAATTATTAATTAAAAATTAAGATAATTAATATGTCAAAAAATTTATTGTAAGTATTGAATTTTATATTCAATGCATATAATATTAAACAGATTAATAAAACAATTTTATAAATTTTGAAAAAAGACACTAATAATTTCATATAAAGACTATAATTTAAAAATGGAAACTTTTACAAGATTGTGCTTTTATATAAAAATCTTTTCCGTTTCTAATTCTCTCTCGTTTCAATCATATAAAAAAAATCAAATTATGTAATTAGGTAGTCAATTTAAATTGTATGTAATTAATATACAAATAACAATTTACTTACCACAGAGTTGCTCCAGCGGTGCCCGATGCCTCTCCTAGGCCTCCTCCTCCTCTCAGGTAGATTCACACGCGCGATTCTTTAAACGGCACACCCGCACTTTTATTAAAAAATACTTCCGCACTTTTACGCGCGATACTTTAAACGAAACTCCCGCACTTTCGAATTTCGGCACGATCGAACCCCGTTTCACTCGAGAATCATACTGCGAGTCGACAAGTCGGGAATTCACGATTACTCCGAGCTAGGGTTAAGCGAGCAAAGGAAGAAGACGAAATCGATTGATGGAATCGACGCTCAATTCTTGCCCGCGCTTGTTCTCACCGAGGGCCGACTCGAACTTCATTAGGAACGATCACAGAGAACCACCAAGTTTCTATCATACAGACTGAAACTTACGCTTATCATAAGGCTGAGAGACGGGTCGAGAATGAAGATACCCAAGTCCTAAGTGTCACAATTTAGATCACTTAGAAGATGAGAAATCAGCTTCTCTAGCGAGCGAAAATCGAACCTAATGAAACACAGCCAACTATCCTCAATGCGATACAATACAGCTGATAGACGGTACAAGATGAGGGAACGACGATTCAAAAATCGATCGAATTCTAACCGATTCGGGCCGAACCGTTCGTCGAAGCAGAGCGTGCCCCAACAGCCAATTCTCGAACCGAAGTTCTTGATTAACCGCGCGATCGTCGCATCTATACTATGCACGATCATACGTTGCTACGCGGCCGGCATTCACCTCAGCCGCGATACTGAGGCGTTTTAACGTTGCGTCTCCATTAATATATTAAATTTATTAATACATAAATATTTATATAATATATATAACATTAATATTGTATTAACGTTACCAATATCATATAAAATTAATTATATTAATAGGGTATTAATATATTACCGATAGCAACGCTGAGAGATATCCCAGTTAGTCGGCAACAAAGTACGATCCTCGAATCGTGAAAACGGGATAGAAGTCCGACGCGAAGACGCGACGACGCGAAAACGCGGTTATACGGTTACGCGACTCTCTCGTTGCTCGTACGCTCCGATGACGGGCAACAAGGCAACGCACTAAGTCCTCCACAGATGTGCGTGCCACATAAGAGTCATTGTACGACTCGTGGCAATGCAGTATGGACACGCGACGCGACCGACGCGAAAACCGTCCGCGGCACGTTGACGGAACCGACGCCGCGATAAGTCGTCCGCGGCACGATGACAGCATTAACGATACGACGAGCCGTCCGCGGCACGTTGACAGCAACGACGGCGTTGGGTGCTTGGTTTCCCCTTCTCAGTAACCTCAGGAGGCCTTTAAGGCCCTTAAGGTACCATCCGGGTACTATGCCCTCCCACCACGCCAAGGTTACACCCTGGGAGGGTATTATACGTATATAATTTTGTAATATGATATATATCATATTACAAAATTATATACGTATAACGTGAGATTGTATTTGAGAATGATGTAAATAAAAGAGAATAAATAATAAATTACTCACTGTATACTGTTGCTCCGTACATCGCTCGATACTTTTCTAAGCTCTTTTTTCTCTTTTGTTCATCCTTTGCTGTTTAATCATAACACTTAGTCACTCGCAAAAACACAATTAATTATGGTTAATCGTATATACAACGATCGTACAATACTTTGCACGGCACTCCCGATCGAGAAACGATTGCACGAGATATACATTTTATTATATCACAAGAGAGTAATACAGAAGATACGATTCCCGCTTGACATTTACATAAGACCATGTGCACAAAAATAATATAGCAATCTTTTAATTAATTATTTTATGCTTGTATTTTAGAAAAAATTATCGTACGAAATATATTTGACTATAAGAATTAATTAAATAAATAATTATTATCCGTAAGGATCGATGATCAAAAGATCGTAACAAATTTTACAATTTTTATCTCTGTTAATTCAATTTTTACAATAATGGATGATCGCAATTTAGAATTTGAAAAAGATTTATATTTACAATTATTTATATCCGCAATACAGTTTTGTGTCTTTTATTAAAAGTAAATTAATCATTAATTGTAATAATTATAGTGATTTTTATTGTAATACTAATCGCGATTGCAATCGCGATCATTTAGGAAAAGTATTTAAGAATACGCGCAGCGTTTCGTACCACTACGTTACTGTCTGAGTGTCGCCGTACGAATGACAAGACCATATATGTAAACGTAAACAATAGGGCCACAAAGCCCTAACACTATGTTATTGAAAAGTTACCGAAATAACTTGCGCGCTATCATATTATATGTATACGCAGAATATTAAAATGTATAAAATATATTTGAAATTATGATTAATTATGATTAATTGACCGATTGATGTATCACAAAGTCTTTCGTTATATTAATTGCACAATTTTACGATTTGATTGTTTAATTGCGCAATAAAAATCCGCAAAAAAATTTTAATCCAAACCATGCCGTCAAAGAATAAAGCATTGAACAAAATATATTTAACTTGCTAAATTGCTTATAAGAATCGCAACAAAACAATAATTCATAATTTTGATTCCGGTCTTGATTGAATGTGTATACACATCACTCGAAATACGCACTAAAAGATCCATCGCAATATAATTACGTTTAGTTAATATTAAATTATAATTATTATTTAAGATAAACAAAAGATAATTAATTATTAATCTTATCAAATTATGTCACGATACTTGTCGCGATCGCGTTAGGAAATAAATTTAACGGAGCGTCTCGCACTGCTACTTTACTGTTTGAATGTTGTCGTGCGAATGATAATACGTAGGAAAGGAATTCGAGCGTCTCACCCCACTACAATTCTGTTCAAGTGTCGCCGTATGAATAATAACAAAGTCGTGATACATAAACAATAGCAAATGTTTATGTTGCCAAGGCCGAATATCATGTTATTATTCGTTCGAAATATTTTCCATACTGTGACGTATATACAAACGGAATTATATTAAATTACACAGGAGTTTTATATTATAGATCAATTATATTAAATTAATAATTAATATATTACGTAATGCATGAATGAAACATTACTAATATATGAACTCCTTTCCTATAAGAGAATCGCGCAAATTAGAAAATTCATTTTTATTCTCAAACCAATATTGCAAAAGATATCGCAATTTTTTTATTATTTTTGTCTATTATTATTTATAAAAACTAAATTTTGTAATATTTTATATAACACCCACATTTTATATAACATTCTAATAATGTGCTGTGCAGTCCTCATTAAAATATTTATTTTTAAAAAGGCATATTAAATCGATACTGGCAATATTGTTACCTCTTTTCTGCGATGTTGATTAATTATTTCGATGATGCACTGAACATTACTTTATATCGATAAAAGCTTGTCATAACTGAGCGACACATGTGATAGTTTAAATATTAAGTGGGTATCAATTTTTATTTAATTTATTTTGAAAAGTGGAAAAATAGAATACATAAGTAATTATATACACACACACACACACACAAAATAAATGGCGCATATATATAATTATTCATTTATTATAAACGATATTATATTATAACTTTGAATTATAAATTATTGTAATCATGAGAAAGATAATGGCTTCAAAATATTTAATATCTATTAGCGCATAAGCCATGACGCAAATCGTGAAATGAAATCATGAGAATTGTCAGTGATAACGAAACAAATGTTGAAAATAGTTCATGCAAATCGCAATTGCGCTCACGCGAAATGATAAAGGCTCCTAATGTTTTTTGCAATTCCCAACACTTTCCCGAACATTGTTGCATGCACGGCCGACGAATAGAAAAATTTACATAATCGAACGTGTGACCAACGCGCCGGAAATGCACGCCTCGATTATCAAGTATTGAAACACGCGTTATCAACGCGTTTTTCAGTTTTATCCACAATGTCGCTTAAAACGTGAAATTTATTCATATGATGTAGGATATGGCCTCAACATCATGAGAAACCAAGACCTGTCGCAATTTATGTACGTAACAAATATAAGCACGGTAACGCATAAATAATTCAGTATTTAATTTATAACAAAATGTACAACATAAATACGAAATAAATTTACGACTATGTTAGTTGGGCATAATTTATGTAATACAATTATACGTGGCTTTCCTGTAAACATTCTTGACGTGAGAGGACAAATTGTTAGAAACGAATTAAATTTATGCAGTGATAAATTAATTAATTCATGCAATTACAAGCAAATTACGAGAAAGGTTCTTCGATATAAAATTACACTGCTAAACAAAGGACCTCAAAGTAAGAGTCAGAGCGCAATTGTAGACGAAAGTAAAACAATTGTACATTACAGAGAAGTAATCAAGTTTCGAAGAGACGTGGGAAACTTCGTTCACAATCTTAAGGATTAAGACCGTAAATACATCGGAAGCAAGAGGGATTAGATTTTGTCCGCGTTTCCCGTTTTGTTGGCGGCACTCCGGGAAGCAATCTTGCTTTAGACGCGGTTGAAGTAAGCCTGTTATTTGCATGTTGCGTTCCTAGTGGATTTCCAAGGATAACGCTCGGCCGGTCGAGTAATCAAAAAACGTCTATCCTTTCATGCAACGATTCTCCTATATCCTTTTAACCTCGCACGCCCGTCTCACCCACATCCCGTCTTTAAGAGGTTTTTCCAAAGATCCGCGCCACGGAGGGAAGACCCTTTCATCTGAAGAAGATGCAGCCGCGATCGATCCATATGTCCATATGGCCTTACCGCGGAAAATGAAAAACGACGAATTATACGGACTACAAAGGACGCAATATAAATATCTCTGGTAGCGAAATAATGATACACGGTATAATATTTCACCATAATCTTGTAAACATCCATTTTGCAGAACAGCGGGAAATCCGCACAAAGCACGTGCATACATCTATATATTTGAAATGAAAACCATCATAAAACTGCATATTGACATATGGATATGATATTTGTAGTAAAATACGTTAGAAAATCATTTTAATGGTATCGCAAAATATGTAGAACATATTGATCGTTCGATAAAAGAGTTAAAATCCTAAGATATCTTTGATATATAATCTTCTTTTCTCTTTTTGTGTTACAGATATTGCAGCTACAAATGAACGATTACAGATATCATTACATGTTCACAAGCTTCGTAAGTATAAATATTTTTTTCATATTTAGCTTTTTAATTAAAAGCAACAAACAAATATTTGAGGTTTTAAAATATTAAAAATATTCGGATTAAGCTTGTAATATTCTTTGCCAACTTAATTTTTCTACGAGTGTTAAGATGTATATTTTTATTTTTTGCGCCGCGATATAAAAATTTCATCATTTTTACTCATTGAAATTCTGATTTTCAATAACAGAAATGTAAAATATATATGGCATATATATATATATATATATATATATATATATATATATATATATATTATTAACTCATTTAGTTAATTGATAGATGAACATATTTCTCGGTTCAAAACTTAATCCAATCAATATTTGAATATTTAATTAATGTATTATAACGGACTATAAATACTAATGAAAATCTGTAATATTTACCGGATGTAATGGAACATTTCTGTAATTAAGCGTATTATATATGATCATTAACGATCTATTAAACGTGAATAGACCATTGTAATAAACATAGACAAAGATTCGTTTCATCTAACATTCACTGGGCACGCGTAATATCATTTTAGAAATGAGGGAGGGTGCCTCCCTTTCAAACGGATGGGAATTCCTGAAGATGAAACTACTCTACGTGTTCAATATACCATTCATCATCTTCATAACTGACATACTTTGCATTCCTGGCAACTCCAGGTCTCTTTGTACACTATATGTGGCTTATTATGTACATTATCCCGCTTTGGGGTCTTGTAGAATGAACGGTGATAGAAATTAGACATCTTCGAGCAACGCATATCGAGAATATATCTTTATATGTGCGTCCAAAGTTCGCTCGCGTTACCACTCATTCTCGTCCGATATATCGCTCTTCTTTGCGCGATTGGAATTCCAATTTGCCGATCCCAGTCCGAAATTTCTGTTTTAAGTGAAACTAACGGCGCGTAAAAACCCAGCGGTTCTAGCCGAAGTTATAATGCTCAAACGCGCTGCACCTACCTACAAATAGTATGTATGGTTGAGGGATAGTGTTCAGCCGTGCGTTCGTTCTTGTGCAGTGCATACATACGTATGCGTGCCGTACATGTGTGACCTACGTGACCGTACACGAGCGCGCACGCGACATATCTCCCCTTCGAATTTTGCGGCGACAAACTCGCCAGCAATCGAATCGCGACATGCGTTCGTTCCTGCACAAATATATTCAGATTAATTGACGGTAGATATTAACTCCTCGGGCTGTGTAGCGTCTTGAAATGATTTCCGGCGGATTTAGTTTTAAATTCTGTAATTTTAGAAAACGAGCGGATAATTTGAATTAACAATATATTTCCTATATAATTCCTGTTCGATTGTTACATTATGTGATCAAGATTAACGTACATGGGACCAAAGGTCCCATGTCGTAATTATAGTACGGAGATCCGTATCGCGCGTTTATCAAATATTGACTGTATTATATTCCTTTATTAGTTCAACAATAGTAGAGACATAATACATACACTCTACAAGACAGCCCGAAGCAATATAGTTACAGATTCGATCGATTATTGATTAACAGATTATGTCTTATATTAATTTATATTAATTTATATTATCAAAAATTTAATAAATTATAAATTTCATGCATCTTTGATATTATTAAATTTAAAGTAAATTATTTAATAAAAATTTCTCATAAACGCGCAATTTTACGCTGATAACGATTCAAGATTATAATTTGCAAGCAAGTTAGTTTTAATAAAATAATCTTTTGTAATTTTAATTTTTTTAATGAAGCCATATTATTACATTTTAATGTTGATTCAAAAAAATCTCTGCTGATACATACATGTAATGTTAAAAAAAAATTTAATGTTCTCTTTTGATGCGAATCTGCTTAGAGATGTTTCGCCTAAGAAATACATTCAAGCATTTCTGAATAAATCATTTTTACAAAGGATGTAATTTTCTTCCGGCGCAGTTACAGCACGATTTGAAAGAGTAGATAGCGGATTTAAAACGAACTTAGGAAAGCTGTGTAAAAGTGGCAGCAAAAGAAGAAATCGCTTAGGAATGCGCGCGAGATTTTATTTATTTCATGGTCAACTTTACTATGCAGCTGTGCGGTTGTCGGTGAAGGACCTCGCGGCGGAAAAGCCGCGTTATTTACTTTAACGATCTGCGTCGCGAGCGCGCAATGCATCACCGTATAATTATAAATCATATTCTCTCTCAAGCTTCTCCAGCCAGAGAACCTAAAAAGACGGTTGGCATTGGTTATGTTATAATGATTGCAATTACGATAACGACCGCGCAATTTCTGAAACCATTTAATATTTCTTCAATTTAATCGCCTTTCTGCAACTATGCTACGAACAAGAAAAAAAAATTTAGCACGACAACATTTTCTTAAATGTTCTTGTCAAATTTCTTATCATTTTTGGAAGTGTTCAATAAATCCAGAACTTTATCTGTTTACCAAAAAAACAATCTAAATCGAATAGATGTACTTATTTTCCATTATCTTTGTAAAATATATTAATATAAGAGATATATATTTTTAATATTAATATGTATGTATATGTCAAAAACTTTGACGTCACGTTGTTATGAGATAACAGTTTATTCAGAAAACACAAAAAAGATCAAACTTTGAAATATTAAAAACTTTGGTAAATTGCGAATATAAATTGAAACTGAAATGATATAAACGAATCTTTTTTCTGTTTGTTTTTTTAGGACATAGAAACGTTTGATCTAGAAGACTTCAAATATAACAGCGTGAACATGACGGCATTTCGCTTGGTGGATCTCGAAGAACCCAAGGTTGCCGAAGTACTCAAGCAGATGGAACGTTTCCAGCCAGCTATTGGTCATGCCATCTTGAACAAAACGGGAGTCATTCAGGTTGGTGGAAATTTCGAGTTATGTTCAATGCAACAAAAGAGATTAAATTCTTTTCTCTTTTACCTGATAACAAATGTAGCACTGCAGAGACTAAGATTTTAGAGATAAAATTCACTCTGCGAGCTCTACGGACCATATTGAACGTCAGACAAGTCTAATTCTAAGAACACGATTGCCTTTAAGCGTGTGTGCGCAGTAGAACAGATAGAAAATCGTATTTAAAAAGTTATAATGCCATTCACGTAAACTTTATATGTATAAAATATTTTAGAAAGTTTTTTCATCAAGAAAAATTTCTTTCCGGTCCTTTTATAATTTTTAAGATAATATTTACTTATCAAAAATTTGTGATACCAAATTCCATATCTGTTGATTTCTATTTTGATGAAGAGAATTTTAAATAAATCAATCAAGAAATTTTCTACTAATTACAAATCATACAAAATAACAAATACAATATGTCAGTGCTATATATATAACATTGTTTGTTATCACAATATTTTATATTTTTAAATTCTGTAATATCATAAATTTCACACAATTACAAAAATGGTATTGCTTCGAATTCCAATGATGGTAAAAGCTACGAGCAAATGTAGACGAGAGACTAAAAGCAGAAGGGCTGAAAAGTTGGAGAGGGAGCGAACCGGTCAGCAGAGTCTATGTGTCCAGTTCGAGCTTTGTCAGCCCTTCAGTAATTAAGTGAGTTTCGCTCGCGGCTAGCGCCGCAACGTCATTAACTCGGATCAATTGAGCACACCAAGCACGGCTTTCTCGCAAAGACTTCGAAGATAGTCGCCATCTGCTGAAAACGCTAAATGGACTCTTTTAATTTATTGGAATTCGTCAAAATATTAAGATAAAAAAATTAATATATTTAAACTTATACGTGTGATTTTTTTTCTTCTCTAAATTTCTCTCTTACTCTCTATAAAACTACTTTAAAATCCTATCATATTTTAAATTCAAAAAAATATTTAATAAGAAAAAAAGACAGAGAATGATTTTAACTTCAAGAATTATTAAATTAAAAATGTATCAATTTACAATTTAAAATTTCAAAAAACAAATTTGTGTAATTGAATCTTTGTAAGTGAGATCAATGTTCTCAATGTGATAAATCCGTTTAATATTGCATTTTAAAAAATATTTTTGACAGTAAATTGAAACAAGAAATTGTTGCCGCACAGCTGGTAACAAGTATGAATAATAATTATATTAGAGAGAATCGTTAAACTGCGAACAGAATTGAAAATAAGTCTCGTTAAAATTTAATCGTAACCAAACTCGACCTATTTGTATCTTGCAGTAGCGAAAATCTTGTCAATATAATAGTTCTTTTGAAGCCAAAGTCTCGCGCGCAAATGCATAAAGCACGAACTCTTGTCAAAAGGAAACGTATGTTTCAGGCAGAACCAGCTTTGGTGTATGATAGCGTGCAAGTATTCGCGCATGGTTTGGCAGCTCTGGACCGCAGTCACGATTTAAGGCCAGCAAATCTGTCCTGCGAGAAAGAGGAGCCTTGGGACGACGGTTTATCGCTCTACAACTACATTAATGCCGTACGTACGTTCTGTGAATTTTTAAGCGAGCTGTTGGACGGAATAATACAAATTGGCAATAATGCAAGCTCTGCTCGCGATGCGATTATGTATATTTCGGAATGGCATGTCAGCTTCTCTTCTTTAAAAAAAACATGAAAAGCTGTATTGAAATAAAATTATGTGTGTGTGTGTGTGTGTGAGAATCCTATTTTAAATACATTTATAAAATTTTTTTATATTTTTCAAAATATAAAGAAAATAATTTTTATTATGTTTTGCTCGATGATGAAATATTCCTTTTTTATTGAATTGACTATTAAAATCTTTATTTTATACATGTAAAAGAATAGGAATATAATATATTTTATTGAATTTTATGTCAATTTCTTTTTTAAATCCTACGTTAAAAATTTCAACTGCGTAGTATGAACTTTATAAGATTATGATATTCACCAGATACAAATTTTAAAATATATATTTTTAGTGTTATTAATCCGCGAATAAAGCAAATAATCCATGAATAAACTTTGATCAATATATGTATATAGCTTTCATGTGTTTTTCAAAAGATAAATTCCGAATATATGTATAATATCGTATTCACTATTCAATTTTAATCTAAAAATACTAAATAATACTATTGTTTGTAAAAAGACATTAAGGTTTTTTTTTTTAAAATATTGGTAATCGTAATACCAAAATTTATACTATCAAAGAAAAATTTAATTTTATTATAGAGTTTTTATTATAGTTAAGTCAGCTAATATGTTAATTTATTGCATGATTGTTTAAAATAATTAAACGAAAATATATCTTACAGATTTCAAACACACTATATTATCTTATGTAAGGGAAAGATATTTATCTTTTTCAAAATATAGAGAAAATGATAAAATAAATCATTTGATCCAGTAACAATTTTCATTAACAATATATCACAAGAATATTAAAATAGAATAAAAAGACAAACAATTATCAAATTTACAAATAGATAAAAAATATTTATATATAGTTTAATATTCATTATAATTGTAATTTATTAATATTCTTCTATAAAATTTTATTGGCCTGTACATTTATAATTAACGGTATAAGGAAACGATATTACAAGGTATTTTAATATTATACCATATTTATCTTTTAAGAACTTCATTAAACATTCCTTCTCCCATCACTTTTAAATTGATCGATTGAAAATAAGTACTTGAGAGTAATGTTGAGATTTAATATAGAGATTATTAACTCATCTCTTCCAGTATTTTTTATAATTTTTTTAAATTTACAAAATTAAATGTCTCTTGTTTTGTTTACGCGTATCTAAATGACAAAAATATTCGAGGGATCCCACATCTGACGTCAGAGGAAGTTAAAATTCTGAGAGCGTAGGGGAAGACAGTAAAAAATCGCGATCATCTTGGCGAGCGAGTCAAGCTCGCTCTTCGTTGCTTCGCACAGATTGGTAGTCGTTCGACGATAAGCCGCAGCTGTATAGCAACGGAAGGAAAGCAACGTTGACACATGAATAATTGAACAACGTATTTAGCAAATAGCTACAGCGCGTCGAGAACCACTCTCCTCTCAGGAGTTGGAGGAAGAGGAGGTGGTCTTCTCCTCCTTTGGTCGTAGTAGTCGCGTTTTCCGGCGGAGACCATCTCGAATGCACGACCGCATCGTCATACGAGAGACACGTACGTAAACTCACTCGTACGTGTCGTTCATGAATAGATCCCAGCAGCTTTATTACTCGGGTGCAACTGAAATTGGACCTTCCTATTAATCATTATGACGATGACGAATTAAACGCTGCTTTGCCTAGTAACCGAGGAAACCTCGGATTTTTCGGGATTTATTGATTATAAATAATTTTCTATTTTATTTGCAGATTTTTTTTTTAATTTTGATGTTATTATAAAAGACGCAAGTTTTTTTAATTATAAGGATTTTTTTGATAAAGATTATTTGCTAAGTTATAAAATACAGAGAAGTTAAAACGCTATTTTTTTTTCCTTTCTCTCTATTTTCACATTGTTTATTTAACAAAAACTATAGCGCATTTGTATCAAATTATACCAATGTAAATGATATTTTCCAACGTGTAATGTGTGTGTATGTGTATCGGATTATTCTTTTCATCGAGAAAAGAGATAGATTTCATAATCATATAACTCAATATTAAAATCTGATTAAAGATACTAAAATTTCAATCATATCAAAAACCATCGAGCTATAGAAATTAAAAATTTTTTCGATGCGTGGAAAAGTGGGGGGAGACTTATATAATTAATAATGTCAATATTTACTATATTGAAGAATTATTGCCAAATGTTTGCTACCGCAATATCTGCCCACGTAATAATGTGTTTCATGCAAACAGCATTAACTAGAGTGCAGAGTACACACCATACAATGACATTTTGACGAGTGGATGCAATAAACTCCGAAAACATTTTCATTAGTGATTATTATCAGACTCATTCAATTTTGTCACACAAAGTAATTAAACCAACTAATATCATGCTAATTTTATTCATTCATATTATCAAATTTTCTTTTTTAATGCATTGTTATTTTTCGAAAGCGTCTCACAATACATTAAACTCAGCATTGAAAGTTTTATCGCAAAAAAAGAAATTAGAAACGTCGAAGAATGGAAATGCAACGACGTGCGTTGTAGATCTTACAGAAACTGATAAGTTGACACAATGACAACTTCCTGCGAATTATTCCTGCAACGTTCCCTACCACGTGGCATTATAAAGTTTTTTTTCTTTTTTCTCGAGGGCAAAGAAAATTGAGAGCGCGTAGAAAAGTTCGGGTCGGCTCGCCGGAATAATCGAAGATGTCGCGAAGAAAAGAAAGAAGGAAAAACGGAAAGGGAAAGAGAAGAAGACGGTGAGTCGTGACAATTTTTTGAACTTGCTCGTCACACGGTTTTTTAAGTATATCGTCGTTGATCACCGTTATACGACGGAGATGTAATATGTGATATATAAAAATTGTCGCATTCTCGGGCGTCGTTTTGTCTCGTGGGACACAATCTTTTTATTATCCGAACGCGCTGCATCCCGTTTAAATCGCGGAACGTTATCAGGCAGTAGAGAAATGTCTGTAGCTTCAAGTGAAGTAAAAGAAAAAGGCAGGGAAAAAGAACGCAAGAGAAGAAGTTTGCCACAGAAATTATAAAAGTTCCCGATAAGTCTGCTTGCTCCATTCCTTTCACGTAGCATCCACTCGTTCGTAAATATCAACGCTCTTTCTCGTCTCGTGATACTTTTCGAAGCGTCACTGCACTCAGTGTATCTATCGGTTATTGGCATTTCTTTCATTTTAAATCCGAAATAAATAACGCACCGCAAAAAGAAAGATATATATGTATGTGTACCGTGCGCGAGTTAACTATCGCAGCTCTACGTTCTGTATACGTATTTAAATTCCGCGTGACGAGAAATTGACAGTTTTTGACATGAATGTATTCTATTAATGGGCTAATCATGTCCGCGTCATCTGTAAACCAAAATGACATAAATAAATAAATCATCCGGTAAATTATCAATGTCATATTATGTTGTTCTTGATAAGACGGATAATGAGCACCTTAATATTTTAAATCCCCGTATTACTATTCTAGCATTTAAATTAAGCAAGAAACAGCTGACAGTGTTATTATCACCGTTATTGTTATAAAATTATGTTTGTAATAAAAAGGAATTAACTTATATATCGTTGATGTATAAATTCTTTACTATTTAGCAATTCTTTCTTACATAATGTACATCAATATGAATAAATTAAATGAATAAATTAACTGATGAATCGTTTAAAATACCAATTTTTTTGTAGAATATTTTATCAATATATATGGAATATTAATTACATTATAATTTTTACAAGTTTTACAGTTTACGCTTGAAAAACCGCAAATCTTACACCGCTTAAGCAATCCGAGCTGAGCGTTGAAAGCTAAAACTCGTTGTAAAAGCGGCAAGATTAATGCACCCCGCCAAGTATTAGGCGGTTTTTGCGGCTTTTGTCTATCCAGGTACACTTCAGTACTCTAAAGGCGAGGGAGATGTACGTGTGAGACATACACAGAGAAACAAATGCGCGTGAATAAGAAACGACCAACCAACTCGAAATATGAAATGATTAATCAGTCATTGTAAAATATATAAAATATATATAAAATCTATTTAACTTGTAAAATATGACTATGCATCTACATAAATATTGCTTTTAATACAAGATTAAATCGTATTTCTAATACATATTTTCTTTTTATTCCGAATATATTATTTCTACCCAAAATAATTTATACTTTATAAAGCATAATTTTTGAATGCATTAAATAACAATTATCAATTTATATATGTTGATAAATAAAATTTAAATATTGCTTGATATAATATATATATATATATATATATATATATATATATATATATATATAAAATTTATTTCAATTAATATATATAATATATAGTAAAATTTTTTAACTTTATTTTTATTGAGATTGATTTAATTTTGCGCAAATTTTTAATTTGAAATATTTATGAAAATATCAAATTAATTTTTAGCTTTATGAATTATGTAAAGTTTACTCTTTTGGGGAAAAGGCATTTATTCTATTGATCTGAATAATTTATCGATTCAATATTCTGCTAATGAAATAAAACGACAATTTTGGTTATAATCAAAAATTAAATCCACAGTCTGTGTGTTTAATATACATGTAACATAAAACTGAAAAGTTTCTTTCCTTATCTTAACATAATAGCGGTAGCCACTAGCCACGATGTTTTGCTATGCTATGCTATGCTATGAAGCTTTAGATAAATAAATTTATAAATAGCGCATTTATACATACATCAAATTATATATAAATATATCAAAATTTATAATAACGTATATTTTCTAATAACCTATTCAAAATTACTTAAATTTATATATACAATTTTAATACATTTTTCTCTCATTGAGGAGAATATTAATTTCCTTTTTTTCTTTTTCTCTATTATATCAATCTCAAAAAATAACTGAATAATATTTTATGACTGATAACAAACTGAAGAAAATCTTGCAGTGAACAAATTAATTCTTTATAAACGCCATACACAGTTTGGTGTGGTTTTAATCTTCTTTTCTCTTCTTTTTGAAACTAAATCCCTGTAGCAGCACGTTTCTGCAAAATATCCCGAGTTGCGTATTTTTGTTGCGTAAAACGCATGCGTATGTAGCGATGTTGTACGCGTTATGTATCGAGTCACACATAGATGCAATTAACGTGCGTATATGTCAGGCGAGAGTACGTCGACTATCGTAGATACACTCGATACCATGCACCACCGACCGGTCACTTCCGGTGCGCTTTGCTGCCATTTGTTTCGCGAACATTGGCATATTTTTGACTGGCGCGAGAACTGATGGTCGTCGACGTCGACACTGACGAGATAGTACAATGGAGGTTCGATCGATTCACGTGATCGGCACGATCGCAATAACGTCCCTGATAGACTAAAAAAAAAATTCAGATTCGCTAAAATCACTGCTGAAATTCTCGCCAGCTGTCTGGATTTATGAAAGATGCTATGTGACTATGTGATATAATTTGATACACTTCATAGAATTTTGTAAATATACGTTATCGAAATAACTCATCTGCATGTAGCACAGACGAGCGAAAAAGGTCGCAATTTTGTGCGCTGGCGTCCGCTAAATCATGTTAACAGATACGCCAATCTATAAATTCGAAAAAAATTCATAGCTCGATCCGCATTTTTTGTTACAACCAAAATATAATCTCAAGCGATGTAGTAACTTTTCAAAACCGAACCGATTTTTTCAAATTGCCACTGGTATGTTTTAGACAATTAAAGATATGCAAAAACATAAATAAATAATATTATTTGTAATAATAATCTTTTATATTTGTGTATAAAAAAACGTGCGCGTGCACTCTTTTCTAAATATTATTTTTAATAATAATTTTTTATTTGTATGAGCATTAGTCAGAAATATATAAAAACGTGCAAGTGACAATTGAAATATTTCTCTTCATATTTATCTCTATTTTCATTGCAATGGATTAAGCAATATGTGAACGGAATGACCACGTAAAAATCCGGCCGAATTGATTCAAATTCTCAATGTAAATGCAATATCAATTGTCATACAAATCTTGTGTAGTAAACCCACACGTTCTCACAGTATCATTATCATCCTCGAATGATCCAGATTACGAAAATAAAATATGAGGCATATTTAAAGTGATACAACCATACATTTATCAGCCCAGCCATAGTATTTAAAGAATCTGTCGCACGTTATTCAACGATAAAATACAAGCAAACATTTTGTTGCATAAAATCACAAAGCACACAGAGAATGTTAATTATTCGATCATTAACTACGATAATAAACTTAACTACGGTAATAAACTTTTTTGGTAACAAAGTAGTTAAACAATTTTGAAGAATATTTACGTGAGAGAGTACTTACACGGGATTTATCCTATTCTGATACAGATTAAATATTCGAATTTAGAGAAAGGAGCTTCATTTCGGATGGAATATTCCGCCAACGGATCTCGACGACGGATGTACACTAAAAAAGAGATGTAAATCAAATAAACTGTGCGGCGACCGCCGGTAGACCGCAAACGGTAATTAATGCGAAAAATTTCGCCGCTTGCATGCAGGTCGGAAATGTAGGCCGTCAGCAATGAATCGTGTGCGCGTGTATGCGTGAGTTACTAGACACGGAGGAAAAATAAATTTAACGGGCATCAGACGCATGTGATTTAACGAACGGCAAATCCGACCGCATTCGTCATTAAACAAGTACGAACGCAATGTTGCGCAAAATCATATGATAATTTTATTAATTTTTCTTTTTTCGATCTTTGCGTTTCATTCCAGCATCGGCTTGGATGGGACAATATTGCGCGACATTTTGTTTCATGACTTCAAGATATCGTTATTATGAAAGACCATTATTTGCATAAAAATGCAATTTTCAACACATTCACATCCTATCTACATTTAAATAGTAGAGATATAAAAGTTTGAAAAAAATTATACAGCTAAGCTGCATGCATTTTCATGAAAGAACAAAGTTGATTTGAGCTTTGCTCTTTATCTAGAAAAGCTTAAATTTACTCGTATATCAATAATTAAAAGATTTATAATGTGCGAGATATATGGTAGGCAAAACTAAAAATACTGTTATTTTATGTTTATTCATTATTCACATATATGATATCGCGCGCATGAAAGAGCAACGATTTAGGCTTATGCGAGTGTTTCTGTTGCAGGCAGGCTTACACGGATTAACCGGACATATCGAATTCAATGAAGGAAAGAGAACCAATTTCAAACTGGATCTTTTGAAGCTGAAGAAGGAGGAGCTCGTTAAAGTCGGCGAATGGAAACCTGGGTCCGGCATTAATGTTACGGATATGGACGCCTTTTACGAGACCACAGCGACCAACATTACGCTCGTAGTGATGACGAGAGAGGTAATGACACCTTGTACCCAAATTAGCCGCGTTTGTGACCCTCGTGCGCGTCAAATTAATCATTAGGCAGGATACTGCACGAACATTGATTACGCGCTGATATGAAAGCCGCTCTAAACGGGCTGGGGTAAATTTGTTATGCCACGCTGAGATGAAATATTTACATTTAAGTCAGATAGCAACAGCTTGAGCACGTATTTCAAGGTAATTCGTAGATTCGCAAAAATATTAAATTATTTCGATAATTGTTTTGGATGATATTAAATATTAATTACAAAAAATAATATTGCATACATTAAATATAATTAAATAATAGATACTAAAAATTTTAATTCTTATTATTCGATTGTGATAAATGAATGAGTGATTTAATAATATAAAAATTTGATATTAATTTAGTATTTTTTTAAGAATCAAATAATTTAAGGGCGATTTAAGTATATTAAGACGTTTACAAAAATATCATGGAATCTCTGTCATATCAAGGAAGGACCTTAGTTATTGAAGGGAACCTTTTACGATCATCGTGTATTCTCAGAGAAATGAAAAATTCATGGTTGGCATTGGAAAAAAGAAATGTTTGAGGGACAAGATCAGAATACCATATATTCGCATTGAACGACGGCTTTTGCCGCACCTTTGATATGGCTTTCTTGCGCGGAAATAAGGGCTTTTAAAGATTGCCCCTGCACCGCCTCTGTCACGAATGAACACGATTCTACGATCTATCAATACGATCCAATCTTCCGCAGGAAAAACCCTACGTCATGGTAAAAGAAGACAAGAATTTGACTGGCAACGCGAGGTTCGAGGGCTTCTGTATCGATCTACTCAAGTGGATTGCCGGTCAGGTGGGCTTCCAATACGCGATCAAATTGGTGCCAGATCACATGTACGGGGTGTACGATCCTGAGACGAAAGAGTGGAATGGTATCGTGCGCGAGCTTATGGAGAAGGTAAGATAGTATACGTAATTTCTGTTTCCTTCTCTGTGACAATTCGAGATAATTCAATATCGCGAGAGATGAAATAAAATAAGCCGAGATATGAATTAATACGCCGAATTGGAACAGAATTTTCATCTGCTATAATATTAACAAATTATTATGAAAATCGGAAAGTCTCGACGAATGCAGTATGAGATAAAAATTAAGATATACACGACTAATTACCCTACTACGTCGAGGTAACTTGATGGAATAGCTTATGCAATTTTTCACGTTTTTTCAAACTGAAAACAGTTAATAATCGTAGCTAAATAGAATTTTTCAAATTTATATAAAATTTTTATAAAATATGACAGAAATAGGATTATGATTAGTGAACACAGAAAATGTGAAAATGAAGACAGCATATTTGTAACATCGGTCTCATTGTCGAAATTAATTTATACCGCAAGGAGTTAATACTGTTATACTATAAAAGGGGAATTACAACGACATAGTATATTGGGAGAAACATATCAGGAAGGAAGAGGGTAAGAAAATGCGGCGACCCCAAGGTTCGATTTTACGTGTGAAGTAAAGTAAATTTCCGCGAGCGTTCGCGGGCGTTCGTGGGCGTTTCGCAATAAATCCATCCCGCTAGGAATTTCATTACGTCTGTAGTCGGATACAAGAATTACCTAGATTAACTGTTCCTCTCATGATAGAATGAGGGTATCCGATATTTCAATTCATAGATCAAACCACAGATGTTACCTCTTCCCTTACCGTTATTTGAATTGTAAAACCGTGCAGTTATTAAAATCAAAGTTTGATGTATGCGCATCCGAGCGTCTTTCAGATTTAATTTGCGTCGCCGATCCATTATTGTCTGCATGATCGAGTAGATGTGCACGCGATGTTTGCATAATTTCTACAAGTTGAAACTACGGCTGCAATCATTGCAAGAATTACGTATTAAAACACGATATTTATAATAAAACTATATATAATAATGAATCAAAATTTCAGCAGCTGTACATTTTATTTTTAATTATTGGAAATTTAAGAGAGTATTTAAAACAAAATCAACAAAAATATTTTATATAATCAAATTCACACGCATTCAAAGTTTGAGGGCTCTCATGACGAAACATTTCATTGAGATAATGAGACGAAAACATCAATGATGTCGCAACTAAAATATCAATTCAAAGCAATATTTTGTTCTATTAAATAAATTTTACATTACAATTGTATAAGCATAAGCGACCAAACAAAATAATCAAAATCAAAGAAAATTTGGAAAAAAATCTTAGTTTTTTCACCATCAAAAATTCTTTTTCAAGTTTTTATTGTAGCTCTAACTTTTTCACGATTGTATCCAGAGGAAGGTAAATGTTGTCTTTCCGTTACCAGGAGAGAAGTTCTCTATTCGCATTGTGTTTTCTTGCGATCGTATTCCACGCGGTCGTTACTAGCAAAGAGGGAAGATACGTACGCACATTTCCAACGAAAAATGGAAACGTTACTGCGCCGAACGTTAATGCGCCGAGAAAAGGAAACTACAAAAAAGGGAATAGATTCTTATTAGATTTCTGGTATCAATCGTTGAATTATCGATGAAAACGCAGGAGCGCCATACACAGGCCAAACAACGGACATACGCACGTGCAAAAACCATATTGTACTCGCGATGAAATCGCGCACAGTTCAATATCGCGACGTAAAAATACTACACTTATCCAAAATGGAATACGGAAAGAGAGAAATATAGGGCTTTGTAAAATTGAAAATATACTGACGAGAGACTTTCTCTGACGATTCACGCGTCAGTACATTGACACACAATGCAATATTGAATTAAAAAGAGACTCCATTAATGGTCAGTTGAAAAATTGATATCTACAATAACATTTTAATCATTGACGCAGAACGAATGGATGTAGGCAATGATCCAAATGTTTTATTGCTTCTGGAACCATATTCTTTTTGTACGTTTTATGTGTAATTATGTCACATACATATGTTGCATATGTGACTTTATGCGTATATGCTTGAATTGATCTGACACGTATCTCTCTGTCCATGATAGAGTTTCCGTTCACACTCGATAAAAAATTCAGGCATTTTTTATCAAACTGACGATATTGATATATTATATCGCGTATACATTTATAGAAGTGTTAAAAACTCTTGACCATTGAAAGCTCATCATCAATTATATTGTTTGTGATATATAAATCACTCGTCTTTTCTATTAAACTATAATATTTTACAAGTGCAATATTTTATTATCCACGACATTGTATATACAGTAATAAAATATATTTTAACATATTTTGCAGTCAAAAATTTTTTAAATATTTACATACATAATAATATTTTATAATTATATAATAATTGTAAACGTATAACATCGTATAGTCAATAAGTTAGCAATTTAATATATTTTTAATGTTTGCAAAAGATAATATAAAAGATTATATGTTGTGGAAATAACACTTTTTGTTGATTGATATATAACAGCTGATTATCTTAGTGTAGAATTTTTTGTAGAAATGTTCATATATGCGAGGTATAAAAGAAGATCCATGTGCGCAACTGACATTAATTCGGAAACATAAAAAATGAAACGACTAAAAAAAAGCATGCACTTTGCAAAATTCGCGGCTCGTCTCTTTTCGGCGTATTCGCTGAATACCGAAGATCAGCGGTTTATAAAACATGCAAAGCAATCTGCTCCTTGTGAAAAGAGATGACGCCTTAACTTGGAAACCTACGAAACCGTAGGCGGATATTTCAAAACGTAGGATGACGCGAACAGTGCTTCATAACCCGTGACGCTCATTCGTTCATAAAGAATGCATCTACTATCTCGCAAGGTAAACTCTCCCGCGGAACGAGAAATTTATCAGTAATTTTGTGAAACTTTCGTTTCACGTTTCAATACGAGTTATAAAATACATTTACTTGGCGCATTTACATGGCACAAAGTATTTTGATTATTTTCATTATTTAATGAAGTCAAGATCTGCTTCTTCATCTTATTTGCTTCTCTTAGGAGAGAGAATTCTATGAACGACTTACATTTTCTTTTTAGCGAAAGCAATACTCTGTTCAATATTAATTTTTACCGCTTCTCTTTATGTTATAAGCGTTCGTATTTTTATACGGGTTTCAATTTCGTCAAGAAAATTGAATTTCTTTAACTTGCCTGGATACTACACCTTTTTCCAGAGAGCGGATCTAGCGGTGGCTTCCATGACGATTAATTATGCCAGGGAAAGCGTAATAGACTTCACAAAGCCGTTTATGAATCTTGGAATTGGAATCTTATTTAAGGTGAGTTTTAATATTTTATTTGTTAAATTTCTTTTACGATTATATCTACATACAATATAATTTTTTCATCCATTTATAAAAATACAGATGCTTACCTCCAATTTCCTCATTACACATTTCAGTTTATACATTTATTATTTAGTTTATGAAAGCGATGTCCATATGAGCAAGCCATTATCGCATATTAAACAACACAGAGCGGATTGAATAATATGAAACATAAACAAGTGTCTTAATTATTTCACGATTGTCGAAATATAGATGCAAGGTGTATCTGTATATAATTAAACGTGAGAAAAAAAAAAAAACTAATTCGTCAAATAATAATAATCCGCATCTCGTAGTCTCGTAATCTCTGAATTCTCTATCTTGTCGCATCGTCAAACACTCGTGAAAGAGAATCATTGAATCATCGCTCTGCGAAAGTTGATCGTTTCGTGCCGCGTCGTGTCCCGCTGCGTCGCGCCACGAGACGGGATCCGTTTTAATTAAAATCGTAGCGTGACATAATTTAGGTGCCGTCCAGTCAACCGACGCGGCTCTTCTCCTTCATGAATCCGCTCGCGATCGAGATCTGGCTCTACGTGCTCGCCGCCTACATGCTCGTGAGCTTCACCCTGTTTGTGATGGCGCGCTTCAGCCCGTACGAGTGGAACAATCCGCATCCGTGTCTGGCCGAGAGCGACGTGGTCGAGAACCAGTTTAGCGTCAGCAACAGTTTCTGGTTCATCACCGGCACCTTCCTAAGGCAGGGCAGCGGGCTCAACCCTAAGGTACACTCAACGAGGTGCTCCGCCATTGGACTACGTACTACTTTTTACCGTCGCGCGTAAACCGAGAGACTGCACCGTCGAGACTTGCCTCATCTGACATTACGCTTGTTCGTTCTTCTCACGCGTTCGAACATAATGGGCATTGTTATGAATTTTATTCACGAGGCAACGCGCGTACATAAATCCATCATCTTACCGAAAATGTAAATAGTACATGTATATGCTATACATTATAAATAGCATATGTATGTGTTATTTACGCTTGTCAATTTGTTTAAATCTACTTTTATTATGGAACATGTATTTGCAATATTACAGAGAATTAGAGCTATGAGAAAGATGATCAGACCGATCAATAATATAACATTATAATATTTTTATAAATATATTATTCGCAAATAATTTTTTTATAAAAAATATGGTATTTTTTTTTAACTAGAAACTCGTTAATGAGTTATTCGTATCGACCATTGCGGAGAAGTTATTTTTTTTATGAATAGATTATAAACGCATCAATTATTGAATTTCTATAAAGCACTATTTCAAATTAGATCACTTTGAGTCCCTTATTGTCTGCATTGTCATACAATAGATTGTTGCATTTTAAAATTAAATCTTGATTACTTCTCTCACTTTAACGAACTCTCATTTAAAAATAAAGCATCACGTACCGCGATTGCGTTTGGAGTGCACCATTGTGTTTCGTTCGACACATCGGAAAATAATACGCTCCTATAATTCCATCGAAATAAAGAATCGCTTTTCGGGCCATTCGCGAGACTGGATATTGCGGAAGAAAGCGGCGAGAGAGTTATTATAAACGATTCGCGCTTCCGAATTATTTTTCAGCAGGGAACACGAGATGTTTCATCGTAATCCTATCTACAAATCAGGTCAATCAGACCAATTCTCCACGTGTTAACGTCGAAACAAATGTCATTGCTTCAGGTAACCAAACGCACGCCATCGCGCCTCTTCTCGTTTATGAATCCCCTCGCTGTGGAGATCTGGTTGTCCCTGCTGGGCGCTTACGTGATGGTTTCCCTGACGATATGGATAGTAGCAAGATTCTCACCCTACGAATGGGTGGAACCGTCGCCCTGCCCAAGCTGCAAATGTCCTTTGCAGGTAGGCGCCCGCCGAGTGGTACAAAATCTCCTAAAAAATCCTGATTATGCAATCAGATTTTTGAATAAATTCTTCAATAGCTGATGTGATAAAATACAGCTATAATATTTTCCAAAATAATTTAAATTTAGAAGTCATTTCTTTAATGACTCTATAATGTTTATTCTCGCATTAACATAATAGATAAATTACGTGTCAGATAAATAACAGATATAATTATCTGAGGAATAAAAAACGGAATAATCATATAAAAAATAATGTTTTGCTGCTTTTTTATTTTTCGTAATCAAACTTTTGCAATTCTATAGAATAATACAAAATATAATAAAAAGCTACACACGTAGTAAGTTAAACAAAATAATCTCTTTACTCTATACCACTTGGCGGGGATCATTATTACACTGTCATCAGGGTAGTTACGTGAGCGCCTTGGATCCGGATAGTGACGACATTCCGCTACTGAGAACTGTCAACGAATTCAGCCTGGCCAACAGCTTTTGGTTTACGATCGGCACTCTTATGCAACAGGGCAGCGACCTCAACCCTAAGGTAAACGTGCCACCACAAAAAAAAAAAGAGAAAAAGCGAGAGAAAGAAAGAGAAAGAGAGAGAGTCAAAAAAGGTCTGCGAAATTATGTTTTTAATTTAATTAATTTATTAACAAACACGCACACACGGTTGCGCGCATTTTCGAGGAAATTTATCGGAAATTTATCTCTAAAAACGCGCGATGAACAAGTATACTCTTGTTAAATATCAACTTCATAGATATTTTACGGTGATGATTAAAGGAAAGGTTGCGTAATTTATGTTCAGATATAAGATTTTGGCTTCTCCCTTAAAGAAAGTTTCACGGCGGCAAAATGCTCGTTTAAGCAACGTATTAACGAGACCGGAGAATAGCGAATCACTTTACCGCAAGGCTCAATCAAATTTTGATCAAAGCGTAAAATGAAACGAGCCATTTCCGTGCGGCATAATCCTGTAGTTCTCCTTATACCTACACGCATTAAAATGTCGATCCTTCAGTTTTTACAGCATCTCGAAAATTTTCTTTTTATGAGAGCGTATAAATTGTTCGTTTGACTTCATTATTCGCTATAAATGTTTGACGGGATAATAGACAAAATCTATTAAAAATATAATAATTTACATAATAAAAATAAAAAGAATATAAAATTACGAACTTGTATGAAATTTTTGGCATTCGATAATAATTCGACAATTTAAACGCTCTAAGAAACAGTGAATGATGATTGTCCGCGTAATTCGTCTAATAACTTTCTTTCTTTCCCTTTCTTAAATTCATTTCCAATGGCGTCAAAGAGAAACTGATCCCCAGATTTACTCGAGAAATAATTACGACGCAACAAAATCCTTTCTTTATATTAGCGGTCTGTTTCTTTTTTCCGCGTCTACATTCACGCTGCGCAAGACCATTTCTGAGCGAAACAATTTTCCATTCTTTCTTTTTAATAGCGAGTGAATATATATGTATGTATATATATATATATATATATATATATATATATATATGTGCTTTAGAAATTACTCGCTCTCTGTCCAACCATGTGTGAAAAGCAATAAGAGAAAAAAAGTAGGAGAAAGAACTTTATTAACCACAATATCTCGGGCTATTATACTTTGCGGAAAATAAAAGATACGACGGTCAATAAAAATTTATCTTAATATTTATCAAAGAATTTAATAAAAATATGGGTCTTTTAATACTTCTATAAATAAATGTATTTCTCTATGATAAAATTATCACATTGATTTTGAATATATCCCTCTTTAATTTAGCAATGTTGTGTAAGGAGAACGTGTAGAGGACAAAGTTTTATCCATATAAATTTTATTGTAAAAAAAAAGTTTTACTTTTGCTTCTGAAAAACATTATTCTTTTAAAGAAAGCTTTAAGTGTACAAAGATAATACAAAACAAATTTATGTTTGTAACATAATTGTACTGCTGCATTTTTATTTTACTGACCACATGTAAAATATTCAAATCTCAGCTACATATGCAATTTTCAAATTTTACGTGCTTGCAACGCAAAATTCAACAAATTTTATATTTTGAGACGATAGATAAATGTAAAATAATAGCACAAAAGCATCTATAAGTACATTTAATAATCATTATAAAGAGATGGATAAATAATATCGTAAATAAAATTTAAAAATATCTTTGAATATACGTAAAATATAAAAGGGGATATTAACTGTATAAATATTTCAAATTAAAATATAGCATTTAAAATATAATATTTAAGACTTGAAAAATATTTTAACAAAAGAAAAAATATAATACTCTTCATAATGATAAATAAAATCGTGGGTTGTAATTTTATTTTAAATAGAAAAAAAATCTAGTGGATAGTTTTTCGCTCTTACTGCTTATTCTGCAAAATTATTATTCCTCTGACATTCGAATCGATTTTTATTTATACAAGCGTCTCGTAATACGACAGATGGAATAAGACGAAGAAAACGTCGATGGTGAAGAATAGTACGCAATTGGCTTTCAGGTGTCGAATAATACGTGCAATATTGTATAGACTTTCGTCAATCTCGCAAAAGAAGTATCCGTGAGGAGTATAAACTGGGATTGCAATAACATTGCTACTGTGGACAATAGAGGTATTCGGAATGAAAAGAGCTTCCCCTATTATTCGCGCCATATCTTTTTTCCTCTGCACTATACTTACGAAAATTAAAAAAAGAAATAGAGCTTACATATTATATGTAATGCTTTATTTTCGAAATCTCATTTTACTTCATCCGTGATACATTTTGATTATATTATACACGGTTATATTAAGATATAAATAAAGATTTTGCTTGCCGAGCTATATAATAATTAAATAATTTGTGACAGAATAATTTTTATTCATTTCATAGAATAATAAATGAATAAATAAAATTTAATCAAATTTATTTTTGTCATCCGAGAACGCTGATAAAATACATATCAACCCTGCATGCGCATGTAAGTCAACCATTTTATAATATATTTCTTATTTCTTATTTCTTATTATTATAGGCATCATTACAGCAATGTTTTATTGATTTTAATAATTATATAAAATATCATGTGGTGGACTCATATTTTTTATAGGTTTTTATATTATTATCATATTTTCTCCCAGCATATTTTATTATAAACGTTATAAATGATATTATTTTACCAGTTTATGTATATGCAATAAAAGGGTACGATATGCATTCGGGATAGCAACTTTTATTATTTTTAATATCAATATACATAATTTTAAAATAATCCATCAATCCTTTTCATCAGATTTTTCTTTTTAGTTGATGCTACAATGGATTAATGGACAATGAACTTTGTATGCAAGAAGCGCAGTGTGAAAATAACTTTGCACGGTAGTAAACTCTCGACGCTCGATTCCTCCGCTTTTACGCGAACGGCTGCTAGGGATGTTCTTTCCACGAACTATAGTATATCGAACAATGTTTCTCAAACAACTTGCTCCATATTTTATTTCGCACAAGAATGAAACAAATGTTGCTAAAAAATAGAACTAATAGAAAAAATACTTCAAATATTTTATAATTCTTGTCGTAATATTTGTATTACGTTACATAAAGTATAATAAAGTATTTGATATTTAAAAGAGTAAAAAAAGATAAAAAAAAAATTATATTTATTTATGAATATTCATATGCTCTGATTCATATTTTATTAATTATATAAAAAAAATATAATTATTAATTCTTATTAATTCTTTTTGTATATTAAATATTATAGAAAGGAGGCACTATATTGCACTTGATATTGAACCACACTGAATGCTAATTATTGCCTTTGAAAACGCCCCGAAAACGCAGCAGATCACACGCTTATTCAATCATTCATAGAACTTCGTGTAATTTTACGATAAGCCGTGCTACACGAATGATTTAAAATGCCGATTATTAGCTAAACAATACTAATAGGTAGAGTTAAATAAAGGCCTTGATTAATCTAAGCATAAGAAAATAATTCTTAAATCCTGAGTACACTTCCTGTCTGACAAAACTCGCGAATTTACCTTCTATCTGTTTCTAAAATTTAGATAAATAGCAGAATTTAATAAAAACAAAATAATTACTCGAGTCAATTAATTTTCTATGTTATTTATTTATCGCAGTTGTCATTTATTTAATTTAATACAAAATAATTGTTTAATTTAAAGATAAACTATATTTTTGAATAAATTAATTAATTGCATTAGAATATAATAAATATGGAAACATAATATAAATAAAATATATATGGCGAAATAATAAGGATTATGTTGCGAACGATTTTAACATTATAGCGAACATATTTATTTATGATGTCACTAAATCATCGATACATGAAATTAATTTATTTAAATTCATTTATTAATCACGAGATGTGTATGCATCGTTTTTCTGGAACACAATGCTTTTGTTTTTTCTTTTCATGCTAATAATTATGTACAAATATTTTATGATTTTAAATAAAAAAAATATAAATAAAATAATATTGTTAATATTTATACAAAAGAAATATATAAAGGAATTATGCTAAACGTATATAACTGAAAATTCTATTTCGCTGATTTCTTGCTATATCAATTCCTCATTGTATATGAGTGCACATATTATATGCTTGTAAATATATCCAAAAATAATCATCTTGCTCGATATACTGGACGAGTACAAATATAAAACATTGCATTTTTAATTTTTGTTTAATAGAAATGTTTTAGGAAAAGAAATCAAAAGTAGCTAGAGAAAAATATCTCATGTGGAACCATAAATATTTATGGCATCTGCATACATATGATACTAATTGACTCTGGTGGCACGTGTGTACATGCGGGGTTGTTGTCGCGATACTGTCTCGAGTGTCAGCAAATGGTATTTCACGTCAAACCAGACGCATCTGGTTATCAACAA